>NC_137695.1:148878686-150078686 GCF_964034855.1 Anser brachyrhynchus | reverse complement strand
GATCAATACTAGGAATGTCACAGCTGAGAGAGATTGCCAAACAAGTACTGACAGTGAATTCTTTCTTCAGTCACACCGCTAAAGCTCAAACAACAGACTGAGGCTGAATTTAGAAAGACAGAAATTATAGTAAAACTCAACGATTTTACTTGCACTTGTAACTCATTTCCTACAGTGTCACCTTCAAATTACCGTATCTATTAGGACTCCAATCCAGCAAAGGATATGAGAATGCACGTAACATTTAAAATACACGGATCACTCTGAAAGTTGGTGATCACTCGAGAACTTAAATGTATCTTTTTCTTCAGTGTTTCACTGGACTGGGCCATAGAACGCCCAAGAGCATTTTGAGTGCAGAGAGGACACACTGAAACCAACTCTGCACACTCCATTTTGCTGCTTACGTGGCCTTTTCTATAGTGACATTTTAAAGTGTCTCTGTACCACGATGCTATTTTGGAAAACAAAAAACAAACAAAAAACGTATGGCCTTTAGACAATGTCAGTACCTAAAGATAATCGGCAGAATGCCTGGGATGGACATAAATCTTTCATTTAAAATCATTAAATAAAATAAACTTTAAAGTTAGTTGTTTCCCTTTCACATTCAGTTTGGTGAAACTAGTTTTCATCTCCAGCTCAGATCCTCAGTTCCTCAGAAATCCTATTTCAGCTCTGTCAGTTTGCCAGCACATGCTCACAACACAGCACCACAAGGATGCTCAATGTCAAAAGTCTGCAAATTCTCTATGAACAGGCAAGTCTTATTCATCAATATAACTTCATGGATATCAACAAAGTTTTTTGAGAAACACGAGGTTTTCAGGTTCGGATACATTAAAATTATCCTTTACCTGAATCAACAGAGGTTAACAGAAATCCTGAACAACACTATTGCCTTACTTTGGTAGAGATCATCTATGTTCATAAACGAGCAATGCCTGACCTGAATATTTAATACTAGCGTTTTCTTTTCGTAAGCCTATAGAGGACTAGAACAAAATGGACCTAAATATACTAGGGGACTATGTAACAGAAACGTTGATGAAACTAAGACTCGGATAAGTGAAGTTTTGCTAATAAAGCTTACATCAGTACAACTCTCTCATCCCTACAGCACAGGGTGAATAGTAGGATCCTTAGAGGAAAAAGACTTGGGGACCACTGTGGTCGGAGCTCACTGAAGGTTTGTTTCCAGAGTACAGCAACAGCGAACAAGATGCCAGGAGGCACAAAAGAAAGAGGAGGTAGTAAAAAGCTGGGAACAGATTCTGGGTCTTTATATCATTAGAAGCCTCAGAGATATTTCAGACTGCTTTAATTCTACTGCAGAATACTTTTCTTTTGACTTCATGTGAGCTCTGTTATTATTGACAATTCCATAGTAAAAATATCCATACTTGCTCGTTATCGCTCGCTGGGATTCCCAAAACATCTCACAACATTATATAAGGATTAAATGGACAGAAATCATTTTAAACTTACTATTGTGGACTGTAAGCAGATGTCAGGACAACTATATGCATAAATAGAGATAACTGTGAACCTGCTTGGAAATATCGGACATTAAATCTTTCCAATATTCCTGTGAAATGGGTAAGCATTATTTTTATTAGTATTATTATTTTGCAGAAAGTAGTAAAACGAACCCATTCCAGGCTGCGAAGAAGTAGATTAACTGCTACATTTTGTCCTGCGTTGCCAAATGGGGTAACATTTGATGAAAGGCTACAAATCTTTAAATCTTCAAAATCATTTGAAACAGTGAAACAGATTCCCTCAATTTTCTACATTCCTCAGATTAATATTTATTGCAGCTTTATTACAGCTTTTAAAAGTGAATAATTTTAAGTACAGCAGCACAGTAATACATGGTAGCATCGGTATGTATACTAGCTTGCAGCCATGCCACCTTCACCCAGAAACAGATCAAAATCCCTTTAAACAGGATTGAAGTGAGTCAGTGGGTAGACGGCAGCTTCCTAAAGGGAAATATGGTGCTGAGAGAAAGGAAAGTCTTACTTCAGTAGGAGGAATTCTACATGGGAAATTACTGCTTAAAACCCAGTGCTGGATTTTGTTCTGAAACTTTCAAAGCACACATCAACATAAAGCCGTGAAAGATCTGCTTACTCATGAATAAATATCACAGTAATTTTAATCTGATGTCCCCAACATCCAACTCAAAAACCCCTTTCTATCTTCTCTAGTTAAGTTTTCTCTGCTGTTTCAATCAGATGGAGGAAAACTTATTTTTCTCTTTCGGATTATTATGGAGTCACAACGTTTCTATATAGCAACCCTTATTCCCTCAGAAGATTTTCATTTCAATCCTGGTAGAGGAAGTAATCCCTGCAACCATTATTTACCTCCCAGAGAGCAGAGAGGCTTAGCCAGTGTTTGCAAAGCAGCTGAGATCCTCTAAAGAAAGGTTACGGAAGGTTATAAGGCTGCTGTAAAGCAGGGAATATCCTGAGCCAACTGTGGCACACAAGTGGCACCTCTTCCCATCAACAGCCGACAGGGTTTCACGATCTAAAAAGCAGGCTTGCTCCCTTTTTATTCCACGTAACACTACCACCACCTGTTAAGGAGCTTAGATTCAGTCATCCCGAGAGGTTTTTATGGCTCCCATAACCACTGGAAGAAGAGTTCTTTGTTCTCTGGACGGTTTAACTGGAGAGGGCTTTAGGCGGCTCATGGATCACGGCCAGATCAGCAGAGAGGTAAAGCAGCCAGTTTCTTTTCAATATTTTTGGAGCTTCAAGGGAAGTACTGTTTACTTCCTATCTTCTCCTGCCCCCTAGCGAGCTTTGGTTTTCACTCCACCTGAACAATCGTGGCTGCTTTACAACTCACACGCACACAACCGTGCTGAAACACCAAACTGTTTTCTTTTTATGTTCTTCACAACTGTTCCCTACATCCTTCTCCACTAAGTATGTCAGAAAACGAAGAGCCTTTTCTAGCCCTAGTATGCAGGCTTTTACTTAACAGGGAAGCACCCTCAAGACTGAAATACCATAAAAGCACTTTAAATACGTCAAAGAAAATTCATATGTTAATTTCTATTTCTTCTTTATATTATTCTTATATTAGAGCACTGAAGTTAGAAAAATTACACACACGTTCTTTCATGAATCACCCTTAAATCTTAGGGAGAAAAAAAAACAAACAACAAAACCATAGCGTTTGCTGCCTATAAAACATCTCAAATACAACACGTGAGCAAAGCCCCTATCATAATCTAAAGAAAAAAGAGGGAAAAGTGATCCAGTAAGATCTTTAAAAAAAAATTTTTTTTTAAATCTAACTTCCTATCAGGTGCATTTATGGGAGATCCCTCCATGATACTGCATTTAACAGTAGCCAGTCCAGCAAACACTAATGTGTATTATTTAATAAATATGCCTACCAGTAAAGGTTTTCAAGATTGGGCTCTTGGAGAGTAACAACTCAGAAAAGAAACAGACGTCACTTACTGCACTAACTTTGTATGCCTTTTCGGTTATCTATCTTCAGATGTAAATCCAACCTCTCTCATGTACTTCCTAAGAGAATTTTACCCCAGTACTATTCCCAAAAAGCAGAGTTGTGTAACATGCAAGCATCTTCGCAGCAACAGGGCTTGTAAAATAAAATACTGACCACATAATCACAATAGAATTCTTCTGCCACTGCAAAGCCTTGCAATGAAACCTGTCAGAAGCTGGATGAAGCTAGATTTTGTAAGGAAATTAAAACTAATTGCAAATGGACAAGAACAAGAATGCAGAAGCATATTACCTAAAGATGTTTCAAAATTAAATGACTACTTTGCCTCAGAACATGCAGGCTAAGTAGAATAGGTGGGTGACAATTTTATATATGTGACAAGTTGTGTTAATGAGTTGGTTATACGAGCTTAACAGCCAAGTACTGCAGACCAGATGATGCTAACTCAAAAACACCAAACAAACAAAAAACCACAGCCGTTATTTACCAAAAGTATGTCACACCACAGAAACTTTGTATCTTCCTGATGGCATTGTATATGGAACATAAGAAATTGAAGCTCAAGTTCAAGAGATGAATGACCTTTATATATACAGCTAAGGGAGTGAAAAACAAACCTTGTAAAAGAAAAGTGAGGGAGCTTCACTCATTTGCTTGTTTCACATGTGCATAAATCAGCAAAGAAAAGAGTAGGAGTAAAGGAGAGAATTACTCTAAGTGAAGAGTTAACACCATAGCACATAGATCATAGGGATTTAAACTAAACTACAAAAGTAAGCCTGTAATAGCTTTTCTGTAGCGCAACGGGACGGACTATGTTAAAAGGTCATTCTTCAAAATCCTGGAATTACAATTCTACAGGATGTTACCCCTGCTAAAATAAAATGAATTTTATGGTCTGGGAGCTGTTTCCAGTCACATGATACAACTTAATTGTAACAATGGCCATAAGAAGCTCATCAGGAGTAAACCCCTCCCTGGACAATATATTACATAAGGTCCTTTTGGTTAGTGAATGAAGTGGACAAACAACTTTAAGGTTGTAATTAAAGACTAATATGCCAGAAGTAGGTGATTGAGAAAGATCATGAAATTTCCTAGGAGTATCATGCACAAACCCTCAGCTGCAAACCTGCAGAGTGAAGCTTAAGTTGCCTATCATGCCTCCAAACGTGAATGCAACAGGGGCTTGATTTGGCTTCCACAGAGAAGTGATATTAATCAAAACTTCTTCTGTCACCAATAACTAATTTCTGCAGATCATTCTGGGATTACAAGAATTCACTACATTCGGTGTGTCTCCACTGATGGAAAAGTAGGAGGGATGGTGGCTGCAAAGGCAGCGAGGAAGCAGAACTGGCTATACCCGTCTTACCACAAAGGGAATCCCCAGCTGACTGTTCAGACAAGCTTTCCATTTCCTCTACCATCCAGAAACAGCACGTCAATTGTCTCTGACAGCAATATGGATAAAAAGGTCAGAGGAGAGAGATCTATCACACTAGACAAACGGAGAAGCATTCATCTTGATTGTACATAAACCTTGGCTTAGTTGAGCGCAAGATTTATAATGAATGACAAATCTTTTCTTTTAGAGGACTTTCACTCTCTGCTCATAATTAAAGCTTTAAAGGTTTGATTTTTTGTTCCTAGTGAAAATATTATCACAGATCTAAGGAGTTACAGAAATGGGAGGTGTAATATTTGTCTTTGAAAAGTAGCTTTGCACTGCACCTGTTGCTGTGAAATAGCAATGACAAGACTGTTAGAAATGATTAGATTTATGGTATCCCAGTTTGTACATGTCCAAACTGAAGCACCCTTAAAGGGTCTGTTTTTCAGCAGAGAAACAGACAGCATTTTAGAAAATTGCATCCCCTAACAGGTGTCTCAAGCTTTGTACTCAAAATCATTATCATTATTTAATATATCTTGCCCTAAACATTAAATGAAACACACACAAAGAAGCAGTATTAGAAAGAAAAGTCATTTTATTCACCTTAAAAGGTCTTCTCCATCGTCTTCAGCAATACTGAAGTTTTTACAAAGCGATAGGATAATAAACACTGGAACACTGTTAGTCTGGGTTGTTACAAAAGCTAGGACAATGTTTGCTTGGTATTTACATTTTCATTGAATTTATCATTGAAAAGAATGAAGTGAGTGGGATGAAAACACCCTGTATAGCCAGCAGAGCTACAGTTCCTATAACAAAGATACATATTGACTGTAACAAAGTCAAAATATGTAGGCCTAGGATTCACCTGTGAGATTCGGGATGCAATAGAAGAAGATACTCAGAGGAATTACTTACTGAAACTTTCCACGAGGTCAAGGGCAACATGAGTAGTGATATCCATTCCAGTATTTATGTAAGATAGGCAGTTTTTCAGAGATGAGAGAGAAGAATCCACAGAGTTGAACAAAATTCTTGCAGCCCCTGGCATCTTGAAATCGTTACTCTAGAAATAACAGACAGAACATTCTGAATGCAGTTTACACCCAAAGAATTTGGGAGATAAAACGAAAGTGCAAATAGCAGTGTTCACAGGACCGCTGAAAAACTACAGAGCAGGGATGAAATCTTAGCTCACAAGTGAAGCACTGGCACAGGCTGCCCAGAAAAGCTGTGGATGCCCCATCCCTGGAGGTGTTCAAGGCCAGGTTAGATGAGGCCCTGGGCAACCTGGTCTAGTGGGTGGCATCCTTGCCCATGGCAGGGGTTGGAACCAGATGATCTTTAAGGTCCCTTCCAACCCAAGCCATTCTAGGATTCTATGAAGTGTCAGTGGAACTGCAATTCACCAGAAGTTTTCAATTCCCTTCCTATTCAACATTAAGCAAATATTAAGCAAAACTACACCCCAAAATGCAGCTTGCCCTTTTCATCTGCTCATTTCTACTGCTAAACCACAATGAAATTTAAACTCAGTGATAATGTTAGCTTGAAAATTACTGCTCTATCTCAGCTCTGAAGAAAGCCCACACACCCCAAGATTTCCCTGTGTTTTCTAGACACATTAGCAACCAGGCTAGTAAGAAATACGACTTCTCACATCAAATTCAGCCCCACCATCTACAAGCCTGTTTCAACAGCTTTTCCAGTGGGGAAAAATATAAATAAATAAAGGGCTCTAAGAATATATTCAGCAGTAAATCATCTAACATCATTTTTAAATAAAAGCCCACCTTACAGATGGTGCCTGTTTCCCCCAAAGTTGTCACAAACTGTGTCGTTAGCAGCAGTGTTCCACTGGCACACAACAGCGTCACACGAGAATCATGTTTGCCTCTTTACCACCATCTTCCCCAATACAGACCCACAACCTACAACTTTCCTGGGATTAACTGCTTCTCCTCTGTCATTAACATAACCCTCAAGTCAGCTTGCTTTCGCTATCCCTGTCCACACTGTTCATATCAGTTGGTGATCTCCCCTCTAAAATTTCAGCTTCTGCCCTTCCTTTTTTAAGCTTTATCATAACTTGCTTGGACGACATGTAGGTATTGTAAGAAACAAGGATCCGGTGTGCAGAGTTTTATACTTTAAGTTCCAGGAGATAAGAAAAATTCCGCTCAGCTTTAAAAACACGCTTGTTTATAACAGTAAGTCTTGGACAGACAGAAATACCGTATCAGTCCATGTAAACAGTAACTAAGATTTTCAAGGACTACACTCAGATCACACTGGGAAGGAGGGAGAGAACAGAATCTATAACCAAAATTGATTTATAGTACAAATTTTATCTAAATAGTACTCAAAATTACAAGGGGATGAGTTGGTATATCATCAAAAGCCCTTGACAGGCCATAATCCAACAGAAGTATGCAAAATATTAAAGGATAAAGCTTTGCCCAAGGTTTGCATATCTAAGACTGTATCTCCCTCTCTCCCTCTACTACTCACACTTGGATTCCAGAACTACATCTTACGCTCATCCTAACATGAATAACATTGCCATGTTCCTCATGAACATCGTGCAAATTGTAAGAGTTGAATACCTGCCATCACAGTCTCTTCTCTCCTAATGTTTTCTTTCATATCTTTTTCTTTTTTTTTCCTGCTTCAGAAATGTGCTTGGCTACTCAAGACCACCTTTTATGACGCTGCTTTCAGGTCATGGGTTTACAACAGTTTTTAACAACATAGTGATTTTTTGTGTTTGCCACAATTTGAATTTCTGAATTCCATATTAACTGACTTCCTCTCTTTCCCTTCTAAAGGAGCATCTTGCCAGAGAAGAGGCAGCAGTCTTCAACAATTGCTCCGGTTAGCTCAGCTCATGCTCTCCCTGTCAAAAGACAGCAATTGTTATCTTCAGAGGCTGTCAGACTGACAGCAGAAGACATGCAAAAAGTTCCTTACAGAACTCTGTGAAAGTTAAAAAAATAAATAAAAAATTAAAGATGCTCTTCAAGATATATTTAATAACAAATGCTTTAAGTTGTTATATTATTTTTAACTTTGTTTTTTTAAGCAGCTGTTTGCTATCTCACCAAGACTATTTGTATAGAATCTCTGTGATCCAAATCTTATACACCGTTAAATAGCCACACGAAATCATGTTATCATTTTTATCTTTCTGGGCCTATTTAGAGCATCAAAGTTAACAGCAAGAACCTAGCTGACTTCTTGAACTTGGTAAATCTCACTCATCAAGAAAACCCGCTGTTCTTTTGGGAATTTCACAGATATACACTGAAAGACAGGATTCTGTAAAAAACAATAGCGAAAAATTAAACTGGCTTCTTCGTTCTCTTAATATTTGTGGAAGCACTGACCAAGCCAAACTGAAACTTAAGTTATTGTTTACAATATTAGATCATACCACTGTGTTGGTAGTTGTATCTTAATTTGTGCTTTGGAAGATAATTTAAGTACTCTTAGACAAAATATATACATATATATATTATATATATATAAGCTTATTTTTCTCAGAAATTGTTTTTGATTCCAAAGATTTCCCCCTCAAATTGTCTAAGTGAACTCTTCAACATCAGCTTGCAGCTGTCCATGCTGCCAACGGAGGCACAGCCACATCCTCACTGGAATTGGTTTTACAGCTGTAAACCTGTACAGTTTTTACAAGCCTGTACAGCTTTTGAGCCTTTCTTGCCAGAAAAGTCTTAAGCAGGTGCATCCATTTGCCACTCCCACCCCAACACACCTCACTTCAGGAAGACCCAAGCAAAACCGAGAGTTGAAAAAGCGACCAAGTGCAAGCAGCGAGGCAAGTTTCTTTCAACAGTAAGTGACCAAACGGTCCGAACAGGGCTGCAGAGCACAAATCTTAAATTATACTTCATGTTCTACCACATGCCTTCGAGATTTGAGCAAGCCACCTAGCTTCCCCACGCTCCCAAACCACGAGGCGGAGACCCAAAGGCGCCCACCTCTTGGGCGCCCACCCCCTGGGCATCTGGGTGACCGCCTGCCCCATAGGGCCGCTACTCTCCTCCCACAGCGGTGTGGAGAGGAGCCCCCCAAGCATCAAGCTCCGTTCCCCATGCTCTCGTACCCTCATCTCGCCCCCCGACCCCAAGCTGAGGCCGCCCGGCCGCCCTACACCAGTCCCACCCGGAGGGCAGCGGTCCCCCTCCATCTCCTCAGTGGGCACGGGGCGGACAGGGCGGGCTCCCTCAGCAGCGCCCGCTGCTCACCTAGAGCCAGCCGCCGCAGCCCGGAGGGGTGCCGGAGGGGTCCCGGAGGTCCACCGACCCTTCCCTCGCTGCTACGAGCGGGCGAGGCGGGCCGGGAAGGCGGCGGAACCGCCTCATCAGCCGGCGCCTCTCCACATGACGGCGCCATCATGTGATGGGAGGGCTGGGCACAGCCGCCGCCGCCTCCCGCCGTGCTGCCACCGCCGCGGCGGGGAAGAGGTTTTGTGGGGAGAAGCTGGAGCTCTCCCCGCTGTTGGCAGCCCTGAGGCATGGGGCTGGCTCCGAGGAGGTCTCCCCAGGGCTCGTCCAGGCGGTGAGGGGCAAGGGAGGGCCTGGCGGGGCGGCCGGGGGAAGCGCCCGGGGCTGAGGCGAAAGGACAGGGAAGCGCCCGGGGCTGAGAGGGCTGCGCTGCACCGGGGGCGCGTTGCGGGCGGCTCCTGCGATCTTGGACGGGGTATTCGGGCCAAAAAGGCACCCCACGGCCCGAGGGGGAGTGGGGGAGACGGAATTTAAAGCCCAGTCCTGTTCCATCGGGGTTACATCCTGTTACACCCCGCTGGGCTCCACACGACCGGACGGTCAGGCTCCTGGGTCGGGTCAGGGGGCTGAAGGGGTGCCCCCGCCTTCAGTTTGTTCCAAGGGGCTTGGAAAGGTCTAGGTTAAAAAACTAAAGTCAGTTCGAAGCCTCACACAAAGGCTCCTAAAATATGAAAGCTTATTTTAGTGGTGCTGTGCTGCGCATCTTGAAGGAAAAAATGTCAGTAAATAAATGGCTGCAGCACAAAAGTTAGCCCTTTGGCTGCAAAAGTTTTCTTTGTTTTGCTAAAGCCCGTTACAATTATTTCAGCTGTGTTTGAACCTATTATAGACACCTAACCTGTTTTGTTTTCCTTGCCACCATCTCCTGCATGGCCTCAATTGCTTCAGTATTTGTCATCATTTCATTCTTTAACATTTCTCTTCAAATTTTCTGGTCCAAGAGACCATGCTTGTCTTGCCTGGTTGCACAGGTGACTGAATCAAACGCTGTGTATATGCTAAAGATGAGTTCAGTGCACTTTTTTTCACTTCACCAACTGCTTTAAATAGAGCATTTATCTTTCAACTGAAAGATTTAGGGGGTATGCTTAAAAATCTGCATGGATTAAACTATCAAAAATACAAACATGAAACACTCTGAATGTGTGTGGTTTTGTTTTTATAGGTGCTGTTAATGGAGCAGCTAGTTTTCTCATTCTTCTTCAAATAACAGGAAATCTAACGCTGAGAAACAGACTACAGGACCTGTGCTACTTGTTCACGTCCAGCTCCACGATGGTTGATTTTCTTGCTGAAAATAATCTCTGTGGTCAGGCAATTCTTCGGATTGTCTCCTGTGGAAATGCCATCATTGCAGAACTCTTAAGACTCTCAGAATTTATTCCCGGTGTTTTCAGGCTGAAGGACAAGGCTGATCAACAGAAATATGGAGATATCATATTTGATTTCAGTTATTTTAAGGTAAACCCTTTTCTTCTATTGTTAAACTTCACTTTAAAGTGTTGCTGTCCTGGTAGAGTATAAGGGCTACAAAGTAGCCATTCCTGTGTGCTGTGTTTATTACCAGCATGCTTCAGAATTGACTGCAATGACTTGCTATTTGCTTAGTGCTTACCAAAAATCTACTAAACTGAGATAGTAATTGGGATATGCTCGCATGCTAACATTCCGCTTCTGGACTGTCTTGTATTTTGTATAGTTCTGGTCACACTTAGCCTCATCTTACTCATTTGAGTGAGCAGAAACAGCCTGATGAGCGCTCTGTGCTTAGGCCCCTAGGCAGAATATACATTTAACCAGTACCCACACTGAGTTTTAGGGCAAGAAGGGGTGGCAATTTTAAGTGCATACATAGAAGAGCAGTCTTTCAGAATGTACGATGAGTCATCTGGCCTGCAAATTTTGATGGTTGTTGATCATATAAGACTCAAGTCCTCGGTTATTATTTCTTGAAGGAACTTTAAATTTTGCTTTAACCAGCAAGTTCTGAGCCTGTGCAGTGGGTTGTTTTTCTTTGGAGCACTACTGTGGGCAGTATGCCCATCTTCCTTTGGTTATCTGTAGCTTATTCTTTGCAGCCGTGAAAACTGCTTCATGCTTTCCTGTTGGACAGTACCATGATTGTTCATTCACTGGGCTCGTCACAGGCACTGGATCAACAAACAAATCAAAGAGAGCATGAAAAGCCCTTGTTTCCCTTACAAACTTGAAGATTCTCATAGAACATATTTCCCTCTTTCATTCTCCAACGTGATTTAGAAGGAGCTGTAGGGAATTTGGCTTTACCTGGATTGTACAGTAAAAGAAAAGTTAACAATACAGCAATATGGCAGGGGTGGAGAGGTAAGAGCTGTCAGCTTTGAGTACTGGCTCGGAGCCTCAGGCACTGAAAACCTTAAGCACAGGTGATTTCCCAGATACCTTTAGATTTAAATGTTTCAAATCTCTCTAGAATTCTTGTTTTTTTGTTGTTTGTTTGTTTGTTTTTGTTTTTAGGCAAATTACTTGAAAATTTTAAAGTGGATAGGTGTAATTGGTGAGAAATACAGTTATCCTGGAAACTGGAAGGATTTTAATGTTAAGGAAGCAAAGCAGTGCTGCTACTTTCCAGAGTGACTGCACCAAAATCAGTAAAAGACATACAAAGCAGAGATTATATCACTGCTAACACTTCATTCCCGTATACATGATTCTTAAAATTAGTTAATTAGATTTGAAATTTTGAAAAAATCCATAGGCAGTTTGGGACCTACTTTTATCCTTTATTTTATGTAGCAATTTGAAAAAGTGAAACACAAGACCATTTTTAAAACTACACAGCAATTACCAACCAGATATTAGGCTTGATATTTTATTTTGACTCTATTTTAAGTTTTTTTTTTTTTTTTAAATCATGTTTATTGAATCCTTTGAAGTCATGGTCTTGTGCCACGGTAAGCGGTCTGTGGAATATCAACAACATTTTCAATTAAATATTAATATTTTCAATTAAGCATAAGTGATATTTTCAATTAGATGTTAGTGATAAGACCAAACAGAGGTTCTAAGAAATATTTACCATACTAAATGCTTAGAAAGAAAAGGTTGCAGCCTTGCTTTCAGAAAGTCAGGCTTGTCGTCCCTACCCTTTTTTACACACAGTTCTTAGTGACATAGTTTCTGCGTTAATTTGGGGTACTGGTGCTGAGCTAGATCCAGAGTCTGTAAAAACTCTCAGATAAGTCTCATGCTTTCAAGCAGTTTAAATGCATGAGAAAGTACTAAGCTCACAACTGTTTGTGAGGCCTCAATCTTATGTATTCTAGCTGAGATATCAATCAGATCAAATGTGTAAAGGAAGAAATTCCAGCAGGGAGGTGGATAGTACTACAGAAAGCCCATTGTGAAGCACACAGCAGCTTTGGATGCATCGAAGTTTTATCCAAAGTGTTAGCTGTTCTTTTCTGTTGGTTGCAAAGGAGAAATTATGTTCAAAATCAAAGTGTAAGAAAGCATAAAGTTAATCATCGTAGATGTTCAATCATAAAGTAGCTTGGAAAATTACAGGTTCTTGTTTTAGTGAGAAATGTTAATTTGTTGTTACATGCACACTGGTGGTTGTGTGTTGTGTAATCTACTGAAAAGTGTTGTGGACACGGTCAAATGCAGTCTCTAAACGTGAATGTCTTCTCTTAGGGGCCTGAGGCATGTGAAGGCAAACTGGAAGCCAAACCTGAGTTACTGGACCTAGATGAAGAATTTCGTGAAAACAACATAGAAATTTTGACAAGATTTTATCTAGCTTTTCAGAGTGTACATAAATACATTGTAGATTTGAACAGGTACAGTATATTATATATATACATGTAGAGTTTCTGACTAGAGTGCTGTTGAGTCTTAATGATGAGAAGCTTTTTCTTCAGAGACCCCGTATGCTCGCTGTTTAAATGTATTCATGTGCATTTGGGAACCTGGATTACTGGAGTAAGCACTAATGTTTAGAAGCGTAGAAGCATCTAGATTGGAAAAGACCTTCAGGATCTACAAGTTCAACCATCATCATTACTTACTGCATCCCATCACTAAGCCATATCCCTTAGTGCCACATCCACAGGTTTCTTAAATACCTTAGGGATGGGGACACCACCACTTTCCCTGGGCAGCCTGTTCCAATGTTTGACCACCCTCTTCATGAAGAAATTCTCCCTCATATCTAATCTAAACCTCCCCTGGCACAACTTGAGTTTGTTTCCTTGCATCCTGTAACTTGTCACTAGATAAAAGACTGACACCCTCCTTGCTGCAACTAGTTATAGAGATTGATGAGGTCTCCCCTCAGCCTCCTTTTCTCCAGACTAAACAACTCCAGTTTTCTCAGCTGCTCCTCATAACTCTTGTTTTCTGGTACCTTCATTGCTCTTCTCTGCACACACGTGAGCAACTCGGTATCCTTTTGAAGGACCCAAAACTGAACACAATATTCAAGGTGTGGTCTCACCAATTTATTCCTACTGTTCCTTACCAGCTTAATACATGACTTGAAAACATTCAACCTGTTAGAGATATTTTTTTCTCCTTTATCATCGATTTTGTCATGAAGATTTTTGAATAAAAGGAGACTTCGTGTTGTCAAACTAAATTTTTGTGAAAAAGTTCCTGAGAATCTTAAGCATAAGTTATTTTTGTTGCTGGTTTTATCTGAAAAGATTTATCGTAGGGTAATATGTAGTGTTACTGGAAAGTCCTTAAATAAGAAGAAATTCTGTTAATCCACAAGAACATCCTCTGTTCCTAGCTCCACCTTCCATATTGCAGTTGAGATAAATTTAACCTATTTCCAGGAGATGTTTGGGGGGTAACTTGAAAATGTGACAGTTTTACTAGGTTTTGGAGTGGGGGAGGAGCTTTTCTTTCTCAGTCTTTTGTTCTCAGGCTGTTATCCACCCATTTGAAGGTTAAGAAGATGTCAGATGTAAGGTACAGAGTATCCTCCAGCGTAGTTCATGCACACCACCTGGAAATGGAAGGAGGATTTTGCTAGCTGGTTGGCTCTAGCTAGGAGTTCCAGCCTCTCATTTCAAACTAGAGCATTTCTTCCTCTTTGTCTGAAAAACCTGATGCTGCTTGTACTAGGAAGATGTTCTGACGCCTCTCTTGACTTTCAAACAATTTTGGTCAATTGAGTTCTGAAGAAACATAATCTGAGAGCAAAGCGGTCGATGACCAACTCTCTTTGTTGTGATTCCTAGATATTTAGATGACCTCAATGAAGGAATTTACATTCAGCAAACGTTAGAAACCGTCCTCCTTAATGAAGATGGAAAACAACTTTTAGTAAGTATTCAATAATTCTGTAATATAAAACAAGGTACCAAGCAGTTCTGTGCCACGCTAGACAAAAATGTAAATTCACCAAATACACAGTAATGCTATGGCTTATTTTGAGGAAGACAAAGACCAAAAATCTTCAGCCTACCATTTTTGACAGTGTGTTGACTACATAGTTGCCATTCTGTTAGCTTATCAGCACTTGTTTGTCTTTTAATGTTACTACAAAATTGTGTTGATGCAATTTCTTCGCTTTGTTCTTTCTCTTTCCCAACAGTGTGAAGTACTCTATCTATATGGAGTCATGCTACTGGTCATTGACCAAAAAATTGAAGGAGAAGTCAGAGAAAGAATGTTGGTTTCCTACTACAGATACAGGTAAGGTATATTGGTATTCAGAAACACTCAAGGCTGAAAAAATGTAACAAGATATACTCAATTCACTGGGTTATTGAATTAAGATAATGGAAATATCAGCACCTATTTGACTGTACGGATAGACTGATAATTTTGCAGAGCTCTATAAATATCAATAGAGCTCCTTGCATTAGCTGTTTTTGCAGGTCTGGCTGTAAAACTGCGGCAACAGATTTTTCATGCTATCACAACAGAGAGTTGAAGTCCACTGACAAATAAGCTTTCAGCTAAAGCTTTAGCATTGCGAGTGTGAGCTGTGAAGGTACCGTAGGTATGTGAGCGAATCTTGGTGAAAAGTCCTGAGTATCTAAATTGCAAATGTGTTGCAAGTCAGGCTTCTTGTTACAGTGCTGGGTAAGTGGAATCAGTAATGGGATTTCGCAGGTAGACTGACAGCATCATTGTATGACAGGAAGGGTCTCAAAGAGTATAAGTGCAAATCCTTTCACACATAATTTAACTAAAATTTTAACTAAAAATCCTTTGCCTGTGCTGCTTTGACTGTTGAATGCAAAAATGAAGCAACAAGCAGAATTATAAAAGGCAGGTGGAAGAAACAAAGAAACAGAACAAAACTATTCCCCTGAATACAAAGCTGCTTTTTCTGTCACTGTATAAAGTTCATTTTTCTGTTTGGGCTTTGTATGTTTATCTGGGATTTCAGTATGGATGTGTATCAGTGTCCTCCTATAATGGTGAAAACTGTATTCATGGGGTAAACAGCCAAAAATCTTCCAGACCTTAATATCTGATTTGTTTTCTTGGAGGAAGGTCATGGTTACAAGGGAAGGGAAAGGAGGAAATAACTAGGTCATAGAGCTCAATTTTTGTTCCTTCCTTTTGTAAAACAGTGCAGCCCGATCCTCTGCTGATTCCAATTTAGATGATATCTGTAAATTGCTTCGAAGCACTGGGTACTCGAGTCAACCTGGAGCTAAAAGACCTCCAAACTACCCTGAGAGCTACTTCAGCAGGGTACCCATAAGCGAAACGTTCATCAGCATGGTTATTGGTCGCCTGCGGTCAGACGACATTTATAATCAGGTAAGTTACTGTGAAATAAAAGAGGCATCTACAGTAGACTGGCAGATGATTTCTCAGGTAAGCTACTCAACAATGAAGCACAGAAGAAAATAAATCATGTAATCACCAAATTGTGGAGGTTGGAAAAGACTTTTTGCAGTCATGTAGTCTGAGCTCCTGGCTCAAGCAGGGTCGGCTTGAGCAGATTGCCCAGGACAACATCCAGTTGGGCTTTGAATATCTCCAGAGGGTAGAGAAGGCAGAACCTCCCTGGGCAATCCATTCCAATGTGTGACTAACCTCACAGTAAAAAACAAGCAAACAAAAAACTCACCCATTTTCTTTAATGTCTTTAAATCTTAAATGATTGGTCACTCTTAATAACTAATCCCCTCAGAGATTGCTGTTATTTTAGTTAGTTACTACAAAGAGATTTATCATCCCTTAGTAGATAGCTTGATTAAAAAGAAACCCTAATGTCACAGTTCTTAACTATGATAATTGAATTAATAAAGGGAAAAACAAAACGAAAGAAGCAAAGTATGAACAATGTCTCAGTCTCCTCTAATATGACTCCTTTGAGAGAGCTTTAACAAAACATTTGCTTTTGAGCAGAGTTTGGTCTGTAGCACGAACAATCTTTTTTTCTGTAATTTTTGGCACACATTTAGTGAACCCTGGATGACTGAAACAGTACGTAGATGCCAGAAAAACTGTGTTTGAAGATTATTGAAAGATAGAAGAAACAAGCAAAGGCTTAAATCTGTAGGTAGGAGTAGCAATATAAAAGTAGAGACCTTACTGAAAGTGCTTTCAAACTGTGGACAGACATACTGACATTCAAAGGGGAAAAATGCCTCATCAGGTACTGTACTGCAGATTTTTTTTAAACGCTGGAAAGTTCATGAAACAGATAAACGCATTTAGCAAGCAGCAAAGAAAGCCCATTTTATGACATATTTATGTCTCTAGTAAGAAACCAGGAAGTGTTAGTGAGATTGTACTCTTGTAAAGTACTTCTTAATCTGGAAATCTTACTTAGAGCTGATACTTTATTTCAAAATTACTTGCTCTCTTATTTATATAATATTATTGACTTACTGCCTTTGCAATAAACATTTGTGATTTCTATTTTTATAGTACTTGCAGTTAATAATGTTTACTGAAAAACAGTAATGTTACTATACAAAGCGTTATAATTACATAGTCATTATAAAGCATGGTTATAATTAATGCACTTTTTCCAACGTAGTTCAGAAAGTTAAATTCGGGTAGAAAACTTCAGTTCAACCCAAAGTGAATGGAGCTTGTTTTACTGAAGTACGTTATGTCTGTATTGTTACCTCCTTTGATACTTGCAGCCTATTTTCAGTGGCAATAGGCAGAAGTCTCAAGATTTTTGACTAGTAAGAAAAATCAGAACCTTATAAAGTAACTAGACAAAATTAAATAAAATTAGGATGTTACTAAATAAAAGCAGGGAACAGTTTTCCTAAGGACAAATTGTTATGTCTTATTTAATATGATTTTAATGCCAACTCTTGTATTAGTATGGAGGTCTTTTAATATATCATCCTAGGTACTTTTAAAATGAAATTTCAGTTGATAATTTGAATCTTTTTGGTCTCGCTGATACACAGAATTGGTGAATAATTAAATTATCTTCATTCTAATTGTCTCTTTTATTAAATTACTCTTTTATTAAATTAATCCTTGTTTCTATGTGAGATGAACTACAGCATCCCCAGTCCTTATGTAATACTTTTTTCCAGCTCTGCTCCTTTCAAATCATCTTAAGCTCTGTGGTTCATCCCTCCTTTGACCCATGTACAGCACAGTAATATCTTGTGGTAGCCTGTTAAAATTAGAAGATATCTACACAGTCAACTTTTATATTCTGTAAAATATATCTGGTAAATACACTGCATGTATAAACGTGTCCCACTTATGTGCATATGCTCTTTATCTCATAGTAACCTATATATAATATACAGGATAGAATACATAATATATATCCTCTAGGATATATTATATATAATATATGTTACTATATAATATGCATGTATTACTTTTCAATGTGCCTCATGATATTTGCAAGTGGTTTATATGGCTGTGTATTATATTCTTGTTTTGTTTTGTTCCCTTTTCCTAGGTTTCTGCCTATCCTTTACCAGAACACCGCAGCACTGCCCTGGCTACTCAGGCTGCCATGCTCTATGTGATTCTGTACTTTGACCCTTCTATTCTGCACACACAGCAAGCAAAAATGAGAGAGATAGTGGACAAATACTTCCCAGATAATTGGGTAAAAATTAATTTTGTTTTAAAGCTGTTCTCTGGATTTACTGTTACAGAAATAATATACGTAGTTTTTACAGCATGAATTACAGAAAAAAATGTTCTAAAACAATCTGTTCTTATTCTTTTCTGGTGAAGTTTTACTTTGTTCAGAATGGGGCAATCTGAGTCAAACCTTCTGGGTAAGCACGGAAAGCTATCCTTTGAAATGCTTAGCTCAACGACATTCTGATACCACCAAGGTAAAGTCAATCACAAAAAAAATGTCAGCTGGAAGGTGCATATAGGCATCTTCTAGTCCAACCTTCTCAAAGCAGAGCTAGCTTCAGAGTAAAATCAGGTTGCTCCAGGTCTTGTCCAGTAGAGTTTTCAACATCCCTAAAATTAAGATTCTACAGCCTCAGGGCTCCTGTGGCGAGGTTTAATCACTCTGATGGTGGGGAATTTCTTCCATCTGTCCAACTGGAATTTCCCTCAGCTCATGACCATTGCCTCTTGACTTCACTCTGCTCCTCTGAGATGAGTCTGGCTCTGTCGTATCTCTAACTTCCCTTTAGATAGTGGAGGACTGCCGTCAGATCCCTTTGCCGCATTCTCTATAAGCAAAGCCAGCTCCCTCAGCTCCCTTCCATTGTGGGTCCCATCCTAGTAGCCTTCCGTTTGATTCACTCCAGTTTGTCCATGTCTGTCTTGTGCTGAGGAGCCCAAACATAGACAAATTACTCTAAATGGGACCTCGTGAAGGCTGACTAGAGGGAATATTCACTTCCCTCAATCTACTGGCCACAGTCTGGCTGGCATAGTCTAGTGTATGATGAGTCTTCGTTGTCATAAGGCTGTGTGTCTGATTCCTGTTCAGTTTGTCCACCAGGACACACAGGTCCTTTTCTGCAGAATTATTAAGCAGGCAGTCAGTTCCCAGACTGTGCTGTTGCAAGGGTTTGTTTCTGTCTCCAGCTACTGGACTTTGTGTTTAACGTTATTGAACTTCCTCTGTTTTCTGCTGGTGAATTCTACTGACTTGTCAAGGCCTCTCTGGATGGCAGGCATGCTCTCCAACAAATTCCCCACACACATGTTGTTTGAAAACTTGTTTGAGGACACATTCCATGCCATTGTCCAAATAACTTAGAATTGCACAGTGACAGGCTTTGCTTCTATAGACTGGTAAGATGCAGTGATCAAAAGGGCATTTCTGTGCATCTCAGTGCTAAGATTTAGAAGCCTTAGTCTGCAAAAAAAAATGTTAGTGAAGTAGTCTGGCATGTAACAATAGAGTCCTCAAGTAGTCTATATCAAAGGGAATCAGACTTCACAAAGAAACCAGAAATTCACTTATGTATATACATTGGTTTCAAATTTTATTCCTCTGTACCATTAGTGGAACAGTGAAGAAAGGAGTGAAGAAACTGCAATAGCTGCCTATTTTAACATAAGCTCATTACAACTCGTCAGGTTTTTTTCTTTTTTTTTTTTCTGAAAAACTGTAAGCTTGTATTAGGGATGAGAACTCAAATTTTTGAGTATGCCAGCATCTTTATTCTCTTGACTTCATTATACAAACTGTTACTTTGATACAACGCCTGTCTTGTGATCAGGTATGGACGAGTTAGCTGCATCATACAGAAGCATTTCAGATCAGTCTTAGCAGTGGAACTGTAACCTTCTAAGGAACTGTCAGCAGAAAACAATGAGCTTTATTTCAGCAGTGTTAGAAGGATCTTATCAGCAGACCAATGTCCTATTTGCCTCTTCTGGCTTCTTTTTTTGACACTTTAGAAAAAGGTCAGTGGTTGACAGTGTTCCCCTAGGTGTGATCACTCCAGGATGGACAGATGTTGGAGTAATAGTGTGACGAAGCTGATAATGCCAAAGCTCTGTGTATCCTTCATCTGTCAGTCACCCAAGACTTCCATTTTTAATCATGTATCTTACAAACACTTGCAAGGCAACCACAATTCAGTTTTTTTAATCACATTTAAACTTGATCTTGGGGTCTGAAAACCGTTTCTCTTTGTTCCTTAAAGATCAGAGTGTGGAATCATAGCTTCCTTCTGTTTGTGTTTGCGATGGAAGACGTTAGATTTCTGTTTGGCACTTTGGGCATTCTTAGAGGAGGATTCATTTAGGTGTTTGTTGTTTTTTTTTCTCTGTCATAGTTGACTCCCTAGTCAGTCTTGCTTTTGTCAGCCTTGTGCACAGGAACATGGAAATTTGGAAATGAAAAGGAAGTGATAAGTTCATGGGCAGGAGGGCGGAATAGGGACCAAGGATCAGACACAGTGACTGAAAAAACTGTCAGCTTGTTTTCAGAACTAAGCTTCAATTAACTAATTAACTGTATTTCATTTCATTTCTTCCTACTCTGGAGCAAAGAATACAGATACCAAAAAAGTTTAGTTATCTCCTATTGATATCTACAACATATAACTCTCTACTCGTGTTGCTAAATGAAAAGTGTCATCTTAATAAAATTGTAAACACAGCTTCTTGTTTTCTGCTTAGGTTATTAGTATTTACATGGGAATCACTGTAAATCTGGCAGAAGCATGGGAGCCCTACAAAGCTGCTAAAACCGCCCTCAACTACACGCTGGATATTTCAAATGTCAAAGAGCAGGTGTGTAAGACAGCATTCAGTATTTTTAGCAAGATTTCAGGCTGTGTGGCTATCTCAAATATCTATATTTTTATTCGCTTGTGTACAATTGTTTGAATTGTATTCAAGTACAATACTTTGAGTATATAACTTTTGTAAAAAAACTGAGTTAAAAATACTTCAGGGTCTCAAAATCTTGTACGCCTATCATTTCTTATTTTACTTCCTCTTGTGGAAAAAGAGGCTAGAAGATTCCCTTTTCCCTAAAAGTTCCTGGGTCACAACTTGACAAAACAGATGCTGGCGCGCAACACCATCTTGTTCAGTATGGCATACCTTAAGCTGACTATGGTGTTTGGTCTTCCATAGGTAAATGTTTTAGAAGTTATACGTTCATTTTGATAATGTGGTACTCAGCCAAATAGTTGTACATGGTGCCTCCCAGATTAGCTAAACAATAATCTGGAAAAAAACACCTGCTTTAAAAGAATGATACCTTAATGTTGTATAATGCAATGTAGTTGTTGGTTTTTTATGTGAAATTATTTTTCTATGCCTAAAAAACAGTGAATAATACTGGCCTGTTTGTAAAACCAGGCAATAATTGGGGGATTTTGCTGGACTGATGATTGTTTAAATGCCTCCTTAGAGTTTGAACCAAGTGCTCAGAAAAGAACACACAGAAGTGTCTGATTAGAAGAACCATGTTATACATTGTTTTCTAAACTTAGGGAATGCGAGCAGACATTTCTTGTTAGTCTTCAGGGAAAGAGTTTGCTAAGTAGAACTGGCACTTAATTCATAACAAGTATATCCCGTTCTCAAGTAAATTTTGTTCTGTTCTTTCTTATTATCACCATTTTTAGGAATGATTTCTAGTGAGTATGTAAGTGAATATATTTGAAGTTCACAAGTCTGCATTTTTGAAACATTCTTGTGTAGAGCAAAGATCCTGAAATATACTTCGCATTCATTGTTATGTAGCTGCAGTTTATGATGTTGCCTACTAGAAATGACAGTGATTTTTTTTATATCACTTTCCTGATCTGATATCCTTTAAGTTTTTAGAAGCCCCAGCCACATTTTACATGACACATTCCTTTTGAGGCAAGGATTATGTTGACACAAGCATTGTGTATTCTAAGGCAAGCAGGTACGCTGCGGTCACTGAGCGGGTGCACACTCAGGTGCAGCAGTTTCTCAAAGAGGGCTGTCTAAGGGAAGAGCTGGTGCTGGACAACATTCCCAAGCTGCTGAATTGCCTACGAGACTGCAACGTAGCAATCCGCTGGTTGATGCTTCACACTGCAGACACAGGTAAGACCTCGTGCCAGACTTTTATTCCAGAGTTGTCGATCCTGCTCTACTCGTGCTTCATCTTAGGTCCTAAGAGAAGTTCACTGTGTGCTACTGTTGAAATCAGCAGAATTTCATTAACTGTTTTCAGTAGTTTGTTGAGCTCTTCTTTTGTTAACAGTCTCCTAAAATCTTTGGCTGAAAAGTACACACATGCATTTCCTTAAATCTTGCAAACTACGTATAGGTGTAAAAAGAACCTTTGAGAAGTCATGATCCTGTTGAATAATATTCTGCAGAAAAAGTCCGGGAATGTTATCTTGTGCCTTATCATTTGAAGCATCATTCTAAGAATTGTATGTGTCACTAAAATGAAAGCAATAGCCAGCTTTTTAATATATTAGTAATTAATTATTTGAGAACACAGGTTTTATTCTGATAACTGTTGAATAATGTCTCTGACATGAGTTTGGATCTGTAAACTTACCTGCTTAGGTATACTCTTGATTGAATGCCTGTGCTGTCTTTGGGACTTCTTGGTACGTGAGATCTTCCGTTGCACCTACAAAGATTTAAATGCTTGGCCAAATTCTGTAGCAGTGGAGAAATGTTGTCCTTCCATTTTCAGCTTGCGATCCGAATAATAAACGTCTCCGCCAGATAAAGGATCAAATTCTAACAGACTCGAGGTACAATCCCAAGATCCTTTTCCAGCTTCTTCTGGATACAGCTCAATTTGAATTCATTTTGAAAGAGGTAACGTGATGCTGCTTTCTTCAGTGTTTTCCCCTGAGCAGCAGAGCAGAGCTGAAGACTTGATTTTGCCTGAATATCCCGATAATAAAGCACACTCAAATATGTTGAGAATGCTGCACAACTTTTTATCCTCCCATACTTCTCTTTCCAGGCTTTCTTTAAAACAAAGAAGAAAGCCCATGTCTGTTGAGAATAAGCTGCTAGGAAAACTCTTACATCTATATATAAATTTATGCCATCTGTAAAAACACTCCCCATTAATTCTGTGGTACTAATCTGGTAAAATACATACGAGCATGCTTAACTTCAGTTCCATGCTCCTTTGGATTGAGTTTCTGTGTATAGATTGAGATGACTATGCAAAGTATAACTCAAAATTAGATCAGTCTTCTAGCATCTCTAAGCTAAAAAAGTTACTGGATAATTCTATAACTGACTAAATGCCAACAATATCTGTCATATATATATTTTTAATTCAGTTAATTTCTATCACCATATGCACATCCCACTGGCTGTATTTCTCAATGCTTTAAACTTTGTATTTAATGTTCTGTTCTGGTGAGGTCTTGAAGTTATTTAGTACTCCCTGTAAATCAGTTCCATCTGTTATAAGTATTTCATTTCATTTATTGTAGTTTGCCTTCTTGCCAGTTTCATTTATCAAATGCTTTGTTTTCAACAGATGTTCAAACAGATGCTGTCAGAAAAACAAACAAAATGGGAGAACTATAAAAAAGAGGGATCTGAAAGGATGACTGAACTTGCTGATGTCTTCTCAGGAGTTAAACCTCTTACAAGAGTAGAGAAAAATGGTAATTACTAAAAACTAAACTGATGGGGGGGGGAAAAAAAGTAATTTTCTTTTTTACTTCTAAACAAATACTGAAAGAAAATACACGAGGCTAATACTGATATTAATGAAAAAAATCATATCCTTCAGCTGACACAGACATCTCTTACATGCTGTCTTACTTAGGTTTACTGCATATGTTCCATATGTAAGCCGTGTTTACGTACCTAATATTTAGATGGACATATTTTTAAATATTTTTTCTTATTGCTTTGTGTAGAGATGTTAGGTAAGGTAACAAAATGCCATTGCACTTTTCTATGTGTAACGGAGTTGACGTTATTTTGTTCTATGTACAGAAGAGTGGGAAAACCATATCTGTTAAATATGGGGTTGCTTTAAGGTCTCCTTTCATTCTTTTCGTAGTCATGTCCTGCATTTGTTGTATCAGCATTTTTTTTAAAGCTTCTTTTACTTCTCTTCTGCACTGAATCTTTGACATTCTCCAAGGAAATGACTTAAAAGCATGAATCTGTATTTCCAAATTTCCTGCTCTGTTTTTTGAAGCCTCTTCTTTTTTTTTTTCCTGAGTTGGTATAAGAATGAGAATTTTAGATCACTGTCTCATTTGATCAAACACTGCATAATGTCAGTGTAAGGGCGGTATTAGTGATTGTTCCAAAATAGCTAAATTTAGAATAAAGACAATTTTATCACTTTCTTCCATATAAAAGCAGACTTACCTTACTGAATTCTTTCCCTCTATCATCTTGATGTCAGCAAACTTCTAGCTAAAACACAGAAATGGCTGCTGCCAAGATAATTGACATTGTAAAACCATTTATAAAACACAATTTCATAATTTAAAGGGATTTATCTTCTTTGAATAGGTTTTATTATGCCAATTTGTTTTGATAATTGTTTTTTAATGTTCTGTGTGACACTTACCTAAGCATCTGCTCCTTTAAAAGTCTGTGTCTGGAAAGGCTAGAATTGTAGAAGTAAAATGAAAACATTGTAAATAATGTCCTGTATGTATAGTGTTGAATGTTTTTGTTCTTCTTATTGTCTAGCAAAATCCTGGTGTCTTTATTGTTTACTGCCCTTGCAAAGATTTGATTAAATTTTACTTGTTCTTACATAGAAAATCTTCAGGCTTGGTTCAGAGAAATCTCCAAGCAAATCATGTCTCTCAACTACGATGATTCCACTGCAGCAGGCAGAAAAACTGTGCAGCTCATACAGGCACTGGAGGAGGTATGGCAGAGAAATTTTGAGATAAGTGAATTACAAGACAAATCTTCATTTTAACAATATGTTAAGTCTATAGATCTTTGCAGTCTTGCATATACAGTCGTCAGGACTTGCCTATAGACCTAATAATTGTAAAATAAGGAATACTGCATGAAAAATCATGCCACCTACAGCTGATTAGTAAGATTTTTCTGGAGAAATTAATTCAATATTAAACATTATCTGTCAACATTACTTACTATTTTATTAAAAATACTGAAAATAAATTCACTTGAAGCTAGAGAGGGTAATTTGGAAAGCAAAATAAAATTGTAGGCCAGGATTTGTTAAGTGTCTTACTGTATCATAGCCTGGAAGAGAGAGATCAGTTTACTTATTTTATTAATGTGGTTGTCTTTAAAGATGCATAGACAAAAAGGGGATTTTTTTGTTTGTTTTTTTGTTTTTAAATACAGGTCCAAGAGTTTCACCAGCTGGAAAATAATCTGCAAGTTTGCCAGTTTCTGGCTGACACCCGCAGATTTCTTCATCAGATGATCCGAACTATCAACATTAAAGAAGAGGTCTTGATCACCATGCAGATAGTTGGTGATCTTTCTTATGCTTGGCAATTAATTGACAGGTATCTTAGCACGAGGTTTTTTCTTCTAAGTCATCATTAGTGAAACTTTTAGGAAATAACATGAGTAAATGTTTTTTATAACACTGTTGGACTTGATAGCCTTTGTAGGTCACTTCCAACTGAAAGTATTCTATGAGTTGTTGAGTATATTTTGCTCTTACCAACTTGAATAAGAATTAACAGCCACCCTTGGCACGTTGTTAGCTGCAGGCTAAGTAATGCCGTAACTTTTTGGTTTATACCCTGTTCCAACTAAAACAATTTGTTAAGTTTCTATCTCCACCCTTTAGTATAGTTAAGTGTTCTCCAAGATACTGGAGTTCTTGTTTCAACCAAAAACAGACAAAAATGTTACAGAACTTCTTTTCCAAGGTGTGATTTTGCTCAGCTGCTACTCCGTTAGTTTGGCTGTTACTGATGCCTTCTTCTTTTGCCCCATCTCCCCCTTTATCGTAGAGTTTTTCCTAGTCAGTAGCTCTTCAGACCAAAATTCTCCTTCAGTAAAGTTTCACACATCTCCCATGCTAGTGACCTATGAATTAAGAGCTGAAAATAAGTTTTAGGGGAAAGAGCTGATCTGTTTTCTCTCTTTCCTACCCCAGCTTTACATCTATTATGCAGGAAAGCATAAGAGTCAGTCCATCTATGGTAACTAAACTCAGAGCTACTTTTCTAAAGGTAAGTGTGAAAGAAAATGAAGGGACTTTAACACTTGGTTACCAGAGCATTCGTTAAATAGGCCTTAAGGCTGTGAAGTCACAAGTGATTCAAATCTTTCTTTTACCAACATTTTCTATATCCAGCTTTTTTAGAATTAAATTATTACATTAACTCAAGGTTAGTTTTAAAGAAAATAAAATTCAGTTATGTATCTTTATATATCTATACAACCAGTTAACATTGCCACCATTAGACAGATCAGTCTCGTCATCCAGGCTCTCCTCATTATAGTTACTTGCTGGAGACATCATATCCAAAGGGTGAATTCTCTGCATATGTATCAGAGGAGACTGAAGGAATTAAAAAAGATAGGTTGGCTGTGCCCTTTTTCTGCCACGATGAAGATGTGGCATCAGATGAAAATATTTTCTGTAGAAACATGAATGGGAAAAAGCGTGGGGAGGGAAGGGTAAAATTACAGAAGGAAAATACCTCACATAACTGATAAGATTAGGGAAAATGAATGCAGGGAATGTAGCATTATAGACTGCTGAACTTTTCTGACATTTTAGCAAAAAATATATGTATTACTTTTTTATTGGCAAATCTGATGTTGTAACACTGCTGTTTAGGAAGAATGTACTATTTCAAGGTATAGTTTAAGAGCCTGAGGAAGAAAATTTAGGCATTTAATTTATATTAGGAAAGCAGAGGTGAAGTTAAAATGTTAACTTTGTTTCTAGCTTGCTTCTGCTCTTG
The DNA here is from genome assembly GCF_964034855.1 of Anser brachyrhynchus. Classification (NCBI taxonomy): domain Eukaryota; kingdom Metazoa; phylum Chordata; class Aves; order Anseriformes; family Anatidae; genus Anser; species Anser brachyrhynchus. The sequence goes on along the minus strand of NC_137695.1, from coordinate 150,051,708 downwards.
ACTTGCCACTTCTTCGTATCAATCAAGCCAACAGTCCTGATCTTCTCAGTGTATCGCAGTATTATTCTGGCGAGTTGGTTTCCTATGTAAGAAAGGTAGGCATTTGAAGAGACATAATTGTCTTATTCTGTAATTACCTTTCCTCAATTGATTTATTTTTTTTTGGAGAACATACTGACTTTATTTGTCTTGTCTCTCTTTTACAAAGGTTCTACAGATAATTCCAGAAAGCATGTTTACTTCTCTTCTCAAAATTATAAAGCTTCAGACTCATGATATTATTGAAGTGCCCACTCGCCTTGATAAGGATAAGCTACGAGATTATGCTCAGCTCGGACCACGATACGAGGTGCAGTTAAAATAGGGAATTCCTAAAAAGCATGTCATAAGGGTAGCCAACTTTAGCCTAAGTTTAAATAGGTTCAGCTCCATAGAGTTAACACTTTAACAGTGAAGTTGGGTTGGTTGACTGAGAAAGAATTAAAACTAACTACTGTTAAAATGAGAATTCCTTAGGTTTCCTGAACATAGATGAGTAACTTCTCTTCTGTTTGTGAAAGTCCAACTTTTGATCTCATAGAAAAGGAGAGGAAAATTAAACATATTTGTAAAAGAGTGTAGAGATCTTGGATTTATTTAGGTGGTGGTGGGAGTGATACTAAAAACCCAAGTCTGAAATTAAGCCGTCATATTTGAAATGCTTGTTCCAGGAGAAGGAGAAAATTAAAGACTGAATAAACCAGCAGGGTTAAGCCTTTTGCTGTCTTCAAATGTGAAGAGAGGATGGGGACATGTTGATTTGATCAGATGAAGAAGCTGGTATTGCTTGTTGAAATTTCTGTCTGTGTGAATTTTCTTTCTTCTGCACTGTTACCAGTCTGGTAGAGTGAGCAAACATAAAAAAATATTTGGTTTTTTATTTCATAGAAGATTGAGGAGCAAAAAAAATGAGTAGACCAGTAATTTTTTCCCCTCAAATAAACTTTTTCCCCTAAATACTTTAGTTCCCCAAATACCAGTAAGGATGCCATCTTTTTTCCACCAGTTTTTGCCAAAGTGTTATGAGTTTTAAACAAACAGGTTGTGATCTCTAACGAAGTCGACACTCAGACCTGAATGCTAGGCTTGGACTTCCCTCTTAAACTCTCTGTAAAGATAGCTTATTCAGGAGTGAGTGGGGGGCAGGGGTGTAGAGGAGGAGCCAGTATTCAGTAACATTCCTTTAATTTTGAGGAAGGAGAAGGGTAACACCATACATAAGGACTTCTCACTTGTGATTTCTGTGGAGCTGTAAGTTTGAACTATGTTGTTTCTATTCTCTGTTGTAAATGTCTTAAAGGCAAAAGACTGGCTTGTCTGAACTCTGAGCATAAGGATTCCTACCTAATAATTTAATACTTGGTGAAGGTGCTTCTGTATTTTGTCAGTGGAAAGGGTGAAGTGGTCTCATTGCTGGCAGCAGGCTTTGTTGCAGAGTAACTACTTCAAACTGTGCCCCTAGCCTGCTCAAAGCTACCAAGGCGCAGTTTTGTCCATGATGTTTTGTAGCCATGCGAGATAGCCAGCCAGGTCTTTTCTCTCATCATCTTTGTAAAGCTGCTGAGAAATACTATTCTTTCCTGCTGGTAGCATATCTGTATCGATCTAATCAGAAGATAGATTGTTATTGCACTACATAAGTAAGCTTAGAACAAAATGTAAAATTGAAAGTGCATCAGTGCATTATTCTGCAACAGGAAGCTACCACTGGAGAAGATGATTATCTTTCTAGCTTGATTATCTGAATCTGTAGAATCACTTGAATAAATTGTATCCTCTTTTTCTATTAAAGGTTGCCAAGCTAACCCACGCAATTTCAATTTTCACTGAAGGTATCCTCATGATGAAAACTACTTTAGTTGGTATCATCAAGGTAATGTTCCATTATTTCAGTAGTCATTTTGTTGGCAATTAGTGCTTTAGCACAGATATTTCAGCACATTAAGCAAGACCTAGAAGACAAAAAGACAAGAAAAAAATGAGCTTGCATACTAGTTTTCAAGCAGGGATGCCTGATATGGCATCCAGGTACGAACTGTGTTATTTAAGGTCATTAAGAACCCACAGTTCTCATTGTGCATAGGTTCCTTAACCTTAATTAACACGTTTTTTTTTTCTATTAAAAAAAATGACTGCAAGAGTTTCTGAAGAGCTGTTTCTTCCATTGGCAAAGGCTGCTCTACCTACATTAAGATTCCTATTTCAGGACTCCAGAAGCAAGCATTCTTGAAGCAACATATACTTCTTAATGTATTCTGGCTTTTTATAATTGTACAACATTCTTAATGGATCATTAACAAAGCTTGAATATGGGAACAGACCTTTGCCATTCAACTTAAAGGAATGATTTATTATCTAGTACAAGCATATAAATATTTATCTTCTGGACAAGCAACTGGTGGGAGAGTGGATGCGTTAGCACTGCTTTCCTATCCGAAAATAAGTATTTAACATAATTCTTGGTAAACCTGAAATCTTTTCATATTTTTGATACATTTCCAATTTTCAGGAAAAAAATGTTTCTTCTACTTAGGTGGACCCAAAACAGTTACTAGAGGATGGAATAAGGAAGGAGCTAGTAAAACGGGTAGCTCTAGCTCTTCACAAGGGACTCATCTTTAATCCTAGAGCCAAGGTGTGTAACAGCTTGATTTGATTTGATTTTTTATGTATCTCAGTTTTGCTGACACCTCTTTTATTGTACTACTTTCTAGAAAATAATACTTAATTTTCTGTACAGGTTTCCTTTGTGTAAAATACATTTTGAACTTCTTAAAGGCTATTCTCAATCTTATTTGATGTTGCAATGAGTTTATGAACTGGTAAGAATGCACAGAATTCAAAAACCTATTTATATTCTGTTCCAAGTGTCCTATGAATAGTGAGTTCACAGTTGTCTTTGTGATGATTCATGGCAACACGTGATATCTATACAAGCCAGGTTAAAAACAAAAAGAAAAAGTAGAATAAGGATTATGACTCCTTGTTTTGTTTCTGTCCAGATTGTTAAACCTCTCTCCCAGATCAATCAAAAGTATTATTGAAGCCTAGAAGAAAAATTAGAAACAGAAAATTTTTTATTAGAAAAAAATATAAGAAGAATCACTTAAGATATCAAACAACCTGTAATGCATCTCCCAGTGTTTTTTAGTTCTGGATGGAATATAGTGAAATCCTGGAGAGATTGTTGTGTAAAAAGGCATTTAGAAGCCTATACGTTTGCTTCGTATTCTACCTGCTCACAGTTCTGTTTTTCTTTTTCTGTTTTCCCCTCTGTAGCCAAGTGAACTGATGCCCAAATTGAAAGAAATGGCAGCAACAATGGATGGATTCCATCGATCGTTTGAATATATCCAGGATTATGTCAACATATATGGTCTAAAAATTTGGCAACAGGAAGTGTCTCGTATTATTAACTACAATGTGGAACAGGAGTGCAACAACTTCTTAAGAACAAAGGTGCTGGTCAAAACCAAAAATGAACAAAATAAGATGATAAATGCTTTTATATTGGGATATTCAAGCTTGTGAGTGATGGAACATATGTAATGAATCATGCACGCTCCACAGAGTTGTGTCTTCAAGTAAATCTGTTATCTGCCACGAAAAACATTTGGCCCCAGCTTTTTCTGAATGATTTCAGCATCCCCCTGCATTGGTTGTACATAAGAGCAAAGAACCCCTACCAAAATATTTTAATATCTCTTGCCAGTGAGCAGTATCCTTCCTCTCTTTCTCAAAGAAAACAGAAAATAACTAATGAATCCCAGTAGTCTTCTCTATATCTATCTTTAGCTATCTGTGTGCAGGTTTAGGAAGACTGCAGTAGTTACCAGCTCTTTTTGTGATATTTCCCAAGTGGTTGAAGGAATACATTTACATTTGGGAAACAAAATGGTAGACAGTTTTCCTGCAGAAAGGAACAGATGGAATTCTGAGCAGGAGTGGGGGTAGTTCTTTCAACCTCCACGCTTAGGTTTTGCTTGCCCTTTATCATAAGACCTGTTCTCTGCTTTTTTACGTTTTTTTTTTAGTACTCTGCGTTGTATAATTTACTGTATTGTTTTACATTTTACTCCTTTAAGTTAAACAAAATCAATAGAATTTGTAGGGCAGATTTAGGATGTGCAATGCTAACACTGCAAAAAACTGAAACTTATTTTTCAGATTCAAGACTGGCAAAGCATGTACCAATCTACTCATATTCCTATACCAAAATTCACACCTGTAGATGAGTCTGTAACTTTTATTGGTCGGCTTTGTAGAGAAATCCTGAGGATCACAGACCCAAAGTAAGTACTGTACATCACAAGCCATATTACTAGCTCCGTGCATTGAATTGGTCCAATACCACTGTATGTAAATGAAATATATAATAGCATTCCTTCGACTGCCATATCGTCAGTTTCATCTAAAGCTGAACTTACCCAGTCTGCCCTGTATGTTTTAAATATTAGTTTAGAAAATTCCAACTTTAGTATACAAAGCAAAACTGTGCATGAGCCCTTGCAGAGCGACTTTCTAATGTCTTCCAGAATAAGATGACTCATTACTCTTATCACAAAAACCATTTGCAGCTTATTCTGAAATATGTTATTTCTTTGTTTAATTTTTCCTTAGAATCACGTGTTATATTGACCAAATGAACACCTGGTATGATATCAAAACTCATCAGGAAGTAACCAATAGTCGCCTCTTCTCAGAGATCCAAGACACTTTAGGTACCTTTGGTCTCAACGGTTTAGACAGGCTGTTATGTTTCATGATTGTAAAGGAGCTGCAGGTAACTTGAACTTCAGTTTCTCAAGCTCATGTTGCTTTTACTGCTTGTTGACTTTTCTAGTGAAATAAAAATCCAATTAACTTTTGAAATGGCAAATTCAAATCAAAAGCATTTGAAAAATGTGCTTTCAAACCCAAAGGTAAAATCTGAGTTGCAGATATAATTATTGGGTTTGTTGCTCTTCAGTGAATTGAGCTAGGCAGTGTAGGTTATGTGCTAGACAATGCCTCTCAGAGGTGTACAACTTCAGGTCAGCTTTTGTTTTTTATGTCTAGATATCAATGAAAAATTGGATTGTTTGTGTCTACTTTGATATGAATAAAGTGTCAATTCTATGCGATGATGCCTTTCCATAATACCTAGGAGTGTAAGCAAGTTTGTTTTTTCTTTGAAAAATCTGTTCTGGTTAAAGATTTTAAAGAAAATCAAATATTGATGAAGACAGTTCTTCCTTGCGAATTGAATACGTTGTTGGCTACAGTGGGTATGTGTGTTGAGGAGGTGAATCTGCTAATTGTCCTAGCACTGATTAGTGTAAGTCAGAAAAATAAAAAGTTTAACTACATATTTCTCAACTCTTAATCTCTGGAAACAGTCTTGCCTTGCTTCTTCTCTACCAACAAAAGACTGCTGTTGAAAATGTGGCTGTTGTACCACCAAGATTAAGCATGGCATACATATGTGAGGATTTTACTTTTCTTTCTTTTATTTAGAATTTCCTCAGCATGTTTCAGAAAAATATATTACGAGACAGGACAGTACAGGATACCTTAAAAGCACTTATGAATGCTGTCAGTCCTCTCAAAGGAATTATAGGTAAGTGCTTTCTGGTTGAGATGGAAGAAAGCTGTTGTCTTAGCACATTTGCATTTATTTATGCCTCACCCTTCTTCTTTTCTCAGCGAACTCAAACAAGGTTTATTCTGCAGCAATTGCAAAAACTCAGAAGATCTGGACACCATATTTGGACTCCATAATGAAGGTAGGCTTATGTTATTTATATACAGAATCTGCTATAAGCACTTTGGTTATATACTTTAGTCTACTTATGTTACAGGGTTGTGTAATGTTGACATGGAACGCTATAACATTACAAATGAAGCAGGATTGGATTTGTGAGAGCTCCTGAGCTTCGATTATACGCTCAGCTTAAACTCCGCAAGGTGGTTAGCACTGGAATCCATATGTAAAATCCAATAATTCACTAAAACTGAGTACACCATTAGAGTTCTGATCTGGGAAGGCTGAGGCAGTGCTCAATATCAGGAGCTCTGACACTCCTCACAGTGCCGTGTGAACACTTGTGTACCTAAGGCTAAAGTTTTGAGCAGTAGCGTGTCCTGAGCTTGCCTCCTTCACACAGAAGGCAGTCTGACACACCGAAAATTTAAACAAACTGTGCCATTAACACGTCTGTTTGCCTTGCATTTGTAACGATGCTTTGTAGCCGTTTTACAAGACACTGTGAATGTTTGCTGATGCTATTGAAGAGAAGAGGAAAGGGCAGGCAAAGAAGGGGAAGAAAGTTGACAGCAATAAGCCTCTCCATGATCCCCTGTTGTTGTTTAATCCCTGCCATTGCTGACCCTAAGGTCTAGGGAGAGGTGGGGAAAAGCATCTTCACTTCCCAGTGAAAAACAAGCAAGTAACTGGGTTTTTGTTTCTGGTACCTTTTCAGTGTCTTCTTCACACTGCCTGTATTTGCTGTCATGAACTGTGTATAAATCTTGAGCGCTGTGACTGTTCCTCCCCTTTTGCGTAGCTGGGGTCTGTCAGTTCTGATTTTGGGCAGTCTGAATCAGTGCTCTCTTACTGAAATGAGAGAGTAGCTCCACTGTGTATGTCCCTACTTTGGGCAGCCCTACAAAGGCTGTTAGTTGTAATGAGGACTTTATGTAATCTATGTAAATATTAATTATTTTTACTCTAAGTTTTTCCTTAATTTGTTTCTTCTTTCCCCATTGCATTCAATATAACACCACTTTTTGTTGTTGTTGTTGTTTGCACAAATAGGTTGGTCAGATGCAGATTTTAAGACGGCAGATTACCAATGAGTTAAATTATTCCTGCAGGTTTGACTCCAAGCATTTGGCTGCTGCACTGGAAAATCTCAATAAGTAAGAAGTAAAATGTGCTAAAGAGCTGCGTGTGTTACTGTGATGTGGTTATTCAGATTGTTGTCAGATAAAGAGTCTGCAAAATCTGTATTATGGCAAAATATGCAGTCTGATTGGGTTTTTGTTCTTGTTGATGGTTATTTGAATTTGAACCCAGCAAAAACTGGTTAAAAATAAATAGAATAGAATTGTAGAATCATCATAGAATGGCTTGGGTTGGAAGGGACCTTAAAGATCACCCAGTTCACAATAGCAGTATAGAGGGGGGTGAATCACCGCCCTCAACCTGCTGGCCATGCTTCTTTTGATGCAGCCCTGGATACGGTTGGCTTTCTGGGCTGCAGGCGCACATTGCTGGCTCACATTGAATTTCTCATCCACCGACATCCCCAAGTCCTTCTCCTCAGGGCTGCTCTCAATCTGTTCCCAACCCAGTCTGGATTTGGGCTTGGGATTGCCCCGACCCAGCTGCAGGACCTTGCACTTGGCCTTGTTGAACTTCACAAGGTTCACTTGGGTCCATCTCTTGAGCCTGTCAAGGTCCTTCTGGATTGACTGGATGGCATCTAGTCCCTTCAGCATGTCGACCACACCACAAAGCCAGTGGAATAACTCTGCTAGTGTAAATAACTCAGCTAGTAATTGCATGAACGTATTAGTGAACAGCACAGGTTTTTAATTATATTTACTTTTACCTAGACTTGAGGTCATATTTGGATGAGAAATAAGAACAATGAAAGTGGTGCTGATTTTGAAACAAAAATGATCTTTGTAAGAAGACATCTTAAAAAATGTTGTTTGCTTTTGATAGTAACCATTAACAGGTTTTGTGTGCATGAAGCTTTTATATTAATATTGTATATGGCTTTGCATTAGGTTTATTTGTGGATAGTTCAAGTAAGTATTTAATGCAAATAATTTATTTCCATTTTAGAGCAATACTGGCTGATATAGAAGCACATTATCAGAATCCATCGTTGCCTTACCCTAAAGAAGACAACACTCTTCTGTATGAAATCACAGCTTATCTGGAAGCAGCTGGCATTCACAATCCTTTAAATAAGGTCAGGCTTACATTTAAGTGCTTTTAAGCAGTATAGTTGCTTTTTCTCTGTCACAGATGTGGAAAAACTGCTCTTTTTTTTTCTCCCCTCAGATCTACATCACAACAAAACGTCTGCCATATTTTCCCACTGTCAACTTCCTATTCCTGATTTCACAGTTTCCAAAACTTCAGTACAACAAAAATTTAGGTATTGTATAAGTTGCTTGTTGTTTGTGTAAATCTAACGAAAATCTATGTGAAATCATTTGCATAGAAGCCATTCAATTTTTTTTTTTTTTACTTTAGTCCATCATGTCCAGACAGGTTTGTTCTAATATTAAAGCAAAATAAAATGGGGTAGGAAACAGAATCCAGAATTCTCCCTTTCTCATTCCATTCTATGCCATAGTTAATATCATTAAGCCATTTGCTGTGGAAGAAATACAGCTGCTACATTGTTTTTTGTTTTCTACTTGTGGACAAGCAGAATGGGAGGCACAGCAGAAAACCTCATGAAAATATATAATATACATTTGTCCCTGCCACAAATACATTGTTTTATAAACATGCATTGTGTTTTTTTCTGTTTTTCCTTTGCAGGAGTGGTGTGCAAACGGCCGGCTGATCAAATCGACTGGCTGCCTCTAGTGCTGGGACTCCTTACTTTGTTGAAACAGTTTCACTCAAGATACACAGAACAATTTCTGACTCTCATCGGTCAGTTTATTCGTTCAACGATGGAGCAGTGCACAAGGTATCCACATGTCACTTTCTACTCACCTGCAGAGGGTTTCAGTATTTTTACTACTGCTTTTCCAGTGTGTTCTTTTAGTAAAGTATATTTGACATAATAATATTATTTGACTTAAGTGTAAGATTACAATGTTTCTCTCCGTGTAATTGAACCGCACGGTACGTAGTGGAATAAGCGTTTTTGGAGACTGGGATTTTCATGTAATGTTATGCAAATAACTGACCAGCTAGTAAGACCGTGGTCTTCATGATTGCTTAATATTAGCCAGAAGATACCAGAAATGCCTGCTGATGTAGTGGCTGCCCTCATGTTCCTGGAAGACTACATTCGCTACACAAAATTGCCAAGAAAGGTAAGAGAGAATTCCATGTCTTCTGTAGACAGCACTGGGAGTGCTGGCCCCTCTGGACTTAAATATATCTCTAGATCTTAAGACAGTGTCTGAAAGAGAATTTAAAATAACAAGGCATTTCTTTATGTGATATTAACTGTTGTGGAAGCCAGTGATACAACACTTTCCTATACTAGCTTGAATCTGTCGGGATTATTTTCAGACTCTTTAACTGCTACTCACTGTAAATTATTTTCCCCCATTGTTCCTTACAGTTATGTTCTTAAATGCAAAAAAAGCACAAAATAAAGAAGTGTAATCAGGTCTTCTAAATAATAAGTGATGTTTTAGAAAATTTTAAATGCTATTTAGAAAGTGTAAATCTCCAGTCCTTGATTTCCTTTCCTTCCCTTCTTTCCAAAGAAGCAGGGCTTCCTAGGCAGCTTCTGTACTTCACATGCAAAGGAAATTCTGGAAATTTGTGCTTGTAGAGAGACTTTCTTTTAGGATTAAATGTGACTTAACTCCTTTTGAGGATAATATTTATACATGGTATTAAAAATAAGTCATAATTCTATTTGCTGTAGTCTGTACCTCAGTTAAGAAAAGATGATTCATCAATAAGCTCCTTTATATTTCCTAGATAATACTTAGGACTAAGAGATTTTTCCAGCTTCACCCTTGTTCCCAGCCCTCGGCACAGTGTAGCAGGAAGTCCCCACGTTGGTCTTTCAGCTGATGTGTCTGGTACTTGTGCCAGCTTCCACTTCAGCCTGGTGCTGTGTGGAGAAACAGCCGAGAGGGTGTCAGTGTTCTTCCAATCTTGCACAGGACCTCTGGTCCCAACAACTTCTTACAGCCCTGAGCTAGCTTCAGATGCCTGACACCATGTTCCTGCCTTGTTCACGTCGATAGTATTGCATGCTTGGTTGATAATTAGATATGCTGTGTTAATAGATGAACAGAGCATACAAATTAATAATGAAGAAAACATCTGACTGACTTCCTCTTTACTCTAGGTTGTTGAAGCACATGTGCCTAGCTTCATTTTTGATGAGTTCAGAACTGTTCTGTGAAAATGGAGAAAGACCAAGGCTCTTCCCCAAGCCCGAAACAAGGAACTGAGGGTGGGCCAAGCTTTTCAGAGCTGTATCTTTTCCATGCTTTGAGGCAATACCTGCAACTGTCACTACAAAATATAACCATCAGCACAAGTCTATATCATTAACACTTGTTTAAATCTTGGCATGAAATGCAAACCATATCTCATCCAAACTGTGTACATTTTGTACTGCACATTATAAATGCTGTATGTAATTGTTTACGTATAAATCATTTAGTTTTTTGTTCTGAATAACTATTTGTGGAAGTTTGATTTTTTGTATCACAAACGAGCAATGAAATTGGAAATAAAGGTATCGGATTCTTTGCCGGGACTCCTGAATTCAAAGTGTCGGTTTTCGTGTTCAAAGGACTGTTAGTGAGAAAAAGAAAAAAGATGTTTGGTGTCCGCCTCTGTGCTACAAAAAATAATTTTCTGTTTTGTGCTGTACTATTTAAAGGCATGAAACTTTCTTTCCATGCAACTGTAGCATGACTAAGGTTAGAGGCAAGGCCTGCGTTCATGTAACTTTCAGTGCTGATGTGGAAACTTTTGCACCCAGCGTAACTTCCTGCATAACTTCCTCACTGGGGGCTGCCGTGGGAAAGCCAAGGGGAGGTGTTACTCTATCAGGGGACAGCTTGGTCACTGTCAGGCTCAGTCCTGAGTTTCTTTTTTTTCTTTCTGAAGCACTTCAAATGCAACAGCGGAAGGATGTTTCTGACACTAATGCAGACAGGAATGCCTAGGGAGCAGGTAGATGGCAAACGAGCTCCCTATTTGCGGAGTTTATGTAAGAAAGCAAGTCCAGAGGAGAAGGGATAAAGCCCCAGGTCCTATCTGCGTCACCCCGTCTGCAGTGAGGATGCATCCTGTTCAGCTGCTCCTACATACCCTGGCTTTTCTACCTGGAAACAAGAACAGGGGCTGTCTCGTCCCCCTCCACCGAGGCAGGTGAAGGGGGCTGGCCAGGTCAGCTGCCACCCACACCTTCCACTTGTTCTGCGCTGGAGTTGGCATAACAAATAACGGGTTATGGCCTCCTGGTTACCAGGGCAGGAATAAACTTAGTTCATGAAAAATCCATCCTGCTACCCCCAGCATGGACAGATGAATGCTAATGCAGTTCTGAGGAGTAAAAAGATCAGGAAGTTTTGGTAATTTTGGTACTGTTTTTCAGATCAAGTGTGGGCTATGAGAGTGCCTGAACATACTACAGAGCATGATCTGTTTGCAGAAAGGACTTTATGCCGCTGGAGGGAAATGCTGCACTGGCACCTGATCAGCAGCGGGCAGAACTCGTGTCTGTGCTCATCATACTAGAAGACACACCACCGACGTGAAGTCATGCTACTCCAGTGCGTTCACGCTTCTCTTCGCTGAACTCCATAAACTTGCTGTTGGCCCATTTCCCCAGCCTGTCCCAGTCCCTATGGATGGCAGCACAACCTTCTAGGTGTACCCACCACTTCTCCCAGCTTTGTATCACCTGCAGACTTGCTGAGGGTGCAGTGCGCCCCACTGTCCTGCTCATTACTGAAGAGGTTAAACAGTACTGGCACCAGCAGCAACCCCAGGGGTTGACGGAGTCGGTGCTGCTGACCTCCTGCCCCCTGGGCCAGGCAGTTCAGGCAGCTGGTTAAATGAGGTTTTCCCCTCATAAATTCACGCTGACTACTCCCAGCCACCTCCTTGTCCTTCATGTGTTTGGAAATGATTTCGGGGATGATTTGCTCCATCATCTCACCAGGTATCAAGGCGAGACTGGCCCTCCTGTAGCTTCCCAGATCATCCTTCATGCTGTTACAGAAGACAGAAGTAGTGTTTGCTGCCATCCAAACCCCAAGGTCTTTCAAAGAGACTTGAGAGTGGCCTTGCACTGCCATCAGGTGGCTCCCCCAGCACCCACGGGTGCATCTCACCAGCTCCTATGGATCCACGTACACCCTTCTCAGTTAAACATTCCCCAGTCTAGCCCTCCTCTGCTGAGGCACAGAGTACTAACCTTCGGAGTTCGGAGATGCTGTTTTGCCTACTTCCAAAAGGAGGTTCACAGTGAGAGAAAGAGCGTGATAGTAATATTGCAGGAAAGAAAAAAAAAAGATATATGGTGAAATGGAGGAAGAGTCAGAGGAGCCATGACTTCTATTAGAAAGCAGAAAGGCCAAGAGCAACAGAGGAAGGAAACAAGCTGGTATCAAAAAAAAAAAAAAAATCCCTATTTATATTTTTAAGCTGTTCCTTTAGAAAACCCTAAATTTTCCCCAAACAAAAGAAAATATCCTGTCCCCACCACAGAAGTAGTTCCCTAAAGTTGGTTTTAGATAAGCTAACATGTGGAGAAAACACTATAATATCAGGGTCTTTGTTATTAATGCTTATTTTTAACATTTGTGGCTCTTTAAACAAAAATCTGCAAGATGAATACTTTAAATAATCAGATGTATAATTCCAGGAGACATCAATTGGTTATACCCATAGTTTTGCATCCTTCCACAGCCTAAATAAATAGAAATCTGCAGAAAATAAGGCTTCCAGCTCTCACATTTTGTATTTTTTAGAAAGGAACAACAAATAAGATATTAACGAAAATCCAGATATATACAAATGAAATAACAACAAAGTGTCCTCCATCTTCAAATCCTCCATCTATAAATCTTTGTAATGCAAAAAATAAGTACCGAGCATGAAGGAAAACTGAAAATCTTGTCTTCCAAGAAAACCGACGGGAGCCAGCTCCCCATCAGGACCAGCCCTGGTATTCCGTGCTGCAGTCTGTGCAGAGGCTGCTGGTTCGATGCTGGCAGACAGGTTTTTTGTTGTTGTTTTTGTTATTTCTCCCAGCACCATTGCCCATTTCTCACTTGGTTAACCAGGCCTGGGAAAGCTCATTAGCTGGCTTGAGACAAGCACAAGACTTGCACCTCGATCGGCCCAAGGGATGCCTGCATTTACGCAGCCCGCACAGTAATAGGGCATTCGAAATGCCTTCCCGGGGAGAGCAGAAACCCTAACTTGAGTCTCCACAGAGACTCACTAGCACTAAAAAAAGCACATCGCAGTGCGGGGCTCCCTCCTGGCCCTGCTCCCCAGAGGTGTGATGGTTGCACGAGCGTGAAGGATGCTAAAACTTCAGTCTGGAGACTAGCAGAAACACACTGAGCCCTTAAAGCTAACGGTATACCCTAGGCTCATACAGATACAATCTCATGTCTTTCTGCTAGTGTCTTTTAAAACTGCGAATACCATGCTTGTCTCCATTTTGCATTTGGCAAACAACCACCTTCGTTTACTTGCTTGAATGTAACTGGTTAAAATCAGGACAATCCTTTTTCTAGGTACGCTGGTCCCTACAAGCAGGTTATATGGATATCTCTGCAGAGTGCAGCTCCAGGGCATCCAAAGAGCCACCCTCGTAGCACGGGGCAGCTGAGTGCCTGGTGATGTGCAAGTCTGAGAGCAGAAATGCCTTCCAGGGACAGGCTTTAATTTATCTGATCATAACGACGGTGAGTGACAGGCACAGCAGCTGAGCTGCTGCAAAGGCACTAGATGGAGCCGAATGATGCAGGCTGATGGTGATGTGATCGGACACACAAAACCAAGAGACCTTAGCTTAAACACCCCGTGTTGGGGTTGCAAATAACATCTACAGGCACTATTCTCAGATGCCGCTTGGAGGGTAGGATAGCTCCAGGCAAGAAAAAGCGCAGACACCAAATACGTTACTGAGAGACAGAGTGGTGCACAAGCAAATGTGATACCGAGGGAACCGGGGTAAGTCAGCACGCCATTTCCACCACTGCACGATTGCCTGTAGTCACTGCATTCCCGTGTGGCCAAACACAAGGCTGGGCTGACTTACTGCTCACCCTTTGACAGAAACAAGGAAACCTGAGTTGAAAACCGGTGCTGAATCTGATTCCTGCCTGGCGATGTTAGGAGCTCCTAGGGAGATGGAGACTTCGGAGGAAAATGCCGTATAGGTGGCAATCGTTAGTCAGCGAAGCTTTCAGGCACCTGGCAAGGCAACGGGCAGCGCAAATGACTGCAGACATCCTGAGGGGGGCAGTGGCAGAAGCTTCTCCTGCCTCCTGTTGATTCTCAGCTGAAGGAGAAAACTGGTCCAGAAGCAGCAGTCTTAGGCTCAAGGTTAATGGAATCGCTTCCCCCCGCTAGAGGTGGTAACGGGGACTCGAGGGAAGACAGAGGCAAGGACACGCACGCAGAGCCAAGATGGATTTCTTGCATGTGACAGCATCTCATCTCAAATGCCTGAGGGGGTTTTCGTGCCTGCAGAGGGATGTGCATTGAAACGCAATCATCATCAATGAATGGCATTTCAATCCACCATCCGATGATGACACTGCCTCCCACACATTTCAAAAAACAAAGCAAAAATGGCTCAAGGTCAAAGCAATGCCCACCACGTTCTCAAAATAGCAACCGATTTCTTGCCATTTGTATCCTCTTCTGCAAGAGTTTCCTCCAGCAGATCGTAGGACAAAGCACGCGGTAAAATGATTGTCCTAGCACAGAAAACACAGCGGCAGCAAATATCTCCAGTCACAACGAAGGTAGCAGGGCTTCATAACATAAAACATAATAGCAGGTTTATATGTATGCTGAAATATAGGTGAGGGAAACGTTTTTGCCATACTTCCCACACAAAGGGTATAGGTGAACCAGTGGCTCCTGGGCTCAGAGCTGTGCCTGGCAAGCCCCACGTGGACGTTTGGGCCCAGGATCTCCGTGTTCACTCTATAAAGTTCATAAAACATGTCAGGACCCATTCTCTGATCTGACACAGCGTGGCTAGTCATTCCTCACAACCCTCACACCCAAAACGGGGCAGCCTGACCCACCCAGCATTGGCAATGATCCCTACTCCAGGCTAACTCCCTTCCCCTCCGAATCACACCCAGAAGATGCCTGGTACTGCGCAAGCCACCAAGACCATTAAGGACAGGGTGCTCCCAGTGCAGGGGGACAAACAGCCATTGCCCTGGTGCATCTCCCAGTGGAGATGAGGCCAACATCTCACCTTCGTGCCAACAAGCCCCGGGTGGGACCACGGACCCCTACCCCCTGTTGTTAATCTAGAGGCAAAGTTAATTTCTGAAGGAAACTAGCTGTGCCTCAAAGCCTGAAAAAGCAATAGTTGCCTTAGAGCGGCCCACAAGTAAACGAGGTATCGAGATGGAGAAAACCTAAAAGTTCCCATGGAAAAACAAATTACCCACTGCGATAGCATAGGTGGAACCGTTTCTAAATGAGGTATGAGAACGCAACACGCCCCACTAAGTTGTGTGGGTGCTTCTCCGCAATTGCTCGCCGTGTCATTAACAAGCGCTCCAGCTCAGCACTTGGTTCCCGGTTGTGTTGTTTCTGCCTGGCCGGCCTGGTAACCCTTGCTTGAAGACCGGCTCTAAAACCTGGCTGAAAACCTGAAATCCTTCAGCCATGGCTCTTCGCTATCTCTTAACCCTCTGAAAATGCTACCGGCAAAGCCCAAAGCTTCACTCCAGCTTCTCTTGACTCTGCCCAAAGCATCATTAGCCCCTGCTGTGACGCATACCACTTGGTGCAGAGGTTCATTTCATGCTGAATTTTTTTCCCCGTGCTTTTTTTTTCCTATAGTCCTCCACTAACAGTTTCCAGCATCCTGTTTACCTTTCTGGCTGCTGCTGCAAACTGAGCAGAAGCTTGGGGAGGATGAGTCACGGTGACTGCAGCACCTCATTCCTCAGCACTTACAGCTGGACTCCAGCATCAGGCCTCCTTTTCTGATCTATGTTACTTTCCTCACAGTGACGGATTCCAGTTACTCCTCAAAATACCCCCATCAGCTTTTATTTTCAGTACCTTGAATAACTTCATCTCAGCAAGCTCTGTCGCGCTGCTGCTCACCGTGCACAACGCGGGGGCTGGCACAGCTCTGCGGCGCTCCAAAGGGAGCAATTTAGGAACTGCTGACGCTGTTTTCCGCATAGTAATGTCATGCTGAGCAAGCCCGAATTTCAGGATGCATAATTTATCAACTGCCCATATTTATTCAGGATCGAACGGACTTTGCTTTTGTCCTGAACACAAAAGCTGGTTCCAGACAGCAGTATGGAGAAGTGCAGCAAGCCAGGCATAAATTACGGCCTTACTTACACAGAACGACTTGTGTTCATCAACGGTATTACAGTAAACACCAACATGTAGGTTTTAGGAGATGTGAGCAGCCTTTGAAGTAGCCCAGGTAACAGCTTTCATACGGGAAACCCATATTCATATGGGAAACCCGCACGGCAACAACTCAGCACAGCTCTCCTACCTCTCCTGCAGTGTGCGGCATCCTTCTGGCTGCCGTGTGGAGCAGAAAGCAGAAAACCGAGCAGCAGGGATGGGGGAGCAGGGGCGTATGACCTGAGCGTGGAGGAGAGAGACAACACAGACATCGACATCATCAGGAGGGAGCAACTATAACCAAGCTCAAGCGTCCCTATTCAAAACCAAGTCGCCGTTCAACAGGAACAGAGCTTGGGCAGTACCCTGTTTCTCGTTACTGCTTTATGCCCACCTGAACGTACTGCAGATATCAGCGGGATAGTCCTAAGAGTACAGCCTTCGAGTGCTCTTCAGACATTTACAAAGCATTTACATCTACAGGAAATGATGTGCTCCTCTTTGCTTCAGCTGCAGAGCAGAATATTTAAGCCTCTGCTCATATCATTCCCCACAGAGGCACTATAATTATGCTGGAGATATCTAACAGCACATTTTACTACCACTGTCAGGATGATCAAGTTATAAATCACAAAATCCAGCGGCTGACCCAAGACTAATCAGGTAGTTTCTGTGCTCCAGGTGATTAAAGAGAATGAAGGAAGGAAAACCACCACTACCCTGCCTTATGCTTCCTTGCACTGGAGCGAGAGGAGGCACCAAACACTCGCACAGAGCAAGAAGTTATCACTCCTCACGTGAAATCCCACACCAACGACTTTTAAAGCTGCCATTAGAAAGTTTCATTGCCCCACGTATTTTCCAGTAAAGAACACGTTCAAAACGGAACAATCCCCAGAAGACCAAGAACACTTAACCTACGCAACACAAATTTCTCAGACAAGCTCCAAGAAATGTGACACTCCAATGCATCACTCAGCTCCCCACACTACAACCAAGCCACTGAAGAGCAGAGAAGGCAACTGGATTCCTATTTCCTCCCCCCCCCACTAGCAACGTTTGGTTGCCTTTTTTATTTTTAAATCTACAACCTCACTACTACATAGTTCATATAACTATATATAGCTTAAATAACTTACATAACTATATAAAAGTATGTAGTCAGTAATGAGTCTCAGTTTCAGGTCACTCTTCCTTAGATGTATACCCATGATTTTTCTCTCCTCCACAACAATATTTACCCCTACCACAAAGACAGTTAACCACGCACTGGGTTCAAGGGAAAATTATAAAAAAAAAAAAAAAAGTGCTTAAACATATATGTAAATCTAAGCACACTGGTATTTCCTGATAAATCAGAACCTAATTAAAGCTCATTATCCAGAGATACACAAGAAAAATCTACAGATACAAAATTTTATTTAAATTAACTGAGGGTGTGTATTTGGCTCAGGACTGTTTATCCTTGAATTTAAAAAGAGTGACTACAAATAATATTAAGGAATAGAAAAAGTAGTCAATCTTTTAAAAATTGTCACAAATTTTGAAAACACTTGTATAAATTCTGTGAACTTTGTATAGCCTTAAAGGGGCATCATTTAGTTACCATGAATAATGATATCTGAAAATATTAGTACCTTACCCTAAAGTTTACATGCATCATGAATGTGTTTATATTTAATTTCAAGAGGGTATCAAAAGTGATAATGGTTAGAAAAATATATACATTTTGTCTCTTCTAGAAAAAAACTTGGTCATTTGAAGTAACTGACAGATAAAATAATAAAAAATCCCCTCCACAGATTTTTTTTCCACAATCCAACATAAAATGTAGGCTTATATACAGCTTATGCAATCTGTCATTTTCAAAACATATAGCCAAAGTTTTAAGTACAGAAGAACATAATGTTGCTGCTCTCTAAACTCTTGGCTGCACCGATGCATGATTGTTTAGGCAAGCCAAAATAGGAAAGCCACAGGGTGATACACAAAGCAATCGTAAGAAAGGTAAGGAAAAAATGGAAGAACGCAAGAGCAAAAGAAAGCATACTGGTTAAGGTAACATCGAGAGGAATATTGACCAACAGTGGAATACATGGACTCTCAAGTAACATGCAGCAATTTCTACAGGAAGAAAAAAATATATTCCAAGTATTAAAAGGACACTTTCATGGTACTTCACAATTTTTAGAAGTAATATTAACGATTACTGTCTACTGGAAACAGCCTGGACTGAAGTTTCAGTGGACACAGTTTGTTGCTGTGCTTCAGTTAGTGGCAAACACACCAAGCAAGACAAAACAAACCCTTGAAGTTTTTAAAAGGAAGTGAGATGGGAAGAAAGTTTCAAAAAACATGTGCTTTCAGTACCTGGGTGCAATGCAGTAGCCAACATGACCGTGGTTTGATTAGTACTTGGTTAAAGTAATTCTGGTGTAAAGAATGATTTCCGAAGAGCAATGTGGCATTTGCAACAGTGACTGACATTAAAGATACAGTGACATTTCAAAAGCTGAAATTCCTTAGTGTCCTTTTAAGTGTCAGCATACTAGCATCTTAGCTGCAAATGAAAAAGAACAGAGGCAAAGCCTAATGAAATAACCCAAATCAAGAATTTTCTTACAGTATTTCACAGAAATGAAGAAATATTTTATGGAACTATTGAACAGAAAAAAGCATGAAGGATAATAGCAGCATATGGTTTACAGTTTTCATTTTTCAGTTTATTAATATTAGTGGTGCAGTCTGCAATGGATAAAGCGAGGGGTGAAATTCTGACAAAACTGGCAATTGTCTACCATATGTCAACACTTAATTATAGTTCTTGTAAACAGCTAACTCCTCTTTGAATTTTAATTGCAAAGGAAAGAATATTTACATATAATATATATGTATATAACCACAAAACCAAAATTAAGTCAAATCCTGATCAAGGAAATTGCATTTTGAAGAAAACATAATATAATATTAAATAGTACATGTCCAAAGATTTTAAAGGCATCGTGATCTTCATGTTTTCTTCTTCCAGTCATTTCCCCTTAATAGATTAGGGATTTCATTTCAGAGTAAATAAGTGGAAATATTATAGAGCAACTCCTGTAAAGTACAGCTCCACTATTGAAAAATGCTCGAGGCGTGGTAATCCAGGACTCTGACTTAAAGCAGAAATAAACAGCATATAGCGCCACAGCAAAGAAGTGGCCAATCAGTACCATTGGCTTAGGAGATAACCTGTATAAAAACAGAGAGATAAAACATGTAAATAAACAGAACAAAAAATCATCGTCAAATTTTCAGTTTACAAATTGAGCTGTCTCCTTAAGATTACGCACAATCTTCTGATGTAGGCAGCTGTGATCCTGATGTGATCCCAACTAAAAGTAAGTAAATAAGTAAGTCTGATCATCTTGGAGCTGCTACACGCCCTGTATTCCCTTCCAGAGGTTAGCCAATACACAGACGTGAAGAGAAAGCAAGGGTGTATCTGTCTTTAGCAGCTCCCAGGAGGCTATACAGGCTCTGCCAGTTTTAGCTCTCATTCCAAAACGGGATAAATATAAATGCACACATTTTCACATGTTCAAAGGAGAACGATTTATTGTGCATTCACCAGTTTGAGGGGTCATTCAAAAACACCTTGATAGTTACCTGTTTCCCTGTTCCTTTTGCTCACTGAGGGAGACCTCACCTGTCACTACTCTCAACTTGTCAAGCATGAAACACCTCCACCAGCTCCTCACTCAACCTTCCATGCCACCTATATAAACTTCTCTCTAGCTTTCAGAGGCAATTTTAAGAAAGCTAAAAAAGGCAGAGAAGACGTGGCTTCTAATAAAGCTCCAAACTTTAGTATAACCCTGAAAACATTGGCTCGTGTTGACCATTCCCCCCATGCAAAGTTGACTGACTGGGAGCAAAGCAAATTCTAACAGAAGCTCACAATGCTTGATCTGGCTGACATGAACTATAATCAGTGCACTGAACTTACACAGACAGCAATCCAACAGGTCCCGAGACACATTCTCCACCAAGTCTGAAGTAATGGAAACAGGCTTTCTTCAGCTGATGCAAGGAATCTATAAAATGAATTAAAATGACTCAACAAATACAGTCAACGGATACTGAAAACTTTTTCAGCAAATGCAACAGGGATATAAAATCCAGGACTTCGGCACTTTGGTAGCTGTTGCTCTGTTAAATTCAGTTGGATTTGGACATGGTTTTATTTAAGTAAAGGTTAATCTTATGGAATATCTACATGTTCCTGAATACTGACACAAGAAAAGTGATTTCAGATATTTTGTCTTTTGTTATCGATATAAACACAAACACATACTCATATGCTGATATACATACACATTCCCTCCCCAGACATATTTATTTACCAAATTTGAATTAATCAGAAGTTATCTTTAAAATATATTTACCGTCTGTGGCAGCAAAAAGTTCATAAAGTGCTTGGGCAAGAACATTCACTACAAAAGAATGAGACTTTTTTCTTGACCAGTAAAACGATTTTTTTGCCTGCAAAAGGAAAAAATACATTTATATCAGGCAATACAGAACAGCATTGAAGTGATTTCTAAGTAGGTGATATGAGTCATACCCATGTGAAAACACAGAGTGGATTTAGAGATACACTAGGTATGTTCCGAGCTAGGTCATTACGGGACTTTGGATATTTGTTAAACCAGTTATGTGGCTCCTCTGACACTGAATATAGAAAAAAAAGGGCAGTTTCAGGGTATGCTTCATCTCATCCTATGTTAGTTGGCTGGAGTAATTCAGACAGTGGAAGGATAACACTTGCTTAGTTCTCCCTGTTGGCTGAGAATAAATAGAAAACAACTGAAAGTCTGAGGTGATCAGCTGAGATATGGGTATTTGCATTTGGTCGGGTAAGTGCTGTATTGTCCTGACATTCCTTTTAAATGTTTCTCACTTCAAAACAAACAAACAAACAAAACAAAACAAAAACATAAAACTTTTTTGAATAATTTATTTGTGGTCTATAATTATTCTGGCTGTCATTTAGCCAAGTCAATATGCCTGCCCTGATCAAAAATGGTAAACAAATAAATCAGAAATCTTATCATCCACTGATCGGATTTTTGGGGTCTAAATCTTAGCGATGGTGCAGATTTCTGGGCAAGAAGAATGTCTTCTAACTCTCTACTGTGAGACTAATGTGGCAGGCAAGAGGCTGGTGGAGCGTCAAAAGGCACCTTGACAAACTAGGTGTACATGCTCATTATTCTCTAAGTACACTCATGCAAGGTAATGGTGCAAACCCACCCAAACCCATCCCATTTGAGCTCACTCTACATTAAGAAAAACACTACCAATGCAGGAACATCAGGTACTGCGCTAGCAAAGCACGATGACTAGACACTGCACAGTCTCCTGAAGCAAAACGAGACTGATCAGTAAGCTGTCTTGTATCTGCCTCACAGCCATAGCACTCAGTAATCATAGCTGTTACTGATGCATGCCTAACGCATGATTTGTATGAATTATGAAGAGCTGTGACTCACTGATAACTTACACGTCCCTCTGATGCATAAAACTTAAGTGTGTGTCACCTTAAGTGGAACAAAAGTTGCCTAAACTAAGTCCAAAAGAAAGCTTCACCTTAAGAACATCAGAATCTTCATAAAGGTCTGGAATATCCTGGAGCAAGCTTCTCCATATTTTGACATCGTTTAAAACAACACTCATTCCTCCACCAGTCAGAGGGTGTCTTATATTATATGCATCTCCCAAAAGAAGAACTCCTAAGTAGAAGAAAAAGATTAATGGGCTACTGCACAATCACTGTATAATCTTAGAACACAAACCCTCTGTTACCAAGCTTATTGAGAATTCAGTCCCGTCAGAAAATAAGATGAATAACTAGGAACTGAGAAAAAATAAATATAAAGGGGAAAAAAGAGATGTCCTTACTTTAACAGATTTAAAAACTTAAAGTTCAAAATACTTTCCCCCATATGTATGCATATGTGTATATCGAAGAATACACATACATAGAGTTCAAGGTAATTTCTTTCTTTTTTTAAAACCAAGTTTTCCTTAAAAAGACCAAACTTACATAAGCATGAGCAACTGAGTTATTTAAAGTTAAAAAATGAAGCAGACATTGATTTAAAGTTTTGTGTATAAATAAACATTCTAGTTAAATTGTGCCAAATGCATACATTTTTGCCAAATGCATACATTTTGCCAAATGCAAACCATTATCTTTTTCATAAAAGGATGAAATATTTGTACTGAGCAAAAAGCATACATCTATGAAAACACAGCCTTAAGTCCCAGAAGTTTATAATGCCACCCTCTCACCCCCTTTGTTTCACAATACACACCTTTTTTGTTAACAGCTGAAGGAGGCAAGAAGCTTGCTGGCATAGTCCTTAAACGATCATTCTGAACTGCTGCTAAAAATGGTTCCTTCAGGTGATCTGCAATAGCCATTTTTTTCAGTTACAATACTTAGGTAGAATCTTAAATAATTTGCACACAACTCATTTTAACCTCTTGTCAGAGATGTAATCCTTCCAGACTTCTAAACTCATGGAGGTCAACTGAACAAACTGCTACTTGAAGTAAAATCTAAGTGTGAACATTTACTGAAACAGTAACTGTACATGTGGAAAAAAAAAAACAAATACATGGTTCAATGGATTGAAGGAAGCGTGCCTCTAATTGGCAGACTCTAATTGGGACAATCATGAAAGGATTTCATAAAAGCTTTCTAAACTTACCAGGTAGTTGTGGATGAATGTTCTCAATCATATATTCTTTTAAGTTTTTTGGCATTTTCCCTCGAATATCAACAAGGACTCGAGTCTCAGTTGAAGAAATCTGATAGATTAGTACTGGACTAGTTTTAGCTAAAACAAGTTCAGCATAATTAGCTTTAAACTGTGATGCGTCCTTAAAAAGAAAAAGGGGGAGAAGGATTGAAATCAGTTAATGAAAGGATGCTAAACTTGAGATACACAAAACCATTTTCTGACATACTTCAAAATAAAATCCCGTATCAATATTAAGTTCATATTATTTTTTTTCTTTAAATGAACAATAAAAGTGTTCTTAAGGGGAAAGTTCTGAACTTCCGTGTAGTTACAATTCTTTTGGCAACACATTTTAATATTCACTAAAATACATGTTATACATGTCATTTGAAAACCTCACTAGTATTTAAAACATGCTGTTGGAAAGCTGTAATGTAATCAGTGTAGTAGCTTTTCATAAGATCATTTTTACCTCTATGACAAAAGCCATAGGAGGGAAAGAAATACACTAATCTGTAGACGACTACAGTCCTCATGCTTAACCAAGTTTCCAAAAGTAGAGAAAGAGAAGGCAGTTATGCAGCAATAACTATAGGGATAAGGACCCCCAAAGTGCTGAAGCTTCTCCTCCAACTCAGACTTCTGAGTCCAGTGGAAGTTCTGTAGTTTTGGTTCATTCTCCCTTGATTATTTTTTATTGTTAATCCAACGGTTAACACAGCAGCCTTGGAGGGCAATACAGTCAGCCATTGAGCTACCAACCTGAATTCACACTTTTTCCACTTACATTTATAGATCCTGAAAGTTTATATGTACCCGGTTACAAGGTACCCCATTTTTAGGCAGAAGCACAGTTTGGGTATTTTTCTGGGATATAAAACACAGGTGGCTTGACCCACAGCTGCTAGGATATCTAAAACTCAAGGTCTTTGCTCCCTGAACAAGTGTCTAAACAATAACAATACCGCAGAAAAAAAGAGTGTATCACTATCTTCAGTATAGATATTTTAACATAAACTAGTCAAAACACCCATATCCAGAGTAACAACTTCACAAAGTAGGTTCCAGCAGTGCCTACCTCTAATCCACAGACTAGAGCCAGTGCACGCATAGCAAAGGCTTATGTGAGATACTGCAACATTTTTTTGCCTTCAGTATTTTCCATAATCTGATCCAGTGCTCAGTGTAAAGTAGCTATGTTGAAACCTAATCCAGTTGTTTAACCCTCTCTTGCTCAACTACAGATTAGTTAGATTATTAATTAATTAATTAGATTTCTGGCTTTAAGAGCAGAGTTTGGTGTTAATCCAACTTTTAACCACAATATTCATGTAAAAAAAAATATGGCTCACAGTTATTTAAATGTTTTGAAAATCTGACCTATACTTGTACCAAATATGCTAAATCTGACACAGCAAGTTCAGCTATCCCAGAGATGGGACAGAGTATATATCAATAATTTAAGAGTTAAAAAACAGGGATGCAAATTTCCAAGCACTTCTCAAAGTGACACAGAAACTGATAGAATAGTTGAAATAATATTTAAAAGCACTGTTCTAACTAATTCTGTTGAAAAACATTTAATGTTAGAATTCAGGATAGTCCTTACAACAGTGTCAATAGTTGCTTTAACAAAGAGTGCTTAAGTCTTTCGTAGAAATATTCTCTACCTATGTAAACCTCTGTAACTCTGCAATTACATTTGATTAAAGTATTTCTTGCATAAATCTCCTTTCACAGACTTCTGAACACCTCTTTCATTTTACAAAGCTCTACTAGAAACTCCCCTTCCATACGAGCTCATATTAATGGGTTCTATAGGTACCTATACATTTGGATGGAAAAAATAACCAAACAACAAAACAAAACAAAACAAACACCACCAAACAAACAGGCCAAAGAGGTATTGGAAAGAAAGCGTGTGAACATTTCCCAAGGACAAATAGACAGCCGGTGGAGACCAGCAATCCTGTTGATCCAGAGGAGCTAATAATACATTATTATACACGCAGGAATATGTACAGCCGGGGCACTCTCCAAACACCACTCAGAAGCTCCTGGGTTATCACTACAACCCTCTGCTCCTGAGTACAAAGCCAGGTTTGGCCTCCTAAGCACTGCCCCAGCCAAGCAACTTTGAATATGAGAGCCAGGTACACGAGTGAATAACTCCACGTGCTGTGCATGAATAGTTATCTGCCATTAATAACTGCAGATTGGGTCTGTTGATAACAACAGATTAACGAATAAAAGGTGTTCCAAGAAATGCTTATTGTGACCTGTGTACCCCCAAAACACGTGCTTGGCCCCCTTTTAGGGTAAAATCAATTTCCAAACCACATACACTAAATGGTGGGTTTTGGTACCACCTCGCAATGATCTTTCCAAGAACGCCCGGATGCTGCACGGCCTTTGTAAAACTCTGATATTCTTCTCATTTCTCGGTTCACAACAAAGTTAATAAAAGATAATTCAGTGAAATCCAGACCCGCACTATGAAGAGGTAGCATACTGGCTTGTATGCAGTAATACACAAAAGTTACCTTCAAAATGCAACCAACAAAATGGGATGAAACAGTAACGTTGCTGGAGACCAAGTTTTTTCTAAATTTGGAGAAAAGTCCATCCGCCACAACAGTAAGAGGTGCATGAAGTTCCTGCAGCATAACAGAAAGACAGGATATTTTCAATTTTGTTTCAGAACAACGGGAAACGACTCTCAAGCCCTCCTTATCAATTGCCCATTAGATGGTCTTCAAAACAATAAGCATGTAAGAGGTCCACAGACGACACTTATAAAATACTTCTGCTTTCCTCATCTTGATATTAAACTATTTATTCTGAAATTTAGCCCAACAATATTCTTCAGCTTTTTTAGACATGCAATCGCATAATACAGTTATGGGGATTGTGTCAGAACTCCGATAAAATAGACAAAAAAATAGAATAATTGCTTGATTCAGCCTAAAATGCTCTTCAGGAAAAAAAAAATAATGAAAGAACCACTCATATGCAACTAAACAAAAACAAACCAAAGTGTAATAAACCCAAATACAGTCAACATGCCCAGGTCTTCATTAAAAGAACAAGCAGTGGACTCTGAACAGTTCCTAGTACACTTAGGAACTATAAACAGAAATACTGTATATAGAGAAAATACAAAATAAAAACTGAGTAAACAGATTAGGTTCTGCCTGAACGCATGCACAAGTTCCTAATGTTTAATATATACACTGTTCCCTAACATAAGCGAATTATTCTGATTATTAAAATATATTTTTAAGCATTTTATTGTGATGGTAACATTGTAACATCCAGAACGGGAAAGGTTTTACAGGTAGATGTTTCTTTCCTCTATGTACAGCGTTCTCATTGCCATTTGCAGTTAAATCACTGAATATACATCACTGAATATACAGATTTATAATGAGCATTAGTCCTTTGTCTTCACACACTTGGCATGAGCAGAAAAAATAATCTGCCTTTTAAGCTTCCAGCTTGTAAGCTACAAGCCAAAAAAAAAAAAGGCATGCCATGCTTCATAATTACTTTTGGACAGAAGCGTCTGGTGAGGCACTGTGGTGGTTTTACCCAGTTGGGCAGTCGAGCTCCACCACAACCGCTCTCCTTCTCCCCCTCCTCAAAGGGAAAGGGGGAGAAAATACAAAGGAAAGGGCTCAAGGGTTGAGATAAGGACAGGGAGATCACTCAACAGTCGTCATCACGGGCAAACAGACTCACAGTAGAGAGATTATAAAATTTATTACCTATCACTAACAGACTAGAACAGCGAGAAATTAAAAACAACTGAAAACACCATCCACCCTCTTCCATCTCCTCCCCCTGAGCACCGCAGGGGAACGGGGAATGGGGGCTGCGGTCAGTCCCTGACCCTTTGTCTCCACTGCTCCTTCACGGTCCCTCTCTGCCCCTGCGCCATGGGCTCCCTCCCACGGGATGCCGTCCTTCCCGAACTGAGCCTGCGGGGGCTGCCCACAGGCAGCAGCTCTTCAGGAACTGCTCCCACACGGCTCCGTCCCACGGGGTCCATCCCCCAGGAGCAAACTGCTCCAGCACGGGTCCCCCACGGGCGGCAGCTCCCCCCAGCCCCCTGCTCCTGCGTGGGCTCCTCTCCACGGGCTGCAGCTCCGGCCCGGGGCCTGCTCCTGCGGGGGCTCTCCGTGGGCCGCAGCCTCCTCCAGGCCACATCCACCTGCTCCACCGGGGGCTCCTCCACGGGCTGCAGCGTGGAGATCTGCTCCGTGTGGGACCCGTGGGCTGCAGGGGGACAGCCTGCTCCACCAGGGGCCTCTCCCTGCACAGGCCGCAGGGGAACTGCTGCTGCCTGCCTGGAGCACCTCCTGCCCTCCTGCTGCACTCACCTTGGGGGCTGCAGGGCTGCTTCTCTCACATTTCTCACTCCTCTCTCCCAGCTTCTATGGTACAGCAGGTTTTTTCCTTCCCTTTCTTAAACCTGCTCGCACAGAGGTACAAACATTGCTCATTGGCTTGGTTCTGGATAGCAGTGGGCCCCTTCGGAGCTGGCTGAAACTGGCCCTTATCTAACACGGGGCAGCTGCTGGATTCTTCTCACAGAGGCCACCCCTGCAGCCTCCTGCTAACCAAACCCTTGCCACTTAAGCCCCATGCAGGCACCATGTGAATTCTACATCTACATGGAATGAGTTCCTCTATGAGCAGTTCTCTCCTGCACAGCAGTGGGACTCAGTCACTTGTGCGACATGATCTTTACATCTTTTTCTGTGTGAACTTGGAGAAAATGAGAGGAGAGTAGAGCTGAGTAAATATATACATAATATACATTTTAAAATATATTTATATCCCTGAATAATATACATGTTTCTAGTCTTCGAGCTTACAGAAGTGAGTTTAGAAACAGTCGAAGAGACAGAGCTAAAATAACCTCTTTCCTATGGATAATTACAAGCTCTAATTATTCCTGCAATTAGAGCAAGGTCTCCTGCCCATATGGATTCCCTGTTGTTTAATGAGCTGAATACTCATACTACAGTTTTTCCACAGTCAACATACTAAGACCTTTCCTCCGTTTAATTGCCTCTTTTTGATAAATTTTATAACTTGACTTTTATCATGCTGGCTGAATTAAACCTCATTTAACAGAACAAAAACCTCAAAGGTAACGTGATGGAGACTGGGGATATGGAGAATAGAAAAGCACAGACATACAACATGCATTATCCTCCTTTCCTTATGAGAGCAGGCTAAGGGACAGAAACAGGCTCTCCCCCACCTGCCCTGTAAGAAGTTCCCCAGCTGTAAAAATTAACAGATGGTGTAAGAAATTTCTGATAAAAAATTCTTCCGTGTTTCCTACATTTCTATAATCAAAGGCTATACAGGACAGCAAATAATGTAACTCTTTCCAGCCACGGAACATCAACGTTCAAAGCAAAATGTGAATTTGCTTATCCCCATTGTACAGACGGGAAACTCAAGGCTCTAAGAACAACATCCATGCTCTCAGAAATATTATCAGCTAAAACACTGGTCACCCTACCACTGGTCAAATAGGTCATATTTAAAATTACAACAATAAAATCCATAAATGTGTAAAACTTAAAAAATCTCCAAGCAAAACATTCACTATTTCTCCCCGTGACAAAAAAAGTCTTCTGTATTTCTGGATGATTGAGCCAATTGGATGTGGAAAAAACAAACAAACAAACAAAGCCACACAAAAACAGAACTGCAAAACCTCCCCACCTCCGAACTCCCCATCTTTCCAATATGCATGTGTGATTCAATGGCTTACTATACCACGGTGGACTTGCTACTGTTCTATTATTCATTTCACAGGACCTTAAAGACAGGCAGACCAAGGAATGGGACTTGAACTCCCCTTTCCTCCAGCTACCTCACCAAGGACGGTGTTTCTCCTCAGCTGTCTTACAGCTTCATACTTGGAGCACTCCGCCATACAGTGGGCTGAGATGCCTTTTGCCCAAGTAGGCTCAAAATCTGCTCTCCCACCTCTTGGACAAGTAATTTTAAAATGGTCTCCTACATATGGTTTTATATCACCATTTCCATTTTCATTTCTAAATGATCTAAAGATGAGAGATTTCATTAGAAGTGCTTAGAACCGGATCTGCCAACTACTCAGAAGCTTTCTGAATCATGTACGCAGGGCAGCAGAACACAGGAGATTCCTGCCTCCCCCATCAGAGCACACTTAGTACATAACTTTAGGCAGCAAAGGAATTTTAAAGCCATCAAATGGGAAATTTTCAAATTTGGCTTTTCTAGAGAATAGGCAGTATATCCAGAACTTCAGAACGTATGCTCTACCTAGACTGGTCTCTCCTAAACTTTTTATTATATTTTCACTCAGTTTCATAGCATTTAGCCAACAGTTTAGCATTAGCTGGGGCAAAGAAAAATCACATGCAATTGAAATAGGCCAGAATTCTCTTTCTGTGATTCAGTGACTGGATATAGCTATATTCTGACTTTTAGACACCTCAGTCAATGGCGGAGGTATACGTGGAAATGCAGACCACTGTATACAGACAAAGCATGAATCTTAATACATTGCTTTTTCCATTAGTAACTTTCAAAAGATTTTAAGCTCCAGACATACAAATATGAAAGAAAAAACAAACTGAATTCTCCGGAGACACTGATATCAGAAGCTGTACAAGAAGTTATAAAAAGAATTCCCATGTGCCAAGACTGCATCCACTAGAAAGCAATCTTCCTTTATTAAAGCTTTCACCTCCTCGGTAATTGCAGTTTCTCTGCACCACTGATCTGAAATAGCAGTGTTTCTAAAATGCTATATACATGTAATTCTACTCCCACAGTAGTTAAACAAAGTTGAAAACAGAAAACTGTCTCACCTTAGTATCTCCAGTTTCTTTGTCCTTGTACTGAACACCCACAACACAGTCATCTTCTTCAAGCAGTTGTAACACAGTCCCTTCAATGAATTTTGCACTGGAGTAAAATAGAGGAGTTAGAACAGAAGAAAAGAGGATTAGGGATGCTTTTCAAGGCACTAGGCACAGAAGGAAAACCTGATTTTCACTAATCTTGTCTCTGCCAACACATTTTGTTTAAATATTATGAAGATGTGTCCTTGACCACTATTCCAAAGCCATACTAAGTGTCAAGAAGTGCTTGTCATTAATTTCAGTTCGACACGGCCATTTGGCTTGACATTTGAGGATATTCTAAAACCATAATGCTCAACGTAAACACCCTACCACTTAGCAGAATCCCCAGTTTTGCCTTAGGTGTTCCATGGCCATGTGAGAGACACAGGGAGGAGTCCAACACCTAATAACAGTCAGAAATCTGCCAGCTGAGTCATCTCTGCTGAACGGTGGGAAATGCTGACACTCCAAGTGCAACCTAACTCCAAGTAGAAGAGAAGAGCAAGAGCCAAAGCAGCACTGAAATAATTAACAGGAACCTAATTTTAAAATTTAGATTATTTGGGACTATTCTTTGTGAGTTCTGTAAACTACCTAACCTGCTTAGGACAGAAATGTAAAGATCTGATAATGCTTATGATCAGAGTTTGAACGGAGCATCCCTTGCATTATACCTCCCAACCAGGGCTATTTGGGTTTCACAAACTAGGTTTCTGCCCACTTAAATCCCTTGCTGGGTCTGAGCTGTTAGACCTGATCCCAGCAGCTCAGGCCAGCTCGAAATGGACACTCTCTCTACTTCACAAATATTTTCGTACCCAGATGGAACACAACTTCAAGAACTGAGATGAAGACCCATATGAGAATACGACAACTTGATATTTTAGGCTCTCAAAGGAAACATGAGTGATTGAATTAATGTCTTTGCTACAGCTGGCCACCACAGAAATTTCAGAGCAGATCTCCCACATCCCAGCTGAGTGCCCTAATCCACATGCCAGTTGCGCCAAAATTTCTTAGCCAAGCTTGGGCTTCATAAGCAGTTCAAGTTCCTGGGCATTCCCAGAGATCACCTATCAGGTTAAATCTCACAAGTCAGATGTGGAAGTGACCAGCTTAACCTTTCCAGGCAACAAACAGGTGGGCTTTATCAAAATACGAATGGTCATGCATAAGCACACTAACAGGAACTTCAACAGCAAGGGAATGCAGCAACCTGTTAGTTAACAGCAGGTGAATCAGTTCTGTGGATCCTACTAGCTTTTATATTTCTTCTATAGCTGTTATTTCATTTATTGAAGTGCTTACTTCCTTTTCTGATTCTAATCCACTAAAAAATAATTAACTAATGATGCCTTACCTATTTTCCCCGTAGAATCAATTTTACTCATGTGAAATTAATTCATATTTCTTAATACAGATAAAGAGAATATAGAATCATAGAATTATTTTTATAGTGGGCTGGAATCAGAAAAGGAAACACTTAAGTAAATAACAACTATAAAAAATATAAAAATATATATTAATCAGTAGTCGTTATTCCCTGTATTTTCATAAGTAACAAGATGAAAAACAAAGCGTCACAGCACTATTAAGAGTATTTGATCTCCGCTGAGCCTTGATTTAACATGCAATTTTCTGTACTATAATGAAAATGGAAAGCAAACATATTCAAAATGAACATTAAAGAACAAAATGAACATTAAAGAAAGTGTGGAAGAAGGGATAAAGATTGAATTTGTGATTCAAACGTAATCTTTTAAGCAGAAATTTATAAAAACTTATGTACAGCTCCTGGAGTTTCCCACAAATTCAACAAACAGATGTACAAATTTCAATGAACTTGAAGCCTTAACAAGAAAGCTTTAGCTTTTATCACTAGTAAATGCAGTTTTCATCGATTTTAACTGTATTTCAGAGTTGCTGTATTTTTGTGTTAATAATTCATATCATATAAAAGCTACGATAAGAGAAAGTAATTTTCCAGTTCAGAATAAAGACATGTAAAGTAAAAATAAGATAATGCCTTGTGTATTTCCCTGGTAAGCAGTATTTATGGAAAAAAACAAAACACAATACCCAATAGAAACAGCATCCAGAATCTATTCTGTTTTAAGAAAAGTTACCTTCTATCTCTTTTATAGAAGGAAGTGATCAGTTAAAGTGGAAATACCAAACACTACTTTTTACTTCATTGTGAAGAGGATGCATCTTCAAGATTCTAAAATGCAGAAGTTACTGGCAGTAGCTCTTTCCAGGTATTTAGTGCTCCTTTCTAGCTATTTTGCTTAACTTCTTGTTAGCAGAAAAAGCAGAACATGCAAATGTAAAATAAGTTTGATTTCTTGAATCATAAACAACACCTCTGGAGGAAATGATACGAGGTGTATCATACATTTCTTTACCAAAGACCTTGTATGCATCGCTCCCTGAGAAGAGGTCGCTGCTTCTGGTAAAATATCAAACGCAAGAATCGGTAGAAGAGAATCAACTTTTAGCCCTGGACTGTTCTCTCACATGGACAGGCCACCATCTTGCCTCATATTTGAGGCCTATATTCCCATAAATTTAAAGATTAACTTATCCCAAAGGTGAATGTATGAAGTATACTCCATTCATGTATAGATCTACAGAAAACAGAAAGAGTAACTACAACTGTCACTTTGTCTCAGTCTCATCCACTGGAGCCCTCTGTGTTGGGCCAGAATGAAATGGTCAGGGAACCTCACTGACCCTGGGAACAGTGCCACAGCATCTCAGGATCCAGCCTATGACATTCACTATCACAATGAGACTCACTTGGGCTCTGCCATAGCTGCCTTTCGGAGACCCATGATGAACTTGCCATGATGGAAAGACCTTCCGCTCACTACACGGCCATCTTCAGATGTTGGATAAGGAATTTCAACCTCCGATTTGGTCTCTATGTCATGAATTATGTAGCCATTTACTGTTTGCGCATCAATACCTTCTACTGTATCTGCAAAATAAAAGCCAGTAGAAGAGTTTTAAAAAGCCTTTTAAAAGCTTAATAATGTATTGAAAGTTTTTATTTACGTAAAGTCCAATTTTCTTAATCAAAACATAAACATTGAAGAAAGACTATTTTAAAATGCTTTTAATTCCATTAATTTTAATTCAAATATACATCACCGATAATCTATTTCTTCATCTTCCCTGTAGGCATGCTTTTTCTAAAAACATTATTGAGTGTAGTAACTGTTGTGTAATAGAGAAAGGTACGGTTTGAAATGCACTCACCTTCAAGACCCAAGTCTCTAAGCGCGTTAAAGCCTCCAGGTTGCAACAATTCTCCAACTATCCTGTCGGGTTCTTTCAGATCTCTCTCAATTACAGTCACTTTTCTTCCATCCCTTGAGAGCACTGTGGCCAAGGAAGAACCAAGGACACCCGAACCCACAATGATAATTTCTGGATCGTACTGTGGTGATAAGGCTGTATTTGTAGCAGTCTCTGTCAGATGAATGTCTGAGAAGTTTACTTCTATTTTACCCTGCAGAAAAGAAAGACAAAGTTACATGTGCTGATAATATCTGTATCAAAACCTTTCCAGAGGGCTGACCTTGGACTAGTTCTACTTTCATCTAGCAGACTGAGAGCATTTGTGGTTGGACAGCAGCTTCCTGTTTAAGTTTTGTTTAAAATGAAATCAGTCGTACCCTACAATGAAACAAAAACAAATCCTAGAATCGTTTGGTTGGAAGGGACCTCAAAAATCACGTAGCTGCAACTCCCCTGCCATAGGCAGGGACAGGTTGCTCAAATCAAGCAGGGAAAACAAAACAAACAAATCAAGACTCTTTATCAGGGACTGTAGGGTTAGGACAAGGGGAAATGGCTTTAAACTAAAAAGGGTAGATTTAGATTAGGTATATGGAAAAAATTCTAGACTCCAAGGGTGGTGAGGCCCAGGCACAGGCTGCCCAGAGAAGCTGTGGGTGCCCCGTCCCTGGAGGTGCTCAAGGCCAGGCTGGATGGGGCTTTGGGCAACCTGGGCTGGTGGGAGGTGTCCCTGCCCACGGCAGGGGGGCTGGAACTGGGTGGTCTTTAAGGTCCCTTCCAACCCAAATCATTCTACGATTCTAAGATACATGCTTAAAACTGCCATCCTGATCAAAGAGGAACCATTAACATAGCCATGGTCTCAGATATACTCAAAGTCAAGTTCCTACAAAAGGCAGTAAAACAAGGCTGCCCCATCCTCTTGATCTATAAAGTAATATTCCAATGCCTTTGTATCAGTGAGTTCCTACTACACGGTGAACATTGCACTTAGCCATTTAAAAAGTTACCATATCCACTGGAAAATGTATTTCTCTAATTTTAGTGTAAGTGAACCCATGTGTCAAAAAAAACCCCACATGAATGGAAATATTCAGCATGGAAAAATGTCAGGAGAAATGGCTATGTGGGAAACGTTATAAAGAACTGGTCCTACAATGAAAGCTCATCAAACAGTCAAAATACATGCAAAATTGCTATATGCCTACACTTAACTGCCCAGATTTGACATACCTCAGGTTACACACCAACTAACATGTACCTGGTACCTGAAGACCAACTGTGTTACAGTAAACTCCTAACAGCACTTAATCACTTAGTCTTCAAAGTGAAAAAAAGTTTCAGCACAAACGTGCAAGTTGTTTCTCCAGCGGCTAGAATAAAGCCTGGAGTGCAATCCACTCTTACAAATGCCTCAGCACTACATTGCTGACAAGAGTAAAAATACGATTACATCAGTGAAATGAATGGCCAGAACAACACAGACACCAGGATTTCTAGGGGCATTGTGTCACGTTTATATCTACCACTCAGCAAGGGAGTGCAAAAATAACAGTATGAATTTGAGCAATGCAAGAAATGGGGGTAAAGGCAGGCTTTTACCAGCAAAATCAAATAAAATCCAGAACCTACCAAAAAATTCATAGGGCATGCATCCAAAAAGTTTCAAGTGCTTTTGTGCAAGGGGTCAGTGCTCAGATATAAAATAACCAGAAGGACTGGGGCAGGTAGCCAAGCAGTGCTGACCCGCAGAGGTACTGCATATGCATGTCCACTTCGTGCTCTTAGATTGCAGCACCGCTGCCAAACTCCAGCTCTGCCCAGCGCTCACAGCAAGCCTCGTGCTGGGCACAGCTCACCAGACTGGCTACTTGAGCTCGGGCTCTGTAATACTGTGCAGGCACTATTTTATCAGGAACTCCCAAATAAGTGCATCTGCAGCTCTCCAGACCAATTTGCTGTATGCAGAAATATTAGGATGATGACCGCAGAACCACAGAAAGGCTGAGGCTAGAAGGGATGGATCTCGGGGGACTATCTGCCCAAGCAGGGACGCCCAGAGCAGGGTGCCCAGGTCCACGTCCAGGCAATTTTTGAAGATCTCCAAGGAGGGAGACTGCACAGCCTCTCTGAGCAACCCGTGCCAGCGCTTGGTCCGTACAGAAGTGCTTCCTGGTGTGCATATGAAACCTCCCGTGTTCACGTTGTGCCTGTTGCCTCTTGTCCTGGCACTGGGCACCACTGAGAAGAGCCTGGCCCCGTCCTCTCTGCACCTTCAGAAATGTGCACACGTCGATGGCAGTCCCTTGGTGAACGCCCCCTGCTCGCAGCCCTTCCTCACACGAGATGCTTCTCTCCAGTCCCCACAACAGACTGGCAACGGAATACATCTTTCTGCTCGTACAAAAATCCCTTACTACGACATTTTCCTTGAGCAGTCACACGTCGCTTGACTTCACAAAACCCCTATAAACGACTTTCGCTGTTCGCTTGGCCCCCCGGAAACCAACACCAAGCACGACCCACCGGTCACCCAGGACGTAAAGACAAACCCTCCCCAACCTTCACGGCCCTCACTGGGGCACAGCCAGAAGGCACAAGGGGAGGCCACCCCCACCCCACGTGCCGCCACCTCCCGACCCCGTTTACCTTTCGGGATTTGGGTGCCTCGACCCGCCGAGCCCCCGCGCTGGGTTTGGCCCAGAAGAAGCCAACGAGCGGCAGCGCCGAGAGGACGTCGGAGAGCATCCCCGGGTGGCTCTTCTGCCGCTGCTGCCTGGGCCCCCTGAAGTGGTACCTGTAGGACAGCAGCAAGCCCAGGGAGAAGAAGACGAAGGCGGAGAGCAGCAGCTCCTTGTTGGCGTAGCTCAGCAGGTCCCCGCACTTCTTGTACACGTAGATGAACGAGGCGATGCCCAGGAAAGTCCACATCGCGCCGCGCCGGCCGCCGCTCCCGGCAGCTTCCCTTAGAGCGTTAACGCGGGCTGATGCTCCCCAAATCAGTTTTTTTTTTTTTCTTTTTTTTTAAGGAAGATATTAATTAGAGAAACGGAGCCAGGGCTTGCGGCGTGATGGAAGGGGGGGACGGCAGCGAGCCCAGCCCCTGCTCCAAAGGGGAACCTATAAAAACCGC
This sequence comes from Anser brachyrhynchus, assembly GCF_964034855.1. Lineage (NCBI taxonomy): Eukaryota > Metazoa > Chordata > Aves > Anseriformes > Anatidae > Anser > Anser brachyrhynchus. Next base: position 150,015,219 of record NC_137695.1, on the reverse strand, counting down.
CCTCAGACGTCTTCTTAAAATCCCCAAGGACCTGTACAGCACCTGCGGTGCATTCAAAAAATAATAATAATTAAAAAATAATAAAAAATGAAATGATATATATAAAAAAAACCAACGCCTGCAGCACCTGGGCTGCCACAAGGGATGCTCACGAAGCTCAAGGCTTCTCTCTATGATGATTCCCTTCCCTACCCTGGCTGTGGGGCCGCCCCTCTGCTGTGCCCAGCCTGCCCCTATCCCCTTGTCCCCTTGTCCCCTTGTCCCTTGTCCCCTTATCCCCTATCCCCTGTCCCTTGTCCCCTGTCCCTGTCCCCTGCCCCGGTCCCAGCCCGGGGGGGGGGGGGATTAGGGGTGGGAGGGGGGAGCGGGCTGGCGTCCAGGGGGCGGGGCTATGCTAATGAGCCCCTGGCCCCGCCTCCCCCTCGGCACCGCGCGCCCCGTGCCCCAGCGGCGGCTGGCCAATCGGCGGTGCTATGCCGAGATGGCGCTATGGGCGGGCGCCCAATCAGAGGGCGGGGAAGGCGGGGCTTGCGCCCGCCGTGCGGCTAGGGCGATGTGACGACGGGAGGCGGGGCGGTCGCACCGCGGTTGCCGTGGTGACGGGATAGGGAGGGGGGCAGCCCCGCTTCCCGCGCTGCTGCCTCACGGCGCCGCGCATGCGCGCTGCCGGGGGCGCGGGCCCCTCAGGGGAGGTGGAGGGGCTGAGGGGGTGGAGCGTTGTGCAGCCTGAGGAGGTTTTAAGGCTTTTATTTTATAACAGAAATGTCTGGGCGTACGGCTGCAGGGCAGTGAGAGGGGCAGGGGATGGCTGCCATCCAGTCAGCCGCAAACTGAGCCCCGAAATGTAAAACCAAGGGATGGGGGAAAAGGATAACGTGCCCCAAACTCGCAGACAGGAAGGGGAGTCCAGAGTTTTGGTCCTCAAGTTACTTCTCGGGCTGGGTAAAACCAACGCAACAAAACAAATAATCCCTTTTTTAGCACTAAGTTCCTCAGGAGCAGGCATAAGTGGTCCTTCCTGCTCTCTGTAACCTGCAAACTGTTCTTGAGCTGAGCAGGTGTGGCAGCAAACAATGCCGAGTGTGAACACGGTACAATGATACTCAAAAGCAACGAAGTTATAAAACATGTCAGGGCCCCACTTCACGCAGAACTGTTATAAGAACGACCAAAACCAAGCATGCCAATAGAGCAGTGCATTCAGGCTCAAGGGAGGAGATGAGACCCTTGCAGTGGCAAAATGGCACCACAGCGGATTGTGAAGAGGGGAAAAACTTTTAGCAATGTCTTGTGCAGTAAAAAAAAAGGACTCAAAACAAATAGGTAGGCTTGTATGAGTAAAGGCAAAAATGGGAGCCAGTAAAAGAACGGGGTTTGGTTCATTCCTCAGCTAACTCAGGCTAAAAGTAAAGATGTGTCAGGTAAAGAGATCAAGCACAGGTTTTTCTATATAATAAAGACACCAGTTTCAGTCTTATCCAGTGATGGTGCTCGTCCCCTTAACTATGGCATGAACTTTGGTGCAACAGAGACATCCATAATGATAGGCATCTACTGGTAAAAACCATGTTCGCAGGCAAGCACAGGCTGCTTTTCCCCAGTTTGAACTTTATATTTAAGTTTTATATTTAAAACACTTGAGACTGAACCTTTTAGATACCTCTGCACTTGATTTATTCTGTTCAATTCACTCATGTGCCTTAAGCCTGCTTAAAATGCCTGTTTTATGAACTGGGCGTCACAGAGTTGCTTGGTACTTTGGAAGACAAAACTAAACCATATATAAGCCTTCTGGGCATTTCATGTCAGGGTCCAAGCATGAACAGCAGCACAGTTTTTAAGTGAGAGTGTTCACTGAAACCAACACAATCCTTCTGAAGACTAGGACAGGTAAATCAATTGACAAACATGATCCAAAAACTACTGAAAATAAAAGCAGAGTAATGCAAATACCTAGTAAGAGTTGGACAAAGGACCAGTAAAATTTAAGGAGCTAATAGGAAGAAGGATGGTGTTTAAGAAAACTGAAGCAGAGTGATGTGAATGAAGATGCTGCTATGATGATTTTAAGGTTAGAGTGAGTTCAGGTTCCTTTTAACTTCAAATACCAAAAATCCATGTTAACCCCCAACCTGGATCCTGATTTATGCAGCCGGAAGGTTATTTGCATCAACTCCCTGGTAACATGGAAATGTGATCCACTATGGAAAACCAACTTTCTGTCCTGTCCAAGTCATGCTGTGGACACACAAATGCTGCGTCTGAGACAGAGGAGAAGGCAGTAATATATGGCTGGTAAAAAACAGTGGGCGTGGGTTCTCTTCTGCTGCAGGTAGTAATTAGATCTTATTATTGAATAACAAAACTACACACTTGTTCGCCTTCCACCCCAGCAAATGTTGATGCAATGCTTGTGCAAAACATCTGTCAGGATTATGTAATTCCTGAGTATTTTTTTCTTGATACTTCTGTTCAGAGCGATTTGAAACAATTACAGGATTCTGGTTTTGTATACAACGCTCACAGGTGCATCTGTTGGAGGCTCAGATGTGCTCTCAACATTTCCAGCCAAGACATGAAATGTGGATGGCTCCTCACTGTCTCTTAGCTATGGTGAAGAGCTTGACATAGTTACATTTCTCTATTTACTGTAAGAAAAGACTAACTTTTATTGCTTATATTATTGTAAATAAGAAGGTATTGCTGTGGATTTCCTATTTTCCAACATTACAAAACAACTTTTTGTGTTGTTTTGTATTTCTGTGTGTTCTTGAACTTTGCTAAGAATTTTGTTTCTAGAATAAGAAGCTTCTTGCCTCAGCTGTGAAGCACTGTCAGGATGAGTGCTATGAAACATCATTCAATGATTAAAATTTCACAGCAGCAAATACGGACAGGCTGAAACAAGAATTTCTAAAATTGGAGAACAACTTCAGAACCAGGAAATAAGGCCACCCAAGAAGAGGTTGGAGCAGACTTTTCTCTTCACTCTTTCCCAGAAGCAGCTTCACTTAGCAAAATGCAGTTTTTAGACTTGGACAGCCAGCTGTTGACAGCGATGTGAAATTGGAACAACCAGAAATGGTGGGCAGAACTCCAGGGTATAAAAAATAAATAATTCCATTAAGATAGACTTTGCTGGTTTTACAGAAGCAGGCTTCATAAGAAAGCCATCCTAAGATGCCAACCCATAATACTCAAGACAGGCCCCTAGTGCATGATCACAACTACCCTAGCAGTCCATGGATTAGGACCAATATCCAATCCTATTGAGAAGTTGGGTAGTTTAATTCATTTTTGTAACAAATTAGAACAGAACAGTTGGATGTTTTCTAGAACTGAGCACAAGAACTCTGCAGACATTTTCAGTAAGTTTTTAATAAATGTCAAAAAATAACGAGAAACAGGAAAAACATTGTTAAATATAAATGTAATGCATGAATTGGAAATCCACTAAAAATACTATGAAGCACATTATGCAAGTTCATCCTCATGACACATTTTATTTTTAAAGTAGCCAAAGAGATCACAGAATCACAGAATTGTAGGGGTTGGAAGGGACCTCAAGAGGTCATCGGGTCCAACCCCCCTGCCAGAGCAGATTCTCCAGAGCAGGCTGCCCAGGTAGGCGTCCAGACGGGCCTTGAATATCTCCAGAGAAGGAGACCCCACAACCTCCCTGGGCAGCCTGTCCCAGTGCTCCGTCACCCTCACCGTGAAGAAGTTCTTTCACATGTTGGTGCGGAGCTTCCTGTGCTCCATTTTGTGGCCATTACCCCTTGTCCTGTCCCCACAAACGACTGAAAAGAGGTTGGCCAAATCCCTCTGTCTCCCACACCTCAGGTATTTATACACATTGATAAGATCCCCTCTCAGTCTTCTTTTCTCCAGGCTGAGCAGACCCAGGTCTCTCAGCCTTTCCTCATAGGGAAGATGCTCCAGGCCCCGTATCATCTTTGTGGCCCTCTGCTGGACTCTTTCCAGGTCAGCAATATCTTCTCTCTCTCTCATCAAGTAGATTGTAAAATGTTTTGTCTCTTATTCATGCATAATTATGGAATTAAATCCAGTATCTCGTGTTCTTTGCACAGCATTTAAGAGGACACCTCTTTAGGGGCAAAGCTGTAACACCTGGGGAGTTCAAGTTATAATTTAAAGTTTCCAGGGCTTGAGGAATACAGGTAATGTACAGGCTGTACGTGGTACAGGAGTGGCCACATAACCCCTAGTCAGCCCCAACAACCACATCTATAGGCACTGGCCCCTTAGCGGGGTGGAATTAAGCTGCCCATTTTTGTATCACTTCTGTTAGATTGTACATCACAATTTTTTAATATATTATCAATGTGTTTAACTTTTTTTTTTTTTAATGATGAAGAGTGGGCAAGTAGTCAGTCGATATCCATAATCACAAGTTCACAATCACAAGTTTCCTTTTGAGCGGTTACACAGCATTTAACAGAAATGCAGCCTCTGCAGTGCCTGCCTCCACACGCAACCCAAACGGTTCTTTCTCTTTACAGCAGACCACGCTTGGATCCCAGCGGTGATTTCTCTCCATCATTTACTCAGACAGCAGTTTGTTTCTGCATAGCAGGTGATCAAATTCATCCAGAAGACAATCAAGTCCTCAAGAAAAGAACAATGCTGGAGCAAGAGGTGCACAAGATATATAAACCAGAAAGCAGCTCATACCTGTGACTTCCCTTGAATTGGAATTGCAAATTACACATCAACAATAACCCATCCATTCACAATTTCAGAGGTGAGCTCTAGAGGTCAGAGAGAAAAGACAAGCGAAATAAGCTGAAGGGAGAAGTAGGGAGAGCTTAGCAAATAGGAAAAAATTCTTATGAGGCAGGAATTAATCCCCACTGACTTTGCTGCAAGTGAACTTTTCTTGCAGCTGAGCAAACTTACTTCCCAAGAGAGCTGATTGCTACATGCTAAACTGCTTGCCAGTAAAACGTGTTTTACATATAATTCATTTAACATCTATAAATGTCAAGGATAGGTAAAGTTTATGACTGGAAATTATGGGTTGGAAATGTCAATAAAAATGGGGACAGCCTTTAATTACAGTGTCTGGAGGGGCACATTACAGCAAGATGCCTGACCTGCAAAACTTGGTGGAGAGCATCTACACAGCTGGCAAGCTGCATTTAGCAGATCTTTTATTTTTATTTTTTGATGAACCAAAGAGTGTCTCTTTAGCCTTTAGGTATGCATGATAAAATATGCTGAATATTCATCATCTCAAGGTGCGGATAAGTTCTTCCACTCGGTTCTGTATCTTTCACTACCAACTATCTTCTCTGTTTCTTTTCTGTCTTTTCTGTCATCTACTCACATTTTTTTCATCAGGAGCTCCAATTACTTGTGAATCTTTAAAAACTAGAAAAAGTTCTCCTAGGCTAAATACTCATGTGGAGCTGAGAGCTGAATATTTTCCTCTGAAGTTCCAAGCTTAATTTGCTGGTACTTGTAAACTTTTATGTCACCTCCTTGAAGATACTGAGTTTTATAATGCCCAGATGAGGGTGTCAGAGGTTGTTTTGTTCAGGTAGCTTTTACCATCTAAGTAGAAACTCTTCAAGCGGGATAAACACAGTTGAAGAGCAAAACCCAATTACTTGTTGGCCAGTACATAACAAACACGTAGCCAGGACTATTGAACTACTGGGCTAAGCAAAATGCTCTCTGTCCCAGATGAGATACCTTCTGACTCTGCTTTTTGGGAAGTCATCAGTCACGTGGCGAGAGGCTGCCTTCCATCACTCGGTGGAACAGAGATCCTGTGTTGCTGAGTTGCTGTCTCTAATCTCCCGATTTGTTTTGTAGAATTTTTTACATTTCATATCAGAACTCTCCTTTAATCATTAAGCTTCTAAATGCTAGGATCTCAATAGCCTCACTTCTGCATTTTGTTGTTTTGTTTTTTCCTTAAGTGGTAAAGCTTAGTTATGCATTTTTTTTTTCAAATCTTGATGATGTTTTTGATAAAACTGAATGAAATTCACTCGGCTGTGCTACATCAAAGTTGGCCTTGGATGAGAAGCAGCTGAACTCCTAGAGGAACGGTTGCACTGCTTTCAAATTCACTGTTCTTCCACCAGAAGGATGTTACGTGTACCTCAAAGGAAGACCACTAAGTACCCTCTTCATGATGGGACTATTCAGGTTCTCACAACCATGGCTCAAACCTGCTTCACTTCTACAATTATAAATGGACAGATGCCCAAACTGCTGCCTGTCCCTACCCCTCTTGTCCGCCTTGCCATCTCCAATAGGTGACTTCTGGGTGACCTGTGTTCTGCTCTAGCTTCTTCCACCAGTTTTTATCAATGCCAAGTCCATTTCCCAAGAAGGACTCTGTCTCCCCTTGCTTAGAGCAGGTCTAGGGCTCCCAGGTTTGTTATACTCATATAAGACCAGGCTGATTTTCAAGTCTGCCAGCCTTTTTCAGCTCAGTCAGGTTCTTGGGAGCAGAATGAGGCTTGTTAGTTGTCCTTCCTGGCCTGACTGTTCCTCCAGGGAGAGATCTTGCTACTCAGAAATGCTGTGCAGGGCAGGTGATGGATATCATCCATGAAGCCATTGAGAAGGGCAGGCTTTGTAGAGCTGGCCAGTAAAACCAGCCCGAACTGATCCCACGTGGCCTTCCCACGGGCTGCAGCTCTTCAAAAACTGCTCCCACATGGCTCTACTTCTCTACTAAGCATCCAGAACTGAAAACAAGAAAATGAAGCTGCCTTGAAAAATCAACACGTGAATCTCGGATTTTGCAAGACTAAAGTCTGAGACTTTCTTTTTTCAAACTGCCAAGTTTGGGAAAACAAAGAAACAAGCAAACAAGCAAACAAACAAACAAAAACAAACAAACAAACAAAAAACATACCCAAAGTATCTAAGATCAAAAGGTAAGAAAAGAAGTTAAATACTGATATAAATACTGCTCTGTATGATGCAGTCATATATGAATGGTGCTGGCTTAAATTAGACCTGCAGTTTAGACCTTCAGACCTTCTATTAGACCTCAGTAACATTCCCTGTGGAAAGGGATATCTGTTTTTTTTTCTCCCTTCCCTTTTCAGCTAAATGCATGGGAACAAATTCTGCTAGATGCTGCTGCATTCCTTCTTGAGTCAGGGTTTGGCTCTCATCTTAAAAGCTGAAGTGCCTGATGCTGTGTTGTTAGCAATCAATGTCTATTTCACTCCAGCACAAGCGTATTGGCTACTTTAGAGTATAGCTGCGGTAGAGCAGTCTAAGCAGCAAACACGCTGGTGCTGCATTGCCATCTCGAAAGAAACCCCAGAAGCGCTCTCAGGTAAGTAATCCTCATTGCAAAACCCCTACAGATCGCGTGGGTCAGATCCCGGCTCCATTTTCTGAGCAAGCTTTGCTTTTAGCCAGCAGCACCCTCTTGTGGATCTCTGCCACAGTGCATGCTCAAACTCTCCCGTGCTTTTTTTTTCCTAAATCAGGACCCGATTCACAGCCCTGCTGTGCACGCTGCTTTGCAACTCAGACGGCCCGAAGCTAGACAGGAGGGGATTCCAGCAGAGGAATTTAAAGTATTTTCGATGTTGTCACTACTTTATGTTGTTTTGGAATCATCAAGCAGTATCTTTAGCTTTTCTGCTTTGGAGTTTTTCTCTTAACCATTTGATACAGATTTTTTAGGAAAACTAATGGGTACTGGAGGCTAATCTCATGCCTAACTTATTGCAACAGTGATGTCTTCAAAGCTCTCTTGACACTTCAGTCAATATAAAATGAGGGGCTGTAGCATAGAAAGAAGCAACCATGAAAATCAGGAAATGCATATCCATAACAGTCTTGTAGCAAGAGGTATTAAAGTAATAATTTTGGGATGTATAAATGGGTACACCGAGTAAGAAAAATGAAAGGATTATACTGTGGTATCTGGCATTAGTGAAAATGATACCAGAATGCCCTGTGGAATTTGTGTTCTCAAAAGCAAAAATCAACCTTAATATTTAAAAAAAAAAAAAAAAAGAGTGAAAGAGAACCACACCTGATTTTTGGACTGGAGAAAATGCATTTGAGTAGGCTATACAAGAAATTCAACGTGTTGAATTTGTCAAATAGATGGCTGAGAAGTGACTGGATTATATCAGAGAAATACCTTTAGATAAAGAAAAATCCCATGTGCCAATGGATTCGTTAATCAAGCAGCACTGGCTCGGAAGCAGCGGCTGCCAACTCATTCAGAGCCATTCAGCTGAGGGATAAGACCCGAATGTTTAACGCTGATTGTGATTAATGCCTGGCACGGACTCTCAGGAGAGACGATAGAGCCATCTCTTTGTATCCGTAAATCAGGTGGCACATTGTGCAGATTTTAGCCAACCACAAGCTATGCTTGTATTCAGCACAAGTAATTGGGTTAAATAGGGGGCTAACTGGTTGACACAAGCTGGCTTGTTTTACATGTGGCAGTTTAAGTGGCTGTGTCCCCTCCTGGAACTTAATTCTATGGATTTGGATTCTCTTATGGCTTCAAAAACCAGCTGTTTACCTGTGTGAGAGGAAAACAGAGTTCATGAAGGAAGGAGTTCTCTTCACATTCCTGAGATACTCTTTGAACATCTGTAAAATGCCAAGGGATAGTGATAAAATGAAAGATCAGGAAAAATCCCAAATACAAGAGGTAAGGACTTAACTTTGAGCAATAAAGATGTATCCATAGTAGGAGAGGATCGGGTCCAGGAATATTTAAGCAAAGTGGACCTACATCAGCCCATGGGCCCAGACGGGATGCACTCCTGACTGTTGGGGGAGCTGTCTTTTTGAGGCCACTCTCAATAATCTTTGATCAATTGTGGCAGAAGTGCCCAAAGACTGGAGGAAAGCAAATGTCACACCTATCTTCAAGAAGGGCAAGGAGGACCCAGGGAACTACAGGCTGGTCAGCCTCACCTTGCTTCCTGGGAAGGTGATGGAGCAGCTAATCCTGGAAACCACTTTCAGGCACATGACGGAGAAGAACATCAGCAGCAGTAATCAGCGTGGATTCACCAAGGGGAAGTCATGCTTGACCGAGTTGATAAGCTTCTATGATGAACTGACTAGCCCGGTAGATGAGGGGAGCCATGGATATTGTCCTCCTGGACTTCAGAAAGGCCTTTGGCACTGTCCCATAAGATCCTCAGGCAAGTTGCTGATGGATTAGCTGGATGGGCAAACAGTGAAGTGGCTTGAAAACTGGCTGAATGGCAAAGACCGGAGAGTGGTGGGCAGAGCCACAAAATCTAGTTGGAGGCCAGTAACTAGTGGTGTACCCCAGGGGTCGAAACTGGTCAAGGGAGGGGATCCTTCCCCTCTGCTCAGCTCTGGTGAGGCTGCACCTGGAGTATTATGTCCAGGCTAGGGCTCCCCAGTACAAGACGTGCAGCTACTGGAGAGATTCCAATGAAGGGCCACAAAGATGAGTAAGAGCGTGAAGCACCTCTCCTATGAGGCAACGATGAGAGAGCTAGGACTGCTCAGCCTGCAGAAGAGGAGGCTCCGGGGGGATCACAACAATATGTACAAATATTGGAAGGGAGGGTATAAATACGACAGAGCCAGGATTTTATCAGTGGTGCTCAGTGCCAGGACAAGAGGCAGTGGGCATGACCTGAAGCACAGGAAGCTTCCTCTGAACATCATGAAGCACTTCTGTGCTGTGTGGGTGATGGAGCAGTAGTACCGGTTGCCCAGAGAGGCTGTGAAGTCTCATAGAATAGAATTATAAAATATCTCGAGTTGGAAGGGTCCCAAAAGGATCATCGAGTCCAACTCCTGGCACCGCACAGGTCTACCCAAAAATTCAGACCAAGTGACTAAGTGCACAGTCCAAACGCTTCTTAAACTCCGACAGGCTTGGTGCAGTGACTACGTCCCTGGGGAGCCTGTTCCAGTGTGCGACCACCCTCTCAGTGAAGAACCTCTTCCTGATGTCTAGCCTAAACCTCCCCCGCCTCAGCTTGACACCATTCCCGCAGGTCCTATCCCTGGTCACTAAAGAGAACAGATCAGCGCCTGCCCCTCCACTCCCCCTCGCAAGGAAGCTGTAGACCGCGGTGAGGTCTCCCCTCAGCCTCCTCTTCTCCAGGCTGAACAGGCCCAGTGACCTCAGCCGCTCCTCATACGTCTTGCCCTCTAGGCCCTTCACCAACTTTGCAGCCCAGTATCTTACTGACCTGAAGAAAGAGGCTTTAATCTACCCTGGTTTGTTTACTAAAAAAGGAGCATGAAAGAGACCCATGTCCTTGTCTCTGAAGAGGAGGTGAAGGAACAGCTAGGGCAAGGAACACAAAAATCAGTTGCGCCAGACTACTGTGTGGTTGTATCTAAGCTTGGAGACGGAAACCCTCTTCAAACCTCCAGATCTAGAGGAACACTTTGGCTGCAGCCTAAAAGCCACGTGGACATAAGCTCCCGCAATGCAGCCAGTCTTCTTCCCATGACCTGCCAGGAAACAGCAATGTAGGCATGTAACCAAATTAAAGCCCAAACCTTCAGCCCGGTCCTTGACCTGAATAGTGAGGGAGGATCCGGATCTTGCCATTTGTACGTGAGAGTTTATATGCAGCCAAAGTAAATAGTGTAGTCAGAGGTCACGGGACTAGATTGTGAAAAGTCCTGCATAAAGAAGAAATCTCAGAAAAGCAAATTTAAAAAACATAAATGTCAAGAAAAGTAATTCTGATTGCTATATTCTTTATCTGTCGTGACTAGACAGATGAAAATCTATGATAGCATTTTTCCTTTAAGGTCATTTTCTTTTTTCTTTTATTTATTTCTTGGGTTTTATTTATTATTTTTTTAACAGGCTCCGTACTAATTTTCCTCACAGAATGAGTAACAGAAATATGACCCTTATGCAGCTTTTGTAGTTAATTCATTAGGTCAACTCTAACCACTAAGCCTCTTGTCAGGTTATTTCTATTAGTGATAAGGTGCAATTGACCTTAAAAGTCTGAAGTCAGGTAGATGAGCCTATTCCACAAGGTCTCTTGGCTCCACCCTTGTTAGGTGAAATCTGCCAGGTGTGGATCATTTGACCTTTGCTATATAGGAAGCATGAGGAGCTGTGGGGGAATTGTCTCCCCAGGGGGAGTTTGAGGCTTGGGTTATCTAGGGTGCTTGTCTACTGTGGTGAAATGAACACAGTGTTCCTTAGTAAGCTGTTTTTTCTTCATGTTTTCTACTGTCTCTGTGAAATAGTTTTAGAGACTCTATGAGCTAGTTGTGTTGGTGGTGCCTTCTCAGTACAGTAAAACCCTGGTGGTACAACTTCACCATGAAGTAGTTTAGAAGTGACTCAAGTTCAGAAGCTGTCAGGTAAGCGTTCCTGGGTTCTACAGTTGTTTAATGTTGAGGAGTTTAAGTATTTCCTTCACCTTTTCTGTTTTCAGTGAAGTTACTTATGTGGATTCTAAGCTCCCTTCCCAGCCCTTAGAAAAAGAATAAAATAAATAAACAAAAAACAACCTCAGAAGCTCAAGTGCTTACAGGTAAGCCTGACTTTGAAGAATGTTCTTCAGTATTTAAGATTGAGCAACAGGCAGTGTGGAAAGGGTGCCTTAATGTGAATTCAAGTTTTGCCTTGTGGGAAGTAGGAACAGATTTGGGTGGATACTGGTGGCATTATCATTACTTTTGCTAAGTGGCAATTGTGTGAATGTGCTGTTCATAAAAGAAATGCTGCTTTCACAATACGCAAGTCAAAAGCCTTTAAATTACTAGAAGTTATGGTTTCAAGGAGGTAACTTCAAAGAAAGAAATTATTGTTGGCTATTTCCCCCTAACCCCTCCAAAGACTGGCTCCCTGAAGAAAAAGTGTGATGGGTGTAATTGTTAATAGTTTTGGAGGTAGGGTCAGGGGAAGATGTCTTCCTACTTGTTCACTTTCCCTTTCTTCTCCTCCAGGAGTGTTCTGGTAGCTTTCCAAAACTTTGACTATCCTTGGGATGTTCAGACCAGCATGTTCTTAGCGGTATGTCTCCTGAATGCACTTCAGGTTTTGTCTAAAGCTAAACAAATACTTAAGAGTGTCATCCAGAGATCTGTCCTGAGGCAGGATAGTTACTTGTGGCAGGGAGAGTGGGAGGATACAGGCAGGTATCTAGAGCAGGGGACACCTCCACTGGAAAGACCATGAGGAACCCACAGTGGATGGATTGGCTGAACAACCCTGGCAGTACAGAGAAAGTCTCTACTCTTCCCTACAGGAAGTATGCTATACGGCTAGTGCAAGGAACACAAAAATCAGTTGTGCCAGACTATGTGGTTGTATCTAAGCTTGGAGACGGCAACCATCTTCAAACTTCCAGATCTAGAGGAACACTTTGGCTGCAGCCTAAAAGCCCCGTGGACAAAAGCTCCCGCAATGCAGCCAGTCTTCTCCCCATGACCTGTCAGGAAACAGCAATGTAGGCGTGTAACCAAATTAAAGCCCAAACCTTCAGCCCAGTCCTTGACCTGAATAGTGAGGGAGGATCCGGATCCTGCCATTTATACATGATAGTTTATATGCAGCCAAAGTAAATAGTGTAGTCAGAGGTCACAGAGCTAGATTTTGAAAAGTCCTGCATAAAACCTGTCAACTGTGCTCGTTCACCTAACTCCCTTGGAAATTAATGCACAAATACCATGGAGAACCTAGAGAGAGGTGCTCATCTTCATCTTCAAACACCACAAAGCTGTAAGATTTCTGAATCTGAGTTGAGGCCTATGGTAGCATGCAGCAGGGGAAATTGTTTGAGAGTGCTAATATAATACTGCAAACAGGTGTGGATCAGGAAAAGTAGTGCCAACAGTCATTAACATAAAACAGTGACAAAAAGATTTAAGCAGATTTCAGAAAGGAATGAGAAAAAAATTGAATTACTAAACTTAGAGGAAGTAGAAGTGTTCACGATGAAAACTGTTAAGTGTACCAGAACAGTAAGTTCCCTTTCTGCAGATACGGAATGAATGCTGCTACATTCATTTTCCGAGGGAAGCACTAGGAGGTCAGAACTTGATATCCCTATCTAGTGATCTAAGTTTAGCTTTCAGCAGTCCTCGTCTCCTATACACTTCCTTCTTCATCTCCAGATTTAATGTATTTTCCTGACAATAAAAAAAAATTCTCCTCCTTAGAGATCTCAAAAGCTGCCTGAATGTGGTGCTGGGCACCCTGCTCTGGGTGTCCCTGCTTGGGCTCGGTGGGACCGGAGGGCCCTGCCAGCCTCAGACATTCAGTGGTTCTGTGATCTGTGACTAGCAGAGATGCTTGTAAATGTCAGCTCTGCTACAAGCAGAGTAGTTGGTGAGTGTTGTGGCACCACCCAGCTGCTCTCTCACTCTCCCCAGGTGGGATGGGGAAGAGAATCAGAGAGGTAAAAGTGCGAGGGTGCGAGGACTCATGGGATGAGACAAAGACAGTTTACCAGGCAAAACATAAGGCACGAGCAAAGCAAGGAATCCCTTCACCCCGTCCCACCGGCAGGCAGGTGCCAGCCACCCCCAGGACAGCAGGGCTCACCACGTAGCGGTGCCTTGGGAAGAGAAACGCCACCGCTCCCAGCGCCCCCCTGCCTCCTCCTTTCCCCCAGCTGCCATTGCTGAGCATCCCCATGGTGTGGGATGTCCCTTTGGTCATTTGGGGCCAGCTGTCCTGGCTGTGTCCCCTCCAGCTCCTGGGGCACCCCCAGCCCCTCGCTGGCAGGGCAGCACGAGGAGCTGGGGAGTCCTTGGCTCTGGGGGAGCGCTGCTCTGCAACAACTGAAACAGCGGTGTGCTGGCACCGCTATTTTCATCACAAATCCCCAACACAACAGCATAAGGGCCACTGCGAAGAAAATTAGCTCTATCCTAGCCAAAACAATGACAGTGTTAGAACATACTATTAGAAAATATATACCATAAAGTAAAATAGAGCCTTTCCAAATGAAAATGAGTTGGCTACTTCTTGATAGCTGATATAAATTAAAGGCAACCATGATTCTACCTGTGAATGACTGGGAAAGGGAGAAGACTGCTTCCTCCACAAGCAAATATCTGAAATGAGCTTATGAAGAGAGCTCCCAAATGTACAGTAACTGCAAGAAGGCAAGAACAGCTAAGGCCAGTCTGAAGAAAATGCATCGCAGAGAGAGAAGAGCCTAGAAAAAGGGGACTGCTTCCATTTTGTTGTCTACAACAGTTACTTTTTACTGACATCTGTTTTCCATCTACTTTTTGTTGCTCCAGGCAGGGGTTGTATGTGAAGATACTCAGACTCTGCTACCCAGGCTGCCCTGTTGGCAGCTGTCTGGGATGTTTCAGGAGTGAAAGAAAGCAATGTGTTGTTGGACAACAGCTTTTGTGCCAAAGCTGAAGTGCTTCTGCTAAGAATGGGTATCAGTGAGACGAGTTTTATCCTTAGCTATTTACCAAGCGGCCAAACGCAGTCATCGGGAGGCACTGAGAGAGGCTCAGGGTGCTCTGAGCCAGTAGTAGTGGGAACGAACAAGTAGGGACCACAGAGCCTGACCCCAGGGAAGTGGGGTAACAGGTGGACACAGGATGCTCCCTGCTGCCCAAGAAGCCCGTCCTCCCGTGCATGGTGCCTCCTGTGCTGCTGACTGAGCTTTCGTATGGTTCTGGTTATTCCTCAGTCTTGCCAGACCTTGGTAAGCTGATTTACTCACATCCTGAACCCAGACCACGTTCTGACATTTGAGGAATCCTGGTCTATAATTACCTAATGGACTGTGGCGATGCAAATATTCCTGAGAGATGTGGTCTGAGAAAACAGCGCTGTGTCTTTACTAAAGTAACAAAGAGGAGCATGGTCGTTAGAGTCAAGTAAATGTGGTGCTGCGGCCCATCCATTAAATTCCCTTGCCTGGGATACCAACAGGCATTCTTGTTATTTAGAGCCAAAGAGAAAGTCCTGGAGGACTCCTGATTTCACATGCAAAGCCACGCGAGGCATTGTGATGACAAACAGACCACGCAAGGAGTGGGCAGGTCCCCTGTGAAAGAAGTCATTAGCCAAGGGCTAAATTCTTTTGGCCACGCTCATGCTACTGCATCATCAAGAAAAAGTCGGCTACACGAATAAGGGTACTTCTTGTTTTCCCTCCATCCTGTTCCCAGATACAGGTGACGAACTCCATAGCTGAAGACAAACCAATTCTCTAACAGAACTGATTTCACCCACAAACCACAGCTTCTCTGGCTTGGGCTTTCAGTATGTTTTTCCTCACAGATCAGACTGAAGATTTTTTTCTCGAGTTTGTCTTGCCCAATGACATTTCTTGGCTGACGTTTCCCCTTCTCTGGCAGCAGCAGAACTGTACTTAATGCCCGAACACAATGTGATGGCAGATTCAAATTGATGGCAGCTTCAGCCCACCCCACATATGCGCCTTCCCCTGCTGCGGGATTAGTAAATGACAAGCGAAGCAGCTTTTGGACCGCCGTAGTCTTCAGGCCACTGAGGCAAAGGAAATTGTATTTGGGGTTAGTTTGCTTTCGGATTTTAGATTTAAGACACTGTGGCATTAGCTCTGTTGTAAAGGTTTGGCAGATGGCCAGTAACAGAACAACTTCAGCCAACCAGATTTAATGTGTCACTGCACGTGTCAGAGACCTAAAGGTGAATCTGCAGCTGCAAGAAAATCCTATTTTAATCAGATTCATTGTCATCTATGAAAAAATTGTAGCAGCTCTTTTTCTTTGTGAAGTTTTATCCTATTAGCTTCCCGTAGTTTGAGATTTTCCATCTGTAAATACACCATATGTGTACACACACAAGAGTATATATTTGCCTTCAAAAAAGAGACTTATCTCTCAGTATCTGACAAGTGTTAAGTGTTCATAAATGTCTATTTCAGGAAGTTATTTCCTAAAATTTTCTTTCGCATTTTCAATTAGCTCGGTCAAAGTTCCCATTATGTAAAGCCCTGCCTCTGCTGTAGCAGTACTGAACATATTTAAGATTTCTGGTCCGTTTTCAAACTTTCTGCTGATTCTCCTTAATTTCTTTCCTTGTCTGCTGTGTTCAGATTTCCCTGCTTCGAAGACCAGTTTGAACAATTTTCCTTTCAATGTTGTGTTTTGTACATAATCACACACATTGTTCTTCAGTATTTGAGAAAGAACAGAAGTGTAATTTGAAGTTTTAGTTTACTTTATGACTGTCCCAGAGTAAAATGCTAACAAAAAATCAACTCTTCAAAGCATTTCAAGGTCTACTTAAGAGTTTTGCATTTGAGATGTTATTGAATAGTGTTGCTCTTTTTGCTCAAGTGGATCATCAAATTGAAAGACCTTACCAGGACTGTTTCTTCTACTAGAATAGAAATTTTGATGCAAATTAGATATTTCTTTGTGTAATCTTGCTTATTTGCCCCAAACATGCATGAATCCCATTTCTATTTATGCAGAAGAAGCAAACACTGTTAGGAAGTTTCCTTTCACACCCACAACACTGGGTGTGAGACTCCAAGGGCTTGGACCCAAAAAGACCATCATCTTTCAGCCTCTTCTCAAAAGCATAACTATAATTCTCTCTTTCCCTTGCTGATGTTCATAACTTCCAGGCAATATTCCATCCCCTTTGTTTTCAACCATTAAAACCTTTCTTAATTTATTTTCCTTAGATCTGGCTATATGCATTTCTCTTCAATTGAAAATAGAGCTGGACTGAGGAAACAATGCTGAGAAGACATCATCTGAGATTAATTTAGCAACTTTATAATCACAAATTGATATAATTCAGACTCTACTCTTGGTCCCCACAGCAGTCTTTTGAGAAATCGTGATGGATAGGTCAGTCTTTTTAATTGTTCCTTACAAAATTAAAGCAAGTATTACAGCACTTCATAAGACAACAGAATAGCTGGAGGACCTCAAAAATTTCATCACAAATATATCAGACCTGAATAATGGAACATGCACAGTCAGTAAGGCTTTGCTGGCATGTGGAGTTCAAAAGAGAAAGTGAACAATGGGGAGAAAAATAACCAGAAAATTAAAGGAAAAAATAAGCATTCACAATATCTCTTCAGTTAATAAGTTTCCTGATTTGGGGACTTTCAAAAAATTATAGATGCTATAGGAAAAAAATCCTAGTTGTTCCATAAGAATCTTTTTTTTTTTTCCTTGCTGTCAAATTAGCTCAGTCTTAGCTACAAAAAATGGCAACGTTCTCATGGTGTGGAAATGATATAAACCAAAATCCGATTTCCAAAGGTTCAAAGGTTCTGAGTACCTTTTTGGGATCACAACAACCTAATGAGCGAGCCCTTTTCTGCTGTATACAGCAACCTGGCTGAAGATGGTAGAGCCCTGCTGAACGAGGTCGGCTCTTCCAAGAACTTCGCTTGTCTTTGGTTCTCACCCTCACCGTGAGACAGATGAACAGCAGTGGGCAGAGCTGCCACGAGGCTGAATGCATCCTGGATAAAATCTCAGCATGGAGACCCCTCCCAGGAACGGGAATAAACACTCTAGTTGGCTTTACTCTATGTGAGGGAGAACAGTGACACCTCTAGGAGGTGTGCAAGTGGGTGGGGAGTGCTGCTCTTCATTACATGGCGATGTCTGTGTGTGTAGGGATGCTGCTCACCACACGCCAGGTCTCAGGATGACACTGGAACTGCTTCTCCATTCCACCCTACACGTCTGTGCTGCAAAACTCCCTTTACTTCCCCAGGGACCTGAGGCAGGCATCTCCTGCGAGCATCTTCTGCAGTGGTCCTTCAGTAAGCGATCCAAAGTTTTTTTTTGAGATGCTGACTTTTAGTTTAAAATGATGTTAGGTAAGGCCCAGATGTTACATACTGTATTTATGGCTGTCCCAAATCACCGTCATTTTTACAGGAAGCCTGAGGTTTATTTTAGCAAAAATTTGGAGACCTTCCTTTACGATCAGAGTTAAAGCAGCCATTGTAGATAAGGTTTCAGCCTTTTATCTCATTTGCTTTTAACACTGCCTGGCCAAACATGACAGTTTGGTGACTACGAAAAACATTTTTCCTGGATGAAACTCCAAAGAACCACCCTTAAGTAAGCCTCTTATATCTAATTATATCCACCTCATTTTCTCAAGCATTTCCTGTTTCATGTTTTATTAACACTTCAGTGTGTCCCACAAGCCCTGAGGAATGTAACTTTGAATTTGGCCCAGCTTTGATGGGGAAGTTGGACCAAACTACCTCCAGAGGTCCTTCCAAACTAAATTATCTCATGATTTTAAGACTCTTACCTGCTGAAAAAGCACTCAGTTTCATTTCTATCATTTTTATATCAGCAGTTACCTCACCAGTGTGATTATCCTGTTTCATCTTAACCTTGCACTTGCTTATTGACATAAATTTTAGTTAACAAGGTGAACTTCATAAAAATACCATGCCAGTGTTTTCTTTTCTAATCAGCAAATAAGATCACTATGACTTTCCCACATAATTGGGTCTCTTATGAATATTAATATGCATTCAATAATTAATGCATGTCAAGCAGTCTTCTCAGACTGAAACTTTCCTGTTTTTATTTCTATAACACGTTTATAAAGCACCATGAGAAAAGAAATCTCCAGTTGAACAACAGAGTCAACAGCACAGTTTCCACTACATTTGACAGGTTTGGGATTATATCGTGAACACAAAATGTGGAAGAAAAAGATGTAATTCAGATAGCATCAGAACAGGTCATAGGTAACTTCAGAGTTAAATACTTTCTTGAGCTGTGGCTGGGAAGACCAATGAATTTTTCTATATGCCGAATTTACCAAAAAAGTTAATAATGCATATTTAAGTATCCCCTGATGAAGTTCTTGCTGGGTATTTCTAAGGATCTAAAAGGAGCAGGTTTCCTCTACTGCTTAATAATAAGGCTTTCATGCATAAAAAAGGGCTGGGGCCAAGAGAAAAGCTAGACCTTTTTTTGCAATCATTCTTAAAAGGTTAATTATCTAGTTAGAAGACTCTTTATGAACAGGAGCTTTATTGTACCTCCTATTTGCTATCCATTTGGTCTTGAGGTTCTGATTCTGCCAATACGGAGGTGTAATTCTCATGGGAAAAACTCCTTTGAGACAAACTCATGAAGGAGGCTGGGGTCAGCACTAGGCTTTGCAGAGCTCACCATTCAGGCACTTGAAGTATCTACTCCCTGGTGCAATTAGGAACCTATTCTCACCTTTCAAACAGTGAAGGTTATCAGCCCTTTCAAGGGATAGCCAAGAACTGACCATTTACCTAAATGCTCAGGGTAATTACCTAGGTGCCTAGATAAGGTGCCCAGGATATGGGATACCAAAATCCAGGTGCTTTTATTCTGAAGGAGGTTTAGATCCAAGCTCCTTCCTCCTTCTGCCACTTTACCCATCTGCTGCAGGATATTCTGGTCCCCTATGGAAGTTCTGCTTTGAATGGCATACCCAAATATTCAGCAGGACAAGAAAAACAAATGAGTTATGATACTACAGTATGGTCATTAGAGCATTCAAGGGTGTTGGGTGTTGTGCCCAACAGCAGTTAAGCATTTTATTGAAAACAGTGTTTAGAACATCTGTGAATGCCTGGGTGATTACAGCACTTATCTAGATGCTTCCAATGTCCTGGGATGAAACTGGAAAAGAATTTAGGTCTAGGAGAATGCCTCACTTCCGAACGATTATGGAAAAGAGGCAAAATCTTTCAGCCATGGTTGTACGGAGCCGCATGTCGGCATCTACATCATATTAAATCCTGCAGGTGAAACAGGAGGGGCAAAAACCTGTTCCCTGAATCTCAGTGGGTATCTGTCTAAAAGAAATTCTAAGTATTTGGGTGCTGTAATGACATAGGTGTTGGTATCAAGGCACAATAAACATCTTCAGGTTTTGGCAACAGCTTAGTAACTGCCAGTGTGCGTGTGTGTATGTATATGTTTGTATACATATATAAAGCAACCATAGCACCTCTATTTTGGCCAAATACAACTCAAGTGGCATGACATAGAATCACTTGAAATCCCATTGCGTAACTTCAACATTCTAAAATTTCTTAAAATTTTACAGAATCAAGTCCTACTAAACCAAGAGTAGTAATTTTTCAGATCTTTCTCAAAATTGAGAGTAGGAGACTCAATGAAGAATAATCCATAACTTAAAAAAAAATACATGAAGGAAATATTTGCACAGCTCTGAAGTGTTGAAGTCTTCTAAATTTAAAAAGTCTAAATAGTCTTACTAAGACTAGCGGTCAGGTAAAACTTTTTTTTTTCTCTTTCTCTTCTTACACCAAGATGTTCAACGTGTGACAACTTCTAGTGCAACCTGCACTACCTTGCCCAACTAGTCTCAAAACTGGGACACAGAAGTACGACATCCTCACACAGATACTTTATCTGCCTCTGACACCATATAGCAGTATTGCAGGTTTGTAGCCACACCATCCTGTTACTAAAATAATTTTTTCTTCCTTGGAATTCTGTGAAAGAAAAACACAAATGCACATCGAAGTGTCTTAGATGTGTCATGAACAATTAAAGACGGTCCTTGGCTAGAAGGGAAGATTTCATACAGCATACAGACAAACAGAAGAAAGGAGAATGAAAAACAATAAAATTATCTCTTTAGCTAATTAGGATAGCACTGATAGCTTGTTCGTCCCTGCATTTATTTATAAGCAGAAGTGAATTCCTGGGAAGAATTTGAGTGCAGCAAAGAGATGCCTGGCAAAGAGCTTTGGGAATAATATTGTAAGTACACCTTCTGCCAAATGGTATCAGCAGTAAGAGAGAGCTAAATTTAAATATCAAAGACATTAAAATTGACAAACACACTGGCTGCCAGCCAGATAGCTGAGGAAAGCTGCGTTGTTTGGTTTGTTTTTTAATGAGCTTCTTTTTGGATCCCAGTGAGATGGTAGCAAGCTATCTGTCAGGATGTAGCACTATGGAGGCAGTAAGATGCAAAACCTACATGCGGAAGAGCAATCAGCAGTAGATAAGCACTTTAAAGGCAGTTGACATGGAGGTAATACTTACATCCACGTCAGCAGGAGAGGTCACCTGAGGATGGAGAACAGAGGGTGGGAGGGAAGGCACTGCGGGAGGTTTGGAGGGAACGCTCCACTTGGAGGTGGGAGGGAAGATTTTGGAAAGAAATCCTAGACTGAGAGAAAAAGAGCATCGGAAAGTCATTAACTCCAGCGTGGCAAGGTAGAAAAACACAGGCATTAATAGTAGTGCCAAGAGCAACAGACCAGTCAGAGAGGTTGAGGATGGTGATCAGGCTTGAACCTCAGTTTAGAAGAAGACTTTGAGTGGTATGACTAGGACAAAATCTGTGGAGGAGCGCTGACAGAAGGGGATTGAAACTGGTCTGAGATTAGATCCCAACCATCTTCTGTGTTCCCTTATTGCTACCACAGTCAGTTCATTAATCCAGTTCTTTTTCATAATGGTCTCAGACAGCGAGAGCTTGAGGACATGGCATCTCCATTTTATTCACTTCGACAGCACCAGAGGCCAGAGATGTGAAGGGGTGCGTAGTGGGAGAGGAAGGTGTTTTTTGTAGGGAAAAATAAATCAACATATTAACTGAACAAATGCAGTGAGCAAAGAGTGGGGATTAGGGAAGAAATGACACAGTCAGAGGCACAGGAAGGGAAAAAACAAAAGATGTTGATCATCCTATTAAATTGAGATTAGCAGGCCCAATTAACATTTGGTACCTTTGCCAGGATGTTTACGAAACCTGTAACATTACTACAGAAAGTTACGTGTTAATTTAAAAGAAATCAAGAGGCACAGATAACATCTTCTATTGGTAAAATCAAAGCAGTTGCTTGCCGGCTGATCTTGATAAGGCTTCGCGGAAGCAGGATGGCGTTATCCCCAACAGCAAGGTGAAAAAACCTCTCCAGAACCACTCCCTTAAGCATGCCTTCCTGGGCCTTATTTAGTTTGCATCTCGTTTTCTGCACACTTCTTCATTGATTAACATCTTCATTAATACATTAGGATTTAACTAATACTGGCTATGCAAATTCATTTAATCAAGGTACGAGCTGCAGCTCACGTGCAACACATTGAACTTGTGTCGGGCTTTAGGCCTGCCTTTTCCCTGTCTGCACTCCTGCAGAGCTAAATTCAGCAGTAGGGAAGGACGGGGGGGGGTTAAAGGGCTTCCTCCATTATTTTCTAATGGGATGCAGCACATCTCATCTCTCAGCTTCTCCTTCATTGGGGCCAGGGTCTCAAGAAACACCGGCAAGTAGCAAGAACTGCCAGACATGCCCCCGTGGGGCAGGAAGGAGGAAGGAAGGAGGAAGGAAGCCCTCCCGAGCCTGGAGGGAGCCAGCAGGTGGCTGCAGGTGCCCACTGCTGTGGGGCTGGCTCCCGGAGGAGGTCTGAAGCCCGACGCCAGATGCCTTCGCAAACAGCTTTATGGCGGAGTCCATCCGTAGTTATCCATGCCCCACATAGGCTCAGCCTGCGTAAAAGGATCGTGAGTAAATGGTTGCGTTGCACCACACGCTGACAAGTCGTACCTCATATGTTTATAAAGGCCTTTCCTAACCCAGCGAGCTAGGGTACCTCAATACGTAACTCACCAGAACTCGTTGACTTACACCACCCTTTAACACTGCTGTTGGACGCTTGTGATGAAGCAGAAAATTGGGTCCTGCAAGCTGCCAACCCTGTGAGTGCCTTGCTTGATATGGTGAGGGGGATTTCAGGCAGAGAAGCAGCTCAGAGCATTCTCTCCCATCTCACCAGGTGGGTATCAGACAGCAGGAGTCAGACAAATTTTCCTCAGAAAGTGATTGGGAAAGATTTTTTTTTTATTATTTATTTTCTGTCTTCCCCAGCACTGGCCTGCACGTTGGACTCTCATGCCCCGGGATTTCACAAGAAGGTAGTGCTTTTGGGGATTGTGTGTCAAGGGATGAGGAAATCACCGGGACCGGTGGAGGCATTAGAGAAGGGAGCAGACTGAAGCTTTCTGTAGCTGCACAAGCCAGCAATAAACCGAGAGAATTACACAAGCATTGCACAAGGGAGGCCTGACTGGAAGTGTTGCCTCTGGCTCGCATTCCTTTTAAGCTGTTATAAAACTTTAAATATAATTAATAAATAACCAGGCCTCTCAAGCAGAGATGAGTCCAAAGCTCTGCCCCCTGCATGAACCGAGTTTGTTATTTCAGCTCTCGATATAAAAGTACAGCATATCACCGTGTGCTGTAATGAGCCTCTCAGCTGTGGACTTGCTACTGGAGGTCAGCCAGGCGGGACGGGCTGCATTGCTGCTGCAAAGGAAACACAAACCCCGGCAGCTTAAATAGGTGGGGTAGGCTAAAGCCTAATTCCCAGGTAGGGTAATGTACCTCCCGCAAGCTGGTGTTTGGATTGAGGGTGAAGAAGGCAGCCTCTTCCCTTTGCTGCTGCCCCACCCGACCGCAGGAGCTTCCCTCCTCCTCCCTTCCCTTCCCCTTGCAGCACCAGCAGGGCTGGGAGATCAGAGCCGTGCTTGTAGCCTTCATCTCCGTGTCCTGCAGTGTCAGGCAGGAGGGGCAGGGTGGCAGGAAAGGCCAAGGAGCCACTGCAGGAAAGGAATAGCCATCCACCTCTTGGCTGTGGGACGGAGGGAGTCTCCAGCTCTCCCACCGTGTCCTTCAGGCGGTTCTGTAAGGGAAAGCTGAGAGTTTGCTTCCCCCTCTTCCTTTAGAACATGTTTGTCATCCTTTACAAAGCTGTGGGTTGGCTCTAAAGCTAAAATATTCTCAAATTCTTCAAGTATGTAGGCAATTTTGTAGAGCCATGCTACCATCTGGCATTTTTATCCACTCGCATTCATGTCCGAACTAATTGATGTGTTCTTGTACCTTTACTGGTAGGACCTGGATTGTGGTGTCCCATTGGCCACTGCTGTGAAATATTAATCCCAAGCTTAAAAACTGTTTTTCTAACGTAACAGGTTGTGTCTGGGCCAAAATGGCCCTGGTCAAGGAGGTATGACCAGACACAAACACAGGAGGGTGAATATAGACTATTATTTCTATTTGCTAATTAGGAATGCTAGTAATTGCATGTTTTTGATTTCCGTTCGGATTTTTTTTTTTAACGTTTCTAAAAATCAGCTCACTTTTATCAAACGGTATAAATAATGGATTTAAGAGTGCAGCTTCTGCCAGCTTTGAAAACATTAGTTATAGTTGCTGGTCTTTAACTGAGACAACATTGACTTAACAATTCCCAGGGCTGGGAAAATCTCAGTGGGTGACAAATACCACACAGAAGGTTACAG
This sequence comes from Anser brachyrhynchus, assembly GCF_964034855.1. Lineage (NCBI taxonomy): Eukaryota > Metazoa > Chordata > Aves > Anseriformes > Anatidae > Anser > Anser brachyrhynchus. Next base: position 149,990,933 of record NC_137695.1, on the reverse strand, counting down.
AATGACTGTCGTAATTGCCTGCTTCATATTGTAGTATTTTTCAGAATAAGTACAGACTAACAGATTCAAAGGATGAGAAGAAATAAGCACTGACTACCAAAAAATCAGCAGCCAGATGCTCACAGGTAGAGATGAAGAACAGGAATATCACTATAGCTTTATAAAATGTTTGGCAGCTGTGAAGTAATAATTAATATCAGGACTTGTTTAGACTTGTAAATTAATGATGCATGACAAATTGCAGCTCGAAATTGACCTAGGGAGTGCATTAAAATTAAATGTAAAACATTTTGCAGGATTAACACAGAAGATAAAGCCCAGAGAGTACATTAGATGGCTAATTTGTGACCTCTGTTCGATGATCCATGATTTCAACACTAACTCTTATAGTAATATATTCTTATAATAAATTAATTTAGTGTCTTACAGTATTTAAAATTGTGAAAGGCACCTCACCTCATAGTCTACAAAGAACCTTCATACTTCCCAGCGTTGGCTTTGAATTTGGAAACCATTGTACATGTGAGAATACTAAAATAATACATTAAATTGCAGATTTTAACCTAAGAATAAGATACAGTAAAAGTTAGGAAGAATAGGGGAAAAGTCAGAAACAGTAAGTAATTGTTATACCAAGGATCATGGTGGAGTTACTCAGCTAGAGCAGATGCATATCACAAGACAATAGATTTGTTGGTTGTCACCGTTTTTCCCTGTCTTCAATGTAGATATGATTTAAACGCCAGTGTTGACTGGGGCATCTCAGACACTGACTTAGGAGCTTCTTGTACTTCTTAAAATAATACTCCTTTAAATCTGTCTAAGGCTGTAGCATCCAACATAAAGCACTTTTCAAAAAAAAAAAAATCACCTTCTCTACTATTCTCTCTGTTTAATAAGAAGTTCTGTGAAGCTTGGATGATCACAAAGAACATTTCAGAAACATTTTTTACAAGTTTTTGTAACGCCACTGACATTCCCTATTGTGTTAGGGAAATATGAAAAAAAAAAAAAGAACTATTGCTTTGCTTTTTCTAAAAAGAAACAAAAATGACTAATTATACAGCCAAGCTATAAAAAAAATAGAGACCCTTAAGGCCCATATACAGTAATTCTTTACCAACAATAGACTTTGTGGGAATACCCTTGCTGTACTTGAGGAGACAGAAAAAGGCTTCCCCCTTCTTCACATCTGCCAGACACCCCTTGTTGCCCTTCCCCGAGAGCACTGAACTACGCAGCAAGTTGTATGAGCTCTGCAAGGTTTCTGCTAGCCATGCTCCCAAATGAAAGTGGCATTTGCCATAGGAGGAAACGGAAGTTATCATTAAGTGAGCACAGCAACAGGATCAGGGCCTTCAGGAGATATAGGCAGGGGGATGACCTGACTGTAGAGTAGAGCTTGGCTGGTGTTTCTGCATGGGCCCAGAAGCACAACTTTAAGTCGCTGGGAAATTTTATAAGTGAAAATGTAGATGTTTGCAGATTTCATAGTGCTAAGTGAAATTTTTGGGGTTTCCTTATTTTGTAGTTTGTACCTAAATACCACCTAAATCTGACTTCAGGCATTTATGGCCCATTGCAGATCCAACCCAATGGGCTCAACAAGAGGGATTTATGAGGAGAAGACCATAAACCAAGTAAACATCAACATCTTCATTTTTCATTTGATTTTTCACATCAACATTTTTCTCTTGGTCTTTTTGCACTTGTCTACAGCTTCCTTGTGAGAGGCAGGCGCTGAGCTCTGCTCTCTGGGGACAGCGACAGGACCCGAGGGAACGGCATGGAGCTGGGACGGGGGAGGGTCAGGCTGGGGGTTAGGGGAAGGTTCTGCACCCAGAGGTGGTCGGGCAGTGGGACAGGCTCCCCAGGGACGTGGTCACGGCACCGAGCCTGCCAGAGTTCAAGAAGCGTTTGGACAATGCTCTCAGACACAGGGTCTGGTTTTGGGGGTGGTCCCATGTGGAGCCAGGGGTTGGACTCAATGGTCCTTATGGGTCCCTTCCAACTCCGGATACTCTATGATTCTAGGAGGTGTATCATTAAACAAACAAACAAAACCCCAAAAATGACAGTAGCCTGCAGCAGGATGATGGACAGAAAATTGATCAGGGAATTGAGAGACGCGGATTTTCTTCCCACTGACCCCCTGGCTGGCCCAGTATGTCCCTTCACTTCTCTATCTAGCAGCTTCCCAGTTGTTTTCCTGTAGCATTGATTTCCATTTAGATGTGCCTTGAGATCTGAGCATACCAGTGGAAAACACTTCATAAGAGCAAGACACTATCATCTGATCACTCATAATATAATTCATGTGTTTCAACTTTGGTATCTATCCAAGCAGGTGCTTTATCTTTCCCACGAACAGGCGTCGTGATCAGGATCCATTCACTATTTGCATGCCACTAACACCACAAAAGCCCCCTCTTCTACTTAGTAACTGGGCCTGTTCACTACACAGTAAATATTCTTATAGGCACTGCTTCCAAATCCAGGAAGCCTTTTTTTCCCCCTCTTCTTCTTTTAAATATATTGAAGCTGAGTGGTAGTACTACAGGTATGCTGCTTGCTTAATGCTTATCGGACATAGAGATGTGTTGAATGAGAAAGACATTTTTCCACTTAAAAAGAAGCAAAAAAATAACATGAAATGGGAAGAGTGGTTGATCCACCTTATGTTATACCTGGTTCAAAAAAGTAGATGTTGTAATCTGGAGCATTTGCACTCACACCTCTGTTGTTGATTGCTCCCAGATATACAAGTCTGGCTTTGATACACCAAGGAACTGAGCTACGGCTGCCAGCTTTTATGAGAGCACCTGATATCACTGGCTAATTACAGAGACTTGAGATTGATTCTGACTGAAGACAATCAACAGCTGGGATATTCAAACCTGCGCGAAGTAATCCTTGTGTACATAATTGCCACAACTGAGACCCCTAGAAAAATGAGACCCTATTCCTTGACAGAACCCCTAGAAAAATGAGTCTGTACGTTATCAGTGCTTTCTGAGCTAGTGCGGCAATGTTCTGTCTTAGTAGAGCTTCTGAGTATCACTGGGAAAAATGAAAAATAGTAATTTATGGGAAATAAAAAAAAAAAAAAGCAAATCCACTCTGATGATACTTCACTACCCAGAAGATCACATTTTGCTACGCAGCAAGCCTGCTTCTCTTCTGCATTGCCTTGCACCTTTAAGGTTGGGTGAAATTACCTCTTGTATCAGGATGTTCACAAAAAAATAAAAGGAAAAAAATTTTTATTCCCTCCCCTCTTCCCTCCTTCATTGTCTGTAATGCTTGTGCTGCGTTACTAATTAATCTGGATTATTGCTTATTATTGCCTGGTTATCCAGGCAATGTGGATATTTACAGTTTGTCATTACAGGGGTATGAGATAAGATATTATAAATACTTAACTTTTCATATGTTATCAAACACTGATTTATAGCAGCTTTATTGTTTTCTGCTGCTGATTAGCCTTTGATGAGATCTTGTAGTGGTGTTGGCTTACATAGCCTACCCGAACCCCCTGGCCTTTGCTTTCAGATTCACCCATGTTGTTGAGAGCAGAATTAGGCCGGTTATTTATTAGCTTTTTTAATACAGCGTAACTTCTCATGTCTTAGAACTGAAAGAAGCAGCACAAGAAGATGTGAGATTTCTAAATCATCAGAATTGCTCAAAGGCATGTAGAATCCTTTTAGTTTTGGCTTGGGTTACTACTTGCTTTTGATGTTTGCATCGACCCAAAACACTGATTACTCCTGTAATTTACTTTCTGTAAATGAAAAGGCTAAAATTCATTAGCATAAACTGGGCTTCTGGTGAAGGGCAGGTATAGAGTCATTTACCTCAGAATATCTTTAGCCAGTTTTTATTTATATCTATCTTAGAGTGCAGCTGTTGCAACTATTAAAATACATGTATGAGTTCATAGTGAAGAACTTGATGAAAAGTATAGTTATGTGTTCATCGTTAACCCAGTTCTTAACTCTAAGGAAAAAAAAAGATTCCTTATATAAGAAAGAGAGGAACAAAAAAGACTATTCGCTCTATTATATTAAAGCTCAACCCATTCAGAAAACATTTCCCTGCGGTCAGAATCTAATTGCTTTCTGAATAACCATTATGTATTCGCCTTTGCCCACTGGGCCATTCCAAATGTGACATTCTTTAGAGGGGAAAAAATGACATCCAGCTGTCGTATGAATTTCTTTTTTGCTAGGATATACCAATATTTCTTCCAATGGCTGTATTAGAAGAAAATTGAGTTACAAATGCAATAATTCTGAAGATGTTAGAATTAACATTTACTGTGTAACCTTAGTTTATGCCCTTTCTGTGTGTTATGATACAGGTTTTTACTGCATGATTTCATGCTCTCTTTTCTGTATGATGTTTGCTTTGTTCAGTGCAAAAGACAGATGATGTCTGCTGAATGATCAGCTTTAACAGTTTTGCTGTGCAGCTCTGGACCATATTCCAGTGGTTTCTGTTTAATGCTGCACTGAAGTCATAAATTTCCTCATGGGCCCTTCTGTGTTTCTCAGAACTAACATTAATATTACTGCGTTAATACATTCCTGGAGATGACTGTGATTTCTTGTTTTACTCAGAGAGCAGCCCAGATAAGAGAGCTGAAGCCTAAATAAGCAAATATCAAGGTTATACAGTTGTTTTGGATTTCCATTTTCAGTCCACAAGAAGGCTAAGTTTCTTTGGATTTCTTTACATGTGCTGTAGATATGAACATATACCCATGGCGAGAAACTGGAGACCAGCTGGAACATGGTAAATTGTCCTTCCAGTACAGCCCCATCACTATTGTTTCTCCTTGCAAAGTCCCTTTCTGTCTAAACCCTTCCATCTGCTGTCATCGTCACCTAAATGCTATTTTCTTTGATTATCAACGTCAAGTCACCACACTGGTGTTCTGGTTTCCCTTCTGCTCGGTCTCCTCTAATTCAACATCAGAGGACACGTCAGAAGTAATTGCTAGGGAATGGTGCGCTGCTAGCAGCTGGAAGTAGCCCAGTATCAAGACTGCAGATGTGGTGGTCACTGAAGATCCTGTTGTCCAGATGGTAGCTGGTATCTTTCGCACAGTAAAAATGAAAGCGATGTGAAACACCAGCAGAAAAAGCAAGTAAAAAATGAAGATGTGACTGGTGGATGAGGAAGGCCAGGAACAGTGCAGGAAGAAAGCAAAGAACTGCAGAGTTTGGTTTTATTTGCTTTCATTCTAGTAGTCTGAGCCTTAGGGACATGGTTTAGTGGGTGACATTGGTGGTAGGGTGATGGTTGGACCAGATGATCTTGGAGGTCTTTTCCAACCTTAATGATTCTATGATTCTAATAGAGGTAGGTAGGCAGGTGATAGCAGCAATCCCAACACTAAGCAGACAAGGCTAAGACAGTGGTAACTGTGTTGTGACCCTTGAGCCAGCAGTCCCTATGTACCTCCTGTAATGGCACAGTGTCTAGTGTACAGCCTTGCAGCTGGTCATAGGCCTCATCTCTGGGAGGAATCAAGTTGTCGGCTGCTGAGGTTGGTGTCATCAGACCATCCGGAGTCCAGCTGGGTACCTAAGAAGACCTGAAGCCCTTGGGGAACCACAGTTCTATTCTCCAGGGAGAATCCCAGAGAGCTCCCCATCCTTCGTCTCCCTGTAGTGTCTTCCTGTGGCTGACATGTACCGACAATTTTTCAACAGGTATCACAGCAAACTCAGAATGGGAGATTTCCTGAGACTGGAAGACAGGCTGTAGTGGAGATAGCTGGAGTTTTCCTAGAGGACAACAAATCTGGGTATCAAGGTCAATTTCTATCTACCAGTGAATCCTTCAGTCTGGGATGGGATATGCCTGTTAGGAGATGGGTAGTATGCTTTAGCATTTTTATTCCTGAATATCCAATCATTGTATCCGTTCTGATAGCTGCTGAGATCATTTTTCTTTCTTCACAAAGTATCTTTGAAGGCTGTGGTTCCATGCTTGTAAATAGAACCTGCTGGATCATACTAGAGTGTGGACATGCTAACACACTTTTGTTGAACTTGCAAAGACTCCAAATGTGAAGGTTTATGCTGCTTTTTGGCCAGCCTCAGGAGAACAGACATCATGCAATGCAACATACTGCTTACCCCTGCCACATTAAAATACAAAAATGTTTTTGGTAAATGTTTTTGGTCCTGTTTTTCAGGACTAGCAAACTGAGTCTTTTTATTGGATCAGTGGCCATCATGAGATGTGCATGACGTTTGAGAGGCCGTACTGGGACCTCAAACACAAACTTTTCCATCTCGTCAGCTCATAGTTTGGGCTTTGCCAAAGCAGTCCCAGTGAATTTAGCCTGAGAAGTAGAGGTATATAAATAAAATCAGTCATTTTATTGATTTGGTAAGCTCTTTCTCTTTCTCTTGAAACCCATAATATGTTCCTCTATAAAATGCACATTTTTTATCTAAAAGATAAGCCTCTACAAAACTAAGGTATGTAAAGATGTCAGCAGGAGATCAACCTTTTTGAAACTTCTAAATAAGCAGTCTGACTGTAAACCTTTTTTTTCCCTGAAAATATAGGTCTAAGTTTAAATGCTGGCTCCAGGCAAACTGTTTGAATTGTTCAGCTATCTAAAAATATAGTTAAAAGGTGCATGTGAAGAGACAAGAAGCTGAAGTAGAAGCAAAGGAAAAGGCAGAATGTCAGGGCCTTCGGGAAGCTGTAGCGCAAAGGCTTCACAGATGTTCCCTTCAAAGAATCCCTCATCTCCCTGCCTCTTGGTGCCAACGTTCGTGTGGAAGGAGCACGCTGAATTCTTCCATGGAAGTTAAATAAAGAGATAATCTAAAAATAAAACTTTGTGGCCAGTAGACCTAGAGGCAATGAAGGCCAGAAAGATAGAAAATATTAGAATTGGAAAAGCTGTTTTGCTTCATACAATCGTGCTAGTAAGCAAATAGGGGGAAAAAATGTAGTGCTGTTTGAAATAGCCCCTAAACACAGAAGACCTTGCAAGCACCTTAGATTTTTCCTTGCAAACATGAGATAGCAGATGGTAAAAAGACTCATTTTCTTGGGCACTGGGCCTGCCAGATCAGGAACTGAGGAAGATAAAGGCAGAAGATTGCAGCAGTGACCCAAGGGGCAAGGCTGATGAAATGGGCTCTTGAATTTTGTTCTCTGAGGCGAAGAAGATTTTGCAAGGCAGATCACCTGATTGCTTGCTCCATGTGCAACCTCTTTTCATTCGGTCACAGGAGGACTGAGATAGTTTATGTTTTTTTATAAATGGCTTTGAAAGATTTCTGATCTGCTTTTAATTGGGTTACCATCCAGTCTTTCCCTGCTGTTCTGCATGAAATGTTGCTTTGTGACATACATTTCCTCTTCCTTTCTGTAGAAAAGGAAAAGATGAAGATCAAGTTATTTCTGAATAACAATGTCTAGACTCCATCACTGGACTCCTTCCAAAAATGTCTAAAGAGGTCATGGCTTAAGCGGGTGCAAACTGGCACAGCTGCGTTGTTCTAGTTGTCCTGACTGGGGCAGGTGAGCATGTAGCACATGTTAACCTACACTCTTCTTGGTCCCTGTGTTCTGGCAAAGGTTTTTCTGAGCTTTGCTCAGGCTTATTTATTTATTTTGTATACAGGGTGATGGTTTAATGTAAGAAATAATGAATGGGCTTTAAGTTCATGACCCAATGTCTACACTGTTGCTAGCACTTAATCTTCAGCCTTCCACGTAGGCATTGTTTATGTGCTTCTTAATGCTCTATTCCCATTCTTACCTCTCTGCTGGACTGTGTACTGTGTGTACTATATTTGTACCTGCAAGTTAAGGAATGTGCGTGGGGGTTGTTCGGGATTGCAGAGAAATTGCTGCAAGTACACCATGTTACTTCTCCTTCATGCCTTCTCTTTTCTTCCTTCTTCCTCTTCTCACCATCCTCAACAACCTTTGGTTCGGAGATGACAGCATCAGCAAGGAGTTATGAATCATCCCAATCTGGGGAGAAATATTTCAGTGGCTTTTCATAATCACCTGTTCTGTCATCACTAAACTACAGAAGAAACAAAATACTGTCAGGATTTACCTCCACACTCTTCTAAACAATCTGGTCTTGCTGTTTGTCCGCTGTTGAAATAATGAGGTGTACATCAGGCTGTGGAGAGATGAGCCCAACCCCTTTGCCCAGAGTTTTACAATGACTCCCTCTCATCTTAATATGTGTTCATGGCTGGCATTGCGCAGGTCTCAGCACGCAGTGCTTCATCACAGCCTTGCTAACTCTGCTTCAGTCGGAGGAAGAAATCCTTTCCTTGTTAGCTTTGGAAAGATTTGGGTTCTGTTTGAATGCATTTTGTATTAAAAAAAAAAAAAAGAGGGTAGGTGAGACAATTGTTGCTGGCACAAAGAGTGCTATCTCAAGATACCTAAAGGCATTTTGCTCAGAAAGACGCAAAATGCAGATTTCCTAATCTCAATTTTGTTCCAGATGATGTCCCTGGTTAAGCAATTGAATATATTTTAACTCTGCAAACTGCTGAAAATGCAGGAAGCAGGGAAAAACTGCATGGGCCAGCAGTTGCCTTGTCACACGGGGCATGAAGTGGGTGAGACCCACCTGTGTCCTTATTGCTCAGGACCGACGAGCGTGATGCTGCAGTGGAAGGAGGCATGTTGTTTGGAGAGTCAGTGGTCATTTATACACATATATATAACTAAAGTTAATACTTCTGGTCACAGATGAGCCTTGTGCTGGGAGGGGAGCGATGGATCCCCCTCTCTGTGATTCCTTACAGCTTAATAAATAGTGTGATGGAACATGAGGGTGTATTTTTTTAGATGCCTATAAATGATAATGCCTGGAATCCGAGACGTGGCCTGTAGTTCGATAATTTTTCATAACAGATCATAAAAAAAAGATTTTGTGTCCACTGTTCCCCATTAACCACCGCCGTTGCCAGTTCACCCTCTTCTTTCAAGGCACTCGCCTTTAGAAGGCATTTGCTCAGAAGCTGTTCCTGACTTTGCCGCGTACAGGTATGTCAGCAGGCCTTTCTCTTCCCTAGTGCCACAGCACAGCGTGTACAGGAGCCAGAGGCTGCACCTCGCTCTGCATTACCCTGTCTGAACTTCGTACCCTTGCTGCAGCTGGGCCTGCCCGGTCTTGCTCCTGCCTACTCGCCTTGCCTTTGTCCCAGTCCTCTTCTCCGTCTCCGAGCTGCCTTCTCCTGTCACGCGTACGCCTACTCAGGCGTGCCGCGTGCCTCCTTTCGGGTTTTACAGGCAGGAAGCTGAGGCCTGGGCTTCTTCAGGGATTTCCAGACTGGGGAAGAAGGATTGCACAGCACTTCCCAGCGGTGTAGGGGAGTAGGAGGAGGTGCCCGGAGCTTCCCCAGAAGGCAGAAGGCCTCTGTGCCCTGGCTTCTGGGGAGCGCAACCTGTGATGCTGCGGGTGGGCAGTGTGAAAACCTCAGGAAGGGGAGGTCACCCTGATCCCTATGTTCAAATGCACGCATGGGGCTGCCCCTTCCCATGTGCCCTGCTCCAAATTTCTCCTTCTTTGTAGATCTCCTCAACCCTAAAAACCCGCAGGCCCCTGAACCAAATCAACAAGACCTTTCCCCTTTCCTTCACCACAGCCCCAAATCCATCCGGTACGCCTTCCCCTCAAGACTTTGCATGCCCACTTCTGTCCTGCCATCCCAAAGCGACATTTGCCCCTCGTGTCAGTTACCACTGGCAGAGACAGACAGAGGCAGCCAGATGCCTTTTCTGCTCCTCTTTCTCCCCACTGGGTTTGTGCCCAGGGTGAAGTTCAATGGCTGCTGTGTGTTCCTTGGAGCCCATCAGCCTGCAAATGGACAGAAAGAAAAACAGAAAACCTTTGAACTGCTCTGCCTGCCCTGCAGGCTATAATTTTTCATGACAGTACAGCTCTTTTCTATCTACAGAGCACCCCCCTTGTCTTCTAGTATTAAAGACCAGAAGGTGTTTTGCGCTAAATGGGATAAAAAATCAAGAGTTTGAGGGTATCTGTGGTATAGTTTGAGCCGTGGCTCCTGTCAGTGTTTTTACAGTGTAACTCTATTACTTGTAAGTTGTTCATTGGCAGATTACATTTTTCTGCACTTTGGTCTCTGGCATTTTTGTTTGTTTTTATTTTTTGTTAAATATTTTCTACAAATTCTCTCACTGATATTTGTGGAAAAATTGATTACAAGCATTTAGTAGTCAACACTTGAGCTCTTCCTATTCAACATATAGAGTTACATTAGACTTAAATTCCACCTAGTCATGACTTAAGGCACTTCATTTGAGGCTCTATTCAGGCTGTTCATGTGGCCTCAAAATATAAGTGAACCTTAAAATCAATTGATGGTTGAAAAAGGAGACATTAAATTACCTGGGAGCCCAGGCAAGTGCTCCCATTCATCCCCAGAGCCATTAATGGGAAGTCAAATACACTCAGATCTATGTCGAATGTACCTGGGCAGCGGTGTGTTTTGGGGGAAAGGAAGATTCTCACTTTTAGCCTAATGGTCACCTGAGAGGGTAACTCCATAGCTCCCACTTTCTTGAAGAGTGTTCTAACTATCCCCGCTTATACACAGAAAAAACAGCTTTTCAGGTGCTTGTTTTGGCAGGATGTAGGCCTTTGGTTTTGTGGTACTTTGCACTATATGCAGAAAACTTTCTGTGGATGTTCCTGACAAACACGTCCATGTGCAAAAATACCCTTAGCAAGTAAAACCATTTTCTGGTGAGGAGAAAGAGTGCTAAAAATGTGGCCAGAAATAGCAGCATTTATGCTGAAATCGTTCCGAATAATCTCATATAAGGTCTCATACGTAGGCCAAGCAATGAGCTTCAAAGTGGTTTAATAAACTCTTGGACAACATTTGCCATTGAAGACCAACTGCTGGATTTACTTTGGGAAACACAGCCCTTGCTCATGTGTTTTTAATATAAGTCTATCACCTATGCAGGCATTCCTTCACAGTATTTTCTTCATAATTTAAGATTATGTTTGTAAACAGGAATTAGCATGAATACTCTAACTGGACACACATTTAAATTCCTGATTTACACGCATGGTAGCTATTTATGTGATTACACTGGGTTATGTAAATGTGTTTAACTCGGAAAAGCTGTCTTTAGAGAAGAACCATTACCACTGGTTAGTCAGTATTGTGGAGAGTGGATGTGAAGCAGGTCCCACAACTGCATTTTTTCTCTTCCCAAGAGTGGAGAGAGACCATCATCTACCTGAAAGCAAGGCATCATAAAAGCACTATGCGCTCTGTTTCCCTGCCTGCTCTTCCAGGGTCCCTCCCTGGTTGCCATCCAGTTCTTTCTACTCTTTCTGCAGCTCCTGGAATAATGGGATGTGGCTCTGTAGTCAATACCTGATGGCATTCTTTATGTGCTGAAGGTATATCTGCTCATCATCGTGCACCAAGACTAGTCTGGTATTGCACTGACACGCTCTATGTGTGTTGAAGAAATAAAGAGATGGGTTTGGGAAATAATTGTGTTGGGTGTTAGATCAAATTGTACAAGAGTATTATAGTAAATCCTATAAAATATAGCAAAAAGTACTAATAGCAGGAACTGATATATTTTCATTATTTTTATATGTTTTATATAGATTTCTATGGGATATGTTCAAAGTGAGTTCAAAATATGTTCAAAACTATTTCCTCAGTTTCCTAAGCTTCATTCCTCCCTGTATTCTCTTAGCAACATAATTGCCTCAACCCTCTTCCATACCCCTCAAAACTTGGTTTTAGAGACCCTGTCCATTGCTAACTAAAAGCCAGGGTAGGAAGGAGGGGTGCTTAATGGGATTTTTGAAAGGTGACTAATATCTAATTGCCATGGAAATTGATGCGATTTAAATACCACTGAAAATCCCTCTCCAAGATCTGTCTGTGTATGCAGTGAGCTAAATGCTTTGTAAAACCTGGCCCATCACCTCTGCAAAGCTACATCATATATATATTTTTCCATATATATATATATATATATTTCCATCATATATTTCCTTTTGTGGCATGAGGAGGATTACTGGCCTCATCAGCAGAGCTCTACAGTAAGAGGGAGTCTTCTTCAGTAGTTGCTCTGTATCATCTGCTCTGGATCATGTTATTTCCAGGCTTCCAGTTTGGAAACACCTGTGGGATGAAAGGCATTGAAGCCTCTCCCTGGCACTTACTCTTTCATTATAACGATGAGCTTTCAAACTGTGAGGGAAACAGGATGGTTTCTTAGAGGAAAATTGCAGTGTTTGAGATGCTTCCCATACCACTGCTCTCTGAGAGTTTGGGACTTCCTACAGCAGGAAGAGGATGGTCACATTCCCAGCAAAATAACCCAGCACGGTGGACAGTAGGTGGGATTGGTAGGTGCAGGTGGAGGTGCAGCTTTGGCTGGTGTCCTTTGGTGAGCTGATCTACAAGACTTCCCTCCACAGCAGGCACTGGAAACAACCCCTCAGCCCCTTTCTTGCGTTTCCACTGCTGCTAGACTACAAATTCCTTTTGCTCTGACCCAGGGTAAACACACCTGTGTTCTCTTCTTGCCTTAGCATTTTATTTTGCCCCAGTGAATAACAGCAAAACAGAAGAGAGAGCTTTGTGGTTCAGGAAGCTGACAGTTATTAAAAGTAAATTTTACAAGAAGGCAAGATGCAGGAAGGGGAATTCTGACTAATCCCTGATATGTATGGAATGTTTTTTATATGGGAATAGAACAGAGTTCGCTGTTTCTTTAATCACAGTTTAGAAGTTTTGTTATTCAAAAATAATTGTTTGTAGTTGTTTTATTTTTCCTAGCTGGGGCAATTTTGATTGACGGGCCTGGAACAAACAGGATTGCATAAACCTGCAGAGGTTTCCTGGTACACTGGCCAGCTACGGGCTTTGTACTGATTTTTATCATAACTGAAATTCTCACCTGACATCTGTGCTAGCACATCGTGTAGTTTGCAGTAATGCTAACATAATGTAATGCTGACATAATGCACTCCTGCCAAATGTCCTCCAGCACGTCACTTTGGAAGGAGAGCGTGCAGCTATCCTGAGCTTCTGCTGGCCCATGGATGCAGCAATGAGAAAAATAATACCTGTGATTTAGCAAAACATCACAAATGCCGGGTCAGCTTCAGCTCTACTACAGGTGGTTCAACTTACACGGGATTTCTTTTAGAATGCTTATGAATTTAATTCTAAAATATTGTCATTTTCGTATGGAAATAGCGTGGGCAAAAGTGAGCAAATGAAAGTATCAGCTCTGTGGGACTTTTCCTAGTTTGTTTGTTTGGTCATTTGTATTTATATCCAAGTAAAACTTCTATTCACTGCTTTTTGATCATCGTTGGGTTTTTGTATCAGAAGAACTCTTTGGAGGACAAAAAGGCAATATTCCACTGCAACAAGTCTATTATTTGAAATGTTTGTTTGTACCCGAGAGAAAACCTTTGTTTCTCAATTTAGAGCAATGAAACATCCTGAATGCTGGCAGTAAGAATGGAAAGGACATCTGTGCATTGTGGCAACAAAGTCATTACGAACAATGGAGACCTGCAGAAGATCTTCTAAGAAGGATTATTTGTGGTGACAGCAATCTCCTGACATTGACCCTAGCGCCTTCCCCTTGCAGGTAATATAAAAGCCATTTGGGACACCAGCTTGCATTTACAAGACAGATTTGCAAAAGCCTAGGAGGCTGTTATACCACCTCCATCTGTGACTCTGTTATTTCTGGCTGGAATGATATTGAATGCTGGTCACATAGGAATAGAGAAAGGAGAGACGACTTTCTACCAGCTCCTAGCAAAGCGCAGTTCTGGCCTGATGGCGGCATCTAGCCACCACGTATGCTGGTAACAAGATGATATTCTGGGTGTATCTGACAGCAGATCTTTCTCCAGAATGGTTGAGCTTTTGGACAGCCAGATGTGGGATAAACTCTTCAAAACCAGCCAAGACCGGACAGAAAAAGAAATAGCTGTAAAATTACAAGGGGTTCTTTGGTGCTGCTGTTGTGTTTCACAATGCCATATTTGAACAGCTAAATACTCTCAAAAGCCAGTACTTTGGAGTCCTTGTTTCATTGCTTATTAGTGAAACCAAACCTCTTGGCCCAGATTCTCAGAAGTCTTTGGGCATGTTGGATCCTACAGATCTCTGTGATCAGGTAACTCAGCTGCAGCTGCTTTGGAGACTAGAGCTGTCACTCTTGAGAAAGCAGACTTGCACTGTTAAGAATTTTACCCATTATTTATAGAAACAAAGAATCCTTTTAAAAGAGAAGCACCTCATTCCTTAGCACAGGGCCAAGGGTGCTGTCGTTCCCCGGGGTGAGGGCTGCGCTGGCTGTGCTGAGGCTGCTGAGCAGGGCTCCTTCCTCGGCTGACCTGCAGCAACCCCGAATCAAGGTCAGACCCTAGCACTCGAGTAGCCCTATGCTGGGAGATACCTGCCTGAGGCAGCAGCTGATGTTTGCGTTCCTCATTCCTGCCTATTTAGAAAGCAGGCGAGCAGTAATAAGCTTTAAAACAATTCCAAGAAGTTTGTAGTTGCAAACAAGCTGTGGGAAACTCTGATTTCAAATCCAATATTTATGTGTTTTGTTTTCTTTTTCGCAGAACACATGGCTGTTTACACCAGGAAACTAATACACATATTGTAAACAACTATCATCAGAATTATTCTTAGGGATTTGAGGGGCAATTTGTAACTTCATAGCCATTGGATTCATTCCTTCTCCATCCTGTGCAAACCTGAGATGCAAAGGGCTCTGAAACATTAAGTTAGAGCTGCGTCTTTACATTCCGAGTTTTAGTGCTTCTATTTTATTGTTTTCTATAAGCTTGGTGTAGGACCCTTTCTAAGCATGTTTCTGGGCTTTAGTAAAGGACAGATAAGCAGGAATAGGTTGTGTGGTGCCGAAATGACTGATGGATGACTGACCTGAACGGGACCTTCCAGTGTTCCTGAGATACTCAGGAATGGGACCCACAATGTGTATAACCTAATGAATGATATTGCATGCTTTCTGGGATAGTACAAAATCCTGATGTCTGTGCATTATTTTGAAGGAGCTTTAAGTCGGTCAAAATCCTCAGGGAAAGTATAGGCAACGATAGCTAAGAGGACTGGTTAATGACTTTGTGATAGGGACTCCTGCTGTGTAAGGTACTTGTCACTTTTTTTCTTAGGTTCCCTTGGGATATCCTATAACGTAGCTTTTCCCTTCCTCTAAGAATGTAATTCAGATGTTTTTCCATTTTAGAAACTTCAAAGCCTCGCAGTGTTTCTATAACAAAAATAAGAATTGCTGTGTCAGCAGTAGAAATAACATAATCTGATTTTCCCTTCACCCCCATTTATTGGGGTCATACAGTGAGATTTCCAGTATCTAAGAAGGGTGATGGAGCAAATAAACTCAGGTAATTAGGACTGATCAGCATGGACTGACAAAAGTGAAATCACGGTCAACCAACCCATGATTCTACAATGAGATGACCAGCTCAGTAGATGAAGGGAGAGCAATGGATGTTGTTCACCTTGACTTTAGCAAGGCTCTCAACGTTTTCTCCTGAGAGGGAAGGCTGAGACAGCTAGGAGTATTCATCCTGGAGAAGAGAAGACCCCATGGGATCATATCAATGTGCATCAATACGTGACGGAGAGGGAGTGAGGAAGACAGGACAGATGTTTCTCAGTGGTGGTGCCCAGTGACACCACCAGAGAAGTGATGGGCATAAATTAAAATATAGGAAATTCTGTGTGAACATAGGAAATAACTTCTTACTCACTTGTTCAGTAGTCAAACACTGGCTCACGTTGCTCGGAGAGGTTGTAGAGTCACCATCCTTGGAGGTACTCAAAACCAAATGGACATGGCCCTGAGCAACCTGTTTTAATTGCCCGTGCTTTGATCAGGGGTTGTACTAGATGGTCTCCAGAGGTGCCATCAAAGCTCAACTGTTCTTTGATTCTGCAGGGAGGGCACATCTATACATAGACATGTTTGAACACACAGATAGTTTGACTGCATACACTTTTTTAAAAAAAAAAAAACAGGCTTAAGGAGAAAACACAAATATCATACTTGTCGCAGGGGAGTTAAAAAGTTTTTTTAACAGAGCATTTTTTTTAGTCTGTTTGAGGTTGGTTCTTCTGCGCCACAAAAGTCACAGACCTTTTAGTGTATAATATCAAGAAGTCTATTCAATGTATTTTTGTTTGAATCCTTCAAAACTAGTTGAAAATGCACATTAAATTGAACGTTTTGTATATCAGATAAGCAAATTGAGCTAGACTTCAGTTGCCTTACGATGTCCCTCACCAAACTGTGCTGTTCTAGCTCTATGTGGTCTTGGTCCACCCATTCTGCTTAGCGAGTTTTCTATGTCATATTTGTTGAGTACAGGGAACTGCACTTCCATCTGGGACACTCAGAACTGCTGCAGAAAAATGCCATGAAGAATATTCCAACTTAATATCTACATAGTGCTATAATAATAAATAATAACAATAAAAGCCACCTTTTGTTCCTTCCTCCGATGACTAGGCACCAGCATCTTACTTGCTTCCATTGCATCTTCCCTCCTCTGACAGCGTTTAAGCCCTTTTGAACAGCAGCCCATGGAAGGGGATGGGTGGGCGGGTGGATTGTCTACTGAAATGGGTAAGTCGTTTATTGTGTAATAAATAATTCAGCACAAATCATAACATCTAGCTACACTTTTATTTTGAATCTGTCTTTAAAACTACACATCCTATATTTTATTAGTTCAATCAGCTGCAAAGAACGATACACAAGAGTAACGAGATCAAAGGCTGTGTATTATTTCCCTGTGTAAGGCTGTAATAGAGGCACAAAGAAAAACAATTTTTCCTCTTCAGTCTATCATATCATCTTATACCAAGGAGAGTAAATGAAGGCTCCTCCCTGCTGCCGAGTAGAAACTTCACCAGGAAACTGATGAGCTGAGGATAAGGAAGAGCTGGCACATGGATTCCCTGTTGTAGGGAAGTGCTCTTGGTTTCAATCACGTTCCAGGGTCTGCTGTCAATCACCAGCAGGAGCTGGGATCCTGAATCCACCCCTGTTTTGGGCCAGTTAGTGCAGCTGAGTCAGATAAAGCTTGGACAGTCATGGGAACATAGATGTTATAATTGTTTCCTTGAGGAGCTCCTGTGACTCGGTTTTTATTATCTGTATTGTGTTGGTTAGGGTTGGAGTCAAGAAAACACTTGACCCTGAGCTTAAATTCACTTCTCTTCAGAAAGGCATTTTAGGGCTTCGTGCACTTAAGCATTTTCCTGGAGCATCGTGGTTTTCTGAGGTAATTTCTGTAGATAGCCCACTGGCATTACTGGAGAAAGATCCTGTTGGCTTTTGGAGGCTTGGATTCAGTTTTCTCTTCAGTAACATCAAGAGAGCTGAAAATAAAAGTCAGGGATCCTCTAACAGGCCTCACTGCGAGTGGGCAGCCCTGGAAGGCCCGAGGTGAGTTAAGCCACCTCTGTTGTTTTTGCTGCAGAGACTGAGGCCTTTTGAATGTTTCAGGGGACCGATACCAAAGAATCAATGGCAATTCAGGCAGTTGTGGAGGAGGTAAAAGCTTCTTTCTCTCTGCTCTCTGGCTAGGAAGGTGAGGGCAGAGGAATGATGACTTCGTGGAGGCCTGGAGGAAGAGGAGTGCTGCCGTGGTAGAGAGCCCAGCCAGGCAGCGTCGTTCCAGCACTGGATGGGAACACAGTGGGGAGGGAGAGGCTCTGCAAGACCAGGGCAATGCAGACCTGAAGTACCGCTGCTTCATCGAGAGCTTTAGTATTATCAGCAGAGCTTCACACCAGCTCCGGGTGTCACTTCTGCAGTCCTGGAACCTACCTAAGGGGTGGCAGTGCCAGCCATCAGCCTGTTTGCATCCACCCCTGCAGCCATGACGTCCCATTTCTCAGAAACCACCTTTACAGGGGGTCCACAGAAGTCCTGCCCTACCTAGGAACCCAGCTTTTAAACACCCCTCGATGTACCACCCTGTCCTTTCTCTACAGCATGAAGTTGTGGGGTGAGTTACAGTCTGGCTGCCTGCGTGTCGCTGCTCCCGCCGAGAAACCCAGCGAGCAACACGCAGCCAGGACCAGCCATGGCAACAGGAGATGTACAGTGACCTACTTTTAACGCAGCTTATGTAGCCTTTCTTGCTGCTTTATGCTTGAATGGCAGTATTTGCAACAAAAGGTCAATTTATGGCAGCCTTTTATTGCAAGGCTCTTTCGCTATAGTCCAAAGTTATAGTGACAAAATGCTCCTCCAAGTACAATGAGGACTGTGAAAACCAGCCCCACTTTTTTATGTAATGCTTTACAGTTTATCTGTTTCAAACAGCCTTTGGTGCTAAGCTAATTTTTTTGTTGTTTGCTTGCTTATGAAAAGAGCTTTATTACTTGCATGAAGAGCAATAGATGAATGTCTGGATATGAATAGAAAGGCTTGGCCACGGGTGATTTAAGTACAAAATATAAGTAAAAAAATATTTCTGAAGCTCAGCACATGGAGGGAGAAGAGTCTGAAGCACAGCAGTCCAGAAAAGTGAAAAGCGCACAGCAAAAACGAAACGGGAACCTGGTCCCTGCTACGGGAAGGCACCAAGTAAATCCGATGTGACCCGAGCACGCGGGGTCATAAACAAGCTGAGGCAAATGCGGGAGGAAGGACAGTGTGACAATAGCTAGCCCAGAGGGCTGAGACACACGGTTGAGTTCCTACATGTCAGCTGCACTGCAATCGCTGGCTGATTCATGCGCTTAGCCCACGGCAGCCGGGAGGTAAAACACATTACGCTCAGCCTCGGTGGAAGAGGGTTAGATGAATGTGCTGTCCTAGCTGTTGGCAAAGGGGAAGGAGCGCGTACGTGAACAGTTACCACAGCTCAGCTAACGTGCTGGTATCCCCCTCTTGTCGGAGCTTTCCCATTAGGAAACAACCCCGGCCCCTTTGTAACGAGGTCTAGCTGCTTACAAACAGGAGCCGTGCTGTGTTTAGGGGAACCTTTTCTTGCTGCCAGCCCAGGGAGAGCACACGGTGCAGCAGCACCTCAGGTGGCGTGCGGTTCCTCCGTAGGTTTGGTAGCTCCTTCACAGGTCTGAACCTCTGGCAGCTCCCTGCCACCGACAAACATTGCTCATGGGAAGATGTCCCGAGCCAGCACGGAGCCTCGATGAGCCGAAAGGATGGCTTGCCGTAAATCCTGGGCGATGGCAACCTGTGTCAAGCTGTCCTAGCAGCGTGCCAAGAACCGAGCCCCAGGATGGGCAGAGCCGTGTTTTTGTCCCTGCTCAGCTGTCTGCTAGATAGCAAGAGCAGCCTCGCCAAGGTTGTTCTACAGCTTCTACCGCTGCCAGTAATCTGGGTGATCTCTTATCTCTCCTTATTTCACTGTTTATAGCCATGATAGCCGAGCCCTAGACAATGTGTAATGGGTGAGTTATGCTAGAAGCTGTTGAGCCAATGCTGATTCTGGAGCAAGGGGATCGCTAGCCGAGTGCTAGAGCTCAAAGCAGCACGGGTAGGAATTAGCAGGGGCAAGTGATTTGAGAAATCTTGTCCCAGCTTCAGGTTACTCATTCGTTGCACTGTCTGCTGTTTGGGACTGATGGAGGATTTTGCCTGGAGGCTGTTGAGTGTTACTGATTATGAGGCAGCCACAATTTCAAGTGAAAGGCTTGTTAGTCATCTTTCCTTCTATCTCATGTATCATTGTGGCTAACAAACATCTCGCAGCTGTCTCCCAGGACGCTGGGAAGTTACATGCTCTTCAGTTTAAGCCTTCTGCCTCTCTGTGTGCTCCCTGTGCTTTCTCTGGGTTTGCTTTGATTAGCGCTCTGGCTGAAATGACTCTCTGACAGCAGTTGGAAAAGATACTAAGAAATCATATTTTTCTTAGCTGGATTGACTTCTGGGCTTTGGCAGGACCAAGGAACTCTTCAGCCAGAATTGAAGCTGCTAATGTAATCAGTTACTCCACAAAGAACACCATTTTTTGCATGCAAACATATTTTCACAGTCCTTTCTGAGCCTTAATTACTGGGTGGTTCTAAAGATAAAGGTGATTAAAAAAATATCATCCGTCATAAACTGGCATCGCTGTTTGCATCAAGAAAGCAGGTCCACGTTTCTGTAACGTGAAATCTTAACTCAAGCCATCACTGTAGAACTGGCTAAGCTGATGTTTTGTTTTTAAATAAACATGGAGATAGTTTATTTTAAGAACCTGATCTGAAGCTGGGCTGAACATCTCACGAGTCCTTTCCTGGAAAGTGCTCAGTATATTTCAGAATCAGACCGGCTGAAAGAACGATGGGCTATGAAAACGGTGCCTGGATGTACGATTTTTCTCAGCTGCCGTCATTACCACATCCTGAATTAGGGTGCAATGTTTGCAGTCATCTTATCAAACAGCACTTGCTGCTATCAGGCTATCAGTGACACCAAGGCACGAGCGTTGAAACAGAGAGAGAAGTAAAGGGAAGGGAAAATCTCCGAGTGGTCAGCAGGGAAGACAAGCGATGCAGCCCCCCCGCTGGGTGTCCTCTCCAGTGTGGCAGGCTCCTCCCGTTATCACTTTCCATAATAACTGCACGGTTTTCATTAGGAACTGCTCAAATTCCCCATGGAGAGCCCGTGCTTTATGCCAGCCTGCAGTGCTGTTGGGAGCACGCTGTGATCACGGCGGGTGTTTCATGCTGGCTGGCTGCTAAGCTTCATGTATGTGTGGTTTTGGGCCCCCTAACAGAAAGCTACGCCCAAGGGGAAAGGAAGGGGGGAGGCATGCGTCTCACCCCAGTGGCGTTCACTTCCCACGAGGACCCACCGTAACGACAGCATCGGGGTTTGCAGGTTCAAGACCATGAGGGCAGCAGCATGAGAACAGCAGGGGAAAATTACTGCCCCAGCAGCTCTGGAAAACGCTCCTGCGGCAGCCTGGGAGAAAGGACACGAAGCTGCAGGTGAAAGGCAGGCTACAGGACTACAGCTAGAAGGTCCTCAGCCCTACGTGGGCTAAAGCATCTGTGGCACCGTGCCACGATGAGGACAGCCCATGGCCCAGAATGGGGCCCACAGCACTGAGGGTGCTGAGCAGGGCAGTCTGAAATGTGGAAAAGAAATCTGTCTTCGAAATCCCACCTTTCTCCTGGGCTTAGGTACCTACGGAAAGCCCAAATTAGGTGTGAGCCTGTACCCTGGGACGTTTTGGCTGTGCCTTGGCTGCAGAGTACTGCTGATCACTTTATGGGCCTCCATACAGCCAAGCCAAGACCGGGCTGGGAAGAGGCAGAACACCCAGCCTGTGCACCCATGTCTCCATCCCATGGAAACCAGAGAGTGGGAGAGAGTGGAAGGCTGCTGCGCACCTCGGCGTCCCTTGGGCAGACAGTCAGGAAGTGGCGAGAGTGATCGCCCAGCCTGGGGATTTGCAGAGCACTCCCACACCTAACTGTAATCCTCCCCCAGGGGAGAGATTGCCAGCTCACTTCTTTTTTTTCTTTCTGAACACGACTGGAACAGATAATTCCTTCTATTTGTATAAAAGCCTATTAGTTCCAGCACCCAGAAGTCACAAGACCTGCGTTTCACACCCTCAACCCGATGCTTTCAAAGCCACTGCTTCCTTTTCCCCGTGAGCACCTTCACGGGTTGGCTGGGGTTCAGTGAGAGGAGGAAATGGTCCCCACTCACCTTGTCCCCAGTTGTAGCCGGGTTATGGTGTGAGCAGTGTAGGCTCTGCCTGTGCAAGAGAAGGCAAGCAAAAGAGGTCCTGCCTCTGTGGCACAATGTTTGGGCTCTTCTGGGGTGGGGAATGAGGAGTGCTGGTTGGTGCTTGCTCCGGGGACTTCTCTCGTCCTGCTTCACGGCATGAGATGTATAAACAGCACTAGGAGTCAGGAGCAGAGCTCTGGGCTTGCTCCTCCTGGGGGCAGTGCCAGCGGCTACTCGCTGGTGAGACTTCTTCCGTGGTCTTTCCTTGTACGCAGAAGGGTCTGGCTTCAGCAGAAAGGGTAGGGAAGGGTCCGCCTTGTCGCCACCCCGTACTTAGGGTGCTCCCAAGGTTGGCAGCTGCAGACTTTCTGTTCAACTCTTCCCTCTCGATTTGTAACCTTTTGTAGACAAAGCCCAGGTTTTTGAGATGTGTTTATACACCGGCAAGAATAACACTGCCAAGCACCTTGCTATTATCTGGTTACTCTCATTAATTACTCAATTAAAGCCGGTCATGATATGTTAATGACAAACCTTATCCTGATTTCTGAGGAGAACCGAAAATAAGGTTAGTTTTCGTAGCTCTGGTCTCATTAAAGCTTCATGCCATTCTCATTATAATGTGATTTTTGTGACTTAATCCATTATTTACCAAAGGGAAAATCTGAAGTGGACAGAATATATTTACAATGTGAAAAGGCTACTTGGATACTAATCTCTGAACCGATGTTTTCTCCCAAGGAATTGCTTTAGAGTCTGTCTCATAGCTACTTTTAAAATAATACTGTTCAGAATAGATGTCTAAGGGATGAGTAACTGGTTTGGGCTTTGCAAATGCAGACGTTAGATCACAGTGCCCCTCTGCCTCCTGGGGACGACAGCTTCCCTCTCACTTCCAAGCCACCAGATAATGTGTGCTGAGCAAAGCCAGCTTAGGTCAGAGAGCTGTTCGCATACACTGCTAATTGGCAAGCTCCTCAATTAGTGTTATAAGGGCTCTGACACCGGGTAATGTCTCAGCCCTACGCCCCACTTGTGATCCAGCGGAGCTCTTCCTTTTATTGTGTTTCATTTTAAACTGCAGTGTTTTCTCCCAGAAAGTTCTAACATTCATGAATCCAAGGCTTATTTTTCTGTCTCGTTCAGAACACGGGATCTTGACAAACACTGCTCTTCCTGATCTCCGTCAGTGGGTTTGGCTGTGACTCAGCGTGAGCCATGCAGAAGAGTCAGCGCGGCTCCCCGCGCTGTCTGGCCATTCGCAGAACTCCCTCACCACCGAGACGTCTTCGTGGTTTGAGACGTCTGACGGGACTGCCGTCAAAAATGGAAAAATGGGGAAATTCCCATTCTGTTTTGACATCAGACGTTGGTTTAAAATGCCAAAGCATGGAGAACAAAAACCCCACAGAGGACAAAACCCCACAAAGATACAGGAACTGCTGTGCAGCTGTTGTCAAGGTAAATGCACACAACATGGAGCTGCGAAGCAGGGCGTTTGTAAGCTGACACTACGATTACACATACCTCAATTTTTCCTTCCAGAGGCAGGCTCAGAGGCTTTCAGTGAACATGCTTCTTCACAGCCATCGTATTCTTCTGCTACTTGGCATCTACAGTTAGATCTGTGGATGTTTGATATGCCCCGTGATGAATAGGCAGAGTTAAACATTCTCATTTTTGCAAAGAAAAAAAATAGTCCCTTGTTCTCTTAGAAGGTCACACATTTTCCAGTATCTCCACGCCTGAAAATCCAACCTGAGGCCTTTTGGGTCTGGTGTTTAGTGCCGCTGAAATTCACAGCTCTGAATGGTGTTATGGAGCTGTAGCTATTCAGGGTTTGGGGAAGAGCAGATGCCTGGAGTTGAAACATGGAGATTGAAGCACCCCTCTGAAACAGGAGAGAGCAGACTAAGTCATATCTGGTCTTTGCCTTTAAACCTGGCCATTCATGATGCCTTCCTTTCACTCAGTACCAGCATGGCTGGAGATTTTGCCATCTGCTCTCTTTCCTCCAAGGACAAGTCAACTTCATTTTAGGTCCCTTGCAAAAATTAACATCATAAAGAAAGCACTTTGCTGTACTGGTTTGCAGTCCATTATGAGGCCAAATGACCTACAACTCCATTTCCTTAACCAAATTTTCCATTGCCTTGGCAGTGATGTGTTTATAGCCTCTAAAAGGTATCAGAACCAAGAAATACATCAACTGTAGCTGTGGTGCCAGAAAGCCACCTCCGTGTGCTGAAACGCTGCTTTTTCTGGAGTCAGTATTGTAGGCTTTTTGGTGTGGGAATATTTGTAGCTGCACCTTGCTAAATCTCCAGTCCTTGCCTGTACATCAGGTTCATGCTGATTTAGCTTTCCAAAAGGTTGAATGTTGCAAGCCTCTGTGCCCTGGCCAGCTCCAGCAGGAGCGTTGATATTCCGCCCACCCAGCTTGCTCTCTGTCACTGCAGTAGAAGTTGCTCTTTGCAGGCTCTGCGAACGTGTTCCCTTTAGGATGAAAACATCCTCTGCGATCCGTGTGTCTCCTTACTCCGCAGCATTTGCTATCCACAGAGGCTGTTATTCCAGAGAAAGGTTCCTCCCTCCTCCAAGCAGCCCCGGGAGAAGATACATGTGCTGGGTATCCTAAAACTGCTTCTCTGGAGGAAGAAGAAGGACTTCTGTCCATCCATCAAGATCCTCCTCATGGAGTACCACCAGGAGCACTCCCTGCTTATGTGCTGAACGCCTGCATATCCTAGCCTGGCCCACAGGCCTGCCAAAGGAAAGTTTTAGAGTCTAGCAGTATCTGGGACGGGATGTAGACCGGCAAGGTTATAATTGCACCCACATGGTTGAGGATGCCATGAAATGAAACATGGCAGCTACGAGACAGAAGAAAGCAAATGCTGATGTGTAGACTGCCCTTCATCACCTCCTTCCTCACCCAAAATATGATAGCAAGGTGATTTTGGGGAGTTTAGGACTACTCACAGACAGAAGTTCTCCAGCAGCAGAAAACAGAGGTGGCTGCAAATACAGACTGAAGTAGGGGTAGATGAGGAACAATAGGGTGGCACAGTTATGGTCAGACTGCGCGCTGGTATCGGGTGCAAGAAAAGGCAATTAAAAGTTAAAAGAAATGAAGCTAGATTTTTGTGTAGGGCCCGATCTGGTGCCACTTTGATATTAAAGAAGGGGGAAAAAAAGTGATTTGTGGATTCAAACCAGGCTCCTTTTCCTTTAGACAACAATTTTCTCTGCACTGTGATGACTCACAGGCTGCAAACAAAGAGGAAAAGGAGAAGAAATAATCACCAGGGAAGGGTAGCACACAAACAAACAAAAAACCCCGGAAGTGCTGCCGCTCCACAGGGCTGAAAGAATGAGTGTATATCCTGTGATGCACTTGGCTGTTTGACAGTGGTTTTCCTCCTGTGTTTCTGTTTCAGTAAAATTAGAGGTGTAAGGTTGGAGCTCGGGGGATATGAGTTCAGCTTCTGATTCTGCAAGGCTTCCTGTGAGGCATGGGACAACTTCTCTAATCTCTCTGGGTCTCACCTGTAAAGCAGTAATAACATTCTTTGTCTATTTAAATTACTAGTTCTTCCGATGGGTTTCTACTGGGCCCCAATGCATCATTAGACTCTCTAGCTGCCACTGCGCTATGAATAATAGTGTTTATTAATCATAATAAACACGTCAGCGCTGTCAGAGTGTGCACAGAGCAAGCAGAACAGTGTCTGACAAGCACATCCTGCCATGTAAAACAGATAGCACAAAACCCGGGGATGGCCCAACTCTTCCTGTAGGCAAAACTGGAGAAAAAGAGAAAAGGGAAGTTTTATCCTAAAAAACGGCACAGTAATATCTTGGGTGGTGTGTCCATCTCTAACGTGCCAAGGTAGCTCCTGACGTTTACAGGCTGCAGTAGTGAGGGGGTCTCAGTAGTGTGAGTCCAATCCAAGACAGATATAATAGCAATAGTGAAGCCTAACTTTAACGTAGAAACTGAAATTAGCTAAATTTACCAGTTAAGTCTTCCCCAAGTTGCTCTCCTCCATCACCCAGGTCACCATTTTGGTGAGGAGGTGACGAAGGGCAGAATGTAGGCCATTCAGTCTGAGGGTCTCAGTCACCAGTCCCTTCCCCTGTGCACTGGGAAGGGCTGGACCAGGTCCCGTTCATGGACCACCATACTATGGCAAGGCACAACTCAAAGCCAGAGTGGTGTGCAAAATGGAGGTCACTCCAAAAGCTGCCTGTGGTATGATGCACGCTCGCCCACATAAATTCATCACTGCGGCGCGGAGCAGGGAGGTCATTTCCAGATTTTGGACTTCTTATACTAATAGGAGACCAGGAGAAATCCTTTGAAGCTACTGGAGCTACCTGAGACTTCAACTGATGTAAATCAGGTCAGAACCTGCTTCTAGGTCCTCTGGTTGGATCTTATTGCTTGATCTACGCTGGAGATACCTGTCGAAGAGTTAATCATCCTCGTGTCCTGAAGAGACCTCACAGCACTTCCATTAATCAGAATTACCTGCTGGGAGGAATGGGACGGTGACCTATGGGGCTGAATTTGGAAAGAAATAACAGGGATATCCTGCATACTGAGAAAGGAGCTAATCAAACCAAAATCTTTTAGATACAGATGGTTTGCTGTGGAATCAGGAAACAGTTTCCCTCCTTGCTTGATTGCCTGCTGGTAATTGTAGCTGGCTGATTTACCCTTCTCCAGAGCATGGCTTGTCCTTCGCTCTGCTGTTACCCTGCAGTTTCAGCTCCATAGCCAGGAAGCCGCTGAGCCCTCACTGTCAGCTGCAGCACGGCACCCGGTCCTGAGCAGGGCCAACGCCAGCCTCTGACCTTCTGTGACATCTCCTCGACTCCGCGGCCCATGCCAGGAGTCATTGACCTGAAGTGGGGAAATTGCACTGATGCTCAGTTTTGTGTTAAAATCATACCATCATTTTTTAAGAATACTGGAAAGAGTTGGGCACTAAAAACCCACTGAATAGACACGATTCTCCTATGTTCTTTCACAAATCCTAGCTTCAGAGATGTCCCGGTATGTGAACTCAGTCAACACGTCATGTGTGAGCAGCTTTATAATTTTCTCATTGTGGCACTGCCAATACCTTTGTGCATTTCAATCACTCCCTGTTTGTTTCAAAACAAAACAAGCACTATTTGCAAAGTGTGTCTGCTGAAAGCAACTCTCTGAACTGTTCGCGTTGTGTGCATCACCTGTGCCAGGAAAATCTGCGCCATATCCACGTAAAAACCGCTTGTGCACCCTGCCTCCACAAATCATCCATACTCAGCCCGTGGCCCAGCTCCTTCGTTGTGTCAGAGGATGGCGGAGATGCATTAACCGCCGTGTTCCCGTCGCTGCTGACAGACAACAGCAGCCACGATGAAAAAGAAGTGCAATTACCTAACACATGCCCTTTCGGTGAACAGACGCTGGCATTTCAAGCCGTGGCCGAGCGGTGCCAGGCTCTCCGCGCACCTTCCTCATCTCCGGGCATGAGCACATCTGTCGGGGAAACGCTGCTCATCGCAGGCAGGGGAGCAGCGAGGTGGAAGAACAAAGACGTGCCCTAAGCCACCATTTCAGTTCCGTGGTGGAGACTGTAACTAATGTCAGGGGATTGCCAGCCCCTTGTTCCAGCCGTGAGGCAAATCCTGTTCTTGCAGTGACTCCGGTAGCAAGGCCGAGACCAAGCGACTGCAGCTTCCACTTCATCTTTACCAGCTCTGTGGCACTACAGCATGTCAGGGATCCCAGAGTGCGAACAGATTTTAATTTTAACCATTTTTTAAGCTGTGGATATTAAATAATAACCCTGTCCCTGCTATCACATGGCACACCTGACTGTTCTGCACCTTTTGCATTGCCTTTGATGTGGTAGCTGTGTCCCCCATGTCAGTACATCATCTGATACATTTTTTTGAGTTGCTGTAACACCAATACTAAAGAGTAAAAACGTCAGCTTCTGTTTTTATCAAGATGTAGAGCACAAATGGTTACCCTGCACTGCCTCGGGGAGACGTGGCCCTGCACAGGAACAAAGCCGTGGTGCCAGCCAAGCCACATCTGATGCTGAGATGTCACCCTTGATGTGCAGGTTTGGAGACGGTATCTCTGAAACCCAAATGCCAAAATGGTGGCACTTGCCCAAAAATCTGCCTCTGTTTTTTGCTAAATGTATGGAATACATTTATATGTACTTCTTGAAAATGTTTAGCAGTCCAAGTCCTTTACAATGGGGTTTAAAGCAGAAAACCAGGGTAGGGAGGAAAAAATTTAGGAAAAGAGGGGGAAAAAAAACACCCTGCCGACTGCATTGGCAGTTGTGTGTTGTTGTGGTATCGCCATAGAAGAGCCCTCTCCCTAAAACAGCCGTTTTGGGGATTAGTGTTGGAACAATGTCATCTGCTCGTGAGCCTCTCCAACCTCGCGTGGCTGCCGTTTGGCTCCCACTCCCCCACAGTGAGGGCCTCCAAGAGCCACGCGGGTGGAGCGGGAGCATTAGCGCTGGTGCCTCCTTACAGACCACCTTCCCAGGGACAATTAATGCCCGACAGCACACGTGGCCTGCCTTTTACAACATGCACCCTCTTCTTTTCAGTTCTTCACCACAGCATATAAGAAAAATATATCAAACATCCCTGCTATCCTTCTAAATATTGTAGAGGGAGGGTCTGTTCCTAAAGGCCTTCCCAGAGCCCAGCTTCCCACCCAAACGAATAATAACCATGACGCTGGGGTTGGCTCCCCTCCTCTTGGGCAGCAGAATGGAAGGAATAAATAAAATCTATTTTGGATAATCTGGCCGATTATAAGGAGCATTTCCCATTTCCTTGTTTTTTTATTTGTTTGTTTGATTGATTGATTGTTTGTTTGTCTGGTTGGTTGGTTGGTTTGTTGTTTTGTTTGCTTGGTTTTGCTTCTGGGAGTCTTCTGTAGGTTTTGGCCCTGACTAAATAACAATTTTACTCCCAGCAGGAGGAATCAAAGGATCTTCCTTATGATGATGCTCTTGTGCAGTTGTCAATGGGAAGTTATGTGTTTTCATAAATCGCAGGCATATAAGGAGCGTGTGTGGTGTGCAGAGCTCCCACATATCCACATGGGAGTGGGTCAGTGCTAACAAAGACATTTGAAAGCAGAATTATTTGTATTATCTATTTTGCTTTCCTCTAATACTGAACATAAGTGGAGAAGAGAAGAGAAAAAGACACAAGTAAAAGAGAATGACAAGAATAATGAAACAAATATATGTTCCAGGAACAGAGAAATTATTTTGACACCAGCTTTCACATTTTTTTATTATCACCCCTTTGGGCAAAGTCATCCAAAAGGACAAACAGAAAATCATACCACAGACTAAGATACAGAACCTGCCTCTCTTAGCAGACTGGATGTGACAGATAAAATAAGACCTGAGGATCCAAGCGTGGTAGAAAATACAAAAGTTGCTTTAAAATGTTGCAGATTTACTAAGTGGGGAGATTGGTGAACCTGGTATTATTAAGGGGGTTGTTGCCTGACCCTACATTTTTCCTAATATTAATACAGGCAGATCACACAGTCACATCCTGAATGTGATAAGCACTGGCCAGGGACTGCTCCAGGACACACCAGAGCTCTTCCTGATGGGACCTGCTTTGCCATCTGGAGCATGCCCATGGATGCTGGAGAGCCCCCCGCAGCCTGTGCAGAGGGGGCTCTCATGCTGGGAAAAGCCTCATGTGCTGCTTTGCCCCTCTCTCAGCCTTTCCTTAATAAGGTCCTACGTTAAGCTTGCCATGGAGAAGAAGCACATTCCCATTTCCTTCCACTCCTCTGTTTTTTAGTCACCCTTTCTGTTTTCCAGGATTTTATATATATATATATATATATATATAATTTTTTTTTCTAAGGTGTATCACTGTCACAGAAGATGTTTTACTTAACCTTGAAGCTGTAGTATATGAACACACATACAATTAAGAACTTTGGACCACTGAATTAACATTCCTCTGTCCTGTGGGGCTCCTTCCTATTCCCTTGAGACATGCTTTCTAACTGCTTTTAGAGATACAACCTTGGCCTGTATGAACAAAGGTTGATCTTGTGTGTTATTGTGGAAGGAAGAAAATTTCAAGGACTTAAAGGCTCCATCACCTACAACATTTGAGAAAAATGTGCTCCAGGGGCTGTTGTGCTAGCTTGTGACTTGGAAGAGATGCTTCCACATCCTGTTCAGACTTCCCTCGTGACCTTCAGTGAGTTATTTAGGACCTGATCCTCCAGGCTCTTCAAACCCTCAAAGTCTGCAGCAAGGGATGGGTCTAACTTGCAGAAATAACAGCTGGCTGTGCAGCCTAGAGTTTGGCAGGGTTTGGTTAATCCTGCTGAGAACAAGTAAGGTGAATTATGTAAGTAATAAGTAAGTAATAAGTAAGCTGAAGATAGTTATGGTTATTTTAAACCAGAGATTTCCCTTGTATCTCTACAACCTCCTCCCCACATCCCAGCCTCCAACCGCCGAACAGGGCCGAGAGCATTTCGCCACCTTGCAGGAGCACCAAGGGGACATGTGCTCTGAAAAGGGGGGAGACAGTGAGGTGATTCATACAACTCAGCTCCAACCCAGCAGGGACACAATCCCTTCACGTTTGGAAGGAGGGTATTGCAAAACCACAGATGGAGTTGGCATTTGTTTGGCATGAACAGTACTGGAGACCAGGCTCAGACACTGGGACATCGTTGTCAACACGGTGAAATCGTTGGAGTGGTCTCGGGCATGATAAGGGCCCAAAGTTAAGGAACGCTGTCTTAAACAAAGGCTCAGGAGCTGGCCTGGACCAGGGAACAGTGTGAGTAGGAAGTTTGCAAACCTGGTTTGGAGGCTAAGAGAGTCTGAAGGCGGAGGCACAGCCAGACTACGCCAGCTGGCCTGGGGACCAGAGGACAGGCACTGGCAGGAGTTCACCAGCACAGGTGGAGCCCGAGGAGTCGCCAACAGGCCTGAGCCATCGGCCACTTGGCACCTGCAGCTGCTGTTCGTCAGCCACTCGGCCCTCTTCTGGGCCGTCCTTTTTTTATGCCCTAAAGAGCAGCTGGCACCTCCGCAGAGCCAGCAGGCCTCTGCTCCAGAGAGTCTGCGTCCAGGTGTAAAGGGGGTGGATCTGGGCCAAAGAGGGAGGATGAGACAAAGGAGGATAGCACAAGCTCCTTAACACTCTACATGTAAGCACATTTCAGGTGACGAAACAGCGGCGAGGCGTGTGCTCTGGACAAAGGCATGTAAATACAGCCCAGGATATACAACGGGGATGTATTTTTGAAGAATCCCAGTGACTCTATCTGCCAAGCCCATTACAAAGAGACTGTGTCCTGCACAGTCAGACTGAAGGAGGGGCAGAATAAGAGGGTTGGGTTTGAGCCCTGAGAAGTCCAACCAGCTCAAGCTCTTCACACGAGTAGTAGACAAGCTTTGCGAAACCTGGCAAGGTTTAGACTTGCACTTCATGTCTACAGAGACATTTCTGGTCTCAGCCCTAAGACACACCTCATGATGCCCTGAAGAACTGTAATTCTAGCTCCTTACTTCCTCCCTTTACCCTCCTTACTATCCGAAATCACCATGCCCCCATTTCATCGCTATGTTTCTCCTGCACCCAGAAGGTACCTAAGACTGCAAGATGCGTTTAAACTCCCAGAGCTGAGGCCTAATATTTTAACTTGGTTTAAAACACACTAAAATAAAACAAAACAAAACAAAAAGCTATTTTTTTTTGGCCTTATTTTCTAGGGAGAATCACACTGAGGTGAGGGGAGCACATCTATACAATATAGGAGCCCTCAGCTCAGGTGCTGCCCAAGCATGGGCAACGCTTCAAAATGAGACCTCTGGCCAGCAGGTAGGTGGTTGCTCAGGGAAAACAAGATGGACTGGGAGACATTTCTCAAGGACTACATAAAGGTTCAGTGAAAAAGGATGATTCATGGCAAGAAGAAACTTTACAGAGGAAATCAACCTTTCCACAAAAAAAGACGCTTGCTGGGAGAATATTGGCTTGAAGTTTAAAAGAAAACACCTCGTGAAAAGTTGTTACGAATCTAGTGTTTGAAATATCTGGTCTTGCTGCTGTTCCGCCAGCTGTCAGGCTGTATCAGGTGAAGGCAGAGGGCTTTGCTTGGTTAAGTCAATGTGATCGTCCTTGTAATGCTGGCCAGACTCTACAGAAAGAAACTGCGAACAGGAGCACATCACAGCCGAGCTTTTGTGACAACCAGCAAAATGACACTTTTAGCTGAAGGACGGCAGGGAAACAGGAAAAAAAAATCTAATTTTGGGCATAAAAAAGCCATGGCAAGCTCATGTGGCTGCATTCTCAGCTTGATTCCTGTTCAGTTGTTGTCTTTTTTACTGAATCCTGACTTCTCCATGTGGAGACACAATCCAATAGAGATATTCTGTGTTTTGTTTTGTAAACTGAAGTGCATTTCCATGGGTAATGCACGAACTGTCCGACTTAGCCCTGATCTTTAAAAATTAACTACAGGTTTGCTGTTTTTCACCAGGACCAAAGGCAAACAACAAAACATAATTTGCACAAAATGTCTTCAGCTCTTCACTGTGGAGCAGGGCTAGGATGGAGCTCCTGAGCCCCACAGTTGGATGTTCACATTACATTAATACTGAAGAGAAATTAAGATATGGGAAAAAAATAAAAAATAATAATCATCATCATCATCTCTCTGCATCAGTGTATAACAGCATTATAATAATTTTATAGAGGAATGATAATGCTTAATGCTTCAGAATAAAGGGAGGAACTCAGGGTCTCCACTGAATGTCACCTTTGAGCACTGTGGTGCTGTATTTTTGATATAATTCGAATTTGTGAAGGTCTAATTCGCTCATGCTTCAGTCTCTGAAGTGAGGAGGTACATCACTGGGGTCACAGACAGAATAAGAGCAAGTCAGTGAATTTAAAAGAAAAATCACGTTAGTAGATCTGAACACGGTGTCAGCCTCAGCACCTCAAGGACAGCTCTCGCTGCTGCACAGGGCACTTGCACTCGGGCTGATTTGTACACAGCTGACAGAGGATTAGTGAATTCATAGCTGCAAACTGCTTCAAGATTTCTACGTGAGAGAAAAGCAGGTGTCAAACATTATTATTTACACTAAGTAATTGTGTAAAGAAAATCCCAGAATCACTTCATTGTTCTACATTTGCAAATGTATTCCCTTAATGATCCCTTTTCAGACCTTTAGAGCTATAAATAGGTCTGTAAGTTTAAGAGCTGGAAATAAGCCACCAGAACTGCGGCTGACTGTGGTGAGGAGGGGTTATTAATTTGGGGCTGGGGGAAGGGACTGGATTAAATCACAGTGGGGCAGGGAGGGCTGAAGCCAGGCAGCGAGTGGTTGGAAGGAGACGGCGGGCTGGCATCCACTGGGTATGTTGGTCAAAGCATGGAGGGTAGTGGGAAGAAAAGCGTCACAAAATCAGTAAGACCAATATGATGTCTGCCAATTTTTAAGCCCAGCTCAGGTTTTTCAAAATAAGCAGAGATAACTATAAAAGGGCTGTGCCTAGCTAGACAAAAATAGGTTAAGTACACAGAGGAAAAGCACAAGCAAACAGACTTATGCTGTAGGAATTTCTTTATTCAAGTGGCAAGGGCCGGTGTTTCTTGAAGCAGATGTTGCACTGCCAGTTGTTGTCTTTACTATAAAAGGCCAGCAGTCAAGCTGCAGTGGCCCATGAGAAGTGAGTAGGTCTTACAGAAATCAGTAAGTCCATAGTAAAACCCACAGCACCTGCTGGAAGAGAGGCAGGTCACAGTTCTGGTTGTCTTCGTTCCTTTGGCTGCCATCAGCAGGCTCCGAGGGGTCAGGGACTGGTGCTGAGGTGAAGTGGGACTGCTGGGCTAGGATCTCTTCTGCCCTGAAATCTGAAAATCTGAAAAGGCTCTACTTGCCTCGTGGGCTGTACAGACTCTAGGTACCAAACTCAGGACTTCATCTGCTTGAAGCAAGACATTATCTGGAAGTAATATAGTGGAGGCTTCAGGCTTTAGACCCCTTTACCCTATCTGACAGAACCTTTGGTGCTTTTCGAGGCCACAGGTCTGGTGCTACCCACTGAGAATCTAGCACAGACAAACCAGTCTTTGTCTGCTTACAGAGGAATGTTTATTTTCACCGTATAACTCACGGAACAAAGAACTGAGCACCTGTATCACTAAGGACATTCCTTACAAAAGTTTGCTAGCAAAAATAATTTTAAACATATGTAGTATCTAGGGTGGTCGCATTTTTCTGGACAAGAACTGTCCAAAAGGGACTTTAAAGCCATCCTCCTCCAGGATTGCTCACAAGAGTAGAATATTGAGGCCTACAAAATGGCCCAGACTCTGCATCCAGCCTGATGCCTGCTGAAGACATCAGAGTAGCTCTAGTGACTTCTGCACAACACTCTCTAGATTTATTATCCACCCCCTCTGTCTGTCTTTAACCAGCATTCCTAATGAAATCTCCTCTTCACAGCAGCCACCTGCCAGGATTCCCTGTCCATTTTGTCTGGACTCTTTCTTTAGGGGGATGACAGCCTACCAACACAAGTTTTTTTGCGTGTGCTAAGTGAGATGCAGGGACCCTGGCAGGCAGGTGGAGACTGTGGGGATTCGATGACGGCAGAGCTGTTGACTTGTACATGCTCAAGTGAGGTTTTTTTTTTCTTTTTTTTTTTGTTTTTGTTTTTTCTTTTTTTTTTTCAAATGCCATTTTTACAGACAGAACAAGAGAAGTGAAAGAGTTTTTTTTTTCCATCTTCCTTTTTCTCTTCCTTTTTTAACAATGATCAGTTAATAAGACACTGCCCATGCTCTTAAGTTATTTTAATCTCAGTAGGTCAGAGTTGCTTTTTTAGTCTTTAAATACAGAGAACAGAGAAGTTACCTGCCCTTAAAGGCTCACGCGGTGAGCCCATGGTGGAAGTGGGAATGTCTCTGAGCATCTCTTCTTGGGCAGCCTGTCTTTTCCTGGTCCCACTTTTGTCCCAAGTGCAGTCTGAGATAGGGCTTGGGGGTGACAAAGAGTGCAGATATGGAAAACCTCACATTGTCACACCAAGTGTATAAAAGTAGACGGTATTGGGAAGACAACAGTCCCATCTTCTGCCAGGGACTTCCCAAAGCTTTGTACCCCTATTCTCAGAGTGGTCTGCAGAGGGACAAAGACAGGAGCCAGACAAGTGGTGAGACGGGGACGAGGCAGGCAGTGCTTGGCTGAGGACGGATCACGAGTACAAATCCAGCCCTGGTGCCTGGCTGCTGAGCTGATGGTGCTACATGGGCATATATGATAGACTGCCAGCGGAGGCAGATGTTGCACGAGGCGCGGCTGCCATTTCATCACGCTGACGCCAGGATGAACGTGGTTGCACGCATACGCTGACTTGCTCCTGCTCGGAGTCACAGTGGGCGGCAGGTTTGTATCTGAAAACCATTTCTCACTGCTGAGTCACCCTTCGGTGCTGATGCACTCCCAGATCCCAGGCGGCTGTGAGGCAGGTGAAAGAAACGGCTCAGAAAGTGTTTCTGAATGTTGGAGTGAAAGTGAAGAAATCAGGCTGAATTCTCCCAGGAACAGGAAAAGAGGGAATGAGGATGAAGGTAAAGGCATTGGACTTCACAGATCTGGGTGGCTCATTCTTTAGATCTAATTTTTGAATCTTCTGTGCCTAGTCTTATTAGCTGAGAAGTTAGACCATCAGCTTCACATGCTCAGATGTTCAAGTACCTAGGAAAAACAGACCTGTGATGTCCAAATCATTCTGCACTTACATGGAAAGTCTGTTGTCAATAACCCTGAAGTTACACTTACCAAACAGAAAACGCTTGCGCTTTTTCAAACACCACAACGGCATTTTAGATTCAGGGCTTGGCTGCTGTTGGAAAGAGCATAGAGAGTGAAATTTAGTATAGAAGCTATTGGGTAATACATTCCTTAATGGCATTTTTAGAGCATTCGCATTGGCAATAAAATATAGAAAGAGTGAGAACACAGGACAGCCTTCACTGAAAATGGAAGAGGAAAAAAAAAAAATCACAAGAGCTTTTCACTGATGTGGGCTGTGGCATCGCTCTATCTGCTGCTCAGAGCAGCCATTGTTTCCAAAATACACACAGCACAAATCCAGCAGAGCAAAACTTGAATAGCTAGTCATGGTCCCCTGGATTTAAATAGCTTGCCAACTCCCTATGGAAAGGGACACCAAAAAATAACTAAATCTGCATCACTGGAATATTCCAGTTGTCCCTCAAATCAACAAACTCTGCAGAAACGTTTGATTTTCAGTTGTTTCTCACTGAAACGATGAAGGTTTGGTCCCAGTGCCCAGAGATATGTGAAACTGTAGATCCAGCTCTCAGCATGATGAAGGTGGTATTTATTTGTCTTTACCCCTTGAGAGAGGGATGTGATTTATCACAAAAGAACGGCGAATTTCACAGTATGGTATCAGGCTCCATACGGTTTTGTTGTAAAGGTCAGCGTCAAGCAGGCAATGTTTTGCATGGTCCTGGGAATGTTTTAGGACGTATTTGAATATTATGCAAAGGTGAAATTCAGGCTCCATTGAAGTTAATTCCAAAATTCCTGTTGACTTCACTGGAGGCAAGTTTTTTCCCAAAGAATCCCTACATACATGCTTGTTCCCTGGAGCTTTGCTTTAACAGCAATGTTTTCCACAAGGGACTAGAAATAGAGAGAAAAAGAAAGGGAAATAAAGGTGTGTAGGAGAGAGAAGAATCAAAGCCTCCCTCACCCATCCCTTTCATGGGAGAAGCTCCTGATTATACCCTCAGGCTTCCACATCTGTGCTCTCTTCCCTATGCTCTCACAGCTCTCATCCCTTCAGTGCAAAGGAGTCCACAAGCAGCCCATTGCCTCAGCCTGGTTATTCTCCACCAATGGCACTTCTTACCCAGCGAGGTCAGCCAAGTGCCTTGACAGCATCCTGACTTCATGTTTAGATTTAGTCTTAAAATGTGGACAAGATTGTCACGTGGCTGATCCATTGCCTTGTGCCCAGAAGTGAGGTGAAGATGAAGGCTTGTTTTTGTGAGCAAGTTCTGCTTAAGGTCCTGCTTATAAATGTACTCCAGTGGGGCTTTACTTGAGGCAACCTACTGGACTGGGTTTACATGGCAAGGTTTGGTAGCTGGGGGCTGCAGGGGTGGCTTCTGTGAGCAGAGCCCAGAGGCTGCCCCATGTTAGATCAGGGCCAGTTTCAGCCGGCTCCAAAGGGACCCGCTGCTGGCCAGAGCCGAGCCAATAAGCGATGTTTGTGCCTCTGGGAGAGCAGATTTAAGAAGGGGACAAAAAACCCTGCTGTGGAACAGCAGAAAAAAACCTGCTGTGAAACAGCAGCTGGGAGAGCGAGGAGTGAGACCCAGCCCTGCAGCCCCCAAGGTGAGTGCAGCAGGAGGGCAGGAGGTGCTCCAGGCACGCAGCAGCAGTTCCCCTGCGGGCTGTGGAGAGGCCCCTGGTGGAGCAGGCTGTCCCCCTGCAGCCCACGGGTCCCACACGGAGCAGATCTCCACGCTGCAGCCCGTGGAGGAGCCCCCGGTGGAGCAGGTGGATGTGGCCTGGAGGAGGCTGCGGCCCATGGAGAGCCCCCGCAGGAGCAGGCCCCGGGCCGGAGCTGCAGCCCGTGGAGAGGAGCCCACGCAGGAGCAGGGGGTCTGGGGGGAGCTGCCGCCCGTGGGGGACCCGTGCTGGAGCAGTTTGCTCCTGGGGGATGGACCCCGTGGGACGGAGCCGTGTGGGAGCAGTTCCTGAAGAGCTGCTGCCTGTGGGCAGCCCCCGCAGGCTCAGTTCGGGCAGGACGGCATCCCGTGGGAGGGACCCCACGGGGATCAGGGGCAGAGAGGGACCGTGAGGGAGCGGCAGAGACAAAGCCTCAGGGACTGACCGCAGCCCCCATTCCCCGGGACGGATCTCTGAAGGCCACCTGGTCCAACCCCTGCTCAAGCAGGGACACCCAGAGCAGGGTGCCCAGGTCCTTGTCCAGGCAGCTTTTGAAAATCTGGAAGCAGGGAGACTCCACAGCCTCACTGGGCAACCTGTGCCAGCACTCCATCACCCGCACAGTAAAAGCTCCATTTTTCTCTTCCCCAAAACATTTTTGGTCATAAGCCATCATTAGGTAGCCTTGTTATCTACAGAATTAGCCAAGTGTGTCTCATTTGTCTTCAATGACAATCTACAGCCAGGCTGTCCACAGTGAAACCGTATGTGAAATAAAAGCAATTTTCTTACATCAGTGGAAGATATTTGCTATTTCACTTAAATGTGAGTTGCAGTGCTTTGTGAGACTGTTGTGCCTGGAATTTCAGATGTTTTGTCAAGAAATCACTGCTTGGAGAAAAGCTGTTTCAGGGGGGAGGGAGAGCTGCATTCGTGAGACCTGCAAGGAGAGCCCCAGCTCGCAGCAAGCTGCAGCAGGTTGAGCAGTGCTGCCTGCCACAGCGACAAGATCCCATCAGTCAGCTGCTGGTGGCATCCTGCTTCTGGGACAGGCTGGAGCAATTGGGTTGTAATCCGATTGAATTTTGGCCCGAACACAGCCTGGGAGACTCACTGCTGAACCATTTCACTTCGACAGCTGGCAGCAGCGCACGGATGGGGGGAATGCCTGCTGAGCTCTCAGGGCAGAGGTAGACGCAGGCTTTCACAGAGCTTGCCAGCGTGAGAGACACCTGCTCCTGCCTCCCAGCTCCCACCTGCAGATAAAAGCCTGAGCGTCTCTCGAGATGGAAATTTTCCTATCACTTGTGAAATGCAGGAGCCCTCAATTTCTGCCTGTGGAAAAAAAAACGTCCCTCTTTCTTCTTTTCTTCTCTACTTCAACCGTTGCAAAAAATAATTTGATAGCAGTCTGCTTTATTTGCAAGGATTAAGTTTTGCTGAGAGGGTCTTGCTTCAGATCAATGCATGGAAAATACACTAAATCAATGCAATCAATGCAGTGCCACCTCTATAAAATCTTCATTACCAGCCTCCACGTACAATATGCTGTTATCACAATAGCCAATACTTCTCCCAGCAATAGAAGTGGGAGACTTGCTACTAGCTTCAATAGAGAGTGCGGCGAATCCTGAAGAAATAAGATAGCAACCTGGCAAACAAGGCTCTGCCATTACATAGACTGCAATGGTATAAATAACCACCTGTGTCTTCAAAAATTAATGCTCCAGAAGCTCTGTTTTATTGGGATACCAGTGAGACAAGCTGACATAGTGTTTCAAAGAGCTTATGCAGCAGCAGCCATGCATGTAATGTGCCCGCTGCGTATGGTCTGTGTGGGAGCAGGAGCACCAGCTTTCATCTGACAGACAGCGTGGCACAGATGCACTGCAAACCACCAGTCCTCCCTGGCACACTCGGCTTCTTGTCTGTGATGGAGGGATGGGACCAAGAAGGAAAGCAAGCCCACTGCGTGATCACAGTGGGAAAGAAACAACAAAATCTGGAAGCGTATTTCCTATTTGTTTTTTTTTGGTACCACTATCTCAGGCTGCATTGGCAATCAATGCATGATTAATGCAAGAACCCTTGTAAAATTACTTCATCCAGCTGCATTTAAGTCAATTCATAAATAGAAATGGGGGAATGGAACATATTTGTCGCACTAGCCCTGATAAATATTTTAGATGCACTGCTTGCCATCTTTGCATTTACTTTATTACTTGGAAAGCTCAGTACCTTTAAGAGCAAAGTTGCTGAAATCGACTGAAAGTTGAACTCTTGGCAGGTGACAGACAAACCATCTCATTGCCTTCTCTTATGACTTTATTTTTATTTCCACCGTTGCCTCTGCAGTGCTCTGGGCAATACAAAATAAAAAAATCTACATTTTGCAGTGAGCTACTCTAATTCATTAATTTAAATATAAAAGCTTAAATAAAGTAAACACTCCCTCAAAAACATCCCAGATATCGTCTGTGCTGTCAAATTATAAGCATCTGCTTGAAACACCCTCCAGCTTCCAGCCCCTAAGCTCTGACCGCATCACGCTGGCCTCCTGGGCAGCCCAGGAGATGGGCTTTGCAATGGGCACTGAAAGGTGGCGAGAGCAATTGTGTCCTCAGCTACAGGAGCCCTTGGTGGGAACGACAGAAACAAAAGATCCCACTTGCTTGTGCTGGAGCAAGTTCCAGCTCGGTTCGCTTCTGCTCACCTGAAATGCAGCCTCTTGGCATGGGAGGAGAAGCCTTCCCTCAGGGTATGGGGGCACCAAGCTTGTGGGACTTTGTGTCCTCTGTCAGCTGGCAATCTTACCAGAAGTTGGGCACTGGCTTCCAAGGCTGCCAGTCTTCTGCTGATCAAATCCAACCCTGTCCCTAACCACAGAAGTGCTCTGGATTCTTTGGAGGGCTGGAATCCACCTTGTACACCCTTCATCCTCTGGGAGCTCTTCTCACAGCTTCACACATACATCTTCCCCGTAACTCACTCCTGAATAGGCAACTCCTATTCAGAGGTTGCCCTGGGGTTGAGGATTTGGCCCTGGCAAGACCGTGGATGTACAAGAAAGATCCCTTTTAGCCAGAGCTGAGTGGGGTTGGAAGAAGAAATGGCAGAGGCATGAGACGAGAACGGAGCTGACATCTCCCCAGACCATCCCATGTCACAGTCACTCCGTCAGCAGCAGCACAGCGGAGAACACTGCTATTTCATTACCTCGAGAAGAAAAGCATCAGCCAAAGAGCACAGGACAGGG
The DNA here is from genome assembly GCF_964034855.1 of Anser brachyrhynchus. NCBI lineage: Eukaryota > Metazoa > Chordata > Aves > Anseriformes > Anatidae > Anser > Anser brachyrhynchus. The sequence goes on along the minus strand of NC_137695.1, from coordinate 149,950,346 downwards.
CTGTCAGATCTCATCTCCTTCTTGCTTCCCCCTTCCTTAAGAAAATATGTCATCTGAATTCAGGGAATCCCACACTTTTCTCAAGACGCAGGCCTTTACATTATTTTTCTTCGCTTCTAGGAAATCATTAGGCTCACTCAGCCTCGCTCGGCACCAAGCTGAAACCAAAGCTTCAGGGATGCCTCCAGCCCTGGTGCACCTCGTAGGGGCCCTCCCGGGCTGGGGTCACCTTCAGGCCTTGCTCAGGGACAAGGCTCGCACAAGGCCACAAGATTGTTTTCCTTATAGTTTTCCTTCAGTTTAGCTCTCATGTTTCAAAGAGAAAAGTACTGACACGGGCAGGCAAACTACAGACCCCTATGGGACTGTCTTCTCCCGCCCCAACTGGGGCAAACGAAGGAGAAAGAGAGATGTACGGTGATTTGTGGTGGCTGGATCTGGGCATCCTGGGCAGGCCGGTCGGCTTCAGCTGCGTCAGACAGGGGAGGAGTGGGTTGGAAAAGAGAAATCCCTTTTCTACAGTTACTCCTCTGTTTACCCACAGCTTGTAAATAGCCTTGTAATGAAGATAGGGACGGACTTCAGGGCCTTCGAACATTTTAGCCCAAATGATTCCACTCCCAGCCATGCGACCACACCGTGGAGGAGCAGAGGACGGAGCAGTGCCCGAGCGGAGCGCAGTGTGGGGAGCTTATCCAGCACAGGCAGCATGGCACCACGTTAAGCAGAGCGCTAGCAAGACTCTTTTTTATTTGTATTTTTTCATCGCACTGAGGGGTGTTGTGTTTCCTGAAGGACTAACTCTGCCACAGGCAGCAGCAAAGTAGGGAGAGGTTTGCTTTTTGGGGTGCTCTTGGTGTGGCCCCCTTAGCCCCCCGCAGCAAGACACCAAGGATAAATGTTCCTCTTGGCTGGAAATCCCAGATGTACCTTTATGGAGAGTAATTTTTTAGAGGAAAAATTAGATTTGCCGGTCTAATTTGATGCTAGTGGAATTTTAGAGGCAATTAAGTATTTGTTTTGTTTTGTTTTGTTTTTAATTTGTATATAGTACATATCAGAGGCTACACAGACACGTTTCCTTTCCTGTGGCTTCTGCTGGGGATCGGGGCTTCCCCCTGCCCCATGCCTCCCCTTCCAGCTCATGCCCTTCCCTGCGTGGCGGGGACGTCGGGAGGTGCCCACCTCTCTTCTCCTGAGGACAGCACGTGTGTGGAAAGTGGTGGGACTTCTGCGATGAAGCAGCGTAATGAGAAAGCAGGGAAGGGGAGCAGGAAAGATCACTGGAGGAAAATGTTATTCAGATTAATGATAATTTGCCCCTCTCTTCTTTTTTTTTTCTAATTTCCTAGGCAGGATATAGGGCAGAGCGGAGACCAGGGGGGATGGAGCCCCGTCAGCAGCCAGCGCCGCAGCAGAGCTGGCAGTATCTAGGTCAGTATTCAGCAGTTCCTCGCAGATGACGGACATCTGCGGAGCTGAAGGCCAGCATCGGCGGTGGATCCAAGAGCTCCTTTTGCATCTAAAGGGTGTAAAATCCATACACGCCCCCTGTGCAGCCAGCATCGGTGGGATGGGGCCCTGAATCTCAGCCACCGGGAGCTGAACTAAGGCCCGTCACTGATCCCTGTTCCACGGAGCGCAGGCTGAGAAATCAGCATTGCCATGGGATTCAGGTACAAAAGGCCAGAGGATGGGGATGTCATCCAGGGCGGCCCTAAAAACACATTTTTTAGAGGATCTGTCCTCTGAAAAATGACATTTTGCTTTCTCTCTTGCACAGGTGAACAATGTCAAATGTTAACCCAACTAATTTTCGTATTTTAAATGTGTGAAGTTTGGTTTGTTTCACTCAGGGCAAGCTCACGCACTCAAACATTCACCTGCTTTTTCCAAATACCCTAGTCAGCCTAATGAAAGATATTCAACAACCCTACTGTCCTCAAAGCAACACAGCTTTGGAGACCAGCACACTGCCCACCAGGCGTGCACGGACCGTTTATCATGGTGGTGATCATGAACCTCCTCCCTCCTGCTGCTGTGCCTCAGCCCACTGGGACCGGAGCACGAAAGGATCAGCGCTTTCCCCGTATATCATCCCTGAGCATCTCTCTGTAAGAGTGGCACCTGTCTCTCAAGATTTGTGCTAAGCCCTGGATCTTCCCTAGAGTTCGATTCACCCAGCCGTGGCTTTCAAAGTCAATAAGAGCCCACGAGACCATCCTGTCTGGTAGCACAGGCCATCAGATTTCACACGGGCTCGCACTAACTTGTCTTTTGTTACGGCACGTCCTTCAAAAAGAAGACAGTCCACTCTGGATTTGACAGCCACAGAAGATGGAAGATCTGTTATTTCCCAGTACTGACAGACGTTCAGGAAGTCATTCATGAGGTTTATTCTTGCTTATTGAAAGCACCAGAGGAACTTTCCTGATGATCTTGACTCATAGCAGAAGAATACATCTAATTTTTTGCTCGGGACCTAAACAGTTAAACCGTGATGCCAGCCAGCTAACCAACCTGCCTTGCCAGTAAAAATGTACAGCAGATGACGTGTCCTTGTAATTCAGGATTTTTGAGTAGGAATACCATGAAAAGGAGAGGGCCAAAAGCAATGTTCATGGTTCTAGAACAGCAAAGGTTGCTTTTGCATATGCTAGGAAAAGAGGGCTGTTATTAAGTATTTGGGCACAGGAACTGTCTGTTGTTTGTATTTGGGATGATAGCTACCGCATTATAGGTGTTAATCTAAAAATATTCACACTGTCTCACACAGGATTCTTTGTCTGAACTAGCCAGCCTAACAGAGATCACCTCTTTGTTTCTGTCGTAGCAGAACTTACCAGAACAGCATTTTTTACTATGAACATTTCTGCCTAACCCCTGCATGTTCTGATGCTGGGTAACTTCCTCTTCCTGCTGGCATTATAGGGCCGAGAACAAAAAGATCCGGAGTATAAGACACTTGGTTTAGCGAGCGCACGGTCTTGTGCTCTTTATGCACGGGCACATATAGAGGTGTGGGAGCTGACCAGACACTAGGACCTCACAGAGATCACAAAACCTTCTAGATTGGCAAAGACCTTCAAGATCATCACGTCCAACCGTCAACGTGACCTGCTGAGTCCCATCACTAGCCCATGTCCCTTGGTGCCACATCCACATTAAATACCTCCAGCTCTCAGCTCTGTCCGTGCCTCTTTCCCTTGGCCCACAGAAACGACCCCATGTCGCTGCTGCACTGTTAAGTACAGAGATGGTTGCACAAAGTCTGAGCGATGCGAACAGAGGCATTTTTGAAGAGTATATAGTGCATATTTAATTAAATAAACCCTTATCAGTGGCCCTGGTTAGAAGGAGACATGGCTTATGCATCAAAAAATACTCTTGCCATTCTCAGCTCTGGTTTAGGAATATACTTGCTCGGGGCTGGCAGAAAGCAAGGTGGCAGGAAGGACCTCCTCGATCTCTGAGTGTTTTGTACCCCACCAAGACGGCACACACACATCTGCCTGCTGAGAAGACAAAAAAGGCAATTTTGTGGCCCAGACAAGGTTTACTCAGTGTCTGGTGGAGTGGGGAACATTGCACTCCACGTGGTAAAACTGGTACAAAATGTTTCTAATCAAAGACTTGGAAAGAAAATGAAGGGGAGAGAGAACGAAACCGTCATTACCAGTATTTCGACTGTTGAATCTGGACTATTCGTAGTAACACACCAAGTGTATCTCTCCTCTTGCAGTTAACGCGTGACAGCTGACTACTTAACAATTAGGTTTTCCTTCTCCACCTCCAAAATTAAGGTCATAACCTTTTCTATTTACTTTTGGGATGTGGTAAATTAGAGCTTTGGCTTCATTACAAAAATTAATTAAAATAGTCACACAATGGTACCATTCATTGCTGCTCTCGTCCCTCCCCACAGTATGTCCTCATGTCAGCTCTCTTTGGTTTCAGTCCCGAATTCCAGTACGTGCTAGTCTGCCTGTATTATTTGGATAAGTAGGCTAGATTTTTCTTGTTGTCCATCGTCTTTGCTTCATTGGAAGAGCTCCACTTGTTTCTGATTCTTCTGTTTCCTATTCTGAAGAAACCATACACTAGCAGCTCTCAGCCTGATCTTATCTACCCCAAATGCCCATGGAGGCTGCAGCAGAGCTTGGACCCCCACGGAAACCTCCACCTCACGATTTGTCTTTACTGACATCCCCGGTGCCTGGCTCTGTAAAAGAGGATTAGTGTTTAAGTTGTTTGCATCAGAATTTCAAAAACTAAACAGAGCTAAAAAAAAAAAAAAAAAAGAAAAGTCAGGCTATTCCACACTTTTGTGGGGCTGGAAGTCTGCCCACTGAAATACGTTTTATTTTTTTTTCAGAAGCATTTCTTTGTGAATGTAATGCTTGTTTTCAAAGCTGGATTTATGGACTGGCAAAATAACATTCTCTTTAATAGGAGAAAGTGTTGCATAATGTTTCATATGACCGCGTCCCGAGGTGGTTCAGCACACTGGTTTCCGTGTGTACCGATAAACACGGATCTCAGAGCTTTCAGGAATAATGACCCACTAAAATGTGTTGCTTGTTGGGAAGTACAGAACTCAAATTATTTTTACATCCCACCTAAAGGCTAAAGCAAAGGGAGAGATGGCTCACAAAGGCTTGGACAAATGCACATGCAGGATACGGATACACCATGCAGCAGGCAACTTTGGTACTGCTGTGCAGTGGAAGTCAAATTGCTTTAAAGAAGGGCACATGAACTGTCTGCAAAAGTGACACCTATTGTAGGCTTGATTTCTTCATGCTCTTAAGCATGTACATAACTGCAACTATATATTTTTTTATTTTTTATTTTTTTTAATTTACTGCTTGTCTGCACAGGTGCACTGTGGAAATGTTATCCAAATTAATTTCAGGTGTGACCTTAAGATGACTCTGTTAAAGTGTGAAAGTGAGGCCACTTTTTATAGAGTGACTGTGTCTGCACCAGAATCTGGCGGAAAGTAGTCAAGCCCATTTGAAAGAAAGTTCAGGACAACCCTTCTGTGCAGCGTGTGGACAAGTCCTTACTTTACAGAGTTGAGGGAAGAGGACTGCTCGGGTACTTAAACGTTGGCTGTAGATGGGAAACAAGAAGGTATCTACAGGGGAATAAGCATGGGAATGGTTGTACAGGCTGCCCTTTCTCTGTGGCTACGTGAATCTTTCTTTGCAGGCTTAGTTTTCAGGCAAACGGAGTCCCTGCGTGACTTGTCACAGGGCTGCCTGAGCTCCAGTGACATGGGACAGCCCAGGAATGTGGCCACGGCTGAGTGGGGAGCACAGGAATGTGCAGTCAGTGCCACTGGCAACTGGCGCAGGACAACAGTGCTTGCACACCCTTGGCCACAGGAATCCCAGCCAGCTGTTCCTGAAGATTCATCATATCACAGATTCACGGAACAGCTGAGGCTGGCAGGGCCCTTTGGAGGCCATCTTGTCCCACCTCAGCTCAAGCAGGGACACCCAGAGCTGGTGCCCAGGGCCACGTCCAGGCAGCTTCTGAAGATCTCCAAAGATGCAGACCCCACAGCCTTGTGCTGGGGGCAACCTGTGCCAGTGCTCCATCACCCGCAGAGCACAGAAGTGCTTCTTCTTCTGTTCCACTTTATTGCCTCTTGTCCTGCAAGAGGTTTAAGAGAGATGACAGGACTTTTGCTTGGAAGGAGGTGGCAGGCCTAAGCACCTTTCCTGAATCCATCAGCCTGAGGTGGCAAACGTTAGCAAGAACATTTCAGCTTCCCAGTAGTAAAAAACAAAAATAACCCCTACCGGTCTGTAATATCCATGAGAGCATGCGTGCCCCAGTTCTCATCTTTTGTGCCTTGTGAACAGAGATAGCTGTGGGATGGGCTTTTTTTTTCCTACTTGTTGGGGAGGAGGGAAGTGGAAGATTGATTTAATCCTTTAAAAATAAGCATCTCGTCCTCAATGTGCTCTGAATGACCGACATCCTGTGTTGTACTTCGAAAATGCATGGGCTTTTTTTCTGTGAAAAGCTTACAGCCAAAAATGAGACTGCACTGATATTTTGCTGCAGAGTTGTTGCCTGTAGGTAGGCTTTAGATGGAGCTGTTCTGTGGAAATCAATCTGGGTAAAGCAATAGCAGCTGCTATTTTGCCAGCAAGCAGAAACAATTGCAGAGGTACTCATACTACAGCAGCGCTACTTGGTAATTTAAAAACAATTTGGAACGTAAAAATAACCTGAATAAAGTTAGAGAAACAAAATATTGTTATTTGTCATGTTCTGAGACCAAAGACTGTAAAAACCTGTTTCTGAAATAAAAGTGAGTTCTCCCTCGCCAGGTCCCCAACCACATGTAGGACCAGTGAAAAATTAACCTTCTTTGGAGATAATACAGATTTTTCAGTAGTGATGATGAGGTCTATTATTTAACGTTTGTAATGCCAGCAGGACAGCATGTTCCGAAGGACTCCATTGGGTTTCTTCTTTTCTTCCTCAGTTCTTTTTCTCATCTCTCTGGCTGTGTTGCCTGCCATCTTCCTCTTCCATCCAATTTAGGCACTGGGAAGTGATCTCACCTGCTTGTATGAATACAGCATGGTGGGACTTGGTGAGCACCTCAAGGACTGAAGGAAATCACACCAGGATCTCAGCCCCTTGGAATCTCGTGGGCTCATTTTCCTGAATCAATAAAAAGGAAAATACCGTCATCCTTCCAAATAGAAATCATTATCAGAAAGCCTCCAACAGGGACAGAATACTTGTTCCATACAAAAAATATACATTTGTTTTCCAAGTTTATTAATGTATTTTAGGAAGGCTTGAGGATGAGGGATTCTGTGGAAAAATAATGGAGTATTATACTATTAATTTGCATCAATTTCTTATAGAGATAATTCAATTAAATAGTTCAGCCTTTAGCAACCTTTTTTTTTTTTTTTTTAAATCATATCTCTTTTTGAACTGTCAGCCACTTGAAGGAACAGCCCTTGATTCTTTCTTGATTGTATGTTAAATGAGGCAATTTTTCCTTGGGGAATAACATTAGCTAAATTAGGAACGCTGTAATTTAAAGGTGATTAAGTACCTTTTGTGATTGTTGTTCTATGACTTCAATCTGATAACACTTAAGTGCATGTGTAATCTAGTTTTCTACAGGGCTGCTCACGTTTAAGCATAAGCGTGCTTAAATCTTTACAAGATCAGGGCCTAAATGAGCACCACGGTTAAACGTTCTATGGCACATTGATGGGGTATCTGTTTGTCCTGACTGCAATGAAATTTCACACTTGTGCTTGGTGCAAAAACACTCAAAATGTTTAAAAATAAATAAATAAATTGGACTTTCATTTACAGATAGAGAAAGCAAGGCACAGGAAGGTGACTGGAGATGTTCTGCTCAGAAGGCAAGTCAACTGGGAGCTGGCTGAGGACTCCTCACCTTCTGGACTTGTGCCCTGCTTCTTTCCAGCTGGACCTCGTGTCTGGGCGCTTGGTGCAGAAGGAGCAGCAGGAACCGCCAGGCAAAGTGACCGAGCCATTGCTCAACCTACCCACTTATCTCTGGAGAAATACTTTCATTGCTAACCACCAGTCTTCTTGCGGTTTCAGGGGAAGAGGCTTTTTGTCAGCAGAGCACAGAATGTCCTGAAGGACGTCAGAGCATGAGGAACTCTTGTTCTGCTGACAAATTTTAGGGTTGACATCTGCAGGGGGTGGCCAAATAAGATGCACTCAGCCATCCCACTGGCAAGAAGTGGTGTTGGTTTTTGCCCATGCAACTGGAAACTGGATATTGTACAGAGTGTCCTTACTTCGAAATAAAATGTTTCCCTGTAACGATGGCTCCCGAACACAGAAACAGCCTTTGACCATAATGAAGTTTTGCAAATAATGCTTGCAGGAAGTGATTTGCTATAAATCAATCAAGCAGATCCCAGAAATAACATGACAGATGGTAACCCGACAGTACTGCAACATCACTGCACTACTTACTTGCACTCTAAACAACCATTTGGGCTCAGGTCTCTCAAGAAAACTGCTGCCTCTCACTCTACAGCTGGCTGAAGCCGAATCGCCATCCCGTAGAAAATTCTATCATCAAAAGTCACTTAAAGGAAGAATAAAATCAAGAGTCTGAAATTTCCTTCAGTGCAAAAGGAAAAAAGAAGTTTCAGTCATCAAGAGCTTATTTTTTTTAATTTTAAATTGTGTGCTTTTGCTTTATTTTTCAGCTGTTATGCTACAAACAATGTAAAATATGAAATTAACACAATCGTTAAGTGATATGAACTGTGAAAAAATAAGAGAATAATAACCTTTGAAATAAAAAATGCTCAAATGGAGAAGTATTATTTTTCTATTTCCGATGCTCCAGTTTGATTTTTTTTGTCCTATAAATGTACAGTTTGTCAAAACCCCGATGTTTCCATTTTTCACGATCTAGTGCTTTCTGACAGACCACTCCACCTGCACACCTGGCAAGGTCTCTCCAGGCTATGGGTATGTGACGGGGCACGTGTGAGTTGCAGCAGTTCAGCAAGGTGCTCATCATACCCAGTGCTTTCAAACTTGCAAGGTAAAAACCATTCTCTTATTTTGCGTGCCCAATGCTCTTGTTACAATTTATTGAGGTTTGAAATGCTTGCTTCATTTGTCTATTGCATACCTGCTTGCTGCTTCATCACTGAATGAAGATTTGTTGCCTAGTATGGAGCAGACAGCACTGATTTATTAACTAAAGCACAAATGCACTCCTTGAAAAACAACCTCTTCTTTACAGAAGGTTTTTTTCCTCCATCCCGTCCCACACGCACCTTGCATTCTGCAACCTGCCAGCCTTTTACCCTGGAAATCCTTGCTCCCATGAAGGTTAGACGAGGTACTATTTGTGTTTCCTTGTCTGAACAAAGGAAAGCGGTTTGAAGTTCGCCTGCTGCCTTCTGTGTGTCCCTCTGTCCCAGGGCCCTGGGCAGCCATTCGCTGCTCTGTGTGAGACAAGCGGCAGCATTGCTACCACCGCTGCGGCCGTTTCGTGTGGCCAGCTTCGAGAGAGGGCCTGGTACAGTGCCAGGGCATGAACAGCCCCGTCGGAGCTGCAGGGGTGCCTCCCACCCGTGTGAAGTGGAAAGAGAAGAGGGAAAATGGCTCTGCAGGCACGGCACCTGTCCGGCGTTTTTCATCGCTGCTAAATTAACACAGGGACTGTAATCCATCCTGTGCTTGTGCCTAAGCCCTGTCTGAAATGTGAAGCAAAACGTGATGGTGCGCAGCTCTAACTCTTCTCAGGCTGGGATTAAATAGATGATAAATAATAATAACAGAGAACAAGAGATAAATAACCTTAATATCATTTTAATTGTAATACTCAGATTTCAAAATTTCCACCTCAGTTACTGGCTGCACATGTACCTGCATGTGCCTGTATAGATGGAGACAGAAAAAAAAAAAAACACCTCACTTTACGATATATTTTATATTTTCCTGCCTCTCCACCTGGCTCTCATTAAACGCTGTGGTAACACAGCCTGCCCTTCCGCTGGGGTTAGCAGCAAGGGGGGCTGTAGGCCTCAGCTCCCTGAAACCGGTGGGCACGCACTTAATTTTGGTGCCATGAAGAGTCTCACAGCCCTCGGTGTGTTTGTGGTACACCTCTGATGTTATCAGATTTAGCACACATATTTTTTTTTTTTTTTTCGCGAGGTTTGCGTGACCTCGACTTCTCGACAAGGGGCAGTGGCCACAAAATGGATCACGGGAAGTTCCGCACCAACATGCGAAAGAACTTCTTCCCGGTGAGGGTGACGGAGCACTGGGACAGGCTGCCCAGGGAGGTTGTGGGGTCTCCTTCTCTGGAGATATTCAAGGCCCGTCTGGACGCCTACCTGGGCAGCCTGCTCTAGGGAACCTGCTTTGGCACGGGGGTTGGACCCGATGATCTCTTCAGGTCCCTTCCAACCCCCTCGATTCTGTGATTCTGTGATTCCATATGTGTGTGTATGAATGGAGAATTTTAACCTCCATGTTTTGCAAAGTTGATGATTCGACACAGAGAATTTGAAAAGCAAAATTATTTTTAAAAGGCTATGTTTCATGCAGTCTGCACTAACACTCCTAAACAGCGTTGTGTTTGTGGGGCAGGATGAGCAAACAACAGGCCTGTGCTCAAAGCTGCTGGTGCTTGCACTAGGCCAGGGCTGTATTTCCAGCTGCTTGTATTTCTGCTGACCCATTCCACCTGCCATTTTCTAAACAGGTGGGCAGCGCTTTCAACATTTTTTCCCCCCAAACACCCCAAGTTTGGAAAAACTACAACAGATAGCAGAGGGAAAACCCTTCCCTCCTCTGAGCCAGAGCTTGGCGGCTTGGCGGCGGCGGGACGCGAACCCGCGACCTTCCGAGCCCGGGGGAGGCGCGGGGCCGAGCGGGCGGGGCGGGGACGGGCTGGGAGAGGACGAGGAGGAGGAGAAAGAAAAAAAAAAAAAAAAGGAGGAGGAGAAAAAAAAGGAGGAGGAGGGAGCGGTGGGCTTGCTCCCGTAGCAGCCAGGCAGCGGCTCTGCTGCAGCCTGCTCCCTTCGTGCTGCCAGATCCCTCGCCCCGCGCCGTCTCCTCTCCCATTTTTTTCCCCCCTCTCTCTCCAAATCTAATTTTTTTTTTTTCTCCCCCCCCTTTTTTTTTTTCTGCGTTTTTTCCTCCGGCCGGCGATGGATGGCGGCGCTGCCCGGCTGCGGGAGCTCGGCGCCGCCTGGGCTGGCGGCCCCCGGGTGCTGCTCGGCGGGGCTGGGAGCTGCGCTTAGGAGAGGGGCACCGCCGCTTCGGGGGGGTTTCGCCCTTTTCCCCCCTGTTTTAAATGCTTAGAGGCGTGGGCATTTAGCGCTTGAGGTGTTTTTTTAATTTATTTCCCCCCTCTCGCCGCCCGCAGCTGCCCCCTGTATCTAGTGGGTGAGGTGGGAGAAGGGGGAGGCTCGCTGCTTTCCGCAGCCTGCTGGGGGGGGTCGCAGCGCTTCGTGCCTCCTCCCGTGTGCGCTCGGGCGAGGAAAATGGAGGCTGTGATCGAGAAGGAATGTAGCGCGCTCGGAGGGCTCTTCCAGACCATCATCAGCGACATGAAGGTGAGCGGCGGCGGGGAGGGCCGGGGGGCAGGTGCTGGGGACCCCCCCCACAGCCCGGGCACGGCGCCCAGGGAAGCTCACGGCAGCGGGGGGGGGGGGACCTGCATCGCACCCCCTGCTCTGGGGGCTTGGGGGGGGCTGTCGCAGGGCCCCCCCTCTCCTTGCTGGGGCGTGCAAGCTGTTAGCTTGCACCTTGGGCAGGTTTTTTCCAAGCCCATGAGATCGAAAAAACGACAGTATGTATATTTTTCCCCCCATTTTTTCCTCCTCCGCCTTTTATTTTTCATTATCTTTGGGGGTGGCGGGCAGCGATGCGGAGGAGCCGCGCGGTGCCGTGGGGTGGGGTCGGGTCGGGTTTGGGGGACGCGAGGTAAAAACATCCCCGGCCCTGGGGGAGATGCTCAGAAGTTGACGTGCTCCCGGGTTAAAAATCAGCGACGGGGCGTTATTTTGGCACGGCGTGTGCTCACCGAGGGGGTACTTGGCGCTTCGTGTGCGTGCACGCCAAGGTCTCGAGTTCCCAGGTGCCTCCTCACCGCCGCCAGCCACCAGAAAGCTCTGCGCAGACCCACGCGAGCGGCTCCGAAAACACCCTTGGCATCTCCGCAGGGTTCGCTTTGGCCGAGCGGACGCCTCCCGCCCTTGGCTCGTGGGGACAAATAGCCCAAAAGCTCTCCTGCGTCGTGCCGCCCGTGCCCTCCCCGGAGCCCCGCGGCTCGCAGCGCCGGAGTACTGCAGAATACTGCAGTGTTCCCCCGGACAAGGGCAGCTTGTCTTCCTCCGGGCCCGCCCGCGAAGGACGCGGTGGCCTGGAGATGTGGATGGCGATGGGGCGAGCGTGGCGGTTTGGGGACAGCGGGGACCGCGTGCCTCCAACCCGGGTATTGGGGTGGGAGCAAGGGATGTGCCGCCAAGGAGCCGGGAGGGCTGCGGGAGAAGCGATGCTGGAAGGAGGACGGGAGCTGCACCCACAGGGAGCCTGGGCGCAGGTGGACGGCTCCTGGCGTGGTTTCGGGGAGGAGATGCCGTTTGCCCGAGAAGTTATTTTTTTTGGCGGGGGGTTTCGCGCACGATTCCCTCCGAGCAGATCGTGGGAGGTGCTCGATGAGAAGCGTGGCTCGCCGAGAGCAGGCGGGTTGCGGGGAGGAGGGGGCGTGCGTGCGGGGATCTGTCAAGACAATGCTGCAGTCCTCGCGGCCGCGCTCCTCATGCTGTCAGCCCCCTTCTATTTTGAAGAACAATTACACCTTAAAATAAACCAACAGCACCCGCCCAGGACAGGATACGATCCTAAACCCCAGGATCGTTTGCAGGGAACACGCAGGAGCTTTCCGTTCCCCACAAAGTGCAATTTGGGGATCCAGCTCGAGGGTGTTCGTTCCTGGCTTCTTTCCACGAGCGATACGTTTGGTTTCCCTTGCTCTTAAGCACATAGACCCTTGCCGTGTTGATTTATTTATATATTTTCTTACACACTGGTGCTTGCATGGGAATGCTGCTCCTCAGAAACATGTTGACATGAGCGTATGGAGATGGGCACAGGTGTGAATTTTTTATTTTAATCCTCCATAGCAGTGGAACCTGTTTTGTGAACCGGAGATTACTGCGGGGGGAGGTTTGGGAAAAATCACACCGGATCCTTAGCAGCGTGGTGGATGTTACGGTTAAAAAAAATGTGCTCGTTATTTAACATGAGTGGAACAAATAATTTCTTACCTGGGCTTCAATTTAGTGCAGCTGATGAGACGCACGAGGGTTCTTTGTGATTTGTGCACAAAGGATTGTGACGATTTCTCGGGGGGGGAAAAAAAAAGTAGCTAATTTTGACAGCTAACCAGAACCTTTCAGCTAATCATACCTTCGGTAGTAGAGTGAAAATTAGCAATTGAAGTGCTGCTTCACGTAGTCAGGTCTGTGTGGGCAGGCTTCTGGCAGGATCTTTGAGACTTCGTGTGGGGGTCTGCCCACACACCCCCGTGCACTATCTGTGCCTGGCTCTCGTTGCAGGCGGAGATCAAGGCCCCAAACGCCCCGCAGTGCTGAGGGATCTGCTGCAGCATTCGCCTTTTTTAACTAAATAACTTGCAGGTTCTTTTTTATCATATTGCTCTGCCTTCAGCTTAGCTGTGAAGGCAGTAGGGTTAATCGCCGATACCCTGAAATTGCTCTGAAGTTTTGCCAGTGGCTGCAGATAGGTGCTGCAGCCAAGGTGATGAGGATACGGCCCGTACGGACTGATTTTGGTCTTTGTGCGCTAATAGCGGACGAGCTCAGGTGTACCCGTGGTTAACTTTGAGCTCTCCTTGATGTCAACAAGGTTACAGAAACAGGAATCGCAATCCTGAGCGATGGGACTGCTTCTTTCTGGTTGTCTCAGTGCTGTGTTAACTTTGAAACTTAATGAGGGCGATATATGCAAACGTAACCGGTGTGTCACAGGTTTTGATAGCAGGATTATCTCTTGGTGGCTGAGGATGAGCCACCGTTGATGGCTTCTCCAGAAGCCCTGAATTTTTCTTCATCTTCTGCCTAAAAATAGTTTGGTGATTAATACTCAACCAAAAAAGCTCCGAAATAAAAAACAGTGTAAAGCTGTGTGATTTAGAGAAACGAGGTTACAGAGTTAAACGTAAGTGGGATTTTTCTAATCCGTTCTTACACAGCATTTTAATGCACACATGCAACTCCAGTGACCTGATAAGGGAAGTCCGTATTTCGTATTTTCCACGCAAAATGAGAGTCATGTTTGTTGAGTAGTGTGTAGGTGTACATGGTAACAGAGTTGGTTGTGGAAGGTCCACGTTGGGTTGTGCTTGGCCACCATGCTCTAGAACTGGGTTTTGATGCTCGGGGGTTTCAAGATCTGATTAAAGAATCGTGAAGCCTGAAAAGCCCAGCCCATCCTTCAGGTTTTGTCCATTGCCGCAGCCCTGATGCTTCCTATGATGGCACCGTTGAGCATGTGGCGCTTAGAATTTGTTATATTCTTATGCATAATCTCTTCCAAAGTGATAAAAGTTTATAAAAGAAAAAAAAAATAAAGCGTGTGTGTCCCGTTGGAGGAGTACTTGTGTGTGCCGTATTCAAACGCCGTGCGGTTTCTCTTTGAACGCGGCGTACTTTCTGTGGCTCCCCGCGGGAAGGGAGCATTTGATCTGACCGGTTTGTAACTCGTTTCTGGCAGTCGAGAAATGAGGTGCCATAATACGCTGCTGATTTCAATATTTCTCGCGCTGCGAAGCAAAGCTCGGCAGATGATTTTTGGGAGGGCCTGTTGCGTGCGGGTTTCAAAAGATTGATCTGCACATGAGAAGACAACTTCTCTTTAACGCCACTGTTCCCTGTAAGTCCTAAGTTTGTGTTCCTTTTAATCGCTCTCTGCTTGCTTGATGGAAAAAGGAGGACAAGAAAACCCATCTGAAAACATTGAAATTAAACCTGTGTAGCTCATCCCTTGCTTCACGTTGCTTGTTTTTGTTTGTTCTGTACTTGTCTCTTTTGCCAGCGCGTGTTTAGGTAAGGCAGGGGCTTGCTGTATGTGCGCAGCGCCCATCACCGTGGGGTAGGTGTAGGGGGAATGTGGGTAAAGAGCAGCTGGACCAACGCTGGTTGTCCGTGACTTCAGTTGTAGCGAGTGAGAGAATTTACAACGTTTTTATGGGTCCTGTGAGGCTTACCATTTGGTTTCAGTCATCTTCCCCACGTGCGGTGGATGTGCAGGTACGAGGGGGACTTTGACCTCTCGGTGAACAAAATCAGAAGGTTCCCAGAGGATGAGTGACATTTTAGAAGAAGAAAAAAAAAAAAACACACTTTTTTTTCCAGGTGTGTGTGCCTCATTTGTGATCTCTTAACTGAAATCTCAATAAAATCAACATTTTGCTTTCGGTGGTAACTTCTGCTTTAATCCTATAAAGGAGGCGAATGCTTCCCTCCCTTGCTGCTGGTGGGGCTCCCTGGGATGAGAAGGCAGCGTGCCTTCGCCTTCAGCCGTGCACGGCTCCCGGCCTTGCTTTCCATCCGAGGAGAAAGGAGTGAGCATATGGGCATGAGAAATATTTATGTTTTTGCAGCCTCTTATCTCCCGTTAGGATGTGAGTGGTGAGAAGCAGCCTTTTAATCTCGCTTTTTTTTTGCGGAAGATGGAGCCGGGGGTGGTCACAGCAAGGATTAGGAGCCATTTGTTAAGTCAGGCACGATTTGCTTGTGAGGGATGGCCTTGTGCTAGTCACACCAGTAATACGAAGTGAGTCAAAATAAATAAATAAACGCTTCCTGGAGCAGATAGAAACGTCGAGGCTGTTCCTACGGCAAGTACAGCTGCAGGCCCTCAGTGTCCACGTTAATCCAAGGGACAGCCTGTGTGTAAAGGGGAATCCGGGCAGATCTGCTTTCCCCTGATGTGTAGCGATACGACAGCTCTTCTGCAGCTGTGCTTTATTTGAAGCCCGGGATCTCTGTGGAGATGAGGAATGTTCAGTTCAATGACTTTAAGGTCTAATTTCAGTCCAGCTGTTGAGGATGGTAACTCTTGTAAGGAGAAAAAGCTGAACGTACGACGTGCAGGTGGAGGCTGGGAGAGGAATGGACACTCCTGTCCTCCCTCTGCCGCGCGTGCTGGGTGGCACTGGCACGTACCGATCTATTCCAAACCCAGAAAATCGATGTTTATCCCCTTCCCCAAAAAGCGTGAAATGAGTTCCGTTCCACTCTACGCAGATTCTGCTTTTCTTCTGCATTTTCTTGTCCTTGAAGGTTGGTGCAAACCTTTAAGTATGCTTGCGCTTAGCCAGTCGCCCTGATTTCTCTCCCCGCTGCCTCCCAACAACCTGCTTGCCCAAACATTCGGTTTGCTTACGCTGGAATTCCTCGCCTTTCCGAAGCAGCTGCAGCATCTTTCTGTAAACATCTCTCCGGGGGAGGCAGCGGCGGCCGAATGCTGGTGCGGGAGAGCGCTCCTGCAAGCCCGCTTAGATCCTGGGGTCCGTGCAACACAGCATAGCTGGGAACATACTTGCAAAGCATTTATTATTTTTAGGGACACATTCTTGATCCAGGCACGCGTGTATGAGCGCTAACAATTCACACAACCGCCGAGCATTCGCTATGTAAATGCGTCTGAGGCTGGCTCGTTCTGGGGCATACCGAGGGCGAGGATTTTTATTTAGTGCCTTTTAAAAGGACTGCTTTTGGATCTGGTGGCATGCTAAGGGCTGCATAATAGGGCTCGCCGTGTTGGAAGCGTGGAAGGGGTTGTGCAGCGCTGCATGAAACACAGTCGACTGAACAAATGTTGGAGGACAAGAAGTCTGTGCAATGTCAGACTGAGTGCTGGTTAATGCCTAACCGAGGGTGATCGTCAGGAGACTTTGCTGCTTCTTTCCTCAGTTCTGAGTGTGCGGGATACATATTTTTTCCAAGATGAAGAAGTTGCTGCAGTTGATGGAGTATTCTTGTGTACCTGTAAGTAGGCTGACGGGCAGAATGCTGTTTTCAGCCTGTGAAAAACGCGTTTTGGGTTCATGGTCTGCCCAGAGACGGCGTGGCCTTAAAGCGCAGAAAGCACTTGATGGCAGAGAGCAGGATAGGAACAGCGGCTGCAGAGGTGTTTTGCTCTGCTTCAGAGGGCGCGAAGATGAGTGCAGAGGGGTTCGAGTTAGTGCCACGAAGAGGCTGCTATAGAAATGCGTTTGCCTCTTCAAGTGTTTGTTTTCCAGCTCAAAACGATGCCTACCTTGGTGCTGCCCCATTGACTGGTATCTCTGCTGACCTTTACGGATGTTAATTGACTTCTTCCTGCTGGGCTGTGCGATAGCCTGAATGCCGAGGTGTTTGGAAGGGCTGGAGACAAAATGTCTGGTAGCCTCGTGGGTAAGACCGTAGCAGCTTTCATCTTCAAAGTGCTGGGGAAGCGTGTGACTTAGCTCCCAAGAATGGCTCCCATTTTACAGAAAGGCAAGTTACGGCCGCAGGTTCAGTCACTTCTACTCCTTTCCCCTAGGACAAGAAGGGATTGAGTACATGTGGATCACGGAGTTAATGAGGGGATGGTTTTTAAGCTGCCAGTGTAATACGTGTTGCTATATACACCCACACCCCACACAGCTTTCTTGTTGCTGCTTAAGACTTGTTGCTCTTCCCCTTGTGATAACCCAATGTTTTTAGGCAGCGGAGATGAGGTCTGCAAATGAACGATCAGCTAGCAACACAAGTGTGTTCAACTCCTCTTTTGTAACTGAAATTAGGGGGGATCTGTGTTTCTGATTGGAGCACCTTAAACACGGGGTGGTAGATCACGAAGAATTTGGCTGTCCGGCAAGGCTGTGCACGAGCTCTGTATTTTTCGCTCTTCCAGTCAACGAACATAAGTGTTGTGTGGGTCATTGTAATTCTAGGATGCTGCCTGGTGTACGCACAGCAGTTAATAAATCACCTTGGATGTCTTTAAAAGTACACCTGCAAGAATGAACTTGTGAATGCTGATTTCGTTGGCGCGCACAATGCTATCGATAACCACATAGCTAGAGAAGTTTGGTTCATGGTATAAAAAGGTTCAGATTCTTTTGTTCCCATTTTTGTCTTCCACATAAACTGCTACCACACTTCTCACGCAAGGATAAGATTTTTTACCATATGCATTAGATGTGTGCTTTGTAGTTTCATGGAAGCCGTTTGCGTAGTGGCTTAAAACTTTGCGATAAGGTGCTTCTCATCAAAATTGTCTGTGATCAAACCGAAGTAACTTGGAGCTTGGAAGGGATTGTTTCTTTTCTCATGAGTGAAACGAAGAGCAAGGAGCTGGGGACGAGCATAGTGGCACTTCATGAACTTTAGCCCTACCTTGGCAGTAAAATACTAAAAACTGCTACCTGGCAGCCGCCTCTTCCCTGGTGTGGTACTTCTGTGGTCAATTCAGATGCGTGGCAGTATCTTGTTGCCAAAGTACTGGTGTTTCTTGGGTCCTGGAGATTGTTTTGAATGCCCGTGCAATGGAGATTGTGCAAAGATCAAGCGATGAACGCTCAAACGAGGGTGTCTCCTGCTTCTGCGGATGCCTTGGGAAGAAGTGATGAAACCTCAGTGGTGGTGGTGTTACCAGCACAGGGCTGTTGGCTCTGCTTCGAGACTGTCCTGTATAGACATTAACTTGAATGAGTGCCTCTTGATATTTTAATTATCCTAGTTTTGATCCAGCTGAAATATTGTGGGTTTAGAAAATAGCTGCCGAGTATGCACAGTGGCCACTTAATGAGTCGGCGGATGAAAGGCGGTATTGATGAGTCTCCGAGGAGAAATCTGCTATTCAGGCTTGCAAACTTGTTTAGACCTGCAGGGAAGAACATGGAACTAAATGCTTCCTCTGGAAGACTGCTTAATGTCCTGCTTTTCTAATGCAACATGGGATAAAAGGTTCCCCAGAAGCTGTGGCTAAGTTGTTTTGTGTTTTTTTTCTTTTTTTTTTCCCCCTCTTGTGAATAACTTCCTGTGTTTATAGAGAGGGAGAGACTGTATGCTTATGCATGATATATTTTCTCACAGCACTAGTATAACTTTTTTTGTTTGCTAATTACCCAGTCTAGCTTGGATTTAAACCATGATGTGTTTGAGTTGGAGTTGGGTTTCTTTGTCTGAAGTACTGTGAAACTGGGCTGCAGGTGGCATGGGTTTGACGTGGTCCTTATTGACGTGGCAAGGAGGCACACGATGCGTGTTGTAAGCCGGGATGCCGTGCAGCAATCCAGGCGAATGGATTTGCATGGGTCCTGGCTGTGCTACAAGCTGAAGTCACAACCATGAAGCAACTGGTGTCCACCACTGGAACCATTTAAATACGGGCTAGTGGGGTGCAGGCTTTGTTGTAATACAAATTAAAGATTTTAGAGCTCTAACAGCAGAATCATACCTGATTTGTGTTCACTCCCCTTTTAAATGGGTAAATGGTTAGTGAGTTCTACTGAATACCTGCATTCTCACTAAGAGGTGCTCAGGGAACTGGTCGTTCTTTAGGGTTCTTCAAATGGTTTTGAATCAGAAATCAGAAATCCAGAAAATCAGAAATCGCTGATGGTTCTGTGCTTTTTTCCAGTGGGGGTGAATATCCTCTCCTGCGGTTTCCTGATTGGATTCATCTTGATTTTATCAAAATACTGTGCCATTGCCCATATCCTAGAGTAGCTTGTTCTGTGTCCCAATTCCCTGTTCAGACTGAAAAACAAACAGTCTTGAAAACTTGAGTGGTTCCGTGATGTGTAGAAGAAATATCTAGTAGGCTGGTTTTTTAATAGCATAAGAGATTTCTTCAGTAGTGTTTTGTTGCATAATTTGCAATGTTGTGATAATGTATATATCACCTTGTGAAAGCAAAGCTTGGCATGTGTATTTATACTGTGCACGCTGAGGGAAACTCATTTCCAGCCCCCCGCCTGTTCCCTAAACAAGTAGCAGAAATAATGGAAATGGGTATATAGATACAAGACTTTGATTTTAATTACCCCTGCTTTTAGTTCCTGGAGGGTAGTTGCAGGTTAAATGACATCTTAATCTGATCTTTGACATGCTTTTACTTTCACTTGCATTCTCTATAATCTCTCAAACCCTGTGTTTGTATCTATATCCTCTTCCAGTCGGTAATTTGCATGTTCGGTTCTTTTGAAGGCTGTGAAGTTAACGTCTTAACGCTGTTGCTGACTTTTCATTCCTTTTCCAGCAAGTCAAGAGTCAAGAGCCCCATTTGCTGCTAGAGCTAAGCCTGAAGTTCCCCTGTGCGTGGCAGGGAGGAAACGCTCAGAAAGAGAGAAGGGACTTGGCAATCATGCAGCCCCTTTCCTTGACTTGTGGGAGCAATTTAGTTTTCATTGTGTGAAATCAGTACCGGGGCGTTGTTAGCTCAGTTCTACTTTCGAATTTGAGGTATATCTGAAATGAGGTAAATGAAACCAAAGTAATCATGGAAGAGGTGGTGTGTACACCTCTGCATCTTCATCCGTATCTTCATAAAGAGTGAGATCTCTCCCACTAATAAAATTAATGATTCAATCTGTTGGAAGACTGATGCTATTCTGGGGAATGGATGGAAAAAGATGCAGCTTAGAAAGCTTCATGAGGGAGGTTCTTGATTTGCTTATTTTTCGACCTAAAAAGAGGAAAAGCCTACAAGTAGATTTATTTTTTTTTTTGCCCTCCGGATGGGGAACAGTCATTAGGAACTTCATGTAAGGTGATGTTCAGTCTCATCTCACCTGTGTCTTGCAAGTGCTTTTGTGGCATAGGCAGTGTTATCCGTGGGACAGGTTTGACGAAACGTGTGGGTTGTGCAAAGAAATGCGTTAGCGTTGGGTAGTGCTTTGTAACTCTTGCAGTTGTGACTGGCCAAGCGCCCTTTTCCCCAGTTGACTACTGATTCTTTCGGAAGAGAGGAAGAGCTTCCAGTGCCAGATGCTAGCTGGGTGGGGAAATTGATTGTCAGCCACTGCATCTTCCCACATGCTGAGACATCTGTGGCCGGAACCCCTTTTTTTCAGGCTGTCAATTGTTTTCCTGTCCCCTTCCCCTCCACTTCTTCCTGTTTTTTTCTGTTGAAGGCCCCCTGGAAAAATGATAGCCTCTACGTGCAGACCATACTTACTTATGCAGGCCATTTTTGTGTGTGTGTGTATAACATCTGTGACTTTGTGTGGTGTCTAGCACAATAGTGCCTTTTCACTCCTTGTACGTAGTGTAGTGCATACCACAGAAATGAAACATCCATGATAATCGTTCAGATTCTGAAATCTGATAAAACTACATATATTATATATATATTTAAGCTTTGTTGTTAAGCACCATTTACTTTGAAGATTGGGAGGACATGTGAAGTAGCAAAGTTACAATTTTGTTCCAGAGGTAGATGTGCGGCATTTGGATGTGTTACTAGGGTGTGAAGCTGGGTAGCAGTGCTGTGTATTTGGGACCCAGCTTCTCAGCTGGTCTTAGCTGAATGATTACACTGAGGTGGAGAAGTCCAGCTCCTGTAGCTAGCTAGAGTCGTGCTTTTTTTTCCTTCCTATTGAAGTCTGCTGATAGTCATTCAGTGCCTTTCTGGAAGGCACACAGCTCTTGCTTTGATAACCTGTGAGATAAAACCAGGGCACTGCCCGCCAGGTCCCTTTCTCTCCTACCTCTTTAGCTGGAACAGCTAAAATTAGATTCATAATTTGCTTTACTGTAGAGTAGCTCTCTGTCTTTTTCCCTGTGCCCTGAAAGTTTAGATGGGTTGTTGCTGTGAACAAGATACCGAACTGTTTCTGCTGCCTTTGTAGTCTGCACCGCAGCAAGAGCTGATAACATGGCTGAAAAGCCTTTCTGATAAATAAAAGCTGTTAAAAGAACACAGTCAAGGTTTTTTAAAAGATGAGGTGCGTCTTGTCTCCAGAATTCAGGGTGCATGGAAATAAATTATTAAAGGAAGTAAGTATCTTTTCACTTAATGGGAAAAAAGCAGAAGAATTGTAACTCCTTAGTAGAAGGAGTGACAGAACAGTTTTTAACTGTCAAGACTGCTGGTACTCAAGTTGTAATCTTAAATAAATACAACAGCCTGGGTTCCTATTCTTGCCATTAGGTGTAATCGATAGCAATTTCAGTAAAATTGGATCCTTTGCTGAAAGTCTATTCTTGATTTATTGAGAAATCTCTAAGCTTCTCTTTTGGATTCCTTCTCCTGCAGGATTTCTGGCCTGAAAGGAAGGGGGAAACTCCAAAGTGGCCTGCTAGTGACAGGATCATAAAATAATTTGGGTTGGAAGGGGCCTTTAAAGATAGATCATCTCTGCCCTTCCCTGGTGTGGTGTGTTGACCTTGGCCAGCTGCTGGATGTTCACCCACTCCTCCTCTTCTTGCACAGGACAGGATGCAACAGTAAGATGAAAATGCTCATGGGTTGAGTCTAAGAAAGAAATTGCCTACCAACTACCGTCATGGGCAAAACATACTCAACTTGGACGGTGACCTTTATCACCAACTAAAAAAGATTTAAATGGCGAGAAAGAAGAAAAATTAAAACACCTTCCACCCACCTACCCCAACAGCCCTTTCAGGAACACCTTGACCCCGCGGGGGCTCCCCACGGCCGCAGCTCCCTCAGGAAATGTCCCCCTGCTGCGGCGTGGGCCCTCCCCGGGCTGCAGGGTGGAGATCTGCTCCAGCGGGGGCTCTGCAGGGCTGCCAGGGAATCCCTGCTGCCTGTGGGCCTGGAGCCCCTCCTGCCCTCCTCCTCCTGGGGCCTGGGCCCTCTGCTGCTTCTCCCTCGCCCTGGGCCTCCTCCTCGGCCTGTGCCCGCTCTGCCCTTTCGGAAATCTGTTTTTCCCGAGGTGCTGCCAGTTTGGTGCTGGGCTCAGCACTGCCCTGTCATGGGGATGTTGAAGCCACCACAGAGGCCCTGCAGCCCCTAGCCAGCACCTGGGTACAGACACCCAGGGTTTTCCAGCACTTTCCTGCTGGTTTCTCTGTTCCAGGCATGATGCTCATGTCCACGGTCTGGTTTTTGGGTGAAGTTTCACTGAACGAAGGTGGTGCCACCTCTCCTGCCCAGCCCAGTGGCAGGCAGGGAACAAGCAGCAAGCCAGCACACATACATGGCTGAGGACCTGTCCCCAGGAGCCACAGCCACATCTGCCCAGCCTTTAGTGGGTCTGTGTGTTCTTGTCCGGCACTTGCAGGTGCTTTCCTACTTCAGCCTGGTGCCTCTCAATACTAATTATGGTATTTGTCCCTGAGGGAAAGCTATTCAATGTCCTAATTGTGGACTGGTGAAATAGGTGACAGGCATGAGACACCATTTTGTTTTTCAGCCTGTAGGCAGAAAGGCGATGCCCTGTCTGTTTTCGGTGTAAATCAGCTGGAGCGTGGCTGGGCACTGGCATCGGGTGACTAATGGCTTGTAAACCAGCTCATTAAGCTGTAGGGCGTGATAATGGCATATTTTGGCTTACCAGCGACAGCCTCAGTCGGTAGCTGAAGGTAGGGTGTGTGGTGGGACTGGGGCGCTTTCATGCCTTGGGAACAAGTGTTTTGTAGGAGAAATGTTGGATCTGAAGAAGAAATAATAATTAGGCACAAATGTACTCTGGGGGAAATAACCCCCAGATTAAGCCATTAACGATCTTCAAGGAGACCATTTAAACAAACCCGGATTGTAACAGATTCCTATTTTACTCTGTGAGGAGCTAAAGAGAGGATTTGTGACCCAGATGCCGCAGCTCTTCTGCGGGTTTCTCTGAGTGGGACTGAGAGGTGAAGGCAGCCCGCTGCTTGTACAGATAATGCAGAGACCAGACAGACTCTGATGTTTAGAGGGGTGAAAATTGATTTCCTTTAGTGGCTGTTTGAAATTGGAAATTGCAGAAGGAGCTATGGGAAATGCAGCGTTTGAAAATACTTTATTATTACTCTTCCAAAAATGGCTTTACATTACAAAAGGATGTCTTAGACAAAGACAGTGAATTCTTCCTACTGTTCCTTTGTGTTTAAATTAAGTCAGTACTACAAGTTGAATTAAGTTTTATGGCTGTTCTGGTGTGTGGTTTCCACCACCGCTATATTTCTCCTGTTGACCACTTTGATGAAAGGAACAACAGTTATTCCAAATGTTAACTTGAAATGAGGACTTGAGAGAGGGGCTGCCTTGCTCGCGGTGGCATGTGAAGAGATCATGGAGAAGGAGCTGCTCCTGGGGTGCTGGGAACCTGCAGTGTTTTTCCCAGAAATAGGTTAACTCTTGTGCTGTCTTCTTGGTTTGTCCCCCAAGCATTGCTCAGTGACCTCCTTGCTTCCCTGGTGCTGCAGGTGAGGTAAAACCCCTGTTAATAGGATCTGTGAAGTGGCAGGTGTCAAGCACGTCTGCTTCAGGTGTAGGGATCGAGGGGGTTTGGTTTCAGCAAGGATACGATGGCAGAAGTGCTTTTTGGAAAAGCTGACAGGGACAGCAGGATTTGTGTGCAAGGCTTGAGTTGTGTGTTACTGCGAGAGAGATGAACGTGCTGACTCACCTTCAAAAGAGAAAGGCAAACAGCAATTTCTGCTGGAACACAGATTAAATGAACTACTCATACTTTTTTTTTCTGTTCAAAATGACATCAGGTGTTTTTGGACTAGTACAAGAGTGCCCAGGTGAAAAGATTACAGTGATGGAAATGTATATATATACATATATATTTAATCAAACCAATTTAGGAAACAATATATGGGGGTGGGTTTGTTACAGCTTATATAAGTAGGCTTGGCTTAAAGAAAAAAAACAGTTTTAAAGACAAAAATAAGTAGTCATGGAAATGCTTGGTAACTAGTTTGAGTTTGCTTGCTTTGTGGCCAGCCTGGTGAAGAAAACAACAACAACAACAACAAATGTATTCTTTTTGAGTTATGTTTTGAAGGCACCGTCTGCTTTGGAGTCCTCCATTTGTCGACTTGCATTTTGCTCAAGAATCCAGTAAAGCCTTAGGCCCTGCTGTTAATTGTCGGGGCTTTCAAGGCTCCTGGCATACGCATGCATAACGCATGTACAGCATGCGGGCAAACTCTGAAGCGCGGCTGCTGTGGGGAGAGATGCAGTTCAGGGTAGGGGATTTCAGTAAGACTAATAGGTTTAAGGAAATGGCTTTTTTTCTCCCTTATCCCTTCAAATAATCAGTGGGTTTCTTTCATTTTTAAATGTGACAATTTTTTCATGACAAAAAGCACTTTATATTCTAGGCCTTGCCACCCTGATAACGGGTCTCTTCTTTCGCCTTCTCCCTTTCCCGTTGGCTCCATGGTGTGTAGGTATAATGAGGTTTTATGACCACCTGGCTTACATTACTCAAAGAGAACAAAGAACGAAACAATGAACAATGCAACTTGTACTGAAGACTGTTCAGTAGTGGTTAGCACCCCAGTCAGCGGCCTTGTGTCAGGGTCTGTCTGCAGGTCCCTCTGCAGAGCTCAGCTGTGCAGTGACTGCGTGGGTGATACACACAACATCTGTGCAAAGACATTTTTGAAATATGATTAGTAGAGAAGATGAATTTGTGACCAACAGACCAAGGCCAGAGTGGAAAGGGAGCCTTTGGTTTTAACCCCAAGTCTAATTCAAGTCCCGCTGTGGTGCGTGAATGTCTGGGAGCTGCCTTGCCAGGGTGTACCAAGGAGCTTGAACTAGGTTGTCAGCTTTTGGGGAAGGGGTTGCCTTTGCCCCAAACAAGACAATATGCGTCCTCCGATGGTAGAGTGAGCAAAGGATTTTATTTTACTTAAAAAAAAAAAAAAAAAAAGCAGACTGGCTTAGCAGGGTGGATCGAGTTTGCTACAAGCAACTGCACTTGCTTGCAACCTCTTCCAGTCAGAGCTGTGGTAATGTTAGCCTTGAGGAGCTGCCTTATCTGGGTTTTATTGTGTCGTTGCTCTGGTAACAGCAAGTCTTAAACCTTTATTAAAGGAAGCATGGATATTTTATTTTACTCTCTAGACTCCAATCAAAGGGAAATGTTGAGGTTTCTTTCTACCACCATTTTTGCTGTTAGCAGAAAATTTGCACTTGTTCTGCAGAGAGCAAGTTAACCTTGTTTTGGTCTAAAAAGGATGATATTTTACCATAAAAACTTACTTTAAAACAAACAGAAGCTTTGGGAAAACAGACATGAGAACTCATAAGAACACTTGGTGTTTATACTCTAAATGAATATGTGAACTCCTAACACAATTTCTGAAAGTGGGGGAGAAGTTCCCAGGAAACTGTGAATTTAATTCAAGAGGAATTAAACCTTCTTAAAAACTTTGCATATGCTCAGTGCCACGCTACTTTACCAGCGTCTGTTCAGAAATGAACTCCAAGGTCATTCGGGACCATTTCAGAAGGAAGTTATGCAGCTGTTGGGAAAGTTTTCATCTTAGACTACTCTGCCTTTTCTGTGACCGATTGCTGTATTACCATGAGACTATTTGAGGTGGTCTCTTGGGCAGCTCAGACCTTTGTTAAAAAAAATAAAAGCCCTTATAATAAGAGAATGGGAACATGGCAATTGCATGAAGAATCCATATGTAGAAAAGAACAACTAGAATTCTGCCCTTGGTTTTGGGAGATTCTCTTTATGTGTTACTGCAGCATCCTAGCACCCCACTTCTAATAGGTTTTTGCTGTATCCCTCTGAAGTAAGGAGTTTCTTAGTTCTTCAGTTGAAATCCCTCTTCCTCTCCAGTGTTTTTGCTTGGGGAATCAGTAAAGCCTCCTCAGAAGACCTGTTTCATTTGGATTCAGAACCAGTTCAAGTCCCATATGTTGGGAATGGTGTTTAATAATGAGAGTCACCTTACTGGGAAAATATATTTTGGTGTTACTGAATTAGGATTTAATAAAGTCTTAGTTACGGCTTTACTTCTAATTTCATTTGAACATTAAAACTGCAGTATCAAAACCAGAATGCTCAAAATATTCATTATTGTGTCTTTTTTTTCTTGCAGGGAAGTTACCCGGTGTGGGAAGATTTTATAAATAAAGCTGGGAAATTGCAGTCTCAGCTTCGGTAAGTCTTGTGTTGCACAGTCAAGATCGCCTACAAGTACTTGTGTGAGCAGACGTTAAAATTAAATGCAGCTTCTGCCAGGATAATTTTCTAAGCATGTTCTAGTAAAATTGTGCATCTTTCATAGTCAACGCCCATGTATGTAATTGTCACACACTACTGCTGTTCTGATGTATTTCAGGTAAATACATACCTATCACCAATGGTACATAACAAACGTAAAACAAGATAAATTTCATAGCTTCTGATGGAAAATTAGATAACATATTGTTTAGTGAACACGGAGATTTAGAATTAGACATATGTTGTCATTGTTATAAGTGTAGAATACAGCTGGTTTATATTAGAAGAAGGCTCAACAAGTTAAGAGACTTTGGTAGTCTTAACAGCACTTTCTTCTGCTTTAAAAACCAAGGGAATTCCTGTGCTGAACTGTTCATCAGTGGTTATTAAAACTTACTTTATTGGGGTATACTTTGCAAATGTCATTCTGGATTACCTTCAGCAGATTTCTCTTAATAAGTACCATATGTACTGCACTCAGAACAATTCTGTTATCTCCAGAACTCATTCACTTGTAAAGTCTGTTTCTGTTCATATGAATCCAAACTCCATTTCTTCCCAAACCGCAATCTCCTCTGTGCTCCCCAGAGCATCAGCGTTTTCTCACAGCAGCAGTGGTAATAGATACGGTTATTGGCAGTGCATTTTGTGGTTCTGCATTGTGTTGTGAACCGTTTCTGAAGAAGCTGGTGTTTAGGCTCATCTAAATGGCTGGAATACACTGTTCTGCCATGCCATGTCTAAAATAAAACCCTTGCATGTGGTTTTTCCTTCTCCAGCAATCACATTGCAGTAAGGGAGAGTGGAAGAAGAGAAACAGAGAATGTTCCTAGCCGTTTGTACTCTTTAAATACAAGCCTTCAGAGAAGGCAGGAGAAATAGTTAGATTTCAATCCTGTGGCATTGCATTCAATGTAGTGCGTCCCTAGCTAAAGGAACATGCGAGCAGGCAGCTACAGGAACGTGCAAGCAGGCAGCTTGAGCCTGCTTTGAGGATTTGCTGTTCATTTCTAGCAGATGCGAGCCTTTTTCCTCTCGTTCATTTCTGTGCGCTCAGATAAAGGAGAGCAGATGTCATCTGAGCTGGAGCTAGGTCTTCATGGATCTGGTTACTGGAGAAATGGAACTTTGTTATTAGCAGTATAATTAATAATTAACAATATAGTACACGGATAACAGAATGACCTGCAAGTTTGGAAGGCTAAGGACACAAACACTGCTAAGGAAAATCCCAGAAAAGATTACCTTGTTCCAGGGCTAAATATTACTAGCTAGCTGGAAACCTGTCAGGTATTTCTGCCTTCCATTTTATCTCCTGGGCATGTGAAGAGTCCTTATGCATTTGTTTGACGGCCTCTTATTTGGGATCAAATCTTTTGTGCTGTCAACAGGCCATTTACCATGCTGCCAGTTATGTCCTTTTGTATTTTGAGCGTATCTGGAGTGAGACTTGCATAAAATCTTAAAATCTGCCCCAGTTATGGGGTTCTTTTTGGCTGAGGATCAGCTTTCTTGCAGGTCTCCTGTGTTGTGTGGTGTTCTTGTTGTTTTTGCGAGTAGCAAGGAGTTGTCGAAGTGAAGTGGACAGTCCTCCTTCAGGATTTTGGCTGGAGAGGCTGACTCTTAGAGTGAGGAGAAGAAATCAGAGTTATTGCTACAAAAGGTGGGCAGAAATAGCACCATGAAGTAGCTGGGGTAAGGGCACAGTCCTACTTTGCCTGTAGAGCGCTGGCCCAGTTTCATTTAAATTAGGTCGACCAGACTATAACCCATCAGAAATCTGGTCCTGACCTGAGGTGCCTGGCGCTCTAAAAACTTATGTAGAACAAACACACCTGGAAAACTGGAACTCACGTTTGCCATCGCCATCCACTTGAACAGGCAGGTGGTCTGTGTGTGCATTCAAACTGAGAGGGAGTTGGGGTTAGCTGAGAGGTCCCTTCCCTCTCAGGAAGGGACTTGCACCCTGTCTGCTCTTCCAGGAGCGCTGGGTCAGGAAAAAAAACATCTTTTTGAAGGGGAGAAACATCTACCCTGCCACTATCCCGTTTACCCAAGAACTCCAAAACAGCCTGGTTTCCAAGAGGTTGCTATTTTCTGTTTCAAGGGATGCTCGTGCTCCTCAGATGAGAAATTCAGGGAAGCATTTGGCCAGGATCCTAGATAAAAAGAAGGTCCTGCGTGCTCATTCTCAAAATATACATGTTCCCTGGAAATAACAGTGGTTGTAATTTGTACACTAATGGGTGCAGTATAATGTGTGTTAGATTTGTTTTTCATGTTTGACTGCTTAATATTAGTTCATCAGAGGAAATCAGCTAGAAGGGGGATGGCTGTGCTCTTTTGAAACAGCACCTGTCCTGTGCAATTCACAGCTCAGAATTAGCCTGGCTGCCTCCAAGTCCATAGTGCTAACACAAAGCAAGGAAGAGATTAAGCAAGGAAGGAGGGAAAAGGCTAAAATCACATATATAAAAGAGGATATTTTTTTTGTGGCCTCTACAAGTTCTCAGTGGTATTCTTTATAAGCCTAAATGTTTTTGGCAATAATTAAATAGGCAGCGATGAGACACTGCTAACGTTTTGTTATCTGTATGCATTTCAGGACTACAGTAGTAGCAGCTGCTGCCTTCTTGGATGCCTTTCAGAAAGTGGCTGACATGGCTACTAATACACGTGGTAAGCAGATGTGTCAATATTGAGCTTAACAGAATGCTGTGTGGTTTATACCATTTGTCGTAATAAAAAAAAAAGTCTAACTTGTTACATTGACAAGCAGATCTGTGAGACATCTGTTAGATGGACTTGCACTTTGAAAAAGCGACACGTGAAAAAGGAAGTCATCTTTTCTTTACCCAAAAAAATGCTGGAAACCTGTAATTTAAATGTGTCATCAATCATGTGAACACTTCCAATTACCATTTGAATTATACGTTGATGAATAATATTTTAGAAAGCAAGATTTACTGAAATCTGCATTCACTGACGCTTCTGTACCTTAAGTAAATGTAAAAGCTGTGAGGCTTGGTATTCAGCTGCCTTAAATAAGTGTAAGGTTTCAGACGATAGAGCTGATACCAGCTCATGCTGTGGCCTTTGGGGTCTGTGGACACTAATGACGGTAGCTTGTACTTGTATTTTTAAGGAAAGTCTTCGTTTGTCCTTATTCTTTACGTCCGACACTATTGGCCCTCATTAATTTTCCTGGACTGTGGGCTTCCCTGGGTAACACTGAAAGCTTGTTGGTTAGTAGGGAGGTCCAAAATAGTGCAGCCGGCAATCTTTCCAGGCTGCTGAGCTGGAAGGAAACAAAAGGCTGCTTCTCTGTGATGTTGGACGCCCAGTGACCAAGGCATCGCGTGCAGATGTCCATGCAGGGGAAGGGCATTCCCCATGGTCGCTGTGTCCCCAGGCTCCGTCACTGAAGAACGGTTCTGAAGCGAATATATTGCTGCTGAGTGAGTGGCTTTTGTTCACCTCTAACCTTAGAAGCTCTGTGATTTATTTTTTTTTTAAGTCCTAATACGTCCTTGGCGTTTGACCTGGATTGCAATAAAGCAGTATTGCTAATGTGAGGAGTGTGTGTGTTCGTCAGCAGCGTGCGAGCTCAGCCAAACTTCCGTTTCCCTCTGCCATCTCTGGCTAAGAGGAGCAGTAGCAGCTGCTGGAGCATGGATCAAACCACAGAATGACAACAGGGAACAACGTTTTTTTTTTTTTCCTTTTTAAAGCTAATATTTACATTCTGGTAGGAAGTTCCTTGGTTGTGTGTATGCCTTCTGTAAGTTACGCACAACCTACTCATGTAAAATAGTCAACGCTCCAGAAAGTGGAATAAACTAAGGATGAGACCCAAGGCAGAACTTAAGCTGGATTTATGAAGTGTCTTCCTTTGAGCATGATCTCTTCTATTTCTTCTCCCTCCCGCGAAGGGAAAACAAAGTAAACCCTACCAAAATCCTTGAAACTTGTGTTGTCTTCTGGCTGTGCTGGCAGGCTTATAGCATTCCCATTCAGATACCAGGATGACTGAAGCTCCCCTGCTCTCCAACAAAAATGGCTTGTGTGGGTATTGAAGGGTATTTTGCACTTTCTGCTGTGTTACTTGGACTGTATCCAGCAAACATCATGTCTTGTCTCTTATCTCTTAGAACACATCCTTCACAAAAGGAGCTCTGTAAATCCATGCCTGCCAACTTTGTATAGCTCCTCTGTTCTGTCTTTCTGCCTTTCCTGACTGGAAGGATAGAAGGGAATTTTGTTCTTATTTTTAGAAAGTGATGTTCTGGGCAAGGAATCAAAATTCCAAGCCAGTGGTGGTTCTGATCTGCCTCCCAACCCAACTTCCACACGTGCCCATTTAGGAATTTACACATAAGTACTCTATTGCCTTGGAGCATCTCTGGAGTTACGTGTTGGTCCTTTAGAAAATAAGAATCCCTCTAGCTTGCTGTGGATGGGGATAAAATCCTGGTCTCATTGAAGATGATGGTAAAATTCTGTACGGCTTACTGGGGCAAAATGTCCTTAAATTGTATTTTGCAGTTAGTATAAACAACTGTCTTCAGAAAACAAAACCAACCAGGCTGTTTTTCTTATCTCATGTGGGGATTTTAATGGGCTCCCAGTTTTCCTTTCAAGGAATTTTCTAATGTGGAACAATTTTTGGTTAAATTTTGCCTGTTACTTACCCAATTTGTAAAACAATATATTTGATTGTTTAATCAGAAGCCTGGCAATGCTTCACGCTTTTTAGAGGGTCCTTAGCGATCAGGTTACCCCAAGTCAGCAAAGCTGATCTTCAGGCTTTGAATTCCTGTGCATAGGTGCATCCTCTTCTTAAATCCATACACAAACGTTAAAGATAAGCTATGAGGGCAGGGGATATACAAGGCTCGGGTGGCGCTTCCCATGACGAAGGTACCGAGGGTTGGTGCGTTTTGTATCTGAAGGATGAGCCAAATGCTTCTGTGGAGAACACGGAAAAATGTTGAAGTAGGTGTCCATTCCGAGGGACAGTGTTAGTGCCGTATGGGATGATAGAAGTGTAGTAAAGCTGCGTCCTGCATTCTTCTTGTAATCGCTTATCGTTTTACAGAAAGTGGTCTGCTGTTTTCAGGCACACCGATGTAGCTGATGGAAGTGTTCCACCAGTCAGCAGAAGCGCTCTTTGGCTACTCCTTAATCTATTTGCATCAGCATTAGCTTTGAAAGAAGAAAGTGTTTGTTTGGATATACGTTTCTACACGAACACAAGAAGAGATTTGCAGATACCAAGTACTCAAGTATGAGAGCTTATTTCCATCAGCCTCATTCCTTACTCCAGCTGATACCTTTCTCTGCCCCCGTGTATTACTGCTGTTCCCCAGTGCTGACTTTTCCATTTTAGTCCGTCTTTCTGTATGGTTTACTTCCTTCTAATTCTGTGATGGAGCTCAAACACAGGGCATAATTGGAGCTCTGCCTACGGTAAAGCCTGCGCTTGGATGAGCCAACCGTACTTTGCTGTGTTTTCCTCACGTTGTAGCTTTTGAGGTAGGAAAACTTCTGAATGTGAATTAGGTGGTGTTTTGTGCTGATCCCGCGAGCAGATGTGTTTCCTGGCTGGTTCCTTTCTGCGCTGTGCGCTGCTGCTTCCTTCTCTTTTGCCATCAGTCCATTCAGATATGTGCTAACCTGGACTTTAGTCTTTTTAGTCTTTAGTCAGCTCACTGTTTTTCATGTCAACCTGAAAAGGTAAATAAAACACGGTAAAGTAGTTCTGATGAAAAGCTTTTTCTTCCTCTGGACTGGCCTGATACATTCTCCTTTCTTCAAAAGAACAAATATCTAAGCACATCAACTTATGATACATACTTATAAATGTGATGTTAAAACAATGTTTGAAAGAAAAATTGCTTCATTTCTGGTACAAGATTTTTTTAAAAAAGTATGTCACCTTTCTCTAATAATGCAGGCTACATAGCAGTGTGTATTATTGTCTGCTGGTACCAGAGATTTTTAAAAATGGAATTACTTCAAATGTATTTCAACTTCTGAGTTCTAATAAGATATAGATATCTATTTAGCACTTATTTTTCAGACTACGTCTGTTTGACAAGCAGCCTGGCAGAACTTGTTAGTGTGTAGTGGGGTCTGGTATTATTTCTCACTAGGGTTATTAAATTGAAGACTGTCAGAGAAAGATTTTCGTGTAGTTTATGAAAATTTGAAATATTTAAAGCCTGGACTTTGAAACTCACAAAAAATAAATACATACTTTGGTCTACCTTTAAACCCCAGTCAAGTTTGCTTTCGAGGAGGTATTCAGTTGTTGACACAACCTAAATATTTATTTTTTTTGTTTGCCACATGGGTTAGGCCTTTCAATAACTGACATTTCAAATGTTTTTATCTGCACCCATTCTGACTGAAGCATGAAAGATTTAAATCGGATTTCATTTAATAGCTGTTTACCTGATACATTACATATTAGAAATTGGTTCTTTTGGGAAAGCAAGGACTGCGCGTCCCAAATATCACATATAAACATGTTGTAAGTTGGTTATGAACAGTATGTAAAAGGATGCGTGTAAATTTATGTATGCTGGTATTTTTCTGCTTCTGCTCCATTCAAATGTGACTTGTAGATAAGCACTAGAATTGAAGAACTTGAAGAAGTAGGTGAAAAGAGTAACTATTGAAGAACTTGGAAAAGTAGGTGAGAAGAGTAACTATCCTCCTTGTGTTATGAGAGAGATTAATGTGAAGACATGCACACTTCTGTATCTACTTAATACACTGTCAGTGGCTTCCGTGGAAAAAAAAAAAACAACCGCCTTGCCTATCTGCATCTTCACAGGTGTAAATTAAAATTTATGGAAAGATGATCTAAAAGCTTTGATTTACCCTGAAGCTTAAAATTGATCTTCAAAGGGAGATTGTTAATGAGGCAGCTGATATCCACTCTTGTGGGCTTCTTGTTTTTCATTCATACTGGAGGGTTTTACATATACATAGGTGTGTTTGTGATATTAGCAGATTAGTTAAACCATTTTAAGATGCGTTTCAGCATATCACACAGCTTTCTGTGGCCCGTTGGATTCCACGCATTATAATGCTGTTTGAAGTTGCCCCATTTCAACTTGGCAAGTGCAACTAAAGGTATGTTTTCCCTGCCTTTGGTAATTTGGACATCTGTCGTGCTGGTTGGTGCTATTTATGTTTTCCATCTCTCACTTTACAGATGTCTGAGAGGACTTTAAGGCAATACAGAGCCAGTGGGAAGAGTTGCAGGAAATTCCAGTTGAGATGCCTGGTGGGCAGAGAGGCTTTGAGTTTGGCGAGGGAAGAGCTATGGATGGCCAGCCAGCTGCGAAGGGACACTGAGCAGACCTGGAAGTGGAACTGTGCCTGAGCCTACATGGCACGTGGCGCTAACAGGGTAACAAAACCAGCACAGCCATTTTCCTGTTTTCCTTTTGAGGAACAGGATATATTAGTCTGGATGAAGTGCTGCGCTAAAGTGTCTCCTTTTTTTTCAGGCCCCATTAAACTTTATCAGCACTCAGAAATGTAAATACGGTTTTTACTCATAAAATTAAATCTGATTAATATCTGTGAGTGTTTGCCTCAGGTAGCTCTTGTGCTGAAGTGATCAGTAACTGCCTTCCACATTTAAGAAAACTGCTTAAAATAGGACCTTGGGTACAGATTTGTGTTCTTGGGCAGACTCTGCACGTGTGTTGCCCCAGGTATTGTGCGAGCACACCTTCGGGCAGTCCTTGCTCTGGGTGTTTCATTGTCATCTTAGCCAGGATAAATGGCATTTATTGAAGTGTTTTTTCAAGGTGACAAGCTGCACAAATGCTGCAATGCTGGAATTAGCATCTGTATCTCCCAAATACCTGTGCTCAGGCCTTCTGAACTGCAGACCAGGAACAGTGTGACCCCAGGGATGAATTGTTAGAGCCATGGCAAAATGTTACAGACGGTACTGAAAAGGTGGCTTGCTTGCTTATTTATTTATTTTTCTGAAAAAAAAAAATCAAGAAAAAGGGAGTCTAGGGAGGGGAAAGGTGCTTACCACCATCTGTAGCAGTGGACGTAAAATGTGTATAGCATTTTGCAAAAATCTTCATACACTCTTGGATGTAAACTGGGGAACTGTGATGGTCTCTGCATAAATTCAGGGTGGAAAGAAAGCTGGACACCAGGGAAGGGGTTCTCACTGTTCAATTCTTTTTGTTTTTCTTGACTCCTCTTTAACTTCAGATGCTCATGCTCAAAATAACGAAACCTTTGTTTCAGCTTCCTGTCAGTTAGGATAAGACTTTGTAATAAGCACTTACTCCTCCCGTGGAGTCTTTGAAGTAGAATAATACAGTCCAGGCTTTTTCTTGCAGATTTTCAAATATAAAATAATCAGGAAGAAAATTATCTAAATGAACCATTCAGTCTTCCATTATACTTTCATGAAGATGATGCATAACACAGGACCAATTCACAATCACCGCCAGATGATTTTGAAGCTGGATGCACACTTACACATCTGTTGCATTTTGAAAAATGAGACTTGTAAATGCTTATTTTGAGTGCTAAAACTGTAAAACATACACACATATATATATGTATGTATGTATATATGTAACGGTGCAATTTTGTTGCTTCCAGATTCCTGTTTTTCTCTTGACAAGTAGCAAATGTCAGTCTATGGCTATCAAAAAATGTTCCACCCTGAGAAGTCTGCTGCTGACGTGAGCCCGTTTGGCTGGAGCAGTCAAATGGGATGAACATCTTAAACACAAGAACAGTAGTTTGGTTGCTTTGCTTATTAACGAATTGATTTTTTTTTAGAGGTTTAAAAGGGCTGTGGTGTAGGTAAAACATTACCATTGCTTTTTCTTTGGGTGAGTGTGTGCACTGCAGTGTAAAAGAGCTTTATTTATCTTTTTGGCTTTTTTTTTTCCCACCCTTAAGATCAAGACAAAATCTAGCTCAGGGTTGCTGACAACATTTGTGCTGGTTTGATTCTCCTACCTAAGGAGAAATCTCCAGGGTG
Source organism: Anser brachyrhynchus (assembly GCF_964034855.1). Taxonomy (NCBI): domain Eukaryota; kingdom Metazoa; phylum Chordata; class Aves; order Anseriformes; family Anatidae; genus Anser; species Anser brachyrhynchus. The sequence continues at coordinate 149,914,593 of NC_137695.1, read as the reverse complement.
ATGGATGAAAATAATCATTATAACTTCTGTAGTCTGCTACCCATTGGCGCTGTGCATGGTATGATGTATAAGTAGAGTCTGTGTTTGCCCTACAACCCAATATTTTTTGAGCTTAAGGTGCTTTACTAAGACACTAAAGTGTTAGGAAATGGCTAAAGCTGCCATGTAATTGAGGGTGCTGACAGCAGACAGAAAATTTGAATGCAAGAGGGAGGCTTCTGTGAAGGAGAAAAATAAAAGGTTTGGTGGGGGGAGGAGAGGTGCAAATAAACTTCTTTCCTTATTGCGGCTTCTCAGTACTTAAAGGGGGCTTATAAAAAAGACGGAGGGCAACTTTTTGAGTCAGAAATCTCTGTGAGCGTGGGGGAAGGAGGGTAAGTACAGAGTTCATTTTCCATACGCTCAGTGTAAGAGTTCTTCCTCTCCCCTTTCTTAAGCGGCTTTTGATAGGAGAGAAATCGGGCCCTGTTTTTCTGCAGTCTTGGGGTGGGTGGATGGATGGATGGATTGCTGCTCTCAAGGGCTGTCTCTCCGTCCATGACGGTGTGGCATCGTCAGGTAGAACTCCTACACCTCAGTAACTAAACGCTGGCTTTGTAACTGCAAAGAGCTTTCTCGTTCTTAGAAGTGAACTTTTAGTGTCGTAAGCATCCAGTTTGGGAAACAACGAGGATAGATCACAGAAAGAAACTGCTTTGGATAATTTATTAGTGTGCGAGAGGTAAAGATGCAAAAGCATCTTTTTGATAATGGGATGTGAAATTGAAAATGAAGGTTTTGATTGAGGTTTTGGTTGGTGGTTGGTTTTCCCAGCGTAGCGCATGTTCCTGTGGTGGGAGATCCTCTTTCAAGCTAATTCAGTCAGCCTTTTGTTGTGATAAATTGCTAGTTGGCAGATAACAACGATTTTGTAGTAACCACAACAAGAGAGTTATTACAGCTTTCTATTTAATCTGTCACTAGTTGGATAGCAAAAGTAGCCCAAGATACATTTTCCTGACCTTTTATTTAATACCTTATTTGTATTTATCTGCAGTAAGACAGAAAGGTGTGTGATATGGTAAGAGAATTAAAAAAAATCAGTTCAGACTAAGCTAAGGTTCCTGTAAAGGGACCTGAGGGTTCCTTCTTGCCTTATGGAACTTGCCCATAACATCGAGTGGAGGCAGCAGAGCAGTTGCTGTGCTGCTTCTGCCTCATCCTTGTGCCTTACAGGTGTCTCAAAATGCAGGCTCAACGTTGTCCTCTTGTTGGTCAACTTGGATGCAACTTCCAGGAAGAGATGATACGTTGGTGAAGGGTCGGGTTGGTGCTGTCAGCTGGCTTCATGCAAGATCACCAGACCTCTAGGGAAGCAGGTGTTGACCTGACCAGAGTTCAGGCAGTTACTTTGACCTCATCGCACCCTGGTCCGCAGGTCTCTTGAACCGCTCGCAGCGTTTCTTCACATCAGCAAGGCAGTTTGGGTGACGGTTGAAATGTGTGCTTTGACCTGGGATGCCTTCTCTGACTCCCTAAGTCTATTCCTACCCTTGCGGGACAGAAATTATGGTTGTGTTTAATGACAGAAGAGGTATGCAAAAAAAAAAAAAAGTGAAATTACAAGCTCCAGCAGCCTAATGTTGAATGGAGAGTCCAGAACAATGGAGCCCTGTGTAATCGTTAACAAAAGCACCAGTGGCATTTGCATTGTCTGACGGGTCTTTTTGCTCTCCCCAATGCCATCTGCCTCACAGAAGGATGCTCTTCCGCACGCTTTCAGAAGTGTCAGGACAGAAGATGGTGCATGTTTGCCCTGCGTGTGTCCGTCCATCCATGCTGCTGTTCCCACTAGCAGGTGATTTACTCGGTGATATGATTCATATCGTGTTTGCATACCTGCTGCTTCCAGGGAAGCTTTACATGTTCGTGGTAATGCCGAGGTCTTGCTTAAAAATAGACAGGCTTCCTTCATTTTCTTGTCCTTCTGTTTGCTCCATGATTTGTCGGGTGTTGCCAGCACAAACGTTTGTCCCTGTTGCTGTGCAAGCTGTTCGCTCCTTCCCTCCTCCCCTACATGTTAGTTTTCTTCAGCGAAGCAGTGCCCTGGTCGCCTCTTCCCTGGCTGGGGTAGCAAAACGTGCACTACCCAGGCTTGTGGGCTCACTTGGAGATGTGGGGAAGAGTCCCGCTGGTTCTTGAATTTCACTGGAAAATCAGCATCTGCCCAGGACAAGAAGTGCATTGTTCTGCGCGTCCTCCTCTTCTACTCCTACACTTGACAAAGTCCAACCTGTAGAACTGCTTCTGAAAAGTTAAAATCATATAATTACCTTGCTGTTTCACTTCAGGGCTTAGAGCCCTCTTGTTGCCTTTGTGCTTTTTATAGTGGTTTTTCCTGCAAATTCGTGTGACCTGCCCTCCGCTCAGGCTGGTTTTTGGACAGGGTGGAGAAGGAAAGGAAGATAGGCAGTTTGTGACGGCTCTTGGGCTGTGACCTGACAGCATTTCCTGTGAAATGCTGGGACTTTTGTGTGTAAGCGTATATTTATACATGCTTAAATCCACTGCTTTGGAGTTTGGGGTTTTATTGTTTTTACTAGGGCTCCTCGCATGTAAAAAGGAGTGTTTTCTCGTCTAATGAAGCCGTTGAAAAAAATGCTGCAGCCTTTGCGGCCGCCATCCGAAGGCAGGCTTTGTGGAAACCACTTCAAAACTAATAGCAGTGGCAATTGTGTGTGTGGGAGGGGAGGAGGGCGCCTCGGTCTGCGGCGTGGTGGTGTCACGGGGTAGAATAGGTCTGGCTTTGTACAATCAACCCCTGCAATTGTTGTGAAATCCTCCTCTCCTGCAGCATTTATTACTATGTAAAATTGAAATCGGCATGATTTCCTGCTGCGAGCGCCTGTGCCGAGGGATGGGTTACTATAGTAACTAATATCGAGGAGCTGGCTGAGGCTTCACTCCGGAGCTGCGTCTGAGCGTATTTCACAGTTCGATGCAATCCTGTGCGAGGATCTGATTGAGGACAAACAAGAAGGCAGAGGTGGCGGCTGCCGTCGCTGCAGTAGCAGCGTGTGCACCTTGAAATGGGTGTTGAGGTCCAAATGAGGTCCAAAAATATGCATTTTCCAAAATGTTGGAAGTGAGTTGTTGTTATTTTGTCTCCGTTCACCAGCTTTCCCTCAGGAGACACCGAAGAACACGCCGATCAGCGTGTGTTGCTGTCCTGGCGTCACTTCAGCCCACCTCGGAGCAAAACATAAGTCTAGGGACTGGGTATGTTTCCTCCCAAGAGTAATAGCCCTTGGGGTGGCTGCTGTTCTGGTTTGAAGTGGAGCTGGTGCCTGTTCTGCTGAGCATGATAAATAGCATTGTTAATGAGGTTTCGTCTGGACAACCAGCTTCTGCTCTCACTTAGGCCCAGGCAAGCCTACTAAATGTGTTTGTTTTGCAAGGTTAAGCAGGGAAGGGGAAGTGGGGAGGGCTGGAGCTTTGTTGTAGGTTGTAGGCTTTCAGTGTGCCGGGCAATCTGGAAAGCTTCGTTTGCACGGTTTGCAAGCAGTCCGCAAAGGCGAAGTGGGATCAGGTGTATGACAATGAAATTTAATCTTCCATTAAGGGTCACTTTCAAAGTGAAACTCATTGGATGTGGTGGAGGCGGAGAGGAAACGCAGAATAGCAGTGTCTGTCAAGAAGGCCTCTCAGTATAAAAACTGGACCTAGCCAGGTGGCGATGTTATTGCTGTCTTTCCTCAGTAGTTCCCTACAATTGTGTTGAGGCCAACTCGAACTGCCAAGTAAGTGTATTAGCATTGATGAAATAGCCTGAAGTGTGAAGGTGTCTTTGCGTATGACTGAAAGTTTTGTACGGCTGCGATAGAAAAGGAGATGTGTATGAGCATAAAGACCCGTCCCTCTTCGCTCCCAAACCCTCTCCTCCGAAGAGCCAAGAATCCTCAAGGAGAGGGTGAACCTACATGTCTTGTGCACCTGTAGGCACCAACGTGTCCACACGCACGTCTGCACACACCTGGTTGAGGGATGACTGCCATTTGCTTGGGGTGGCCAAGCAAGAGGAGAGCCTTGACCTGGCCGCCCCAAGAACTGCCACTTAGATGTTTGGCATTTGGGGAAGCTGGAGGGAGGTGAGGAATGAGACTCTGGAGAAGAAGAAATGGGTGGAGGACAAAGAGGAGCTGGGTATATTGTGCTGGGAATATTTAGGTGAGATCAGGTACATATTCATTAAGAAAAGAGGTTTTATATTTCCAAAAAAAAAATGCCTGTTCAAAGAGGTCATCTTTTATATTCACTGTTCTAAATTTTATTGTAAGCAAGACCATAGCAAAAAGTGCTACAGTGATTTAAAAAAAGAATAAATGTTACGGCATTATGCCAGTTGCATCAAGAGATTAAAATAACGATGTGTTTGAATAACTTGAATTTGGACCACGCTGAGATATGGCCGGATTAACAAATAGAGAAGTATTGGAAATGGTTATTTGAGAACATAATGGCAGATGTTGCTGAGAAGTAGTGTTCATCTGTGTACTTCTGTGGAAGTAAAAAAGCAAAACAAACAAATCCAGCAAAACAAAACAACCCTCCTCCTCTTGCAGGCAGGTACTAAGCAGAGTCCTGCAATGAGTCTTAGAATAAGATTTTGTTATACTTGCACAGTACAGTGATGCAAGTCTGGAACAATGAGCTTCTATAAATAAATTAAACCCAAAGTACATTTGCTAAGTACCGAAAGTGCACATTGTGATGGATTATCCATGTTCTTAATGCTTGTTCATTTTCTACTAGTTTGCAAACTTACTGAGTCCAACAGAGCACGTTTCCCTTTGATGCTGTTGTGAATGTGTGTTCATTTTAAATCTAGGTTATCTTGCAGCGAGAGTAGCAGCTCAGTGTGAGCGTTAGTCACTTTGGTTCAAAGGTAAAGAGTTCACATGTTGTTCTTCTCTAGCTACTGTACAGGCAGGAGCCGTGGTTATGGATGTAGTCAGGGGAATGTTCGAGCTATTAAGCTGAAATGTAGCTTGCTGCTGGGGAACTGAATGCTGTCATTGAACATGCACCGTGTTGCAAAGCCCTTTCCAGACCGTGTGGTTCAAACGCACCTTATGCATTCAGGATGGATAATAAATTTAGACTAACAGATTTTAATCTTTCATTGTGAGCTTGAGGCTGGCCTTAGTAGGGAGTTACAACCTCCGTGTTTCTCAAGCTGCATTTTAAGGAGGGTTTTAACCATTCTCTCTGAAGTGGCTGTCTGTTTTCAGACTTTGTTCTTCGCAGTGTATATTCTTTGTCGGCAACCTTACTAATTTAATATGGCTCCCAAAATTAGGGGTGGGAGAAAAAGCTTGGTGTACGTTACCCAACTAGAGTGCATATGTAGTGAAGAAAGTAATTGAGATACTACTGTGAGGGTAACCATACACTCAGTGTAAATGAGCCTGGAGTTCAGATGTGTTTTAAAACAAATGTATTTGCTAGAATAAAGCTTTCTTGTTAAGGCTTTGTATTAGGGTTGATAGGCACCCACAGAGAGGAGAAAAAAGCTAATGCTTTCAAAAATGGAAGCAACCACTCGTCTGCCTGTCATTTATATTGCTAAGGGGTTTTAGGACCAGAGTGGCAGGAAGTCTATCCTGTGCTCAGTAACAGTGTCAGTTAATGAAGGTTAAAGCATGGTAAGGTTAAAAAGCGTTTCTATCCAGTATGCTTTCCAAAGCTCTGTGTCTCCAATTCCCTACTTTCAATGTTTAATCTATTGAAAATGGTCAGCATTTTGACCTCTCCAGATCTAAGCTTTTGAGGTCATGATTGTCATAGATAAAGTGACCTTTGTTTTTCAGTTAATGTTTGACTGCTGTTTACTTCAAATTAGTCCCAGTTTGGTTCTAAGTTATTTCCAGGAGTGATTTCTGTCAAAAAAGGAAGGTGGACTCAAAACTAATGCCCTCCAGGTCTGCAGAGAAACCAAACGATGTATGAATAGCTTTCTTATCTCTCCTCTCTCTCATTTTCTGAGAAAAGATCTCTTAGATGAAATGCATTCGGCATGTAAAAAGCTTCTTATGACCAATGGGAGTAAACATGAAACATTAATGATGCAGCTTGAAGTTGCATGGAAACAAACTGGGGCAAGTCAGTTCATTTTACCTTTGATTCATTGCTTCCAGCAGTTACAAAGAGAAAAGGTTGAATGGACTCAAGGCAAGTATGAGTCTCTTCCTTTAGCTGTTGCTTGTAATGATGTATTTTGCCCCCAAACAGCAGTTTCTGTAAGTAGGTGCACAGAATTTATAAATTCCAAGTATAACTCTTTTAAAGGAAACAATGTGATAATAACAATTTATATAATTGGAATGATTTATAGTTAAAGAGTTTTATTTAAAGGAAGAATAAAGTAAAGACTTCCAAGAATAGTTGTGCATTTTATAGGTTTGAACAACCCCTGGGATGGAGGTGTGAAGTGGCAGTCTGACCACAAGACTTGGATCTCAGACACTTCTGGGTACATTTGTTCTGCTGACCTGCTTGTAGCACTGAAAATTTCTTCCGGTCTTGATATCTCTGAAGTTTGTGCAAGTTTCTTAACCATAGAATGACAGAATAGGTTGAAAGGGACTTCTAACCATCATCTAGCCCACCCCTTCTGCCCTGGGCAGGGACACCTCCCACCAGCCCAGGTTGCCCAAAGCCCCATCCAGCCTGGCCTTGAGCACCTCCAGGGATGGGGCACCCACAGCTTCTCTGGGCAGCCTGTGCCAGGGCCTCACCACCCTCTGAGTGAAGAATTTCTTCCAAATATCTAATTTAAACCTACCCTCTTCTAGTTTAAAACACAGTTTATCCCTTGTCCCGTCACTACATGACCTTCTAAAGAGTCCCTCCCCATCCCTCCTGTAGGCCCCCTTTGGGCACTGGCAGGCCGCAGTGAGGTCTCCCTGGAGCCTTCTCTTCTCCAGGCTGAACAACCCCAACTCCCTCAGCCTGTCTTCATAGGAGAGGTGCTCCAGCCCCTTGATCATATTTGTGGCCCTCCTCTGGACTCTTTCTAACAGGTCCACATCCTTCTTGTGCTGGAGGCCCCAGAGCTGAATGCAGGGCTCCAGGTGGGGTCTCACGAGAGCAGAGCAGAGGAGAACCCCTTCCCTTGCCCTGCTGGCCACGCTGCTTTTGATGCAGCCCAGGGCACGGTCGGCTTTCTGGCCTGCAAGCGCACTTTGCTGGCTCACGTTGAGCTTCTCGTCAACCAACACCCCCAGGTCCTTTCCCACATCATCTGTTGGAGACCAAGCATGAGGTGCCACGTAGCTCCTGCAGAGTGACTAAATTAAAAATGCTGGGTCTGGAATTCCTGCCATCTAATTTTCTTCAGTAATGCTGTTTAGGATCCCCTATTTGCTGATTTGCGTGCCCGCAACTCCTTAAACTTACTTAGTGGGGCTAAACAGGTGGGTTTCTGCTCACAGGATCTTGGGGGCACACAGTGCCATCAAATAGATTTTTATATCCACTTCTTTTTCTTTCTCTTTCTTTCCTTTTTCATAGGAAATATGGGGTAATTGTTGTTTTCCAGTGTTTTGTTAGTCTGCCGAGAGATCCCTGTCTGGTTCAGTGTGTTCTGCTTTGCAGAGGGCAGTACTTGTTTTTATTGGCAAGAGGCTTACCTGTGGTTTTTTGCTTTCAAATTCTGTGGGTTTCCGTGCGTTTTCCTTTCTTTCTGTGGCACTACACGTCTCCTGCAGCATCTTCAGCGTATTTGCATCGAGTTTGATGACTCAGCCACGTAACTGGAAGAATAGCCTGGTTTTGAGAAGAGGAGTGGTACCAACAAGTGATGAACAAGGTGCAGTATTCTTAATTGATTGGATGGAGTTAGGCCTAGCTACAGTTGTATTACTTTCTTTCTTGGTCCCTAAAAACCCCAGGTGCTCTTGTAACTCATAGAGCCCTCTCAGTAGTGGTATAGGAAGGATTAAGGCAGACAAACTTGTTTCTGCCAGGTAAAGAAGGTGTCAAACTAGACAATCCTGAAAGCCTTGTTTTTAAAGCACCACTTCCCTGTCCACGTTGGTTCAGGTTTTAATTATGCGATATTAAGATTTCTTAAATGCAGTGTATTTAGACAAAGACCTTTCCAGGCAGCAATAAACGCTTCACTTGTAGTCATTTACCTCCTGTTTTGTTTTCTGGTTAACTTGTTTTAGATTTCAATCCTGTAGCTAGAGCTGCCACCCTTGTAAAGATATTCAAAGAAGCTCTACAGGAAATTTGCTTTGCGGGGAGAGTTGTCAGAGCCATCTCACTATTTTAAGCTATGACGTAAGGCATTTTAATATTCTTATAAGGCTTTTTTTAGCCCAAATTATGCTGGAGGAAGAGTAGGAGTAGAATTGCTTTGGCAGAAACGTGAGGAACTGCATCTCTAGGTTGGATGGATGTGTTATCAATATAACTTATCAGTTAATTAAATCTGCTTGGGAAGGTTTCTGGGGGAGTGCTAAACAGTGATGGCCTCGTATGACTTAAATATCTGCAAGTCAGCTTAGCTGGACAGGTAGATCTTGGACAAAATGGTTTTTAAGTTTTCAAGTTCTTAAACTTAAGAAGTAGCCTCGTGGGATGTCACTGTTAACAGCCATCTAGTGCAAATTTAGATTTTTTTTTTTTTGATAATATTAGAGTGAAATATGATTAGAGGAGAAGTTATTCACCCCAGTTACCAGTGTAAGGGGCAAAGATAAGTCCTGCCCAGAGGAAGAGAGCACGGTGCTTTGATAAATAAGGGTAACTGAATGAATGGTGGCAGGCAGGTGACTGCCAGTTCTGGGTTTGCATATGGAAAGCATCGGGCCAGGAAGTGCTCTGAGCTTTTTGTCTCCCTCCCTTTCAGCTGCTTTGCAAACTGAATGCCTCTGTGTCCTGCAGGCAGAGAGCAGCCCTTGTGGCTGCACCCCTCTTCCCTGGTCGCCTGCTTCCCCTCGTTTTCTGTCTCCAGTATGTACGGCTGCAGCCCTGGGCTGCTGACCACAAAGTAAAACTTGGCTTGGATTTGAGTTTCATTTTGCACTGGCCGGTCTCAGTCTGTGGGAGAAACTGTACGAGGGTTTCAAAGCATCCAAGTGATTCATAGCTCATTTTCTTTTTAAGGAGCAGCAGGACCATTAGATCATCTAACCTGATTATCTGCAGAGGATGGGTCAGTGCTTACCTTACAGCCCGTGCTGGACACAGCGATGGTTGCAGCCCTACAGCAGAGAGAAGTGTGGAAACAGGCAGGCTCTGTGGAGCTGCAGATGGGCTGGAAAATGCCTTGGCTGCCTCTTTTTGCATTAAAAAATCATGTAAAAATATTTTAACCAAACTAGCACCCACAAGAAGACTTGGTTGGGTTGCCTTCCTTGAGTTGGGTCTTGGAGGAAACAGAGACATCGGGTTTGGCGGCGTCTATCTGTGGATTTTGTGTAAATTTTACAGACACGAGGGGAATGGATCCGGATCCTCTTGGCACATCCCAGAGCAGGCAGGAATGCGCACCTCCTGTAACGTGCGAGTTTCACGGTGCTTGTGGGAGCAGCTGTGCCAAGCCATGGCCTGGAATGAAACGCCACGGCCAGGAATAACTAACGTGGTGTTGAGGGAGCTGCTGGCTCTTTTTCCGCTCTGGGTTGGCTGCAGGAGTCCAAGGAAAAACCCAGTGAAGAGCTCTGTTGTCCTCGCGGGACTCGTAACGCCCCGTTTAGCACAGATCTCACGCGGCTCACGCTGGTGTTAGTAACCGTCAGGTTCTCCTCGGAGTTGTCAGCACTGCACGCTGTTTGTTCTTCTCGCTCGGCTGGGTTGAGACTTCAAAATAACCCCACACGCTGCCACAGCAGCGATCTTGAGCAACCTGCCTGAAGATGACCTCTTCCTACGGCACAAGCAGAGCTGCTTCGGTGGTAGTAAAAGGCTTATGCCTTGATTTACCGTGGGCTGATCTCGTGAACGCAGTAGCTGGTGGTGGTGGGTCGTTTAATACCAGTGCGTTTTTACAGCTTTTGTCTGCGTTGTGATGAGAGGAGACAAAAAGCACAGCTGCAGCAGGGGTCATGGAAGTTGCAGGTGTGAGGTTGGCTGCCGGATGCCAAGTTGCCATCTGTGTTGATGCTCTGTGGTTTTTATTTATTTATTTATTTTTTTTTTGCAGTCCACTTGCCTAAAAATGAGAGCAAGATATAAAATAAGTGAGCAACCGAAGATAGCTTTCATCCAGTTTCTGCAGCTTCACTGTTTAACCAGAAGCGTGTGAAAGCGTTTGTATGAGCTGAGATGGCATCAGGCTTAAGAGGCTTGGACGGAGGTGGTGGTGTCCTGGCCGCTGTGTTCAACATTTCAGGCTCTTTTTCCTAGGTCTTAAACAAGTTCGTCTTCTGCAGTCTAGGAGGTGTGGAGAAATGGAAGAAAGAAGTTGCAGGTGTTATCTGCACAAGCCTGTACGAAGAAAAGAAAAGCAGCCACATTGTTTTTGCCTATCTGTGTTTTTAATACTAAATTTCGTGCCTGTGTTCTGACATTTTAAAGCTAACTAAATAGGGTCAGTAACCTTAAGCATTTAAAGGAGAAAAAAAAAAAAAAGTGTGGTGCTTGCTATAATTAAGTCAGTGATGTCCTGAATGTATTTTAAATTCCTAGCTCTAGAAAGCTGTTAAATATTTCTGCCTGGCATGCAGCGAGTGCCCTTGTTTACAGCATGCCTGGGAGCTGCGTGGATTCCCCAGCATTGCGTGCGGAGTGGTTTATAACACTCGTCGACATGTGCTGCTCTGACTGGAGGGGAGTGCTTGGAGCCGTGCGTCGGATTGCCCAAATCGTAGCTTCCAGGAATGGTCGTGAGGACGGGCAGAAGGGGCTCTGGAGCGTGGGCGGCTGCAGCACACCCTGGCCGAAGGGAAGCCCTTCGCTGGTGGCTGCGGTGATCCCGGCCTCTCCGAAATGCGGAGCTCGAAGCAGCTATTTGCTTCCTGAAATAACACGGGGAGGGAGTTGGAGCATGCTGGCTTTCCTCTCTTTTCCTCCTTATTTGCACTACAAGGAGGAGCTAGGCGCTGAGGGAACCGGTTCTCTTTTAGAGAGAGAGCCGTTTGCATAGGGCAAGTTACACTCGCTGCTGTCTGCTTTGAAACGTTTCCTTGTGGAAGCTGAGGCCGTAAGCAGCTGTGAGACCAGAAATATAGCATAATGCGTTCCGGCCTGTGTTTATCGTTCTCATCTCGAGAGAAAACGTACTGATTACATCCAGCAGTTTTTTAATTGGAGAGGAATGAGATGCTGGTCTCTTTTCGGTTTGGAAAAGAAAATGTTTTTAAAAAAAAAAAAGAGAGAGTAATAATACTTAGCTGAAATTTCCATTTGCAGCTACACAATCTGGAGAAAAGCAACGGGCGCTTGACAATGTCAGCTGGGTGACATGGAGTTGATCAGCGCGTCTTTTCGTAACCGTGAATTTCATGTATCTATGGGATAGACTCACAGTTTGGGCAAGTTTTTATTGATTCAAATTTAATTCTATCAACTACTGCTAGATGAGAAAAAGATTTCTCTTTTTATGAAGGGCGAGAGAGTTTCTGCTTAAGGAAAACCAGAAGAATAAAAAGATCATTTGGCAGCAGATGTCCAGCAGCTTGTAACCAGCAATTGAGATTTGCACTCCAGACCTCTTCAATTGGACGTGTCCACTATGTCTGGAGAAAACAGCCTGAGGCCTTGCAGCTTTTCCAGTGTTTCTGTGCAGCTGCCAGACTGGTAGGGAACATTTTTATTAGGACTCTCGAAGCAATATCTTAGGGCTACTTTATTCTGCTGCACGTTTAATAATTTGGGGTAGTTATTCACTTCAGAGCCTGTCTTTCTGTGGTGAGCGCTGTATTTTTGGTGTTCAAGCAGCAACAACAAGTGCTCTGTCTCTGCGTTATCTCTGATTCCTGTGACCTATGCAGCGGGCTGTGGCCTTTGTGTGTGTGACAGCGTACGTGCGCGGAGGGTCACAGAGCTGCAGGTGGTGTGACCCACCTTCACCTGCTGCACAGGGACTGGAAACGAGTCCGAGGCTCCACTCAAAAGGTTTTTTGTAGCTCCTGCATGGATGGAAATAACTGCTGTGGTGCTGTGATGGATCTGCCAGGTTAATTACTGTGATAAGCGGGGGAAAAAAACTGGACCAGGACAATACGTGAAATGTGGAGGAGTGCAGTGTACCCCTTAGCCAGCTGGACCATCGTCTTTCTCCACGAGCAAGGTTTGAGGAGCCCAGTAGAAAGTACGGTCATCTTCAGAATATCTTCCTCCTGCAGAAATCACTTCACTGCCATGCTGGCCTTCATTGGCAGCAAGTAGCAGGCATCCCAGAGGTCAGAGGTGCTTCTCTTACCTGCTGGTTGTTTGAAGAAGGGGTCGCACACATCTGCAGAGGCTTGTCTCAGGACTGAGGTTCATTGTTGTATTTTAAATGGGATGCACTGCAGACAGAATTAGTGCTAAATCCGTGCTTTGAGCGTTGTCAAAGCACCGACCTTGCCTTTTGTTGGCCAGCCAGAGGGACGGAGCGTGGCAGGAAGGTTGGAGGAGCTGGGTGCCATGTGCAGTCACCAGCACACATCCCGAGTAGCATCCCGTGGCGCAGTGATCCTGCGGGAGGAACGTCAGCCTCGGCAAACAGCGCTGGAAGAGGTGTGGTCTTCAGAGGTGAAAGATCTGGAAACACTTTTTAGATACCATTTAGAAACAAATTTAAGAGTTGCCTGCTGCAAGAGGCAGTCTGAGAGGGTAAGGTCATTTGGGAGTATCCTACTTCTTGTGTGAAGGTATGTGCAGGGAAGTTTGGGCTCTTGCTTCACAAACACCTTGCTTTGCCTATAAAATAAACATGTAAAGAAGTGCAGGGCTGTGCTTCATTCTTGCGTTATTCTCCAATCCTTTGTAAATATTCATATAAAGATGACTTTAAAGTGTTTTCTTGAATGAGCTCAAATGCTAAGTGTTATGAAAACAAGGTTAGGCTAAACTCTGTTCATAGCTGGATGAGGAGCTTGGAAGCTGAGTGATAACGCAGTCACAGGTCAGTAATCTGGAGGTTAATAGGTAAAAGTATTTGTAATGAACTTTCTGATTGGAAGACCCTTAAGGCGGTGCCTGTGTGCTCAGCACTATGTCGCTTTGCTTGCCCTGAGACAAGGATACCATCGTGAAAGATCTTTTTTTTCATAGTACTATATGAGTAACAGCTTGTGAACACGTAGATCTTGTAATTCTTGAGCCAGTTATTTCTGTGGAGCGACTGAAATTGCAGGGTTTTAGTGCAGGAGCATGATTTCTGATTTTTTTTTTTCATGATTTATCTGTGAATCTTAGTTGCTTTTTAAAAGCAACAGTCTTTTATTCTGAGCAAGGTAATGCAAAGCACAGCTCTTGCAGTTTTGTGGTAGGTCTTGCTGGTACAGACATCTACAATAGCTGAGACGCGTTTCATTCAAATTTAAAAATAAAAAGGGGGAAACAAACAAAAAATGGGCCTGTTTATAAACCACCAGAGCAGGTTTATGGGATGGGCACTCTTGACTGAGGCTGCTTGTTCACTGCAAGAGCTTGGGTTGCGTGTTTAGCTTTTAATTCCTATGAATGGGGTTTTTCTTAGCTAACCTCATTTGAGTGCAAGTGGGAGACTGGGGGAGGAAAGAGAAATGGGAGGGAGTGTTCACATTTGTGGAGTCCACTTCTTTTTAAACTAAATGTTACGTGCTAATCGTGCCCCATAATACACACGGCGTTAATGTATAAGACACGTTTTTCTAGCTGCTGGAATTAAAACAGAGGTGACCTTCTGAGATGAGTAACAAGTCGCAGTCCTAAATGTAGCACGTTGTAATTAAGGAACCTCCCCTGCTAATTTGCTCCACCGGCAGTGCATTTAGAATATAGCCCTCCAATTTTGGCAATTCTGCTTGTAAATACGTGGTGCTGGCAGTTCTGTAGAGGACTCAGTGAATCAGGATGGCTTCTGGGGCAGCATCCTGGTGTTCAGGGACATCCCAATGCAAATTCCAGAATTCCTCACGCATTTTCATCTTCATGCTTGCATGTTTTATGTTCTCCAGCTGGTGCCAAATGTAACTTTTGTGTGCGCAAGGGGTGTAGAAGTGTGGTAGGTAAAGGAAAAATCGTAGGAAAGGGAAATGTGTTGGTTGGTTTGTAAAGTATTTTCCTATAAACATTATCGGCAGAAAGTGTTGCAAATTTAATGCAACATAAAAAGGAATTTTACTACACCCTCCTTCTTGGCACACTTGAAAGTTGTGTTATGGCTCAGCAAGTCGATTTTATGGACCTGCAAGTATCTGCACTCTTACAAAAGTTATTTGATTTTGGTTTAAATTTTTATCTTCTCTGCCTCCTGAAGGTAGGAAGCGTTGCTTAAAAGTGACAGCACTTGATTTAAAAATAATAAAATGGAAAAATATATATAAAACTGATATCTTGTGCATGATATCTTAACGTGCAGGCCAAAACAAGGGCTTGCTTCTAATTTAGACAGCATTTGTTTCTGCAGTTCAGAGCAGCTCAGAACAAGGACAAAATAAATGTTTTTCCAGCTATAGATTTTTGTTGTGGTTGGCTTCAGAATCTCTTCACACTCGAGGGTCAGACAAAATGTAAGTATTTCCAGAAGTAAATATTCTGCCCTGATGATAAGGCAGCAAAGCCTGTCAGTTCAATAGTTGCATTGCTGAAACTTTGGGTGCAAAATTGATTTTTTTTTCTTTATTTCTTCTCATAGTCTTCCAACTCTATGAATTGATACAGCACATCTGTGCTACTTGAGAACAAACAAGGATGAAGTCAGTCCCCTAAATAGCTTGTAGGATGGAAATGCTGAAGACAGCCTTCTTTTCATCTCCTGTGGGTCCTCTTGTACGGGACTTTGGAATCTTGGCTTTGATTCTTCATGCGGAGTGCTCACAATATCCACATCTGGGCTATGAATGTAGCAGAGAACAGATCTGCTTTAGATCTTCGTGTCTAATAATAACTTTAAAAAACAAATGCTGCTAGCAGAAGAATGTTTGTGTGGTCTCTAATACAGACCAAGTTAAGACAAAAAGGAGAATCCTGTAGTGTCTAAATAGCCTTAAACTGGCACCAGATGCCAGATTTTTTTTTTAAGCAATTTTATCTCACTTGGCAAAGAATAACTTTATTTACCCCTTCCTATAAGTCTTCTCTGGCACTGTTAAAAGTCCTACCTCCTCCTTTCTGATATCTGCATATTTTCCCAAATAATTTGCATCATATTCAGCGCGATCTCCCTTTGAAAAGGGGCATTTTGCAGAGCTTTATTTTTTCCATTGTTGCCTTTTTGTAGTAACATGTTGGATCCTTTTCTCTAGCATACATTTTAAATCATATTTTCTTGGTAGTGGAATGCTATCTATTTAAATAGCAGTGCTCGGTGTTTCTTAATAACTGGTAAAAGATGAATCTGTGTTTAAATATCAATTAGAGTATACCTTTGTCTTGTAAAAATATCTGTAGTCCCCTAAATATCAGCACTTCAGGCACAGGAAAACCTCGTAACCTAAAATTTCGTGCAGTCAGAGGAAGAGAAGAATGATGGTCGAACACTTATTTTTAAATGTCATGGGGTTGTGCTTAATTGTGAAAGAGTAGCTAAAAATGAGAGGAGGAAGAGACACGGGCAGTATTTCCTTATTCTCCTAAGAGGAAGGAAGCAGCAGCATACAGCTGACCTGGGGACGCGTGCCAAGGGATGACATGAGCGTCTTGCATCCAAAATGAATGTACCTGCGGCCTTTACGGTGCCTGAGGGGTAGGGGAAGGCAGGGAGGAGGGCTTTAGGTCTTTCAGTGCCTGAAAAATATAGGAAGCAAGTTTCAAATAAATTTCCTGATGAAATGTGAATGAATTCAAGGTGGCAGCAATCTCATTGCAGGTGTCACCATGGAGCATAAACTTCCTCCCCAGTACCTGAAAGAAGAAGAAAATTCAGGTTGGGGTTGGCGTGTTTTACATTATTATCTTGATTTAATTAGAAGAGAGGAGACCTGGGAGTAGGCAGTGACTTAGTGTCTGAAGCGTTTGACTTCAGGCAGTCCCATCTGTACTGAAAATGGGCAAGTTCAACAACAAGGTCATGACTTCACATTCACTGCAGTTCATGTGGCTTCAAAAGCAGGTCTGTCTCAACTGGTTTTCATGAGTTTTTAAAAAATGACCAAACTGGAGTAAAAGGTTTAAAAATCAAGAACAAAACTGCCCTTTCCTGGACGAAGCACCGTCACCAGAGGATGTGGAGCGCTGCACCCCAGTGATGGCCCTAATAAGTGACCCCTTGGGGGCAGCGCCTTGGCACCACACCCGTGTTTGCTGGTGCCGTTTTTAGAGATAAATGACAGCCCACGAAGAAGCCTTGATGTCAAATCCGACATCCTGTTTCTTCAGTTCTGGTGGAAATGCTGTAATTTAGTCTTTGTGGAAACAAAATGTACATCTGTAACTCTGTAATCAAGAGCGCACAAGTTGTTTTGACTTCCCCATCCCTGCGTTCACCCAACAGTAGATGCTGCAAACAATCAACATCTTCAACAGGGAGACGAAAAGGGAAGTCAAGAAGTTCATAAAACCTCGTGTGGGTGTGGAAGAAACAGGGGCTAACAGAGATTTGACTTTAATGGTAGCAGATTTCGTAAAGAATTCAGTGGGTTGTTTATTTTGCCTTACCCATTTAATTACAGGAGTGCATTGCAGTTCATATTTGCAGTGAAGTAACCTGTAACAGACATGTTTAGCTTACATTTTTCCAGAGACAAGTCCCTGCATAAATGTGTATTTGCTATATTTGTACACCCACATAGGTATAACAGGTGTCTGCTTTTAGCTTCAGCCAGCGGTCGGACAACCAAGAATGGGTTTCTGAAGTCTCCGACACCTTTCACAGAATCACCGAATTGTAGGGGCTGGAAGGGACCTCCAGAGATCACCGGGTCCAACCCCCCTGCCAGAGCAGGTTCCCTAGAGCAGGCTGCCCAGGTGGGCGTCCAGACGGGCCTTGAATATCTCCAGAGAAGGAGACCCCACAGCCTCCCTGGGCAGCCTGTCCCAGCGCTCCGTCACCCTCACCGTGAAGAAGTTCTTTCGCATGTTGGTGCGGAGCTTCCTGTGCTCTATCTTGTGGCCACTGCCCCTTGTCCTGTCCCCACAAACGACTGAAAAGAGGTTGGGCAAATCCCTCTGTCTCCCACACCTCAGGTATTTATTCACATTGATAAGATCCCCTCTCAGTCTTCTCTTCTCAAGGCTGAACGGACCCAGGTCTCTTTGTTGTCAGACTGTATGCCAAAGAAACCAAATTGGGGGGCTTATTTTGGAGGCTTCCTAGGAGTGTAAAAGGAATATTCAGTCCTTCCACTTTGTTATAAATTCAAGTTAATTTCTTAGTTCCTGTAGAACTGGGCCTTCTTTCCTTCTTCCACCATTTTTTTTTCCCTCCAGTATTTTTCAGGATCTCAAATCCTTGATATATCAGGAGGATAAAAGGAAACCTTGGGGTTTGGGTAACTGATTTTTAAGTTGCTGCTCTTTATATAAACTTCCTCGCAACTAAAACAAAGCTGAGGTACCGCAGTAGCACAGCATCAAACAGGAGAGGGGGGATTATGGCGTGGATCAGCTTTCGCCGTCGTTATCCATTTTCACGCGTTGCTAACAGAAATGTTTTGACTTCTCTGCCAAGACGCAGATCAGTTTATGTTGCTCCAGCTGTCAGATTGAATTTTCCTTTTAAAATACTGCATCGTGAGGTTCTGGTCCATGGTCAGGAAAATTTTCTTCCAAAGTCTTCTGAGTCTTTCCCACAGAAACAAAATGGGAATGGAGCAGATACTGCATCAAGCAGCATCTGAATACATAATTAGTCACCCGTGCCCCAAATAGAAAGCCCCTTGCAAGCTTACATTTTCTCATTAAAGTCTTAAGCCAAGCATGTGTCTAATAGCGGCATTAATTCTGGAATTTGGAACTGGTGTTGTGCTACCATAAAAAGGTACACTTGATAACCATTAATATAACTTGTAACTCTTCCAGTAATAGTGCACCAAGAAAAAAAAAAGACATTTTTCAGTTAACTAGTGAGAGGGGAGAGAAATATTTTCAGAAACTGATGCATTGAAAGAGGGGAAGGGGGTGCTGAATAGAGGGGGTCTCCTGTTTTACGGTTTAATTATTGAATATCCCTGTAGAAGTGTTTAATTCTGAGAGGGCATTTTATTTTCTTGCGACTCTTTTTCGAGAGGAAAATGAACTCCCAGGAGGGAAGCTGTTGAGAAATGGTTTAACAATGGAAAACACAGAGTGCATTAATCTGCATGGTGGTGCTTAAATGGCACGAAACGTGCTCTGGAAGATGTCCTGCAGCTATAGGTAACCTGCATTTAGTAGCAGAAAGCTGCATCCTGTTGATGCTGACCAACTGTAAGGAAATAGTGCTGGCTTCTAGGTAGGATAGGATTAAAATAGGCTGTGTGGCCTCCGTGAAAGCATCGCCCTTGACTTGCTTAACTTCATGAACAGCCCGGAGAAAATCCTTGCCTATCTGCAAGAAGCTCAGCCTCGATTTCCCCCAAATGCATGTGTGTGCAATCAGAGGGCTGATAGCAGCCGTCCTCAGTCACACGTGTAACCTCCCGCGAGGCTGCTGGAGAGTTAAGCGGCTCCCAGCTCCTTTAAATACAGCACCACAGTGGCGAGTAATAATTTAAAATATAAACCTATATTTTGGTTTAAATAAATTTAAGCTAACTTAAATGTAAATACTAAATTTCTGATATTTATACTAAAGCTCTGATATCTGGCCATCTTGTTGAATTCCTACAGACTAGCAGGGTTTGATTTCTAAGGGTTAATTTATCTCAATATTCTTTGTCGTGTTGCCTGGCTTACATTTAGAAGGTGGCTCTCTGCTCCTGAGGGGACAGTGAGCATGCCTGGTCTGTGCACTTAGAGCACTGAATTCCACTACCTTTGATTTACTTTCCAAAAAGTAAGAAGTTATGCTTAATTAAGAACGTGGCTTTGGGAAAAATAAATACCTGTAGAGTGCACGGTTAGAGAGGAACAGATTTGGCACCATTGGCTTTATTTAAAATGGGGGTTTGGTAAAATAATTCACGCTGGACACCTGCAGCTTCACTGCGACAGGGGAAGAAGGCATATGAGCCCGAATAGTTCTCATCTGATCAGTTTCTTGCGGATGTGTTTACACCCAAAATGGAGAAAGCACCCGAATAAGTAGCCCTGGTGTTTATTCCAGAACTGCGTGTTCTGTTTGGCTTGCTAACGCAGCACGTCGTGCAAAATACTAGCGGCGAGGGAAGGAGTGCGCGTGTAAGTCAGGGATTTCTACAAAGCTCTCCTTGTTCTTTCCCAGCCAACACGCGTGCTGCGGGAGGACCCCACCTTATGCTGTAGCACGCGTGACTTTGTCTGTTCATTTACAGCACCCAGACGTTAATTTGGGGACTGACAGTTTTGCACGGGTGTTGTTATGAACGATTCTCCCGGCCAGATTTAGCGAGTGAAAACATCTCCCCGCACCAACTTGAAGTGCTCCCTTGGGGCACCTGAGGAACACGAGCTCGCTTGCCTTCTCCCTGGGGGTTCGCCATCCTGGCTCCTGCGCTCTGCTGCAGCGTCCCTGTGGCTTGTCAGCGGGGAGGATGCTCTGAGCAAAGCGGCGTTTGTTCGCTACGGCGGCGGCGTTGGGGTAACGGGAAAAATGGTCGCCCAAATCTGCCCGCTGCGCTTGTCGTTTTCTGTGGGAAGATGGGAACAGCAAGAGGGAGCTGCCTTAGTGGGGTGGAAATCTACGGTGTGGCTTCACCTGCTCATCCCTAGCCCTGCTTCGGCGTGACCCTTCCTGGGGCCGGGCTTCTCGGTGGTGGTAGGGATGCTGCTGGCTCGGTGAAGGGTGTAGCGAAGTCAGCATCTGCAGAGGCTCTGAAACGTGCTGTAAATTCTCTGTGTAAACATTTTGCTCTTGTTTTTGTTCTAGTCCTGGTTCCGTTGCCAAGTACTATTATCATCATCAGTCAAAGGAAACGAGGGGCCCAGGCTTCTACCAGAAATAGCATCCCTTGTCGATGTGCGATGGTTGGTTTTGTCGGTGCTCCTCACCGCTCCGGTTGTGTCTCTTGCTTTCCGATGGATGGGAGGCTGCATTTTTTTTGTGTTTGTGTTGGATCTAGTTTTGGGGAAAAGTAAGAGTTCGTTCCTGCTCTGTGCTCCAGAAAGCTGCTACTTGGTTATATGATCAGGGCTCGTATCAGAGGAGGGCGTTCATGGGATTGCTGTCGATGGGGAAAGAGATACACTGGTCGTTTAAATAATTGATCCGTGTCTTTCAGCGACTTATTTTCAGGTGTGTGGTGTGTCTGCATTAAATCTCGCGTGGCTGCTG
The DNA here is from genome assembly GCF_964034855.1 of Anser brachyrhynchus. Classification (NCBI taxonomy): domain Eukaryota; kingdom Metazoa; phylum Chordata; class Aves; order Anseriformes; family Anatidae; genus Anser; species Anser brachyrhynchus. The sequence goes on along the minus strand of NC_137695.1, from coordinate 149,894,084 downwards.
CGTGATGAGAGGGATGCATTCCTGGCGTTAGGTGCAGGAAGCAAATTTTGGAGACGGTAAGTGACCATCCCCAGATGTGCTGTGCCACGGCAGCAGCTCTGCCTGCCCTGCCCCGGCCCCGTGGCAAAGGGGAAGGTGGAGGAGGGCGGCTGCGTCGTCGACTGCTCTGGGAAACAGCCACAAACAAGCTTTTCTTTCAACAGGGCTGGAGGGATGTGAGGAGGATTAAAGTTCACAATTTTAAAAAAAAACACACAACATTCTGCCCCTGTAAGGCTCCGTGCACTGCTCTATTTGTGTACCCGGTGGGTCGGTCTGTCTGACCCCAGTCTGAGAGGATTCCCCCAAAGTGCCTCCTTGTTTTTCTTCATGGTTGATGGCGAGGCCAGGCCGAGGCTGTGCTTTGTGCTTTGCTGTGAGGCTGCTAAGGTTTGTGGTCACCCTCGACTCCTCTCGAGGAGCCTGTTTCCAGAAGAGAGCCGCTTCCTTTGTGTGCCTCAGCCGTGAAATTAATGCTTCCACGGACACGTTAGTGTTGTGGACGGTGGTGGCAGGCAGGGGAAGGTCACAGCCAGCCTCCCGAGGGAGGGGGGTGCTGGTCAAAACCCCCAAATTCAGTTGCAGTGGGGTGTGTAGGTCTTGGCTGTGCTACGCGAGTGTGAGCTGGCACAGCCCGGTGCTCCGGGGCTCAGCACCTTTCACAGCCCCGCAGAGAGAGATGGAGAAAGCATCACTTGTGTTCGAAGCCAACTGTCACCGAGCGCAGGAACCTGCTTCCATTTGTCAGCCTGAAACGGGACTGCCGAGCGCGGTGTTGCGTCGGTGCGTGCACAAGAGAAACGTGATGGAGTGACAGCTTTCAGCACCACGTGAGCGCTTCAGTACGCCTTCTGATGGGCTTCCGCTGCCATCTGAGCTTTTCCTTGCCTTTGCCTTCCAAACAAAATCCTGGAAAGAACAAAGATATGAACCTTGAGGATGCTGCTGCCTTTTCCCAGCTCCCCAAAGCAGCAATGCTGCAGGCAGAGAGGTGGGTGCTGCCCTGGGGCCAGGTGCCTCCGTGGGGAGAAGTTTCGGGTGGTGACAAAATTTAACCCTATGGATCCCATCGAGCATATGGCCAAACAGCTGTTGTCTGTTTGTGGCTTTCAGCAGCTGCCCCCAGCCCTCCCACAGCACCAGCTGCTGAGAGACATGGGGAAAAAATGGGATTTCCACTGAACGCCCCTTTTCCCCCGCACCGCCTGCCCACAGGACACTGGCAGACCAGGAGGCTTTGTTGCAGGTTATTAAAAGAGCGCTGAAGTCTTGTGTGCCTGGGAAATGCACAGGCATTTCTGCAGAGCTGTTTTAAAGCTGAGGGACGAATGCAGCTGTTTTTCCTATTTAACCAACTTTTCTCCCAGTGGTGAAAGGATTTCATTTGCAGGGGAACATTCGCATTAGCAGAGGAGTTAGTTTTCATGCTGTGTTTCGTATCCATTTATCATCTTCCTATCTTAGATGTTTTGCTCGCCCTTTCATTCCTGAAACCTTGTCTGGGATAGAAACTTATCATTTTTTTTTTCCTGTAGTTCCTTTTAGCCCCCATCCATCCTAAATGTCGCGTTTTATTTCAACCAGATGGGAATTAAATCGCCGAATCCACCAGGGTGCCGTTTCCAGTGGCTCTGGGTATCGCCTACCCCAGTACTGAGGCTGCAGGGCTTGGTTTTCATATCTGCAGGGAGCGTCTTCCCAAAGTAAGGATGGAGCCAGTACTTGCCTTCTGCCAAACTGGTGAGAGGAAGCCTGGGTTTGGGTCAGTCACGGGAGCATGACCCACCGTGGCAGAGCTTTGGTGCGGTGGCGCTTGGCACCAGGAGAGACTGAATTGTGCCACCGCTGCTCGGGATCCGTGAGCCTCCTCCTGACGCTCTGATTTGGTCATGGGACAAAAAACCAGCAGTAGAGCTGCTCCGGAGTTTTTCTTCCCTGCTATTTTAAACTAACCCAAATGAAAGAGTTTTGATCTTGCTGGATACACTGATTCCTTTGAGCTGGAAGAGCAGAGCTACGGCTCGACGTGAGCAGAGACTCGTGCTCTCAGCAGGGCCGTGGTCCTGTGACTGGTGCAAGTTCGGGATATTTTTAGTGCTCTTCCTTGGGTTGCTCGCGCCTGGTCCTCTCCGCGCTCGGTCGGCGCTGTGAAGGTCACACAAAGATATTAGGCAGTTGTAAAGAGTGCCGAGAGGGCCAGCTGGCCGGGATGGCACTCGACCAGCAGTGCTCCTGCTTTTGAGATAGAGGGGTCGGGGAAAGGCTGAGAAGCACTGGCATGCTGCTTTCAAGATATCAAACCCGGTTTTCTTCACACCTCCGAGCTAGGAATAGGTACGTGCCAGGAAACAAATCCAGACATGAGAAAGGCTAGAAAAGCAACAAGGCGGTCAGTTTGACTGAAAAGGATTAGGAAGCGATGCTTAATCTGCAACCCAATAGCCGGGATCTCTGATCTCACATAGTTCCCGTTCAGCAGGGGATGGCAGCGCCCCGCCTGCGGCCGGGGAGAAGACGGGCTGTCGCTGAACACGGCAGCGAAGTGAAATGGCAGGAGGCTACGCCGGCTGCGCTCGTAGCTGGACTCCCCCGTAAGCAGGTTCCCCCAAGCATTTGTTTTTCTGCTTCTTAGCTTTCATCTGGCATTGTGGTTGTTGAAATAGCTCTTGTTGGAGGGGGAAAAGAATCCGTACCGAGGACCGCTGCTGGCCTTACACAACGGTGCCGGTTAGGTGGCTCTGGGAGCTGAATTGTGTGATAACATCACGTGAAAAGCCCCTAAAACTCACAGAGAGGACTGGGACTGAAGGGAAAGCATTCAGCTGAAGCCACCCAAGCCCGAGTGTCTTCCAGTGGCAGCTTTTGGGAAAAGTGGCGAGAAAAGTTGGGAAAAAAATAAATCAAACAACAGGCAGCCAAAATGGCCGTTTATTTTTGTTAGCTTTGCGTAACTGGGATGAAGAGAGATGCTCTTGGGAGCAAATAAGAACACAAACAACAAATTTATTTTTCTCTGCGTTTATTAGATACTGAATGAAATGTGCTGGGCTGCGTTCAGAGTAAATATTTATGAGAACCACGGGTGAATTGTCCCAATTTACCTTGCAAAGCAGAGCTGTCCTTGTTCCATCGTATCGCCTAGGGCTGCCTGATGCCAGCAGGCGTGCTTCAGAAGCTGGCCTCGGCACCAGCTATTCCCTCTATTTCCCCTCGTTCGTCCTTCGCTCTGTTTACCCGCATTCTTCGGAGGGTCGAGGGATGCTTTTCATTTTTGGGAACTTCTGGCCGTGCCGCCGAGTCTGTGGTTTCCTGAGCAATGTCTCCGGCAGCCAGAGCCCGTGGTGGTTGCACAGAGTTTCTGAGCAGCTGCTCAGGGCAGAGCCGGGCTGACAGCACACGAGCCTTAAATCTCTTTCCATTGCATTAGCGGCGTTTCCCCCAGAGGCAGGACAGCTATCTGTCTCAGGGAATGACACATTTTCCAGCGCTGTCAGTCCTTAAATAACAAATAAGGAAATTAATAGAGAGCAGGTGAACGTTTCTTCAGAAGAAGGTTTAATGTAACTGGGCTGGTTGATGCATTGCCTCTGGCACAACCGCCTTTTCATAAAAATCTGACATCGTTTGTTCAGTTACCTCTCAGAATTAGAATTATTTGCCGCTTTTCAGGTTTGTTAATTATAAATGGTGTTACACTCGGTCTGATACGGGCTGGAATTACAACGCTCAGATTGCCTGCCTGGGAAGAAAGCACCTTTCACCAGTAAACAGTGCAGCCTCCATCAATGTGCCAGTCTGTTGGCTGATGAATAGCTGAAGGAAAGACTTATTAGGATTGCTCTAGCTTCAGCTTCCAGTACAAATAGGTCTTTTTGAGGAGCGTGGCGCTTCCACAGGAGCCTTTCATCGACATACTTCAATAGGCTTTCTGCTCTGTAGTCACTACCTTAATCCAGCGATGCAGGCGTGAAACCACACTGCAGACTGGGAAGCTGCAGCGAGTGCTGAGTGGAGATCGATTTAGCTAAGCTGCTTTTGCTTGGCCCGGTGTGGAGTTTAAACCTGCAACGTTTGTATGAAGCACCGTTTCTCCCAGTAAGGCTTTTCATCCCGAAAGCAAAAAGTCAGCAACGAGAGCCCAACACCTTTCCCCTGATGTAATGCACGTTTTGGAACAGCAGTGCAAAGGAGCTGTTAATACAGTGTGTTGCTAAAATGCCGTCAGCTGGATGGAAAAAGAGGATTAGAAAATTTGTGTCCAATAAATTGATCTCTGGGCAGAAGTAAGGGCTCTCAGTAAGGTGTCCTGTGAGATAACTGCTGGCTGCAGCTGAGGGTGAATGCAGATAAACCCTCTCTGCCGTAGCTTGCTGCAGGATAGATGGCTTATGAGGGCACAGAGGCAGCAGGGTGAGAGGTAGGTTTGCAGGAGCTCATGCAGTTATCTTTTCTGAGAGAGGTTTTCAAAGCAGGCTTGAACATCCAGCAGGGAATTGCGACGTTTGCATCCTTTCCCCTCTGCTTGTTAAACCCCAAGACACAACCTCTGAAGAGCTCAGAGAAAACCTCAAGGGAGAAGCCTTGATTATTTGAGATGCCCCTGTTGGAAAGGCTCAAGTGTGTTGAGTGGGTAGCTGTACCTCATGGAGAGCCTTTCGGCCTGCTGCTCTCTTTCCCCAAGAGTGCAAAGCCTATGTAAATACTTCAGGGTGAAATGGAGTCCTGTGCGTCCCGTGCAGCCCGACGTCCTTCCAGTGCTGTGCCTGCCCTCAGCTTTCAGCCTGCTTTCTCCAGGCTGTTGGTGGGGTGATGCCCTATTGCATGCCCGGTTTTAGAAAGCAAGTACCAGATACTTTTCCCTGTCTTGAAGTAGGTCAACCGTTAACCTAATTGATTAACTTGGTAGCCAGTCAATTAAATCGATTTGCTCGTGTAAGGGTGACATATTTACCCACTGTGTCGGTGGAAAACTCTGTGTAGTTTTGTGCAGAGAAATTGCAAAAAGCTTTGCTGGGCAGAACCGCCAGGGGAAAACCCGAAGTGATCAAGACCTAAAATACGGATGGCGCTGCAGAAAGCAGATGAACACTGAGCTATTTTTAAAACAAACGTACAGACAATTTGGCCTGAAATGTCAGGTTACTTGCTAAATAGGTGTCCTCATTGGAAGATGACAAGTCTAAGATGTAACGAGGGAGTATTTTGGTGGAAAATAAACCTTGAAATGCCACTCAGTTTGTCAAAGGAATCGCTTTGAGAGGTCAGTTTCTTTGGGGAGTTAAGCAGCCGTGTGCTTTCGTACTGGGAGCCTGAAGTAGCTGTAACAGCTTCTTCATGGCCTTGAAGAGCGCGCAGAGTATTAGAGACCATCATTCAAAACCTGCCATGAATTATCCATGGAAAAGTGCCCTCAGATAGGAGCCCCTTGGTGGCTGGTTAGTGTAATTAATAGAAATATCTTGCCGCAGCTGTACGGTTTGGTTTAGCAACTCCTCAATTTGAGAATAGTCTTGGGACCGCCTGGGTTTCAATTATCTCCCCGGTGCTCGGGGTAGGGTTTTAACTCAACGTTAATCATGTTCCTCGAGGGAAACACAGGCAACGAGCAACGGTTAGGGTCGTGCAGGCAGCATAACTCACCCCAAACGGCTGAACCCAGCGTAAATCCACCTTTACGGAGTTAAGTGCTGTGCTGTTTGCTTGCTGTTTCAGAGGGGACTTTCGAAGGCCTTTGGGGGATTCCAGAAATACAGACCATTACCGGGCTTGTACTCGCAACGTTTACTTCGAAAAGTAGACGATATCTAGACTTCTTAAATTGTAGTGCCCTTTTAGCATCGAAGTTGGCTGCAGTCATGGTAGGCAGGCAAACTTTTGCTGTAAAAATGAGGGAATGAAGCAAGGCCTGGCGTTCAGCGTGGTGCTCTCTGTTCGGGCCTGGTCAGATGCAGCGTTGAGGAGCTGCCAGGTAACAGAGCCCTTGGGAACCACCTAAGGCACTGCTTTCCAGAACTGTATTGCTTTTGGAGAAAGACCAGGTAGGAGATGGGAGGGAATTTGAGGACAGAGCAACCAGAGCCCTTTCAACGAGCAGAAGCAGCGGTTTCAGGCAGACCCGTAGTCGTAGATCAATAACGGGCTTCACCTTGTGTGCTGCAGCATTCCCATCCCGACACCGCTCATTTGGTGGCTGGGCTGACGCTGCCCTGTCGCAGAGGGGAGCTTAGGAGGGTGAAAAAGGGGGTCCTGGCAGTTTGGAGTTAATACGAAGGACGCGTGGGCTTTTTTTCTGTCAACGCTTGTAACTTCCAAGCCTCCTCCCAGTTTTCTTGCACAATTTCACGACTGCAAATATTTCAGCTCTGGCTCCTGCAGCCACTTTTTGCTTTCTGGAAGAAGATGTGCTGAGTGGTTTTGTGGCTGATTTTGCTTCAGGAAGTAGCATTTCGCATGGCCCTTCATGCTGAGGAGCTCCTCAGGGCTCAAAACATAGGGGATACGGGTAAGGCTCAGCTCTTATATGTTCCATATGTGAACAGCAAAGTGTACACCCGTCTGGGAGACATCCCTACACTGAAAATGCCTTTGCTCCCAGAACCTGCAGGAATACAGGCGGATATCGATATCTTTTAATAGATGGAGCAAAACAGCTTAATGCTGGCTTTATGGCCTTTTTTTCAGAGGGGAGATTGAGTTGGTCTTACCATGACCAGGCTTTCATGGGAAGCTTCCATTCGCAAAGCTGTTTCCCACCGTACTTTATCAGCTGGAGCCAGATCTTATTAAAACCCAAACAGAGTAGCCAGCTCTGACTATTAGCTTAATGGTTTAATACCAGCTTCTCTGTAAAGTAGAAGCAGCAGGTTATTTAAAACATGTAGGTCAGATTGGCCTGGTGTTTTCCAGTGAGATCACATAAGGACGGGATTAGCAAAACTCTCAAACACAGCAGGTACACCTGGCGTGGGGCATTTTTTTGGTTCCCCTTTGCTTTCGGAGGTCCAACTGCAAAGTATACAGTAAGCAGACTTTTAGTATTTACTTCCAAACGTGATATTAGCAGCACAGTGCTTCTGCTCCCTCTGAATTAGCAGTGGTATTTTTAATGTTAATATTCCATTGCAAGTCATTTGGCCACAAGTTTAAAATGAAAATGTTTTCCTGGAGAAATCCCATCTTCCTTTTTTTTTCTTTTTTTTTTGCAAGAGGGTTGCAGTATAAACAAAATGGCAAATGAATGTTAAAAAGCCAGCCCATCCCCAATTTTTTGTTTATCAAAACTAGTAGCTGCAGAAAGTAAACAGTTTAAATACCCTGGGTTTTTAATTCATTATTTCTTCAAGAGTAGACAGTTTGAGGTGCTGGGTTGTTTTTGTTGTTCTAAGGACAGTTCACTCTGCAATACATCTCCTGCATTATGGAGAAAGTAGGCTTTGTTATGATTATAAGTGGATGTTTATGTACAGTTAGGGCTCTTTGCTGTAAAACCCAAAAAGCATCCTTAAATATTTAGGACAGCCTGCTTCCTGAGACAGCGAAAGCCTTAGCTGCGTTCCGTAGGAAGTGAGGGAAATGGCAATATTTACGTACAGAGAGGAGGCAGATGCCCATCCGCAGGAACCTCAGTGGTGCAGGAGGGTCCCTTTAACAATCTATTGTAAACTTCGGTGTTCAAAGGGCAACAATAAACCTACCACTCAGCGCTGAAACTCAAGTTTTTCTACAAATCTCTCTCCTTGCTTAGTTGCTGTTAATTGGGTTGGTAATTGGCGTGACAGCTTTTTGGGGGAGCAGGCAGGCCACTGCCTTCTGGAAGCAGCCTGGTGCGTTCGTGCCATTTAACTGGCTGCGTTCGGTGTTACGGTTCACAAAGAAAGGGTGGGGAAATGCAGATTTTTTGGTGGTTCTGTAGGGATGGTGACAGGTAACAGGGTGAATTTTATCAGTCCAAGCAAGTGACAGTTGTTACAGTCTGTGTAAGCAGGTTCGAAATGCATAATGCATTTAAAAACATAATTCTTCGGATTCACAGCAATAAAGGCTTTTCGGCGAGAGAGCGGTGATGGAAAACTGCAGCACCCTCGGAGGAAGGAAACAGATGGCAGGAAGAGCTTCCAGATACTTGACAGGCTGCAACAGACTTAAAGGCAGGCAGTGACAAATGGGCACAAGGAATGGGGTTTTGCTCTAGCTCTTGTGGTTCAGTCTTGACAAAATGCCTGATGTGCTGTGCGTTGGTACCAAGGTTTCATGCCCTCTGTCCTTCGGTGGTCTTTATGGAGCCGCTTGTGGCCAGCAGAGTGCCCTGAAGAGGAGTGAAGGGTTGCTTACTATGAAAAATGAAGTTCCTACATCTGACTAATAGCAGGACTTGGTGTTGAGTAACAGCAAGCGAGAACTGAAAGTGAGTTTAATTCTTAGGTCCAGGTTATTCAAGGATGCGTGCCAAAAATGGCTGCACGAGGCTGGTTTAAAAAGAAGTAATGGTAATTAAAAATATGCATTTCTGCATGCCTATGAACAAATCATCGAGAGCAAGGGGATGAGTGCTGGGATTTCCTACCTCGGGCGCCTTGCTGGGACAGAAGCGGGCAGCGGTTGGTATTTTACACTGCTCAGACCGCTGCAAGCACTGGCGAGCGGCCTGTGCACAGTCAGCTCCCTTCTGCAAACACAGTGCCAAATTTCACATTATTGACTCTAACAGATAACAGACTAATGTACGCCGAGGAAATCTCATAGCTTCTGATAGGAGCAGCTACCTAGCTGAATTTCCGCGCAGCTGTTGGAACCTAAACAACTAAACAGAGCACCCCTTTGGGTGCTGTTCCTTCCCAGGGTCTGCCTGGAGCTGTGAGAGGTGCAGGAGGGCAGCTGGGCTGAAAGGCAAGGCTGAAACAAACCCTCAGGGCTTGACAAGAGCGCACAGCTCCGTAGTTATTTAGGTACTTGATCTCCCATTTCTTTAAGCCTCTGATACCCACAAAGGTTTCCTCTTAGGAGTTCAGAAGATGTTTTATGGGGTGGTTTAGCCTTTATTTGCTGGGTGCTTTGCTTTTCCTCCGCTAAACCATCTCGTGGCCTGTCAGACCTTCCGTGTGAGTTCTCTCCCTACCACGAGGCAGAGCGTGGTGTTGCTGGAAGTCAGCTTTAGAAGGAGCTGCTTTATTCCCAGGCTGTTTGGAGCGTGGGCAGGGAGCTTTGCAAGCTGCCTACGTGACCGAGGGCAGCTAAGTAAGCAGGTACTTACCGTGAGCAAGCAGTTGAAGGAATGCGGACTGGGATAAATGACTTCGGGGTAATCTGTAGAACAGGAAAAGCAATCAAGTTGTAAAGTATCTGCCTGGGCTCAGGGGTCTGTGTGTTCCTGAGGTCCTGTTGTTTTCACCTATCTGTGTGTCTTTTGACTAATAACGGTGCTGTGCTGCCTGAAGTGGGTAGTTTCACATCCAGTACTTCACCGTTTGCAAGCAAAACTTGACAACTTGGGGCATTCAGGCTGAGGTGAAGCCAGTGTATGTATAAATGACATGCTCTTCTTTGATTTCTGGAAGTTAATTACAGGAAATAAAATACAGCCAGAAGAGGTTTAAAGAAGCTGGAGTCCATTGTGTTCTGACTGTCCATGGGGAGCGTCTTTGAGACAACCTGGTCCTGGGTCACTTGGGCCTACGCTTGGGCCTACTTGGGCGCTACGGGTGGCGACGTGAATGTGGCAGCCCGACGAGCCTGAAGAAAGCCCTGAGAAACTGCTCCTCTTCTGCAAGGCCTGAATTTAAGGAGGAGGTTAGACGGCCGTGTCCTCGCTTGACTTGCTGATGTAATATTAGACTGGACGGTAGGAAGAACCCGATGGAGCAACCTTGATTACAGCCGTGATCTGCCGCGGAGATAAGCGGCCTCTGATGGAACAGGTCACGAGATAAGATTTGGTTATTTGTAACGCGCCTTGGTGCTTGCTGCGTCTTTTCCAGTGGCCTGATTTTCTGTTAGTCTGAAGTGTCTGCATCCAGAAACAAAATAACTTCACAAAACCGTGCTGGATTCAGGACGCTCTCGAAGCAGCTTTGTCACAGGGTGGGTTACTTGGGCCAGAGCTCGCTGTTCACATGCAGAGCTTTTGCATTTTGGCAGGGAGATGTAATGACAGTGCTCCGAGCCGGAGCTGCGTTCCTTATGCGTGTTTTAATTTGAACTGCTCAGGTTAGGTAACTCAAAGGGCCCTGCGCAGGAGCGGGCTCCGTTCTGTCTGCTCTGCCTGCATAGGCAAATGGAGCCGCTTTTTAAGTGTGTGGCAGCAGTTCACATGAAGCCGAGGATGAGGGAATGTGTTTTGTTTGGAGGAGACACTGGCCCTTCTATTAATTTCTCGACAGCTCAGGTTTTGCTCCAGCGTCCATCCAAACAAGGGAAAAAGTAACCTGTCAGTGTGAAGCAGAGCGAGCGTATTGCAAGCTGCTATCTTGCGCACAGGCTTTTGCAAGAAGGAAAAGAAGTAGGGGTGTCATTAAATTTTCCTTCGTGGGCAACGAAGATCGCAAATAACATATTTAGTCACACCAGGATTACAGTTAATCCTATAGGTCACATCAAAGCGAGCCTCTCTCATTGAAGTTGCGCTCTCCAGCGCTTGCCTCGAAGGCTTGTCCACGCGCGGAGCCTGTAATCTGCCTGCGTGGTGGTTGCTGCGGAGAGCTGCCCCCAGGAGCTGCCAGTCTGCCCTGTGTGAAGCCATTAAACCCCCACCAGGAAAGATCTGGCGAGCACCTACCTGGTGGATCACGGGAAAACAGGGAATAAAGGGGCTGCGGCTCTTGGTCGTCCTCCCTGCCTTGCCTGGCGCTTCCCTGTACACCTGGAGGGGCAGAGATTTCGTTTTTCAGAGGTGGAGAACTGCTGCTTTGTGGTCCAGGCACAAAAACTGTTGCCGTTTATGCCAAAATGGAATTCCTGCCCGGTTTTGTTTTGTCTCCTTCGGTGTTTGTATTGGCTTGGCGTTTTCATATTTTGTATCTAATGTCGGTATTTGTTTCTGGGAAGAAACTTTTCCTTGCACTTTAATTTGTACAATTTGTTTGTTTAAACTTGTTGGCAACTTTAAAACTCGGCAGTCTGTTCCATATGCCGGTATCAGCGCTGCTATTAGTGAGACATACTTGAAAAAGTCAAACAGAGCGATCAGGCAGGGAGTGTTTTCTGTGAAATAGTTGGGAGTATTTTCATTTGCAATAATATTTGGGAATGGTTTTGATCTATTTGGTGGATAATTCTTAAAAAAACGTAACTATTTTGGCTTGTACTGAGTCAAGGTTGTACAGCATTGAACCCAGGGAAAGCTTTTTTATTTGCAGCATGGTTTATAACCAAGATAACAGCATCAGTATGATAGGCGACGACTGAAAATTACCTGTTGGGCACAGCAAAAGCTGTGAAGAAAGATAGGTTCATACTGTGGATGACAGGAGGACTGGTTAGTTTATTAGAGGAGAAAAATCATGATGGGGTGTGTTGTGGATTCAGGAGATGAGCAACGACATCTGGCTTGGGGACGATCTCAGACTGGAGCTGTAACGGCACGGTGGTGTCTGTGAGGGTCAGAATAGTGCAAGCCTGGTGGAGGCGGCGAAGGAGTGCAAAAATGGGAGGGATGCGATGATTTTAGCGGCATTGGTAAAGCAGGGGAAGCAACACAAAGTGTGAACGAAGCAAGAGCACGCTTATCAAAAAAAGAAGATACTAGCGTTACCAAATAGCTGAGTTATGGATGGGAAAAGCCTCATCTGTGCTGTTTTTCAGAAGGAACCCACAAGACCTGAGCCCATGCTGAAAGTAGCAGTGTGGAGAAGGGGTTAAGCAGAGAGCAGGCCCCCACGGTCAGGCTGTCGGACCGTGTCTGCTGCCTTCGGGAAACGGGGCTAGAGCAGGCTCCGAGCCTGCCTTTTTTTGGCAGGGTTTCACCTAAAGTAATGCCTGAACATCATCAACAAAGGGAAGTGGTCCAAGATGTTTAAGACGGAACAGGTCTGTAAAGAAGAGCTCGTCTGAGTCATCCGTGTCAAGTTGCTTACTTTGTTCGTGCTTGGTAATACTGAAAAAAAAAAACCAGTTTCCCGGATTGGGGATGCTGCGCTCCTGCTGATCACAAAGTTATTTCGGGGGGAGCTCCTTCCCCCAGGAGGAAGCTCTGAGCGGAGTGCACAGGGCTGAAAGACTGGGGATTGAGCCCTGTAAATGCCCTGTAAAAAAACGGAGTGGGAGAGACGAGGGGAAAGGTGGGAAAAGGCCAAACCACAAGAAACAAAGGAGCAGGCAATTAAAGGAGAGACATGGCAGGCTGCGCTGAAGGCAGCTCGCTGGCCAGAGAAGAAGGGATTGCATTGCTGAACGCTGTCCGGAGAAGATAGTTATTTCTGGCTCTGAGTTATGGCTCAGATTCATGTAATATTTAAAGAATAGATCTGTATTTTTCATGATGAGCAGCCTGAAAGCAAAGGCTGGAAATTTGCCATCTGTGGAGAAACTCCTTTGCTGTAGATACATGCTGTGAAAGCGAGTGGGGCTGAAGCGAAGTCCATTAGCAAATTCCTTTATTGACGGGAGTGCGAGGTGAATGCTCTGGACCAGACGCAATACCCAGTGAAATGTAAAAAAAAAAAAGTGCTTAACTGTTGAATTCCTTTTCAAAAATGTAATGAGCAGCATACGCTGGTTTCTCAGTGCCAAAGTCAGCTTTCAAATTACAAAAGGTGTTAGGGAAAGGCAGCACAGCGTCTGTTCCAAAATCTAGGGTTAAGATACGAGACAAAGTTCATAGGATTGGCCAACCGTTGTAATGAGTTGGGATGTGCTAGGCAGTTGCCTAGTTGGCCTTGCTGTGGGTATGTCATTGTGCAGTCCCCCGTTTATCCGGGCTTGCTCCGTGACTCCGGGAGCAATCCCTGGTGCAGCTCGTCTGTCCAGCTGTAGCCCTGCTACATGCATTAACTTCTGCATCTGCTCAGGGAGCGTGCGGATTTTAAGAGGCTTTTGGAAAATAGTCCGCGTCCCTGTTACCTTATCTGATGTCTTACACGCTTCAGGCTGAGAATTTCACGTAGAAATTTGTGTTTTCAGAGGCTTTTGGGAAATAGTCCGTGTCTCTGTTATCTTATCTGATGTCTTACACGCTTCAGACTGAGACTTTCACATAGAAATTCCTGGAACGAGATCTCCCTAGTGTGACTGGAAAGCTTTTGTGCCCCAAACTTCTGGGTGAGGCAGCTCAAATCTCAGAGGACTCTGAAAGGTGAGTGACGGGCAGCGGTACTGCTCTGGTTGTCCAGCCCAGCTTGCTTCTGCAAAATAGAAGCAAGTGAGAGAATTTGTAAAGCAAACTCTGAAATGTTCGCTTACACTGTTGTGTGGGAAGAATACACATTTCTAACTAGCTATTTGCCCAGGGAGGTGGTGGAGTCACCGTCCCTGGGGGTGTTCAAGGAAAGGTTGGACGTGGTGCTTGGGGACATGGTTCAGTGGGTGACATTGGTGGCAGGGGGGTGGTTGGACCAGAGGATCTTGAAGGTCTTTTCCAGCCTTAATGATTCTGTGATCCTATGAAAGGGACAGTGGTGGTGGCTGCACTGGGACTGCGCTATACAACAAAGACGATCACGTACCACGGCATCTCCATTCGGCAGAAGCAGCGGCAAAATGGCCTGCCTGCTGAACGAGGGAGGCTGCCGGCTTCTCCTGCAGGCGGCCCGCAGGCAGACGGCAGCTGGGTCAGGCCCTTGTGCAGCGGGGCTGAGAGCAGGCCCCGTGTCCCGCTGCGGCGGTGCGGGAGCGTGCGGGCAAGCTGAAGGGCTGCTCCTCGGGGCTGCGGCCGCTGCTCTGCATGGGACCCCGTTACGGCTCGGGGTACTTTTGGCCCAGCTGCTGCGAATTTAGCAAGCACGGTCGGTTTTAGGCTTGGTTTTCATCTGACACGTAGGCAATGATTTAATTCTCCTTTTCTGGCATTTGTGTGTGCAGGAGGCAGTTTGCAGCCCGCCTTCACTGCTTCAAAATAAAAACCTGCGTGTTTTGAACTGCAGGGCGGGTGCCACCTGGGTCGCAGGTCGCTGAACTGTGACGGTTGCACGTCTTGAATGTTACCCCACGAAACGGCCCCTGAGGACTGGTCAGGGTGGCTGAGCATGCAGTAGGTTTGCAGTTAGAAAATCTGAGTGTAGCAGGTTTTTTAAAATGGTGGGGGTAGAATAACACCAAGTATTTATAGATGCAGTGGTACCTGCAAGGTGGATTCTGATTGATTTAAGGGCTGGAAGTGCCCCTAAGTCATTTATCCTTGAAGATCCCTTACTGCAAGGCATTACAAGTTACCCAGGAGAGCGTAGCACAGAGGGTGTGGAGCCTTACGTTGGACGCTTCTGACTTTTTAGCCTTGCAAGTGTAAAGGCGATCGCTCATTTGAAGGCTCCACACAGCAGGTGAGTTTTTGTATGCTCTTAAACCTGTTTCCCCATGCCAGCTGTTGACAGTGAAGGTAACAGCGGAGCAATTTGCTCGTCTGTGGCCGGGCTGCACTGCCCGGAGGAGGCAGAGGGGAGCCCGCTCCCAGGTCTGTCCTCTGCCCTTCCCCGCTGTAGCAGCAGAGCTGAGGGTCCTGCCCACAGCTGTGTTGTGTTTTGGTTTTTTTGTGGGCACACTTGTTAACTTCGTTACCCAGCCAGCTATCCGAAAGGAGGAGCTAATTAAAGAAAATAAATGGGATAGGTAGGGAGCCGGGGAAACCCTCGGTTTCTTTGTGGCACGAGAATCGACATTTTTCAGGTTGTTTGGGCCTTGTCAGAAAATGTTTTGTTCAGCCTTTGTTTTCTATTGAATCCTGTGTGCTTGGTTAGCTTCTTTTCAAATTAAAAAAAAAAAAATCAACCAAAAAGCCCCCTCCATACATGGATTGAAAGCTTTATCTGTTTATCTCCTCATTAAAAAGACTGTCTATGAAATGTGCTGACAGGGCTTTTACTCTCTTGCTTTCTATTCTCGCCACATTTTCCACTGAAAGCCTCCCCTCTTCTATTTCTGTCCCGCAGTAAATGGGACTTTCTGGTGGTAGAGGCTCCGGGCTTTGTTTCTGCCTCCCCGTGGACCGAGTCCGTGGCCCTGGGTAGGAAACCTCGAACGCGCAATTCGCAGCACCTGGGAGCTGGTTCGGCTGTAGGGCTAAATAACCTGAAGGTGTGTTTGTACTGGTGTAGCTGAAATCGTACCGACACAAGCTGTAAAAATGGCCAGTGTTGTCCCAGCAGTGATACCGCGGGGTCTGGACCAGTGACCTCCAGCCTTTGCTGGTCCCCACAGTTGGCATCACTGCTCAGCTGTAGCTGCAGCCTTGCTCGAGCAGTTTGGGTGAGCTTGATGGTTTGTGAACTGCCACAAAAAAGATTAATATATATATATGTGTGTCTGTAATCAAAGCCTGAGCGTCTGGTTTTGCTTCTGTTTCTCTTCGGTTCGATCTAATAACTCCCTTATCTGCAAATAAAAACGCTGCGAGTCTCACTCGTGTGCAGCTGCGTGCCTCATTCTTCACCTTGACAAGAGAAACAAAAAGAAGAAAAAATGTTCACCGTAATAAACAGAAATGCAGAATCAGCGTGGGAGAGGCAGCAGTGCTCCTGTGCCAAGTCCCACAAAAGACGCAGCAGGCTGAGAGCGTGGATGCGGACGGGCAGAACAAGCTCTTGGTCTGGGTTTTTGCGCCGCTTTCCCCTGCTCAGCTCTTGCACAAAACACCCGTGCGGCAGCGTGAACTTGGCGACGCCCGCTATGGGGAGCAGACAGCTGCAGGCTCAATTAATTACCCTTTCCGATCTTTTTTTTTTTTTTTATTTTCTTTCTTTTCCGGAAGGTTGGAGTGACTTCCACATCCTCACGGGTGAGCGGCGTTTACGGCTTGTTGACTTGGATCGAAGCGGAGCGCGGGGTCGGGTCCCACCGTCAGTGGTTTCTGCACGTGGCAGCCTCACTCGGTGTCTCTCTGGTGGGCGAGCTGAGCTGCTGGCTGCTTCCCCGGAGCTTCCCCAGCAGCTCTGTCCCCCCATGCAGATGAAATTTGGGGTGCAGCTCCTGTGCTTGTCCTCGGGGAGAAGCGGTGGGAGCCTGCTGGTTCCTCTCAGCTCCTTGCTTTGGAAACCACTGCTCTCGAGAACGCCTTCGTCCGCACCTGTAAATCTGGATGTGGTTTTTGTAGTCAAGAGGGTTGGGTTTGTTTATTTGTTGTTAAATATGATTAAAGACCAGGCTGTGCTAGGCTGATTGACTAATCACTTTATTTCTCAGCTAATAGGTCAGATTTCGTGAGGAGCACCATTTCCCCTTCCCCAGCAGCAGAGCAGCGCGCTGCCAGGTGCGTGCCTGCTTTGCGGTCCCCTTTCTGAAGCTTCTGGCATGGCACGGAGGTGACCGCAGGATATTCTAATGAAGCCGGAGTTATTAAAAAAAAAAAAATCTATTAGATTTCAGGGATGTTTGGGCTTCACGCTTCAATAGTGCTAATTAGATATGTGACCCATTTTCATTCTGCTTCAGCTCCTGGGGATGGTGGAGCCTCATTACAAATACAAGGAGAGAGAATGCCCCTGTTCCCTACTCTAAATAGCTTCTTCAAAACATGCCCAGAGGGCTTTAGGGGTTTTTTGTGTGGACACTGATTATGTTTTCTTTTTCTTTAAACCGGGGAAGTGGTATGGGGGTGGTATTTCCCTCTCCAGAAATAAATAATTGAACGCTTTTTTTCTTTAATTTGGAAAACCTAATGGCAAATTAGGACCCTTTTGAATTTTAAGTTTGCCTTGTTTTTATTGACAGGGGAATAAGCTTGAATGCTTTCAAAGCCTAAAAAAAATGCTTTTAATATCACAGTAGCATCCCATTAACTGGTATTTTTAGCTAGCAGAGTCCTCGCAACCCATCTCCTCGTGAAATGAGCTGCGCATTCAGCTGGAGGCAGGCAAAAGGTAGCAACCAGGAGAGGCACTTGGTGAGAAACAGACTGCCAAAACGCAGATAGTGGCACAAAGCTGAGCCCGGAGGGGCCCCAGAACCCATCCCAGCAGCAGTTTTCGGAAAGCTCCCAACTCCTGAGCTCTTTTCGCCAGGACTCCGTCGTTTCCCGAGAGCAAACAGCCGAGCGACAGCAAATTCCACCCGCGCTTCGGGGCGAACCCTGGCTGAGACCTGTGAATGAGCGTAAGCGTAGCAAAAATAATATAAATATAAATGAATAGAAGGTAACGGGGCGTTGCCAGGCAACTGTCAAAGGCACCTCGGTTCCTGCATCCCCGGAGTTTGCTGAAATGACCTCTTACATTTCGAGCATCTTGCCTGCCCGTGTACGAAATGGTTGCTCCGAACTTCGCGGGTGCGCCTCATGGGCAGCAGTTCGGCTGGCAAGTGCTGTCGTGTTCGGCGGTACAGCACTGAGTCTGTAAAAAAAAAATGAATAAAAAAAGCAAGGAGTGAGGGTAAAGACTACCTGGGTCCCACTCTGAGCAGCACAGCAGGCACTCAGGGCTGAATAAGTCAATGTCTGTGGTTTAGCTGTGTCAGTAGGATTAATGTGAAAGCAGGCAGAAAGGGGAACTTGCTGTCGCCGTCGTTTTTAGTGACTGCAGTAAATGGCAAGGTAAGGGGGGGTTTACCTCTGAATTCACTGCTCTGAGGACTGCTTTATAAACCTCTGCCTCGGAGCCTTGCTTTAAAATGAAGTCTCTACTAAAGCAGGCTGTGGCAGAGGAGTTTGGGGCAGGTCAGTGCGACCAGAGGATGGTTTTCTGGGCTCTTGCTGCGCTGCTCTGGCAGGTCCTTGGGTGCCGAGGAGCCCGGGGCTGCGCTCTCTGCAGCTCCCGCCTTCGTGTCAACGCAGTTAACCTTTCCCGTTGGCTGAGTGGGAGGGAAATAACCTTTTCAAAAGCTGTGTTTTATCAGGGTAAACACAACTTGTACATTGTAAACACGGGCAACATGACTGGATTTTAGGTAGGCTGCTTTATTGCTTGCATGGCTTTCCTATTCAGAGCACGTCAGGTGCTGCAGTGCGTCCCCACCACGAGGGAGCTGCGGTCTGAAAATCCACAGCGTGCAACAGGATGGAAAGGACTCTGGGTAGGAATTACTCAAGCTGGAATCCTTCAGTTATTTGAGCCGCCGTTTGGCTTAATTCGCTGTAAATATGCAGGACTGCACGCAGCGAGTAACGGTTTACACATTTATATAAGCCTTTGAAGATCAGAAACAAACTCGGCTGCATTTTGAAATAGGTTCAGTTGCGTGATGCCTGACTGCGAAGTATTCTTCAGAAGATTCCGGTGACATTTCTCATGGATGTTTGCTTTAGTCACGGATTATTCTGTAGATTTTTGACGAAAAATCCATCTGTGTGTTTTTCCCTCATCTTCACCACTTGTTTTTCTTAATCCCACTATTTTCATTGTTCTCTCACATATCTTAGTCTCAGATCTTCGAGCTGTTTTGGCTTACCGCGGAGTTTAAAAAGGGGAAAAAAGTAATTGAAAGTTAATTTTGAAGATTTCCCCTGCATAGAAGTGTTGAGTAAGCCTTAGCTACGGCCAGAGAAGAGCCTTCGGCCGCAGCCAGCAGCGTCCTGTGAGTGAGCTGACGTTGCGGGTACACGGTACGTATGTACCACTCTCTGCATCTGTTGGTACACCAACTGGTCCTTGCGAGGAGTGAAAAACTGCCTTGCCACTGGTGGTGTCACCGAAATTTTTAGGCACATATACACAGATGCAGTTACTCCCTGAGAATACACCTCGGGTTATCGCAGTGCAGCGGAAGGCGGCTTTCCCACTTGCTCGGAAAGGAATGCGGCTCCCGGCGGGCCCTAAATGCCGCTCTGTTTTTTTGCATTCCACTGAAGATAGCGACTGGGACTTTCTCTTGAGAAGAAAAACAGAAAACACCTGTCGCTGCGGCCGCAGGCTGAACGGCAGCTGGTGCCTGAGCAGCGTGCGTACGTCCGAGGGCTCCGGCATGCCTGCCTGCAGAGTGCACAGGCTTGTAAAGTCCCGCTCTGGAATGGCTTTAAAATAAAGTTTGTCTTGAACAGTGACTGGTAGTTTTTGACATAACTAAATGGATCAGATACAAGGTGGGGGTGTTATCTAGGAAATTTCATAGAATCATAGGATCATAGAGTATCCTGAGGTGGAAGGGACCCATAAGGGTCGTCGAGTCCAACCGCTGGCTCCACACAGGTCTACCCAAAAATTCACATCATAAAGACCATTTCAAAGAAGCTGATGGTCAGATCCTGGAGATTTTATTCTTTGAGTCAGCTCACCAACTAAACATGTTTAAAGGTGTGGGTATAATTCACTGAGCCTCTCTTCTTTGGTGGGGCTGAGCTGTAAGGGCTTTAAGGAAAGGATTCGTACAAAATGGCAGGTATATGTGCAGGATTTGGCTCTAAATAAGATTATAGAAAGTCCAGGTATGTTACTGAACTCAGGCATAGACAAGCGCTAAAAGAGGTTAATTTGTGTGTTTAGTGTTAAAATAATATTTCTGTCTAGATGAAACCAACCATTTTCAAATCTTCTGGATTAGTCCAGACAGAGTAAACATCTTTAAAAAGCACATTCTCCTGGGAGCACTTTATTCTGCAGCCAGGCACACGAGGAGCTGGGTGCGGGGTCTGAAGCATCTTATCCAGATTTTGCTGCTCCGCTGGTTGAAAAAGAGCTGAGGGACCACGGTAAACACCTGAAGAAGCTGTTGGGGTGTATTAGCGAACGGTTGGTGTTGAAGGCTTGGTGTTGTTACAGAAGAACAATTGAAACACGGTAATCTGTACAAGATGCTTTGTTTCGCTGGCTGACTGGGTGCATTCTCTGGAGTGGGGATCATGATGTGCCAGTAATTGCAGTTAAATGAACATGGCTGGCTCTCAGGCAAATGAAACCTAATTTGTCACAGCTGTCAGAATGATCATGTCATGTTTGTTGCCTTCAGCAGCAGTTTTAGGTTGCAAAGCCTGTTATGTTCCCATCTTTTTCTTGTTAAATATTGTGCAGCGTGTTTTCTGACCCTATTATTCATTTTTTTTTTTTTAATTTTTAAAGGCAAACACACCAATTCTGTCTGTTCTATCAGCTGGGGTTGAACTTCTGTGAACCTTAGTCATGCGGGCTGGAGTTGGTTAATTTGGTGCGCTTGGAGGACTTGAACCTAGCAGCAATTCGAGGGCTTGCAGGAGCAGTAGAGAGATTTGCTAGCAGATTCATCTGGTCAGGGGTTTGGAAATCATGCTTCAAATTAGCTTACAAAGAGCAGCCCTCCCAGGCTGAATCGAACGTGTAGTTACACTTTACAGCATCAGCTGCAGACAAAAGAAGCACAGCGGCTCTGAATCTTGCGTTTGTGCCAGCAGGAAATACAGCAGAATAATGCCAGTCTCCATTATTAGTACCTAAAAAACCAAACCACAGTGAGGTGTACGCCTCTTGAAATCCCCCTTAGTCATAATTTCAGTATTTATTTACTTTCCTTTGTAGATTAACAGATTGGGTCTAAATTGAATAGAGCTAGTCCTGTTCTGTAAAACAAACAAATGCTAATTTTTGGATGTCAAGCCTGAGGGAGCAGAGAGATTTCCTGCTCTGTTCTTCTTCTAAAAAAGGAAACACAGCTCAAAAAAAAAATAATCCCTGGATCCCTGAAACACCCGTAAGGCTGTCTGACTTCTCCAGCTCTCCGGGGCTCTGAAGGGAGAGGTGGAGGGTCTGTGTCTGTTGTGCATCGCAGCGCAAGGCTGGAAAATGTCAGTGGTCTTCATGGAGGAGGAGGAAGAGTTCTGAGCTTTCAACACAGGTCTTTGGGAAGCGTCTTCTCCAGCTGCATTTCCCTCCTTGCTCCATCACCTGCGAGCAAAAGCCTCCTGCCCAGGCCTCCTGGTGCTGAGGTCAGGGTGTGCAGGTATCAACACCCAGCATCGGCTCATCCCGGCGGTGCCTGCCCTGATGGGACATCTCTGGGGCCGTCCTTTCCCTTCTCCACCCTCGCTCATGCCCTTTGTGTCTCCCCAGTAATTTTCTGCTGAAAAAAACTTTCTGCCTGACCTCTGCTGGCCCCTTACCTCTGGTCCAGCACGGGACCCGTGGTCCCACAGGACTTTGCCTGCATTGCTGGGAGACCTTCGACCGGCTCTGGTGCTGCCTGTGCCCAGTTGTGTATGTGTCGCACTTGGAAATGTAGGGCTGGGATGTACTGGGGGAATTAAAAATGATGGAAGATGGAGCAGAGCTCTCTAAAACTACCTGAAAGGAGGCTGCAGCGAGGAAGGTGTTGGTCTCTTTGTTCAGGTTGCAGGTGACAGGATGTGAGGGAACAGTCTCAGTTTGCAGCAGGGGAGGTTTAGGTTGGACATTAGCAAGAATTTCTTTATGGAGAGGGTTGTCTAGCGTTGGAACGTGCTGCCCCGGGAAGTGGTGGAGTCCCCATCCCTGGAGGTATTTAAGAGACGTGTTTGTGGCACTAAGGGACATGGCCTGGTGGTGGGACTCAGTGGGTCAGGTTGATGGTTGGAAGTGGTGATCCTGAAGGTCTCTTCCAACCTAGGTGATTCTGTTCTCTGTTTCTATGCAACTGATCCCACCGAGCTGCCTTGTTAATGAAGTTCTTGGTGCGTATAGCTGCCAGAACATAGGCAGAAGATGAACAGATTCTTCAAGGGGTTTGTTTCAATATATTTGATCTCCAGTTCCTCTTGTGTGATACGGACTGTCGTGCAAGCACCCCTTTCTTTAAAAGAAACTGCGACCCCTGATGCTCAGTGCTTTTAAAAAGAAGTTTTAATCTTCCATAATAGCTACATGACAGTTTAATAGTTGATAAAAGAAAAACAAAAAGTTACACATCTGCTTTTGTAGATTGTGGGGACATGACATTACAGATAAACATTATGAGCTTTAGCTTAATGATTTATTGAAGCTCATTTCTTCATTTTATTGCGGCTTTCAGTCTTTTACTATGCAGCTGTCTGGTTTCCCCAGAGAATGGAAGACTAGCTCAGAGATATAAATCTCTGTTAATGATTTTAAATAGCTATCTATCTATATATAATAGGAATCTTTTCTTTTTTCTTTTTTTTTTTTTTTCTTTTTTTGCCCTGGGCATTCAATCATGGGATTAGGAGAGGGTAATCAATAATCCTGGATGCACAGCACAGCCTCTCGCAGCGGTTAGTGCTCGTAGTCTTGGGCTGTGCGGAGCTATTGCCAAGCCCCCTCAGCACCTTACAGCCTCTTGCTCTCTGCCCTGTCTCCCTGGTCAGCATCTGGAGGCTTCCAGCTGAAAAGGTCTCTTCAAGAGCCTTTGCATGCTGGAGGGGATGACTTTTTTCCCCTTAACACCCGTGTGAGCCAGTTGCCTTGGGCATCTTCTACCTCAGTGGCAGAGAAAAGTGAAGGCACAGCCGTGCTGCAGCTGGATGGGAGCACTGCTGTCCTTTGTCCTTTGGAAACAAATGTTGAATGGGGTTGGTGTGCCAAGGAGGACCTGTTGTGAAGTAAGAGAGCAGAGGCAAACGTACCTGGGACCATGCGGTGAATGTGACAGATCTCTGGGCATTAGCCAGGATGCTCCTCACCTGCTGTAGTTTGTCTGAACCAGCTGTGGAAGGACCCTTTTCATCATGGAAAGAACCTAGAGACTTCAAAATAATGTTTCCTCCTCGTTTTTTCCCTAGTGAGACCAGATGTGTTCCCATGGCTGAGATCCAGGACCAGGAAATACAAGGTGTATTTGGATGGGAAGGGCAGTTGCGGCTTTGGTATCTGTCTTTTGCTTTGCACACGTTAAAACCTGGTCTGTGTAGCCATTGATCTATCAGGAAATCGGTGATTTAGGAGATGAACTGTGTCTGCAGGGTCCTTAGCCATACTTTGCAGCCCAGGCCTGGCCAATTGCTTGCTGACCCCATGTGCTCACCAGCTCGGAGACACTGTGGGACTTCTCCCTCTTTTTCCACCAGTGTAGCCAATTTTTGGATGAACACACCTGAACTGAGAAGGGCTGGAAGTAACACTTCATAGATGAACCCTGCACGGTACGTTTTAGCACTGAGCGAACTGTTGTCATCTGCTCGAAGGCAGCTGTGGATAGCAAATCGGGCACGGTTATGATTCATGGTGCTGTTGGTGCGACACCTAATAAATCTTCTTCCATCCACCTTGTACTTAGTTCACGTACTTGCTCTGGCTGCAGGGATTTATTCTTAGCTCTGCCTTTTTTTTTGGGAATTGCTGAGCCTCCGTTCAACGGGAGTGGTAGGGAGATGCTCCCAAGTTGGAGTTTTACTTCTTTTGGTACCTTGCACGACTCTTCTTGAACCACTGTGAGCTTCCTGGATTAATGCACGTTTGCTGTTTTCAGAAAGTCAGTAAATACTCATGACAAGAAGGCCTGTCCACCTTTAGGCATCTGTCCATAGCTTCCTACTTAGCCCTTCACAGGGATCTGCGTGTGTTTTGTTCTACAGTCAGGTCTAAGGAAGATGAGTACTTGAACTGTCTAGTTATATTAGGTAAATGAAGCTTTTTACTAGGTTTTACACTCTTCAGTATGCAGTTATTGTGTGTACTTTGGGACTTGAATTCACACACTTAATTCCTCGAATAGGAACGTATTCAAAATAGTTAAAGTATGTATTGATATGGACGCTACCAGTACTGCTTTCTGTCAACTACCTGAAAGGAAGCTGTGGGGAGCTGGGGGTCGGCCTCTTCTCACAGGTAACCAGTGATAGGACCAGAGGGAATGGCCTCAAGTTGTGCCAGGGGAGGTTCAGGTTGGAAATGAGGAGACATTTCTTCTCAGAAAGAGCAGTCAGGCATTGGGACGGGTTGCCCAGGGAGGTGGTGGAGTCACCGTCCCTGGGGGTGTTCAAGGAAAGGCTGGACGTGGTGCTTGGGGACATGGTTTAGTGGGTGACATTGGTGGTAGGGGGATGGTTGGACCAGATGGTCTTGGAGGTCTCTTCCAACCTTAATGATTCTGTGATTCTATGATTGTAACCTAAATGCCAATAATACGCTCTCACTGACCTGAAAAAAGAAGATGAAGAAAAAGATGAAGAAAAAGAAGTTCCTGGGGGAGGAGAGAAGCACAAATAAACCAGCCCTGCAGAACCTCATTTGACAAAGTCCCTATCCTTTTTGCACATGAGAGGGACATACTAGTTTTGGTGCCGTGGATCTGGAGGACCCAGAAGGAGCTGCAGTACCTGATGGTTCCTGGCCTTGCCTTGACATGAGTTTTGTTTGTAAGCAAGTCCGCTTAAACAAAATCCATGTCTCCATCAAATGATTTCTGCATTTTGGAGGATGGAGTGACATTGTTTTGGTGCTGACACAATCCTCCTGAGATGGAAACAGTGATGCTGAGCTGGAATTACCCACGTTGGCTTCTTCGTGAAGGAGTTTAGAGTGCGATGGGGTTGAACCCAGCTGGTAGGATGGGATCTCTTCCATCTGCTCTGCTATGGGATGCAGCTCAGTTGCATGGTGATGAGCCCGATCAGGCTGGTGGCGTGTTCCTTGAGGTAGGCACTTGCTGACTCATGAGCAGAAAGGCAGGAGTGGGGAAATACTCGGCCTGCCAACACATCGTGCACTCGTGCAGCAACTGTGGCAACCCAGCAGTGCTGCCTGTCAGGGGTGCCCACTACCTGTCTTTTTGTATTTAAAAAAAGAGAGAAAAGCCCTGCAACGAGAAGGAGGATGTCTTGCAAAGCTGATTAAGGCTGCTCAGGCTGGTCTGGGGGAGTTGCTGGGTTTTCAGAGCTTTTTCTTTGTTTCATCCTTCCCTGCCTCTCTCCCCACGAGCTGCCCAGGAATTTGGACATCCCCCCGGCCCCTGACCTTATGTCGACACAGACCAAATTATTCTTCTCCGTTGCTCCTCCGTCTCCGTGCTAATTACTGCTCTGCAAATCTACCCTCTGGTCTGATTTCTAAATTCATCCAGGAGGCTGAGCAGCTCGGAGGATCTGCTGTAAACACGACTTATCCGGCAGGCAGTAAAGCCGCTCCCGAGCTCTCCGAGGAGAATTAAGCCTTCGTGAAAGAGGCTGTCTGTTGGGCAGCTGGTTTTATCAGTCTGCCTTGCAGATTAAAACATGCCCCGATGTCTTTTCTATCAAATCAGGAAGAAAAAGAAATGTTCTCGTTACCAGGTCCCTGGGTGCGTGTTAGTAGAGAACTAATTGACCAAGCATCAGTCAGTCACGCTCCTGGAAGGGCAGGACCCGCGTGCAGCGCTCACAGGAGCACGACCTGTGCCTTTTCTCCTGATGACAGTGGGTTTTAGCCTCCTGCCTACCAGGGGCAGGAGCTTGCTGCCGCGTTCAGAGCTGTGGCTGCCATGCCGCGAATGTGTCCGTGTCCCGTGAAGCGGGGTGCGCTGTGGGGCCTGCATTGCTTCAAAAAAGGAAAGGTTCGCAGCCCTGCTATCCCAGCTGCTAAACACATGCTTTAGCCTGACATTCCCCCTAAACCTCTACTTGAGGCAGCTGTGGGGTTTCCGTCTGGGCAGAAGTCCCCGGTTCAGGTTTGAAGGTGTTAATTTAACCCGCTGGCCCCAAATCGGTCTGTGCCTGTTGGGAAGTCTCGTGGGTAGGCCGTGCGCTTCCCGGCTCCACGGGTCACACGCGTTTGGGCGTCGGGGTGGCTTCTTGTGACTCGCCAGGCTCCTCTGGTGGGAGTGCTGAGGGGTTTGAGCACTGAAAGTGATTTTGGAAGAGTTAGAGCAGAAGGAAACCGAGGTGCTTACAGGCTGGGCCTTCGCTGTTATTGTGTGTACCGAAGTACAAGATTACAATGGCAGATAAAAGGCTCAGCTTAAGGCTTTCGTACAAAGAAATATGAGATTTTAGACTAAAGTGGAAGCCACATAGATTGTATCTTTCTTGCTTTCTAGTCCTGAGGTTGATACATAACTTCACTCGTTACCTGCTTTTAATTTTTGCCAGCTTATCTTCTTGCTACGTAAGATGAATTTCTTTCGTCTTGATTCACTTTATATTGCAATGCCAAGAGCATCCACAGCTTTGTTTTTTTTTAACCCCTATAAAACTAAACATCTTCTTTCTTACAGATGTCTTTGACATAAACCTTACTGCAGCAGTTGTTCCAGTACTGAAGCCTTTTTGCTCTACAGCATTGCCAAGCTCACATTAGGATTTCCCCGTGTCCCAGCAATGTTAGGTGCAGTAACCCCACTTCAGCACTCACATGAATAGCAATGCAACACCTAATGAAAATGCAGGTTTTACTGGGCTGAATGTGTTTGTGCTTATGAAGCCATGTGCATATGTGCTGGAGCTTACAATACCAACGTTTTCCTTGAAAAACTCTGACTGATTCGTTGATAAGACTCTTGGTTAGTCTAATCCTGGATAAAAAAAACATCTCTTACTAAACATGGCCTTAAAAACACAACCAGGATAGTTATCAGATAAAAGTGACCCCTTCCATAATGCAGAATAGTTGGTTTAAGAAGTGGAAGGATATTTAATACAAGGTTTTGATCCACCTATCTGCTATAGAACAAAAATTTCTCATTGCTTTCTGTAAAATCTTGTCCTTTTTTTTTTTCTTTTCTTAATTGTTACGAGTATACAACCTGGATGGATGGATCCGGGCAGTGGAGGTTGAGCTTAGGATCTCTAGGATGTAAAGCCATGAGCAGATGGTGTCTGGGCTAAAACACTTATCAGTTAGCTCGAAGCCAGTAACAGATTCCTAAGCCTTAGAAAATGGGCAGTAGAGTGTGACCAGAGGGAAGTTTAAAGCTAAAATGTACAAAAATAAATTTGTAAGCTTAATCTGCATGCTCAGAGGCATGGGCTGAGAACAGGAGGTACTATGGTGCATGGTTTGAGTCTCGGTAAGCATTTCTGGTGTTGGGTTGGAGCAAAGAACAGCGTTTGCCCTTCCTGTTGATTTATCTTCGTGTTTGGTAACCCTCTGTGCTGGGAGCAGAAATCGGGGGGTGCTTCCTCTGAACTCGGGTGCAACTCGAGTGCCCGGTGCCTGCGCTTGAGTGTGGAGAACTCACGTGCCGAAGGAAAGTGAAAGAATTTTAGCGGTCCAGAGGTCATCAGCGTGTATATATACTCTGGGAGTTTGCTGTTGCCATTGCTGACTCAGCTATGGGGAGGAGGAAAGTACGCTTTTCCTTTTCAAGAATTGCTTATCAAGCTGTTGGGGGGAAGAAGGAATTACTCTGGAGGTGGGGGAAGAGCCCTGAGTCTCAAAAAAGCGGGTCACACTTGCAGATAATTTCCTGAATAACTTCTAAAACCTGTGTGTGGTGGAATGATGGTGAGGTTGTGCATTGCTTACTACACAGGCAGCTTTAATCAGCTGTTCCAACTCCATCCTGGCACTGTAAAGCCAGCGGAGGGGTGGTTGGGCAGAAGATGAAGGTAGGCAGCTGTTCATGCACCGCCACACTGAATCTGTTCCTGAAGATGTGAGACAAAGCTTTAAGAGTGTATGCAGCAGCTGCAATAGAAATGGAAGAACGCTGTGGCTGGTGTAGCTGGAGGGTAGCTGGAGAAAGTGAAATACAGGATCTTAAAATGGACTGGGTTGGAAGGGACCTTAAAGACCACCCAGTTCCGACCCCCTGCCGCGGGCATGGACACCTCCCACCAGCCCAGGCTGCCCAAAGCCCCATCCAGCCTGGCCTTGAGCACCTCCAGGGACGGGGCACCCACAGCTTCTCTGGGCAGACATCCACAACTTCTCAGGGTAGGTGTGCGTCTTGAGGTCAGGGGCTCAGCTCACTGAAAATACGCAAGTTGCATCCAGGCAAAAGCTCTGGATCTTCTCCCAGAGCTCTTGTTCACGGTGCCTCTTCTGGAAACACCAGCCCCATTCCTTGGAGCATCTGGGATTTGCCATGAGACCTCTCCTTCGATCCGGTGCTGACCTGGACTGACCCCGCTTAGCTTGCGAGGCAAAACAAAATTGCAGCTAGGGGACTGTGGGCCTAGTAAGCAGATCCTGAACAAAACTGAAGGCTGTTAAAGTGTCTAATTGAATTATTGCACTACAGGGGCATAGTGACTCATAGTGAAGCTAATCACCTGCTGCTTTATCTTGACTGCAAAGAATAGATTGCTAGTTAAACATTTAAAGGTCACCGTCATAGAAATTGTAATAGTGTTGCCTTTTTTTTCCTCCCTCTGGGTGTTATGTCTGAAGGTAGTAGGGGAAATTGGGCAAGATGCTCTTTGAACATCCATATTCTGAAGGTGAGGCACAGCACACACATCCTTCAAACTCACGCTGTGCAGCTTGATGCATTCATTTATGAGAGAGACCGTGCTGGAAAATGTTACCTGGGCTTTGCACAAACGTCCTCGAAAACACCAACAGTTTGACGTTGGCCTTCTGCGGAGAATAAAATCTGAATCACAGGTGTTTGGGGAGTTCCAGGAGTGAAACTGGAGCTCAAGTCCAGTTTGTCCCAGTCCTTATCGTTCACTGGGCCAAGAGCATCTTCTGGGAAACAGGGTTCTGCTCTTGGGAAGTGAGAAGAGAGCAGACTGTTGGTTTTTTTTTCTAGAGTTAACTTGTCCATGAAGTTAAGCAGGGAAACCGTGTCACTTGGACGGGACCGTCCTTCCTGCCCCTGCGGTCACGGAGGCGATTGGCAAGAAGGTTTCATAGAGAGACGACTTGGCTCTTTGCCCGGCGGGTCCTCCCGTGCTCCCTGCTGTAGAAGGGCCGTCCAGGCTGACAGAGACGATGCTCTTTGCTTATCGAATGCTGGACTCTGCTTTAAATAGCTCTTCTTGATGATTCACACCGTTTATATCCCGTGAGATTCACCGCTCCGAGTCACTGGGACAGGTGGGGTCTGTCTTGGTGGCTCTCCGAGAGGAGGCTTCTGGTGGTTGCGGAGGAGAACTTGAAGGTAAAACAGCAGAAAACAATGCTGAAGCATCCAAACCTCCAGCTCGCTTAAACTTGCTATCAGCAGTAAATTATCACTCCGATTTAAATATAGATTTTGCAGGAAGTTTGTAATATTTTCCACATATGGATGTTTTATGGCAGGAAACGTATCCTGCTGTAAATGAGGTGGCCTATTTTAGAGACCGGCTTGAAGACTGCGTGTGTGACTTAAGCCTTCCAAAAGCTTTTCCTTTTGGAAGTGTTGGCTGCATTAAACTGATAGAACTGCTGGCGTGTTTCGAGCTTGACCATTTCCTTACCCTTGGAAGGGGTCGGTGATGATGACATGAGGGAGCACAGCGCAGGAACAGAGCGTTTCCTTACAGCTGCTGATCTCCTACCTTGCTGGCCAACAGGCACGTAAATCTGAGCAGAGCTTTCTTCGGAGGAGAGGTGCAGGTTAGAGGCGGCTGTTTTGTGATTACAGGGGGAGAGCTGTGGTCTGGCATCCCGCGGGCTGCTGGGAGCTGCCCCGTGTTGATTTCCCTCCTTATATCCATCTTTGTGGTGGGGTGTTCTCATGTCTGGTGGTTCTTCGTGTTACTAGGATGGATCCTTGGATGCTTCAGGGACTTTTTCCAAGGCAACAGAACTGCCTCCGGGAGACGTGGATGCCACGTAGTGACAGAAGGAGACAAAACCCGTAAAGGAATAGGGTATCCTGCTGCAGATCCAGAGACCCACGGTTGTTTGCCTGGGTCTGCACTGTCACACGTGCTGCAAACACACCACGTCGCCTGGTCCCGAGAGCCGAAGGAAGCTGCCTGTGATCCTGGGCACGTCACCCACTTGCGCACTGCTGCCCGCAGAAAGCAGGCACCTCACCCAGGAGGGCCAGGTGGCTTGCCTGGATTTCCGATTGACCTTTTACTTTAAATTTAATTACTTTAAAACAGGCAAATCACACAGCACTTCAATTTTTGGCCTCTGCCTGGTTGGGAGAGCATCGGTGCAGGGCAGGGCGGCGAGGAAGGTAGGTGCTCACCTGTCAGCAGGACTCCCTGGAGGCTGCTGCCTGCAGGGACAGGCTGGAGGAAGGTAGTGCCCTATGGAAAAACAGCTTCTGCAAAACAAGATCCCTTCACCTTTCTGCAAGCTCATGCCTTTTTCATACTAACTTTTTCTCCCCTTTGCGAAAGGCAGTCGAACTTCAAAGGAAGCCGTGCTGCACCACCTGCTGCGTGCACATTAAGTTGAAAGCAGAAATCTTCTCACGTTCGGTTCTCGGTAGGAAAAACGTCCCTGGGGATCCTCGCTCTCCTCCTGCCCGTCGTAGCTGCTGACTTTACTTGCAGGAGCTGCCTGCAGTTAGGGGAAGGGGGGAGACGCTGGATAGGTAGTTGCTGATGCTGATTTGTACCTATTTTGTGGCTTCAGTCACCTTCTTAAGCACTGTAAAATAGGTTTCATTTTGTTTTCCTAGCAGGTAACTTGCCATGCCTCTGCAGCTCAGTATGTTTCTTCATTATTTCATACCTACATTTTCCCCCGGCTCCCCTACATTGTAGCAGATCTGGCACAAAGCGTTGTTAGCAGGTACACGGGCACTGCTTGAGCATGGCTCCGTTTACATTAACGTTGCACAATTCGTCAGTCTCTGAAGGATTTTTAGCGCTTCCCATCTCCGCTGCTGCAGTGTTTTGCCACATCTGGATAGTAAAATATTGCGCGGCATGGAATATATCCCACGTGTATCGCTGTTTTATCGTGTGCTGCCAACCGAGGTGCCTTGTTCTTGCTTTATTGTAGTCTGTCCTGCGAGCCGTGCCTTTCACAGCCTTTTGATTCTTTTGGAAGCGGCCAGATTAACAAGACTAAATACTTTCTTTGGGCAGTTTTTTTTTTTTCTTTTTCCCTTCTTAACTCTAGAAATACTGCTTACATCAAGACCCAATTACACCGCCCTTCCTCTCGTACCAAAACCCAGATCTTTGGGGGCTGTCTTTTTAATTGACTCATTTATTCTCCCTACTTTAAACAAACTGTTAACAAAATCTAGGCTAGAGCCTGTTTGCGAGCGGCTGTATCTGAAACGGGTTGCAGCTGGACAGATTAAACGCGGCAATTATTTTTTCGCTGAAGGCATGCCCTTGAGTTCGCTCGGGATGAGTGACAGCGCTGGTGCCTCCGAAGACAAATTCCGAGATAATCGGCGCCCGCGCGAGTGCTGCATTGCAGTTCTGGGGAGCTTACGTCACGGGCAGGCGCTCCGGCAGCTGAAATGCTCCTCGGGAGCCTGGGGAAAGCGTGGCTTTAGCACCGTGGAGCGACACATCTCATCACCTGCGGTTTCTGGGCCTCTTAACCCCGTGTCTCGTGCCCTTTGCACAGCGCAGGCTTCATCGGCTGCTCGCAGTTTGTCTCAGGGCTGCGTGGAAAGCTGATAGCGGCAACGTCGTTACAGGGTTTTGGTTTGGAGGGTTTTTGAATCCTCCTTTTTGTGTCTGTGTATATCTGGACTTGCACGTACCGTGCTGTGACTGGGGCTTTTCCGCCCTTCGAGCCTGCCAGCTTTAGTTAGCAGCTGGCCTCGCCTTACTCTTCTGTGGGTGGAGGAGGCGCGACCGGCCCCGGTGTCGGCACGGTGTGTGCCTGGCTCTGTTGGCAAGCAGTTCGCATCCATTTTTCCACAGATCAACTGGCTTGGCAACCTGCAGATGTTGAAAGCGTTGGGTACTGATGCTTGAAATAGAAATGGGCTCCGAAGAGGGTGTGGGGCGGGAGGAAATAAATCAGAGGCTGCTGTTGCATTGGAGGTCTGTTAAGACTGATGATACGTCACGCTCACCGGAGCATAACTTCAGAAGCTGACCATATTAAAAATGAGCACATTAAATAAAAAAAGATGGAAAATCTTGCTTGTATCATGTTATTAAGGCTCATTTTCACCTCTGACCTGCTGCGGTACCAAAGTTAGTTACTAGGCCAAGTGTTCCGCTGGTGGCTGGTACAGAGCGAGTCTCTGGGATACAGGTTGTGCCTGGCCTGGAAATGATGTGAAAAACACGTGTGCATTTTTCTTTTGAATTGCAATTTTGAATTTGCAGAGGTTTTGGCCTACACTGACTCTAGGATGGCCAGGAAAAGGACAGGCTCTGAGGAGCAAGAGCAGGATCTCATCGTTCAACCCCTCCTCAAGAGCCGCCTGCGCTTCACTCGGGGGCAAAATGATGTGAGGAACTTTCCCTCTTTCAAGGAGCTCCCCTTAAACAAAACCCATAAATTCTCGCTGCAGGCTTTAAATACAGGTATGTGGAGAGGTGTTGAAGAATTTAAGTGCAGGTGACCTGCTGGTGGGTGCATAGCGAGGATCTGCTTTGCTCTGTATTGCATCTGATGGCAGGGAGCGGCTGTACGGCCGTAGCTGGAGGCTCCACGCCATCGCCTTGAAAAACACGGCTCAGGAAGCTCTGCCTTAACGCATCGCCACCTGCCAGGGTAAGGCAGGCAGCTCAGTAACTGCCTCTCTCATTTCAGAGCCTTTCTCTTTTCTCTAGACCGTATTTTCCCCTTTTTCTCTAGACCGTATTTCTCGCTGCCTTCCAAGATTTCTGCCTTTCAGCCTGGGCCAGGGCTGAGCACGGTGGTGAGCAGCAGATGGATCTGAGTCAAGCTTATGCTTGGGGATTTGGGACCAGAGCCCAGGTCTCAAAGCTTCCAAACCCTGGGCACTCTCACAGCAGTTAGCGAAGGAAAATCTCGTAATCTCTCTAGCTTGAATTTTTCACAAGGCCTGTTTATTACAGTGGGCTCTAGAGAACACATGGCGAGCTGACTTTCTGTTGGGTGTCGCAAGGCTTTTCTCCCCCAGCGTGTCCAGCAAAGTGTCACAGACATGGGATGTCTCAAACTAACCACGGGCAGATTTGTGTGTGTGTGTTTGCAATTTGTGAGCAAACCGTCCCTCGTGCTGACCATCGTCAGGAGAAGAGGTGGGTGAAGTGATGGAGGGAAGAGAAACCTTTTGTGTAACACCACCACTGAAATGTGGGAACGAAATGTGGGAATATAGGTTACACGGTGCTAAATCAAGGTGGTCTCCGGGGGCAGTAGTTAATAAATTCTGAGTAGGAGGTGACCCTTTCTGAGCACCTTCCTCTAAACTTTAATTTATATGCTCGTCCTGCGCATTACGGTGCTTAAAGCCCAGGTCAGAAATCCTCCATCCAGCTTTGGCAGTTCCTTTTGTCTCTAATAGACAAATTAATAGCAATAGATCACGGCCAACCGTGTGCTGTAGGTGAGGGTTGATGAGGTCTGCTTGGAAGAACAAGGGAGCATCCGAGCGTGCGAGGAGCTGTGAGGTTTAGATGGATTTCCTGCATTACCAGAAATGTCAAATGACCAGCTGCGTGGTTCTGTGCTCTCAGGCTCAAATCAGCTTAACCTTAAAGCACCGTGAATTCATTTTTTGAGAAACTGTAAGAAATACGGAGAAAGTAAGTGTGCATAGGTGCATTTGAAAACGTTCATGCTTGAGCTGGCTGCTTTTTGCAAGTGACCTTTAATTGGGTTTGTGCCATTTTGAAAATACCATCATGTCATTTTTTCCAAATTGGAGTGTGACAGTGCTGGTTTATGTGCTGAAGGTGCATGTTTGAATTCCTTTGGCATCAAAGCTTTTACTTTGATGAGACAAATAAACGCTTTCCACATGAACTTATGGTGTTACGTGGATCAGGCAGTGTCAGGGGAGTGCAGCCTCCCATCAGGCGCTTGGAAAAATGTGGTTTTGAACTGCTGCAACAGTGAACTCTGGACTTTAGGTAAGGAAAACAGTTTTGACAGTGGCACCAGGCAGCAACTGTAAGAGGAGCCCAGGTATCTCGTCCCATAGTGGTGCTCAGGGACAGACTGGACGAGCTCCCCAGGAACCTCCTCGAAGCTGGCCCCATCTTGAGCAGACCACGCGGCCTCCCGAGCTCCTTCCCAGCCTGAGCTGGTTTATGTTTCTGTGTTGGTTTTTTGTTTTTTTTTTGTTTTTAAGAGGTGCTTCAGGAAAGGACAGCTAACCAAACACTTTGCACCAGTATTTGAAAGGGAGCAGCTCGGACCCACGGGCTTTTCTCCGGCGGAATCCCCTCCTGCTCCTCTCCTAGCGGCTGCGGCATGGGGGGAGGCACAAAAGGTGCTTTGTGCTGCAGCGAGGCAAAGGCTAAAGAGATTGACAAGCAGCGCTGCAAAGCAACTTTTGTGGGCGCAGGACAGCTTCTGCTCCCCTTTCAAGGCTTAAATTTCAGGATTTGCAAAGGCTTGTTCTTAATTTGTCTTTGTTTTCCTTCTGTCTCTTGATTTCTAGTCTTTTCCCTTGTCTCAAACCTAGATTTCCTGAAGCTCCTTGCAGTTGTTCTTACCGAGGGAGGTTGGGTGATATTTTAAACCTTGCCCTCCTTGCACATGTGTTACAGACCTGGTGCGCATTGCATGTGCGTGCATTGTAGCAGGAACGTACGGCAAAATTATGTGCATCTGCCGTCCCAGCAGTCAGAGGCCAGTTCACCATAGTCCAGTGGGGCCTCTTCAGAAGAAGAAATCCAGTTGCTCTGTCCTTACAGAAAGAGAGAAGCACGTGCCTGGCGTTTGCATGCCAGTCAGCAGTGCTGAGTGACTTGCTGCACGCCCGAATGCCATGCTTGTGGTGCTGAACAACTTTGCAGCTTCATTTGATCTTTTCTACGAGATGCGCTTGTTTCTTTTAGTGAATCAAAGAACTCTCGGAGCTTTTCTCCTGCTGTACTCTCCGTGGTTTAAGCAGGCACGCTCCAGGTTCAGCGTGACAGCTCGGATTGTTTGGAAGGATTTGTGGGATAAGCAGGAGTTTGCCTGCAGAGCACAGGAATCTGTGCATGTGAAGCAGCCAAAGATCCAGGGAGCATGGTGCTGTGTTTGTTAGCTGTCTGACCCGAGCTGCGTGCAGCCTGGTTGGTATGTGGAGCTTGCATCACTGCAAGTAAAGGAGAAAATGTCAATACCTTTTCTAAACCCAAAATTTAGACTTTGCTCTGTCTTTCTGAGTGTGCATTTATCGAGTGTATGGCCAAAATGGCCGAGTTCTGGCCTCTCTGTTTGGAGATGACCGTCCTCATTTCACTTTCTGTAACAGGTGGAGTATTTCCACCCCCCCTTTTGTTCTTCTTTTAAAGCAAGTTCAGTGTTGTGTATCAAATTCCTTCATACTGTGGGCTTAAGCAGCCAGCTGGTGTCAGACCCATGCGGTGATACTCTCCCTTGTTTTTGTGAAAACTCATTATATCAGCGTAAGGTTGATGAAGCTGAAGTTGGAAATAAGCAGGATGCTGCCAAAAAATAAAAGGGCATATCAGCGAGGACAAAACTAACTGTTTGGGAATTGACATGATGAACAGCACAACAACTGTCTTTAGATACAGCACCGGGCAAAACGAGGTTGGGGGGAAGCTGGGTGATTGCAAACACCAGGGTCTTGGACTCGTTTCTTTTCATCATCCGCCATTCAGTGAAAGCGATGGGCAGGTTCTCCGTGTTTCTGCTGATTTGTCTCCTCAGTTTTTGAAGGGTGAGTCTGGAAAGACTGTGTAGTCTCCAGTCTTCCACCAGGCTGTGTCGAAATGAGTTTGGATAAATGCATTCGTGAATAAATCATGGGGGATGAAGTTGAGTCAGGAATATTTCAGTCCGTATAGGAGACAATTTTTAAATGGCCTTTGGAACACACAGGGCAGCCACCTGGAGAAAGCACCAGAAGGTTTTGCTGCCTTTTGAAGCCCCCTTACATACCAGTTAATGTAGATATGGCTAGCACTGGGCGAGGGCAGGAGCCTGCCCCGTCAGGAGGGCATCCATCCCTGACGGGGACGGTAAGGCACTGTGCTTGCTTTCCATGTGCCCTGGGCCTTCTGACAGGTTGGTGTCACCGTATCTCTGCATCTCTAGGTGAGACTTTACAGCCTTTCTCTAAATCTTCTTGAACTGATAATTTCTTAAGGAAGCGTTACACGATTTTGGCCTCCCTGCGTCCTTCCGTGATCCTCCCCTCCGTTCACCAAGTCGTGCTCTGCTGGAAGAAGTGACAGCGGTGTAAAAATAGCACTGCCTTGTTCTGCAGATCTGCTTGCTGTGGGGTTTCAGTTAGATCTGCTGACTTGGATTTAAAAATACTTCTTTTTTCTTCTGCTTTTTGCACCTGCTTGTCCCGGTCGCGCTTCATTTTGTGTTTCGGAGGCAGCAGCCATTTGGCCGTATCTGAAATAAATCCTGGCTGGGCTGCCGTCGGCAGCACAGGTGGTTGGGAGACCTGAGCGAAGGAGCTTTTGACTTCTGGAGCCAGAGGTGTTTGCCGGGCTGACAGCTCAACTCAAAGGGAAGAAAGACGTCGGCTCCTCGCGTTCTCGGTGGAGGCTGCAGGTTCAGCAGCACAGCGCGCGTGATGTGAGCGCACGGTGGAATTGCGCTTGGTGTTCCAGCCCATTTGCTGTAAGTGTATTATCCCTTCCCCTCATTGAATGTTGCTGCAGTCTAATCAGATTACATTGCAGTTCATAGCTTCGCCCAGACGAAATAAAGAGCTGTACTTCAGAAGAACACAGGGATTTTGAATTACTGCCTTCTTCACACGTCGCGCTGACATTAAATGTTCATTTAGAGTCGGATTCATGAAGGTACTGAGATCAATGGGTCTGGCTGTCTAAAAGGTTTGAACTGAGCCTTCATCTTCTGGCCATCTGGAGCACACAGTGAGCATCTTCTGGGTGCAGCGAGCCGAGCATCCCTGCCTCTTTTCCTCAGACCCAGCCCAGCCTGTGCCTCGGGTCCGGCTGCTGCCAGCAAAATGAGAACGAAACGGCACACGGGCTTGGCCTCGTGTTCTTCAGCAGCTTCAGGAATCCCCTTTTCATTATAAAGAGGCCTTTTTATTAGCACACACGGTTTTTTGGAGAGAGTTTGAGGTTGATGACTCACGTTGCCTGCCTCCCTGAAGCCGTTAGTGGGTGTAGCGTTTGGCATAACGCAGTTGGGTCTGCTCAGGGTAAGGCTGTCAGATGTACGTAGCTGTTCACAGGGTGACTTCAGAAATGAGATTGGCTGTACGTTAGAAAAGTAACGGGGAAAAGGTATGGACAATAATATCGGCCACAGCTTTGTTGGGAATACAGATGTTGACTAGACCCTCTAGTTTTCAATATGGAAATTATTTGTATTCCAAAAAATAAATGTAAATAATAGTCCTTGGAAAACACAAGTGTGGTATTTGCTCTTCTAAGCAAATCTGTTTCTAATGATGCTGTATTTTTGTGGCATTAAAACCTGGCAGTGGACCTTTGCATTCAGAAAAACTAGCAACAAGCACCTGCAAGGAGAGAGGGATTTCCTGAAAGAAATCTCCAGATTTAGTAACAGAGGAGCCCTTCTGCATGGACCGTTCCTGCTCTCCAATACGATGTCACAGTTCAGGGATGCATCTTGTATCTTGGAAGTCGGTGAATTGGTGACAGGCTCACTAATTTCTCCAAATTCAGATCGCTACATCCTGCAATAACTTGATGTAAAGCTCCCCAAAGCATTTCCAGCCTCTTGCATGTGTGATAAGCCCTTTTTAAAAGCGGAGGGCAACACATGAGCTTCTCTGCGTGCCTTGAAGGCTGACTGAACCCAAATTGCCCAAAGATGATA
The DNA here is from genome assembly GCF_964034855.1 of Anser brachyrhynchus. NCBI lineage: Eukaryota > Metazoa > Chordata > Aves > Anseriformes > Anatidae > Anser > Anser brachyrhynchus. Next base: position 149,856,366 of record NC_137695.1, on the reverse strand, counting down.
GCAGGGCTGGTCTGTGACCATATTTAATGTGCCCGAGGGGCTGAGAAGAGCCTGTGCAGTGAACTCTGTGTGCACGGGTGCAGTGCTGGCCCTGCTTGTGTAATGGCAGCCCTCGCGTTAACTCCCATGGGGCTGGGCTTTGCCCTGTGTGCCCTGCTGGGAGAACAGCTGGGGCAGGCAGAAATGCTGCTGAGCAGAGGAATGAGCTAGACCAGAAGAAGTCATAAGAGCTTTTGTGCACATCCTTCAGTGTACTGACGGGAACGTGGTCAGGGGCTGTTCTCAGGACTTCCTAAAACTGGTGGTTGCCAGGGCAGGCAGTGTGCTAGGGATATTCCTTTTGCCTTCTGTGCTGCCTCAAGCTGCTTCTTCCTCCGTTAAAATCAATGCAAATGCAATTTCAGATCCTGCTAGTCTCACCTGTGAACAAATGCTAGTGTCTCTTCAAAAGAGAAAAACTACCTCATAGATTTTCTTCTCAGGATCATCTGGTCTACGTGGACTCCTAGCTAACGTGACAAGTTCATATCAGGCTTCTATAAATAGGTTTTCCAAGTGGCATACCCAAAAGAGCACTCTGCAGAAGCCTGCAAAACACTGCAAGCAGTCTTTTCCTTGCAGTGACAATGACAGAGCTGCGGTACATGACAATGGTCTGCCACAGCTTTTCACTTTTATTAAATTCCATTACTCCTAAAAAAAAAATCGAGGTGACTTTGACCTTGACTCTACATTTGTAGATCCAGTCTTCTCTGAAATATGTCTGAATTGAAGCTTTTTTTTGAAATACTTCAGGAAATGATTTTTTTTTTAAGCTGGTTTTGAGCAGCAACCTTCAAGACTTTGCCAAGTGCTGCTCAGAAAGGCTTTTAGTTGTAGGAATAAAGGTGTCCTGTTTTCTTTTCCTGCATGGCAGATGCTGAACAGCATCACTCTGTTGTCTGCAGTTCTTGGTCCGTTTTTCCAACTTAAAAGCCTTACCTGGAAGCCACTGGCTCACTGAAACATGAAGTGCTACCATAGCTCCCATTTTAGGTTTCTGTCCCGGTGATGCTGCTTACAACCCCTGTGCTGATCACTTTTAGGCAAAAGCCCTCCTTTTTTTCCCTGTCTGCTGTGACACCCTGGCACCGATCCCGTCATCCTTGGGTTTCATCGAGGCATCTGCATAAACAGTTGTGCAAGATCAAGGTCCATGCCCTCTGTAATCAGTGATGGAAACTGCTTGCTCTTCTAACAGCGTGAGTTTGTATAAGGGTTGAGTAATGACCATTAGCCTGAATGTCCTACTGTTAGTCTTCCTGTCATAGCCTCTGTGCTCGGAGGTGTATTTAATAATCTCGCCTCTGTTCAGCTCCTGCTTTAATCTTAATGGAAGCCTCTTCCGATAACTTTGAAATGGCAAAAGTATTACACCCGTTTTTCATCATCCTCTCCTTTTTGGAGGAGAGGGAAATGGCTGGCACATTTGGACTGTGCCCTGGAAGATAAAGATGAGCTGGTTAATAAGTTGGAGCCTTAAAGGCGCTTCCTGAAAGGCAGTCATCTTGTGAGCCTGCTGGGGTTGCTCAACAGTGAAGCAAGAGGAGGAAGATAAGAGGTCGATTGTAGGGAGTTGTTTGGCGTACACAGAGGCTGTGCAGTCGTACAGCTGCACATTTCATCAAATAGTCATTTCCTTGGTCTATGATCATTATTAAGTACAAACATAATGATTCTAATAAAACAATTGAGTCTCTTCGCTACAGTCTCTCCCTGTTGTCTCTCTGCAACGTTGAATGACAAGCACGCGTCAAAGAAAATCATTTATGCCTTTATAGTGGCCTCATTGTAGTGCCATGGTCCACAGGCTTTCGTTTAATTATCTTACATGAAGACGGTTTTTGGTCTTTCACAGGCTTAGGCAGGAGTAGGAAAAACAGGGAAAGTGAGAGCAAAAGCATGTTTGCCTTGCAGAGCTGCCTTTTACTTATGAGAAACGTCTGATGTTATCACCCACTTTCTGATCAAATTTGGCAGGAGCGTTTTGTTAAGTCACTTTCTCTGAGTGGGAAACCTGATGAATACGGCTCTAGTCTCCAGTTTCAAAGTATTACTTTACACCGTTCCCAAGCATTGTTTGCCTTAATGGATGAGTTATTGTAGATGTCAGAGAAGCAGATAATTCATAGCCTCATTTTATAAACAGAGAGCCCAAAGCACAGTAATTTAACTTGAATAGCTGCAGGGCAGTGAATAGAGCCCAGGTCACCCACCCATAATACTTCTGATTTGATGAAAAGTCTGCTAATCTGGCCTCTGTGTTTATCTTCAGGAAATTGTAACTACTGGAAAACGTCATGAATTTTTGCCAGGGACCTGCCTGTAAGCAGCCTGGAGACGGGCTGTACTTTTAGCCCACTCCTGATGCAGTGCTGTTCCAGGTGCTCTGTTGGCCACCGGGTCTGTGTTGATAGCACGAGTTATCTCTGCTTGGCTTGCTGCCTATTTCATGCCTCTATCCTTGAGTAAGTGGGCAATTGGTCGCTGCTGGACCCATTTTCTAAGATAAGCCATTAAGGAGTTTGGAGGCTGAGGCAGGTTTCTTACAGCTCTGGCAATAAACATCGTACTGGATTTTGAGAACTCTTTTGTCTTGTGCTTGAATACCAAGCTGCACATCCAATATAAGGACTCGTGCACACATTAATGCTGCTTGTAAGGTCAGTCGCTGTTTGTAGAGTGTGCGGGTTGGCAACCCTTTCATTCTGCAAGCTAACCACCACTGTAAATGCCGAGTGATAATTTATAGAAAGCATATGTTACTCGCGCTCACCAGGGCTGGCTGGCTGGAACTGGGTAAAAGCAAGTCCAAACTACCCTCCCTCATTATGTTTGGACATTTTCAAACTGCTGCAGTGGTACAAAGTGGTTTCCTTCTGCCAATTATGTAGCCAGCTGATCCTGGCCCTCCGAAAACGGGAGCATTGGTGCCGTGTGGGTTGAGATAAACCCTGTGCGCTGCACGTGATCCTGCACGGGCAGCTGAACGCTTCGGAAATGGGCCCGGCACTCGTATATCATGGTGTGGCGAGAGGCCTGCAGTTCCCATTTTTTGCCTTCTCAGGAAGCATTTTAATTCTTTGCAGATAACAGGGTTGGGAACGGTGAGGTAAAGCTCTGTTTAACTGCGGTGCCGTCGGCGTGCTTCAGTACGTTGAAGCGGAGCGGTGTGTTTCAAGCGAGGGAGGTGGGCCTGCACTGCACTTCCTTCAGTCTAGGGGCTGATTTTTAACAGGGGACTGCTTGAAGCCCCCCAGAACGCAATGGTTAGTTATATCTGAGGAGGTGAGACTTTGAAAGGCTGCTGCTGCTGTTTGAGCATTCAGAAACCCTGCCAGAGGTGATCCGAAGGCTCTGGGCTGTCACAACTGTGGAGGTGCACAGGGACACCTGGACATGGTTCCTGCCTCTGCGGATCCAAAGAGCGCCTACATTGAAAAGCCCCTTGCCGAGGTTTCTATCTCCTACACTTAAATAGACTCCGGGAACATTGAACATCAGCTTTCAAACGGGAATTGGAAGCACACAGCGGCTCGATGCAGCCCCACTCCCTGGTGCTGCGGCTTTCAGGGCGCCTGCCCCCGCCGCGGCTGGCTTCACGGCGTGCCCATTAGCTGCCTGTCGCCGTGTGAGATGGCAGCAGGCTGCGAATGAGACGGCCCCGAGGAATAAAAACAAAGCTCGCTACTGTCTGCATCGAACAGCATCGCAATTGTTGTGGCGAGAGCCTGCGTGAAAACTAAACGGTCCCATAGCAGGAGGAGCACAGAGGGTGGCTGGGAAGCCTCTACAGGGGACGTGCCTTCTCTGCGAGCCTTATTCTGAAAATTTGCGGGACTGCAGAAATCTCGTTTCCAGGATGGCCAAACACAGTTTGTTTTTTTCACAGAATCACTGAATTATTTAGGTTGGAAGGGACCTTAAAGCCCATCTGGTTCCAACCCCCTGCCATAGGCAGGGACACCTCCCACCAGCCCAGGCTGCCCAAAGCCCCATCCAGCCTGGCCTTGAACACCTCCAGGGATGGGGCACCCACAGCTTCTCTGGGCTGCCTGTGCCAGGGCCTCACCACCCTCTGAGCAAAGAATTTCTTCCATATACCTAATCTAAATCTACCCTCTTCAAGTTTAAAACCATTCCCCCTTGTTCTGTCCCTCTCCGCCCGTGTTTTTTGTTCATTTGTTAGCACACTTGATTGTAACCAATAGTGATTTTTGCAGAGGAACAGCAATCCTTTGTTTTCATAGCCATTTCTAGCAATCGTGTTCCCCAGGGCTGCTTTGGGGCAAGTTGAGCTCATAACGTAGGTGCCGTTCAGGAGGGATTTATGCTGTGCACGGCACGCCGAGCAGCACCCCCAGCAGCAAATGCTTGGTGAGAGCTGGTGCCTTGTGAGTTCAGATCACCTCGCTTATCCTCTTCAGTGCTGCCTGATTCCCTGTAAGCCTCCTCACGGGATGTTGAAAGCAGGTGGTGTTAAAACAGAGCCTTGCCACCCCCATCCCACTCCCCGTGCCCACTTCTGGGTGCTCGGTGACCCAGCTGGGTGCCGGCCCTGCCCTCCCGAACTTCCCAACAGCACAGCTCCTTCCCCCTCCCATGCCAGTTCCTAAATCCATTTTCTGCACCACCTTGTTTCCAAAACATAGGGACATTGAAGCTTTTCAAAACTCTTCTTACCATTTTCCTTCGTTTTGTTAGAGTCGTTTTTATTCATGGAGTAAAATTCCCATCTTAAATTTCCATGCTCTTGTAAACGCTTATGGATAATATGAAGTTTTAAAAGCTGGGAAGAACCAATAACCCCCCTCTTCCCAATCAGAGGACTTTTTTCCCTTGAATAACCTTTTTCTTCCAGGCTCTGGTTGTTTTGTTGTTTCGTTAACAAGCAAATATAGAGACCTCATTCTGCAGAGCTGGATTGCTGACCTTGCCCATCCATCTGTACTACTTGTTGAGTGGATATATTTGTACGTTGGTTACTGGTGGTTCAGTTAAAATTCTGTTACTTTGCAGTTTCATATTAATAGTAACTGACCCTTGTTTCCTAGTGCCTAAAACACATGGTGCCTTATTTCCTATTTATTGTTCTAAAATGACTCTTCCTTGTTTCATACATCGTGCGTAGGAAAGCCGTGTTAAATAACCATTGTCACTCTTTAAAATTGAAGGGTTTCAGCAAGTTTTTCAGCATGACTTTTGCTTGAACTTGATTGACCATTGCTCTACCGATGGCTCTGGAATTTTCTGGTTCATTCTGCTCCATCTCTGCTGTCGTTCTGCCTAGTTAGCCTCCAAGCCACTTTTATTTCCCAGTGTCTCCAGAAGAAAGCCTGTCTTTCAGGACAGAGAGATGCTTTTCATTGGAGACATTAGCCTGTTCCTCCTGTTGCTTTCTCTCCATTTTTCCTCTCCCCATCTTCTGTGCTGCTTTTTGGGTTACCACAGTCCATGGCAGCTTGTGCTTTCAGGTGCAGCATCACTGGAAGAGACGGGTGTGGAGCCAGGCTGGGTCCTGATGCTTTCCTCAGCCTCCCGTACGCAGCGAGGCTGCAGCTCTTCCGTGTTCCCAAATAAGATTTCAAAAGCTCCTTATGAAAACACGAGTAATAGGGCAAGTGACAAAAGATTTTCTGTTTATCTTTTAGGACAATGGAAAATACCAAATAGCCACAATTTGTTCCAGTCAGTGTCTTTGTTCCAGAGCCATTTTGGGGGCACAAGATTTAATTCTGTAGGAATGCAGGAAGACGGTGACTTCTGCTTTCACACTTAAAAAAATAAATAAAATGGTTAAAGTTATCAAGTTTCTCCACTAGAAAAAATATTTTTTACTTGTGCAGTACCAAGTTTAGCAAAAAAAAAAAAAAAAAAAGGCAAAACCTTAAGAAAGATATTTTCCTGTATGTTACAGCCTAGGGTTATTTTAGTAATCAAACGAGCCTTCAGAGTAGATGATGATACCTTAACTGTTCCAGAGAATATTACAATTTGGAAAAACTTTGTACAAATGTTCATGTTTGTACCCTGAGAGTAATAGATTTGGTTTGCAAATGGGAACTAAGCAATTATCAAAACTAATGCTAACCAAACCAAAATAACACTGAAATTTAATATGCTGATCAAAGTTGGCAGTGCTGAGGGAAATGGAGGGATGTGAGCTTTTAAAGGGGAAAATTATTGAGGAGGAAGACTCGATAAAAATAATTCTTGCTGTCATGCAGTTGTCAGAAACTGAGATGAGTGAGGGCACAGAGCAAATAGTGCCATCTTCTGGCAGTTTAATGAAAAATGTGTGTGATCTGGGATTGCAGGTGTGTGCGACACACTGGTGATGTGCATCCATGACAGACGAGGGAATATGTAGGATTGGTTACGTATTCTTTTGAGGCATTGGGTATAAAGGATCTAGATATGAGAAAATTGGATCAAATCACCTAGATTTATTTTCCAAAATGTGGAATATTGCTGACAACCCACTTGCTGCAGATGCCCACCTTGTTGCCAGCTTTGCTTCCCCTTGTCCTTTGACATCTCAAGCCCTTTGCATTAAACCCTTCTGCCAAGGAGTAGGGCCTGATGGTACGAAAGGCTTCTGGGAAGAACTGCTTTAGTCGTGCTTAATTGTTCAGTTCTGGTCTCTGGATGAACAAGAATTAATCTGTTCCCAAGGTGGTAAATACCCGTGAGGTCTGAGCCCAGCTGATTTTATGGTTATCACAAATCTGTTTTTCAGTTGCTCTGGAAGACTCGGCACGTGCTTTCTGGCTGGCATGCCTGCATCTCCTTGGGGTCTCACCTTTCTCGTGTTTTGTTTTTCAGGCGGCACCAGAGAAATCGGGTCTGCTCTGACCAGGATGTGCATGAGACACAGGAGTATAGAGTCCAAACTCCGACAGTTCTCAAGGTGAGTGGCTCTGTACCTGGCCCAGAGCTCTAGATTTGACTTTCCTTCACTATCCTTTTTAGTGGGGAAAGCGTAAAGCTCTTCTCCAGCATGGGCTTTCCAGCTCATCTCTGACCCCATCGTTGAGAACAGCAGGTATTTTCTCCCCCAGCGCACTAGGTGTTGTGAAAGCCGGGAAAGGCAGGATGTCACTGCATGTTCTGGAAATTGGGCTTGTCACCTCAAGTCACTTTAAATGCTGCCAATTCCCACTTTTTCTGGGTGCCGAACAGCCGGCTAGTGATGTGACTGACCTGTCTTTGTTTCAGGACTTCAAGCTTGGTCACTAAGTTTTAAAGCAGCAGCAAATGTTGTGCTGCTTCCTCAGCTTACCTGAGAGGTCTCGCTGCCAAACTTTCAGCAAACAAATATGGAAGAGGCAAATTCCATCATCCCCTTTTTGCAGTTAAAGTTAGATGGTAGAGGTAATGGGAGAGGATTAACCCACGTGTAAGCTGGGCTATACATAAACAACCTACTTCTGTAGTAAGTAGCAGTTTGCACGTGTGCCTTTTTTAACCAAAGACTGAAGGATATATTTGACCTGGAGTGAACCAAAATTGATGCTTCACCATTTCCCTGGTGACTTGTGATGGCTTCTTCCCTTTTAAAATAAAGGTTTTTATGAAATTGACTGAAGCGAGAACTTCTGTCTCCAGTTACCCGAGAGTTAGCTGCTTAAATAATTTGATCCCAATGCGATTAACTAGGGGAGCATTCCCAGTGCTGTGTCACCGGCTCCGCTGGTGAGAGGCGAGGCGCACTGGTGGGCAGGATGTTGTTTCCTTGTACAGCTGCTCCGTCTTCTTGTGCGTACCCGTGTGCTATTTAATTTTACAATCTTTGTGGCTGCGTGGAACTTTTTGGTCTCTGGGGTATCCGTTTGGACTGCTTTTTGTGTGACAGATGAGTAGGATCTAACTCTTTACATTGGCCCTGTTTCAGGTCATTCCTCTGGTTTGCGCACTGTTCCTCACTGTCCTGATCTTCTGCACAGTAATTCTGGTTTTCTTGTGTGTGGATTATTTTTATTTTGATCCAGTCCTTTCTTTTGCTTTCTCCAGCTTAAACGTTTTTATGTTCTGGTATTTACACTGTGACACTGGTAGCTGTCGCAGCAAAAAGTAAAAATACTCCAGTATTGACCTTGGCTCTCTATATAAGAATAGGGGCATCTGCAGGATTTGATTGCTCTTTGTGTTTTTTCAACAAAATTAGTGCTTTAATTGACTGTCTGATAAACCCACTTCAAGAACAGATGGAAGAGTGGAAGAAAGTGGCCAATCAACTGGATAAAGACCATGCAAAAGGTAGTTACAGAGGAAGAATTCTTTAATAGGAATAAGATTGTAATACTGGTTTTTCTTCCTCTTTTTGTGTTTGTTCTGGGAAACTGAATGATGTGCTTGAATATGTATAGCAACTTTTCTAAAACACTCCCTCCCGAAGTGCCTAACAAATTTTAACCCTCGCATATACACTTTGAAGCTTTAGCTTGCGGGACCACAAAGGATGGGTTGTTTTTTTAGACTGGAAAGCAGTCCCTAGCTTTAACTCCGTTAGCCCACTCTAGCTGTGCATTCTCCAGTAGTGCTGAGGATTGGGGACGCCACATTGACAGAGCAAATCTGCAAAGCCCCAGGGTGTCGTTGAAAGCTAACTATAAGCTCATGTAATGTCTCAGGCATAGTGTCCTCCAGAGAATTCGTAACCCTGTAAAACGTTCGGCACCATGACTTTTTCTCTGCTGCTATCCAGAAATACGCACCTGGGGAATGGGAAAGCTGTGATGTTGGACGTGAGGTGCGCAGAGGCGATCGCACCAGAATTTTACCTGGGGGAAGAAGCGGGAGGCTGTGGAACCTCGCACAGCAGGAGCACGTTGGCAGATGCCTTTGGCTTTGCAAAACTTTTTCCAGGGGTTGACTTCCTTCTAGCACAGGTGCTGAAAACAGCAGGCTTAAAAATGGAAGGGTTTTGCTACACCTTAAAGAAGCAGCATCACCATGATTTATTATGGGAAGGGGAGAACTGGTGGGAAAAGGAGCATGCTTGGTCCCTGAAGGATTTGCTTCTTGCCCCACTGCTGCTGTGGTCAAATAGAAGCAGCCAAATCAGTAGCTCTTCAAGAAATCTCGAGCTTATGCTCCAGAGAGCATTGAGGAGTTAGTGAGTAGAAGGGAAGAATCACCTAGGATCCTGCAGGCAGGGGTGAGTCTCCAAAGTGATATTTAGGATAAATAAAAGATATTTAGGGTTTAGGGGGCAGACCTGGGTGTTGGTGATGCAGTTGGCCCCTTTACAGTTCCTGTGCCTGCTTTTGTTTTTCCATCTATAGAAGAGTAGTAGCATTGGCCTCCTTTGTTAAAGTGTATGTGTATATGTACACGCGTACATACCTTTTATCTTTTTTTTTTTTTTAAGTATCAGTTTTCCCATCTGGTACCTTTACCTTTGGTGTACCTGGACTAGAGGTGGAATATTTTGTTCTGGGATTCTGATTCTCCCGGGGTTTGCAGCTCAGCTGAAAATGGGGACAGCTGCAGTGTGCTCCACTTCATGAGAAGGAGCTGGCAATGTGACCCTTCCTCATGCAAAGTTTCAGCACCCTCTCCCTCTGCCTGGCTCTCATGCTGGGTAGAGATCATGGGATATTCTCTGCCTTGCCATTTCGGGATACTTGTTTTTGAACGCAGATGTTTTGAGAAACCTGTCATCTCTGTTTTCCATTCCTGAGAGCGGTGGAGTGTCTGAAATGAAAAGCACTCTAATTTTGTACTGTGCTCTCAGTTGTTATTTCTGTAAAGGCTTTGTTTATTTGGGAAAGATTTGCTATGTGAATGTGCTCACACCCTAAAATGTTATATTAAGCTACGCGTATAGGCACTGCAAAATGCGAGTTCTGAGCCGCTTTGATTAATGGTAGCTATCCCCTTAAAATTTGTAGTCTAATATCTCTAAACATAGCCTTTTTCTGTGAAAAGCATCTGTTTTAACATCAAGTGTGCTGATACAGAGACTGTGTGTTTTTTTAGAATACAAAAAAGCCCGCCAAGAGATAAAAAAGAAATCGTCTGACACACTGAAGCTACAGAAGAAAGCAAAGAAAGGTAACTTGCTCCATACTTGTACTTTTAAAGCCTTCTCTGGTGTGCTCATTGACAAAGACTGAATAGCTGTAGGATTTTCTGTTGTAATAATTTGGTCCCTGTAATGTATTCCTGGTATATACTTGAACACCAGGGTACAATTACTACGTGTCATTTAAATCATATTCTGGAGCTGCTGTCTAATGTCCTTATACAAAAGCCTTAAAAGTGTTTGTACAAAGTCAATCAGGTTTTAAAATAGAGCGTTTGCTGCTAACTTACTCCTGTTAAGAGCACTGACATTGTAACACGACTTGTGCGGATACCTGCAAAATCTTCGGGAATCTTTTGGAATAATATAAAAAAAGCCATTATGTAAATGTTCTGGAACTATTAACGTTTCTCACTGTTCTCCCTTTCCACCACCTTTTCTTCTTTTTTTTTTTTTTCCTAGCTGCCTATAGTCTCCCAAACCTTACATTATTCCTCCGAGCGTGAGAAGGTGGTATGGGCTGTTGTCAGGGGGAGGGCGCTTGGCAACCACAGAAAACTAAAAGATGAGTAAGAGAAGAAAGGGAGTTCTCCACAAAGGCAATCTGTCTTTCTCAGCAGCTGAATCTCTTGCTCCCACCGCTCTCCCACCACCATCTTGTCATGGGAGCTTCATCACCATGTCAGTGGAAACACGCATCACATTGGTACCTGCAGCATTGCCGTCGCTGGGGGTTTTACTTAGCAAAGTGCAAACCCCACCAGGCTTCGTAGAAATGGTACGGAGCTTGTGCAGAAGCAGACTTTCTTGTTCCCCTTCCTGGCACCGGGCTCTTCCCAGCTGGGTGGGAAGTGTGCTTTGAACAGCTCTCAGCCTGCAGGTTGCAACTCGTGCTTACCCTCCCGCCTGAAAACTGTGAGCCCAGAGACGAGCAAAGCCAGTGCTGGGGCGGGGAGCTTCTTGAGCTTTTTAAACTTTGTGAGTTTAGGTCTGTTCATGGATTTTCCAGAATAGATGAGCTGTCTCTAACTGTCCTTCCTAATAGGTGAGTCAATAATTATGCTAGCAGAGAGCCACGTGGCTGGCAAACTACCCTTGAATTTTAGCTGGCTTGTTAGAGGGATGAGGGAGGGAGGGGAGAGATGGAAGCCAGGAAGCAAGAGCATACCTCAGTAGGCTCTCTGTGTGTCCATGTGTTCACGGAGAAGCTTAATGTTTTAAATCAGAATGGTCATCTTTAGGGGGATGTGATAAGATTGTATTTTGGGGTGATGTGTAAACTTGTTTCTCGTTTTGTGTGGTGAATTGTCTGACTTCAGACCAACAGCTTTAAAAAGTCTGCAATATTCCCTCTGTTTCTTTCCCTTTCTTCACCCCTTCCTGGTTTTATCACTTGTTGCCCCCGTGTGATATGAGCAACCCTTCAACACATGGCAGGTGAGCCCTGAGGAAAGTAAGCCCGGGATCTGGGAAGAAGGAACCAGTTTTTGAACCTGTCTCTGTGAGAGAGTAAGGACCAGTTCAGATCAGTATGTACCAGGACAGACCAGTAAGGATCAGTTCAGACCAGTACGGACGAACCAATACAACCCAGTAAGGACCAGAACCTAGCTCGATCCCCTTTTTAGCCTACTTCTGAGTAGAGTAAGTCTGTCTGCACTCTTGGAGGAGGAAACAGCGTTTTCTGGGTTCCTGTCTTCCTCCCGAAATGTGTGCCATGTCTAGGGAAGAGGAGGTCAGCTCACAAGTGCCTTGTCCTCCTTCAGGATTAAACATTTTTGAGCAGGGAGTGAAACAGCCCTCATTTTGCTATCACTTTTATAACAGCTCTGCTATGATTGAAGTATCTTTTTTCTTTTTTTAATGTCATTCTCTTGCTTAATTTCACTGTGCGATGAGACACTTTTGGCGTTGTCAGTGAACCTGCCGTATTTCTGTGCCGTGTCCCTTGGAGTCACTGTCCCACGTGTGGTGTTTGGGTCCGGAGCACAAAGTGAGGCAGGGTTAGAGCTGGTCGCAGAGGGAAGCGGACGGAGAAGGTGGAAGCAACGAAGGCTCCCAGGTGGCCTCTGCAAGAACAAGGAGGAGCAGCGGTAGTCCTGGGGAGCTGGGGGTTGTACATGCCTGTTCGCACGGCCCCTGGGAGGAGAGAAGCAGCGAGGTGTAAAGGTTCGGGTGGGTGTGAGAACAAACACCCAAACCTGCCAGCCCCATGGGCGCCTGACACGGCTGGGCAGGAGGAAGAAGTTCTCCCAGCCTCCTGACAGGCTAATCTACAGCAGCTAAATATTTAAAAAATAACAATTAAGTACCTTTCCCCCTCTTCGCCTTTTTGGTCCGTACCTTGAAGGAGTGCAGTATTGGTCTGAGCGCGGTGTCAGGTGTTGTTCTGCAGACCTCCGTGTGTGTCCCCTTGGCAGATCCGTTCAGCGTGCTGCGTTGTGGAGTCTGTTGTTCCTATTGACACCCAGGCAAAAACATAATCCAGAGGGGGTTTATTTATAGAATGATAAAGCTGTGGAAGTGAATTCATTCTAGGTCACAATTGAGGTTTCAGCTATGGGCAGGAAAGCTCTCAGGCTGAGGACACGACTGCAACTGCTTCCCTGCAGCTCAGACTTGCTTTTTTTTGTTCTGGCCTTCCCCAAGCAGGACCTGTCCCTTTCATTTTTTTGTAAAGTTACTGACTCACCTATGGGAACTCGAAAATAACAAATTAATTCCCTTCCTAGCACTTGTAAGAGTATTTTTGAATTAACCTCATGATCATCCGTGGGCAAGTGAGAAGTTTGCCGAATTCTGAATTTGCTTAAACACCGTGCATGCTGCTAAAAATGTCCTTCCAGCTTTCTCTGCTCTGACTGGGTGGGAAAGCGGTTCCCTTCTGCTCCGGGCAGCTTCAGATCTAGGAACTGAAATATAACCCCACACTTTTCCCATTCGCATCCTGGCAGCAGCGTCCTCTCCCTGCCACACCAGGCTGCGGAGCCTGCCTCTCGTAGCTGACTGCTGCATGTTGTAGCAGCTCCGTGCTCCTCGCCTGCATCTCGAGGAGGTTTGGGAGAGAGGACGTGGCTTGTCCTGCGGGTTGGGCACCCCACCTTGGCTCTGGGGGGCTGAATGCCTTTGGGTTTGCCTGCTCTCTGCCTTGTGCATGTTCTGGTTCCATGCGACCAACTGGGAAGTTCAGGCCTGGTGTTTAAGATCATTTATTAGAAATTACGTTTGCAGAGTCGGTGTGTTAATTGCAATAAAGGTGTTTCCAGAGCTTGCAGCGAGGGGGGAAACACCAAGCTTCCCAAACAAAACAAAAAAAGGCGTGGGGGTCGTTTGGAGAAGTTTTGGTAAAACGACAAACCTGCGTGTAAATGAAGGGCTTGCATTTTGAAAGACCTCACAGGATTGATTTTCATTCTTTTTCTTGTCTTTGACTATAAGGAAAAATAAAAGCACGGGCAGTCTAAACAGCCTCCTGGTGCAGCTCCCAGGTCCGCGCAGTGCCTGGGGGTGTCCTGGTGGCTGCATCCTTTCCTTTACACCCTGCTTCCCAGGGGGATGAGGCCGCAGGGCATCTTCCTCACCCAGCGTTGAAACTTAGCTCTTGTCCAAGCAAAGGGGGTCCACACAGCGTGTGGAACAGCAGGCGATTCTTAAATTGCTCTTTGTTTTCAGACAAACATTGGACAGCAGAAGTCAGCCCAGCTAACCTGAGTCAGCAGAACAATTATGTATATACGTGCAATAACTTCCACGTTTAGGTTTCTGCTGAGTCGAGGCCTCCTGAGTGGATCCATGGCTGCTGGAAGCCGCGGAGGCTGTATTGAGTTCAGAGCAGAGAGAGCAGCCGTGGCTCTGCATGTAACTAATTCGGGAGGTTAACAAAATGCACGATTTCTAGTTCCTTTTTCCTTATAAAAAAGCGTCTAACTCAAATGATTAACTTAAAATATAACGGAGTGCACGTGTGAAATCTGGAGTGCACATGGGCTTTATTCTCTGTGTTTCTTTCACCTCGGACACTGATGATCACCTGGACAGGTTTCACTTCTGCCCCTGACTTCTCCGGTAGGTTTCGTTTTCAGGTTCTTCACGTGGCACTGGCCCACAAGCTTTGAGGAAAATGTTTAAATCCAAGAGGATTTGTGAAAAGGAGTTACGTGAAACGTTCTCAGTAAAATACCAAGGTTAATATGGCATGTGTTAATGTAAAAACGGAGTTTTGTTTCTGAGTGATTTGTAGCAGTTTCGGCAGAGTGCCACCACCAGTCAGTACACTGTTAACCTCTTGCCCCATCAGTGTTGAGTATCCAAACCACCAACCTGTACTTTTGAGTTATTTACCGGTTTTCAAAAGTATTCTTACCAGACTTTTAATGAGGTTGAGGGAGTAGATGATTATTAACTTAATGTAATACGGTCAAAAGTGCTTTCTCTTCTCCTTCCTCCCCATTAGCAAAGATGACATGTTGGCGGTTTTTACAGTCTTTGCAGCAGTTTTTGGGTAACACTCTGGTCTTTGAAACTGTAATACTGTTACCTGTTCTCGAGGATGATTGCACAAACCCCGTGACTCTTAACTAAAAACCATGAAGCTCTTCAGTGTAATTATAACTCAGGGACACCTCGGTTCTTAAAGCAAATGCTGACTTTCCCATTCAAGTACTTTGCACTCTTCTACACTTGGGCGTGCTCTGTCTGGGGGGGGAGGACCCCAGGCCAGCCCCTGTCCCCACCACGAGATGTCCTTATTTCCCCCAACAAATCTACTGGGGCACGGTGGCCGCAGTGAGCACCAGGAGAATGGCCAGGACTCACTGTGGGGTCAGTATGACACTGCTCAGAAAGAGAGAAGCTAATCAGCAAATCATCCTTATCTGTTGTGGGGAAAAAAAAACACAGCCCTGTGTGGATGAGGCTGTAGTGCCTGAGGGTTTTTTCTGTTTGTTCCCCCTCCTCTCCTCCATCTTATAATGCAAGCTCCACTTAATAAAAATTCAATGAAGACATGTTGGATATGTTGCAGAACCGTGACCAGAGATCTTTCTTTGACTATTTATTTTCATTCCTTGAGTTTTGAATGCCACATGACAGTTCCCCTCTTTTTGACAGCAAGCCAGGTTTATTGCAAAACTATATATATATATATATATATAGTTTTTTAATTAAAATCATATCACGGTTAATCTTTTTGATGTTCTTCCACATTGCATCAGCAATTAGTTTTCCGTTTAATGACCAATCTATCAATGTAATTGCTGCAGAGAACATCAAAAAGCGCTGTGGTTACGAATACAGCACCCGCCCGGAGTTTTGCAAGGTGCTGAGTTCCCTGTCCCGTGTGAGGGTTTGTGCCCTGTTCCACTCCATCGGCTCGACCAGCATCTGACACTTGTCCGTGTTGTGCCCTTTTGCTGAAACACCGGTTACCCTGTTCTCGCCTAAGAATCTGCAAGCTACACCAGGATCCTAAACTGATTTAAATCTCTTAAAATAAGACTGTGTGATAAATAACCGGGAGTTTAATTTACAACAGCTCATCCAGAAGCAAAGCTAATGCCTTTCTCTTTATCAGCAACGGAAGAGGTCAAAATAGCCTAGCAGAAACTGCTCACTCTCTTGTCTTGGAGCTGATGATAATGTCTGAACTCTAGGAGTGCTGGAATACCAGTTTGACTTTTTTTATTTTCCTTTCTGTGTCAATTTTGTGTCCTGCAATTTCTCATCATGCGCACCTGCCTGACAGCTGAGGCTCTGGGTAAGTCTGTGCCATGCTGTAACCCTGGTGGCTGGTTTATTGTAGCCCTTGCTGTGGCCTCTTTATGGTGTCTGGTCTCCACTAACTGCCTAGACTTTAATTTCTAATGAAACTAAAATATTGCCTAATCTTAATGACCAAACCTTCTTATGATTGGTGTCTTCTTTTGGCATTTAATTGGAACGCTGTAAAAGAAGAAAATCAGCACTGTAGATAAACCTCTGGTTTATTTTAGAAAGGGATTAACATGGACTGATAAATCATACCATAGTCGTGAGAGAAGTTAAATGGAAGAGACACGTCATCAAGGTGATGCTCAACTAATTGAATATCTTATTGTTAATATGACTTTTAAAGTCTAGAGCTTCAAGTCCTTACTGTTGTTTTTTTTCGTAAGCCTGTGATCCAAATCCCCTTTTATTCTGAAAATCGCATGCACCTTTCTTAACCGATAGATAAGAAATCACATAAAAATCCATGCTGGGGAAGGGGCGGAATCAGCATCCCAGTTGTTTCCTCTCCTGCTGCCTGATCACGTCTCGAATCCGTTTGAACTGGAGCCTTGTTTCAGCTGTTGCCTTGCAAATGTAAAGTGGTTGCCTTGAGATCCTCTTGCGAATGCAACGTGGGGTTTCTGGGTTTGGGAGATAAAATCACACCTCCTCTTGCAGGCGTAGCGGTGTGGCTGTTTAGGAGAAGCCTGGATTGATTAGCTCAGGGCTCCTAACCGAGGTGCCTCTGCTGGGCTTCTGGAGCCTGGCACTGGCACCTGCTGCTTGCACCCTTCTTTGAAACCACATGTTGTGTTTTTCCTGGTTTGTAATGCAGCCTGCGATTCTCCTTTGGAACTTTTCTTTTAAGGGACAGCTTAGAACTTGTGGACGTTAGGAGCTCGTTGGGAACTCCGGCAACCTCCGGAAAGACTCAGGTTTGGTTGCTGAAGGGCTCTGGAGCTCACCGCAGCAGTGAGGTTTTCCACCTCTCTGTAAACAGTTGCAGAATCCTAGATCCGTGTGAGTTTACGTGTGGGCTTTACAGTGCAGGGCTTGCAGGGGTTGTTCATCCTGGCAGGTGAAGCAGGTGGGCGCTTAGGATTTGGGAACGAATGACTGGGAGCCTGTTCTGGCAGAGGTGCACTCAGGGTTTTCTGACAGCGTAAATTCTGTCACTCTGCAAAGCATCCATATTGGATATTCAAGTTCTGTGCAGACACCTGGAAGATGTTTGAGGGAGCAGTCTTTAAGTGAGAATGTGGAAAATGATAATTTCATCAATATTTGCTGCACTGCCTACTTCATCAATAGCAGCATTAACTTTAACACTCAGATTTGCACTGAGAGCATTTAAAAATGACTGTTCTCCTTTGCTGCTACTGACAGCTTTGCTAGTTTAAGTTGTCTTATAAAATATAGGCATGAAATTGAGTTGAAAATTAGATTTGCCTGTTTTTCTTCTCCCAAACATGTGTTACTAAAGTTCTTTTCAGACAAGGGTTATTCAAGAAGCTACATGAGGCTTTTAGCAGTGGTTCTCACAGACCACTAAAACTGAACTTTGAAAGCGCGTTGGCCCTTTACAGCTCTTGCACATCGTGTTAATGATGTGAAGCATCTGTCCTGAAGGTAACGTATTCAGACTGCCCTTGGGGTAGTGAATTTGTGTTAATAACGATGAGAAGCCGTTCAGCTCTGCAGTTCGGTAGCTGTTAATTGCTCGTGTCAAGCAGCAGGTCCCTGTGCTATCAGAGCATGGTGCTTTCCTTCCTGGCAGGGTGGGAGTCAGTCCACAACTTCTGGTCCTGCATTTCTGGTCCCCTCTGCAACACCAGAGCTCCAGTTCGAGAGGGTGGATCTGAATTTCTCCTCCCTTTTCAGGCTGTTGGCTCGTGCTTCCACGTGCAGCTGGGTGTGCTCCGCAGAGCCGTCCTGCCGTCACGCTCATTTCTAGCTGACTCCAGATCAGAGACCCGTGACTACATTTGACACTTTTGGCCATTTCTAATGCTGTTTGCTTTTGGTGGGTCGTTCAAACCTGTTTCCAGCTGGTGCCTTCTTTCAGGTGCACCTTTCCAGCTGTGAATGATGAGCCTGTTCTGGAGCTGTTTTCCGGCATTATGCTAATTTTATTGGTTTGGAAATGGTTCCAAATGGGTAACCTAAAGCCCAGAGAACGTGGGCGGGAGAGAATAATGGATTGATGATGTTCATATGAAAGTGTGCTTCATGTCCACAGGCAAAAATAGTGCCATAGGTTGTCAGGGATACCGTAGTCATGACCTTCATTCCCCTAATGCAAAGGGGGAAAAACTGCATTGCCCTCCAGCGGTCCGTGATCCCTTCTGGGATAGATCCAGACTAATGGAGACCCAAGGTAGGTGAGGAGCAGAGGGCTGCTGGCCCTCACATCCTTGGTGTCCTCCAGGTGTAGCAGGGCTGCCGAGGGGCTATGATCTAAGCTGCTTAGCAAAGAAAACTGGTTCAATTGGGCAGAGATCTCGTCCTTCAGATTCCCAAGCTGCCTGAGTGCTGTGGGAGGCAACGCATGATTGAGAGAGCAGAAAGAGTTATGCCTGATTTCAAAAGGCTTGCTAGATTGATGTCTGCATTAGGGAGCTTTCAAAGGATGTTAATAAAGCTTTCCTGCACCTAAAAAATGAGTTGCAAGGATACCTGAGGAAAGAACTATGTTCATGCCATGTAAACATCTGACTTCAGAGCCTCATCCAAATGATTCACCAGCTTGTTTCCTGCTCTGAATTATACCCCAGACAGCTCGTGTTTTCACTGACTACGCAGGTGCCTAAGAGCCCTAGCATGAAAACAGGTCCCTGAAAGTAGCTGGGAGGAGATGGTACGTCTGCTGGCTTCCAGACTCACGTAAAGAAGTACACCAGATACTTCGCAGTGTGATCATTAGCTTGATCGTTATCCTAATAACTGTGCTGAGTTCAGTGGGTTGCGCAGGCATAAATGAGGTTTATTTTTGCCCCATGTTTTGGGTGCTCTGTTGCTCTGGTCCAAGACGTGGTGCTCTGTGGGGTCCAAATAAATCACCAGAATTCACTATCATTGAACCTATTTTTTATGAGTGGAGTCCGGTTGCTTTCTCAGTGTCTTCTCACCAGTGCAGGTGAATGCATTTAAGGAGGATTTACTGCGTTGAGTGCTGGTGGAACAGCTCGATGCTTACGGCACTTCTCCAGAGCTGACCTGATGAGTGTGTCGGGTTAGTGAGCAACCAATACATCTTGCGTTTGATCCATCCACTCTAGTGAGCCAGTATCTAGGTATAAACAAAGTGAGCTTATTTCACCTGTCATCATCTTTTGGGCATCTCTCAAAATAAGGTTCTGAGCAGTAATGCAAGTCTCAGTTTCGTAAGGAACATGAAAGAACAACTCCAGAGAAGTATACGGTTTAATCACTGCATCTGATTGCAAAAAAAGAACATGAGAAAGGGCCTGAAATGTACACAACAGTCTTCAGACAGAAGGGCCCGGCTTGTTTCTGAAGGATGACGGATGAGAAGGCACAGGACCTTTGGAGACGAGTTCAGTTCTTCTCTGAATTGTTTCTGGCGGACGCTAATTTTGAGAGAGGAAGTAGGTAACTGCAGCTTCAGAGCCTTTTATTGTTAGTGACTTACTTCCAAAGAGGTTTTATGACCCCACTGCACCAGTCGGTCTGATCTAGAGGACCAGACGGGTGTTCATGCTGGCAGCCCAGTACCCGAGCGGCTGTGCCGGTGTTACACCGCACGTGGCTCTTCGAGGGTGCATCGCAGAGCTCTGTGCATGGGTATCTGCAGGTCCGTCTGGGCGATGTCTAGCTCTTTACAGAGGAGATTTGGATGTATCCGGTCCTTAATGCCTCTAAGCCAGCATAGTTCTTGTTGTTTCCATTCCTGCTCCCTTTCCTGCTGCTCTGCCCTCTGGTATTTGTGTTGGGGAGCTGACAACTTCACCTCACTCTAGAGTCTGAAGAAATACATATG
This sequence comes from Anser brachyrhynchus, assembly GCF_964034855.1. Classification (NCBI taxonomy): domain Eukaryota; kingdom Metazoa; phylum Chordata; class Aves; order Anseriformes; family Anatidae; genus Anser; species Anser brachyrhynchus. The sequence continues at coordinate 149,836,549 of NC_137695.1, read as the reverse complement.
ATGATAAGGCAAGGGTGTTCCTCTGTAAACCTGACCTTGAGTCATTTGCACTCCATACTAAACACATGAAGAGACTTTTTTTCTTCCCCATGCTCATAGTTTTAAATCCTCCGTGCACAGAGGTGGTTGTCCATGAGAACTGATTTTGGGTAGCTGCAACTCACCCACCATTTTTAAATGCTATCTTCCTGGTATTTAGCGACAGCAGAATGGAAATGCACGTGGCATACTTAATGTGCTTGTGTTGTTTCTGGGAGATTTGAGACAAACTTACCCAACAGAGGTTCTTTACAATATTTAGGGGTGAAAGCTGCATTAAAAGATCTTACAAGTACAGCAGTATTGGCTCAGTAATACCATGGCTGAGCAGCAGATCTTCGTTACTAGAGGAATGACTTTTTCCATGATGCAGAGCAAGTATTTGGTGCAGAGTAAGGTGCCTCACTGTCACAGACAGTTTTGGTGTCGTGAGTTGACCATAATAAACACAGTGAAGCTTTTTGATTGCAGAACATCAGATATTTTCTTCCATAGACAAATACAGATGGTACCAGACATAAACGCGTGTTTGAGATGTTGGTAGGTTTTTGCGTCTGGACTTCGGAGTGAAGAAAGGTGTTTTGTCAGTTGCTTGTGTAAAGTGCTTGAATCCGGCGGTCCAGTGGTCAGTAACACATCCCTAATGTCATCTCATATAGAAGATTCATTCACTCATTTAGTGACTCTGCAGAGTTGTCATTAGGACCTTGCTAAGCACAAAAGTAGGAAGGAAGAGGGACGTATCTTGGGTTGGTAATTCATACCCCCCCTAGTAAGCTGTTGATTTTTCAAGGATGATCTGAGGGGTGTTTTCAGCTAACGCTTCGAGAAAGTCCTTACGTGAAATGCTGTCTTTGGCTTGTTGAATCCTTTGTATTCAGCTGGATTTCTATTCTATGCCAAAGGGAAAAAGATGCTCTGAAACGATTAATTCAATTGGGGAAAAATGCCTGCAACTCTGAATGAAGGGAAAATGCTGGTTGAGACTTGAATTGCAAAAGCACAATCTGGCAGCAGTGCCAACTGAAAATACGGTATTCCTCTGTGTAGATCCACGGTTATGACAAAACGTACTCTTGTTTGTTTCCTGCATACAGGACGGGGTGACATTCAGCCCCAGTTGGATAGCGCTTTACAAGATGTCAATGATAAGTACCTGCTGCTTGAAGAAACCGAGAAGCAAGCTGTCAGAAAAGCTCTGATCGAGGAGCGCGGGCGATTCTGTACTTTCATCTCGATGCTGCGGCCTGTAATAGTAAGAGCTCTCCATTTCAAGTCGGTGCTGTGCACAGATCGTAGAGGTGGCCAATAGCCCCTGCAAAGATTAGCTCGTTTTATCTTTGGAATGAATTTTTAGAGCCATAGAGACTAGCCGAAGTTCAACCTGCAGCTCTGCCTAGGAAGTGGTGAGAATTGGGCATTTTTTGTAGTCATTTATTAGAGTAATTCAGCATCTGAAGGCACTGGATACTTCAAAGAGGACTAATGGGGAAACAGTGGGCTTGATTTCCTCCTGCATATGGACTTAAGATATTGCTAATGCACATTTTTTTCCACTGCTTTTTTTTTCTTATCATCACATTTTAATATAAACCTTCCTTACTCCTACTCCAGCGCTAGGACTGATAAATTTTTCAAGACCTCCCCTGTGCATATAATGACATTATCTGACAGATTGCAGCCTGCTTTCATGCAGTTTGCTGGCAGCTCTTTTCCTCCTACATGACAGCTTTTTCAGTTCATTGAAAAGGTTTAAGTATATTTTCCTAATCTCAGGGCGTTTGAAGCCCAGCGATGAATTGCTTGTGGCTTTCTGCAAGCGTGAGGCATTTCTGAAGGGCCTTCAGTGAGCTGGGAAAACGTTCCCAATGCTTGTTTACAAAGAGCATCAGTGTCAACAGAAAACCGTTCTTAGAGAAGTAGGAAAGTGATGCCAGAACAGGTGGAGGTGAATTGCAGAGTGAGGACCTGATCAAAACTGCCATGGTAGCAAAGGGATTCCTGTGGTAATTTGTGGTGCTGGAATTGTCTGAATTAGCTGTTGATGTAGCCTGAGCCAGAGTGAATCACGGATGTATTAACGATCTATTCCTGTACAGTGCCTTTATCTCAAAGTCTCCAAAAGGTAGAAAAAGGTATGAGTTTAGCTCCTGCTTAAGTTTGAGTTAAAATCCTTAAGATACATTAGTGAGTATACATGGAAGAATTAAAATTATTCCAAGTGCCACAAGAATGGCACTATTTTTCTGGACAAAAAGAAGGCTCAGATTTATGTCATTGATGAGGAAGGGGATTTCTGGGCCTCAAAACTCACAGCAATCTTAAAAGTGTCGCAAAACTCTAAATGAGTATTTCCAAGCCTCTTTCATAAGTAGTGGTTGCTTAACAGACAAACAAAAAGCAGCTCTGTTGGGCATTGCTACGGTCATCAGGAAAAAGAAAACGGTCATGTACTGTGTTGTGGATCTGATTTTTAAAACCAAGGCTGTGATTAGCCCTTTTCTTTTGTCTTTTCAGGAAGAAGAAATATCAATGCTGGGAGAAATAACCCATTTACAAACCATATCAGATGACCTGAAGAGCCTCACCATGGATCCACACAAATTGCCATCTTCAAGTGAACAGGTTAGCCTGGAAAATGTTTTGTTTTTTTTTAGCTTGTAACTTTTTTGTGTGTTGTGAGAAATATTGATTACTAGCATTTAGTGGCTTAATGTTACATTCTGTAGATGCTTCACTTCAGCAAGGTGTCATTTTAAATGTAAGAAATCAAAAAAAAAAAACAGATTTTGAAGTACCAGGCAAGTGCTCCTAAGCTATTTGGTGAGACCAGTGTGAAGTGGTAACTGCAACACTTTGAAGTATATAAGTGAAAATGCCCAGCTTCTGTTGAGAGTATTTGAATGGGTGTCACCTCATCACCCTACGCTTAAACATCCCTGTCTGTATGTGGTTACAAGATTGCTGGGATTTGGTATCTTGATGGAGTCTAACATTTGAACACTTTTCCGTGCTATCCTTAAAATGCATAGGAAAATGTGTATCATCAAATGACTCCGAAAAGGACCTTTGACTTCAGCTGTTCCGTGTGAACTCAGTTTTCTTGTTATACCTTATAACCCTTATCGTTGACATAGAAGTATAAAGGAGGGAAGCTCTGCTGTGGGTAAATATTGGACCTTCAATATTTTTCTAATGTGAGTTTTTAAATACTATAGCTACTGTAGTTTTTAAGAGAAAAAAAAAACACACAACAACAACCTACAGTATGGATAAAATAAACCTCCAGTTTACTTTTTAAAGATTTTTCCATTCAAATATGAGCATTCCTTCTGTGATATCAGTCCTAGTGTTAAAGTATGGTAGTTTCAGGAAACTCGGAGATGGAGCTGCCTCTCCTCTTGTAATACGCACAGCCAATTGGTATTGAAAGTTTGCAGTGGAGACAAATGTTGTATGACAAGCAGATGGTTTCTGCTAACAGGAGAAAAAAAATTCCGTGTCCCTGATGCTATCGATTGTCTTTCATCAGGTAATTTTAGATTTGAAAGGTTCTGATTACAGCTGGTCTTATCAGACTCCTCCATCCTCTCCCAGTACCACCATGTCCAGAAAATCTAGTGTTTGCAGGTAAGTAGACTGGTAATGTTTAATTTTAACCTGTATGTGGGCAAAGGGAGTTCAGACTGTGATATGGATTTGTTTACATATTTAAATCTTAAATAACAACTCTTAAGGAACTCAATCCCCCATGGTCTTTATCCATGTGAATGTGTGACTGGGAATACTAAAAAGGATGGGCATGACTGAACAACTTTTGAACTCAAGACAACTTGACGATGCTTTTGATTTAGTTCTCTTGAATCCATTTCAGATCAAAGAGCAGACTGTACTGATCTAAGCTCTGAGACTGTTCGTTCATAATTTCCTTTTCTGTTTTTCATACGATGACTTTCTAGATTATTCTAAGTAGCTGTTACTAATCAGTAAGTTAAACTGTTTGAAAAGGAAAAATCATCCTTGGCAATTACCCTATAAGTCTGGTAGATGGGAATGCTTTTTTGATACGAGTTTTTCTGACTGTTTAATGCTGTCTAATGCTGTCCTAAAATATGTTGAAACACTGGATTCTGTCTATGCTTTCTCTGTAAAAACTGTTTTCTCTCATAAAACAGTTTATTAGCATGTTGCCCCTGTACCTGGTGTCTACATTTACTCTTTCCTTTTACTGAAAAGGAAAATAACCTACTGTGTATTCTGCTCTAACACCTTCATAGTTGCTCTCAAATGATTTTTTAGTTTGCTTTATGAATAATGTACTACAGGTTCCCTGTGTATGAGCAAAGTTACCTCTAGCATGTCAGAGCAAGCGAACATGATGTTATGTATCTACTTGCCTCTGCATGCAGATATATATAAAAAAAACAACTTCAGTACTTTTATATATATATGTGAAAATGTGCATATGTAGAGCAATGGGCACAGGCTTAAAGATGCAATATCCTGAAGCTGTAAAAGAAAATGGCTAAAAAAAATCGATCATCTGGTCCTGATCAACCTAATTTCATGTGGTAAAACCCGTATGGGCACCGTTGTGTATGGGTAAAAAAAGGCAGAACTCCTCTTCCTCTGCTGCAAGCTGGCTTGTCCATCTTGTGTGTACATGAGATTTGTGAAGAAGAGGTGCTGTCCTAGCCCACGTACCTTTCAGAGCCATCCTGTTAGCTAGTCAGAGGACTCCTGCCAGTGAAAGTAGGAACCTGCCTTCAGACAGATGCATCCTACTAGTCCTGCTTAGCCACCTCAGCAGCAAATTTTAACAGCTCCCACATTGTGGCTGGCATGTCATTGCTCCATCGATACTGGACATCAATAATCGATCTCTTTGGTTGAAATATTTTTTTAATGCATATTAATTTGAAATTTTAATTTCCTGGTGGTCTTTCTTACTAACTAAAGCTACATAACCAGAGGTGGGACTTCACCGAATACGTATCATCACTTTTTTTTTTTTTCCTGGTAGAAAGTGTTCATGTGAGCAAAACCTGTCCTAGGCACTTTGAAGCATGGGGTTTTGGTAGAGCTTTCAGAAATCTCACACGCTGGCCTGCTGATTGAACCAAACTGCATGTCACGACGCAGACTTTTAGATGAACCATGATGCCTTCAGACCTCCTGCTAGAGATCCTGTTGAAAATTTGGTCCTTGGTGCAGTAGGAGAGAGCTGTCAGCAAACATTTTTTGCACGTGTTTTGTAAAGGCTAGAGAGGGCACGTAACAAATCCCTTCGTCCATAACCTAACGTGAACTGCGAGTGGTTAGAGAATATGATCATTTGAGTGAAATTCAAGGTAAAATGCCATTTTCTCTCTGGTCACAAGGGATACTGCAGCTGCTTACAGTTCTTTACTGATATATATGTGCATATATATATATATTTAAATTTATTTTGTCAACATTTTTTCTTTTCCGGTTTATGCTGCCTGTTGCTAGAGACATGTGGAATGTTAATTGTACTGTATATGGGTCTCTCCCCACCCCGCCCTTGTGTCTTTTCCTCTCCCCTTTCCTTTCTTTGTTCCTTTTGTCTCTCACAGCAGTCTGAACAGCGTTAACAGTAGTGATTCCCGGTCCAGTGGCTCGCACTCGCACTCACCTAGTTCACACTATCGCTATCGCAGCTCCAATCTGCCTCAGCAGGCACCCATGAGGCTGTCCAGTGTGTCCTCCCATGATTCTGGATTCATGTCCCAGGATGCTTTCCAGTCCAAATCGCCATCCCCTATGCCACCAGAAGCACCTAACCAGGTACGTGCAAGCATGAGAACAAAAACCTGAGCGTGAGCTGGACTCTCTAACTTGGCTCACCTTTCACAAAAGCCTGTGGTGTGATTTTGGGGTACCTTGGAGTCAGATTTAGTGCTGAGGGTAAGGTTTATCTCGCTGCACTTCATCCATCTAAAAGTTGGGCCTCTGGTTGGAGTGATCTGTGTTGCTTTTGCAGTTAGCACTGAAGAGAGGGATTAGTTGCTCTCAGGGACTTTGATTTTTGCTCTGGCCCTGGAGGGAACCTAGATGCCTAACTTTCAGATGGGTACAGAGGAGAAAAGAGTAAGAAATCCCACCCTGCTAGAAGGAGTGACTATTCACTTTACCCACTGAAGTTACCAGTTAATATACAGCACAGATTGCAAGTTGATAATATCAGATGGCTGTTTATTGTTTAATGGACAAAAATCACTGCCAGAACGGCCTTCTGACAGCCTTGGTATTGATACTGGTGGCTTTCATAACAGGGATACTGGGGTCCCACCAGATGGACCCCTACAAAAGGCCAGGAATGCTCAGAATGCCATTAACAACATCATATGAGATTGGTTTTGCCATTTTTGACGACATCCCTTTCTGTGGATAGGCTTGCTCTTCTTGACTTCCAATTGAGCACCTTGCAGAAATAAGGTTTCTGCATCAAAACAAAAGGTGTTTTTAATTCTTTATGGAACTCTTAAGAAATATGAGCAGATTTTCCTTTAGTGTAATAAACGTAGTTGTACTCCTTTTCATGTAACGGGGAGTGGATGGTCATGTAGCCAATAATGAATTTAATCCCCACAGTCAGCAAGCAGCTGACAATTTCAGTATTAGCTGTCACCAAGTGCCACCTGCACACTTAAGCTACTCTTAGACCACCTTGGACAGTGCACAGACCCTTACTGCCTGCAGAACGTTTAGTAAGTAGCTCTCACAGTGAAATTTTTAGGGTATCATTGAAAACAGCACTGGTTCATTTAAGTTTGGAGCATATTCTCGAGGGAAGCTCAGTATTTTTTTAAATCTGTTTACCTCTTTCATTTTAATAGAAATGCTTTGTTGTCAAACGAGTACATCTTCTACACTGTCCCCAGTCTGGACACATCAGCGTTATCTTTATAGATGACAACCTGAAGAACTTTATGCACACTAATAAAATGAATGTTTTATTTAGATTGGCTATGGCTAACCTAAGTGAAAAAAATAAATGAGCAATAATAAAGTAAACTGGAATAGTAACAAGGTAAGGATGCTGACTTTTAAGATACGTACATTGGTTATACATTCTAGCATCATCTTTGGTTTTCATAGTAACCACTGCACCTGCATAAAAGGGTGGTAATCTACGTGATGGTGCTATGTTTGCAGATGAGGATGTAACTTTGCAATTGCCCCTACCATGGAAAAAACCCAACACCTCTCTTTGCAAGTTCCCCTCTTAAACAGGGGAGAGAACTTAGGCCGGTGTCAGCTGGCAGAACATCCTGAAAGTCGGTGGAGTCACGCTGACCTACACCAGCTAAGTTCACATACTTTCACTTCATTTTAGAAACTATCCATAAAGTTGCAAACCGATCCAAGCATCCCTTGAGCTATTCATGAGCTGTAGAAGGCTGCAGCAGTGTGGCGTTGACTTGACAAGTGTAGTGTGTTGGTATAACAAATAGGTATGTGCTCTGTATGTCTCCAGTTCTGTATACCTTTGCGCAGAGGAAAAGGTAACAGATCATTGCCTGGCCGCTTCATCTTTGCTTAAGTGTCTCGCTTTGTATGTTCAGCACTAAGTAAAATATGTGTGTGTCGTGCTGACGGATAACCGTGATCGTGAGCTTACCGAGAAGCTGTTCAATTTACAGCGTTATTTCATGTTGTGTGTCTCTAACCGAACCGACCGACGGGTCTTCCTTTCGGCGTTGTGCTTTTGAGGCTGGGCGGTGGGAGGGAGGAGCAGTGGCTGCTGACTGTTTCTAAAACACTGATGTCATTGTTTGCAGCAGTGACACTGAGAAAGCAGAAAAGCAAGCTCCCGAATCAACAAAGGAAATTAAAAGCTATGTATCTTGCGCAGGTGGACACTTGGCTGATGTTTGCTGGCTACATGCTCTGGCATCTGCTAGCAGCAGTAGTTTTTAAGGCAGCAAAGCCGATTTTCTGTTAATAATGGATTTTAAAAGAAAGTGGAGAGGATCTGCATAATATTCCCAAATTATGGGAATTACACTATATGAGCAACGTGAAGTTTTTACGCTCTCGCCTGCATTTTTGACAATGAAGTGTCACTGAAAATTGAACTGATCTTATTCAAAATCACAGATGGGGGGTAAAATTTTGAAGAAGAAATAAGTAGAGATTTAAACAAGATACAGACTGTACCAGAGGAGAGATGACTGGCAAAATGAAGACTGCTTTCCAGACTATAGTTGATGAGTAGTCTTCACACTGCGTAGAAGACAGGAAAAAGAGCAATTATAAAACCAGGCTCTGCCCTTAGACTGGTTCAGTGTGACCTATTTTCTGCAGCATTACCGTTAAGATCACTGGGAGGAAAAGTGTTAGCCTCTAACAGGTAGCAGTACATTTGGAAAGTGCCCTGTAAAATATTTTAATCTTAATCAAGCAAGTGCAGTTGGGCGAAAAGCATCACAGATCTCTTTCTGGAGCTGAGTAGTTTCTCTAAATGCCTGGTTTGAGGTCAGCATTGCCCCTGGCATGTGCTGAAACCACGTAAAGCCCTGGGCAGCCCTGCTGCAGGGAGCACAGAGCAGGTCCTGGATGAACACCCGACGAGGTTGGTGCTGCTAACCCTACACGTAGCCCCGTGTAGTAGGCAAACTGGGGCCTGGGAGTATCTGCGATGAAGTGGTATGGTAATAGTAGTTACGTTTGTGTTAAGGGGATGACAGTAGGAGGATCCGCTGGGCTTGGAGTGAACACACGTGGTGATTTTCATAATGTGGGGAGTGGTCATGGAGTTGGGTTGTAGAGGCTGCTTAAGACTTGGTGGGGGTGAAAGCAAGGTGGGAGAAAGAAGCAGGTAAAGAAGAGGGAAAAAAAAACCACAACTGTTCAGGTGTTGTCAAACAGCAGAGGACTAAGTCTTTCTTATTAGAATATTCTGGAAATCACTTCTCCTTAAACAATAAAGCAGAGGGAAACTAGATGTGAACTTACAGATTTGGAAGCTAAGGAGTCTGCTTTTGAGGAGATGGCATTGCTTGAAATAGCTTGATGTTAGAATAGGGGAAATACAGTCATAACTATTCAATTGTTCGTGTAAATTAAGAAATGCTTCTAAATTAAACCCTTTAAAAAAAAAAAAGAAATGCATCTATCAATTACCACGAGGTTCTTGTTTCTCCTAAACTTACTTTTCAAATTCAGTTTCCCAAGGGTTTGTCCCTGACTAGATGAGTAGAGACACGTTTTTGGAAGTGAGACAGATCGAGGAGGTGACCTTAAGTCTCTGTCGTGAGGCTTTTGAAAAGTAGCTGATGTGTCTTCTCCTGACTGCAGAGACGTTGGACCAAGCTCTTCCTTAGGATTTGATCTCCTGGGAAAATCTTGCCCAGAAAGCTCAGTCTAGTGTATGAAGAAGGGAAGGGGTTAAGAAAGCAATACTGTGTTTGAATGGAAAATGAGAATATAGCAAAGGATGCAGGTAATCCAAGATAACTGCAGTCCTGTTGTAGGTTAGTGGGACAGCAGATGGAAACTGTAATCATACTGTCCAGTAGCTCAAAATACAGTTAGTGGGGGGTTGTTGTTGGTGGTTTTTTTTTGTTTTGTTTTTAATATATCCTTGTTGGAATTCATGCATAGCACACCAACAGCAGGACACTATCCAAGAACAAGCCATGGAACAATGTCCGAGAAACCAGATACCATGCTGCATACATATCATGTACATCTGACAAACTGGTTGTTATTGTGCAGAGCACATTTTTAGCTTCGTGCTGATATCGTTAACTTCAGGGTTTTTCTCAGAAGAGATGGTTGAGAGCTGAGCAGAACCACCATTATCACAACTGTGGAAAAAAATAACCTCCTGGGGTTAAAGTAGCTGAAATGAAAGAACTAATTTAAAAAAAAACATTCAAATTAAGCAATCATTTTAAAAAGGAATCAACAAAAGTCATCTGGAAAAAAAAAAAAAGTCAAATTTCTCACTCCAGGGGATGTGGAGTAGAAATTGCTCAGCGCTATGTTTGTCTGTGTGTGTGCTCCCGGGGGCACACGTTTCCAGGTGGGTGTGCATCTTGAACAAGCACTCAAACTTGAAGCCTTTTTGCCTGAGCAGTAGCTGTGCAGTTTCTGTTTTCAGCCACTCATGTACTTTCTGCTAAGAAATGAAGGGCGGTCTGTGCTTCCCACACCGTGCTCCTCCCAGCCATTCAAGACCGTTGGCAGTCCGATCCTTTTGTCTGCAGCCACTCTCGTCTTCTTTACGCTTCTCCTTCAGGACCTCAGTATTCTTCTGTCGCCATCATTTTCTCACTGTCTTAATCCTTTTTTAGCAAGACCTGAGGCACCCTTCCCGTGTCATGTGAATTTCTCAAGACAAGGAGACCTGTTTCCCTACCACCACGTCTTACATTTCCTTCAACTACCACGATGTTTTCTGCAGGGTATCTTGGTTCATCCTTTGCTTAACTTGGCCTGTTGAAAATGGCCATGCTGAGTTTGCTGTGAGTCCTTCTTTCATCTTTCTTTCACCTTGTAGTCACACTATTGCAAAAATAAATTTGCCATTTCTAGGCTTTTTTCCTATACATCACATAAATTGAACAAATCTTTGCATCTTCAGAAGTTGGATTTTTGGCCATATTCCGTCTACTGGCTGCATGCAGCTCTATTGCTAATAAAACCTTAGTAAACATAAAATTGTTTCTTGATAGATTCTTGACAGAAACTCTTGAAGCTTCTGGCTTGTAAACAAGAATAGTCTATTGAGTGTAAACTCCAAATTCTCAGTTGTCATCAGTGGGACATCTGGAGAAACCAAGGTGCCGTAACATGGTCCTTGGAACTCGGATCCTTCTGTGTCTGTCCTGTCATAGGCAGAGTACTCAGACCCAAGAGGGTCTTTCAGTGGTTCTTTTCGGTAATAAACATGAGGTTTCAGAAAGCATTTTCTGAAATTACATTCCTATCTTCATTTTTTCCTAACCCAAGTGTAACACTATTGGGAGTGTTCTCAAGGTGAGCGTTCTCAATCAGTTTCTTTTGCTGAGCAACCTAGAAGAGGCCAAACTTGGAGATTTATTGTAAAAAATGAATTTAAGAATAGAAAAAATAGGCTTATGTGCATTTAGTGCACTGTATTTATATCTGATGGCCGTCACCTGCAGCTGATGTTTGTCAGTATTCATATTTTCAGAGATTTCTCCTGTAAAAGGAGTTGCTTTAAATCAAGAACGTGACAGGTTACACAAAGCATCAAGCCACTGTATCACTGTAACCCACAGATTATTTTTCATTTTTCTCCTTAAGAGCTACATATCATTTGTTGTAGCTTCTTCTGATCTTATGTTCCTCTCACCCTTTGAGATGAACTCGAGATGAACTCGAGATGAACTCGAGATACTGCCCTCTGAGTACAAGCTTACAAGTACCCTAACCACATTTGCCAGGTCACATGCAGATCTGATCTGATGCCAGCCTAAGATGGGATGTGCATTATTTCTACAGAATAATCCACTGTATTTTTTGTCTTTTTTTCTTCTTCTCTGTTTTTTTGTTTTTTTTTAACAGCCTTTGCAGAGTTTACAGGACTTATTTAAATTCGCAGTTTGCAAATAATTTCAGGATGCTGATCTTGTAATGGCTTCTCAACAGCCCCATAGTCTTCACCAAAATCCTTACAACAAAGGTGTCCCATCTTGGGAGATCAACATCTCCTTTTACGTAGGCGATTAGCTATACATTACTTATATGTAGTTCATAGTGAGCAGTGAGTAATTATGACTCTGCTATGTCTCTTACCCTGATATAATTTTATTGCAGCCTCACTCCAAGATCTCATCTAAGGTTAACTGGCGAAATTGTATTTTAGATGAGATTTCCCTTGATCTTCAAAATTTCATTCTTTGGAAACTGAGGCTTTGCTACACAAACTTCCGTACAAGAGGGCATTTCTGGAAATCCCAGGCATTGTCTCTGCTGTCTTAAAATAAAATGACGGTGATATCGTTAGATAGACTTGCTTCACAGGTCTTGGACTACAAAAGGATGAATGATTCTTGCTAATATTGAATTTCCTGACAGTGAACAGAGCTCAGTACTGTCCTGATATCTTTGCTGTCAGTGTTCTTGACCATTTCAAAGCCCGTGGTTGGACCTGCCCCCTGCTGAGGGTGATGCTGCTGTCAATGGGGAGATGTACAGCAGCATTGCAGTTGGTAAAGTGGTCCACGTGGTTATTCACCTTGGAGTCAGGCCTGTCTGTAGGTGAATTGGATGCTTCTGTAGGGGTCTTATAGCAGTGAATGTACATAAAGGCACGCACTGAGAAGCAGGAGAGAAGTTCCTTGTTAGGAGCTAGGTGGTTGAGCTGTTAGCTGGACGTTCGGTGTCCTGCATTTTCCTCCCCTCTCCATCCAAGCCCCTGGTATTTTCTGTCTCCACTGCTCAGAGGAGGTGGCTGGCAAGCACATGCCACCGTTTATGCCCGCAGCAGAGTACATGCACCTTCGTAGTGACTGCTGGGCAGAAAGGTTTGAGTCCGTGCTTTGGGTGTATGCATACCCCCCGCAGAGGCACATGCATACAGCCTTTGGAAGCCTCCAGCTCTGGTAAGTAGCGCTTCTTTCTCTGTTCCATAATATTTGAACTCAGATGAGCTGTTCACAAGTGCTGTTGCAGGTCAGAATACCCGAGAACTTGTGAATGTAAGTGACATTTGCTGCTCTGTGTTTTAAACCTAAACTTGATGGCTTTGAAATACCGATGATCTGCTTTTCTGTACGAATCAGTTGTCTTGGTGCATCGCATGCTTGGACCGTCGGTCCCCTCAGCTTCTTGCTCTGAGACAGCTAACAGAATTGAGGCGCTGGGATTGCGATGAGGAGCTGAGGTCGATCCCTCGCTTCCCTCATTCTCAAGCAGCGTGGCAAGTTCTCGCACTAAGCAATTGCCTTGTTTCGTTGTAGATTTCCTGAACGTTAGCAATGGTTTTGAGCGGTTTCTAATTGTTTTTAAAACCCTAACCCTCTGCTTCTCTCATCCTTCCCTTTCTCCTGTGTGTGTCTTTGTGTATGTGCTTTTTGTCTTTTTTTGTTTGTTCGTTTGTATTTTTTTTTCTTTTTGGTGGCTTGTGTATCCTTTCCCCGCGTTGCGGTGCTGTTTTACGCTGCAGAATTCGTCCAGCTCTGCCTCTTCAGAAGCCTCTGAAACCTGCCAGTCAGTGAGCGAGTGCAGTTCCCCCACCTCAGTCAGCTCAGGCTCCACCATGGGGGCTTGGGCCTCCACAGATAAGGTGAAAAACTTCATCTCAAAGACATACAAACCTCCTAGCGTGTTATCCAAACCCAGCAACTTTTGGACAAAAAAAAAAAATGTGCATGGGACACAGCCAGGATTCCTCCCGGGGAAGATGAGAACAGGAACTGTTGCACGCTCCCTTAAAAGTGAATCTGTTTGAATGAACCACAGTGACGCTTGCCTTCAAACTTGCTGCTAGGGGGAAGCTACAAATTGGCCATTTTACAGAGTAAATTTCTAAGAAATCTCAATTGTCCACCTTTTTGTACTCAAAGAGACTGTGGAATGGTGCCTAAACCCAGCTGGGTGCCTGACAAAGAGCATCATGGCCAGGTTTTACTGTTTGTGGCCTCTCTCTCTCCCGTTAGATAGCATGCATCACACCAAGCAATTGGAGTGTATTTTTGAACAAAATGAAAAGAAAAACCAAGCACCGTGCCAGAACGTGGTTGGAATAAATTCTGGGGGATACACTGTGAACCGGGGGAGGCAGTGAGAGCAGTATCCATTCTCATCTGGTAAATCCTCGCTGTTGGGTTTTTTCTTTTTTTTTTTTTTCTTCCATATCATCACACAGCCAGAACATGTCATTTTCGAAGGCTATACGCTTTTCTTCTCTGTCCGGCTACATAGAATCAATGCCACCGATGCCAATGCCTCCAGTATTGGAAATGTTTTGTTTCTATGTCTGCAGACTAAATAAATTGCCAAGGCTTTTCACAGTGTGCCACTTTCATGGACAGAAGGCAAAGCCGCTGAGCCTGGAGACAATGACTGCTAGATTGATGTCTGAAATTTGTTATACCAAATAACAATTTTCAAGCAATCTCACTTCTGAACCAAGCGTTGTATCAATTTTCTGTTGTTTATTTGCAGCAAAGCTAAGATTTTCTTTCTTTATTTTAAGATACAGAAGTTTTCTCCCTAGAGCATCAGAGTCGCAGTGTATTTTCATATTCATTCTGTTTATATTAATTTCTCTGTTTTTGTTTGTTTATTTGTTTCGTTTCCAGTTGTCTAATGGGTTTTATCACTGTAGTTTATCAAGTGACCCATCCGTAGCTTCAGTTGGTGCAGGTCCTTTCCCTCATTTCCCGCCTGTCTCCCGCGCGTGGACTCGGGCTCCCTCAGCCCTCCTTCCAGACTACGTTCATTATTACACCATTGGGCCAGGCATGTTACCATCATCTAAGATCCCTAGCTGGAAGGTTTGTGTTCCTTTTGTTGTGGCAGTCCTCACCTCCTCATGCCAAGCGTGCGCACAGTGGTTGTTGCTGCTTTCAATCCGTGTAATTACGTGTTGATTTGCTCTGTTGAATATTGCTCTGACCGGGCACTGCATGGTGATAATCCAGCTAAAATCCAGTAGTGAAGATTTCTGAATGACCTCGTCTAATTCTGACGTTTCAGTAAAAGATATTAAAGCTGATAACACCTGGGTGAGAAGGAGTAGTTTAGTTCTGGAACAAAAGTGACACGGTGAAGGCACTCTGGGCTCTATTCAGCGAGAAGAGAGCTGGTTGAGCATCCTCAGAGCTCTCACTTGAGCGGGGAAGAGCAGGCTTGGCGTGCAGCTTGCCTAGAGAAATCACTCATCGAACGACGCCATGCTCTCACTGCAGCTGCTGTCCTTTGCTCCCACCCTGACCACAGGTGGGCATGCCCTTGTACATCTGGCTGGAGGGGTTTAAGAAGTTGCTTACTTCAGACTGAAAGTGCTACCACAGCTTGTTTTGGTGTCTCAGGTGAGACGGTAAGATGTTGCCAGCGTGCATCAACTTCTTTCAGTTGCTCCAGCTGGATCTGCAAGGGTCTTCCTCTGCACCAAAACGTCTCTGCTCTGCCAGGGCCGTGACTCTCACCCCTGCCAGGCAGTTCCCTGGGGAGGCTCTGCCCCCGGAGCCAAGGAGAAGGTCTCCTGTCTGGTGCCCTGAAGCTGTTTTGCAGCTGATAGTCGCTGCACAGGTCTTAGGTGCCTGTGGAGGGTTACGTGATACTGCATATGCACTCTGGGACCTTCTCGTATATGTAAATCGAGGTACCTTGTTACAGACCCCTGAATCTCTCTCTCCAGTGATTGGAGACTGAGGCACAGGCACAGGGTGACCACAGTGATCTTGGGGCTCCAGGTCCGCTGGCTGTGGCTGTGCTAGAAGCACTTTGCCAATAGATTTTACAGCCGAGCACTTAGAGCAAAGACACAGCTGTTGAGGCGAAGCAGAGTTGCACAAGGGCTCATAAAATGAAATACCTGTGTCTGCACAGGGGCCTTCTGTCACTACAGCTGGCTTGTGCTTCCCGTGCCTTTGACTGAGACGTGTCAGTAAAAATCTAGAGAGTGGTCTTAGCCCGTCATTAATCGTTTGATCAGAAGGCTGTGGGGAGGCTGCTCAGTAGCCAGCTGCGGCCGCTGCTGGCTGTGTGGCCAGGTCTGCCCCGCAAGCTGCTGCTTCTGGTTTTAGTTTTAAAGCACACCTTGGGCTAGGGCTGGGCCCTTCAGCAGCTGGCACCTGGGGAGCTGCTGCTCAGCAGTGATGCCGCGTCCCAGCACGGGTCACTGCTGAGCCCTGCTCGCCGGGCACGGCGTGTGGGCTCTGGGCACTCTCGGGACTGTGCTTAATAGAGCCCTGAGTGAGGATGGTCCTCGTGGCCTGAGGAATTCCCGTTTCAAATATAGCACCAGTAACTCAGAGCGAAGTTAGCCATCCGTCAGGACAGATCGTGACTCTGAACTGAAATTCAGCTAGTAAGTAAACCAAGAGATCACCCAGAGTAATGTCTGATGTGTGAAAAATAAAATAAAAATCTGTTTAAGCCTAGTTTTTCAGAACTATAATCCTGTGTAAGAACACACAATATTAGAACTTGCGTACAGCTAGCATTGCTGATTGGACATCTATGTGTATTTTACACCATATGTTTATGTTGTGTGCCAGTGACTTTTGCATCTGAATTTCTGAAAATGTAGGCTTTAACACCGTGGAATCTTATTTAGAGGAAACTATAACGTTAAAATGTTAAATATCTTCACAGAAGAATATTCTATGAAGAATATAATTCTTCCATAATTCGTAGGTAGAATAGGAAGATTAGATTCCCTTTAATAAAGGAGATGGGTTTTATGAGTGAAGATTTTTAATACCCTCAAAATTAATTAATTTATGGCCTTACTCAGAAAGGCACGTCAAGTTTGATGTATAATCTATCACATTAAAATTGTCCTTTTGCACAGTTATACTTGTGTTTAAAGTACAATCACTAATGAAAGCTGTCACTAACGAGCACGTTTCCTTAGGACTGGGCCAAGCCAGGCCCGTACGATCAGCCAATGGTGAACACTTTGCAGCGCCGCAAGGAGAAACGCGAGCCCGATCTGAACGGAGGAGCGCAGAGCGGACCGCCTGCGCCACCCGAGGAGGCCCAGAGACCTCGGAGCATGACGGTGTCGACTGCCACGAGGGTGAAGCTCTAATTTTGAATGTGCTATTTGGTGCAGGGGAAATGAACGGTGTGCTAGCTCCTGCCAGGATTCATTGACGTGCTTTGTCTTGGCATGTTTTTATCCAGCAAGTGGGACTGGTGTGGTGGTGATGTGGTCAGTGGAAGTTGCATGGGCATGAGAGAGTAAGACAATGGGCTATTTGTAGAGCATTTATGTTTGTAGAGCAGTGGCATCCCAAGAAGCACCTGTTTCTAAGCCCAAGTGAATGGTTGGACACTATCCTGTTGGATATATTGTATTGGTGACAAGCTCTGCTTGGGAGAAGGGACAGCTAAGAGCTGGTGAAGACCGACCAAGTAACGTGTCTCCTTTCTGTGCGTAACCAGCAGGGTGAGGAGATGGAGTCCTGCGAGGAGCTGGCGCTCGCTCTGACAAGAGGTCTGCAGCTTGACACCCAGAGGAGCAGCCGTGATTCCTTGCAGTGCTCCAGTGGTTACAGCACCCAGACAACAACTCCGTGCTGTTCAGAGGACACGATCCCGTCTCAAGGTACCCAGTACTGACCCGATGTGCTATCCGAGAGCTGTTCTCTTTCCGAGCCTTTTCAGCCTGGCCATCACGCGCTCACACCCCAGCACCAAGGAGCTGTATTCCAGCAGCCATCACTGGCTCGGTAGTCAGCAAAGGGGTGAACATTCCTCATGTGGGGGGAGGATGAGGGAGCGAGGGAGCTGGGCCTGGTCAGCCTGGAGAAGAGAAGGCTCAGGGGCAATCTGATCAGCGTGTATAAAATGTGAAGGGTGTCAAAAGTATGGGGCCAGACTCTTCTCACTGGTGCCCAGCAGTAGGATGAGAGGTAACAGGAACACACTGCAGCACAGGAAGTTCTGTCTGAACATGAGGAAAAACTTCTTCACCATGAGGGTGACAGAGCGCTGGAACAGGTTGCCCAGAGCGTTTGAGGAGTCTCCTTCCCCAGAGATACTTACCAGACACGTTTGGATGCAGTCCTGGGTAATGTTTGCCAGGGGACCCTGCCTGAGTTGGGAGGCTGGACTTGATGATCTCCAGAGGTGCCTCCCAACCTCAGCCATTCTGTGATGGCTGTCGTGAAGTTTTGTCCAGCCTGGAATGCAGCCTGGATTAAATTAAATAGAAGCCTGGATTTCTGCACTGTGTGCACTCATGTTTTCTTGTTCATTACTAGAATGATTTTTAGCTTAAGTATGCTACCAAGATCCAGTTTTAAAGGAGGTGCTGGAACTAAATTTAATAAGTTAAGTAAAATGATGCTAGTATTGCATCATACACTTCTTCTGGTGGTAGTATCCTTTCCGAGCTATTGTCTTAGCAAAATTGCACTCTCACGAGCTTTGCTTTCTCGTTCCATCTGTGCTCTGATTCTGTTCTGTTTCCTTTTGTGACCTTTTATTTCCTACACAAACAGAAATTGTTGTAGCTGGAAAAAAGAATTCGTTGGAGACCTTAACTTGGGCATACCTGGGAAGTTGCACCAAGGTATTGGGTTTTGTGCCATTTCAGACCCCGCAGGAAGCTGAGAGGGGCTGAGTTTGGTGCTGACAGTGCAGCAAGGACGTTGTTTGCGCAGCTGAGACCAGCTGTGCTGTGCAATCACAAGAGGCAGCAGGGCTTGCAGAAGGCCTAGCTTGGCTCAGCATTTACTTGGAAAGGAAGGAGCCTGATGCAATTATTGAAGCTTAGGCTGAGTTTTCAGAGCTGACAGCTGGGATTTATTTTGTTGGCAAAATAATCAAATTTGCTGCTGAAATCACTGGTACACCGTCCCCTGAGCCCCACATTGCCTGTTATAAAGTACAGTTTTTAGTCACTGGCTGTTTGTATCTACAGTAAGTAAGTATTTGTACCTACAAGTGTTAACATATGACTTGTAGGATGCCAGTTTTAGTATCTTAATGTTGGCAACAAACACTGAGTCTTCGTTACTTAATTAGTTCTTTTTAGGGAAGGCACCGAATGTGTACCATGCTCATTCCCTTTCCTGAGAGACGTGAGCACGCTGCAGGTGTAGGGTTGGTCTGCTGTAGTGCCTGGCCTCAGCCACACAGCACGACAATCTTGGTCACCACGCTTCAGACTTCATTCCGCCTCGAGGTGAAACCTCTCCTAATTGCTACTGACCTCCAGGCCTTTTCGGTTGTATGTGCATTCACGTGCTTTAGCCTTAATGACGTGACTCGGCCGTCTTCTCCAGTTTGTTCCTAACTGTGTCGTTTGGCATCAGTTTCAGATTATGATTATTTCTCTGTGAGTGGTGACCAGGAGGCAGAACAACAAGAGTTTGACAAATCTTCCACCATCCCAAGAAACAGCGACATTAGTCAGTCGTATCGCAGAATGTTTCAGACCAAGCGTCCTGCTTCCACTGCAGGTCTGCCAACCACGCTCGGACCGGTCATAGTCACCCCCGGCGTCGCCACCATCCGACGGACGCCCTCCACCAAGCCTTCGGTCAGACGCGGTACCATAGGGGCAGGTCCGATTCCCATCAAGACGCCGGTGATTCCCGTCAAAACGCCCACGGTCCCCGATATCCCCGGGGGGCTGCCGGGCGCCCTCGCCGGGACCGAAGAATGCCCCGAGCAGAGCCTCGAGTCTCCAGCGGCGGGAGATGGCGGGCAAGGCGTCGCCAGCATGCCCTCGTCCTCGTGGAGCGGACAAGCGTCTGTCAACCCTCCGCCGTCGAGCCAGAAACTGAGCGCTGCCGACGAGCAGAGGCAAGCGGTTCCGGAGAGCGAGGGGGAAGAAAGCGACCGGGATGGCGTCGGCGCCCTGGCGCCCGCAGGCCAGCTGGAGCTCGATCCCGGGGACCTCAGCCCCGGGGACGCGCCGCAAGGTGAAGATATGCTGAACGCCATTCGGCGCGGCGTCAAACTGAAGAAGACGACCACGAATGATCGCTCAGCACCTCGTATTTCCTAGGGGCGAAAAAGCTGCCAGAGTACTAGCCGCCGAGAAGGAACTGTGAGAAAACTAATTTGTCTCTATCCATTCCAATCTGTAATCAGTGAATTTTTTAAGATACTCGGTAAACAGACAGTCTGAAAGTACTCTAAAAGAGAAAACAAGGTGAAAGAGCGTAGTAAGGCATAATCTTCACTGGTGTTTTAATTTGTAAATATCAATGATTTTGGTTCTGCATTTTTTTGATCTAAGTTACACTTTTAATTTTTTCTGAAGGTGCCAAATCCCATTTACCTTTTTTATAACTCTTTGTAAAGTTTTAAATCATAGGAGAAAAAAAAAATGTCGAGTAGTTAACTTCAGCAAAGGGATTTAATGAAAATTTGGCTTTTTTGCAAGCTTTTGTAGAGCGCCTTGTAATAGTGAGGTTGAAAAAAAAAACCAACAAAACAATGGGACTTATTTTAAAGTTTAAGTCAAGCAGTAAGGAATAGATCCTCATTTAAGCGTTAAAAAAAAGCAAGTTTGAAAAGCAGGAATGAAAATTGACAATAAAAGCAATATATAATGCAAGGAAGAAACCTGCAGTTGGTAGAGTATTTGGGGGTAGTGGGGGGGAGGGAGATGCCATCAAAATAGCAGATGCTGTTGCACAAAAGTAGCCTAGTAGGAGTAATTACTAGTAGCTTCATGGTAAATGCATCAGAATAAGCCATATTGGATTGCAGTGTTTTGTTTCTGTAGGGTGTTTTAAAGACTGGGTTTTTTCCACATTTCTTTTTGACTGCACAGCAACAACTCTCAGTCACATGCATGCAGCCTTAACTGTGTAGGCTTGGTTCTTCCACCTTCACCTTCTGTTCCACTCATCCTTTCACGGAACACAAACGAGGACGACAGGCTTAAGGCAGTTATCAATGTGAAAACATTTTTAAAATGCAAGCAGGGAGTTCTTAGCTATTATCAAAATGCCTTTTTCTGACCGTGCCCAGCAGGCTGGGCACCTTGGAAAGCCCAAATATTTTGAGAAAACACTTACCAATTTGACAGGTGTAACCAGCTTGTGATCTAATAAACTGCGAATGTTTCTTTCCAATACAGGGGCTTGTTTTTCTTAACTTCTTTTAAATGGCAGTTGATTGGCTTTTTCTTAACTACCGAAAATAATGGGGCAGCGGGTGGGGGGTGGGGAGATTATACAGTTTTTTATTTGGTAATACTGGGGGTCTGACCACTCCCTTCTCTTTTTTTGTACTTTAAGTCATGTTTTTTGGAACGCTATTGATAGAATTATTAAGAGTTGGATTTTTTTCCTTAAAGTAAAAGTAAGTTATTGCTGCAATACCCGTTTTCTAAAGCTGATAGAAATGTGCAGACCCCGGGGCGCCACCGGTGCTCTGATCGGACAGTCCGGCAGGATGCGGTCTGCCCACCCGCAGCAGACCCGTGCCTCTGGGATTGTTGAAAAATGCACCAAATAACACGTACAAGGGGCTAGTTTCCACCAAATACTCTGCAGATTTCTGTTGGCTTTGGACTTACCCACATAACCTCTTATGCTTTAATACATAACTGCATTGGATGTGAAACTTCTAGTAACTGTGTAGTCGCTGTGTTCTATATAACATTTTACACTGCTGTGGTTGCTGACCTTTTTTTTTTTTGTTATGGCTTAAAAGCAAAAAGCAAAAAAAAAAAAAAAAGAAAAAAGGCATGATTCTTAGAAACTATTAAACCTTCCTTTCTTTGAAAAACAAGCTCCTTATTACAGAATATACTAAACAGTAGTGCCTGTGGTGTAGCCCACCAATCTTGATACAGTAGCTGATGCATTGTGCAAATGAGGCTTTGAGATGGTTTTTGCATAAACAAAAACTGCTAGGAGATAATCTCAATAGTTAAAAGTGTTATTTAAACCTTTGAAATAAATGGATGTAACTGTACCGGAGTACAGCTTTTCACTTGTTTAGTTCTTAAACGTTAGTATAATCAGTAAAATTTAATATAAAATGTTGCCAAATTCAATGTAGAAAGAATGTGACAAAACACTTTGGATAGTTCTATTGTTTGTGTTTTTGCATATTGTAAAAGCAGTGTCACAGCTAAAAAATAAAATGTTTCTAATGGTAAATTATTGTGGTTTAGTTGCTAGTTTGTACTGAGAGTTGACCTCTCCCTGTGCAGTTTTTTGTTCTAAACTGGTATAAATAATTGCTGTAAGTGTGTCTCCCTTCTACATTGTAATGATTGCTTAAGCCTACGTTATAAATAAAGAACTGCTGGAAAACTTCTGCATTTCGGTTCTTAAAGACTTTCGGCTTCCAGAGCTTTGGATGTCAACGTTTCCTTCATCAGACCTCTAAGAATGCTTCCCCCTGAACTCTAACTGCATGTTACAGAAGCAAGAGGGCTTTAATAATAACTAAAATTGCATATAGTTTTGCTGATGTAGAGTGGAAGGGCAATAACAGAGCGAAGGTGCAGTGCTGACAAAGGAAATTCCAACTAAATAAAAACCGATTATATTTCTCTGCCCCGTGTTGTTACCTGGCCAGGAAGCACAGGTCACGCAACAGCTTTGTGCCTCTGCCCGCGGGCAGCCGGGCACCACCCAGCCGCTCGCTCACTGTCCCCAGGTGGGATGGGGGAGAGAATCAGAGAGGGAAAAGTGCGAGGACTCATGGGATGAGACAAAGACAGTTTACCAGGTAAAGCAAAAGCCACACACAGGGAAAGCACAGCAAAGCAAGGAATGCCTTCGCCTGTCCCACCAGCAGGCAGGTGCCAGCCACCCCCAGGACAGCAGGGCTCACCACGTAGCGGTGCCTTGGGAAGACAAACGCCACCGCCCCCAGCGCCCCCCTGCCTCCTCCTTTCCCCCAGCTGCCATTGCTGAGCATCCCCGTGGTGCGGGATGTCCCTTTGGTCATTCGGGGCCAGCTGTCCTGGCTGTGTCCCCTCCAGCTCCTGGGGCACCCCCAGCCCCTCGCTGGCAGGGCAGCACGAGGAGCTGGGGAGTCCTTGGCTCTGGGGGAGCGCTGCCCTGCAACGACTGAAACAGCGGTGTGCTGGCACCGCTATTTTCATCACAGATCCCAAACACAGCATCATAGGGGCCTCTACAAAGAAAATTACCCCAGCCCAAACCATGACACTGCCTGAGGAGGAACGTTGCTGTCAACTCCACACATGCTTACAACCAGAATTTATCAAGCACGGCACAAGTGCCAGCTCCCACACAGCTCTGAGTGGTTGAAGACTTTGTTGCTGTTGTTCAGCCTTCTCAGGAGCAAATGTAGAGAGGGAGGGCATTGTTCCCACATGCAGCTACCAGGCAGCGGCCTAATTTATTGCCTTGCCACTGTGACAGATTCATTTTTGTCCTCAGGTTTCCATTTGTCACGAAGACATTAAAGGAAAACTCGAGGTGCCTTGGCTGGAAATCCGTCCTGTTGTGAGAAGGCTTAGAGCTTCATCCCCCCGTCTCTTTACGGCTGTATCTCATGTACTGAGTGGCCAGGCTCAGTCATTTTAACGCACATCCCTGCCATTTCTACAGTGAGCATGAGTCGCTTGCATCTACATGCACAAAATGCTTGTTCTATTGTGTTGGGGTTTTTTTTTTTGTTGTTTTTAATGCTGGCATATGGAGTAGCCGTCATGTTGGGGAACGGCTGTCAGACCTGCTTCGGTGTCTGTAAGAGGCAGGAGGGACTTCTTGCTCTGCTGCAGAGCTAACACCAACATAAAAGCAGCTGGTTGGCTGACTGGGAGGCAATGTGCAAAATCACACATAATTAAAAAAGTATCTGTTGTTTGTATCATTTCTGCAGAGTTCGTAGATGAGCAAAGCATAGGGATAAGATTTTGGGGGGTGGTAAGGTGCAGGAAGAGGGAACTGTTTTTTTTTTTTGTCCAAATAATAGTTAAGACTCTGTGTCTGCTGACTGCTCTAACCCCACAGTGATGTTGAGCACCCGAGCACCAAAACTGCCCGCAGCCACCTACAGCTGCAGAGCTGAGGGCCGGGGGAGAGGCAGAGCGGGCTGAGGGGATTTGCCCTGTGATTTTATACTTCCCCGTGATTTTTGCCTGCATGTGTTTTTAGCCTTTCATAAAGCAAGCCAGCATTTGTAGTTTAGCTGAGTGCAATTCTGGTAGAGCAAGCCCCGTGCTAGAACCCTGCGATGCTCACTGTGCACAAACAACCCCCCGACACCTGAGCGGGACAAGAACCAGCTCCGTGCTGGAGGTGAGGGAGGCGCTGAACAGCAGTGCTGAAACAAGCACAGCTGCAGTGCCCACTCCCCGATTCTGTTAATGCCTTTGGACCAACAGAGGGCAGAGAACAGCTCCAGCTTCCTCTTCAGACAAACTTTTAGCGGTGGAATATACGAAGACAAGTTTTTGTTTGTCCTTTTAAACAAACCCAAGCACATTTTAGCTTTACACAACAAGTGTAGCTTTAAACAATTTAGCTTTAAACAATTTAGACATATTGAAGATGACTGTAAAATTTCTAAGCAGCCAAGTTAAAAACCTTTTTTTTAAGATATATATCCAATCTGAAGATGTTTAGTCCTTAAAATAGCTGAAATTAAGTTTATGTTTTTTCTCTTGGAACATGGGCTTTATGCGGATACTTTTTCAGTCCCAGTAGTCGGGTTTTCCAACTCTTGCTGTGAAAGCTGCAAAGTAAGTTGTAGAAAGTGTTCAACTTTCTAGAACTCACTCTGGTGTTAGTATCCCATAAAGATTTCTTCACTGGCTGGTCCAGTGATTTCTCCACTTTAGGTACACAGCACAGATGTTAACAGTCATCTATTCTACGCCACACAAACTGGAAGTGCGTGCCTGCTGTAGTAGGAGACCAGAACGTCACAAAAATGCTTTCTGTTTCACTTTACTTGGCTTTATTTTGCATGACAGTAGCATATGTTCACTGGCATATCTACTGCCTACAGAGGATGGATCGCTTCAGTTCTCGCGTGCAGTAACGCTTTCACATGGGCATTTCACGGGGCCTTGTCACAAACTGCCACCACAGGGGTGGCAGATGCCCTTCCTTACGAGCAGGAGGCAAGGCTTCGGTTTTTGGACCATCACTTGGAGTTTCTTCTTCTAATTGCTTCATCTACAACACGACAAAAATATAATGCTTTAGTGCAGATAAACAGTGAAGCTGACCCCATTTCAGAAGGAGAGAGCTAGCAGTAATGCCTTCACTTGTCCTCACTATTCACTTACAAACTCGGTAATCACTGCAGGCTCATATTACCTAATTAAGGACTTTCTAAGAGGGGAAAGTGGTTTACAAGAGAATTTTGTACTTAAAAGGTCATCATTTCCTTATAATTCACGTCTGCCATTGCTAAATAAACTGCATTCTCTCGCTTCTTTGAAAAATCAGCAGTTAAATTACAGGTCCTAAAACACTCCCATACGAGTCAGTAGGAGACTTCTATTTTTGCATGCCCCCAACAGCCCTTTAGATGTCATCAATGGATGTTTCCTGAAGCAGTGTCAGTGCTGGCTGCCACGCTGTTAATTCTGATAGAAGTGACATGTTACATATAATCCAACTAGTTCTCTACAACCAAATCTAAAAATTATTTTGGGATAATCAACTTTTGCCAACTGAAGCTCAATTTAAGTTGACCAGAAATTGGTCTGGATTCCCAAATGATGAAGTCTGTAGTAAGTAATTTTTAAAGGTGCATCCACAACACGTTCAGAAGAAGAGGAATTCTCTGGTCATTCATCTCTTCTCATCTCACTTCGGAGTTACCTTTAGTAAAACAGCTACAGCAGCCCTGCACTAACTGAAAGGATGGCTGCAGGTTCAGCAGCCACCAAACTCAGCCATTCAAATTCCCTTAATGGCCTTCAGGAAGCTGTAACTCAGACCCGTGCACACATTTTAAGTCAAGCCAGCATTTCACACTGAAAAGCGTTCTAACAAAGCAGAGCCTAAGACCACAGCAGGCATTCAGCATTCTCACTTAAAATATTTTCCAAGAGCACAGCTCAATGCCACACAAAATGCTTGCTAAAGAAGCTTCACCTGGCATCGAACAAGCACTGACCTCTTTCTCCCAGCTTTCCTGCTGCAGCTTCTTCCATTGCTCTCTCTTGGCAAAGTAGTCAGGATACATTGCCTTCTCGGAAGGATGCCAATAATCCAAGCACCATTCAGGAATCTGTTAAAAAACAGCAACAAAACAACACTTTTATTACGTATGTATATAAAAACATGTAAAGTCTCTATATAGTATACTAACACACGAAAGAACTAAACATGCTCATTAAACCCGTTATTAAAATGGATAAATAACCCATGAAATAAAGTACCACGTAAAACCAGCACATAAGAATTACCTATTGTCAGTCACAGAGGGCAGAGCTTTTAATCTATTTCATGAATTCTCCTAAGTCATAGGAGAAAGTCATAGTGACTCGCTTAAATCACAGCATCTCGAAGACAGACCCCAGGTCACCTCCGTTTACTCTACAGCTCCTGAAATAATTCCATCTAGGAGAAAAGATGGATTTTCCTCCCCTCCTATCCCCAAAGGCGGCAGGTTAAAGATCCTTCTCTGCAACTACTAATTCATTTTGTTTGACAGAGAACTTAACAGCTCACTTCTGCTTGTCTACAGCTATTCCAAAAATTAGTGGCCTTTAGATCTTGATTATGGTTCAACCTCTGGAGGACTGGACCAGCTCTGGATGGATATCCTAATAAAAACTGAATTTCGAATTTTGCAGCAGCGTATTGCTTTGCTTAGCTTAGAGAAAAAGAGGCCAAGAGGTGACCTCGCTGCTCCCTGCAGCTCCCTGAGGAGGGGCAGTGGGGAGGGAGGTGCTGGTGATGGCAGGACACGTGGGAATGGCACAAAGCTGCGCCAGGGGGGCTTCAGACTGGACATCAGGAACAATTTCTGTGCCGTGAGGGTGGTCAAACACTGGAACTGCCTAGAGAGGTGGCTGGTGCCCTGTGCCTGCCAGTGTTCAAGAGGCACCTGGATAGTGCCCTCATTAATATGCTTTGACTTTTGGCTAGCCCAGAAGAGGTCAGGCAGTGGGACTCGGTGATCTCTGAAGGTCTCTTCCAACTAAACTATTTTATTGTACATCGCTGAATGTTAATATTTTAAAGATAAGAACACTGACAAAAAAAAAAAGGAAAATCTATGTTAAAATTAAGTTGCTCCAGTATCATCATTCATCCACTGACATTTGCAGTTTCCTGCTGTGATTCTCATCGCTGAGTAAAATTTTGGCTTAACAGAAAGAACAGACCAGCTATTAAATAACGATATATATATATACGAAGCACCAGTAAAAAAAAAAAATCAGACAGATTTAAAAAAATTACATTTTGTAGCAGCTTCTACAATGGACAGTCATTGACAAACCAAGAAGCCAAACCCTTGTGATAGCCGCTTGTTTAAAGCGCAGGCTTCGCATTTAAAACAGGGCAAAGGAAAGAACATAAATCCATTTACATTTCTGTATCAAAACTAATCATTGCTCAACTGACCTTTTTTCTGTCTGGATTCGTTTTCACCATTCTCTCTACTACTGCTGAGGCTCATGACCTTGGCATAAACTTAAGTTTCCTTCTTCCATTCCCACTCATGTTCTTTCTTCTGCCTCTAAATCTGTCAGGTTCTTTCACATGGCTTCTTATCTATAAGGAGCTGATCAGATGTAGTCTTCTGCATCAGCACTGTCTTCAGAATTTGGGAGAAAAAGGGTGCGTGTACTCTCTAGATCAGTACTGACTTCTCGTAACGTATTAAAAGAGACAATGCCAAAATAGTGAAAATGCTGTGTTTTTTTGTGAAGCCTGTTTCTTCACTCCTAACACATCGGGGGGAGGAGCCAAACTCCAGAGTGCCTTACATTCTAAGAACAGTGCTGCTATTTTTAAGCATACAGCTCAACATAAAATAGTCCTCAAATACTTATTTGGCACTGCAGTGGATCAAGGGAAATGGTAATTTGTATCACTACTCAAAATGCTGGAAGAAGGAAGGCCAAGTGAAGAGAAGCTCCCCAGCAGCCAGGCTGACATCAAGTTCCGACAAAACCAGAGACCAGGGCTGTGACCAGACGCCACCACACAGGGTGGTGCTGCTTCCTCCCCCTCCACTGTCACAGCTCTGCACCAACCCTGTCACTCCGCCTGTCTGACCCACCGCCGAGCAGCTTCCAGGTGCTTAAATCCCGGCAAAACAAAGCCTCTGTCCTCTGACAGAGCAGCGAGCTCCATTTCAAATGACCACAGAAGCACAACTCCTAAGCAAGCAATAAGTTTTCCAGCACGGAGCTATCAGAGAAATACCGCTGAACCAAACTGCAGCCCTATTAAAGCCTACTTAAAACACTCACCTTCTTTTCAGTGCCAGAAGAGCGAGGTAAGCGCACTAACAACCACCCCAAGCACAGCACTGCACAACCCCACAGCCCCCTTACCTTGTAGCACTCGTATCTCTCGTAGGAGGTGCCCCCGGGCGAATCGGGGAAGATGTAGGGCTGCGGGTGCTGGTGTGCCCAGAACTCCTCCTGACCGGCCTTCAGCAGCTCTGTAGCTTTCACCATATCCTTCACATCCTTGTTCTTATCGAACCGCTCTCTCAGGAGGCAGGCAAGGTATCGGTACTTGTCTCTGCAGGCACACGACATATGCAGTGTGTAGATTTAAATAAAACATCACAGAGAACGTGGCAACATCCCCTCTTACCCCTACACAAAGACAGGGCTCCTGAGGGCCTCCTGTCCCCACATCCGGTGTCCTTGCAGGCACTGACAAGAGGCTGAAGAGACATTTTGACATTCTCCTCACCCCTTCAGCCACGTTTAGAGGAAAGGGACGAGGATAAAATCCTCCCCCCCCAACCCCACAGGGTCCCGTCTCGGTGGGGAAAGCCGGCAGCGGGGGCTCAGCCCTCCCCCGCTCCCCGCACCTCGCTCCCTCCCGTCCTCACCGGTGGATGCACCAGGACTCCAGGTGCCTCAGGGACTTCTTGTAGAGCCGCAGCACCTTCTGCTGGTGCGTGAGGTACGCCGCCATTTCGCGCTGCCCTACCCCTCACCTTCATGCGCGGCGCCTCACGGGAACGTGGCGGCCGGCCCCGGGCGCAGGCGCCGAGCTCCGCCCGCCGCCATGAACCGAGCCAAGCTCATCGGTGAGGGGATGGGTGGCTTAGCGGGGTCCCTGTCCTTGTTCCCGTCCCTGTCTCCTCGTGTCCGCCGAGCCCCGGGTCCCTCCGTGCTCCCCCCGGGGTCGGGGCTGAGGAACCCGCTCCCCGCGAGGGGCTGAGGGCGGCGGGCGCCGGCCGCTCTGGTGACATGGCCGGCGCTTCGTCCGGGTTTGTCGCCCTGTGCAAGCCCTGTCTCAAGCCCTTTCCCCCCGCTCCCAGAGCCGAGGTGCAGGCAGGCTGCCCTTGAGGGGCGGTTAGAGCCGACGAGAAGGGTTTGGGGGTGATTCTGCCCTTTTTGGGGCTTCTCCGAGGGGCTGTTGTGCGCCCCTTGAGGTTCCCCCCCCCCCCCCCCCCCCCCGCCACATATTCAGTGGGTTCCAGCAAGCCCTTGTCCTGCTTTTCGCCTTGGTGCCTTAACTGTGGGCGTTAATAATCTTTAATTTTATCGAATTGGCTTGGATAAAAGCGTTCATAGGAGCACTGATTTAAAGGCTGTGTGCCGGTTGCTGCATTTTGCCTTCCCTCCTGCTGCTGAGGTGAATTGGCGGCTTCGTGGGGAAAGCCCAGGTGCTTGCAGTAAGCAGTGTCTCGGTATCTGCTTGTGGTGGTGAGGGCAGCTCTTCTGTACGCCTGTAAAATAAGTCTGGAGTTCTCAGAATGAAATGTGGAATGATTCTAATATCTGTGTTTGGGTTTTGTTTGTTTGTTTTTACAGATATCGGTATTAACCTTACAGACCCTATGTTCAGAGGAATCTACAGAGGAACACAAAAGCATCAAGGTAAAGTTACTCTTTTTAAAAGGGAAACCTTGTGCTTGTCAGAAAGTAAGATTAGAATTTATTTTCTTCTTCAAAAAATACATGTGTATTATTTATTAGGGCTTGAAGTAGAAAGTGTGACAAAATAATCATAGAGTGGGTTGGGTTGGAAGGGACCTTAAAGCCCACCCAGTTCCAACCCCCTGCCATGGGCAGGGACACCTCCCACCAGCCCAGGTTGCCCAAAGCCCCATCCAGCCTGGTCTTGAGCACCTCCAGGGATGGGGCATCCACAGCTTCTCTGGGCAGCCTGTGCCAGGGCCTCACCACCCTCAGAGTACAGAATTTCTTCCTTATATCTAATACAAATTTACCCTCTCTTAGTTTAAACCATTATCATTTGTCCTGTCACTGATTTATCCTAGATAAAGAGTACCTTTCCAGTTTTCCGATAGGTCCCCTTTAGGTACTGGGAGGTGAAGTTAGACTTTCTAAGCAAAATACATTTATTTTTTTTCCTACTGAGTTGCTTCTATTAAGTTGTCATATAGGTGACTACTTTGAGAGCAAAACGGAATGCTGATGTATTTATATTCAGATAACATGGAAGAAGCTGATCTAAGAGTTAGGAACAATAAACTATCAAAGTATTTCATTGCTGAATCATAGTTACTAATTATAAGTGATGCTTTTTTCTTTCACACTCTACATATATATATATTCATATTTTTTATATATATATGTATATATATATATAAATTAAAGAGCCTCCTAAAATATGTGAAATATCCATCGACTTTCTGGGCTTAGATCAGATTTTCAGTTATTGCATTCTGTTATTCTTTTTTTAAAGTGAGGTTTAAAGATTGTTCACGATAGGAATTTTGAAGGATGAAAGTGATCTTTAGTTTAAAAGTAGTTCAATTATGCCATAAAAACCATAAATGCCATAAAAAGTTCAGTTAGTGATATTTCTGTAAACTTTTGCAGATGACCTTTTGGATGTGGTAGAGAGAGCAGTTAAAGTTGGCGTTAAAAAGGTAATTTCTTATAATTAGACAACTTCTTCAGTATTTTAAATTGCTTTTAAATATTTTGTTTTCATAGTGCTGCAGTATGAAAACAACTGTTTCTGGAAATTGCAATGGAAAATGCAGTAACTTTCTTCAGTGCCATAATGCAAAAATATTCTGTGCAGGTAGCATTGTCTTTAAGTTGCACAGATGCTCAGGACGTAAGTTCAGTAGTACTGTATGTGATCTGTATTTACAGTTTCCAACATACAGTTTCAACAGAACAATGTTCTCCTCTAACCTACTGTAATCATTTTTTACAGAAGTTTCCGCATTAGTTATATTATAAGGCACAGCTCCCATCTTTTTGTATCCTGTGTGACTCTTACCGTACAGTTACTGATACAGGTCCAAACACAAAAAAAACTCTTGTGGACCTTTCTTGTGAAACTCTGGTGAACCTTCAGATATTTCGATATGTAAAAGGAATTGGTAACTGCCAAAAATATGGAAGTACCTGTACAATCTTACGGTTGATAAATCTGAATGTCTGCTAGTAAATATTGGCAAGGTTGTAACTGTTAGCTTGAGATCAGTGTTCTCAGCAATGGACCACACTCCTTTAGTTATAATACTCCAGCCTGCCTGTATGTGCATCTCTAAACTCAATAAGTTATCAAAGCAAAATTATGAATTAAAATAGAATGCGTCACGTGCTGCCGTGAACTGTTCTGCTGTACTGATAGGCTGGTGCATTAGAAATAAAGAAATAAACCCTCCTCTAGAAGAGGAACAGCCATCTTGATGGTTTGCTGAAAGGCTCTTGTCTGAAAGAGTGGGAAACAAACCAAGAGATGAAAAAAGAAAACACTACTGATGGGGAAGATACCACGGTGCAGCGAATACAGACTCATAGTCACTTTTACTGTATTTGTATGTGCTGCATAAGCATTATTTAATCCTTATACCACCCTCTGAGAGTAGGTGACAGTTTTTGTCATCAAAAATAAATTGTATGCATAACTTTTCAAGGTGCACGGTGGATTCAGAAATAGGATTCAGGAGTTCCTTGTCCACCTTCAGGAGGGTGGTCGGGCCCTGGGACAGGCTCCCCAAGGAATTGGTCATGGTACTGAGCCTGCTGGAGTTCAGGAAGCGTTTGGACAGTGCCCTCAGACATACAGTTTTGATTTGTAGGTTAATTAAAGCTCCTGTGTGGAGTCAGTAGCTGGACTTGATGATCCTTACGGGTCCTTTCCAACTCAGGATGTTGTCTTCTGTTCTGTTCTTTCCAGTCTTGCTAGGCTGGCTATGTTGCTGGTCTTCACAGTGATAGAAATCAATTCCAACCCAGGTTGTTTTCACTTGTCTAGAAACTTAATCTCCTTATTTGAAAATATGCATATTTGTCCATATAGCTGCTGATCTATGATTTTTTTTGTGTGTGAAGTTAATGTCAGCTTTATTTATTTTTCTGGTGGCAGTGCTGGGACGTGTCTAGTCTGTAACGGAGCACACTGCAGAGCTGCCTGACTTGGTGTTGACTAAATCTGATACATAGCATGTGAGGGATAAGTAAAATTTCTGGAGTTCATTGTCTTAGAACTTAGCATTGCTGCAAATAGAAGTATTTTACTCATTTAATGGTTTGAAATCATTAGTATAAAAGATACTTGATTTAAAAAAAAAAAAATCAATTTTTGCTACCTAGGCTATTTTCTAGCTCCTGAGAAGTATTCAGATTTGTTACTACGAAACTTTGTTATATATGCATTAGTAATTTTCTCATGTTTTCTTTCTAGATTCTTAGTTCTGAGTGTTTTCTCAAACGTGTTTGGTGTTCAAAGCAGAACGTACTGACAGTACTTTTCTCTCAAGTTTTTGATCACAGGTGGAAGTCTACAAGATAGTAAAGATGCATTGCAGCTGGCACAGACCAATGGTATGTTCACTTTAAACTTCTGTTGTCAATCAAAAATACAGTCTTCTCAGAATTAACAGTTTAAAAGGAACAGCCCCTGGAGGTGTTTACAGAATCTCGGATTAAAATAAAGAAAAGCGTGTTTCAGAGTGGGATAGATGCATTGCGCGTGGCTTTATGTTGCTATTTATGTCCCTGGGTGATGGAAGCAATTGGTCATTCCTCTAATTTCTGTTTATAGATAATTTGATGTTTAGAAAAAGCAAACTACACATGTTTCTGGAAGCAGAAAGCTTTTGCCAAGGCCCTCTTCCAGAAATAAGCTGAAATGCGTATATAATGCGGAATGTGAGTTTCTTGGTGATTTTTCTTTTTAGTGTAATTTACCAATCTATCATGACCAGCTGAACAGCAGAGGTACTTTCCTCTTTATGGTTCTCATGATTTTCCCTCTTTTTCTCCTGAAAGGACTATGTCCTTCCTTTTCTTCCTTAGGCAAATATCATTCCACTGATTACTTAAAGATGTATTTGAACTGTAAAACACACATTAAAGTACTGTTTACAGAAAAAAATCATAAAGTAATTTAGGTTGGAATGAACCTGAGGAGGTAACCTGCTCCAGCTGAATCCACCTCCTCACCTCCATCAAAGCAGGACCAACTTCAACACTAGCTCGGGGCCTTTATACGTGTGTGTATATATGTATGTACATATTTTCCTCCTATGCTCTTGCATTCTTTGTAAAGGCACTAAACAGATCTTTTAGTGTTGGCACTGAGGTAGTCTGGATTGGATTTCTAGATAAATCAGGCTAGGTGTTGTTGGCAAAATTCTGTACCAGCTAATGTGGAGGTGTGAGGGGAAATCACATACCACCTGCAGCTCTTGCAGCTGAGGGTAACGTGATTCCTAGGTGATCTCAAGAGGTAGGTGCCTTCGAACCTCGACAGTTCTGTGATTTGTCGAGGGCTGCTCCGCCAGAATAGTTCACCTCAGTACTGCAACTGAATGATGGGCAGTAAAGAGAAGCCTCCAGCCCTGAATAGAGATATTGTCTGGCATCGTTAAAGCACGAAGTGTCAATGTAATAAAATTGCAATGATAAAGACATTCAGAAGGAATTTCCTTCTAAAGTTAGGAACAATAAGGAAAAAAAGTCCAGATACTGGCTATACTTTACATAAACTCATTTTTTTTTCTTATTTTCCTTAAAACCTTCTAATCCTGTCTTGCTTTAGATATGTTTTACAGTACAGCTGGCTGCCATCCCACACGCTGCGGAGAATTCGAGCAGAGTAGCCCTGACCAGTATTTATCTGAACTAAAAAGTCTGATTGAAAAAAATAAGACAAAGGTAATAGCAGTTGGAGAATGTGGCCTAGGTAAGTGTTACCTTAGTATTTTGATATTATTTTTTCCTAGATATATGAAAAAAATCGTAGCACCGTAACTCACTGGGGGTTTTGTTCTTTCCAATTGTAGATTTTGATAGATTAGAATTTTGCCCGAAGGACACCCAACTCAAGTAAGAAACTTTTGATGACTCTTAAGTTGACTTGTACCAATTTTCTGTCCTTTATTCTCCTGCGTAGCATTTTGTCAGGTATAGATCTGCAATTTGCAGTTTGTTTGTTTATTTTCTAACAAAAATGTGACTTTAAAGGAGGATGCCTGCATTGAAGAAGTGCTGCGCTCTACGTTTTGCTATCTGTCTGGTGTTGACTTACACATCCTTTTCTGTAAAATCTATCAGCTTTTGTTGGTTTCTGGGTATGCCAGATATTCGTTCTTGCTAATACTGAGGGACTCTTGGAGACTCGTAGGGAGAATAATATAATTGCAGTGCGTGAAAGAAGAATTAGGTTGTTGGAGTGGAAGGTGTGGGGGAGGGAACAGAGCTGTCAAAAAGGATAAGTCAGCAGCGGAGAAAAGGAAGATTTTACTAAGGGCAGCGTTTGCTGAGATGGCCGAGAGCTGATGAAAAAATTAACCTGAGGAGTTGGGAGAGATCTGTATTTTGAAGTAATCGGTGCAGCAGAGATACTGAGTGGAAGAAGCACCTGAAATCAGCTCACTTTTTTTTTTTTAGTGAAAACCTCTGTCTACAGAGAGAACTGTGGACAGAGATAAGTGTAGGAAGAGGCAGGTGATTCATCCCTCATTTGAATTTATGAATTATGTTGCATATTACTGCAATGAGTAGACGTAGTCACTGGGGGGCAGTGGTTAGGTGTGGTTTTTCTAATTGCCACGTGTTCTCAGTGGGTAGAGTTAATCAGTTCTTTGTAATACTACAGTCATACAGTAAAATATTCACCAAACTGAACAGATTTTTCTTTTCCTGGTAGCATTCAGTGTACAGCAGCTTCGCTGGTGTATACTGTGAAGAAGCGCTCCACACTTTGGAGCATAACCTGTTAACTTTCTGTGGCAAGCTAAGATACTGGAGGAATATCATATTTTAGGATCCTTGATGCTCTTGAAAGAAAATTTAAGGAAAAAAAATATGTGATTGTCCTTAGCTAATGAACTGTAGCCGACAACCTGTAGTGAAAAACTTCTAATTGGATGGACTGAAATTGGGTTGCAAGGCAAGAAGTGACAGGGTGGAACAGAAATCACTCCTAAAGTGGTAGGTGAATCCTTTCTCATTAAGGTTGATAATGATGGAAAATCTTTATCTGAGCTGTTTCAGTGAATCGAATGAAACACATGAATCTACTTTCAAGGAGCTTTTTTGAGAGCCCTTGCTGGAAATTGCAGTTGGAAGGAGGTGACTGATGAAAAAGACCAAAGCAAGAAGTGCAAGGGAGCAAAGAACTACTGAAAGCCTCAAGGACAGATGCCTGCAAACGTTGTGTTTGCAGACTCCTCATCTTCTAAACAGGCTGCTTTCCGTGCTGTTCACCTCCGTGTGTTTGTGAAGTGTGGTCGGGGTGTTTGAGGTTGTTTTGTTTTCGTTTTTGTTCAGTCGGTATTGAGTTGGATACAGTCGTGACCTTTAGCAGACCGGAGAGCAAGTTCTTCAAATTAATATTCCGTGTATGCTTGATAAATGAACAGAAAAGGAAGGCAAAGTGCGAAACGCAGCACACCTGCTGGTGGGCAGCACACCAGCTGTCAGCTGCTCTGTCCTTCAGGTGTTGGAGCAGCCGCTAGGATAGCTGTCAAGAGTTCCCCTGTGGAAGAGAAGTGTGACAGTTTCCCAGTAGATAGTATCTGAGCATGACCTCTAGTTTATTTAGCGTTTAGTTGTGATTTTTTAGTTAGTTACCCTGTGTTTCCTTCTGAATAACTTCCGCCTGTAAAAATGGAAATGATTGTTTCATCCCGTTTCTGGGATTGAAAAGCTAATGAAGATGAAATTCCTTTGTTGAAGCACCACTGGGAACTTTTTGTCTGAATCTTTTGCCATTTTCATAACCTGTCCAGTAGTAAGTGGTGATTTGAATGGTAGGTGAAGATGGTGCCTTCGTGTTATGCAGAAGATCTCATTATAAATGGACTGATGAGTACAGAGAAGTTTCCCTTCTGTGCTACTGTGATGGGTTTACAGGGCTCAGTGGCAGGGAAAGCAGCAGCTGCAGCTCTGTTAGTGCCTTGGTTCCAAACCTGAAAATACCATGGCATTTGATCTTTGTGGTCAAAACTAAATCTGCAAACAAACACACAGGAATGTTTTCAGACTTCCTTATTGAGAAGAAACAGCTAGCACTGAATGACTCTCAACCGAAAGAAGGTGGCTGCACCTAAGTACTGAACCTAGTAAGGCTTGGGTGCCTGCTCATTTATATTGTTGCATTCTAATCACTGTATCTCTGATTTCTTTACACTTTTCCAGATTTTCTTCCTTATGTTTCTTTTTCTTTCCTTTTTCTTCTCTGGGAATTTCCCCATCAACCTCCCCTGCTGCTAGATACAGAAGAAGCTTACATCACCTTCCCGTTTGTAGGGGCACTTAACTTTGAGAAGGGTACTGGTCTTGAAGGTACAAAATTAGATTGCAGTTGGCCCGTGGGTTACTCATGGGGGTTATTTGCAGCTCAGTCTCTAAACCTCATTTTCATATGAAATGAGTCTTCTAAAGAATGAAAATCAACCAATTGTAGCTATTAACTGCAAGAGTAATCATGAGTTGCGATTAAACTTATATTTAGTCAATCTAAACTAAGCACGGTATCTAAGACTAAAGAGAAAATTCTAAGTAGGGGTAATACCTTCTGAATTTTCATGTCAGTTTTTAGTGTTAAGTCCATTTTTCTTCCGCCTGCTTTATCTCAGAGATCCACGCTGATGCACAAGGAAGTTAACTTTTATCAGAGAAACAGCAACCTGCAGTGTACAGAAAAGTGCGAATTGCACAAATCAAAATGACAGGCTGTGCTATCCTTTTGTTTGCGCCTACTTCTTATTTATATGTTATAAAGGTGTAAAACTAATGGCTTGCTGCCATTTTCTCCTGTTCCATACGTGAGTCATACGCAGCGGTATGAGGACACAAGTTTGCCTTTGTGTCTGAGACCTAATGATGGCAATGCCCCAGTGCCCTAGGCTGCGTTTCGCCTAAAGAAGCCCCACATGCGCATACAGACCCCGACTGCTGGACAGGCAGTGTTGTCCTTCCGTCCTGCCCAAGTAATGTCATTTTTCATATTACGTATGGCTACTGAGTCAGGTCTGCACTGGTGGCCCTCTACCATGCATAAGTTCCTCTAACGTGTTTCCTGAGCGCTTGCAATTTGCATGCCTGGGTGCAGCGTGACAGACAAAAAGAAACGGTAAAGGATAATTAATGCTCTGGGGTCAGAACTAGCTGAAATGGCAAGTGACAGGATTAGGTCAGTGCTAACTAGTTTCCTTTAGAAACTGGCTCCCTATTTAACTCCTCTCTGCCCGCATTTTTATGTCTCTCCATAGGATGGCTGCCTCGCTGTTACTGCTCCTTCAAAGGGAAAACTAGAATAGAAGGTAGGAGAAGGATAAAAATGAGGGAAAAGGAAGGGATGCAGGCACACAAAAGGGAGGAGAAGTGGGAAGAGTGACGGCAATGAGCGGAACAGGGCAGAAGTAAGATGCCTAATATTGGTACTCGTTCCACCCCAAGAAAAGCAGGACTGCCCTTCATGCAAGAGCGGACAAAAACTCTGAACTGTTACTTCTCAGGACAGCCAGCTCTGATGCCTGGTTTTAGCCATTTGAGG
Source organism: Anser brachyrhynchus (assembly GCF_964034855.1). Taxonomy (NCBI): domain Eukaryota; kingdom Metazoa; phylum Chordata; class Aves; order Anseriformes; family Anatidae; genus Anser; species Anser brachyrhynchus. The sequence goes on along the minus strand of NC_137695.1, from coordinate 149,798,729 downwards.
CTACAGAAGTTTTCACAATGCTCCCTCGCTCACCCTTACAGCTTTTATGAATGCTTCTTGAAATAGCGGTCTGCATGCGGTACGCTCTCTTCCATTCCTGAAATTTCAAAACCTTGTGGAGAGAACAGTCAGTTCCCGTTTCATTAAAAATAACTAAATAAAACCAACCTCCACCAAGACCCAGTCTGCATAAGCTTTGCATCCTTGGCGTATATATGTATGCATTCTTCCAGCGTTGATGCTCCTGACCACTTCTCATCCACCTTCAGGAGCAGGTCACTACTGTATGAATTAATATACAATGAGAAAGAGTTTCTTTTAAACTTGAGTTCTTAAACTGTGCAATTGATAGCTTTTGCATGGCAAATCTATTAATTCAGTCTTCACCTCTGGAGGACAAAAACGTACAAGCACTGAAAAAAAACCTGTTCTGCTATATTTAGCCTTAGACTGAGTTTCTGTTTAAAAGTGATTTTTATTTTACAGATATTTTGAAAAACAATTTGACCTGTCAGAACAGACAGGACTGCCCATGTTTCTTCACTGTAGAAACTCACACGCTGAATTTTTAGGTGGGTTTTGTTTGAGAGTTTCAAGCAGTAATAAATTCTGAATATGAAAGATCTGGAAACCTGAATCTTTCACCTTTGTTGCAGAGTTCTCTTATGTTTTTTTTATTTATTTCCTTTCATAGACATAATGAGAAGAAACAGAGATAGATTTGTTGGAGGGGTGGTAAGTTTGGACGTCAGAGTGGCTTTCATTTTTACCTGCATGTGTGTGTGCTTGGGGCTGGAGGATGTGTGTCAATACAGTTGTGGGATTTCTTGTTTGTCATGGAACCTGGGTAAGACTCCAGTTACGTGCTTTCAGCTATTACAAATTAATATCAGCGCTCCAGTCCCATTTTTTTTGTATTTCTAAATTATTTCAGTATTTTTATTTTCATTGCTTATTCAACAGTTGTTTTTAGGGAGGGTGCTGCAAGGTAAGAGGATAGGCTGAGAAAAAGCTCTGCAGCTGACATGAACAGTTTTTCTTGGCCTGTCAGAAGGACAGTTTAAGCACCTTATAATTGACGTTGGCCTCTTTCCAATTCTGCAGTGTCCGTAACTGGAGTGCCTTCAGACCACAGATAATTTGGGTGTATGTTCCCAGTGGAAGCCGTAACCTCAAACATTTGCTTCTGACATCAGACATCATTTTCAAATTACATCCAGATGTAACTTTTCGTTGCTTTCTGTCTTTAGATATTCAAATTGTGTATTTTAATTCAAAAGCGTAGCAGAAGAAACTTTGGATGAGATGATTAAGAAAGTCCAGCAACCCTCTTTCAGCTTTGCACTATGCCAGGGTCTTTCCAAAAGCAATAAAAGCTTGGATTATTCTGTCCCACAAACATCAGACCACACCTCTTACAATAACATCGCAGTCCCCAAGTTTCCCCATTGTCACCACAAAAACCTTCCCCAGCTCAGTGCTTTTCACGTTACGCTCTTACATCATGCTGTACAGCCCCTCCTTCCTTCCTCTCTTCTGCGAAGCTGGGAGCGAGTAGAGAAGCGAGGAACAGGCACCCTCTGCCGCGGGTCGTTCCCCTCGCAGGGTGGGGAAGCAGGCAGTGTCGTTGCTCCCCTTGGGGACAGAGAGCTGCAGTTTCCAGATAGGTTATGGTTTGCACCTTGTGGCCTGTTACTTGCATCTCTAGTTGCTGGGTGACCATATGGCATAGAGTGCTTGCTGTGGACTGAGGTCTGTGAAGAACATAAAACTGGCCCTTACCCTCCCTGACAGAGTCCTGGAGGGAATACAGAGGCCAGAACGTAAAAATTCAGCACACGCAGGATTGCTTCCTGGATAGTGTCCCACCTTCCGGCTGTCAGCCACAGGAAGCTCCTGGGCCAAACGCGGGATCACTGAATGGGCCTTTTCTGCATACATTTATCACTAATAAAATGTGGTGACCAGTTTTACAGCAGCGTGAGCTCTGCCGAAATTCAGAATCAGGTGAACCGTGTCCCACCTTTGTTTGAATTCATGAGTAATGCACTCCATCCACGGGTATTCATGACACAGATAGATACCAATATGTACTTGTAAATGACTGGAGATTTAGGTGAAGTCTGTATATTTCTATTACATGCATGCACGTATATTTATGTCTTCTAGGTTCATTCTTTTGATGGCACAAAGGAAGAAGCAGCAGCTGTAATAGATTTGGATCTTTACATTGGAATAAATGGCTGGTGAGTTATTTACAGGAAATAAAGCTATTTTAAAATGTCAGCTGCGGTGAACTCACTACTTTCTTTTAAACAATGAGGTCAAGTTTTCAAAGCTCAGTAGGCCCTTAATCGGCTGACAGATTTAGAATTGTACTCGTTAATCTTTTAGCTACGAAAAGTTCCTAACTCACAGCTCCAAAAGTTAATTGAGCCTTGGGTCCTTTCTGCTACCCTCCAATCAATCCTTGCTTATAAATAAATAAGGATTGAATGTGGAAGCAGGCTTTCTGTGAGGCACCTTTAAAATAAAATAGCATAGTTTTAAGTTGCTATGTTAAATCCAGGAGTAAAGCAAATGCAACCTGATCAGCCTTATATACCAGTCTCACAGTCTGAACCTCAGCAGTCATCTGGTCAAAAGTCAGCCGGCTTGACTTCAAGTTGCATGGGTTGCTGAGGGCTGGGCAAGGGAGGCAGCACGGGTGGGGGTTCTGCTTACATACCACGTCGAGCCAGCTTCACTGTGTAGCTCCAAATCTGCTGTTCTCTGCAAGGTTTGAAGTTACCAGGAGCACTTGTAAAAATAAAACATTTTTTATTAGTTATTTAGGAGGCTGCTTTTGCTGCAGAACACCAAGCGAAGTAATTACTTTTAAACACTTGGTTTTTTGTTTGTAACCAAACTCTGATTTTCTAGTTCTTTGAAAACAGAAGCCAACTTGGAAACCCTGAAATCAATTCCTAGTGAACGATTAATGATAGAGACTGGTAAGATCTTATGTCTTGGTCAGCTGTTAGTGACTTAAGTGCTCTTAGGCAATGTGTTTGCATAGCAATGATAAGGCAGGATCAAGAATTAAGGAGTCAGGAGTAGAAAAAGGACTGCCTGGTGCTCTACTTTAGAAGACAGGCTCCTTCTCAGCCTTCCAGTAGAGGTAATAAGCTGCCTTACCAGCTTCTGACATTACAGGGGAAGATGAAAAGGACAAATTAACAAGCCCACATTTCCGGTTGCATTGACATACTAAAATCCTGCTTGAGTGGTGGAAATGTACCATATGCAGGGCGACAGCTAAGGTATCTTCCCAGTGGTAACAGTAACGGCAACTGGAAACAACAGCTCTTTAAATGGAAGGAGGTGGGAGAAGGCTCAAATTCCCCTCCTGGGCTAATGAGCAGTGATTTTAATTTACTGACCCGGTGTGGGGTTTTTTCTTGCACGTACATTTTACATATGAGTAACTGTCCATTAAAAAAGCAGTATTTATTTGAATTTCTCAATCTGAGAGAAGGAAAAAAAAAAAGGCAAACTACCTAAATCCTTGAATTTATTTGCACATAAAGCACAAACCTGTTAAAAAACACAGGAAATTTCTGTGGAACAGATGCAGTGTGTCTAGCCATCTTTGTTACGCCAGTGGAAATTAGTGGTATATATTATTGTTGCTGATACTTCAAAAAGTAAAATTCTATGATAATGGTATGAAAATACGAAGACTGGTAAGATGTTAAATTGCCCAAATCTCTTTAAGTTCCATTTTGAACTGTAAGTCATTGCTAGAAAGAATTTGCTAGAGCTTTTGTCTGTGGACATAGTTGATGAAACTATCTCATGGTATTCTCAAGTGATTGCATGCTCCTAATTCTGTTTTTCAAATGAAACTAGATGCGCCTTGGTGTGGAGTGAAAAATACCCATGCTGGATCAAAATACGTAAAAACTACATTTCCTACCAAAAAGAAATGGGAAATAGGGCACTGCTTGAAAGACAGAAACGAGCCCTGCCATATAATGTAAGTGTACTGCTGTAGTAGTATGAAAAATACTTCAAATCTCACAGGGGGAAAAAAAGCAACAGTTCACTGGAGATGTAGTAAGTAGAAAGAAGTATGAATTTATTGAAACTTATGCAAGGTAGCGCTTAATTGGCTCTGAAAAAAAAAATTAAAAGGTCTTAATTTTCCCATTTTGGCAATTCTGGATGTAAAAAGCTCCCTGAAAACAAAATCAGTACTGTTTCTGGTTTTTCCCTCAATACGTTAGAGAATGGGTTAAACCCTGTAGAGTAACCTGACTTGAATAAATTTCGCTCAGCTGCAGTTATTTGTAAAACTGATAGAGCCTAGAGCTGTGCAGTCCTCTGAGGGCTGTGCTCTGAAGGGGGACGGCACCAAGATATGGCGTGGACAGAAACGACACGTTCATACAGCTTCTCCCAGGTCCCTGGGAGACCAGCCGTGGTGTGCCTGTGATATGAACTGCTATAACATGAATTTGGCTGGGATCCTTTCTGTATTCTACTACTGTGCTGTAAAAAAAACAGTCTCATGAAATACTGATCCTGTGAAGTTTAGTTACGAGTAACGGGTTGACATACAGATCAGAGAAGGAAAATTCTAAGGGCCACAGGACACAGAATTTAGACGTACAGAAACTTGGTTTTCTGCCACCTCTTTGTAATGCGTCCTCCCAGAGGTGGGAAAAGCAAGGAAACGTGCCCTTGTTTTAGTGAAAATGTGTAGTTATCTCCTGTTAAATAGCTTTGGCAGATGAAATGCCTGAAGTTTTACGACTGTTAGCACAATCTGGTTGGTGAGTCACGGCAGGCTTCTCTGTCATCTTCTCATTATCAGCTCCTGGAAAAGGAGTTCAGGAAGGTTTCTTGTGGCGTAGCACCTGAATGACTTCAGTGCAGCAAGTAAAGTTCACGGCTGTACTTATGCAGCTGCAAAGCCTGTTTGCGTGATCAAAAGATCTTTCTTTGCAGGGAAGCCTCTATGTATTTCTCTGAAAAGTTGTGTAAATGACCTGTTTGGAACCGGATTTTGAAATAGTTCTCAGGATGCTACGAAAGAATCTAGGAATTTGGCAGTGTCTAAGCAAGAGGTTATGTGACAACTGAGGGCAGTGCCGCATTTTTGAGAGACCTGAAGAAACTTCAGAGAAAAAATTGATCATGCTAAAGCTTACACAGTGACTCTACGAGTGTTCAAATATATTTCTGTGCAGTTACGTTGCTCTGTAATACTCTTTGAAATTAATTTTATTTTGAACGCAAACACAACACTAGCAGAGAAAAGCTGTTTCACTATTTAGGCTTTCTGAGGTCAGTCCATGACTGTGGAGTAGGGAAGAGATCAACTGCAAACAATCTTGTTTAGCTTAACCTTATTTCAAACCAACTGTCCTTTTAAAATTAATTATAACCTTTACTAGATGCAGATTAGTAACCTGAGAACCCCTTAAACCTTAGGAAGCGCAGTATTTTGTGACTTCTCAAGCAGCATGATCTGTTGTGAGAGGAAAGGTAGCATGAGGCCACAAACTATATTTAATAATTAGGGTATATATGCTGTTTAATATAGCTCAGTTGGCAGGAGGGTTTTTCCACTTGTCTTTTTTTGGTGGTGGTGGATGGGGGCGGGGGGACAGCTTTCAATTTTGCTGGTGATTTTATTTATATATATATATATACACATATATATAAATAACTGCACTACCCCCACCTTGGAAGCTATTTTTATTGAAATTCTAGCCACCAGAGGCTTTTTTTTTTTTTTTCTCCTGAAGTTTTCATACACACAATGTCACAATAACTTGTAGGATGCTACAATAATAGCATCCTACTGCATCCCTGTGGGGATCGATACCTGTAAGCCCTACCAAAACTCTTCAGGGCTGAAATTTTTTGGTACTTGGCAATTATTTCTGTGTAGGTTTGATCTCACCCCATCTTCTCCTGAACATTTCCTTAAACCAAGAAGCTATGTGGCTGCAAAGCACATGGGTGGGCATGAAACAGGCTAATTCTTCATTGAGGAAAATACCGGCATCCCAGGAATAGTTAGGAGCAACTTTTTCTACTCTGCCTTCCTCAAAAAGAAGTTTAACTATTGTATAAGTTGAGGCAAAAATCCAGAACCCAAACACCATCGAACTTGAGGTCCTTCATCTATATTACAAAGAAGCTTGCTTGCTTTCCTGCTGCTAGGGGAAAAAAAATATGGTGTAAAGCCTGTTAGGAATTGTACAGAATATACATTTTTTTTCTGTACACACAAGTGATAGGCAATCAAGAAAATAAGTACAGAGACAAGGTTGTGGCTTGTTTTTGTCTCACTGAGTGTTACTACTATTCAGTCAATTTCTTTTGCCACCTTTTCCTGGGTTGTATCAAGGCCATGGGCCTTTTACAGTGCTCATTTAACATCGACTGCTACTAGTACCTGCGTGTATTCCTCACAATCTAGAGAAAGGGGAGGTTGAAATGACCTCTTTTGGCAGCTGTACTCGCAGGTAAGTTTACAGCTGGAATTTAAGCTTTGCCATAAACCAGTTTGTTTATAGTGCAGCTTTAACCTTGAAAGGAGGTTAATGACTTCCAGTCTGAGGAATCAAGACCGCTGATAAAGACATGCACAAAGTGACACTTTCTTTGAAACAGAAAGCTGTTTAATAACCTCTGAACAAGAGTCAAAAGACCAAAGATGAATCTGTACCAGTGAGCAACCCGTGTTCAGGGAATGGACGTCAGTGACTTACTTAAAAGTGAAGCTGTTCGCAGATTTGAGCATCTTACCCTGTTGCTCTCAAAGGAGGTTTTTATTCCAGGTGAATCTTAGTTATTTATGTACATACAGATGCGACAGTCTGACACATATTCAGTACTGAGTTTCAGAGTCTCTAATACCAATCTTTCTTTTTTAGTCAAATTCTGGAAATAATGGCAGCGGTAAGAGAAGAAGACCCGCTCGAGTTGGCGAATACGCTATATAACAACACTATTAAAGTCTTCTTTCCAAATATATAAAGTTCTTCTTCTTAACACTCGCTCAGCATAACTTAAGACTGATCATATCTGCAAATTCTTATCAATGGAAGCCAGTATGTAGTGCTTTTTTTGTACAAGATTAAAGCTGATTTTGAAAAAGGTGGTCTGCATTGGTACAGTTTCTCAGCCCTATTTCCTTTTCATCAAGATTCAGGATCAATTTTTAAGATAGTCTAAGCTAGCAGCTCTTGTTAATACGTGTATGCATGGCAAAATGAATACCAGGCTGCTGAGTTCACATGTAGAATACCTCAAGTTACTACTGGTAATTCAGAAGTGCTTAACAAATCAAGTGCATGCTTTACTACTTTACCCCAAAGCTTAACAGTTTCATGTTTTTGTTCCGCATACACAAATGCTGTAGCATTAAGTCTACCAGCCTATTTTTTTATTTTTATTTTTTAAATACAACTCACTAGTTTTTAAGCAATAAAGCTCTGCTAATACTGAATTTGTAAGTAAAGCTACTTTGGTTCAGGCTTTTCATTTCTGATTTGAGCTGTCGAACAGTCTGCTTTCGCCACTATTTTTCCTTTACATCCAGAACTCATTGATCAGGGATTACTGGTATACAGTCTTTGGCACAGCATTCTCACTACATCAATTAAAGAGTGTTTTTCCAACCATCTTAAAAACATGAAAACATTTTATTCCATGTACAATAATGTACATAATTTAAGGTGGTCATGAAAGAGACCAGCAAGTTAGAGGTATATTTACAGTAGCACACACCACAGTAAACAACCACCATTCACAGACTCAACATCAAGATACTGCTGTTGTGCTTAGGTATAACAACTACAAAGTGATACTTTTAATCTGTTGAAGTCAATTTAAACAAATACCTCACAGCTTAGGAAAGGACTTCTCAATCACCCAGAGTTAGAGTTAGCATTAAGAGTCTCATTCAAGTGCTGTTCCACACAGTCATCGTCGTCATCATCGTCACTCTCTGAACTGTCATTATCTTCATTTAATTCATTTTCAGCATCAGCAGCTTCTTCCGCAGCTTCTACAGGACCTTCATTGGGTGCCACAAATCCACTGTTGTTAGAGACATTGGCGTTTTCCTTATCCTCAATATACACCTTCTGATGGCACATTGGGCACGTGTCCTGAATGTACAGCCACTTCCGCAGACAAAGTGCGTGAAAGTAATGGTTGCAGGGAGTAATGCGAGCAGAGGTGGTGAACTCGTGGTAGCAGATTGCACATACGTCGTCTATCTCACGTAGCCGGCTCCCTTTTACCTCTGGAAGGGAGTTGATTTTCTTAACAGCAGTCCTGCGGTTTATAAAAGTCTTCCAGCCGTTCTTTGCTTGTAAGTAGATGTTGAAGTACGCGTGCAGACACATCATGCAAGCGCGGATCTTACTTCCCGACTCAAAGATCATCGTGTAAGCTCCGTTCCCAAACATCATCACTCCAAATATAAACTCAATAATATTGCCCGTTGAACGAACATAATAGACATAATCATCAAGTTTCTCCCACAGCACATTATAGTAGCCATCAATCATAAACAATATATAAACAGTGATAGAAACGATTACTTTTAGGCAAAGCTCTACGCAGAACGCCGTAACCGCGAAAAGCCACGTGTTCAGTGCATAGTGGTGCCAGAGGACGTAGCTGAGCAGAACTGGCAGGACGAAAAGGCAAGCTGAAACAAACAGCACGGGGAAGTGTCTGCGGAACGACGACACGTGGGAGGCACTGAGAGACATCAGCACGGGGTCTGTCATTCCGTGGATGAAATGCAGGACTGCGGTCAGCAAAAGGCACATGTTTCGACTCAAGCGAACCAGTCTCTCCTCTGGTTTCAGGCCGCTCAAGCCAGTCTGCAGGGCCAAAATGAAAAACAAAACAGGTGCTACAAAACCAAGCCTTTTGTCATCTTCATCGGTTGACCCGATGAAGGCCAAGATGCCGAGTCCCAAATAATGCGCTATGGAGGAGATGACGGCACTCATGCCTAACACAGTTAAGGTAGAATCACACCCACTAATTATCAGGCTGCAAATCAGTTCCCAGCAATTATCCCACGATATCAAGAATTTGTCTTCTGTGTTGGTTTCGGCCATCTTTACAACGTACGTCAGCACCACAGCCTGTGCCGTAAGTCTCGTCAGCCAGAAGACCCGCAGTACAGCCGGGAAGCGAATCCTCTTCCACGTATCCTCCATCAGTAGCTGTAATCCATAAATGCGGTACATGTGCCTCACCAGCAGGTAAACATACCGCACAGAGTAATAGAACCATTTAATTTTTGTAACTAGAATGGCCGTGGTGTTCAGTGTCAGCACGAGGCCTGAAATAAAAACCAGCATCTGTCGGACGCTCAAAGGTAGTTCCACAACCAAGCCGATTACAGGAATCAGTATGTCCAGGATGATGAGCTGAGAGTATATGGACTGCACGTTCAGCAACGTAACGTATCCGATTCCAAAGGTCAGCTGGAGGATGGAAAGCGCCATCCATAGCGAGGGTCCTTTGTGAGGGAAGAACTGAATTCCGAAAGCTGCTGTGTAGTAGGCACTGTAGAAGTTTATGTGCAAAGAAGCGTAGTAATTCACCAACACTGAAGTTGCAGCCAGCAGAAACGCCGAGGCGATCATGTAGAACTTGAAAAGTGCTCGCTGTTGTAACACCAGAACAACACTGGATACAAAGACACCTGAAACCAGATGGAAATCGTTTAGTTTTCAGCAGAAAGTGAATGACAGATTTCACCTATTAGCTTCAGAGAAATGTCTACTTCCATTACTGCTTTCCATGTAGGCGCCCATGACTTCACACTACCCGTGGTGCTACTGTCAGAGCGGTACAAGAGAACCACTTCATCTGCACTTAATACGTCTGCGCACTGCGGCCGCGACGCAAACCACTGGAGGCTTACGTCACCTCTATTACTAGGTCTGTCTGCAGCTTCAGACCGAGCAGGGACAGCTTCCAAGTCCTCAAAGATCCTTCCCAATCAGCCTTGAAATCTAAGGGCAGCTAAGCTCTAAAAGCAGACAGTTACCAGCTACGGCACCAGCTTTGTATGTAAATTCAGTGATCTTGACTCATTTATCCCCGTATTACGTCCCCCCCACTTCACCTGAACAAGGCGCTCAGCCACAGATGCCCGCGCCAGTCTAAGTGCTGACGATGCTCTGCAAAACCGCTCAGCCCAACTCTCCCCGAGGACGGCAGGACGCTGCCAGGGAAAGAGGGAGGCGGGCCACCGAGAGGTTAGCGGCTTTCGGACATCGCTGCCACGGCTTGGAAGTCAGCCCCACAAAATGAGGTGCTCTGAAAAGCCAAGCTTTTGTCAAGTCCCCCATCCCTCCGCCTATAATCGAAATGAACAGTAATTTTTTTTTTTTTTGGAGTTGATGTTAAGAAAAACTGCACGCAGCTCACAGCATTAACTAACTCTACAGAAAGTTACTAATGAAGTTGGAACGTACCTTTCTAACGTACATTATTACTACTTGTGTTCTAATGCATGGAGGCTTTTTTTGTTGTTTTGCTGTGTAACTGCATGGATTTTAAGGCTTCCTATTTAATAACTTTATGACTGTTTGCTATCAGTGACAGCAATTTGAGCGTGCGGTGAAACTGTCACGATGCACAACACTGAAGACTGGGGAAAGGAAAGCAAGTTTGCTTCAGGTGATCTGAAGTTCAACAGACCTCACTGCTGGGGTAGCAGGCAGCTTTTCTTAGGTTTAGCTTACTGATATAAAGCCACTGTGGCAGTACAGAGGGCATAAGGCTGTTAAAATATTTTAATTGAACCCCATGGCCTTTTAGATTTATTTATTTTTTTTAAACCACAGTTGTTAAAACACTGGAAAATTGCTGCAGCTTCCTGGGCAGGGGGGCACTCTTCCAATTCTCCTCCACTTGTTTTCATTTCTGATAAGGTATCCCGAAACACAAGTTTCATGGAAAAGACCTCCCAGTGCACCACATTTCTGTAGGCAGTTCCAAACTGTGCCCATGGTTTCTTCGGCGGTACCACTGCGAACTTGTGTCTTATTTATTACAGATCAGATTCGGATCTTGAAATTCCTGTTTGCTAACCCTTCCCTCATACCAACCGCGAGCACATCGTGCCCGTGACAGGGAGCCTGTATCCTCCTATGAGAAACCGTATCACGGTGTCTGCAGTACCTTCGTACCGCATTTATGCCCTTGCAGCCCGCTCCTCCTGTAGCACAACTCATGACCTCCACCAACACGCCAGCCACAGGCAGGGGCCTTCCCGTAGCCCTCCTGCAGTACATCCTTGAACACATTTTTCTTCAGGAAGCACACCGCCTGTTTCAGGTGCCTCACCAGCCGCCTGTCTGTAACTGCTCTCCTCTCCAAACTCCACTTTTGCTCTCCACAGCTTGTATTTCATCAGAAGCCGCTTTCCATCCCTGTTATAAAGAGCATTACTTGGGATTTCAGTAGCTTTTTACTGAAGGATAGGATCAGCCTCTTCTGAAAAAGGTATTTTGGATTGTTTCAAATCCTCCAGAATCAACTCTTTAAACAAAGAAATATGCTAAGCCTTGGTATTTCGATCACGGGAATAAGAAATATTGCTAAGAAGCAGTACTTGGTTCCGCCAGTGGTGCTGCCAGCTGCTCTTGTCCAAAAAAAGATGAGCGACTGAATAAAAAGGGAGAATGTGAATATGAAACGACACCAAAAGGTAGACTATCCCGCCCAAAAAAGTTACTAATGCAGCTTAACAGTACTCCTTGCGAGCAGCACTGGCTTATGTAAAAACATGCGCCTTAACTAATCATTAACCTTGGGAAGGTGATGGAGGAGAAACTTGGTCAGTGTGCAGGAAACGCCTCGTGCTCAGTTCTCCCAGGAAAAGCTGAAACTCATTGCACACAACATTTCTGTGAAATCAGCTTGAAAATTTCATTGCCTTTCCGTGCATTCGATAATAAACGCCTACGGGAAAGCCGACAGTGCTGACAAGTTCGTATCCTTTCTTTGAGCCACAGAAAAGACTCAAACAACTCTAACAACGTTGTCAGGTGTCGAATTCTGATCCCTGAAGCCAAGGGGACTTTCATACTAACAAGGCTTCTCTGAACCTAACAAGGTTTCTCTGAATCATGCCCATTAATTAAATCCATTTTTCTTCCTTGCGGTACTTAGATACCACAGGTCCCCTTAAAAACACTGACCTTCCACACGCCAGGCACATCCCTGAAACACTGCTGCAGTGAGTCAGGAGAGGGAAAAGCTACACCCACGGGTTCCTCTGAAGAGGGCCTGGCAAAAAAAAAACATTTCCCTGTCGCCACATGCAGGAGAGCCAACCCCACAGGGACCTCCAGCGCTAGCAGGGGAGGTGAGCACGGTGCTCCCTGCTTACAGGGCACAGTGCGTCCCGGTGCCAAGACGTCCTGCTGCCCCTCTCCCGTGCCTAAGTGCTGCTGTTCCTCCTCGGTAAGGTCTGCCTCGTGCTCCCCCAGGTGCTGCTGCTTTACTTCCGAGCACCAGTACTGCCCCTAGCCATGCCACCCCGCCACCAGCTACCTGTCTAGTACGGCCTCCAAGCACGGCATTTACTTTTAAAATCATTTCTTGCACTACCACGAATCCCTCTCTATTTTCTCCTCGCGCTCCTGCAGTTTGTCAATACCTTTGCAGCAGCACGCTACCTCAAACGCCACTTCCAGCCAGACGCAGGGCTCAATTACCCGTGCACGTCAGTACTTTAATCACGCGGGACTGCCAAATTGTTTTTCCCTTAGCCCCAGCCATCTCTCTACAGCCCGCATCTCTCTACGGACTCCAGTATTATTGTAACCCTCCCTGAAACCCGTGCCCTCCCTGGGGACAGACTGCTTTCTGAAGGAATCCTTTTCGGGCTCCTGTAACGGAAACGCGTACGAACATCGGGCTGGAGACAGAGCGAGGTGAACAGAGACAAGCTGCACCAAGGCTTCAGAACCCGGCCCCACAGCGCGTGTAACCCACGGCACGGGTACGGACAGTAAGCGGTGGAGGAACCGAGCGGAGGATTCCTGCAGCGAAACGCTTTTAAAACCATTCGGAACTCCACTTAGCCTTCGTGAAGTAAACTGTACTCCCGGAGTTATTTCCGAGCTGTTCACAGCACTCCTGAAAACTACCAAATCTCTCCAGAGGTGAAGTCTTTGCACCCAGAGGGGGAGTTGTGCATTCACCCTATCCTAAGCAGTACTGTGCTACGAGAAAAGCTTAGATCAGTCTTCCAATGCCAGCAAATAGTAACTAAAAGGGGCGACTTCCCCTGTATTTAAATACAGAAGGACCCAAGACAAATATTTCAGCTTACCCTAACAACAAAACCCCAACCCTGTAATCCTTAAATTCAGAGGAAGATTAAAAAAAATAGATGTGTAAGCGCTCCATTGCCTGAACAACATGGAAGGTCTTTAACATCGTCTTTAAGTGGTTACATTTTTAATTTTTGGAAAGCCAAGAACCACAGACCACTTGTCTCAAAGTACAAGATCAGTCTCTTACATAAACTGTTCCCAAAGCTCTCGCACAGCAGTCAGGGGAGGGATCACCCACTCCTTCCCCAAAACCCTTCCAGAAAAGCGATGATATAAACACAGTCCTGAAGAGCTCCTTCATAATTCAATCCCATTACCACACTCTTAAGAGAGATCATCCGACAACATATCCACCATCCTCATTTACATTGGATTAAGTTCAAGGCACTTCCTACAGCATCTCGATCATACAGTGAAGGGCTCCTCAAGTTGTTTTGGTGAGGCGCAGCAGTGCCATTTTCCCTTAAAAAGGAACCTTTTCTCAACGAGAAGCACTCTTAGCAGTTACAGAAGGGCGGAACAAAAGGTCCAGAAGATGGGCAATAGGGAAGGAGAACCCCTCCTGCCCGTCCCAAAGCCCTCAGGACCAGCAGCAAGGCAGGGCAGGACGTCCCAGGACTTGCCGCTGGCCACAGCAGCTTCCCCAGGTGCTGCAGGGAAGCAGCCCGATCACAGCACCTGCTTTGTGTTTCTCATTCCCTTTGCTCTCCTCTTACCTGCTGTCCTGCAACGGATGACCCCTTTTGCCCTCCTCTCTTCAACTGGTGCAGTACTGTCACCACAACACTTCTCGCTGTTTATCTTTCCTTTTAACCTCTCCCGAGTTTCCTCCCCTAACAGGTGTACCACCCGTGTCCTTGGTCATATTTTTTTTTCCCTAACACAAACATCAAAACCACACAAAGTCAACACGTAGCAGGCCTGCAAAACCTCCAGCTGTACTTCGGAGTCTCCTTCCTGTCACAGGATTCCCAGCTCCAACGTAATTCGGTGTCACCCATACAGCCGTGGGCAGAACGAAGCGCCAACCTCACGCAGGGCACACAGAGAACCTCCCTTAGCATTACACGCCATACTGAAAACAGTATCGCATAGGTGTAACAGCGACTTAACCTTCATCTCAGAAAAGAAATAACTTAATAGTAAACTATCCGAAGTTTCACGAGACCTCTCGAGCACTTTTTGTTGTTGTTTGGGAACCGGGTAGCAGGTACTTCTGAACCGTGGTTCCTAAAACGCGGGATTGAGCGGGGTATTTCAGGCGGGCAGGCCGCTGCCGAGGCGCGCTGTCAGAATCCCCAGGCCCTCCCCGCGGGCTGCCGAAACCTCCAGACCACGCCGACCGCCACCCGGCAGCGGCCCCACGACGCCTCCTCGTACCCCACCGCAGCACCCCAAACACCCCCAGCACCCCCCTAACAGCATTTGCGGGTTTGGGAGGCTCCTAGGGGTCGGCTCGCTCTGGGGAAGGAGGAGGAGGAGGAGGAGGAAGAAGCGCAGGGAGCCCCTCAGTGCCCGCCAGCTGGGGACACCCACCAGCAGACAGGGGAGCGGGGTGGAGGCAGGGCTGGAAGCCACCAGGAGGGGCAAGGGAGGACGGCAGATCCTGGAGGACAGCAGGAGGGGCAGGGAGGAAAATACATCCTTGGGGACACAGCAGAAGGAAGGCAGATCCCGGAGGACACCAGGGAGGCGCTCCGGCCCGCGGGAGGGAAGGGGAAGGAGGCGATTCCCCCGCAGCAACGCCTCAGGAGGGGCGAGAGCCCGGGGCCGCAGCAAGGAGCCAGCCAGACGGGGACAGGGGGCAGGGGAGAGGCGACAAAAGGGACAGGGGTGGCAGGCAGGGCGGCAGCGTGCGGCTGTAAACAAGGCCGGCGGCAGCCGGGGGGGGGGGGGGGAGGCCGGGGCCCGGCGGGTGGAGGGAGGCAGCGGGGGCTGGGGGCGTCCCCCCCCCGGGTCCCCTCCGTCCCCCTCGTTGCCCGGCCCGGCGACAGGGCGGCGGGGTGCGGGGGGCAGCCCCTGGAGGCAGGGGAGGTGTCCGTCTCACCCAGCAGCCGCAGCAGCACGGCCAGGAGCGCGGCGCACACGGAGCCCCCCGGCAGCGGGGCCGAGTTGAAGATGGCGTCGATGAGGAACAAGCTGGGCACCCGCAGCGCGACCTCCAGCCCGGCACGCAGCCGCGGGCCCAGCCGCAGCCAAGCGAGCTGCGGAGGGCCCGGGGCCGCCATATCCCCCACTCCCCTCCAAAAAAAAAAAAAAAAATTTAAATTAAAAAAAAAAGCGGAGGGAAGGCTGCGAGGGAACGAGGCCGGCGGGGTCGCTACCACCACGCTGCCGCCGCCGCCGCCGCCGCCCGGCCTGGCCCGGCCCCCCGCCGCGCCGCCGCCGCATCCATGTTCCCTCTGCGCTCCCTCAGCGTTACCGGCCCCGGCCGGGCCTCGGGGAGGGGCCGCGGGGCCGTCACAGGGCGCCGCTCCGCCCCCGCCGCCGCCGCCGCCGCCTCCGCCTCGGGCGCCGCTGCCGGCCCCCGGCCCCCGGCCCGCTGAGGGAGCGGCCCCCGCCGCCCCTCGCTGCTCCCCTGCGGCCATGGGGGGAGCCCAGCCCCTGCCCCTGCCCCTGCCCCTGAGGTAACGCCGGGTGTGGGCTGCCGGGCCCCCGGAGGCTTCGCCTTCCCCTCTCGCTGCGCTGACAGTTTGTTAAAAATCGATAAAATAATAAAAAGAGCCGCGTGGGCTCACATCAGACGTGAGTAAGGATGTGTTCCTTAAAGCCTGAAAGCACTACGCCGTGACAAATACATATAAAAGCGTTTATTTCATATTATATTTTTATTATACGCAGGCCTGGCTTGTCCCACAACACCCCTGAGGGATGGGGGTCCCAGTATGGCCCCGGGGGTCCCATCACGGCCCCGGGGCTCCCATCACGGCCCCGGGGCTCCCATCACGGCCCCGGGGGTCCCATCACGGCCCCCAGGTCCCCACTGCCACCCCGGGCCTGCCCTGGCACCCCCGGGCCGCCTTCGCCACCGTAAGCGCTTCCTGGCTTCTCAGTGAGTCACGCAGCGTGGCGGGGCGATGATCTTTTAATTAGGGACGGGTTAGGCAGAATTTCCTGTTGTTGGTTTGTCTTTTTTTTTTTTTTTCATGTGTGATGCGAAAGACCTGCCTTCCTGGATGCGTGACCGTAGGTCTAGATCATACGGAAAAGAGGAAAAATTAAAAGGGTTTTCCTGTGAAATCACGTTTCCTTCCTCTCACATCTTCACAGGTGCCCCACGCGTTCGGACTACCTGACTCGTGGAAATGTCAAGCTGCCTTGGCGTGGAGAAACAAACAAAAAATGCAAATATGTAATCAACGTTAGTCCACCCGAAACAGGGGCATTTTCCAGCGCACCGCCCGTGCCAATTAAAAGCAGTTCGCAGGCCCCGCTGAGGTCACCCTCCGTGCCTTTTGGCATCTGCCACGCGGTGACATCTGCAAACGCCTGCCTCTGGCTTCACCTGTCACAGCTCGGCCCTGCCACACGCCTGCCCAGCTCACGGCTTAAGCCCTTTCTATTATTTTCAAAGGATGTTGGACCGGGCCCAAGAGAGTTGCATATGAACTTTCCTAAGCCATGCCCTGCACTAGCAAAACCAGAAAAGTTGCCAGATTGCTAAAGGATTGCGTTACAAAACCCGTGTACATGGGCAAAGTGCATTTTTTAATCACATGGTGGAAGGCATAACTCTGACCCAGTAACCGCCCTCGTGCCAAATAATAGTTAGAGGTTAGGGTTTAAAATGTGAAAATTGTTTATTTTACTCACATTTGCAGATGGCCGGATCAAAGTGATTCAGACTTTCCTGAGTAACTTTACTCCCCAGCTGCTAAACGAACTGCTACTGAGCGGCTAACTATAAATAAAAGTATTTCATTTGTAATGAAAAACAATGTAAATCAAACAGATCTGTGTACTTGATAATTCTCAATAATTCATACAAAAATATTTCTTTATATGAGGTGGAATTTCAAGAAATCAACAGCTTAAAACACCGTTTATGGAAACAGAGTTCCATGCCTTCTTGAGGCCCTTCCAATTTCATTTAATGTCCTCATAAGTCAAGATCTTAAATCTGTTTTTGCAATACAGGATCAGAGGCAATGTTATAGCACATCTATACATTGCTTTAAGGACATATCAATTAAATGGAATCCATTAAATGGATTTTCAGGTTTAAATATGTACGTTTACAGTCATATTTTACGGGTGTTATTTAGGCATGCAAGTACTATCATGGATATGTGTAAATTATTTGTACGTGACAGTTCCAGAAATCATAGTGTTACCAAAGTGTATCAGGTCAAATTCGTCAATTTTTACACATATGTTTCAGAAAACTTCTTCCAGTGTTTAAGACTCCTACTGTTAATCTTAGTTAAATTATATGTATATATATATATATATATAAACTTGATTATGGTACACGTGGTATGTATGAAGAAGACACCTACTGGATACTTGTAATTTTGCAGTTTGCACTGCTGAAACTTTCAAATATGGAATAATACACCAAATTCAACGTTGTGACACAGCCATAACTACTGAATTCTCTTCAGCTGCATATACAAATTCAGGAAAATTTGTCATATTATTTCTAGGGTTAAGTCTCAACTTCTTTTTAAATGCAAATTTGGGGGGTAAATCCTCTTCTATATAAATTCATATTAATAACTTCTAGACACACTTTTATGGGTTGGGGTCTTCTGCAATTTCTTGTCCGTAAGTTAACATAGAAATTAAGCATAAAATTCCTTTATTTGTCTATATGGATTAATTGTCAGGGGCACATAATCCTGAAGTCCAAGGTGAAGCTTGTTCCGTGTGTCAGTGTATACCTGACTTGGTGAAAGTGTCAAGCCTACATGCCTACGCCCCATGTCAGGGCAGCACAAAAGAACATGCCCTAGGGATATGATTGATAATACATAAGACCTTAACACTAGGAAACACTTTCTGAATAAGTTAATACACCTCCTATATCAGGCAACAAGTCAGAAAGTCCTACATGACATTGGAATTTCTCAATGTTCTATACAAGCATATAGTAAAAGGTTGGGGTTTTATTCTGTCATTTAAAAATTAATTTTGATTTTTTTTTTTTTGGTGACAACTCAGAGTGGTCAAAACTGATATAATTTTTCAAAAGCTCTCCAAAAATTTCAGGCTGAGATTTTTAGAATAAGAGGAACTGTACGGACAACAGTCGCCAACTGCAGCCTTGCTGCAGTTTTAATACTGTGGGCTGAGATAACTGTGCATGGAACAATTTTTAGTGCCCTACGAAATGGTAGAACAGCGTACTTTTTCAGCCAGTCTGCCGAGGCTGTGGTTAGGGTCTGTGCCCATTTAAGATGGCCACATTTTGCCAACCATTGTTTGGCAAAACTCCTTTTGCTTGAGTGATCTCATGAGCCCTTCAAACCAAAGACTTTGCTGGATTAAAAGCAATGTTTACTCCAGATATTACAAAATCACATGGTCTTGCAAAAATCACTTTTTTTAAAGGAAAAAGAATAAAAATACAAGGAAGCTTCAGAGTACCATTTTGGTTTCTAACTACAAGATCCTGGAAACTGTAAAAACAGCATCTTTGCCTTGAAGTACTTTATATAAATTTAGCCTGATACAATAGATTTTGTAAGAATTAAAACAGTTGGCTGGTAAGAAAAACAGTTCAAAACGTGCCTGTCAGAAATGAGAAGTTTTAGTTTGCAATGAATATAACAATCCATTAGCTATTTCAAATTTAATTTCTCCTTCCCAAATATCTTTTGAAATGAATTATATGGTTTGATTTTATATTTCTTATAGAAGAATAAAGCTCTCTACAGCTTATCTTTCCTTTTGTCGTAAGAATTAAAATCAGCAAGGGTGTATACAGCTTGGACTGAAACAAAAAACAAGGATCACAAAAGGAACTTAAGTGGATAACTATGTTTTCTTGTCCCAGGATGATATTCTAGCATGAGCAACTAATGTGCCTGCCCCTTTTAAAAAAAGCCAAGCATTTTTTTAATAAAGCCAAGTACGTTTTATTAACATAAGCATTGGTGAATTCTGCAGGTGGGCGACCCCCAGCCGTGCCTGGATGAAGCTGCTCTGCGCCTCCTGCAGAGGACAGCTTATATCATCAGTTCTGCCTGCGTGAATGCCGTGTATGGCTGCCTAAGTACGTGTGCTACTAATGAGAACAAATTACCAGCTAATTCGGAGAGATACTGGGACTTTCCTAACCCTGCACTTGTTCTGCCGTTCAGTACAGACTTGTGTACGTGGTACTTTTGGCGTGGTGCTTGTGAAATGTTTGAACACTAACGTAATTATGGTTTAATTTAGAAGATTTACACTCCCATGACTGTTTATGAACATTATTATTAAAGGCACTGGTGTCTTACCCAAGAATAGTTTCTATCTGTGCTGCTCACCGCCGTGTGCCAGCCGCTCGCTGCCCTGTCTCGTTTCCTATCCGTGACAAGCACACTTCGCCAGGCGAGAGGAAAAGCAGGAGATGTGGAATCCAAAGCCTGCAGCCGCCTTCCCGGTGTCCGTCTGGCTACGGGAGAGATGCAGTGCCTGCCTCCAGCCTCCTTCCTCGCCGTGGGCATCACTGCCTGCTTGCAAGCCAGCTCTGCCCAGCTCCCGCAGGGAGGTACCGCGCTCAGGGCGCCGCTTACCTTTGTCCTTTTTGGCTCCGGTTCTCGGTGTGGGGCCTTTAGGAAGGGCACTGCTTAAGACAGCTCCTCCCTGATCTTTCACCTCCCCTAGTTTTGGTTTGTTTTCCAAGCACTACATGGAAAAATGTGTTTTTTATTTTCCCCATAACTCTCCCCCTTCCCTCCTCGACATTGTGGCTTCTGCTGCTGAGGTTTGCCTTTTCCAGAGCTGCTAACTGTGTATTGCAGGCCCGATTTAAAGAGTTAACAAAGCAAGCAAAAAGAATGAATGGGTATAGTTCAATTTTTCTGTTACCACCAAGTATCCCTTTTTCTGTCGTGATGATGCTTCATTTTTTTGAGTGCATCTGACTAGACAGGCAGTACTGTGTGCTTGCTGGTTGGGTATCACACCTTTTCTTAACACTTTCCCCTAAACCTGTCCTCCCTCCTCCCCGGTCCTGTTGTTAATCCATGGCAGAAAGAACAACATGCTTTGCTACAAATTACATATTCAGTGAAAATAGCTCTAGAATGTTAAAGTAGTAAGATATATTTAGAGTATCTCAGAGCAGGTACTGGAAATTTGTCCTAGGAATTGGTGTTCAATATGTTTATGGTTTTTAAGCTTTGTTTCTTTCCTGTGTATGTTCTGGGCTATTACTTCTTGATAGTTCAACATCCATTTGTTCACAGAAAAACGCATCTTTCCTAAAACAGGTAGGAAGCTGGAAGAGCCTGATGGCCAGTGCAGCTGTATTTTTTCAAATGCCAGAAAAAAAAAGTTCAGAAAGAGTTTGCCTGACTGAGAGAGAGAAATAGAAATGACCCTGATATTTTGTGTGGAGCACGTGTAAGAGCAAATGCCGCTATAATAGTAGTTTCTCTGACCTCAGACATGTTTTGTGTTATACAGTTGTAAATGTAATACATAAAATGCAGAGATAATGTTAACTTTTAACCTCATTAATGAAAATTTTCCTTCTGAAAACGCAAATTAAATTGTAGCTATACACATAGAAACTTGCTCTATACATTGTTTTTCATAGCTAACAAAAATAATTAGACATTACACTTTTTTTTCTTTTCCTACTTAAAAGGTGATGCATGCAGTGGGTGTTACATACATACAGCTGAAAGGCAAGATCTGGGTATTCTAATTAAATGTACACAAAACAAGGCCTTGTAGAATTGATTCTCTCAGATATTCATCAACATCTGGGATGTAGTTGTAGGACCCCCAAATTACAGAGTGAAATAGCAAATGTCAAGACAGGTTCCTTCAACCTTGGGGCTGGCATTCATTTTACTGTTCATACTACTTGTTTTGTGAAAGAGAAAAGTGGAGAAAATCAGAATTATACTGAACACCAGATGTACCACAGCAGAAAATGCAATCTTCTTGAAAAATCCTCACTTTTAGAGAAAATCCCAGCTATGGGAACATTAATCTTTCTGCCATAACTGGCTGAGGCTCATCTGCCAGGGCTTTCCTCCACTTCTCAACAAGACTATATTGAATGTTACCGAGCAGACTTGAGGTTCACGCTCTGATTGCCACTCTCCCTGAACCCCATGACCAGAACAAAGCCTTAGCAGAAAAAAATTATAGTGAAAATGCTCTCTTTTCTGAAGTCATAGCAACCCTGCCCATAGTTCCCCTGCCGTTTGCACGCACAGTGCCAAGCAGGAGCCATTTGCTAATCTGTGGTCTACTAAATTCAGCTAGTTCCTGATAACTGAAAATGGTTGACGGAACTGTACGGCTGGTCAACAGTGAGACCATGTCAAGTTAGCACCGGTTAGCTAATATAAAAGTAGTTAAAAACGATTGAAAGCTGCTCCATATCGAAACAGGTTTTTTGATTAATGAAGCACACTGGAAAGAATCATTTCCTGTCTTCAGATAAGATGATGCATCTCAAGATGACTTCAGCCTTCAGAAGAGCTAATCTGGGAGATATTTGTTTACAGGCCATTCATGAGAGACAAATGTGGAGAGAATCAGAGTTATTTCGGAAACTAGACCTGCCATGGCAGAAAACATGGCCTTGGAAGCTCCTCCCTGGCAGAGGAAATCCTAACACGGCTCCCATGGAGCTATGAGTCTTCAGCAACGTGTTTGTAAAACATTGCCTCTGGTCAGCAAAAAGAGTTCTGGATGTTAGCCACGCGTGAGGCTGGGCTAGAGGGATTAGTGTAATTCGGACTGCATGTAGATACCATCTTGGTGAGGCGGTGGGAAGAAGAGTAGCACGGTTTTGTCTCACATCAGTAGAGCCCAAGTGATTTGTAGTATCATGGGACAGAGCTATGACCTGTCTAGCCTCTCCTCTCCCAGGGAAATCCAGACCTTCGTATAACTGATCACAAACTTGATGGGTTTGATGCAGACTAATATTCAGCAGATTTTGGCCGGACATTACGCACTGAGCTGCAGCGCTGAAGCTGAATGAGCAGTCAGCCTCACTTCCTCTGCTGATAACAGAGAGAAATACGCTCATTCAAAGGCGTTTCAGCTCTTCGGCTTTATCATTTCATCTCTTTGGTTTTGTCACCATCTAGAGATGCCTTGGGTGGGATTCCTCTGAGCTGACTGCCATCAAAAAGTCTACTTGACGTCAGCTATGAAGACTTCCTGAGCAGCCAGTTGAAGAGAGACAGGCACTCTTAGACACTTATCTTTAGATAGGTGAAGTCCTTCTCCGGAGATGCCGCAGAGGACAACCTCTCGCTGCCTATCCAGGGAGTTTGGATGGTTCCCAACCCTTCATTTGGCTTGAGCTGGGTGAGAGAAGGGTGCCACGAAGGGCTGAGTAGCAGTCTCTGTCAGTGATGTGAGACACGGCTCAGTAAAGTCTGGGAGGGTGCCGAAACTAGCCTGACTGATTTTTTTTACATGCTTACATAGGTGGTTTCAGTTCTCACACTATCCCTCCTAACCACAAGTGATACAGAGCGCAGAATTTCTCTTTTGTTAAGCAGTTCTATATTTCAAAACCGAGGCACTGAAAATATAAAAAATCTGAGCTATTCAAGTATTTCTTTTTAAGATTTAATATTATTTGCATTGATATGTATAATACAGATAATATAATATATACAATATGCATGTAAGATGTGGATTATTTGCATATACTACCAAGATTTACTGTGTACATTTGATACTGAAAAGAACATCCAAATCAGTGTCCTCTTTTGAAAATGTCATAGCCTATTCTCCTTTTTCTCTCAAGTTTATTAATGTAGTGTTGTTTTGTGAAACGTTTTGGTATTGATATGGTTTCATTTTCCAACAGGATGGCTTTAACCTAGGAAAAAAGAGTCAGCATTCTGCCCTTTTGGGTTAGTCAAGATTTTAACTAAAAGGAGTATTCATGAGCATGCGATCCAGAGCCTGCATAACAGGCTGTGAAACTTCAAGCAGTTCTTGTACCTAAAATAACTAATATTCTTCAGAAAGAGATTCAGCTTAATTTTGAAAATCATCCTGAGGAGCAAAGAAGTGTTTTCTGAACTTAACGCTTGACTTCTAAACAAGGTTTTACTCCTAGTTAGCAAATTTCTTGAAGCTTTGTCAGGCTATATCAAACTCTAGCATTGGCTTTGATTAGAGCCACGTCAAATATTTGCATTGGAATCTGATACCACACGAGCTCTGCTTAGCCCCACGTTCCACTGCAACTTTTGTGCTTAATAAACGTTCGTGAAAGCCATCATTCCAATATTGGTTTCCTATAACATTCACTGAAACTTGCTATTTAAATGTAAAGACAGCTTAATAATGACCGTTTCAGCTGAATGTCTCCTTTAGATTTGGAATAGACGAAACCCTCGGGATATTTGCAGGTATAAAAGCAAAAGGTCGTGCAAATCCTTTTGAGCCGAGAGAGCTTTTGCACAGCTTGAAAGCTAAATCACGCTGTGATAGATAGGGAAACGTCACATCTCGGAGCAAAATTTAATTTCGACCTGCTCACTTGGTTGATTGCTTTAGATGGAAAAGCCCGTCCAGTACAAACACCTCAAAGTGCGTTTCCAGCCCCTAGACTCGTGGTGGCTTGGCCAGAAGATGGCAGGCGTGTTTTGTGGGAGGAACGAAAGAGTGCCAGACAGGCAGGTGATCAAATAACTCACGGGCAAGACTTGAAACGTTAACATTAATTTAATTATCCATGTAAGGGTTAAACTGTAAGATAACAAAGGATATCAGGATTTGTAATAATTTACAGCTGCATACATGCAGGGGAAGGCAAGCCCCTCTGACCCCGATTGCATCGCCTGTGTGGGACGTGCTCCCAGCACGGTGCCAGTTTTGCACATGTGCTGCCCCACAGTTGTTGTCTGGCTCTGTAATAGCCAGACAATTTCTGAAAAAATATGGAAGAATCCCACACAGTTAGGTTACAAATATTACCAAACATCTCCCAATCCTGTGCTTTCTGACCCAGCGTACACTCTCACAAACTAGCAGATGTCTTTTCTTGCCTTATGAAATTATACTGGATTATAATCTGTCATTATTTTTCTTTTTTCCTTTGCTCTGTTACTATTTCCTTCCTTTGTAACTTCAGCCTGTGTAGATGCAGGGACAAGCATGCAATGAGTTTAGATACTACTTCACAGTTTGACTCTTTCCCCTCTCAGCTACCAAAGAGTGGCAATTTCTGAATCCTTTCTAGAACTGCAAACAGTCCTTTTATTTCCTTAGAAGTGGAATAATTCTGCCTGTCATTCTAGCTGGTGGCAACTGGATAAATCTCTTCATCAGCCTACCTTTGAGTTGGCTAGAATGGCAAATTTAGGAAAGCAAAATACATGCTTCCCAGTAGGGGTGAAATGTTCAGTTTTTGCAAAGCCCCTAGCTATTCACCCATCTGGCATTCCCCAGTGTGGAAATACCCTGTGTTCGTAGAGAAAACAAAGTCAAAGAAATACACGTAGTGCTTAGAGCAAAATGCCACGATGCTCATAACATCTCTTCACTAACGAGAGATTATTTCACGGTTCAGTTCCAGGACTGCAAGAAGTGTAACTTTCTAGGCAAAGGAGCTTTACTGTAATTTGAGATACTCCACTTCACCAGAGAACTGAACTGTTGGCAGTGATTTTCATTCATAGGCTTTAACTGATCTTTCAGATATCCTGGCCACAGGTCACTGGTTCCCCTAAAGGAAAGGACAGAGGTCTTAAAGGTAATTTAGTTTTGTAATGGAAACGAGCATAGGGAGCAAAGGACAGGATCTGAAGACGTGGTAATATTACACAGACATTTGTCAAAGGTTTTAGGGCCAGACATGTTATATTGCTGTAATCAAGCTGAAATGTCGTAAAAGTGTGTATAACTGAAGCCAGGTCATTGCTCACCAGGATAGAAGGAACTTTCTGTGCAAATGGAGGTGGTACCAATAATACTGGTGCAGCAATGTGAGAAGTTGCTACTAGTGAGGAATCTGAGAGTCTTAAATTAAGAATTTGGTTAATTGTGGATTGTGGATGTGAATTTTCAACAAGAGATTCAAAGGCTCAAAATATTTCCCCTTGCCGATTTTTTTTTTTGTTTTTAGGGGTGCGGGTGGTGGTGGTGGTGGTATTGTGCGCCTCAAACTACATTTTGGGTATGACCTTCACACGCTAAGCGCCAGTAGTGGCTGTATGCCTGTATGCGCTGGCACAGCAGTGTGCTATTTACGTATTGCTAACACTTGAACTGGAATCACCGGACCCAATCACCCAGGGGCTGCGTTCACGTACAGACCAGGCAGCGAACTGACCCCTTGTAGAAAGTCTTCTGTCATTGCTAGGGTTGGGCTGAAGCACTGATCCTGCCCAAAACCTCCAGCCCATTCAGTCACTTTGCTTACAGTGGAGAGAAAGAGCAGGAAAAAATTTTGGGGAAAAAGGAGCGTTACAAACAAAACAGAATGTGCCGCAAAGAGGTGAAAGGGTTTTCTCCATGCGTTTTCATTACTAGTCAGACTTTTATTGACCTGATCTCCACATGCATATTGCAAGCATCTACGATTGTCATGAGGAAGGAATGAAACAGAAGCTTTAGATTTTTCAGTACTTGGAAATATATGCAGAAATGATACAGAAATGATAGATTTCTTCTGCTTGTTTGAAAATGCAGTTTCGAATTTACCTGCAAAGTATGGTATTTATTATACATGAGGCTGAGGAAACAAAGCATAACCCCCTCATTTGCAGTACTTCATGTTACAGAGATGATGCATGTCTTTTAGTTGAAAGCATTGTAACCTTAAAACCAAAAGGTATCCATACCAGCTGATTTTTTTTTTTTTATTGGAGTGGGGGGTTAAAGTCCATTGGCGTTCACATTTTCTGCATTACCTTTGAGGGTAGGACAGAAGGAAGATGACATAACACACAATAAAGTATTATTCAATTAGGTGTTACAGAAAGGTTTCAAGCAACAAAGGCAGCTCAGCACCAAGAGGAATTTTCCAGTGAGCTGTGGAAATTCTGCCGTTGATGGTTTTTATAACAGCAGGGTGGAGAAATAGCTAAAAGGGATGCTCTTGATGCTTTTTTTTTTTTTTTTTTTTTTTAACCTTGGAATAGCAAGAGTATGGTGGGTATTAATTTCAAATAACTTAGCATATTGATATTACTGATACTAGCAGATGGTGATGAATTGAATCAAAATTACTATGCGCTCTTATTTTATTAATTTGCATCAGTGTATTGACTGAACATTCATAACATCTGTGCAGAAAATGATGTGAGTGCTTCTAGCATTTGTATTGTGCTGCTACAATGTATTATGTTAAACTACACAGCATTGTTTCATGGTGAACCGAATGGAAAAGGGATCCTGCTGGAAAAAATTCTGGAAGGAGAAAAATTTTCCCTTTTCCAAGCTGGACAGTTCCTCAGTCTAGCTCAGCATTTCCACACAAACCGAATGCCAATACTGCTTTTGAAGAAATGTTCCTGGAATTGCAGCTTCAGATTATTCTGCATCAGTTTTCCCCAGATACAAAGAGTCTGCAGATATCAGCTACAGAAACATATTTGTCTGACATGACAATTCTTATAAAAGGATCTTTATTTGCACTGTCAGTGAAAAAATATGCCTCTTTCTCCTTTTTGAGCCAAACTCTTGCTCCCTAGCCAGAGTCTGATTAAACAAGACTCGCTCCCTGCTGCTGAGTGCTCTGTGAAGCCTTTTCAAAATTGCAGCGGACAATTCCAGGAGCAATTCTGGCTCCTGAATGCCCCCTCCTGCTGCTCCTAGGTGCTCCGGCCAGGGTCAGTGATGCTGCTGAGTGAGCCATGCTCTCTGCAGTCAGCCATCCCTGAAATCTTTCCGGATAGGGGATGATGTGCAGTGCTTGCACTGGCTTTAGCAGGATTTGGATTAGGTCATCCGAGTGCAGTTTCCTGATCAGTTTGAACTGACTGACATCTGTGCTGCTGGTGAAACTGCTGAGGAAGAGGATGGGCTCATGCGTCGAGCCCTGGTTACACTGCTTTTTCGTCATCTATATCTCAGAAGCTTACACATATGACAAAGATTGTTACTGTAGGTGCTAACAGCTTCAATAAATTTTCCATTATCTTTATTCGTTCCTGGCAACACGTGTAAGATGTGAGCTGAAAACATAAAATAGTAAAATAGGATTTTATGGAGTTTATTTATTAAAAAAAAATAGTAATAATCTCCATCATCATTAAAAGCTAAAGCATTTCCACAAAAAATAGCCCAAAGCAATATTTTTTTGGAGTCAGAACAGGACTTTTTAACAACAACAACAAAAAAGAAAATTAAAAAAAAAAAAGAAAGTAATCCCTTTTGGTTCAGCTCTTCACAAGAAAAAATAGTGCTTTATGGACTGACTGGCTCATACTCTTACACGTGCGTGTTGTCGGTGATTGTGGGAGGAGAGGACGAAAGCCATGGGAAGAGCCTGGACACATTCAACCTTACAGTTATGTGTCTGCCTATCAGGGATGGAGTGGCCCATCTCTTCATTATTCTCTTTGATGCAGATTTTGTAGCTCTTTGTTTGATTTTTTTTTTCCCCAGAAGCCTGTTTAAAAATAGCAACTGTCGTGCTTGGAATGTTTTTCTTCTTGTGTTAGAAGCTAACATCTGTAAGGATTACAGATGGCCCACAGAAAAATGATTGATAGGAATGTCTATGTGAACTCTGCATACTGCAAAAATCAAATTGATCTCTAGAAAGTACAAAATAATTGTAGCCATTGCCCAAAGTCTGTTATACTGGGACCACCTATACTGTTGGTAGATTATTTTGTGCTTGCTCTGTGTTGTTAGAGATGTTTAAAACCACTTATTTGTGTTCCTTCCAAGTTATGTTGCAAAATTTAATGAATATTCCACTTCTGTCAAGACTTTTGTTTCAGCAACTGATATAATATGCTCAGTTTTCACTTCTTCCTCTTTCAGATTTTGTATATTAGAATAACATCTAGATTTTTATTATTTTTTTTAATGGAATTACTTTTGACCGTATGGCCAGATTATCAGCTGATCGTATCATTGAGTCCAGTGGAATTAAAGAAACTGATTTAAACTAGCTGACTCCATGACAAATGGAGAAGGTTTTTATAGTCTTTACATTATTTCTGCTTAATGACACAAAATCAAGCAGAACTGTCTAAATCTTTTCTAAGTGTTTTCCTTCAGCTCTCAAGAGAAAATTATAAGTACAACTGTCATTTAACTTGCTTTCTTCTGCTGTAGCAGCGAGCATTTCATTAATAGCAGTCATTTGAGTCAAAATCCTGTTTTAGTGACACTGTAAAACACACTACAAGGTCTATAGCAATGAGCGTTCAGCTCATTTCAGATGGGAGCTACTTGTGGGTGAGTCCACCTCACTCAGTGGAAGTTTAGCCATTGACTGAACTGCTGGTTGGGATTTGCAGCTCTTGTATTTGAAGAGACGTCCAAGAGGAGTTTTTGTATCTGACTACATGGGCTTAAACATGATGGTGACAGGTACCCAGCATCACTTTCCTAAGTAAGACACAAATAGTTGGTTAAGAGAAGCTGATTTTCTTACCTGTGGTAGTTCTGAGCCTTCAGTGCTTGTGCTGACGGAGACGTTTTATCTTTCAAGAGCTTCCTTAGGTTTCTGGTTAATCCCCGGCTACAAGCCCTCCTTCTCCTGTTGTGCTCTTCTGTCTGCCATCCGTCACTGATATCCATCCTGGTCATCATTCCAGTCACTATCAACTCTCAGCAGCTTTTTTTAAAGGAAGGAATCAAAAATATATGTGTATCGTATCTTTGTGAAATAAAAGATTTGAAAGCATTTTCTTTCACAGCTGCCATATTGCACTGTCCTCTTCTTTCTCCGTTATACTTAATATAATTACACATTTAAAATATATATTGCACCTAGCGCATCTTTCTGTAAAATCCAAGATGCACATTGTGAGCTATCTGACAGCTACAACAGTCAGTGGAACAGGGAAATTGCAGGTCATATAAACCTGGCCTGGATAAAAGTGTTAACCAATAACATACAGAGAATGTTCCTGGGTTGGACTTGGGGGATTAACCAGCATGAGCTGATTATGCTAATTTTCTTCATCTCTTAATATCGTTGGATTGCTTTGTTGAAGTTGAAAGAAAAACTCCCAGTGATTTATGCGGAGAGACATTTCACCCTTCATTTCCCAGGAAGACATCTGCTTTATATGGTAAGGATCTGCCATGATAAATGTGAATTTGTTCTCTTTTCAGCCAAACATTTCCATCTGCATGGAAGAATTCAGAAGACAACAGTAAATGTTGTGTAACACGGAGTTGTTTTTGCCTCTTACCAACCATTACTACAAACTTTAATACACTAACCATTACTTTCTAGCACCAAATACCTGGCAGCTTTTCACTAATATGTTGGAGAAGGAAATTGAGTCATTTGCTTGCATTGCCTCTCCACAATTTCTTATTCAGGCTGTTTTCAAACCCATCTAGTTTTCACATTATTTAAGCAATTAGCAATATGAAACCTCTTGTTCTCACTTTCCTCTCCCTGAAAAGTAATATTCCAGCAGATAAGTCCATTAAGCTCCTGTTCTGGGACACATTATCACCTCTGCTGCCATATACACAGAGAATTGGTTGAAGCAAGGACCAATTTGCTGTTTCCTAAATGTCCCCTGCTTCCATGCGTGCTTAGACATCATTAGAGATGATAAATAAGGTAATAAAATAAGCTGAACTGTAAGCAGGAAGAGAAGGAAAAACTCTTTCCTTAGCTATTAGCTTTTATTTATTTTTATTTTTATTTTTATTTTTATTTTTATTTTTATTTTTATTTTTATTTTTATTTTTATTTTTATTTTTATTTTTATTTTTATTTTTATTTTTATTTTTATTTTTATTTTTATTTTTATTTTTATTTTTATTTTTATTTTTATTTTTATTTTTATTTTTATTTTTTTACCATCCTCTTTAATATTTTCTTATGTGAAACAGGAAGATGAGCTTACGCAAGCAGTTTTAATAAGAGGTGGGAACCAGCAGCTTTTTAGGACTCATTTATCGCATTGTGGTCTATTGTAAGTGATTTGTGGGTCTCTCCTCATCACTTTAAGAAGACACATTCCCATAGCTGAGTGCAAAGTATAAAATCTTGATCTCTTGAAGGAACGAGAATTTTGCAAGTGCATTCACTGGGGCAGGATTTTGTGCTGAAGCCTCTTTCCATTCCTAGCACTCGTTTTGCCTGGTGGAGCCAGTTCCAAGCTGGCATATGTTTCTTGGCAAGGTGGCTCTCCTGGCCCAGGATGAGAGGGTTGCAGCTGCAGCTTTGATACCTCCTGGTGGGACGTGTTTTCCATACCGCTTGATGGACGTGAGCCTTCGGAGTCCTCCTCCCCTTCTCCAGGCCCGCGTTACGGCTGCACGCAGCGCTGAGTAAGGCCTCTCACCCAGTGTCGTCGTTAATCCAGGTGTTGCAAACATGGCGACGGGTTATTGGCATATGAGAAAGCCAGACTCTTACTGAAGCTTTACTTGCTGTTAAAATAAAACAAAGGCAGAGGAACAAGTGCAGTGGCTCCCAAGGGGCTGGGCTTGGAGGCTGCCAATTGATGTCGCCAGCTGGTAATGGCTGCATGGCATAGGCACCGTGCTCGGCAGCGGCTCGGGCTTTGCTGGCTGGGGACACAAAACGTCTGAGGGATGTGTCATTGGCTGCGTCTGGTCTGTCAGAGTGCTCCTGAAGTGACCTGTCCTCGTCGGTCACCTCACAGAAGTTTCTGCGTCACTTTAGTCCTCCCCAGCCTCTTTTTTCTCTCAGCGCCTGAATTCTTGGACTGGGGCCTGAAAGGCGTCAGGCTACAATCCTCCCGCTCCTGGTTCTCCACTGCCCACCTAGGAACCGAGCAGAAACGGTTGTAAGCAACAGCGTCAGCCCCCTGAGATGAGTGAATGGAGCAGGTTGGTCTTTCTCCAACATAACTTATCTGCCTTTATCTCACTATGGATAACAGTATTTCAGAGTATTGTGTGGCAGCTTCACCTAACCACAGGCATCGTCATCTGTAATGTAACATGTTTAAGTTCCTATGTTGCTTTTCCAGAAATAAGTAGAAAAACACTTCAAGTAGAGGGAATGAGTTAGTATAAAATCCCACAATTTCAGATTGCTTTTAGACCATTTGAGTTGCTAACGCTGTGTTACTGACTTCGACAGTGGAACTCCATGACAGGGAATAGAAGAGAGTTGGGGTGAACTAACCTAGCGGGTGATATTTCTGTCAGAAAACAACCAGAACCACATCCCACCAATTTAGAATCTGTAAAACTGAATATCCACAGCAAAGGCTGAGAAAACTGCTTTTTGTTTTTTTTTTTTTTCCCCACAAGCATGTCCTAAAAACATGGTGGAACTAAGATAAAATGTAGCAGTCTCATTTTGACATATAACCAAAATTCTTCTTTAGGGTTTGAATTTTGTTGAGGTGCTAATGAATCTTTCTGTAACATCAAAAACCAAACTGAACAACTGGATTTTAATGAAGTATTTCTGATTCTGGTAATAGTCCAGGAAAAAAAAAAAAAAGGCAGTGTCAGTCCAACATTCGAATAGATTCCAGGACAAGGAAATTTAGAGAACAGCAGGTTTGCATCCATCACATGGTCCAACAACAAGCTTCTGAGTTTCACAATAACTGATCAAATCTACGTAAAGGTATACTATTCCTTTCAGCATACGGTGCACAATAAAACAATTATCTCAAAATTCAGAGCGTTTGAAGACAGTTAATGGTAAAGATGCCATGAACCTTCACAGGAAAAATACTGACAGTAGGTTTCACTCCCCCTCACCATCTTCACTCCTCCAGAACTAGCAAAAATAACACGGAATGTCAAGCACAACATCAAAATAATTCAAGGGTGATTTACTGTTCCTAAAATATTTCTAGCCACATAAAACATCAATTTGTATGGCCTGCACATGCGTCTGGCTGACCATGCATGCAAGTCAAAATGCATTTCTAACTCCAGCTGTTTCTCTTGATACTGCAGGCCTGAAGTCTGAGCGGAGTGGGTCATCAGAGGAAGGCCATGCTGTGCTGGTGGAGCTCCTTCTTTAAGATTCCATAACGAGATCTGAATTGTGTGAAGGAAAAGAAACAAAAGAATTGGGATAGTGTAGGTAGGAAGCAAGGAAACAGAAAGCTAATGGGCATCCCGCAGGGCTGTGAAGCTAAGAATAATAAATATGATTTTAATGAAGATGATTGTGAAAACAAAGTGCTCCAAAAAAAAGGAAAAAGCAAATGCCACCCAGTTTAGAAAATGTGGGTGGTAGGAAGAAGGGTGACACCATTAGTCACAGACGAAAGAAGAGAAAGGACAGGTATGTGAAGAAAGAAGCTGAGTTCAATCACTATTGTGCTGTCCCTATGAAGTTGCACAAAGCCAGACAGTGACAGAATCTTACTGCACATCAAGGAGAGAAAATTGACTTTGTTCATGGGCTTCAGAGTTTTCAAAAAAAGAGTTTCTGTATCATTTACACACACTCCTTTATAAAGTAATGTAGCAGGAACAGATGAAATTGGAATAAGATAAAAGAAAAGTGAATAGCAGGAAATATATTAATTATATCATATTATATTAATTATATCATACCATATCATATCATATTATATTATAGTATGAATGAAAGAGCTGAAGACACTGAATGGAAGAGCTCAGCTGAAAAGAGCTAAATATTTATGTGGACAAGGATATGAATGTGGAAAATGGATACGAACCTTTATGTTTCAGGACGTAAGGAAACTATTAATAATGCACAGTAAAGAAGACATTTATCCTTTTTGTGTTGCTGTGTGGTTTCTTCCTCATTGTTGACAATCAGACACTGGACTAGATAATGAAGAACCTAGCTGCTATAGCCTAACTTGGTATGATAGTTCTCTTGGGATCTAGAAATGAGTTTTTAAATTAATGTAATTGATTTTGTATTTAAATGACTTATTTTTGCAAGTTTATGAAGTAATGCAAACTTTCAAGTTTGCTAATTCAAATGATTGCATGAAGACCTAGAAGTTTTGGTGGTCAGATGTAGCTTTAATATACAATTAAAGAAGACCACAGAGACTGGTCAGTTTGGAAATTGAATTCTACAGACATTTCATTGTATCTGAGCTCGTGATTCCTTTAGCTGTAGTGAAATGCCAATACCAGTGTGCAGAAGCAGTTGCTCCCTGTAAAATAATATAGATTTCTCCAATATGTGGAGGAAATGATCTTCAGAGCTTTGTGGTCAACAAATCACCATCACAGGACTACACAAATATAACCCAGTGGAAAATCTCCATTAAGAGTTAAGAGCTTATGTTCTTTCTCTTCAGAGTCTCCCTATTTTTTATCATAGGCACAACAAATGAAGATAAGGGAGAGATTTTTAAAGTAAATGGAGAAAAGAAGAAATTAATTTCCAAATTTTCTGCCAGGAAAAGGTCTGTGAATATTACTGTATGGCATGCTGTACCCATTTATTTGTGTTGTCTGTAAATTACTTTCTTTGGAGATTGCTGGCGGCTTTTACCATTGTGACTTTCCTGTATTCAAGAGCACTTAGAGAAGCTGCTCCTCCTTTGCCTGTATCTGCCCCGTGTTCATAAGGGATTGATTTTGTGCATTCCACAAAGCAAACCGTAACAATCCTGAAAATGAATGAAATGATTAACGTCACCCTTTCTCCCAGAGCTCTCCTGTTTTTCTCTAGCTAGGCTCCGGGTGTGACAGCTCCCCTTAATCGCCTCAGGAAGGAGCTGTGCTTTAACCTTGCCACAGTTTGGAAGAAATCCGCACAGGGTATAGCTGGATTGCTGCCTGGAGATGGGCTTTAGATCTAAATTTGCTACAGGATTCTGTGTAACCTGCTGAGAGGGAGTATTTCAGCAGAGAGGTAGATTTCATATGGCTAACGAGACCATGTCTGGCATGCACAGAGAAATTCCGCATGGCTGGAACAAATTCTGCCCACTCTAAGGATGGTAGAGAAGACTTTATGCTGATTAATCATTTTTTTAGGAAGTATTTTAATTGGTAGATGTACAAATGGATAAAAGGAGATGTGTGTAGTGCAACAATATTTGGTATTAACATAAATATTTTATATTGATAAAGGGTTTCATGAGTGCTTAAATGAATGGGAATACCTTAAAATCTACCCGAATCATGATACAGTATGTTTGTTCTTATCACTTCTATTTGTTACTATACTACAGAGAGGTGGTGGCCTCTAGTGGACTCAGTATACGCTGTGGCAAAGCTGAGATTTTGGGGCAGATGTAATTGCTACCAACAGTTTGTAAAAGCTTAGTACTTACTAGGGAGACGTTTTCTCAATTTTACGCTTGGTTGGAGCTATTGTGTAGGCAAAGCTCTAAGCGGCTAGGACTTTTTTTAGATTTTTTATTTAAATCCATTTTTAGAAGGCTTTAAAGCCAATTTGGGCTGCTTGGAACATGATGTACAGGGACACTTCAATGGCTTTAAAAGCAGGACTAGCTGAAATATTTTCAAACCTGGCCGTTTCGGTAGTTTTTCCAAGTCAGGTGTGTCTAACATTTCTTCTGACCCCATATGCTCAGGCACGGAATGGGACATGAGACTTGGCATCCCCTTGGCAGGGCTGTCCCTCTGCCCGGTAGACCCACGTCTGGGGAGTGTGCGTGCCCTTCAGATCACACCACAAGGTAAGCCTAATATTAATCATGGTGCAAATCCACAGCTGTGGGGCTTGGCTTCTGAAAGGGCCAAATAAAGTGGAAGGACCTCCCTACCTTAATTATTGGTTCTCTGATGTTTATCTACAGCTTTGAAGTATACAGTGTATATAGTAATATACATAATATACATAATAAATATTATCAGAAGAGCAAGGGGAAAATTCACTTGGGAATCTTTGGTCGCTACATATTCTTATCACCAACATTTCATATGGCTTCCATATCAGGGTTGTCCATGGGACAGTCAAAGCCAGGCTTCTCTGGCACACAGCTCGCTGAGTCAGGGCCTTATTCCCTCACCAAATTCACAGCAGCAATAGCAATCATAATTCTGCAGCTATTTTGAACCATTAAGACAAATAAAAAAATAGTGCCTGTAATTTAATTCCTACAGATGATTATGTATTACATCCTCATGAGTACGTATATTCTCCCATACTCCTACACACAAAATTTTGCTTATCTGGTATCAATTCTATACTTTATGTGTAATTGGGTCCTTATAGAATATCTTTCTACATACTGAGCCAAGTTTTTTCACTCGTTTTATGATTCTAAAGGAATCCTACACAAGGTGTAATTTGTCTTTAGATGTTAAATCTGCTTTTGAGAAATTCCTTTCTGATGATTTGCTGGGAATGGTTAAGGAAAACGGGAAGTTTCAGCCAGATCTGCCAAAACAAGAGAGAACATGCCCAGAGGTGAAGTGCATACGCAAGTAGAAACCAAAACGAGTTCTGTAGCATATTTTATACATAATTTTGTATTTTATATGGGAATGTGCAAATTTCTAGATGATCCTGCCTGATGGTGTTACATAGAGTTCTCTTAAAAGCTCATGAAGATTTGATTTTTTCTCAATTACATTCTTAGATCTTACATTTCCTTGTACAGTAAGATGCTTTTATTGCACAATAGCAGAGTAATAGAGCTTTTAAAGGGTGCAGATTCCATTTCTGTACATTTTATAGATATTTTATATTTTCAGGGTGGCTTAAGAGGGCCTTATCATAATTAAAAAATAACCCTTTGATCTTGATTTTGCCACTTATCACAATATGTGTGGTACTAAGTTTATCTCAGTAATTAAGTCTTAAAACTGTATTTAAGATCAAATGTACTCTGAAAACCACTGAGATGGAAAGTTTAGCTAGATAGCTTGGAAATTTGTCAAAGTTTGGTTAAACCACTTCTAGGAACACAAATTTATGCATGTGATTATAAATAATATTTACAAACACCGTTGTAAAGTCACAATCATCACAAGTACTACCAGGTTACTCTGCCTTAGACCTTCAGATTAGAGTACATAAAGCCCTAGCTTTTTGGTATCTCAGTTGCCATCTGATCTTGGGGTGTGCAGAGGTTCCCCCTAATATCATTTGAAGCTGATGAGGATTGTAACACTAAGCAAACCCGAAAGCTGTGCGCAAACAGTTTCAAGGTCTTCCTACTAATATATAGTAAAAATCCAATTTGTGCAAACACTAATAGTTTTAATACAATTCTCATGATACAGTGATACAGTACAGTGGGATTTTTGAGATCTGAAGTCAGAAGTTTACACGATGGTCTTTTTTTTGTCTTTCTATATAAGTTTTTAGTTACCACGATTATAATAAAAGCCTTAAAAATATTAATAGAATGTACGTTACAAGCCCCAGTGCTAATTCTCTGAAGCTATTCCCAGTTTATACAGGTGTTAATGAACTGCTTGTCTCGTATTTTATCCCCAATGTCCTTTGTCTGTGTATATAGATCTCTTTGGCTAGACATAC
Organism: Anser brachyrhynchus; assembly: GCF_964034855.1. NCBI lineage: Eukaryota > Metazoa > Chordata > Aves > Anseriformes > Anatidae > Anser > Anser brachyrhynchus. The sequence goes on along the minus strand of NC_137695.1, from coordinate 149,761,607 downwards.
TTTTGGTAATGAAATTACCCAGTCATGGAAGCAACAATTTCCTCTACTGTGGAAAACCAAAGGCAATTTCATGTCTGGAGTCCAAGATTCTCCAGTTACGAAACTCTTCACATACATTTTGTGGGGTCTGATGTACACTACTGAATTTAAATCCTGGTTTTATGGCATATATGCCACATGTTAAACAACGAAGTATCAGCTATCAAGTTCATTGATATCTGTGCTTGTGGAGGCTGTTTCTTTTGTTTGTTTGTTCATTTGTTTTCGTTTCTTTCTTTCTTTTTTAAGGGAGAATGGTAAGTTTATAGAACTGCAAAAATAAAGAGGTGATATAAGCAATGAACACGAGTGAATACACTTGTGGGTTTTTCTCATACATATTGAAGAGTTTGTTCTTTCTATTTATACAGTCATAAAACTAGCTTGCATATGGAAGAGGCAGAAATCTGGAAAAATTGTGTTGTGATGACTGATATTACCACTGCTATGTTACTAATCATAACTGTTTTGCTTATAGCAATATCAAGAGCAAAACTGCTCACGATTCCACTTGCTACTGGCATTGCAATTTCCAGTTTGGAAGCTGGTTCTTTGGAGAATACCATATCCCTTATAAGTCTACAGGTGAACATTTGCCTTACGTCCTGAGCATCACGTCTGCATTATCACCCATTTTTGTCAAGCAAAAAGTACTTTCAGACGTGCTATAGGAACAATTTTGTAAGCCACTTAAAAATAATATTTCTTAGTAGAAATTAAACAGAAAAGAACGATGCTTTGTATCAACAAATAGCTCCTATGGTTATAATTAGCAACTCCAAAGAAAGTGGTTTTATCTCTCTCAGTTACAATCCACACACAAAGGCCTATCAACTTTTTTTTTTTTTTTCTGACCAAAATATTTAGTTTTGAAAAATCAGGTATTCTTCAGATAACAACTTGAACTGTCAAAACAAGTTTCCATTCTGTATTAATTTAGAAGCGAAGAGTGTAAAAGAACAGGATAAATATTGATAAAGTTAGCCTGGATTGTGGGTTTTATCTTCTGCTGCATGCCTGGCACAGGATGTAGCATCCCTCATTCTGCAAAAATCACTAGAGCAGCTGAAATCCCACGTGCTGAGCCTGTGTCCTGCTGTCCTGCATGTTTATTTCCTGCTGGAGAGGAAGCACGCTGCTGACCAGGTTTAAAATCCTATCCAGGAACTGCAGTAGAAAAAGCAGAGTAAATAAAAGTAAAGTAGATTCTGAGGAAAAGCTAGCGGATCGGTGTTTTAAAGGTGTTTTTGACTAAGCCTCATCTGCTAAAGCTTACGCATCTGGAAGTTAAGCATCTAAGTCAGAGTTAGTCACCCACAGGTCCCTTTACAGTCAGCGCTGATGACCAGCCATGGTTAGAGGGTGGTTAAGCACATCATCAGGCTTCTAAGGTAAGCCAGGGGAATTGCCCTCCAGTCGTCTGCATCCCTTGATGCCTACGTTAGGATCCCAGATACCTACACTGTAGATGCCATTGCAGATACCTAAAAAGTTCAATATCTAAACCGTTCTCTCTTTATAGTCCATGCAAATCTGAAGTTTAGGCAAACAAATCCTGCCCTTTATAGACAGTAAAACACAGAAAGAGAGCTGCAGCCCAGCCTGCCTAACGTTGCTGACAGAAAATCCGCAAGGGTAGCATGGAGTCAGAACTGTAAACGCTGATGTTGCTGATCCAGTTAACGCGTGTTTCACGTGAACTTCCAAGAGGCAGCAGAAAGCTGAAATGCAAGAAAGAGATGACCTGGCATGCTCGGCACTGAAAGAGAGCATTGAGATCTGGGCAGTGCTGAAACACAGTAATAAAGCAAAATCAATAGCTTCTTGGAAAAGACAGTTGTAAAGAAATCAGGTAGGACAGATTCCATCCGTTCTTGCTATGGGCGAGCAGTTTTAAATGTTGAGGACTTGGGACTTTTATTTTTTTATTTTTTTTTTTTTACATAAGATATTTATCTCTTCTAAGTGTTTAAGCATATAAGAAGAAAGTGGACTAAAAAGAAAAACAACCAAACAACCAAACAAAAAAACACTACCACAAAAAAGAAAAAAAAAAAGGAAAAAAAAAAAAGAAAAAAAATGAACTACCAGTTCATTTTCCAGTTTAGGCAATACTATAAACTGAAAGGTCACAGAGCACTACGTTGTGTGATAAATGCATCATAGCTCCACTGAACCTACTTACCTTCAGGCACCTAAATGTTTGGCTCAAATCCTCTGTTTGTTTATCAGATACAAACATCTACGTAACTCATAAATCCTCATAAAGGCAATTTATTCCCCTCCCTCCCCCCATCTATTTCTTCTTTTAACAGAAAAATCTTCTTGAAAAGAATTCTTGCACAGCAGGTCAATAAATCAACAAACATGTTTTCAGATGATGTAGCACCGTCAGGATAACGCATGCTTTGTCTGCATGCGCATTCTGTAGATCTATTCAATCCATGTCTGAAAAGAAATTAATTCACAGAGTCTCTGCTGTAGACTGAGAGCAAAAAGAAAAACAAGAATACAAATAGTGGCCTAGAGCATTAGAAATAAATAGACTCAAGGCTGACCTGCCAATATTTAGCTACCCTGAACAGTGGCACTCTCTGTCTGAGAGAACACGGATTACTTTTATTCAGTGCTATTCTTCCACAAGTTATCAAGGTGCTGAAAAATTCAAGAGTTATAAGCATATAAGCAGTTTAAAAACACATTGAAATCCTTGGATTTCAACACTGACAAATGGATGAGTGGCAGCAAGCTTTCTCTCTTATTAAAGGGGATTATTTGCATGTGTGTCCACACTAAGTACTTCTGAAGAAATAGCGTAGGATGCCAGAGACCAGAAAGCACTGGATTTGACATTGTTCATGCAGCCTATTGTCCCTCTAGTCCACAAACATCAATTCTTTGACAGAGACCAGTATTTAACCTTTGCATGAATTTAAGAAATTCCACAACAGGCAGGTATAGAGTAACCTGCTGTCCATATAAATTTGGCTTGTGACTAAAGCTTGGCTTCAATCTTGACGCACAGTGGTAATTCTCTTTTCCAAATTTTTCCCCGTTTAATTTTGATAACCATTCTGCTAAGTTTCATACATTGCTTTGACTTACTCTTTAGTTCAGTGCCTTTCCTTGAAGAGCTTGCAGAGGACAGATTTCACACCCTGCATATTGTTTTACGGCAACACTCTCAACAACAGTGCAGAGAACAAATAAAGGGTGAGGGTGAACCTGGAGAGAACACAGGGAATGGGGCCAAGATTTTCTGCCCAAAATCTCATACGTGGTGACAAGGAATATTGCCAGTTTTCTGCCTCTGTTGAAGAGTTTAGGAGGAGAATTCCATCTGCCAGCTGCTTGTCCAGGTCTCCTGTACAAGGCTGCTGTATCTGAATTTTGGGAATGAAACCAGGCTCTTTTTTCTGCTTATTTAGAAAGTACATTATCATGTAAAATATGACAACATAGTGAATACTAACTTTCACAGAATACATTCTAGTATTACAAAATGAGTGCAATAGCCTTACCTTTCTTGTGAAAGCTGGATATTAGCTTCATTGGATTATTTTGGATTTAGTGCCAAGGCAAGACTTCACATCTGGCTCCTGGTTTGCTTACACAACAGGTACAGCAAGAGTAATCTCAAGGATTGCTAACAATGAGCCCTAAGTAACAGTGAAATAGTGCATCCATACAGCTACTTCTGACCAGTAAGACTGATATTATTTAGATACAAAATGCAGTTGTCCAGGAATGAGCTCAGGCTGTGATAGTGGTCCAGCCATTGCAGAGCAGTGACTTTTGCTCTCTATGGATTCTGACTGCATCTGCATTTGTTTTCTGGAGGTGAAGGAGTTTCTCTTTAAAAACAATCTCTGGATGCACCCTTTCATAGTCCAATTTGATGGTAGGGTGAATACAATATTATAAACAGCCTGCTGAAGTTATTCATTATTTCATCTGCACAGAAGTCAGACTTGCATGCAGAACAAACATATTCAAATTCTTTTCCATGAGTGGCCAGCTTAAAAATAAAGTGCTCTCTACCTTCTAACTCATATACTTGGGAAGTTAATTTGCTTTTCTTACTGTTAAGGGAAATAAGTCTTAAGACTTTCATTTATTTTCTAACTCCATTCACCTGTATGGAAATTCAGTAGTTAATTAAAAACAAACCCACCATAGCTTAAAATCATGTTAAGAACACCATTTGGTGTGACAGGGGATTCAGCATTTGACAGGCACGTGCACACTTGGGAGATAACTATATGACTGAGTCTCTGTAGCTATTATCAACTGTCTGTAGCCTTTTCTTTTTCTCGATGAATGAAATATTAGCATAAAGCATCACCAGGATCTTACAAACCATCTGTTTCTGTTCTTCCTCCCTTTCTACCTTTCTGTTATTGTACGTCTCTTTATTTTAAATAGATTTGTACAGCCTCTATAAAAATTTCAGTGAAATAACCGGAGCATTTTGTACGCAGTACAACTTTTGAAGATCTCCCTGGAACAGTGCAAGTATTCTGAATTTTAAATCGATAGTAATTAAAAATACATTGCCACTCTCTAATGAATTAATCCAGCATTTAAATCTGCACAGCAGCTATTCATCAGGGAAGTTCTAAATGTGGATTCTAATCTAGCCTGGTTCTTGATTTTTTTTTTTTTTTAATTTTTATTTGAAGGGACATATGCATGTGATCCTGCTGAGAAACGAGTTCATATTCACTGATTAAGAGGGCTCTGACACTGCCAGACTATGAGGATACAAATTACTTTACAGTAATTTTTTTTTTTTTCCTGGTGGCTCACACCTGCTTACTTCCTTTTTGAAAACTACGCACGTGATAGAATAAGTTATTTGGTTGTCATCGTAGTCTGTATTCACAGAACTTAAAATATCGTGACTTTAAAAATAGAACTTTTAAAATGAGTTGAGGCTATGAAATTTTACAGTTATAGAGAGTCATGCTACTGTGGTATATAATAATATTTCCCTCAGAAAGGGATCTGGGGGCTTTTGATTGATGGCAAGTTGAAGATGAGCCAGCAGCGTGCCCTGACAGCCCCAAGGGCCAACCCTGCCCTGGGTGCATCAGGAACAGCACTGCCAGCTGCTCTGCTCCATGCTGGTGCAGCCTCACTTCAAGTACTGTGTTGAGTTTTGGATGCCACAATATAAGAAGGACATAAAGCTGTTAGAGAGTGTCCAAAGGAGGGCATCAAAGACCGTGAAGGGTCTAGAGGGCAAGATATATGAGGCGCAGCTGAGGTCCCTTGGTTTGCTCAGCCCAGAGCAGGGCAGGCTGAGGGGAGGCCTCATGGCGGCCTGCAGCTCCCTCACAGGGAGCGGAGGGGCAGGCGCTGAGCTCTGCTCTCTGGGGACAGCGACAGGACCCGAGGGAACGGCATGGAGCTGGGACAGGGGAGGGTCAGGCTGGGGGTTAGGGAAAGGTTCTGCACCCAGAGGGTGGTCAGGCACGCAGCCTGCCCCAATTCAAGAAGCATTTGGACAACACTCAGCAACAGTCTGTTTTTTTGGGTGGTCCCATGTGGAGGCAGGGTTTGGACTCCATGATCCATGTGGGTCCCTTCCAACTGGAGATATTGTGCGATTCTATGATTTGTTTTTTTATAATGAGGCAGCTTCAAACTGCTAACGTGAGTAAATGGAGATTGAAAACCTCGTATTGAGAACCTCAATATAAGGGATTTCACCTGCCAGTGTCACTGAGGGACATCATGGGATGATGAAGTCACAAGATGCTTTCCTGACAAACAACAAGAAATGGGGGAAGGAATTTCAAATACATACCCATCCCTATGAGAAGAAAATTATTTCTCTATCATCTCCACTATGATTCCAGTGGTGAAATACAGGAAAGAGGAGTTAGAGGAAAGGAAAGGAATTAAAGGAAGGGAGAAAGAAATAAGGAATGGAATCTTTTTCTGAAGGTTTACTGGAGAGAAAGGTGGGGATTATACTGTTCAACTTCTTAAAGGACCTAAGGAAGGGCACCAGTTTCTACAGGAATATAGCTGTGATAGGCATTGAGCAGACTTTTTTTTTTTTTAATTTTAGACCTGGGCATTATATATTTTTAGTCTTTCTTTTGCTCGGCATTCTCTGCAATTGCTGCCATGACACTCAACTATCAATTTCATGTAGTGAAGCAAGGAAAAGTCAGCTCAGTTCCTCAAAGGAAAACACACCATGACATGGGAGTTCATGGCATGCAAGAGTTAGCACTGTTAGCCTGAAGTGAAGTGGTATCTGACGAGGGACGGACTGCTGCTGAAATCTTGGAGAAGGCATTTGGATGTGGACTTGTATATAAAGTAGGCACTTCCGAACTACATATATACTCTCCAGAGGCCCAAAGCTAAACAAAACACATGTTGAAGAGAAGGAAGGGCTGAGCACACAATTTGCATGTTAGAGCGGAAAAAAGTTGCTAAGGGATAAGCTTCAGTTCTTGGAGAGAGAAGAAAGGGTCAAATGTAAGAGCGGAAGGACTTCAGCAGGGCTGGCAAGAACGGCTTCAACTGGAAAAAGAGGGGACCAGCAAGGAGCAGCAGTGGATAGGTGAAAGCCTCCAAAGAGTAGCCATAGGACCATTTAAAGTAAAATACTAGGAAAAGTCAGGTTGAGTATGTTTTATTGGGATAATTTGAGGGAAGAACTCATAGAGTAGAAAGTGAGCAAGTAAGAGAGAAAAAGCAACTGATGAAGAATGAGGAAAGCCAAGGAAGACAGAGAAATATGTGATATAAAATTGCCTGAAAACCTCTGGAGAGTGGTAACAAAGCTGTTGTTCATCACTCCTTTCACTGAATGTGTAAATGGGCTGAACAACAGCTTGGACTGCCCTTCTAGTAGTATTTAACTCTTATCTTCTATCATTAATTAGCTTGGTTCAATAGAGGTAAATGGGATCAAGGTGCAACATGGTTAATGCTGACGGAAATGTTTCCTATAGCATATGGGTATGGCTGCTTCAGTCACAGCAAAAAATTATCATGACAGGGTGGTGATAGATCTCCTCATCCATTTTCCCCTATAAAGCAGTGAATGTCTCCAAGGTCCTAATCCAGCTGCTTAGTAGCGCTTTGAGAGCTTTATCTTTTCTCCACGCTTCAGAGGAAATATAATGGTGTGATATCCCTTGCATGATACACTACCTCAGTGCTTAGGAGCAGGATGAAGGTGCTGGGCAAAGGTGGTTTACAGCATCTGTTTGTTCAGCTGACTTCAGAGCTGTGCAGGAACGGCTCGGTCCTCACAACATGTCAGGAAAAAGCCTCAGAGTCACTGTAGTTCACACTACATTTTTTTATATACCCCCAAAAGAATGCCATAAACCTAAAATCATGTTCAAGTGCCTCCTGATGATAGTCTCAGTTTTACAATGACGCAGGAGACCCCCTGTACAGTGGTCATTCCCAAAGATCTTTTGAGACTATCTAATCCTTTTTCTGAAAAATAAATATTAAAAAACAGCTAAGTGGGTCCAAATGTGAGCTCTATATACTACTTTTCTTTAACACCCCCTACTCTCTCTTGGTGTATTCCTCTTCTTTCATAGTTCTCCCGATACATTTTAATGCAGTTCACTAACTGAAACAATTCAGCACTGTCACCTTACCCAGTATGTTAACAAAATCCTTGTTATGAGGGGAGCTCAAAGGTTCACAGATCTTTTCTCTTTTTCAAGTGGAACACAAATATTGGAGGAATAGGGCAAAGTTTTCCAAAGTGTTTAGTGTGAAAAACTCCAGGATTCATTTTAATAAGTGCTGTGCATCCATATATTATAAATCTCAGAGGGATTACAGTAAATAACTACTGTCAGCAATTCTAAGTTAAAAGAAGTGCTAAAAGCTCATGTAAGCTGACCGCTCAATTATTATATAAAGCTAACATTTTGTAAGCAGTCTGATTCTGCCTAATCTCAGCTTCAAGACATGTTATACATCAATATTGATAAACATCAATTGATATATAATTGTATCGTGTTGAAAATTTTATTTTTTGGAGTTACTTAAAGACTATGTTTATGTTAACCCCCAAACTTCCAGCTGATATATAATTGTATCGTGTTGAAAATTTTATTTTTTGGAGTTACTTAAAGACTATGTTTATGTTAACCCCCAAACTTCCAGCTGATAAACTGAGTAAATTGATCCTTGGCATCTCTGCATTTTTCCAAACCTTTGATGATTCTCACAATGTTTTTTTGAGCTATGTTCAATTTATCTTGGACTGAGGACACTGTAGCTGAATACAGTATTCTGCAAGCATTTACCCCAAAAGACAGAAGTGTTACTTCTCATCTTGCATTTGATAACCTCATGTTTATATATCCAAGAAAACATACTATCCATTTCAGGTATAGTGTTACGTATGGAACTTATATTCAGTGACTGTCTGCCACGATCCTCAGCTGTGTTTAAACATGGCTAGCACTTTTCTGCTCATTTCTGCAGCAGCACTTTTCTGGCTTTTAGGATTAAACATTGCAATGTTTTTCATGTCGTATTGTAAACTATTTCCTCCTACTTCTCTCATTTGGTGTGTAAACCACCTTTATTAGTTTGGTCATTCATATGATAAGTCACGTTAGGAGAAATTAACCTACCAGCAAGAAAACAATAAAGTGAAACTTCTACATTTTCAGATCACTGTGAGAAACAGGCACTCTAGCAGGTTCAAAAGCTCTGCTGGAGCGTCTGGAACTAATGAAAGTTACTCTACACCACCTGCTGAATCAAGTTAAATAGACTGTCTGATTAATTAAAGTGTCAGTCTAACCAATGGCTTCAATTTCACTTTTTCACAAAATGAAAGGTTCCAACAAAGAAATAGAGAAAAAAACTATTAGGTTATCTAGTTCATTCCATGCCATTGCAGAACAGTTCCTCTGATGGTATTTTTATTCCAGTTTGTTCGATGCAGCTTTAAAGGCTTGGAGAGGCATAAGCCACAGCTCCTGCCTTCATAAGAATTTACAGTCTGCTAAACCCTGATCCCTATCTTCGCATATGAATAATGATTTTATTTTTCATAATAGTACTGTAATATGTCCACTTAAACAATGTCCTTGCCACCTCCCTGTACGGTCGGTCTTACTCCACTGCAAATTCCTAAAGGCTGTGTTGTAAAACTGCAATTTGTTGTCACTGGTTTCAGATTCATTTCATTCAGAGCTCTACACTAGCACACAATTCCGTCTTCCTTCTTTGCTCTCTGTAGTATGATGCATCAAGCTGTGTGAACATAATATCAGATATAAAAAATACATCATAAACAGAAATATGTCAAATTGAAGTATAGGTTTGGCATCTGGGAAGTTGGATTTTTTTCCTTATTTTTCGGATGACAATTTTTCAGATTTTTGACAATCCCATTTCGTGTCCTGCATTTTTGCATGAAAGCATCCTTTTTTATTGAAAAAGCTGTTTGATTAAGGACCTTTTTACCAGCATCTCTGAACACTTCTATGAACTCTGTTGCTATAGTTCTCTAGAACTCAAAAATGTTACCAAATTGCCTCTGAAAATTAGAAGATATAATTTTTTCAACAAAACCTCTGGGAAGTCAAATAGAGTTCTAAGGATTATCAGGGGCTTAGTGGCTCTGGGTGAGGAGCAAGCATTGGAAGAGTTACAGAAAAATGAGTTACAGAACTGGAAAAAAATTGTGTTAGAGACAGGACCTGTTAGCTCTATGGCAAAAATGCATTCAGCTGGAAACAGTAGCCAACATCCACCTATCTCCAATGTTTATCTAATGGGATGAAAATTATAGCATCATATAACAGGCCTTTATGACCTGTTGTCTGTATTTCTGCTCTCACTTTCTTCTCCTTCTCTACAGGACACATACTTTATGTCAATGTCCATAATATTGAACACACCATACATTAAATGCCTCTGTTTATTATGAGATCTTTGCCTTTGTACCACACGTTAGCTTTGCAGTGGTGGAATAGGAGGGAAAACTTCACTTTTGTTAAGAGTTTTAACTTCTCCATGTGGAGTGGCAGCCCCCAGATGGCCAAAAAAACCACCTGGACTGCTACCTGCCTCCAGAAGCGTGTTAGCTCAGTATTAAAAGAACTAGACACGGCCATAAGCTTCAAGTGGGTGCCTTCAGATGTCACTTACCTTGGTATTAAATCAGCTAGGCATATGACGAGCAATAAGCGAGCCCCTTGTGGCTGTGGTTATTTAGGTTCTTTGCAGTCTAATTATCAAATCTAATACCTGAAACACAGTGCTTTGAACAAACAGCACCTGAATTAACCCCTAGCATGGGGTACGCACTGAGCACTCACAACCCAGTTTTAAAAAACCCTCAGTTCCTGAGGGTGCAGTTCCTCAGTTGTAAACTGTGTTTGTCCTAAATGTGTATCTAAAAATAAAAATTAAAAAATTAAAAAATCATCCTGCCTGCTTCAACTGCAAATACTATACTCAACTACTCAAGTGCGCTGAAGCAGAAGCCGATGTCGCAACGCCACAATACTTTAGGGCAAGGGCCTGGAGACCGGCAAAGCAAACCCTGCTGCTATTCTCACCGGCTTGGCATGAGGCTGGAGGCCAGCGTGTGGGCAGGGAAAACGTGTTGTTGCTGCAAGTAAATCCCAGTGGTGAAGTGGTACCTTAGTAACAGGTACAGTATTAAGATTGGGGTGTGTGTGTGGGGGGCGGTGTACAGTATTAAGACTTGGGGCGGGGAGGGAGGTTTGTGAGGGGACTCTTTCACGTTGTTTCACGTTATAACCGAGTTTCTTCCCGCAGCGCAGCCTCCTCTGAGGCAACCCCTCCCGGCCAGCCGCCTTGGGGCTAATCTCCCCCTCACAGCCGCCTCGCCCCGCGGCCGCCGCCCTTCGCCGCGGCTCCCCTCAGGACGGAGCCGTGCCCGCCCTGAGGGGGCGACCGAGGCCGCGCTGCCGCCCGGCGCCGCCCTGCGCCTGCGTGGCGCTGCCTCCTTCCCTCCCTTCCCTCCCTCCCTTCCCTCCCTCCATGGGGCCATGGGCGGCTGAGGCGGAGCGGAGCAGCGGCACCGCCCGGGCGTCTCGGGCGCCTTCTTCCCCTGCCCCATGTCGGCGCGGCTCGGCCGGGCGGCGCTGCTGCTGCTGGGGCGGCCGGGGGGCCCCGCTGCCTCCGTGCCCTCCTCGCCGTCCTGCCTGGGCTCGCTGCGGGCCCCGCCGCGTTGCTGCTGCCGCCGCCTGGGCAGCCTGAGCGGCGGCACCGAGGGGCTGCTCCTGCCCGGGGGGGCTCCGCCGCCGCCGCCCGGCCGGGCTCTGGGCACCCACCCCAAGAAGGAGCCGATGGAGGCGTTGAACACGGCGCAGGGAGCCCGCGACTTCATCTACAGCCTGCACTCCACCGAGCGGAGCTGCCTGCTGCGGGAGCTGCACCGCTTCGAGTCCATCGCCATCGCCCAAGGTGAGCGGTGCCGGTCCCGGCGTGTCCCCCCGCGGGGTGCTGGTGGCTCCGTGGGGGTGGCGAGGAGGAAACCGGGGGGCGAGGCGTCGAGAAAGCTGCGAGCGTGACCCGCAGCTCCACATGGCCGCCCCACGCGAGTTTAGTTTCCAGAACCATCCGCCCCGCCTTTGCCTTCACAACTTCTGCCCCGTGGGGTTCGCCGTGTGCTGGCCGTCCCGTGAGGAGTTTCCGAAAGGGTGTGGGCGGCCGGGTTTCGGGACGGGAGTAGGAAAGTGTGTCACGTACAAAATCCCCCCGACGCTGGTACAGCGGTAAACGGGTTTCAGATCTCCAAAGAGATCCTGGGCTGCTGCTGCTGCTGCTCCGGGAGCTCGTTCAGGAGTTGTGCTGCCCTGCACAGAGGGCTGCCAGTGGGAGGATGCCTGCCAAGGATTGCTTGGCAGTAATCCACCCTTCCACGGGCAGGTATACGTGTGCTGGGAAGGTTTATAGGTGTGTCTTTGAGTGCAACGCCAGCTAAAATAATCCGCACTGATTTTTCCGTGATCCGACTGCTCTTTCCAACTTGGCACTTCCCCATACACAAATCAAAAACGTGACAAAATCAAATCCCGTTGATTGCAGCCTCGGTGCTTCTGATGCTCAGCGGTAATTTTATGGTACCTATTGCGGCTGAGATGACAGCAGGCACTTCAGAGCTCAGCGTGCATTTGATCTAGGCCTCTGTGACTTTGATAGTAGCGTGCCCTTGGAAAGGGCATTTCTGTGGCTCGTAGCTGCTCTGTACATGTCTTGAGGAAATCTTAGAGTGGGCAGAAAACAGTTCCAAGGGGCAGCCGAAGGAGTGCTACTTTCACGAAGAAGCAGAACCTTTTCAGGTACCTCTTCAGTGCTGTCTGTAGTACACCTGCACGCAAACAGAGCAAGAGCAGTTAATGTAAATAGCTTGTTTTAGGAGCAGTGCTACTATTTTGCAGAGCACAAATTGGTTATATTTGTTTCCCAGTCAGAAAGCATGCTTTAAGCTGTCAATTGACCCTAACTTTTGAGTACTAACAACTAACACTCTTCCTAAGGATCCTTGTCAGCATCTGAAAGGTTGTTGCTATAGGTTTTTGCACAAGTTTCTATCCCGACAGTTACTGCTCAGGTGAAAGTAGGTTGCTCACAGAGCTGCTGTATCACCAGAGGATCGTGTTGGGGATATCAAAACCTTTAAAATGTATTTCAGTATGTCTCAAGGTTTGTACGGAGATAATTCAACAGATGGTCCTATTTAATATCTGGTTGCTCAGCTGCTGTTAGCTATAGTATGAGAGTCCTTTTCTATAAACTACTGTGACTATCTGATAATTTAGGATCTGAAAGACTGAGTAACAAAAACATTACGTTTAGAGACATAACTGCATGTGACTTATAAGTAAACTGCGGATATATGTTGGTAGTGGAAATTGTCGTTCACTTGTGCCAGAAATTGTAACCGTTCATCTCACTGGGAGGAGAGTTTCAGCAAAACCTCAGGTCTGGGCTTTGTAGCCCCACAGGTGAAGGTTGCCAAAGTGCAGTGATGCCATCAGACCTCAGTCCGGGGAGTCAGATTTTTGATCTGCCCAGTAGCTGGTGGTAACTTGATTTTTAGGAAACTAACTTCTTCCTTTAGCCAGCTTCATTCAGATTTTTTTACCTGACTACAGCATATGAGCTGTCAGCTTTTCTCCCTAAGAAGTGATCTTTCTACACGTTGTTGACAAAAAAAACATAACCAAGAAGAGCTTCTAGAAAGTCTTTTGAATAAAAATTAGCCAAAAAAATACCTTAAACCTATAGTGTGTACCTCTTGTGTGTTCCATGATAGAGAACTAAAATCACATGAATGGGAGAGGTAATGTGGCACAGAAATCATTCAGTGCAGATGCAGGTGCTGTGCTTTTTTTAGAGGTGCCACCAAAGCACTGGATTCTTTTTCGGTGTGCAGATGTTTGAGCTGTCATGGGCTAGGGAAGGAGGGGAGGGCAGGGTCGATATTGACAGAATTCAGATTTTATGGGATGAAGGGAAGCAAATGTAGAGCCAGGCACTTCAGGATCGTCAGGTGTGCATCATTGCTCACAACACCAGGCAGTGACAGAAGTACACGAAGTGAGTAGAAGGGCTGCACTGGAAAGAAAATGACACGATTTCTGGGCTAGATGATGATACTCTGTGCTTCGTATGCTTTATTATGATTAGATAATGCTTTGTATGTTTGCCCTTGCCTGCTGTTAAATTGGTGACTGTGCAGGAATGATTTAACGAGGTGCACGGGCTGTGATTGTGAGTAGCAAAGGGGAGGGATTTGTGCCCCACTTTCCTAGTGCTTTCTCCAATCTACTAATTTCACTTCTGTTTTTTAAAATTGATCAGTTCAGTGTAGCTAAAATGATTTGGGGAATGTTGTGTTTCTGCTCTTATCTTTTCATCCTGTGGCAGCATGCTGTAGCTCCAGGTAGTCGATGCTTTAGATCGGATTGCTAGTTTGATTTCCAATGAGGTGTGATCCGAATGCAGCCTTCAAATTTGCTTGCCTGCCTGCTAAGCAAGTTCCTCTGTCCTATTTCAGTCTGGAAAATCAGTCCTTCCTCAGTCGTGAAATGCATATGCAGTTTTGTCACTCCGTGCACTTAAGTTTGTTTTGTGCCTGTGATCTTTTCATACTTCTATATGGAAAGGGAGGTCTTAGTCCATACCCTTCTTAACGTGGTCCTTCCTGGGCTAAGTTTTGACCTTCTTCCTTCACTGCCTCTTCTGTGCCCTAACAGACCCCATAACAGCTCGGGGAAGCTGTCAGCAATATGGGGAGACCTGGGCACACCAAGAACCAAATGGGGCCTGTTCCTCAGTCCATTCGCAGGCCTACCACCGGGAGGATGCAGTCCCATCAACTAATTGCCCTAGCGCGAAATATGACAGGACACACTATCTGTGGCCTCCCCTAATGGCAGAGGCTAGAGGGAAACCCAGCCGCTGCCGTGGCTGCTCCGCCGAAGAACGGTCCTCAGGTAGGTGAGCCGTAGCCATCCACCTTTGAGTTAGGTGAGTCTCGAGTGTTTCGATGCTTTAACGCCTCGGTTTGCCCTGTAGTCGCGTAGCCTGTAGGTGGGAGAGGTCTGAGACGGGGGCTTGGAACGGTTCCTGCCGCCACGCGTGTCTTCTGCTTCCAGGTGCTGAGCGCTAGCAGTGGGTTTAAACGGTTCAGCCTCCAGAAAGCAGCTGAAAACTTGCTGTATTAACAAACACCGAAATGATTCTGTTTGTTTAATGTTTGTCTTCGGTCAGAAGGCTGCGTTGCTCGCTGATCTGTGAGCTCACGTTAAAGGATGGCTATCGAAGCTGGGCTTACCCGGCAGCCTGACTTCAAATACTAGGAAGCTTTTGCATAGGAGAACCGGGGCGGGAGAATATGAAACTGAATCTTGATGGAACTGTTTTTAAAAAGATATTCTGAGAAGCGTCCTGATTTAGACTATAATCTATATTTTGTTAACTGTCTTAGTCAAAACATCACTAAATTGCTCTTCCTGAGGACTGCTACAAGACCTTCCCACCTGGATTTAGTTTTCTGTTTTCATTAAAGTCTTTTTTTTTCTTCCCTTCCTTTTTTTCTTGGAAAGGTGAATAGGCTCTTGCATTTTCCCAAGAAGAGTTTCAGAACAGTGTTTTTTTTTTTTTTTTTTAAATTTCAGCTTGTGTTTCTTGTAAGCACGTCGGCCGCAGCAGATGGAGATGATGGATGTGGACTTGAATACAAATATTTTGTGTTCTTCTTTTTCATAGTTACAGAAACACAGAAGTAGCAAATTAGCCGGTTCCTTTAAACTGCAGTAGTGCCACTCTCCTGTTTGTGGAAGTGGTGCTCCGTGATCAAGGCTTCGTTTTCTTGGCAACAGAGCGAGCCCTCCTTCCCTTTGCTCCTTTCTTACATAGAGAGATGGAAGTATAAAAATCGTACTGGCAATGTGGAGGGTGACTTCACGCTTCTAACCTGTTGTACCAAAAGTGAGGGATTTTAGAAGGAAGGAGAGGGGCTTACGTTCAGGTTTTCTGCGTTTAGTTTCCAGTGTATATTCGAAAATGATTCCTGGAAGCACTTAGAAGCAGTGCAGCAAGCCCAGTAAGCGGGAGGAAAATGACCGAAGGGTTTGACTTGCGTAGGTAAGAAATAACTACGCAGCAGACATGCTAAGGGTACTGCTGTTCTTAGAGCTGTGCTGGTTTAAAATATTCTTGAGCCAAAACGTAACACTTTTCTACTAATAATACTAACACAACCGCTCTCTAGTGCCTCTCAGGTCGTGGAAGTGAGGAGTTCGGTTATTTTTTTCACCTTTGTTGCAGAGATGGGAAAACAGTTCCTGTTAGAATTATGCATGCACATGGATCACAATTCCTTGAAAACACCAAGTTGCATTTTATTTTTTAAATATTAGGGTTTTGTGATGTGATTACAAAATAAAAGGCCTTCTGAAATGTAGGAACTTGGAGGATTTCTGGTTGCTGAGGCTGTGTATGAACTGGAACACGTGAAAAAACTTAGTGCCAGTGTATTCTTGACAGCTGTTTTTGTTGGTTTAATGTCAGGTCTGCAGAATGCAGTCTCTAGCTAGATTCTCTCTGCAGGCACCAGTATGCGATGCCCTATGTGACTTAATAAATAATCTGTCCAAACCAGTGTATTCTGGTAGAAAAATGTTCATAATTCCAAGTTTCTGTGTTGTGTGTGAAGAAGTTAGCACTGCGGGTGAAGGGTGCCACCGCTGTGTTCAGTCGGCCTGGCAGCTGGAGCAAGAGCTGCTAGAGGTGACTGCCAACTTTTAGCCAGTGTTGTGTGAAATCTTACTTCGGTGTCACAAGAAGCATCTCTGTTTTGTGATCTGGTGTGAAATCTATGAACTCCCTGGTTCCCTGGAGTAGCACAGGGAATATTAGAGCCTCGATGCCACTGCTTCCACAGTTCAGGGGGAAAAGTTAATTTGGAAGGCTGCAAATGCCATCAGGGACAAATGGATTTCACTGAAGTTCTTGGTCACTTCAAACGTGACCTAGTGTGAAAAACAATTCCTTTTATTGTATGAGTCAGATGCTTTGTGCTAATATAAAGGCATCTGCCTGATGGTTTAGAAACCACCCAGATCTTAGTACCTCTTTTCGGTACAGTGTAAGCTGTGTTAACAAAGCACGATTTGATCCTTCTGGCTTTGCTTGTCTTGTCTAAAAAGTGATTTTTTCCAATGAAAAGTTAAGAGAACTCACCAGTTTGAGTGGGGGGAAAGAGGGAACAGTCTTGCTAGTGTGCTTTGGCACCCTATGGGGACAGTTCTCTGTCCACAACAGGCCAGATGTGTGCGGGTACGCCCTGAGCTGCATGTGGAGATGGGTCATCCACCTCTGTCTTGCTGTGACCTAGGTCGCTCAATCGTTTCTTAACTTTGCTGTTTGATTGCTATTCTAGGAAGAGGTCTCCTGGCAGACTGCTGGTAAGCATGCAATTTGCAAGCTGAAGTGCTCTAGCAGGCTGATAAAACGAGAAACTCTTACTGGCTTGCTTGTGTGCGTACACAGAGGCTACTGCTAATCTCCGTGCCGAGTCAAAAATACTCAGTGGTGAATGATGTGGTTCAGATGGAAACATACACCACTTCTCTTTTTGCTTCCCAAATGCTTTTTTTTCCCTAATCCATCAAGCCTTTTCATGAACGCAGAGTGCAGGAGGAGTGCTGAAGAGGCTGCTCATCGTGTTCTTTAACATCTGTGTGCTGTATTTCCATACAGTGGTCATCTATGCAATACAAAGTATTTTGTCACCTGTGATGATAACTATTAGAAAAGGCCACTCACCCCAGATGTTAGGTAATGCTAATACTGAATCCGTTGGCTTGAAATTGATGCCATTTTGCCAGCAAAAAGAGAACAGTGAGGCAGTTCTGAGTTGAACCTTTTCTGTAGTTGCTGTGATGCTAGTTTCCTTGAGATTTAGTGAGGAGAGGGAGAAATTGGAAGCTATATTTTGTCCTGTAGGTGCTGTGGACTTCCACATATAGAATATTCAATGCAGAAATCCACCGTGGCTTTTCCAGGCCTTGCTGCTGAAGGACAGAGCGCTGCCTGCTGCTCTGCTTGGGTTGCTGGGGTTCACCAGGCGCTCCCCTTGTTGTCACAGCTGGGGTAGGTGTCATTGGTGAAGTGAACCCTCCAGCTGCTCTGTCAGCTAACAAAGATGGGAGTTCCAGCCCCTTTTTGTCTCCAGATTGGATTCTCATTTATTATGAAATGTTATTTTTTTCTTTAGATTTCTTTCACTCACAGACCTGTCTCCAAGAATGTGGATGCCCATTATCAGAAAAAGCAAAGTGCTTGGGAAGATGTGTGCGCTGCTTGATTACCTTAAATAAGGGATTTCATGCTTTTGAAATCTAATCGAGATGTATTCAGCAAGAAACCTTTCAAGAATGAAAGTATAGTTATAAAAACAAACAAAAACAACCAAACCACACAACTGAATGCCAAAACTCCGAAGTAAAAAATGCATGAACAAAATCTCATCTCCAAAATATACTCGTGGGTGGTAGAAAATCTATTTCCATTGTTCATTTTAGCACTGCTGTGTTGTATTTGTCAATCTAACGTTTCCTTAAGCATTATTACAATTGAGTGCTTATGATTTGTTTGGATTTTTTTTTCCCTCAAGTAACGGTAAAGCTGTAAACGTAAGTAGCTCAGGAGAGTCAGACTTTTCATCATGCTGTCATCTCAGTAACCAAATAGTATCTTATGGAAATTGCCTACTATATAGATTTTTTTTTCACAACATTTTAACTTAGAAAAAGTTTAGTGATTCTCTTTTTCTATTTTAAACTCTGTTTGTGAGGGTTATTCTACTCACGCTGACATAGGTAATACCTTGGGACTGGGCTGTACATATATTACTTAAGTATTGAAGGGACTGAGGTTTAATGCCATAAAAAAGGAAGCTGGTACTTGGTCACCCATGGTAAAACTATCCTAAAGTTGCTCTCTCAAACTGTCATTCGTCACTGTAACTGTCTGCCTCTAAGCCATGTTCAGCAAGGTATTGCTTGCTGAAATTCGTGCTGGTTTTGCCCTTGTGATTTGGTTTGCTTTCCTATTCTGAAATTGTAGTGACCCTAGAACCCACTCTGGGTTCTGTGCTTAAATGCAGAAATTTAGCCATATGTTTTTGCAGAGGAAAGTCAGCAAGCATTCAAGATGAAGTGGAACGAGTGTAAGGCCTAGAGAAACCCGGTCTCCTTACTGCGCGTGTAGGTTCTCTCCTTGCTGGCAGGTGCTCCAGTGTCGGTTGGAACGCTTTCAGTAATGACTTACCACCCTCTTGCTTTTGCAAACTTTTAGCATCCAGATACCCTAAACCACTGGTACCACTTGAGAAGCCCGCGAAGGAGGTAGTATCGCCAGAGACGACCAGTACTCTTGGTACAGTAAAAAACCAAACCTAAAAGTGTGTTGCTGAGACGTGGCATTGCATAAGGCCAGCGAGCTGCTTGTTTGACAGACGTTCTGCGTGCTTGTTGTGATGCAGTTGGCATGTGTTACTGCAAGAAATCAAAGTGCTCGGTTTTGGGTTTATTTACGTTACTATAAACTTGTGACTTCAGGCTTTATAATATAAATTGATATCATGACTTCAGTCTCGGAATGACGCGGTCCCCATGGGGACTTTAGGGACTTGGTCTTAATGTGAACGAAGAAATGTTTCAAGTCCTGGTCTTGTGGAAAGTCTTCTGAGCACCATAATTTCTAGGTAATCTAGACAAGTCTCCATAATTTCTAGATCATAATGGAGTGGAAATTTGAGGCTGAAACAACTTCATTCAGTTGGAGGAACTCGATGTTATGCACCTTATGCCTTTCCCTGGCAAAGTGCCACGCATTAAATTCTGTGGTCCAAACATAATGCGGAAATAGTATTACCGTTAAAAACGTAATTATTCAGAGTAACTGCCTTTACCCTTCCCTGTAATTAATGCTTTAGGAAAGGTAAAGTAAAAGATTGCCCTAATTAAAACTTGTTTTCCAATATTTGCATGTGTTTAGGCATGTAATACAGCAGAATAACTATCATGCACAGGCATTTTTTTAAGGTGGTCAATTAAAAACAAACAGAAGTCAGGCTCTGAGCCATTGCTGTGGCTCAAAATAATACATTTTGTAGTTATCGGGAGACAGGTTTTCCTTCTAGTTATCTTTCCTGCTGTGAGGGGTGCTTTTGATTTAGGAGAGATCACTTAAAATGCAACTTTTACTTACGGTGCAGCTCGTACCCTTCAGAGCAGTAGATGAGATGCACTTTGATCTCCATGTAACAGGCATGAATGAACTGGATCGTGTGTGTTCTGCGAACACAGGGGCACTGATTTAGTGTATAATTGGTATTAAAGAATGACATCAGTTTCTTACAGGAAGAATTTAAAAGTTTCTTGAATTATTTAAAGCTTACCCATGTGACTGAAAGCTCTTTCTTATAAAAAGGCAAAGCAAATGGAAAAAATGAGCTAAGTATATCATGCAAACGGTAATTAAGGAAGCTGCCTTGGATCTCTCTGCAGTTTCGTTGTTTTTTTTTTTTTGCTGGTAAAGAAATGGTTCAGATTGAGGAAAGGTAGACATGTGAGTTGTCTTGTGTTACCCCTCATTCATTTTCTTTCTTTCCCCTTGAATTGGCACAGTGTTATTTCAGAAACCAGAAAGCAGATGTTCTTGTTGCCATGTTATTGCTGTGTATGAGAACTTCCTCTAACATCTAGCCTGCCTTTTGGAATTTTTGGGATGTGACTAACCCGTGCCTGAAACAAACTCTTGCTTCCTCTGAAACACGGTGAGTTGGTTAAGGCAAAGCTGACAGAATGCATTTTTTAACCCTGTAGAGTGCAGATTTCATTCAAAACTATGGGATATGAAATCAGTGTTTTTCTGGAGTGTCCAGTTACCAGGGGATTGTATGTTAGTTGCTAATATATCTTCCCTTGCAGCCATAGCAGACCCTGATAGTCTTAATTGCACACACACAGAAATATATATATATATATATATATATATATGTGATATTTAGTCATTATTGCACTTAACACTGTTGACCTCAAAAACCTTGTTTGCTGGATCATTTGCCAGCTCCCGTTTATATGTGATGGGCTCTCGTGTTCATTCCTTTTTGGGTACTCTTTGCATTTTTGTATTTAATCCTGAAAAACGACCGTGCTTTAGCTCTTGGCAAATTCCATCTTGTCACTTTCTCAGCCTACTCATTTCTCTCTGACTTGTAAAAAGAGCAAATAGGAGCACTGGAGGACTACAGTGTTCTGTGTTTGGTGATGGGGCATACCCTGTGGCAACTCTCTCGTCGCCTTAAAGCAGTTGTAAGGAGCAGGGGGCCTGTTTTCTTCTCTGCTACTGCCCGTACCCATGGAGAAAAACTTTCCTCAACCCGCTTACTGAATACTTGGTAGCTTTTTGGGTCTTGGTGCACGTGCTGTAATCTGCTGCTGAGCAGCTGCTGTGTTTTGCTTTGGGAAGGAAGGCTTTCCTGCGTACGTGCCAGGTAGGAGAGGAGGCATTTCCAGACTTAAATCCTGCCATACCATGTGGCAGCAAGCACAGCTGAAGGCTCCTGCTTGACCTGGGGGAAGGACATGGTCTTGAAAAATCTTTTTTGTTTCAAAAATGTAAGAAATCTGAAAGGCTTCTACAGCGAGGCCAGCTTGAATTGAGAGGAGCCGGAGCCATGGGTGTCAGCGGTGGCCCAGATTTTGGTCCCAAAGCTCGCTTTTGGGAGGTGGCCTGGGACCTGTCAGCTGGACACCAGCAAGGCTTTCAGAAACCTCGAGGCAAGGCTGGGAGAAGGCGCAGGAAATGCTGAGTGGTTCTCATCCATGCCACGGACAGAGAGGTCTGTCTCTTTCTTGCTGCCGTCCTGTGTGTAGATTTGTGTTGCTGCAGAGCTCTGCCAGTTTCTTCACATCCAGGTGCTTTGTGTGAGCCGACAGATAACTGTTGCATTTCAGCCTGCTGCAGTTTTACCTGTAAATATCATCAGTTTCTGATTACTTGTACTGGGAAAATAACTTCTGGTCCTTTGCAGCTTTTGGCTGATCCATCCCTTCCTTAGTGCTGGCCAGTTTGGTGTAACTGTACTGTTAAGCGACAGTCGTGTCGCATTCAGAGTGTAAGCCATCAGTCTCCCTTAATATATGGTCCCATCCTTCACGGCAATCTGAATGGGGAGAAATTGGGTTTTGCTGGCTTTATTGGGTTTCATGGAAGACTCTAGAGAAAGGTGTATGGAACAAATTGATTCCTTTAGCCAGCTGCTCTTGTAAATACAGTTAGCTTCTATTTTCAGATGGCAATGTTTTTATTTCATTAAGTCCTGGCAATGGGTTGTTTTTTTTATAAAGCACAAGTAAAGATATGGTGTCACAGATGTGAAACAAACTGTTTTGTTCAGGATCAAGGGAAGTAAGAATTACTAGCCAAGTAAAGATTTTTGCCAGCCAACTTGCCTAGTAAAGATTTTTGCCAGTGACATTTTCTCCCAACCCCCCAATTTTCCTATTATTAGAGTATTTTATGGAGTAAAGGAAACAAAGCAAAGGGAATAGGTAGCTGCAAAAGTGCCAGCAGTGTTACAAGTACTCAGTCTGGTCCACCTTTTCTTCTTGAAAATGTCACAGGCTTCTTGTGATTCTCTGACCTCTCCCTAAACGGGATGAGCAGAACAAAGATGTGTTTGTGGTCCTGGTGCAGCATAAACGGCAGTGTCAACAGCGGCTGGTTCAGGTGGGAAGCGGATGTTACAGCGCAGTTTATTAGATCTGATTTATTGGAAAGCAAAAGTCTTTGGCTTGTTAATGTACTTGCATGGATTGGATGGTAGGAACGGATCACGTTGGTCTTACCTCCAGGTGCTGCTTGTTACAATCTTTGCAGCTGGAGACAAATACAGCTGAGTTTTTTGTGACTTCTGATCTTTTGTAGAAGCTCAGTTAAAAAACAAACTAACAAAAAAAACCACCCACAAGCAAATATATATGAATTATATAGATCTATAGATCTACTATACTATATACTAAATATATGTATCTATATTATATGTAGATAATAGATCTACTGTCAACCTAATCCAGGTTGTTGCAAAGGGAGTGCCCCAGTCCCCCCCACCGACCCCACAGCCTCTGGGTGTGCAGTCCCAAGAGGGAATTTAGGAGCAGGAGGAAAAATATCCAGTTGCCTTCTACAGCAGCAGTGTGAATTTAGATCCCTTCAAGGTACGATTCTGCATTTGACCTCAGCATTAATCTTTTCTCCTGGGAAGCGCCATAAGGACTTTCTGCCTCAGGCTGGAGTTTCTTCTCTCCTGTCCCCGTGGGAGCCCCGTGTTGCTAACAGCATGTATGGTGACTTGCTCTAGTGAGCAGTCTTCCAGGTTTCTTTCTTGGTTTTACCAAATATTTGCAATTATATTTGGGAGCTTTGTTGACCTCAACATTTCTCTGACCCCTTGTGAATAGGTAGGGCGCTGTTTTTCGCCTTCCTCTGGCTGTCTCTTCAGGATTATTCCTCCTGGGATCTCCGGCTGCCTGCATGTAGCGCATCGCTTAGCTTCAGTGCTGCCAAAGGCATCCTCAGCCTAAATCCGTCCCCTTCCTCCCTGCTGGAGCGGAGGCTGTGCAAGGTCTGTGAATTTTGGAACAGCTGGTGAGAATGAGAGGAGGGAAGGATGCCAGAGGCACACTGAGGTCAGGCCCCATCATATGGCACAAAACAAGTAGTAGGAGCACCAGTTTAATCCAAGTCTCCAGTAAGTATTGGCATTACTGGTGTGTCACCAGTGCAGGCAATTCCCTATCGCTGTAGCAGAGGCTACTTTCTACTGCCAAGGGGAAAAATGTTAAATAGATCAGGTTCTGTATTTCCTTCTTACCTTTTGTTAGAAAACAAACCAAGCTTGTTCTGCGTGCAGGAAGCCTCGAGGATTCAGCTGTGGTTTTGCATTTAGAATTCACTAGTTCTCCAGCTGATTGTTGTGGCTGGAGGATGCAACTTCATTGCTTACAGGAGTTTGCTGCTTTCTCACAGTTGAAATTGTTGTAAAGGAAAGGTCAAAAAAAAAAACTAACAGTGAAAAAGGGAAAATGGGCAAAGCTGAAATATGTTAAATGGCAGAACCCACTCTTTTATAAATTGTCATCAGTTAGATCCAAGGGAAGATTAAATGGCATTGGGATTAAATAAATGGCTCAGACGGGTAGTTCTTTGTAAGGCAGAACTCCCAGAGCAGCTTCAGAGGGAGTGTGTGCACAGCTGTGCTTTCACTTGGGCTGAGGCTTGAGTTAGCTCTGCAGTTGAAAGCTGCATAGGTGCACTGAAACTGTGCCAGATAATCCTCTGGAAGGAAGGCTCATGCCTGCCAAAGCCTGCAGAAACACTGGGCAGGAGAAAAAAATATCCTTTTTTCTTCTTTTTTTTCCTTTTTCCTCCTCCAGAATAAAGTCAATTGCTTGAAACAATTAACTCAGCACTGTCTGCTTAGAGACTACTGGCTTTACTCTTCCTTTGTTGTTCTCCCTCCTTATTTATATGACTTTATTTATAAAATCAGCAATCTTAACAATGTCAGGTCACTTTCATGAACAGAGTAAAATGTTTTTTTTTTAGTAGGACTTAACATTCGCATGCAGGAGAAATTACTGAATAATGGAGCTGCGTAACAACCCAGCAGATACTCTGTACTCTTATACATAAAAGCCAAAAGAAAACGCTTTGAGGTGAAGTTCCATGTAAAATAGATTTAGTTTTCACACTATATCGTATAGCATTCGCTTCTCCAGCAGTTTGTCAGAGACAGCTGGTATTGCGGCTTGGTTTTAACTATGGAAGGAGTCAGGTGTTAGTCTGACCGGTTTCACAAATGCAGCAAGAAGGCTTTGCTAAATTACTTGGGGAAGGGAAGAAGAAAAGCACCCAAGTGCTGAAAGTAAGGTTTGTCCTGGTACCTTTAGCATTAAGTAAAGAGTTAAGAACAGCTTAATTGCTACTGTGTTCTCTGCTCCTTGGGCATTTAATACAGAGTGGAAGAAGTTACCTGAGGGTCATTTACAGCTGGAACTTAAATTAGCAACAGCTTCTTACAGTGTTCTTTATTGTTGATAGGTATCAATGGTTTCTTAAGTACTTCTAGGGAGCTTATACTTTTGTTTTTATTGCCACAGTGCAGTGAGAAACTATCAGCAGCAAAATGATGCTTGCTGTGAGCCTGGAACTAACAGAACACCGCTCAGTTTATCTGTCTGCTCGACTGCGCTCATTCTGTGTAGCTGCCATCCTTCTGAGACAGATGAAAAGCATTAAACTCTGCGCATTTAAAATTATTTCAGGGAAAATCTTATTTCTGCAGTCTTCCTTGAATCCAAGGTCATCCTCAGGCAGGGGGTGAGACTTCCCATTTCAGAGCAGGCTGATACCCAGCGGTACATGATTTACCACTGGTTTGTCTTGAGTTTTCTGTAACGTTCCTGGTACAATTCTCTTAAAGGAGGAAAAAATAATCCCACTCACCCTGTCAGACTTAGTCTCTCCTCCTTGTGGTACCGCACTGCCTGTGCGTGGTGTTGGCTGGGGTGGTGCTGCCTGACTGAGTACAGGTGCTGGTGCTGCAGGCGTCATGGGAAGCGCTGATCTTGCCGGCCTTGAACTTGCCCTACCAGTGGGCATCGCTGTGCCTCTCTCTCGATATTAACCAAGGAGCTTTTTCTCATTTCAAGACCCCTGGCTGCTGCAGAAGGCGGAAGCCTGCACTCCCTGCCTGGGAATGAGAGTAACAACAGCAGGGGCCTTAGAAAAAGTGAGCGAGCGTAGCACGGACCTGGAGCCCCTGTTACAGGCTGTTGGGGCCGCTCTCCCCCAGCACAACCACATCACCCCAGTGCTGCATGGGCTGCTGCCAGCGTTCGATGGCCTGCCTTTGTTTGAGAGCCAGCGATGCTCTCTGCTCTTCATAAACTACCTTTTTTCTTCCTTTCCTGGGAAAAGAAGTGTGGCTTTGAGCAGCTGGGGGAAGGGCATAAGGAAAAAGAGGGGTGGGAAGAAATCAGCTCATCTCTTTAAACTCATCTCTCAGTTCAGATTTCGTTTAAAGAACAGGACCTGGGGGGAACATCATTAAATAAAGGATCTCGTGACTGTGCGTATACCTCCTTAGATATTTCCTGAGCGCTCGCATGCGTCACATCAGTGATGCCAGCACTTCTCTATTACAAAGTGATGAAAGCCTGTACTAGATCAGATCTCTTTGGTTGCGCGTAGAGCTCTGATAAGTCCTGTTAACAAATCTTTTGTGGTGTCCCACAGAACTGTTTTGCTTATCCTCTTAAATGAAAGTGCTACAGAGGCCATCCTAGAAGCGATTCTCACACCACGATAATACATAGATCCTGCGATCTGATTTCCAGTTCAGTGCTGTTGTGGAGCTGCTGCTCTGCTCAGCTGAGAACCGCTGAAGCGATGGATAGATGCATAACCTCAAACCAGGGAGGCACAGGAAAAGACGGAGCTGGCGGAGAAGCCAACACCTCACCTTACTGAAAAGCAGCTAGAAGGAAATATTTGGATTAGATTAATTCCACTATAATGTTAGCCTAAAGTATTTACCTGGTCTTTTTCCGCAGCTACTGGGAAAGGTGTTAATAATCCCAGGGGAGGATTTGTTCATCCAAAGGTAGACGAATTTGCTGTACCATTGAGCAATGTCCCTCCATAAGCCTCTGGGAACTCATTTCACTCCCTGAGCTTTGAAACAGGATGAAGAGAGAAAAAACAACCTCCATCTGGGATGATGGGCATTATGGTTCTACAAATTTGTTTGCTTTTTTTCATGGCAGGGAATTGTGATTTTGTGGATGGCTCACTTCAGTCAGGGATTGCTACAAGAATGTATTTCCTGGCAGCGCTCTGGTATCTTCTCTTTTTTAAAATCTTTGTTAAATAATATTTCACATGTACTTCTGCGGTGCACAGATCAGAATACCATGTTGTTGTTCGTATTTACTCTCAGATAGTATCTCTAATGTTTCTGACATTTCTGTATAAACATTTCAGCTGTTTTTCTTACCATTTTTCCATTTCTCTGTGAAGGTGACAGCTCAAACCCTGTATTTCTATATTTACCCTGCATCTCTATTACAAACTGCAAGTCCTTCCTGGCTTGTCATATTTTAGTTGATTAGCCCCCTTGAATCTTGAGGAAAGCGTCTTATTTCACGTTTTGCAATTGCAGTTTGAGACATTGTGAAGCATTGCAAATTGTTTTGGCAATTTATGTTTTGAGTGGAAATGAAAGGCTGAACTTTGAGTTGACAAGGCACTGATAGAGGCTTGGATTAGATCAGGGATAATTGTCATGACGAGGAAGGCAATGATTTGGATTTCTGGACCTAGACAGGCAGCTAGGAGGAAAATTACCCCTTGCCATTTTATGCTTTGTCTTAGGGTTGTCAGGGTTTCCACCTTAGGTCTGTGTTTTGTTTAGCATCTTTAAAGTGATGTGGTGTATTACACTTCTGGGAGAGCTAATTGGATGAGTGTGTTGTATACTCCCCATATTTGCCTGTGAACATACAGTAAGCACTGAAGATAAAAACGGAAATGAAGTTGTGTGATACTTAACCAATACTATCCTGTATCTGATGAGAAATCATGTCTGTTTCCGTTGCTAAATATGTCTGTTCTAAGGAGTAACTACTGACCACAGCACGTCTGCAAGGTTTGCTGAACACATGGTCCACTAGATAGAGCGGTGGTTTCAAATAAAGATGAGTTCCTTCTTCTGCTTCGAGGTTTTTCAGGGAGGAAAACGGACGGTGATCTCGGTGTAACTCTGCAGCATTAGGGTGTAAATCAGTCTCCAACGCCCATAGTGCCTGCCGTATTTGTATTTAGGCAGAACGTTTTGGACATGGTTATCTTTTTGCAGGTAATAGAGAAAAAATATTCTATCTTGTCCTCTGTCTATTCATCTCTTATTCATGCTTTGCTAAGCTTTCTCTTCTCGTGTGCATGTGACTGAACTGGCTAACAGTGGAGCATATATTTAGCACTGTACGAGTCAGCATCCTTTCTTGTCTTGACTGGTGAAGTAACAGGAAATCATTTGTGAGTTATAACAAATGATGGAGATATTTTTCTTTACTGCCAACTTTTGGATTGTTCTTTTCCCATCTGGAATGTTATGGGAACCCAGTTGAAAATCAGTGAAAATGGTTTTTCAATTTTGTTCTGACTTAAGTACTGAGGTGTTTTTTGTTTTTTTTGCAGCTTTCATAAACCTTGAGGAAAAGCTGAGAAGGAATAGAGGGGGATGGGCATGTGGCTTAAGAGTTCATTCATGGACTTACTTCATACATTGGTCAGAATTTACTTTTAAGGATCCACCTCTCTGGATGCTGAACAAAGCAGTCAGTAATGCACATCTCATTTTCATGCTCCAGTCCAGAATTTTTGTCTTGATTCTCTTACGAATGTCACCTACAAAGGAGTATTTCTCTTTAAGAGGCACAAAAACTACAGTGATTTTTGGTTCTGTGGAAGTGAGCCCTTGCTGTCCTCATGATGCATATTTGCATGATGTGCTGAAATGACCTAGACAGGCAGTTTGGAGGAAACTGATGTTCCAGGTTGAATTTGAGGCAAAACCCTCCCTAATTTGCAGATGAGACACTAACCATCCTCTACGGTGAGGTCATTATGGAGCTAGATGATTAATATCTTTCATGTTCTTTCCTCATGCCACCTTGATATTCATTGTTAAATTATTAATCTTAGAAACTTGGTCACTATTTAAGCTATAAATCACTTCTCATATTTGTCTTTAGATTTAACGAAGCTCAGCTGTAGCACATAGCTTCCTTCATAGAGTGGCCCTAGCTACCGTGCCTGTTACCACTGTCACTTGTTTCCTGCTCTTGGGTGACAGTAACAGGTTTAGCTGTAAAACTTTATAGCAGTGTTAGCTGCAATTTGAAGAAAAGGTAATAATACGTGCCTTTAGGCTTGCTAGTCCCCTTGTATTCTAGTTCTTGAATTGATCATTCAAAAACTGGTGATAACTGTTTTTAGTAACCATCTGAAAAATACACCCCCCCCTTAAGCAGGTTGGGTTTTTTGTCAGCAAAGAATAATAATCTTATGACTAAATTGCAAGTACTGTCTTGGTTTAAATTGACTACAGTTGGCAGAGTTGATTTAGCCCATTGGATTTGGGCCACGTTGTGGATAATGGTGTTATTTATGTCGCCAGTTTTGTATTCCTATTTTTGATTCTGTTTAAAAATAAAAAGTTTTTAGCAAAAAGTGATACTTGTGAATTCAAAAAGGATTAAGAACAGATTTAAGAGGCAGCTTTTTTTTTCTGTTCACCAGGCTCCATAATTCAGGGCTAGTGACCTGTATTGCACTTGAACATTGGTTTATAACTTAATTTAGGGTAATGAATGTCAGTTTGGAAACAGTAGTATTCCTTATTCTGCCATTTCATTTTATTCCTTCTGTGATAAGATGAATACTGGCATCTTACTTAGCATGGTGCTATAGGATGAGCATGGTGGCCATAGGTGAATGGCTGTCCTGAAATGCAATACTGGAATACTTTTTTTTTTTTCCCCCTTTTCAGTCATGTATATTCTGAACTGTTGAATTCTTACTGAATTCAGTTCTTGGAAGCGGGTTTTGCAGTTATGATTCCTTTTTTCCCCCTCTGGTAAAACAAGTGAAGGGCATGTTCCTTTGCTGTGCTCTCTGAAGACTTTTTTCCTTTTTTTGCTGAGCCTTGAAAACAACTTCTGACGGATAAATTGTGAAATGGATTTTGGAGTAGGGTACCTAAAGGGTTTTTAATTGTTTTAAGGCAGTTAATTGTTTTTTTTTTGTGAGATGTGTTCACCTGGTGCCTTCATGTCTTGCAGAGTTTCAAAGCATGTTGATGTGGTGGTATTGGAAGTGATTTTGTGTTTAAAAAAAAAATCGAAACAAAAACTTGATTTGTGCTTTCATGCACAGTGGTTATTAATTCTTTTGGCATTAAATTTCTTTCTTTTTTCTTTCCTCCCTCTAATCTGCTAGCTTTAAACTAGGCCTCAGGCCTAGGGCTGTGAGGAATCGGGCCGCTCCGGCCTGCTGCGCTGGCGGCATTCACTGAAGCCATCAGTGAACTCTTCTTCACGCGCCATGGCTGGGTTTGGTGCTCCATGGGGAAAACTTTTTTCCTTGAGCCTGGTCCTGAGCAACCTGGTCTGATTTGGCCCTGTGGTGGGCACGGCTGGGGCTGGATGCTCTCTTCAGGTTGAAGATATCTGAGACATCTGTGTCCTGGCTCCTGTTTTTATTTCAACATAAATAAAGGGAGCTACACTTCAGGCACGCTTCCAGATGAGTTTTAATACTTTTTTAAACTAGAAGAAAGCTCTTAGGGTGATGGCAAGAAGACAGTCTGCTACACAGGAGCTCCCTGTGGCCAGCCTCTGAGGTGGTGCCACCATGCTGTCCTTAGCGCCCTCTCTTTTAACACTTGACTGCAGTGGTGCTGTTAAAGGAGCTGGTCCCCTTATGTGCCCTGCTTCCTGAAAGGGGTATTTAGCAGGAAACCTACACTACCCAAACAGGTTCTGTCAATGAAGTAGTGATTTCCACTTATATTCAA
The DNA here is from genome assembly GCF_964034855.1 of Anser brachyrhynchus. NCBI lineage: Eukaryota > Metazoa > Chordata > Aves > Anseriformes > Anatidae > Anser > Anser brachyrhynchus. Next base: position 149,731,357 of record NC_137695.1, on the reverse strand, counting down.
TCCCTTGCCGACTCCCCCTAACTTGTGCTGGCTCATCTCTCCTCTTCCCCCAAAGCAGTGTCCCCCAGCCTCCCTCCTATTAAAAGCATCCCAAGGCCCTCCTTGATTTATGTTCCGAAGGAGGAGAGTTATGTCACTTCTAGTTAATGTGTGTTGAAATTCCCAGTATTTATGGATTTAAAGATTGTTTTTTTGACTTTTTTTTTTCTCCTGCCAAACACTTGTCCTCAATTCCTTCTTTTGGTAACGTTTCTAAAATCAATTATGCTCAGTGTTCTAGCTTTTTAATAGCTTTCTTAATACACTAATTAGTGTAATTATGTAGACTGTTGTGTGCTGTCGATCAGTTCTAGTTAAATCCACAAGACTAATGCTCTGAAATGTAGTTTTGTTTGACAAACCAAATAGTCTTCTGTATCGGTACCTCAGACATTTCACTTGGGCATTATCTAAACTAACTGGCTTATCATAACCACGTTTTAAAATCAGGGCAGACTATGAAGAGGTGTCATGTTTTCCTCAGAGCTAAAAGGAGTGCTTTCTGGGAGTTTGTATGCTGTTACGGATCTTTATTGTTACATCCTATGACTAGCCTTAGTGTACGCAGCACTTCAGTGGGGGTGGTTTTCATGTAATGGCTTCCCATGAGAGCAGGAAGCTGTGGAGGGCAGCACTCCAACCTCCTGTGGTTGGATTCAGGATTTGGGGATTTTGTTGTCTCGTGGCATCCAGCAGGATGGAAGAAGAGGAGGTTAGGAAAGCTGCATCACAGATGCGATGGTCTTAATTTCGGTTGCCAGCCCACTAATAAGGGAGTCTGGAGCTCTGGGGAGCAGTGACCTTGGTAAATCTCTTTGGTTCAGGGTGGCTCTGATGTTCCCAGAAGTTGTAAGAATTGCTTTTCTCTGGTCTTGGAGAAAAGCTGCTGGAATGACAGTAGTGGTGTGTGCAGACAGCTCGCTCTTTCTGCATTCTTGTAAATGCTTCTCTTACCCTGTGAGGATGGAGGGAGACCATATGCAGGCAGGTACAGGTGCTTGTGCTGGGAAAATGGTTCCAAGCCCCAGCCCATCCTTCCTGAACACAAGCTGAAAATTTTAGCGTGGCTTCTTGTGGCTGGGGGGCACCTGAGATGCCTGCAGCTGTGTAAATCTCGTTCTTGCAGGGCTCGCCTCTGGGGCCCACAGGCTGTTCCTTGGCTCTGCTTCACCCTGAGGTTCTAGGCTGTGAATCCCATTGTGTTTTCTAGGGGGAGAGGGAGAAAAAAAACATTATGTATTTCTTTAGCACCCAGGCTGTGCTTCTTTTACTTGCCTGGAGAGTACAAGTGGCCATGTCTGTGGAGCTTGGATAGTTTGTTGGGCAGGGGGAGGAAACAGCTCTTCAGCAGACTTCAAAAGTCTTTGTAGTCTTAAGACTTCAAATGATTTGAATTCTTTTGGTTGGCTATTGGTGTTTTGGCGTTACCATTTTATTTATATTTTTGAGGTTAATTTAAGTGAATATATTAGCTTTTCCTCGACAGTAGCTTTGAGTATAGCAGCTCCCTTGGATGCAGGGATACATGCTGCAACCTGCACAGCTCAGGCATGGTGAAGATGATGCCCAAATGCTTTACAGCCTGGGTTTGCAATGCTAGCTACTGTGGCTGCCCCAAGTATGCTTGGGGTAATGATGTAGGCTCCTCTTGTATTTCACCATTTTACCGGTCTCTAATGTCATAGTATTTTTTCTTTTATTCTCATACCAGATGTTAAAATATGCCTGCTGTGGGAACAGAAGTGGTAGTGTTTTTTTGCAGGCTGGAAGAAAGAAGCTTGTCTGCTGCATGCTTAGAGTACCCCTAAAAACAAATACTAAAATACAGTTCTCTTAGATGTCCTGTTTTTTTCTAATTTTAGGGTGTTTTTTCTAATTTTCTTGTTTAATCGTGTTAATAAAGATGGCTATTGGGCTGTTCTAATGTGTGCTGTTGGTTTGCATTATCAGTTATAAATACTAGCTTAATCTAGTAAAATCAATTGGAGAGATTTTGTGGCTTTTAATATCATAGGATCTTTTTAAAAAGAAAAATACAGATATGTGAAGCGTTTTTACTTCAAATTTTAAATCTATTAAATACCTACTTTTTGCCTGCTAGTAACTTGGTAAATGCTTTTTAATGTAATAAACTGAATTTGTGATGAACTAGCTAACTTTCTCATTTCATTTTGACTTCTCTAGAGAAGTTGGAGGTTGCGCCGCCATCTCCAGGACAACTGAAACATGGTAAAATAAGAACGTTTGCTGAATGTAGTTCGGTACTGTGAAGTCTTTGTGTTCGAGTTGCTTCATCTTTCTCCTACAAGCATTGGCCTGTCCTCATCCCTGTACTGTGGAGTAGTGGAAAACCAAAGCAAGCACCTAAAGTCACCGTGCCTTCTTTATTTCGTAACACCTCAGCTGGTGAGAGAATGTGTGCCATTTAGTGAAAGTAGGACAGAAAGCCCAAACAAGGGTGCACTGTTCAAAGCCAGCAGCAAGCATTGTTCATCTCAGCCAAGCTGCATTGATGACGTAGTACTTTGCAGATTTTTTTTTCCTCTTTTAGCTCAAAACTAATGATTTTCTTCAAGTCACATGTATTTTAAATAGACTCTAAAGTGGGGTAAAATTGTAAAGAAATTGGAAATAGATTTGGTGGTCTTTATAGAACCATGATTTTTCACATTCCACCTTATCTTACAAGGCAGGGCATTTTTATGGTTTCAAGCTCTGTCAGTGAGCAAGTGCATTTATTAGAGTATTCTCCTACTCTAGGTATTTATACTCATATTATTTTTTTTCCATTGATCACTGGACTTCTGTTTAATACATGGCTTCTAAAATTCTATCAATGTCAGTAAGAATAAGAGTCCCATATGTAGCTCTACAGTTTAGGTACCAAAAACTTTCAAAATATGCGTACCTTTTTGCCTTTTTTTTTTCTATTTAGCTTTTTGGGGTTTTTGTCCTGCTATTTAAAAAAAAAAAAAAAAATCACAGAATCACAAGTTCACACATTGTGTGCTTTTAGTCTTTCATCTCTTCATTTAAGAAGGTATGTATGTTCTTAAAGTCAGTACATAAGTCCAAACTTGTTATAATACCTAAGCATGAAACACCTTGTCACATTTGTTTTTTGTGATAATGGATTCATGGTGTTTTTAGAGGTAAACCCAAAAAAGAGTTCTGCTGGTTTCTTTTCACCTGACTGTGAAGTTCATGCACTCTTCTTGCTTCTCTGTTCGTATGTTTGCACCTCTGAAAGTTCGTAAAATGTGATTATTGATCCTATCTGAAATGGGGGAAAAATAATTAGCATTTTCAATGTTAGCAAAAAAATAAAAGTGAAAAGAACTTATTTTCTAAGCTGTATTTTTAGTTTAGTAGTCAGTCCTTGGTGCTGTATTTAGTTTTAGGATGCTAGCACCTTGAGACTCAGCTGGAGGCCACGCTGTGCAAATTCAATCCCAACTCCACAGGAAGCTTATAAAATAAGACCTGAGAGAGAAAATGGAATGGGACAAAAAGGAGCAGTAGCACTGTGCTTGTTAAAAATTATTTAGACCAGGGTGTTCCAAGATCCTGCAGTAGCAAATAGTTTAAAGTACGATTTACTTGGAGTTTCGGGAAGGAAGAAGAAAAAAATGCATCAAACAAAAGATGGAACCTGATTTCTTAAAATTTTGAGGAGCAGCTTCAAGCCAAACTTGTCTTCAGCATGGTGCCCAAACAAAATGCTGATACAGAAGTTTGGGCTGAATAGTGAGATAATGAGCACTGCACGACACACTAGTGAAAGCTACCATTATAAACTTGGCTGAAGGAGTTTTGATTAGAATTGGCTAGCGCTAGGCAATACTCCTAAAATAGGATTTTTTAGGAATGATTGAAGAAGATGGACCTCTTGCACTGGGATAGAGAGGGAATTGTAGAGAAAGTGAGGGCTTTAATTCAAGTGAGAGAATAATGCAAGGAGAGTTTGCAATAATGCAAGTGAGACAGTTTGGCAGCCTTCAGCGATACTGCAATATCAACTGGAAGAATTGTAAATAATATCAAAGTTTGTGCAGTGTTAAATATTTCTCTTATGCACTAGTAGATGTACGTGGCTTTCATCCAAATGTGTACAAGTATTTGAAAAGAGTAAGCCCGTTCACCTGGTTCTTCACAAGCCATTAATAAGACTTACGTAGCAAAGGGCTTAGCAAACCTGCCGGAACTAAAAACAGGGCACTAAAAGTAGTAATAGGAAGGGGGTTTTCTGTATGTTAACTTTGCTTCTCTTAAAGGTAGAAGTAAATTCACATTTCGGTTGTTTGAGTGAACTAGTAAACTCTTATAAATATTATCTTTTTGTTACTTATTTCTTTTAGTGTTCTTCCACAATGCATTGCCTTTTGTAGGGTTTGGATTTTTGGATAACGCAATTATGATTGCTGCGGTAAGTTCATTATTTGATTCCTTGATCAAGCTGATACAATTCATATTATTTATGTACTAAATGACTAAATGAGAGCTTCAGGAAGACTCCTCTCCCTCTGTATCAACTCACTAATTTCTCTGGTAACATTTTCATTAGTTTCCATGTTATGAGCAGTTGATGCAGTTCTGTATTAACTAATTATAATGCAACACTGAATAGGTCTTGAGAATTCTTTACTAATGTGTCCCTTTATTCTCAGCGATGCAAGCGCTGTTAGTGCTGATGCTGCTTTGTACTCATGTGGCATGGCATTGCTCAGTAACAACCTTTAAATATTTTCCTGTTCATTTGGAAGATGAAATGGGCTGGTGGAACAGGAAGATGAATCGAGACCAAAGATACTGTTTCTTGGGTAGTATTGTCGTTGACAATGTAGTCTTAATCATGGGATAATTCAGGTGGGAGGGGACCTCAGGAGCCACTAGGTCAATAGTCTTGCTCCTGTTGGGGACTTTCTCAAGGTTTTTAGTCAAACATCCTGCTCAAAGCAGGGTCAGCTGAAAGGTCAGACCAGTTCATGGTTGTATCTGGTGGCATCTTGAAGACCTCCAATGGCAGAGACTGCACAACCTCTCTGGGCAGCCTTTTCCAATGCCTGACTGTCCTTGTAGGGAGAAACGTTTTCCTGTCCTGCGCATCATTCTGTCTCTAAATTGGAGAGACCAAATGGACCACTTGGTGGATAAGGAGTTGGCTGGGTGGTCACACTCAGTTGCGGTCAACGGCTTGATGCCCAGCTGGAGACTGCTGATGAGTGGTGTTCCTCAGGGGTTGGTAGTGGGACCAGCGCTATTTAACATCTTTGTCAGTGACATGGACAGTGGGATCAAGGGCACCCTCAGCAAGTTTGCCGACGACACCAAGCTGAGTGGTATGATCGACATGTTGGAGGGAAGGGATGCCATCCAGAGACATGGATGGGCTCAAGAGGTAGATCTGTACGAACCTTGTGAAGCTCATTGAGGCCAAGTGCAAAGTCCTGCATCTGGGCTGGGGCAATCCCAAGCACAAATGCAGATGACAAGAGAGTAGCCGTGTGGAGAAGGACTTGGTGGTGTTGATGGGTGAAAAACTGAACGTAAGATGGCAACCCAGAAAGCCAACTGTATCCAGGCTGCATCAAAAGAAGTGTGATCAGCAGGTCAAGGAAGGTGGATTCATCAGCTCTACTTTATACAATTGAGACCCCACCTGCAGCACTGGGTCCCCCAGCACAAGAAGGACCTGTTGGAGTGAGTCCAGAGGAGGCTACAAGAATGATCAAAGGACTGGAGCACCTCTCCTACAAAGACAGACTGGGAGAGTTGGAGTTCTTCAGCCTGGAGAAGAGAAGGTTCCAGGGAGACCTCACAGCGGCCTTCCAGTACCTAAAGGGGGCCTACAGGAAAGCTGGGGAGGGACTCTGTCAGGGAGCATAGGAATAGGAGAAGGGGAAATGGTTTTCAACTTAAAGAGGGTAGGTTTAGGTTAGCTATTGGGGAGAAATTCTTGACCATGAGGGTGGTGAGGCACTGGAACAGGTTGCCCAGAGAAGCTGCGGATGCCCCATCCCTGGAGGTGTTCAAGGCTGCATGGGGCTTTGGGCAGCCTGGTCTGTCCCTGCCCATGGCAGGAGGTTGGAATTAAATGATGCTTAAGGTGTCTTCCAACTCAAAAAGTTCTGTGATTCTGTATCCAACTGGATGATCTCTTGTTCTGATTTATGCTGCTTTTCTCTCATCTTCCCTTCATGCATTGCTGTTCCATCTGCAATTCAGTGTGATTTTGTGTTTCTTCAAGTGAAGATATAAGGAGCTATGATACTACATTTTATCTGTTTGCTCACTGTTTCTGGAAGTTTGCTTTCAGAGCTGTGTATTACATTAAGAATTATGCTTGGGAAAATGGTATGCAGAGGGATTACTGTTCTGTCCATTAGGTGGCCATTATGAGATAATATAAAATATTAAAGTAATATCTGAAGTAGATCCTTGTCCTAGGAGGAGATGCATATGCTGGGAATGTAAGCGCTGTGCAGATCTAATAGAAGTAATGTCAGTTTATCCTTTGAGTTTTAACATAAACAAGTAGTGAACAATACCTTGCCAGCTGAATTAGTATCATCTGTTTTAAATCCATAGCCAGCAAATAATGAGGAAACTCTTATTTTTCAGGGAACCCAAATAGAATTGTCAATTGGAGTTATCCTAGGAATTTCAACCATGGCAGGCAAGTAATAAGGAAATGTAGTATGCATAGACTCATGTGACACATTCCTGTATTTTAGGCTGAAAATAGGCCACGGAGCTTGAAATGGCTCTCCTTCGGTCTTGCGGCAGCCTTTCATAATAAGTAAGCAAGGATGTGTTCCATTTGCAGAAATGGGATTTCAGTTCAAATAAGTTTTGAAATGCTTCTGTGTTTTTTGTTTGTTTTGTTTTAATCTAAAAGTTCAAATCCTGGGTAACTTAAAAACGGGTATTTGCATTTCTGTAATGAAAATGCTTTTAATTCCCCAGGACCTGATATTTATATATGTATTTAAAAGCTGCTGTTTGCTTGCAGCTCTATGTGCAGATCGGTGTTTGATTTTCCTTTACGGTGTTGTCCGGTGTTCTTGGTGGTTTCCCTGCCTCCATGCGACGCCGTGCAAAGGCGCATAAAGAGCCCTGTTCCAGCACTGAGCCAGCACTCGTAATCTCTGCTTGACTGCCTCAGTGCCTCTGCAATGTGAGAGAAAAAAACTGCTCACGAGCACACCAACTGCAGGTGTAGCTTTGCTTGTAGAGGAAAATTTGTAGAGCAGAACAAGTGAATCTTTTGGAAACTTGCAGCCCTCCGTTGCAATGCAAGACAGGCACAAGCAAGTTAATGTCAGTAAGACCTGCAGTGAAATCATGTATTTTAAGCCTGTAACTTTTAAGTAATACATATTAAATCCCATGTAGTATTTATTCCTAAACTGACACAAGTGTGTAGAAAGCATGCCTGCTTTTGAAATGTTTAACAAAGCTGCATATACAAGTAGCATCTCCTATTTCCAGTGCTTCTGTGCCTCTTTGGGCACTGCAAGGCCTTTTTGGCGTCCAGTGTTAGCTGGATGAAACTCAGCTGTGCGTGGTCATTGTTTACTCTGATCTGAAAAGTTGTTACACCGATTTCCAGGTCGTCATCTTGCATTTGTGAAGCTGTCCTCATACACATGGAGAAAACATGTTGTAATTCCTGCTATTGTCTGTCCAGCTGCTGTTATTCGAAGTTGTAATAAGGCCAGAAGATGAGCTCTAAATAAAAAAACAATGATTCTAGTCTTCTATGTGACATATACTGATAAGGGCGGGGTCCACAGCAGGGGGTGGTGGAGGTGCTTTTTTGTATGTGTTATTAAAATAACACTTTCCCCTTCTCTTCCCTGTTTCCATTTCCAGCTGCTGCTCTGGGAAACCTTGTTTCAGATTTAGCTGGACTGGGGTATGTCCAAATTTGTTTTAAGAATTTATTTTTTGCTCCTTTGAAACCACTGTTGGTGCTAGTGAACTAAAACACAAATGCTCAACTTATTTTTTCTCAGCTCTTGAATTATCCTTCAGTAAACCGTATGACTAGTAGTGTATTCTGTCCTTGAGGAGAAGTGGAGATAATTGGTTGTTATTGTTGAGCTTAAAACTGCAGCGCCATAGTTTTGAAACAGAGAATAACTATTTTGCTGTTTAAAATATTACATATTTAAGCGGTAAAATTGGAATTGGTATTTAACAAGATTCAATGTGTTTTGTAGGTACTGCTTGCTTATAAGGAAGTATTCGAATTTTTTGTCACAAAATGAGTGTATTGAAATTATGTGAGCCATGTACATTAATGAGACACTGCGTAGAACATAACCTGAAGGCTTGGCTCTAAAGTCACTGAGCTGAAGCTCAAGATATGTTAAATGTCTTTGAACAAAAGTGAGAACATTCACATAAAAGAAACTCAATTTAGCTATTTCTATTCCAACACCTTTTCAAGAAAAGCACGTAACGGTGAATACAGCTTTCCCCAGGCTCTGGAAGCTTGGAAGGCATATTGCAGGAGGGTTCATCTTATTCTTGTATCGTGCAGTCCTGGGTGCTTCTGCAGTTCCTGTAAGCACTTTGTCTCAGTCATTGTCAGATCAAGTGATGAACTATGGGGCCTTCCCTCTGACCCTCTATGGCTACTGCTGCGAGCAATTTGGAAAAATGTTTTTTGGGGGGGAAATTGTATGTTGTTGTGTTATAGACTATGCCTCATCAGGTACTGGTATGCCTAGATCTGAACACATTTCCTTCTCAGATGTAAAGTTATATCTGTGGAAAGAAGGAAATAGCTACACATCTAGGTGTACCTATCTCTTGCAATTAAGTCAGTATTGATGTTTGAGCTATTATTTCAGATATAGACAGATAAATCTGACTTCTTTTTAAAGGCAATTTCTGAGTAGTTTCTAAAAATAAAACCTGTCCATTGTCTTTTTCCTCTATTATTCCTTTTTTTTCCCCTGCAAATAAGAAAGCTGATTACTGAATATTGTGAAACGCTTTCTCTGATAAATTTTACTTATAAGCTGTTGTAAAATACAGTAACATTAAGGTCAGTCATGTCTTGCCACAAAGTTCTTCTGGAAGGATTGCATGTTAAATCAGAGAAAATTAGTTGATTTACATTGCAAAAGTGACTTCTATGACTGTTAGAATTCTGAATGCTTTTCCATGTTTACCTTTCGATGGCTTTATCAGTATGCTGAAGGAAAAGCTATTCCTTGCAAGTTCAGTGCTTGAAATAGTTCAAAATCCTCACTAGAAGACACCTTTCAGATCCAAGACAATTTGTTTTTGTTTTCTTTCAGTCTTGCAGGTTATGTAGAAGCTTTAGCATCACGACTGGGTCTGTCAATCCCTGATCTGACACCAAAACAAGCCGATATGTGGCAAACGCGTCTTAGTGCACACTTGGTAAGTATCCTGCAGGCAGTGTTTGGGGGGAGCCTTTCTATTTGGACTAATAGGTGATAGATCACAGAATCATTAAAGTTGGAAGAGCCCTCCAAGATCATCTGGTCCAACCATCTCCCTACCACCAACGTCACCCACTAACCCATGTCCCTAAGCACCACGTCCAGCCTTTCCTTGAACACCCCCAGGGACGGTGACTCCACCACCTCCCTGGGCAACCCGTCCCAATGCCTGACTGCTCTTTCTGAGAAGAAATGTCTCCTCATTTCCAACCTGAACCTCCCCTGGCACAACTTGAGGCCATTCCCTCTGGTCCTATCACTGGTTACCTGTGAGAAGAGGCCGACCCCCAGCTCCCCACAGCTTCCTTTCAGGCAGTTGCAGAGAGCAATGAGGTCTCCCCGAGCCTCTTCTTCTCCAGACTGAACACCCACAGTTCCCTCAGCCGCTCCTCATAGGCATTTTGCCACTTTCTTTTAAATATTTAATAACCACCAATGTTCCGAACACTTCCTAGAAAGTTTGGTTCTAAGCCCTTGTCAGGGAGCATCAGGAGACTGGATTGTTTCAGCTTTGGGTGTTCTTTTGTATGCGACAAGCCAGGAGTAACTGGTAGCATGGATAATCTCTGCAGTGACTTCATGTATGCTGTGCAGATACCTTGTTTGGACTCTGGCTACTGTGCTAAGATAGTTTATTTGAAAGTTATGGCCCATAACATTACCCTTAGTTTTACTCCTTATACATTCCTTGTCAATCACTTTTTAGTTGTGTACCTCTACTGTATGTATTAGTTTCTAGTAGTCCGTAATTAATTTAGTTATGAAATTAACTTTTATCAGAGTAAACCTTAGCTTTTGAATACTATTCACTGCCTGGGCTTACACTGCTTCTACAGTTACGGGACACTCACTTTTCAGGTGCATTTTCAGGGTGTTTACTTCATGAACATCCAAACATTTGAAGTAGTCCCACCTCAGTGATGACAGCATTAGTTCATTTTGATTGAAGAAATGGATTGTAAGAAACTGAGTGAAGAAACAGATAATTCTTTCATCTTGGCAGATTGAAGGGATGAGAAATAACACTTTCTCAAAAGTTAGGGAAAAAATCTGCTTTTAGCAGTGATAGATCAAAGCATCAAGCAAGGGAAGAAATGAAACATTGTCAGTGGGCTGCCCTCTAGTCTGTCCAATGTACGAGGTTTCTCAGGGGAAGCTGATGAGTCTGTGGGACAAGTCTGTCATGCCATGGCAGTTAATTCACAGCACTTTTCTGTGAAAAGACTTCTGAGTGTCTTATTCTATATGGTAGCATTTTTTCCTTTCTTTTGATTATTTACCTGCTGTGAGAGGTTTCTCGATGCTATTCATTTACTGCTGGTGATACGCCTTTGGATGTTGCCTGTCTTATTTCTTTCCTTTCCTGTTGACTTTTACATCTAGGTCAATTTGGGAAATCTTTTCAAATCTGTTTATTTTTTGTCTTCACCTCGTGCCTTTGCAAACTGTTAATGTTAGCAGGGAATTCCTCACTCCTGACCTTAGTGATAATTCATATTACCAGATTCAAGCAGATGCTTTTTTACAGTTACACCTTAACTGTTTGTCCTTCCCTGTCTTCCTGGCCATCATACTAGTCCTCTGAATCTTGGTCTCCTTCCTTGTTTACCATGTGTGCATCTCTTCATGAGTCATTCCTCTCTTTTATTCAGAATTGTCTCATCACAGCACAGGATTTCTAACCTTGTTGCTTACACATACCTGTCTCTCTCATAGACTGTTTCTAGTCTGCATGCTAAGGAAAATATGGCTCCCAACCAAAAGCTGGAACAAATTGTCTGTTTTCCTGGTTGTGTTGGTGCTACACACAAGTAACAACTGATCAGTGAGAAACTTAATTTTTTTCCCCCTTTCTCTAGGGTAAAGCTATTGGAGTGACCATTGGCTGCATTTTAGGAATGTTTCCTTTGTTGTTCTTTGGCGATGAGGAAGAAAAACTGGAAGAAAAAAATTAACCTTTTTACAAGACATATACAAATGTAAACTAATGTACCTCAATTATTCAATTATGCTGTCAATATTTAGGAATTAACAGACAGTAAAAATGTATAGACTTGGGAACAAAACCTTCAGCATGTCATTTTATGGAAACACTAATTTATTGTGGCTTTGTCGTGTTCAGTACTTCTTTTTATAAGATACCATTTAGCTTTTTATTTAATGTAAATTTTTGAAGTGTTTTCACTTACAGCAAATGGTGTTTACCACTTCCCCTTTTTGACCTTACTCTTGAATGGATTATTACTCTAATAATCCACCATGGATGACATTATCACTCTTGAGTTGCATACTGGTTGCTTAACAGTTGTAATTGCATGACAAAAATTTCATTGCTGTTCATCAGGTCCTTCAATGCAGATTATTAAGATCAGTGATGAGTGATTTGAAATCCCTCGCTTTGCAAGACAATTGGTTGCCCCCTCACCAGCTATCGTTTTGCACTGCCTCTAGATGAGATATTTCAGTGATCTATGTCAGTCCAGTTTGCGTTTCTTTACAATTCCATTTCTCTGAATTGTCTCCTGAGATGATCATTTTAATGCCTTGACAAGGTAAGTGTTTCTCACATAGTATCCTTACCAAGTGCATTTTAGAGGTGGATTAACACCCTTCTGTACCTCCATATTCATGTCTTTTTTTCTCCTTTGTAAGCAATATTTTGAGAATTCAGTTGAGATCTCCTTAAACTTATCTTCCTGAGCTTTCAGTGTGGTATTAAAGAATTCACACTTCCTATTTCAAAACCACAACTTTTTTTTTATTCTGTTTAAAATAAAGTGTGAATAGCTAATGGGGTAGATGAGGCTGGGGAGCCCTTCAAGGTATGAATGAGTACTGGCACTGCAAGTTTGTGATGGGTGGCTCAACTGAAACAATAATAATAATAACATGTACTGTTAGTCTGGATTAGAGGACCTGATTTGCAGATTATAACTTTGTATTTAAGATTAAACCTTTGCTTTTTTTTTGCTGTGAGACAGTTCTTTAAAAAAGAAAAAGAGACTTGAGGCCTTCTTCCTTTTCTGCCTTTTATTTTTGCAGTCTTATCTGGTGTATTATAGATCTGACAGTGCAGTCACATGTAACTGTGCTTTTTTATATGGTCATGAATAAATAAATTATGATTACAACTATCAAATACTCATATTTCGGGATCCAACTTGACAGGAACATAATGAATGCTAAACTGATAACTGTTGATTGCAAAGGAGGGGTTTTCTTATCTGTTTGAATACCATTTGGAAAAGACACTAAAAAGAAGCACAGCCAGGGTACTTTGAAAGCTTTGTCACTGGAATTGTTAGCACTTCTGAAACCTAGAAATAAATGGTTTAAAAGAAAAATTAAATCCCATGATTTTTATTTGCTATGGAAAGTCTTACTGTAACATACATATGTTTTATGGAACTCATTGCTTACCTCTTGGCTGTAAATCAGTTTCCATTTTTTTAGAAGCCCCTTAAACAGCAGTACTGAAACTTTGATACCAACCTTTAATGAAAGTGACAGTGTTTTATATCCGTTTGTGAAAAGCAGACTGAAAATTTGGAGTGAGTAGATCTAGTAGCATATACTGTCCTTTATATATTAAACCATGAGAATCCTAACCGAACTGTAAAATTGAAAGAAATCTTAGCTAGGCATGAACAGAACATGGTTTTGCTTCCATTTTCAAGGTGGGAAGCTTTTCTTAAAAAAAGGCAAGAAAGCTCCTGCTAGAAAAATAATACATTTCTCCAGTAGATTGTTGCTGGTTTACTGTATGTCAGTAATCAGTGGGGTTTTTTGTTGGTGGTTTGTTTTTGTTTTGTTTTGGTCTTGCCTTAAACTCTGACTTTTCTTCCTCTGCGCTTCTGTTTCTGGTACGTTTCTAGACAAAACTATGTATTTCCTACTTTTTTCATTGAAGTACACATTAAAACAATTTTGCATAGTTTTTTTGTATTTTTTTCAATAATTCCAGCACTGTTCCCCATTGCAATAATTCATTGGAATCTTTCAGCAGTGGCCAAACCTCTGTTCTTTGCAATGATGCAAACTGGAGCACTTTTCTCATGACTTTTTGGAACTCATAGGAATAATCAGAAGGCTGTGTCAGCTGTTGTAATAGCAATCTTTTTGTAATGACAATAGGAAAGACCATGTACTATTGTTAAATAGCTTGTGCATGTAAATTGATTATATTTTGTTGCTGTATGTCAAACTACTGTACTGTAACCAGTGCTTTTAACAAAAATTAATGAACTAGGGTATCTTCAGAGAAATTCATCATGTCTTCTTAATATCTCTTTAGCTGACCACAAAAATGTGGAGGGCAAGCGACACATGGTAAGAAATCTTGGGTTTTTCAGGCAGTTATCTGATGTTTTAATCAAGAAGGTGACGGTTTGGGTATTTGATAAATGTGAAGAAATAACTCTTCGTTTGAGAAGACCAGTGGCTCTGCTGGAGGCTGGGAGAAAGTGCTTGATGGGGCCAAGGTGCCACCCAGAATACAGTAAGGGTAGTTTGCTTTGCCTGTGGGATCTGCTTTTTTGTGGATTGCTTCATGTGGAGTGGAAGATTTGTGCCTGATCCATACAGTGTCCCTTGACAAGAAGGGTGTGTTTTTTTTTTTCTGGTGTATGTGGTTGAAAGTGGTCCCTGATGCTCTGATCACAGTCTTGAAAATATGTAATTGAAAAGACAGAGCACTATTAAAATTGTCCTCTTTGTTTTCTGTGGTTGTCTTCTCCCTCCTCAATAAAAGGAAAAACCAACGCTACCAGGCTTATTGAGCGGCTTCAGTATTACTCCATTTTTTATTCCATCAAGTTTGTCCCATGTTAACAGGAATTTTTCTTAAGAGCTGGTAGACCTGAAATGGTGTTTATTTTAAAATGCTGTTTTTTACTGTAGCTTAAAACGTAAATGTATTTTTGACTGTATGTTATCCCTAGGGACAAAGAACATGCATCTGGTAATGTGGTTACCCAAATCTACTCGCTGATATTTTCTCATTCATGTACTTTTACATAAATTATTTGAATTCAGAAAACGTATTTTGTATTGTCTTTAAATTGTCAAAATTTCTGTAAAGTTTTGTACTACAGCAAAGCTGTTCTGTGTTTGCTTATTCACTAGACCAGTTGCTGGAGGGGCAATGTTAATAATATCCTGTGGGTATTTGGTCTCGGTTAACAAAACAGGAATTTATTATTTCAGTTACAAATGAGAGTTGCTTTGTCACTTACAGAGGGGACGACCACCGTGGAGTAGTTCAATCTGTCTCTTCGTGTTCGGAAGAGAAGAATTTAAGCGATTAAAATGTTTGCATGGCAAACTAGCAGTGTTTGTGGTTAATAGTAGTCAAAAGTCCACTTGCACGTGAATTTCTGTAATAACTGGGTTTTGTATGCGAACGAAGCCTCTTTGAACTCTCCTGAACTTTGGAACTCTTCGCTGCTTGGTCGGTCCTTTTGGTGGGTGTCTGCGCATGAACAAGTGCTGTGAGTAAAAACACGTCGGTGTTGGAATGATGGGTTCAGCGCATTTCGACAACTAGTATGGGTTGGCTCTTGTTTTATACCCTATTCTCATTGCATCGTACAGTAAGAATCTTCATAAGGGTTGTTTAGTGTCTGTCACATGTCTAGCCAAAATACTTCTGATGTGTTTTTTTTTCATGGTCTAGTGATAAGCTGACAACGGCTGTTTTTAAGCTGCAGGCTGTTTCTGATACTACAAAGCACTGAGGAATTATCATCCTGCTCTGAGAGTCTCATGGCTCAGGAATATTTTAACCTAAAATATTAAGAGAATAGCCAGAGCTAATCTAGGTTGCAGTTAATACTCCCGTAACACAAATTCAAACTCCTGTTCGAAAATCTGTCTTTAATGCTTGTCGAGGCTCTCAACCCATGTCTCCATGTTCAGGACCCTTGTCATCTGAAGTGTTGCTTCAAAATAGTACTGGGGGGAGTGGGGAGGGGGGAGGGTTTAGGGTAAGCTTAAACTTAAAAGCAGAGATAAAAACAGAAGGATTTGTTTTCTTTTGGAAGACAACCGACCCTGTTTAAAACAAACCCCACCTTCTCAACTTCCTCCCCCCAAGTGGGTGCTGTCACAAGGATCTGAGCAGGGCTGGCATTGCACCTAAGGTGTGTAATTTGGAATACTTACCTGGGGTAGAAGCAGGGATTGTGGGGTGCTGATGTAGGGTGTCTCCCGTGAGTAGATGATGCCAAGGTAGGTTGCTTGCAATGAAGAGAAGTGGCAGGGAACATTTATGGCTTAAGTCTTCACCTTAATAGTCACTAGGTTTCTAAGCAACTGGCTTAAATAATGCTGCGACTATGAATACTGCTCCACAGTCTCATGAGTTGCTCCTTCTGTCTGTGGACGCAGTGGTCAATAAAAGTCTCCTGCAGTGACGTGATGTTCCTGTGTACGTGACTTGTACCAAGTCGTACGTGCGTAGGTAATGCCTAAGATGCTGACAAGTGCGACACTGCCAGCTGATTCCCCTGTCTGGGGTATCTTTATGCAGTAAAATGCTTTACAGTAAAAGAAGTAGGTGCAGTGGACTAAAGGTTTGGCCCAGCTGCAGTTTGTAAACCTTTGTTCCTGAGCTGTCTAGGTGGTGTGAAGATGAGTCCCAAGGGGAGTCCCAAGGACCTTCATGATGACATTGCTGTCCATACCCTGCTTATTTCTGTGTCACTGAGCGTGGTAGTTGGTAACACTGCTTAATGATTACTGATGTAAAGGTTCTAGTTGTTTGGTGTCAACTTCAGTAAATGGCCAGAACAGAGCTTTTTTTTTTTTTTTTTTAAATACGTCATCTTGGTTTCCTGAAACCTTCCAGTGGCAAATTTGGGGGTGGGATGAGTAACAAATGCTATTGTATTTCCATATTATTGCTATTATCAAAAAGCTGTACTGATACAGGAAAAAAAAAAAAATGAGGTTGCTTTCTATCTGGCCTTTTCCCTGCAATAATCATGAAGAATTTGGAAGATGAAATAAGTGTTTCAGTATGATAAATGTGTTTGTATTCTCGTACGGAATGAACATGTTGAAAGTCCTGACCTTTACTGTTGTTGCAGAACAAGATTATAGTCTACCCCTTTGTAAGTTACAAGAATAAAAGCATTCCTTATTTGACTGTTCTGGGCAAATCCTGAAATAATTCTGGCATCTGGAAAATGTAGTGTCCCCCTTTTCTACCCTCACCCTGATTTTTCTCCTAAGTATCACATAGAATGTAGTCCTGTGGATAACTTGTCCAAACATAGAGGCAGCTTTTAACTCATGTTGGACTCTTAATGTCTGTTCAGCAATAACTCCTTTTTGTAGACTGTCTTCCCTGGATGAATCTGGCTGTAGTGGTAGACCTCTCCAGATGGAGTCTGGTACTGCTCACTGACTCTGATTCCATCAAGAATAAAAAAAATATGTAAATTGTCTTGTGTTGCTTTGGTCTAAAATGACGTGTCCGTATTTGTATTCGAACTACTCTTCGCTACTACAGCATGTGTCTTCAGTGATGTTCTGCCCATTCAGGAATGGATGGGGATGAGACTACTGAGTTTCTAATACTAGCAGGAGTTTTTGCTTGCAGAAGTTTCTGAATTGTCATATTTGTCAATAATTTATTAGCCTGGGATGATTCTGAATTTTTACTGTGGCAGAGCTCCTGGAATGGAGAAGGGCTTCCAAAAAAATGTAAGTATCAGTGATGGCTCAGCTACTATGGGCTTTAATTAATATTAGGCTTTTAGCTACTTTGAGAGAGAAGTTCACGTGCTATTAGGTGGCATCTTTCCTTGATACTAAGTGCACGGCATTTTCTCCATAACTCTTTTCTCTCATATGGTAAGATATCTCTATCAGTAACGTTTTAGAAGTCTGCCCTTTCTGGCCAAAATGAATGTCTGTGTATTAAGAGAAACCTGTGCACGTGTGGCTGCAATAACATCTTACAGTCGGCGCAGCTCAGCATCCCTGAGCTCATGGCTAGATACACATAGACTTCTCCTTGTGCTCTCCCAGTCTTGTGGAGTTAAAGTCCTCGAGATGATTCAGCAGCTGTAGCTGCATTGAAAGATTAGGAATATCTTTTCTGACCTTGTCCTTGAAGTCAAGTGGAATTTTGTAACTGAAAGTTGTATTTACCTTCTAGTTGTTAGTGTACGTATGAGGAGAATCAATAGGCAAATATTATCAGAAAGAAATTTAATGACAAGTGCACAGATCTTGAGCTGCCTGATAATTATTTTCTACAAGTGAAACCTAAATCAACCAGCTAGAGCCTATTTCCAATGCCAACTATTGAAAGATGCATGAAGAACAGAAATTGCTGTTGTGTCTCTTCTTGCTGTGCTGCAACAGTCATATCTCCAGCATTTTCCCCCTCCCAAATTCTTGATGTTTTGTGTCTTAGAGTGGTTGGTAATGGTGCTTAAAATGAATGGGATTCCTCGATGCAAACCTGGAGACTGTTCATCTGGAAACTTGGTCTGCCTTTTGTCAACAGCACTGCCTACAGTCTCAAGAACGTTCTCAAGATCTGCTCGTGTTCCAGCCCTGAAATGGCTCTACCTGAAGATTTAACTTTAAATTTAAAGTGAATTTAAAGCTGGTTAGTCTTAGGTGAATGTCTGTCCTTAAGAAGTGAAAAAGCTGTTCATGTTCAAAGGGAGGTTTTAAAATAAAAGATTTATTACTAATTTCTCTGAAGGTGTGTGTGGCATCTTCATCTCTCTTCATCCCAGGAAGCAAAGGAACAACACTACATAGTTTCATGTTTGAGGAGAAAGGCAGATAGACTGAGCATCTTCCATAACTGTCAGTTGGGTTGAAGGCATTTCAGAGTTCCCTGTTTCAGGCTCCTTTACCTGGGACTTTGTGACTCTAAAGACAGTTACTGCTGCAGGAGAGGCTGGGATCATTACTGTGGGTGTGTGCAGAGACATAAGTTACTGTGAAATATACCTGTTTGAAATTATTTGGGATTTTAAACCTGATGCGTCTTCTTTCCATTCTGTTTTCTTGATGCTGTGCTTATCGGTGTGTCTCATTTACATCTCTGATTATGAAAACAGCCTTATGTTTTTGCCTAGAGGATGTAAGCCCTTCTAAAACATTATTGTAAAATAATGGGATAAAGAGATTCTTTTCCAGGGGGCTGTGAAGCGTGTTGAATGGGACCACCCAGTGTATGCTAAGAGTAAGATTTGCTGCAGTAGAGCTACAGCTGCTGCTCCCTGTGGGAAGACGCTGCCACTGAGCAGAGCGGTGGTGCAGTAACGTGGAGTGTGATCTTGTCTCCTCACAGCGTTGCTGCTTGGGTTTGGCAGTGTGATGTGTTTGCACAGTGGTGCTACCCCCTCTTTTCGCTGACGATGGCTCATCTGCTACATCCTCGTAGGGACGAAGGGCAAGTGGAGGAGAATGGGACTCTGTCAGGTCATTTTCCCTATGTGGGATCATGTAGAGGATCTATTAAAAAGGAAAAACATCAGTTTACATGCGTGCTACTTCCCTGCTGTTACCTGTGCCTCGGAGAGCTTTTAACCTGCTGGGAGAATGGAAGAAAGAGCTGATGAAGCTTCCCTCCCCTAGTGCGGCTTTTCTGTACGTCTCAGCTATTGAGCTGCCACTAATCCATGCACAGAGGTAACACTCAAAGGAGAAATGATAGTAAATGAAATGAAATGCTCCCTTTTGGGCACAGGAGGCCTTGCATAGGAAGAGGAGAATGATTACAGGTGGTTTATCTTCGCAGCACAGCTGCCTAGTTATCAAAGGCCACATCAAAAACTGGTTAGATCTCAGAAAGGAAAACGGCACATTTTTGTGAAGTTCCAGCATAGGCTTTGATGCAGCTCTGCAAGTGCCTTCGTCTCTGCCTCCTGCCTGGTTTCCCCTGAGCAGTTGTCTGCCCCACTTCTTGGAGCAGCACCACAGGGTGTTGTTCTCCTTCCACCCGTTTTTCTGCATGAGAGCACCAAAATGTCTCAGGTATTGCAGGACTGGGAGAGGCTGTGACTGGAGCTCTTGCTTGGGGGTTAATGTAATAAGTGGTGATGCTGTTAACGAGAGGCAATTAAATCCTGACTTGTGGTCCTCTCCATTTGCCTTGTAAAGGCAGCCAGAAAGTGGGATAGGAAATCTCTGGGGGAAGGAGTTATTTTGTTGGATCCCATTTGTTTATGCCAAGGGTTGTTATACTGGCAGGCAGAGGAGCAGGGCAATTGCCCCCTTACGTATTAAAAAGAGAAGCCTCTGGACCAAAAATACTATGCTCATTTTAATCCCTACTATATTCCAGTATTCTCTAAGCCATGGTGACTATTTGGAGTGTGGTGTAGTTTCAGGATCAACTTTTTCCCAAAGTTTGTAAAAGTTGATTGATCTCCCTGGCCTGCACGCACTGCTTTTGATCACTGAAGTTGTTAATTGTGAGTTAGATTGTACATGAAGTTGGGTTTGTTTCAAAGTGAAATAACCAGCTCACTGCATGAAAACTTTAATTGCAATTGGAGTGGCTCGGTATCAAGGGGAATGACAGGGAGACGAATGACTTCTTTTGAAACTTTCCAGCAGGGAAGAGCTCCTCCGTTCTGGCAGATTGTGTTCTGTGACACTCTACGCGGGCAGCAAATTACGAGGTTTTGTTTTCATTTCAGCTGCCGTGACAGGTGACGCAAGCACAACGTGTCGCACAACAGCGGGGCTCTCCATTGCAGATGACTTTGCCTGAAAAATGCAACATGTTGAAGTATTTCCTTGGTCTGTGTGAGCTGTGGCTGACAAGGGTCTTAGGAGCATATTTGTAACTCAGATGTTAAATGCTGGCAGCTTGATGCTGCTGGAAGTTGGGATAAGGCAGGCCAAGGAAAGGCCAGCGGTGTGAGCTTGCAAGTAGCAAACAGAGTTACTGGTAAAATCATTAAAAATCGTGGCCTCTGGAAAAATGCCGATTTGTGTGAGTATTCTGCAAGCTGCCCCCTCTCAGTGCTGGGTTCAGTGTGGGGCACCACGTTTAGTGAACCATGGAAGAATAGAATTGGAAAGGAAGTGAAATCAGAGAGGAAGTGAACTTTTCCTTCAAGAGTTTAGAGAAATACAACTTATTAATTTCATTAAAATAGCTGAAAAATGTGACAGCAGCACTAATTCCCTCTAAACCAGTATCTTCCATTCTGGCAGTCCTACTGATCATTACAAAACTAGAAGATTCCTGAGCCCCGTCTGATGAAAACCACTTTGGTGTAGGTCCTGTGCTGACATGACTCTGATTTAAACTGAGTCGCAGTAAACAGAAATGATCAATTTTGCATGTATTTTTTTCTTAATCCTTTTATTTTCCAGTTTAGGAAATGAGGATGCTTCCCGTATGTGATGTCTGAGCAAGAGTTGGTGTTTCTGCTTTGTGCTTGTCATTGTAAATGGGTGCTGAAAATAATAGTGTATTTTTTTTTTTTTGTTCTAGATGATCAGGTAATATTCAGCATATTTTAAAACTGCTATCACATTGTTCCTACCTGGATAAATGCTGTTAACAGTGTTGTATAAACAAATAGCCTTCTTTCTCACTCTGAATCTAAAATGTTGTCAAAATGCAGTCTTCTCCGCCCTAATGGTAGTCTGCATTTCACTTGGATTAGATGGTGACAGTTATTAGTACCCTTCTTCATGGTTTAGCTCTCTTCATAAAAGACTTTTCCAGTCAGGATGGAAGGTGCAGTGGTGTAGCTACTTGTTTGCTGTGCAGGTACCATGCTGGCTTCATAGTTGTTTTGCTTGCTTCTTCCTCTCTGGACTAAACACACAGCCTTCTGTAGCTTTCTGTTACGGCCCTCATTTTATGTGTGGCTTGGTGATGCGGCCCCAAATGTTGCGGGAGAAACTTTTTCATCTAATACACTGCCAAAATAATCTGGACTGCATCACCAATTCATGCAAATCAGGTTAAAAATGTTTTGACAAAAGCCCTTTAAACACATCTCCAATGCATTCTGTGACTCACACATGCTTGTGATCTGGTCTAGTTGAGTAGTGAATCCTTGTTTCAGTTCCTGTAGTGGTTTTTTTCGTTTGTTTGTTTGTTTGTTTGTTTTTTTAAAGAAGGATTTAGGAACTCATCTCTGAAGCAGCTGTTTCAGGCACTAGTTGGGGACTGATGCCCACGTGCAGCCCACAAACCAGTGTGTGCCCACAGAGGATGCACCGCTGCCGTCGCCTGCCCTGAGCAGCTCTGAGGCGCTCAGGTGAAGGTGACGGCGAAGTCCTGTGGCCAGCAGAGTCCCTCGTGGGGCAGCTCCCGTGCTTTGCGCCTGTGAAAGCGTAGACCAGAGGGCAAGTGCAAAGGCACTTAATAATAATTAAAACCGGTTTCCTAAGAGTGGTACCTGCCAGAAAATGGGCATAACTTCTACTGTCACACCAAAAGGTGCGGGCAAACTGAATTAGTGCGTGCGCTGCCACGAAGCACCCGTTTAAGAAAGGACAGGACGAGTGACAGGCCCTTGTCTGCTGACATACCACGGTTTGTACCCGCTGTTTTTGTCTGCCACCACCTCTGACTCGGTACGCATTGTGGGCTTTGCATATTTTATCTCACATCCTCATCTAATCTCATTCTGGGTAAACTGCTGGTACCTTCCGTTTGGTAACGAGGTGATCGCTCTTATTGCTCCGGATTTTAAGAGAATGCAGAGCGAGCAGTGGTGGCACAGGGGGTTAGGTTAAAGTGCAGGAGAGTTTCTGTATTTTCTCAGCGTGCTACTCTATTTGCATGGATGCTGTAGAGATGTATAAACGTTAGGAAAAAAAAATCCCAGCAACTCCTAGCTGTTGGTGCTTCTGTCTGTGGATGACTTTTGACTACCTCTGGCAGTCAGGTGTCCCGGATGTTGTAGGTGTTTTTGTAGTTTTTTTGCAAATGGTAATCTTCAGCTTTTATATATACTGCTTTCAATAGCTTTTTTTTTTTTCCCCTAACCTTCATTTTTAACTGTTCTTCAGTTCCCTGCTTAAAGTTAATGCTCTGCTGTGTCATACTAAACAATTCCTTCCCATGTTTGGTATGTGCGTAGTGAAAAATATAAATATATTACAAAGAAATCCCTTCTTTTACCCACTCTTAGTTGCTATTGAAACACCTCTCTTCTGTCAGTTCTACCAGTCCCCTAGTCCCAGGCAATGCTGTCCTCTCTGCAAGTAAATAAGCTCCATTTACCTGTGCTTGTAGCCCCAGTGTTGAGTATTTCAAGGATTGCCACAAGATAGCTGTAATGAGTAGGAAATTTTTCTGCTTTTACTTTTCCTTTCTTCTGATATTGCCGTCTGCAGTGAAACTTGCTCAGCCGTCCTTATTGCACAAAGGAAATGTTCATTTTCTCTCACCCCTGAGTTTCCAACCCTACTGGCTTCGAACACTAACCGGTTGTTTCCAATTTTGGCTACATGTGCAATTAGATTTCAGCTTGTATAAAAAAGGGTGCATTTCCTCCTAACCTTTTTGAATCCTTCTTACAGTATCCTGTTACTAGCAAAGTGTTAGCAGCAGTTGAGGGAAAAGGATTTATTTCTTAACACAAATATTTTGCTTTCTGTCTTCAAAGTGCCAGCTATGTCAAAATGGCATTATTCTTGGCACATGAAAGAAGGAATTACCGACCACCCGTGTAAAGAACACCATCAATATTTTTAGTGTTTTCTCCACAATCTTTTTTTTTCTCTCTCTCTTCCAGCATTATTTGCATCATTTTCAAAAACTCTTGAACGTTCGAACCACGAGAGGAAACATTCTGGTTCTGCTGATCGTAAGAAACAGTGAATCAGTTTCTAGAAGCTGGCAGCTTTGCCACTTACTAACGTTGCTGCAGGAGCCTATAGCAGCATGTCAGCTTGTTATTCTGCTTGGAGGGTAGGATCTGTCTCACTCAGCTGTGGCTGTCTGGAAGTTACACCTCTGAGCCACACAGGGGGAGAGAAGGCTTCAGAGGATGCTTGTCCCTGCTTCCAAAGAGGAAGTTTAACTGGCTAACTAAATTATGAGCTAGCAAAGACCACTGTACAGCTGAGTCACTGCCGTCACCCAGCCCAGTGAAATGGGAATTAGCAGATCTGTTGAATGACTCCTTGGGCTGTCCCACTTTCATCCCCCTGACTCCTTTGACTCTTGGCCACGTGGTGATTTTGATGCATGGCTTGCAGGGTCTGGGAGATCACTGGCACTGATTGCAGCAGTCAG
Organism: Anser brachyrhynchus; assembly: GCF_964034855.1. Classification (NCBI taxonomy): domain Eukaryota; kingdom Metazoa; phylum Chordata; class Aves; order Anseriformes; family Anatidae; genus Anser; species Anser brachyrhynchus. Next base: position 149,707,591 of record NC_137695.1, on the reverse strand, counting down.
TAAAAAGAAGAATAGTGGTGGATGGGACAATTCGTTTTAACGCGACTCTGCTCCAGACTTGGAGTAAACACAAAGTTTTTATAAAGTCTTTCACCTTCAGGACTAGACGCTAATAAATTGAAAATAAAGGCATTATTTCTGGCTGTGGTGCAGAGTGGCAGGCTCACATTTCTGTTGGCAGGTAGCAGAAAAGCTGCTGTCCTTCACTGGAGGAAGAGGGAGGCTGCAGTGTTCTCTGCCTGAAAGAAATACGGTGTGTCATCCCTGCTGGAGATTTGCCTTGATGTCTTAAATCAAGTGACTTTTGGAAAAGCACCTCAGACTCTTTGCAAAGCTGCTTTTACAGTCTCTAGTTTCCTGTACAGCTTGGGAAAGCGGGCCAGAACCAATACGGTAATGGTGTATCAGGTCTTCTAGGCAGATGGATGCAGATGTACAGAGATAGAGAGCACCTAACCAGCGAGGTGGTGCATTTCTGTCCTCCGCAATGCTACAAGGCGTAGTATTTGTCAATTCACTTGGGATTTTAACAGGTAAGTGTGTATGTAAAGTACCAAGGGTCTGGTCCAGCTGCTGTGCCAAGGTCTGTTGAGGCCAGGATCACCGAGGTGTGTGAAGTTACTGGTCACTGTCTCCTTGCAGCAGTTTTTTGGATGGAGGGCTCACGTTATGCGAGGAGCAGAACCAACACAGAGTAAGGTATGAGGTTCCTTTAACCTAGCAGATGAGGCCTTATTGTGGGCACATGATCATTTGGAGTAAATGATAATAAAGGCTCCTTCTTATGACATGGAAAAGCTGGCTTATTTGTCAGAAACGTGCCAATTTCTGGCATGATATTGAAATTATGAGAAGTTTCCGTCCCTGCTGTCTTATAGCATGTCCTCTGCCCACCCAGTTCCCTCACTCACCCTCTCATGGCTGCAGACCCCGTTGCTAACCTGGTGGCTCACCCAATAGATATGGGTGAAGAAGCCTGCTGGAGAAACTCGCTCTGTCTGGGAGCTGTTGGCAGATGGCAGCACTGATGGCAAAGGGCTGGTACCAGCCAAGGCTGGCACTAGAACAGGTTTGGGTTCACACTGGCAACAGAGAGCTGTGATGCTTTTAAAAATCAGTTTGGCACTGGAAATAAAAATAATTGCCATCACAGCAACGCGCTAAGGCCGGCTACACATACTGAGCGCTCAGTGCCAAGGAGGAGAGGACTACAAATTTTCCAAAGCTCACATCTGGCAAAAATAGAAAGGGTAACAGAGCCAGTGGAGAAGGGAAAGCAGGATGAGAATTAGGCACTGAAAGGTGTGGTGGTTGAAATGGGATGTGAACTTTTTTGAACCCAAGGTGTATGTATGTGCCAGATGCATGCTGCTGTGGAGCTTCACTTACAGTGAAGCGTCTGGATGGGTCAAACAGGGAAGTGTGGAGATAAGTGTTTGGGTGTTCAAATCTGGGCCAATGGGGGAAAAAAAAGGTGATAAATCAGCAGGATGGAGGTCAGGGAAATGAAGAAAGACTAAGAATTAACTTCTAAGAAATGGAGAGAAAGAAATAATGAATAAAAGATGCTTCAAAATCTTATCAACTGAACCAGATGTATTAAAAAAATGTGGGGGTGTGTGGTCCTTTCTGGACAGGCAGCAGCAGTGCAGGGATGCACCTTGCCAATACTCTGTCTTCTGATGGTGGGTGTTGCTGTGAAAAGCAGAGATGCTGTAGTTGAAGAGCTTGAGGGACTGTATTTCATTGCTTTGACTGATTTACTTGAGAAGTTGGGATTCTGTGTGTATTTCTTATGACTTCAGGATCTCAGGTTGTTGGGTTTCTTTTGCAAATGTTGTATAACTTGGCAGATAGATGCACTTGTTTGCATTTCAAAATGGAAGTTGAATAAACTGTAGTTGAATAAACTGTAATCTGCTATAGCTCCACAGCAGATAGAAGTCAACCAGTTTCCTTTTCACCTGGCTTCCAACAGAGCCATTTTCATTAAGATGGGTATTTCAGAATGCTTTTAATTTTCATCATTAATCAACATAGATGATGGGTATAAGTCAAGAGGTAACAAGCTTAAGTCAGAATAAGAATGGCTGTGGTATATTCCTTTCACAGAAGAGCGCATTTATCTTGATGACATCTCTGTTGGAGCTCCAGCTAATGTGCTTTTCCAGGGGAGGCATGGGGAAGAATAACTACTTCATAATACAAACCTCATTCTTGTGTTGTATTAGTTCTTTTTAAGCAAAGCGTTGAATATGCATTGCTTTAGATGAGCATATAAACTGGGTCGCAATTCAAGGATCATTAACTGAACTTTAAAATAACGTAACTTATCCTGTGGTACACTTGTGCCATTTCTTAATAGCTTTGTTTGAATTTGGGTTGCTTCCCACAGAGGGATTGTGGGCTCACGGGACGAGTGGGGGCAGTGGATGTTTGTCCTGCCCTTAGCGAGTGGCCAGTGGGGTGGGCTGAGAACTGTCTGAGGGGCCGGGCCCAGCGGGTTGTGATCAGCAGCACGATGTCCAGCTGGAGGCCAGTCGCTTCTGGTGGATGCTGGGGCTCAGGGCTGGGTCCAGCACTATTAAACGTCTTCCTTAATGACCAGGGTGCTCTGTCTGCGAGTTTGCAGAAGTGGGAGGAGTGGCCGATACACCAAAGGGCCGTGCTGCCATCCGGAGGGCCCTGGACAGGCCGGAGAAATGGGCTGACAGGAACCTGGTGGAGTTCAGGAGAGGGAAATGCCAAGTGCTGTCCCTGGGCAGAAATAGCCCCAGGCACCACAACAAGCTGGAGCCAACCTCAGAGAAGGCCCTGAGGCTCCTGCTGAGCACCAGGTTGACCAGGAGCCAGCAACGTGTCCTTGTGGCCGAGGTGGCCAACAGCCTCCTGGGCTGCACTAGGCAGTGTTGCCAGCAGGTTTAGGGAGGTGATGCTGCCCCTCTGCTTAGTCCTGGTGCGGACACAGGCACGTGGGTGCCACGTTCCCTTGCACAAGAGAGACGTGGACCTACCGGAGAGAATGCAGCAAGGGGCCACGTCTGTCTTATGAGTGTCTGTCATGTGAGAAGAGGCTGAGACAGCTCGGATTATTCAGAGTCTGGAGAAGAGAAGGCTCAAGGAGTAAATAAGGCAGAGTCAGACTCCTCAGCGGTGCCCGGTGACAGGAAAATCCTCTCACAGGATTCTCAGTTCTTCTCAATAGAGAAAGGATATATATTTTTTTTGTGAACTCCCTGCGGGAATTACACTGGGAGAGTTCTGGTGGTTGAAACCTGGTTTGGAAAAAGGGCCTTTGAATTTCCTACTGGGAATAAGCTCCTGAAAATAGCATACCCTGTGCACTGCAATTATCTGTGCGTGACATGCCACAAACGGGGGTGTTTCCTAGGAGAGCCTGTGTGCTTCTCTGCCTCAGCAGTAAACAGTACCAGGATCTTCGTTACTTTTAGGTGCATCTCTGACTTACTGCTTATTTCTGTTTCTCTTCTGTTCTCGTGTATGTCCCCGAAGGAGCCAAGTTCCCAGGTCGGCTGGCTCTGGGCAGGCTGTGGGTGCGACAGCTGCGGGGTCTGCCTGCCAGCGAGCTGATCCCTGGGGAACGGGCACGGGGAGTGCACGTGAGGAACGCAGCCCGGTCCTTCTGCAACTCCCAGGGCTTGGCGTGGAATTCCTCTTCTCCGCTGGGCCAAGTCTGTCTCCTCGAAGCCACTTATTCCTGCCCTCTGGGTCACTCTCCTTCTGCAAGCAGTCATTTTTTAATCAACACTGGAGAAAATTGATCACTTGAAGAGATTAACGTGGCAGATGTTGAGGGTTCTGTCTGGTCTGGAGGTGACAGCAGTGGGAGTGGGCATTTCTTGTCTGGAGGGGAGAGGGAAGAAGACGGAAGGATTTTATTCTAAACTATCTTCAGTATTAATTTACAGTTTAAAGAGTGACTGGGGAGGAGATTTAATGTGCAGTATATGGAAAAGGACTGATTGTGAGGTAGGTTTAAAAGATGTTAGCAACGGGAGCTTATAAAATACCATCTGCTAAATAGTAATGTTGAGTCCCAGGCATTCCACCGATGCAATTAATGTGTGAGTGGGCTGTGGGACTGCAGCTGGAGAAGAGAATCTTCTTCTATAAATATATTTATCATCGTAAATCAAAAAACAGAGGGGAGACTTTTTAATGAAAACTGCTGCATATCATCAGCTTTATGCAAATCTAGATAAAAAAAAAAAACATGTCCTGTGCACAAGGAGATTTAAAAGCTGCTGGAGTAAAACTATTGGGAAACATAAATGCTGTTATTTAATTGCAAATCAACCCTAATTTTCCCCGAGTAATTCTGTTTTTCATTCCTTTGCTGCTTTAGGCTGTCCGTGTAATGTGAGGGAGGCCATCAGACAAACTGTGGTACCCAGAGCCATAGAGGGACCTTGGGGGATGCAGGAGTGATACAAACACTTGATTTCAGCTGTCTGCATTGGGCTTCCTGATCTCAGGTTTCTTTCACGGTCAAGATATGTGGGCCCTCTCTGGAAGTAACCTGAATTTTCCATACCAGAGCCCGAGTCCAAGCAGAGATGCTGCAGTAAACCTGAATCTTGGGAGTATTAAAGATCATGCTTCTGCTGTAGGGTTTTCCAGGTGAGCTGATCTTTGCACATGGGAATGTAGGGTTGGACTCCTCCATCAGGGAAGAAATCCTGTTGCCTCTTCACAGATGAGGAGGAGATGGAGTTGTTGTTATGTTTTGTTTTAAAAAAAAGATTTCCTTGCTGATTTTCTCAGCGCTCATGGCAGAGGCATTTCCCTGCCCAGCAGCTCCAGGAATGGGTGACAAGGAGACACTCCCAACGGGGCAGAAAATGGTTGAGGAAGGGCTAATTTCCCCACATCCCCTCTCACCAGACTGATGCTGAGCCCCGTGGCATTGTCTCGGCTCTCAGAGGAAGTTCAGGCTGATGCAAAGCCAGCGAGAGCTGTCAGTGCTGTCCTTGGGCTGGGCACTGGGGGAGGCCTTCACTGCTCTTTGGGACTGCTGAGAGCAAAGGGGCAGAGTCAGCCTCCAAAATACGGGAGAAGAAAGGGAGGATGACGAGACAGCCAGCAATTCCTGTGGATTAGAGTTTTCTCGTGTGGGAGGCTCACTTGTCCTGGGTCAGGTTTGGATCCTCAGAGGCACTTAGCTGCCTCAGGAACCTGGGTACTTCTGGGTATCTGGGATGACCCAAATTCAAACGAAAACCGAAGATTTCCAAACATTTTGAAACTCAGAGGAGCTGCAGCTCAATGTTTTGCAAAACTGATCACTGATGCTTGCCAGTCTGACCCTATCAGCGAAAGGGTGCTTCACGTTCCAACTTGCACTAAACCATTACAAGGGCTTGGCAGCATCCCGGACCCTGGAAGTTAAGGACTCACACAGAAAGTGTCTCAGTGGGACAGAGACTTCCCTCATCTCTAACAAAGGCTTTTGTGTGTGTCCTTAAAGGCTCCCTGGGGCCATCTGCTTCAACAGGAGACTCCTTCAGCAGCCATGGCAAGAGCTGAGGTTTGCTGGGTGCAGGGTCACACCTCTCTTACAGGAGCCGGACTGCTGGAGAAAGCCCCTTCCAGGAGCGTTTGTGGATGCCTTGGAGTCTGAATACTTAAAATTCAGTATGAAATGAGGCCGGTCTTGTTAAACACTGGGAAATTGTTACTGACAAGTGTTTGTGACAATTTGTAAACAAACGAGATCTTACAGAGTAAGGGCTGTGTCTGAATTTTCAAAAGTAAATATAAATATTGGTCTTAAAGAGAATTAAAATTTTATTGCGGTCTGTTCTTCAGGCTGTTGGTGACTACGGTTTCACAAGGGTTTTCCCAGCTGGGGCAATCATCTGCTGTGTCTTTGTACAGGGGATTTTAGGATTGTCATCGAACTTGTCCCCAGCAGTGATCAGACTGAGAAAACAGAGGGACCAGAGATGAGCAGAGGTCAGTGTGCGACAGAGGAGGATCAGCCCCCTGGAACATCATGGAGAGGATTAGGGTGCTCAAACCCATCACCAGAAGTGAGAGTTCGTGAGAGCAGCAACATTCACATTCAGCACAGCGAAACCAGGAGCAGGAGCCACATGTTGAGACCCTCTGGTTCTAGTAAGGACAGTGATAGAAAGAAAAAATATTTAGATGCCTGATAAAATTGAGACCAGTGACACTTATTCCTGTTTGAGAATGAAAACAGGCATCCAGCAACCCCACAGCCATGGCAGGGGTGCGTGCCCATCTGTCAGTGGCTTTAAAGCTGGGGGAAGGAGAAAGATCCAAGTGAAGGGAGGCTTTCAGGGATTGTTTTAGAGGCCTTTGGCAGAGAGAATGTCTCTGGTGCAATGTAAGACCGAACGCAGATGTGTTGCTCAGTTTAACCTGGCAGAGATGCCCGTGCTGTTTGTTGCCTTTTAGGCAAGTTGGATTTGAGAACAAATCTGATTTGGAGCCAGAGTGAGGAATTTGTGGTCTGGTGAGCTGTAAAATTTTATTCATGATTTTTGTAATCTCTGGAAGGGCTGCTGTAAAATCTTGGGTATCACTTTGGCACTTCTGGTATAAAACTGAATAAATCGATGGCAAACAGTAAGGCAAAATAAAAATACACAAACCTTTAGTTATATCTTTGCACAAGAAGAGAGGAGAGCTGTCTCCTGGGTCCCACTAGCAGGTTCTTCTGGAAGACAACACTGCCTGCCCCGGGGCTGCTTTGCAGCCGAGCCCTCGGGACAGACCCAACAAACACCACAGTGCTCCTGAAAATACACTGTGGGGAGTCTCTTCCATGGTTTTGAGACCAATGGGCTGGTTTCATTGGTGTGATCCAGGTGTTTCTGCCTTGTGCCCTGCAAGACAGTCATCCGACACACGTGAACCATTGGAACCAAATGGTAGTCGTCACTTACATGTGGGCACTGGTTATGGCTTTGTATTTTGCAGCAGTTCCTAGGTATCTGTAACTATTAACCAGAATTAGCCCAATCTGCAGGTGCAATAGTTTCCCGGTGAAGAGTGCAGTTTCATCAAAATGGAAACGTTTACCTGATACCTGCTGATTTTTATGGCTATCTAACTGCAAAACTTCTCTTCTTCCGTTTAAGTGCCAAATGTTTCATTTAGACTTACCTCCGCAAAGAGATTATTGTAATCCCTTCGGCGTAATACCTTTCAGTGCAATATCCCAACTTGGAATGGGAAAGATGCACGTGAAATGTGCCAAGTATGAGCACAAGGCAAAGTGCTAGCAATGCTTGATCTGTAAGAAATGCACATTTAGAAGAAAAGTTAAAATGCTGAGGTTTCTTGTCAGGTATACCACTAGTAATGTTTGTGCTGATTAATAATACGTTTTTAGGATAATTTATTATAAACACAGTGTACCTCGGCTGTGATGATATTTGATCTTAAGATATGACATATCTGGGAACTTTATTATTAAGGGTACAGAGGAGCTGTGAGATTATAGAGCCTGATCTCACAGACTCCTGGGATTTCATTCTATTATTTTCCTCTAAGTCTGGCACTTCAGCTGACAGTTGACGCATTGCTTGGGCGTTGGAGGTCGAATTGGTTGAGGCAGGCTGTAAAGAGAGATGAGCCCTGGGTGGGTGACGGTGAGAGGGGCTCCAGGCTGAGGGCAGTGATGCATTTTGAAGGCTGGTGCTTTTCCAACACGCAGAGGAGGAATGTGACACACCAGGGAGCTGCACATCCCTCCACTTTTCCCTCTCACAACACACAGGTGCACAAGTGCTGTTGCTGGTGGTTGCCTTCTGGCCGTAGCTGCTCGCCAGGACCTTGCAGTGTGTCTCTGGTGCGCAGGAAGGGCTGATGTGCCAAAGGGGCGATGCTCGGCGATCAGCCTCGAGCAATTAGCTGGGAAGACATGCTGCTGTTTTGTAAAGAAGCCAGGCTCTGGATGGTTTCGGGATGTGGATTTACTTATTAAAATAAATCATTTACTGGCAGGCAAGGTAATGCCCTTTCCGGGCATTGCCCCGGCATGGACCGTGGGGCTGCTGCTCAGCGGGAAGCTGAGGAAGCTGAGCTCACTGGGCCCTTTCCTGGGAGGCACTGAAGTGTTATCATTCCCTTCAGTGACTGCATGAGAACCTCTGTCACAAAGAGGTGGCCCCACCACAGCACAGAAAGGGAGGAATCCGGCCCAGTCTGTGTCCTGGGCAGGAAATATCTTCATATTCCCTGCTGGGTCCTTTCCCAGCTGTGTGCATTTCCATGTAAGCTCCTTTTTGCTCTTACGTTTTTATACATCTTGACTTTGCAATTTCTCTCTTCCATCCCTCTCCAAGATTCGGTTCTTTTGAGCTGCATGAAGGGGAAGGAGGATTGACTTGTGGAGGGAGTGGACACCCTCATGGCTGAGGCAGCCGAATGCTTTGTTTGATCCGTTCGTAACAAGCTGAGGAGTGGAGTGAGTGATGGCACTGAACTTCTGGGGCAGAAAAAATCAGCCCAAATTCCAGAATGATCTTATAGGGCCAAAAAAACAGATGACATTCAATATGCATAAATTTACAGGGCTATACATCATGAAAAACTATCCTAATTTCGTATATATTCACGTATTTCATAATGGTCCTGAGCTGACCATTACCACTCAACGGCAACATGTCTGGGCTGTGATAGCTTCTGTTATGAAGACATTGGCTCAGTTGCTCAACAGTGATTAAAAACAAATGAACAAACAAAACAAATTGGGATGTCTAGGAATTATTAGGAAGGGAATGGAGCAGCAAATTTTGTGATTCAGAAGCCAAAGGGATGGCAGTTGCCTGACCACAGAACCACAGAATGGCTCCGGTTGGAAGGGACCTTTAAAGATCACCCAGTTCTTTAAAGATCACCCAGTTCCAGTGCCCTGCCATCACGCACTCAGTATCAAGTAGTCTCCATTTCAAATGTGGTTAATAGTAGCTGGTAGGTTCAGAAGTCTCTAGGGAGATTGATTAAAAAAAAGGTGATCAGAGAGAATCTTGTTTTTCTTCTCTTTTGGGCAATCAAGCTAACAACCAACCCCGCGTTTGGAAAACTGTAATCAAATGGGTCATGCGTGGGAGTCTTTAAACAACAGCGTGCAGGGTATGTCTAAATGGGAGCATCCACGGAGCAATTTCATACCCCCAAGCCATTAGACTCCTGTCTGTGGGCATCACTGCTAGTGCTGTGTGTGGCAGGAAATTCACAACGATGCGATGTAAGTTTTTTGCTGGCACGAGTTCAAGGCTGAGCACATTATACACAGGAAGCAAAGATAATGCTGAATTATTCAGGGCTTGCTGAACAAGTGTTGAAAACCCAATTCCACCAAGTCGCCGCATTAACTTAAATTTATATTTTTTCCTATACCACAGCCGCCTAAGCCAGGAGCTGTTGCAACTGTTTCTCTACAGGTTTGTTAGGGGAAAACAATATTTAATTCATAAATATATGTATATAAAGAGGCATCGGTGGCTTTTCTTGATAAATGATTGCATGAATGTGTATTGCAGCTGGTTTCCCCATTCCCAGCAGCTCGGGGGGGTGCCTGGCTGTCATGGGGCAGGAGCGGATGGCAGCAGGACTACCCAGCTCTGGCTGCAGTGTGCGTTTGTGGAGGGGAAAAAGTCTCAGTCCTCTCCTCCCGAGAAGGCTGAGACACCAAAACCATCTCAGAAACCCTGCTCCCTCCTCATTCTTGGCATCCTGGGCAAAGAGCACGTCTTGGTCTGATGGGTGCTGCGAATGGAGCCGACGTGGGTGCTGCTGCGGAGCGGTGCTGGCAGCAGAGGACCTGCAGAGAGGTGCTGGCAGCAGAGGACTTGCAGAGCAGCGGCTGCTTGCAGGGAAGATGTTCAGGTCTGTGTGCGTGCAGGCAGGCTGCGAGCAGGAGTCGGTGCCTGTGGTTCATGCATCGCTCGCTGCCCATCATCAGGAGACTGGGAGTTGCTGCCAGTGGCGAGAGCTGGGCTGGAAGTTGAATTTCTCCAGCAGTAAGAAGCTCTTCTTTCTAGAGATTGTACTATAAATCTGATACTTGATAAAGACTGCAAATGACTTACCCTGCAATCGAGATTTGTGGAATTTTAAAGAGAAACTCGGTGCCTTGGGGGAAAAGAGAGATTTTGTGTGTTATTTTTAGGGTTACTGAATTTTTGAAGCTTGCCTTAAGGAGTGATCTTCATTTGGCATAAATATTGAGCAATTAACGTAAAACATATAGTGGCTTCTGGCAGGAGAGCATCCAACTTCATAGGTAATTTCCTAAAATGTATTTCAACAGGGTTTTTGTGTTTCTCCCTGTGTAGTTGTAAGGATTTTCTTATAAAGGGAGAAGATAATTGGCTCGTTATGCACACGGCATTTAGTGAAAGACAAAATGAATCATGAAAACAGGTTAAAATGTCTGTCTGCTTTCTCAGAAGTCTTGGCATGCTTTCCAACTGCATAAATACACAACTTCAGGCCCGGCTTGTTGCTCTTTGAGCTGGTGGATGATTTAAAAAATGCCCCAGTCTTCAGTGGTGTTCGTGTGCAAGCTGTTGGTTGATCTTAGGAGTGGAGCTAGCGGGAAGGGTGCAGGTGAGGTGGTCACAGATAAGTGCTATCTTCAAGGCAAACCACTGCTGGGTGAGAACAAGGTAAAACACTGCACGTTAATAATTCATTTGAACGGGGAAAAAAATGCCCTATAGTTGCTTATTCTTTTTCTCCTTGTGATACAGCGATATCCACTAAGGCCCTCTAGATGTACAGGTTGCCCATCCCAGGGTGAAGCCTGCCCTGAAGTTAATGGTTTGCATCCAGGGCTCACTGCAGCAAAACTCTGATTATCTTTGGTTGGTTTGGGATTTCATTTGAGACCTTTTCAGACCTACACTGTCAGGTTCCTGGTCGGTAAGGAGCATTGCACAGGAAAACTCCTGCACTTGCAGAAGCCCTGAGATTTCTGTGGCGCATGCAGTGTAGCTGAGACCAGCACTGGTAATCGGCCTTTCTCACTCTGAGAAGGTGCTGTGGTTATATAGCATATATTATATACTGTACTATACTTCTAAAATGGATTTCAAATGTCTCTGCCAATGTCCATCATTCCAGACCTGTTGGCATGTTGCTCAGCTCTGAGACGTCCACGTGAAGTGGAAATCTCATCGCTCAGCTTTTCAATAGCTTCTTGCCCCACAGGACCTCGTCCATTTCAGGAAGACTTTTTCAAAAAAGCAGTTATTTTATTTTGTTTCTAATGCAGGTGAGTCTAAATGCCCTTTAATGCATTGATTCAAAACCTCATTTGTGATTTTAAGTAAATGCTTTGCACCTGAAAACCATTCCAAAAAGCCAAAATCCATTTCTGTGTTTCATTTTGAGTTTGACTGGTTATCTTTGTCACGTGGGCCTAAACTGGCTAGTAAATAGTAAAGCACAGAAATGTTTTTATGCCCTTAGGTTCAACTCAGAAGCTCTCTCACAAATTACATTTTCAAGTTAAACATGGATATAGCTAATCCCTTCTGATCTGGATTTCCTTTGGCTACCCATACAGATAAGACTTCTTATTAAATACTCTGACTTATCTTGCTTTCCAACCTAATTCAGATTAAATATCAATTATTTTCGCCCATTACAGCTTACTACTATCATGCCATTAAAAATAATGAGCAAACATTAGATTTGATTGTTTCAGTGCTGCAAAGGAAAGTATGATTGATAGATTCCCTGGACAGCTTCTCAAAATACTAAGTTCTTAATCTATCTTAACATATTGTCGTGACACATTTTTATTAAGCAGCAAGCAGTGATTTGGGATAAAAAAAAAAAAACACCCACAAACCTCCTGAAGTTCTCAGCTTCAGCTTGAATGTGTATTTTGGAGCCTGGATCTCCAGCATTTCACTTGTCAGGGTTAAATCTATATTTTTTGGGTGGACAAATGGTTTAAACACAACATGCTTGTTTAAGCAGTTCGTTTTCATGTTCTGAATCCTCCCGAATGCCCATGCCCATCCTTTTTTATTTTTCTTCTTTTTATGGGACAATGCACAAGGGCTAATCCTAACCCACCTCCCAGTGCTGTCCTCCACAAACCTTACCAGCTCTACTGAAGCCTCTTTGTGCTCTCATCAATGGCATGGGCTGAGGGGAGAGACACCATGATGGTGAGAGTGTTCCTTGTCGTATAAAGGCAGTTATGGGGTTAGCATCCTTTGAGGACTTTATTTTCTTCTGCTCTTTCAGAGCTTGGCTGTCTTGGCCTTTTGCACCAGGGTTTTCAAGTAGGAAATCAGTGTAGAAACACAGTAGGTTCTGATGTCATCTTATGGGAATTAAACTCTTGACATAGTTAGTGTTCGTGAAAAACTGCAGCATTGACTTTTATTGTCTGCAATGGTTTCTTTTGCCACTAACAGCTTCTCAACAGACCCTATAACAATGTCATGAGGAGTTGCCTTTGCTATTGTCTCCACGAGAATGGTAGATGGTTTTTACAGAAAGAGTCATCCTGGATGGTCAAATTTGGGTTGTTTTAGCCTTTGGTAGTTCAGTCTGCATAACTTCTACTTGTAGGAATTATCCTTCTAGTGGGTAATCTAATTTTTATTTATTGGTACTTGTTTTACGTTTGTTATAAACAATTTCCTTAAAACTTGCCTTTTTTTTTTTTTTTTTTTTTGCTGTAGACTGTTAAGTAAAAGTCATCGGGTTGGTTGAGGCTTACCATAGAGAGTCAGAATCTCTTTGGGGCATGAATCATCATTAAATCAGAAGTAATGACAGCAAAGTAATGCTCCCTGTAATTTAAAAACCATTCTAATGAGCTGTGGACGCCTTTCAATTACAGCTTCCATCATGTTACACTGGAAACCACACTGACTTCCTACATTTGTCAAACAGAAAGCTACAGGGCAGAGAGAGGCAGACAAAGCAGTAAGTGCCAGAGCCAATGCACCTTTTATCAGTGCTTTGTGCTTTTTCAGGGAAGATGCTCTGTTAAGGTTTACCAGGCTCATTTTGTTGTTAGTAAAAATGTGGTGGTGGTGTGGTTTTTTTTTTTCTTCTCTTGCTTTTTGTCTTTTTTTTTTTTTTTAATTAGGGGTAAAATTAGATTCATGGTGTCTAGCCACATCAGTCCCCTGCTTCCCCCTGTATTCAGTGGAGGGAGGTTGATCTCTGCAGGGGTGAGCCAATGCACCCACTTGAGTGCCTGCTATAGCAAGGGCAGCATCTGCTTTCAGGAGCCTGTTTTCCTCTTCTAATGATGGACCCCAGGCTATGCTGGGTTTTTGCTCAGCTTTTGGAACAGCCAGAGTTCAACCTGTAGACAAATCTAGCTACTATCAAAGTGAAACCAAAATTTCATTTAGAAACACCATATAAAAACATTTTACTGATAACCACTTCAACTGAATTCAGTTATTATTTAAATTCTATTAAATTTTAGAAAACTGCAAAAGTTTGATTCCTCTTTCAGCTATGTAGCTGGTATAAATATTTTATTGACTTGAATTACATGGGTAACAACTCAACCTCCCCATCCTCATTTTTCACAGCAGGTCCTTGAGGAGACTACTGCAGGAGCAGTAGGAGAGAGAAGCCAGTCGTTTGCAGCAGGAGTAGCAGGTATCAGCCTCTTGGAACAACCCAAATTCCTATAGAGTATGCTACCATATCGGGGTGGAAGTCAGTAGGAAGGAACAAGGCTCTGGAAAAAATGAATACAGCAATCAGTTTGTGATGGGGCAAGGAACAAGAGTCACGGAGCAACTCAGAGCCTTAGGTGATATATGTCTGGGTGTGAGTGTGCAAGAGCTCTGAATTTATTCTTGAGATCCACCTGCATATTATTGCTGAAAGCACTTTTCTGCAGTTGGCACAGAGCTTTCTTAGGGCATACTTGCTCCTGAACGACTCCAGCAAGGGAGTCTTCAAGTCGCCTTTGGCAGGATGTGCCAGAGCAACTTCACTTGAGCAGTATGAGCGAATCAAGGACTAAATGCAGTGCTACTGCTTCTGTGAAGGAGCAATATCAGTTTTATTTGATAGAAGGTCAAGTGGCAAAAATCTTATCTGCTTCCTTAATTTTGCATAGCAAGGGCCAGACAATTCAATTTTCCTGCAGTTGTCTCACAATGCCAGTTTAACACATAATTAATGAAATCAGAAACATATTTATTCTCTGCAGACTCATACGTTGGTTAGCTGGGAGGAGGCAGAAGAAGGAGTTGGAAGAGTGAGTAACCTTGGATATTCTGGATATACAAACTACTAAAGGACCGTGCAGGTTGTTGATTCTTGTTCCAAACATGTCCTAGTAATTCATCGCGCAAAGGGAATAGCACAGCGTGAAGCAGAGGTGTTCAGGGTAAAGATCATCTCAGTGCTATTCATAAAGTCTTTTATTTGTGAGCCAGTCGGATCAGAGTCATCACCACACCACTCCAGTACAACTTAGTGCACCAGAGTCCTTGAACATGTCACTTCAATCCGGATAGGAAACTGGAAAACAAAAGGAAAGGCTCTGCCCCATCAGCAGAGGCTGCTTCTCATTGCTCAGCCCTCCCACGCCAGGGCTCACAGCAGCCACTATAGGCATGGGTTGCCTCCAGCACCGAGGTTCTGCAAGGAAAGGGCCAGGAGAAGTCCCGGAGCTCACTCTGGCGGCCCGAAGAATAGAGTGACTTCCTCAGGTCATCCAGACCGAGGGAAGTTTCTGAGCACAGCCATGCCCAGCATTATCTTCCTTCCAAAAAACACTGATATAGGATTTAAACCAAATCACCTGCTGTTGGAGTGGCACCCTACAAGTGTCTCATGCTTTCCCACCGTTATGGCTTCTTTATACCCTTGCTCTATATTCTCCAGCCCTTGTAATGCATTCAACTCCTCTTAGTAGCACATTATCTATCTTGTACTTCATTAATATTCAAGATAATATTGCCATATTGACCTGGAGCACAAGCTAGGACGTGCAAGACACACGTTCCATTTCTTGATCTGCTCCAGGCTTTGTGTGTGACTTTGAGCAGGTTATTTCAGCTCAATACCTCAAGTGCCCCCACATAAAATGAGATCAGGGCACCGACTCCCTTGTCTGAAATGTCCAGAGAGGCTGGGTGAGTAGTGACAGCACTTGGGGACGAGAAGGCTGCCAGTCACTGCTTGCTGGTGGCCTCCCTGCCAAATTCAGGAGCCGAGGGGCAGCTCTTCCATACGCCTTGTGTGTAATGGAGAGTAACGACACCTTTTAACAGCCAGGTTGTTCAAAATCGCGCTGAGAGCAGAAGCAAATCAGCTGGTTTGTGACTAATATTTGCTGGTTGGCAAAGAGGAGAGCTAGGGCTTCCTCTCCTCCTCCACAGAGCAATGGCAAAGCACCAAACTGGTGAGAAATGTCCATGGAGGCTGGAAGTAATGACCTGCATCAGCAGGGTGGAGTGGGCATTGGGAGGGGGCAGGGGACAAGAAACCTTTGCAAGGTGAGCAGATGATCAGCGGTGGTTTGCAAACAGATGCTGCTGAGTTCCTCACAAAATGCCTAAGGTGCTTGAGAGGTTAATCAGAGATTTATGAAGTCGAGAGGGAAAGGTGAAGGGATGCACGGCAGCTGGCCAATGCTTTATGAATGGCAGCAGCTTCCTTAAAATAAATGAGGCTGTTAACAAATCATTGGGTTCTTGGCATATAGCTATCAACATGCATAGGCAAATGAACAAATGAATCATTTCATTAGCTTATTCACAGCATTTCACGCCCAATGAATACTAATGTAAGCAGTGTCAGGAAAATGGTGGGGTTATTTCTGGCATATCTAATTATAACATGAGTGTGTTTTTTTTTCCTTCTTGCTATTATTTTGAGATGCTTAGTTAAAATCTGCAGTGAATTAAATGCCTGGGAAAACCGCCAGTCTCTGTCGAGCCTTTGCAGGAGGTCAGTGGAGATTCAGCAGAGAAGCTTCACAGATGCCAAGGGATGTCTACCTGAGGCTGAGAGCATTTTATCACCCATTGCCTGCATTGCACAGGGAGGGAGACGATGCAGTCACAGGGCAGAAAGGTGAATTGGCATCTCTGAGGGATGACGTCTCCTCCCGTGTTGGCATCAGGGATTTTGTCCTAATGCAGCTGTGTGCATGCCGCAAAGCTCCCGCAGCTGTGCCTCTAATTTTTCTTTCCTCCCGTGATGGGAGGAGCCCACTGATGAATTTTGGCAGGCTGGCTTCAGGCAGAAGCAGCGCTTGCTGACTTGGCCCGCGCTGGGTGAGTGCCTCTCCGAGGAGGTGAGCTTCTGTCACCTTCACTGGCGTCTTCGCCAGCATCAGTGACAGTGCTAGATAAAAAGCACAGTGGAGGTTCAGGTTTGGCATTGTGTAAATACAAACCAAACCAGAGGTGTGCTTCCAAAGAGCTCGTCGTTCAGATAAGGGGGTTAGGAAAAGGGGAAGGGTCAGGGAGCTGCTGCTGTCACTGCCCTACAGATGAAAGCTAAGGAGGGACAACGCTGGTTTCCAATGTCACGCAAGGAGGCCGTGCTGCTAAAACTCTCTGCTCCCAACCCTCTGCACCCCATGCCAGCCTCTCACTTGGGTCCTGCCTTGGCTTGCTCTCTGCCTCACTCCAACAGCAGCAGAATTCCTTTTTTATTCTTTTTTAAAGAGTACACTTCCCTGTATCCACATGCATACACATTATCACATCCAAAAGTATTTTGTTTTCTTTTTTCCTTGTGGTTGCTCATGATTAAGGAGCTGCAGAAACTGAATTACAATTTACAAACCTTGATTAGAGTAGCAGGCTGAAAGCAGTGAGTTATGAGCGTAGCACCTGATACCCATGATTTCTTTAAACAAATCAATATATTTCTGCTTTGTCAACTTTTTATTTAAAAAGGTACTCCTTAGCTTTTGTCACACTGCTGTGGTCAAGTTATCAAGGCCCACTTACCTGCAAGGTGTGGGTGGGTGGCTGAGGGTCCTGCCCTGATCCTGTGGGGTCCTGGGGGCTGGAGAGGTCAGTGCAACACACAGGCGGTGCTAGGAAACCTAAACCCCATCATTAGGAGTAAAACCTGCAGTTTTGGAGCATTTGAACAATATGCAACTTCTCTTTTGGGTTCATGTGAGATGACGCAAGCTCAGGCATCTGGGTGCTGCCATCAAGGAACAGGCTGCCCAAAAGACTTAAACTAAAAGAGGGGAGATTTAGATTAGAGGTGAGGAGGAAATTCTTAATTCAGAGGGTGGTGAGGCCCTGGCACAGGCTGCCCAGAGAAGCTGTGGATGCCCCATCCCTGGAGGTGTTCAAGGCCAGGTTGGATGTGGCCCTGAGCAGCCTGATCTAGTGGGAGGTGTCCCTGCCCATGGCAGGGGGTTGGAACCAGATCATCTTTGAGGTCCCTTCCAACCCAAGCTATTTTATGACTCTATGAAACCCCCGTCTGCCTTCCCCACAGAAATTGGGATTTCAGCCTTCCTATATTGACTCCCGTTCCTATACATGCATTTGTACTGCAAGAGCACCACAAAGAGTTTAGATCTAAACAGCGAGTTCCACAAATTAAATGCTCGGTTCCTCTCCAAAAATCCTCACCTTGGTAGCTGTTACGATGTTCCAAGATCGACTGGAAACACCAATAAAAGTGAAGCCTTTGCAGCCCACAGCGGGACAGGAAAATTCTCTCATCAGCCCACCTAGAAGTAATAAAAGGGGTTCTTGTTTGTGCAGCAGCCAAGTTATCAATGAAAAAAACTGAACAGAAAATAACAGATGATTATACTGTGTTATCTTCTGCTGTAACGGGCTGGTACATGTGAGGAAAGGGCAAAAAAAAAAAGAAAAGAAATGCTCTCTATAAAATCACTATGTCCAGTAGTGAATCGAATGCACTATTTAGACAACAAATGAACTTAAATGTTTGAAAAGCAGCAAATGTCTGAGTGTGAGAAAGATAGACGCAGTTCTACTTTGAAAGGCCTGCTGTTTATCACAATCTCAGAGGTGACAGTGATTTTACGATTGGGTATTTCTATTGATTTGCACTGATTATGTCTCAAGTCCTACAGTGGTTACCCGTCCTCATGGCTGTATTTTATGGTGGTGGCATGTTCCCTGCCCGACTCTGGGGCTCTGATTTACTGAACGCTGCACAAATATCAGTTCCTCAATCTGTAAGATGATGAACGAAACTTGGCAGAGGTTAGAAAAGTAATTCAATTTTATCGAGTTGAAATGAACCTCTCTGAAGGAGAACTTCAGGCTATATTTGGGATTGAGCTAGCTCTGATTTGTTTGAACTCAGCAGGAAAACTCCTGGGCAGGATTACACAAACCAGTTCTGGGTGCTTTTGAAAGTCTCAGCGACTTTATTTGTGTAAGTATCCAAAGAATGTTGCTGTAGTCAGGCACCTCTGGCCTGAACTCATGTTTCTCAATGCGCTCACATGGATCAGGGCAGGGTGTCTCACCTTGCCTCTGGGAGGTGAAGAGTGAGTTCCCAGTGCCATTTTTTTGCAAGCTGCTGTACCAGAGTCACCAGGGTGGGGAATAGCTGGCCCATAACCTGCCAGAGTAGTAACAGAAGAGTTGCCCTCAGCAGAAGGCATTAAGCAAACAATAGCATCTGAGAGCTCTTGGAGCTCCTACAAGCGTTCACCCAACCATTAAACAACACCGCAGAAATGCACGTGTTGCTCACGTGCTTGCTGACAAAGCTGATTTGGCTTTGCAAGGCTCAGTCTCTCTGTGTGGCATAAAAAGCACTTGCAAGTTAAATTAAAAGATCTTGTTTGCACCGTGGTCCTATAAATAAAAAAACTTTCATAAAAAAAACTTTCTCCATGTTTTGCTGCCTACGCTTCACTCACATGTATAGCTCCATCCTCTATTTTCTCCTGCTTAAAACAGCTCCATAAGATTCCAAAAGGTGTAATTTTTCCTGTATATTTGCTTCAAAGCTCAACACATCACTAGAAACACTTTCACTGAGAGCGGTGTGTTTCTATTTGGGCTTTAAGTGAGCAATAGGGAAGATACAAAGCCAGCCTGTTAGGAAAAACAAGATTTCTGGTCTTTGCTACCATGCAGTTGTATGTAACTCGCTTTGAGTCAGCAGTGAAGCTGCCTGTTTTCAAAACAGCTTCAGGAAAGAGCGATCTTTCATATCTGACATATTACTTCTTGTCTTCGAACAGCGAAGTAGTCAAATTCCTTAAAGCAAGGTGACAGCTGCTCGCTTGCATACAAATACTAATTTGCAACAGGTCTGCCATGGGTCTTTTGAATAGGAAAAATACACATTGACTGCTTCTCCTGAGAGGGGAAAAATGTGCCCAGTATTTATAGCAAATCAGCAGTCCTCTTTCTGTCTCTCTATACTTTTTATTCAATTGTAAAACCAGATTTAAAAATTCTTTCCTCAAGGGATTGTGTTAAGCATTAATATCTGTAGAAATGTATTCTAAACTCTGAGCAGAAAGTATTTCTTGTGCTAAATGAGGACAAACCCTAAATTTCAACTTCAAGTTCCAGTTTTTCAGTAATTCACCATAATAGCCAAATTTGTATTCATTTCCACTTGATTCATTTTCTTGAGCTAAGACATAAAGTTGAGCTATTTTTTTTTTAATCCTCCAGGGCAGAAGGAGAGGCTGGAAGCACAAGCTTTCTGTGAGTTTGTAACCAAGATGGGATGGGCATGCAGGCAAAAGGGTTTGGCTTGAAAAATACAGATAAGGAAGATGTTTTTAGAACAGGAGACCGTTGTTTCAGCAAACTGATTGTTACATAAACAAGCTTTCTTCTTGAATATAGATAATTCTGATTAGTCCGTGAAATTAAATGCTAAAGGAAGCAATAAGCAATTAGTACACTATTTATTTGCACTATATAGAAAATTCTGAGTAAAACTAATTATGTTGGCAGAAATTATTTTGCTAATGGAAAAGTATTAATAAAGGATAGTCATTCTTATGGAGAGAACTTAATTTTGTGCGTTGGGAACATCTCTGGTAAGCAGAGGTTGACTTTCTTGTTCAGCTTGTGTTCGGTTCAAATTATGAGCAGTAAAGGTCAAAAGCCTGTGTTCTTTGTTAAAAAATAATAGGTCAGATGGATTGTGGTTTTTATTTTCTCTTTAATATTTTCATAAATGACTCGGATGCAGGACTTGAAGGTATACTAAGTAAGTTTGTCAATGACACTAAACTGGGTGGAGCAGTTGATGCCTTTGAGGGTAGAGAGGCCTTGTAGAGAGATCGTGACAAATTGGAGAGCCGGGCAATCACCGACCTCATGAAGTTTAACAAGAGCAAGTGCCAGATCCTGCACCTGGGATGGGGCAGCCCTGGCTGTACATACAGACTGAGGGACGAGGGGCTGGAGAGCAGCCCCACAGGAAGGGATCTGGGGGTTTTGGTCCATGGCAAGTTGAAGATGAGCCAGCAGTGTGCCCTGGCAGCCCCAAGGGCCAACCCTGGCCTGGGTGCCCCAGGCCCAGCACTGCCAGCTGGGTGAGGGGAGGGATTGTCCTGCTCTGCTCCGCGCTGTGCGGCCTCATCTTGAGCACTGTGTGCAGGTTGGGGTGCCACAATGTGAGAAGGACATAAAGCTGTTAGGGAGTGTCCAAAGGGGGTCTGTGGAGACAGTGAACGGTCTAGAGGGCAAGACGTATGAGGAGTGCCTGAGGTCACTTAATTTGTTCAGTCAGCGCAAAGGGCACTCAGTGTTTTTTGTGTTTCATATCACGTGTTACATAAATATTTGTAACTAATTGTGACACCAGGGTGTGACCGGTTTGTTGTCTCTGCGATCAGTCAGAAAAGTGATAGTTGTCATGTGGGTAGGAGGTGGTTATCTGCTGCTCTTTGAGCATGGGCTGGAGTCAGGCCAAAACCAAAATTCATTAGCTGTCCACTGTTTTACCTGGTAGAGAAGAGTGGGAAGACGAGGACAGCCACAAAATCCCCCCAAAGGACAGGCTCAGCTCAGCCTGCACTATTCCCACCTACCTCACCTCACCCCTGGTGGGCAACATGGCCCTGCAGAGCCCTGGTGTCCCAACCAGGTCAGGGCCGCAGGCGCACGGTGGATGCAGCCAGGAGGCTGGCATGCAAAAAGCAATGCCCCTCTGCAGAATGACAGAAAAATCTGTCAAAATAAATGGTTTCTGACTCCCAAACTGACGTACTTGGGCATCAGACTGCCTTTCTTCTCAGTAACATATGGGGAAATGAGCTTGGGGACCACTAGGGAGTGTGAGTGAAAGCCAAAACTGCCAAGTGCTCTGTGTTGCCTTACGGGTGTGCGATGTACTGTGGTGTTTGCGGAATAGTGGTGTGTTACCATGCAACAGCAGGTACGTCAGAGTTTGCAAGACCAGGGTGTTTAAGACGATGGCTTCTTGCTGCTCAAGGAGCTGGAATCAACCTTGAACCTCATTTGATTGCACATGGGAAGAAGGTGCGGCAGATAATGAGGTAGGCAGAGTGGCATGGCACAAGTGTTGTCCAAAATCCCAAAGTGCATCTGTCTTCTGAGGGCTACGCATGAGACAATGGCTCTGGCTCCCTTCATAGGCTTGGGCAGTTGTTACACTGTGATCCATCTGCCCTACTTTATTATAATATCCTGTATTCAAACATGTCCATTTGTATCATGGCCACTTTACCAAGTAATCCAGATGACTTTGCAAAGGTAAACTGCTCTCCTGCTAATTTTCTTTTTTGTCAAACTTGTTATTTTCTTCATATTTTATCATCAAAAGTCCTGTGTCATAGTCAAAGCATTTACTTAGTACTGGGTCAAAGTCTTATCTCTGCAGGAGCCTGCACCCAACAGGTACCCTCTGGCTATGTCTGCACCTGGGCACACTTGGAGACCCATCAGTGAGCCAGCCTCCACTCCATCTAATGCTTATTTTAGTGCCTACATCTCTCATTCATACTGATTAATCAACGTACCATGTAACAGTCACGTGTCTCAGCAAAGTCCAGAATATATTACATCACCTTACCAGAATCTGTAATCATGCAGGGAAAACATCAAAACCTTCCTTTCACAAACCTATGTGGCATTACAGTGTGGTCCCCTAGGATATGCTGTCAGACACTCTAAATTAAATGGTTATTTCAGTGATCCAGGGTAGCCACCTTCTTCTTGTGGGAGCTTTGGCAATCTTTCAGCCTGTGGTGACTTCCGTTGTTTCCCCAGAGCTGTTTAAACATCTCTGCTTACTCCGCCTAAGGCTCTTGGCTGCAGATTTCAGCAGATGGTGCTCACCTCCTCCTCTGTTCCTCCTGTGGGTTGAACACCACATTCTCCAACATTGTACGGGTTAAATAAAATAAAAGGGGATACCCTTGCTTCAGTCCCCATTCAGCACGGGCCAGTCGAAGCCCGAAGAGTGCTCAGCACTCCTTTGGGCACACGAGGACTTTCTCAGGCCCTGACACTGCCAGGAGTGCAGCTTCCAACAGGACAACCTGCAGTCCCTACCTCCACAGGGTAACTTTGGATGAGCACGGGCTATATATTTCACCGTGATCCAGGAACTGAGAAAACTAAAGTTATACAACAACCCTGGCAACCGTCAGCCTAAACCTACACAGCTAAACCCGATGAGAGCTGATCTGAAGATTTTCATGTCAGAATGCCATCAGAACCAACATGTTAGCTTGTGAAATGTTGTGCTTGTACCTAGGATTTTTTGTCTGCCTACTGGTCTCTGGAGGAGTGTTGGACTCTGCTGGTGGGCACAGTCCGGAGCAGTTTGCGGTGAGATGAAGAAGCCATGAAATGACTGATTTTCCAGACAGTCACCGTGAGCCCCAAGGGTGTGCTCCATAAAGACCTGTAATTGAAACAGCTCAGCGTTTCTCCAATAAAAGCAGTGATCTATTCAAGCCACAGATGCACCATGCTAAAATACCATTGGAATACTGCTCCAGGCAGGCAGCAGTATTCATATGCAGCCCTTGGTGCTTTATTCAGGGTTCCTAAACTGCTCTGGCGGGGGGAGTTTCAATAACCAGGAAACATTAAACAAATAAAGGTATTAAATAGTCTTTGTGCCTTATTACCATTGAGCAGCCCATCAAATTAAATGCACATATTGTGGGCTTGCTTGCAGAACTGATTTGCTAAGTATGGTTAAGTCTCTGCTTATGGCACCACTGAAACCATGAGCAAATTAGAGGAAAAATTGTTTCATCTTGGCTTAATAAATAACATCTTCGCCTCTAAGTTCTTATGCCTTTCTTGCTGTATTCCTCCTGCAGGTCTCTTCATCCGTAGTGATTATCATGCATTTGCCTCCCTCCATGGAGAGGAAAACATCAGTCTTCTAGGTCAGGCTGGCAAAAGGTGTTGGTTTCCTGTGATCCAGCTCTGCAACAATACAATTTCAGGCTTTTGAGATGAGTCAGTCTCACTATTATATTATTGACTTGCTGCCTGCTAGGTGCTCATGGACAAATGAAATAACCTGGGTTATGAGCATCTGTCTCATGGGTGGCTCACAGCAGGTAGGGGTAGTTGGACGTGGTCCTGGGCACCCTGCTCTGGGTGTCCCTGCTCGAGCAAGGTGGGACCAGATGGATCTCAGAGAGCCCTGCAAGCCTCAGCCATTCTGGGTAGAAGAAGATGGAAGATTTGGGGTCTCTTGGGCATTTAAGTGGTCAGTCAGCTGGACTGCTATGGACCGGACTTCTGTTATGCTCAGAAAACAAAGGCAACAAGATGATAGAGGATGGCTTTCAAGATTTTCCTTTAATGATTCTGTCTCTTGCCTTTAAGACATGGGAAAAGGCAGTAAAAAAGCAGGGATTTTGCAAGATGCCTCCTTAGAAATCTTTTGTCAAGATTTTTATACACTTCCAAAAATGTTATTGCAGTAAGGTTTTGTTTGGATCCTCTTATAGCAGGGAGATATCTCAGAAAACTCAGGAATCGAGAGAGGCAGTGAAGGTGGTGGATCAGATTTGGGTCTGCTTAGCATTACAGCAAGCTCTTCAGTGCAGACCTCCTTCTTGGCTTTATATATAGGAGAGGAGCTTCAGGCACAAAGTCACAACTCAGAGAAACTAAGTGAAATACGTCAGAGAAGGTTTCAAGTCTTTGCTTTCTTGATACTACACCCAGAAAACTTCCTTTTGAGCAAGAGATTCATCCAAAAAAAACCTTCTCTGTGTGGTCTGAGCTGCACCAGGAGCTGCTGCCTACCCAAGCACAGAGCCTCACTCACCTCCCTGCTGTGCTTTGGCCACTTTACTGGAAAAGGTCCCATTTTTGCTACTAGGAAAGTGGAGCTGATGGGTGGCCTGTGCTGCCACAGTGTCCCTGTATTGAATGAGTTTTCTTTAATGACCTGATTTATTTTAGTTGTGAAGGGCACCGATAACTCTCACTAATTTGATGGGAGCTGTAAGTGCTCAGCCCATAAAATGTGGAAAGTGGTGTGGGAAGGTGGGTAAACGTCCGTCACCTCAGACAAATGATAGAAAGCTGCAGTGCACTTTTCCCCTAATCTGACACACTCTTCAAATTGTATGCACATATTTCTCAGCACCATTTGACTTTTTATAAGACAGTCACGTTCTTGGGGAATTAGAATTAGCCATAGGAAGAGAGATCCTGCAAGTTCTTTGCAGTGGAGGGAAAGAAAATGGTCAGAGCTTTATCAATAAATGAAAATCAGGCGGGCTTCATTGCCGCACCAGGTGTTGTTTATTGCAAAGGAGTTATTTTTTTCCAGTGTTCAGCTAAAGAAAAGCCCTAGACCATACATCTGCCCCCTATGAATAATTTTTCTCTCCGATTCAAAGCCATACACAGAGCTTTGCAGCAAAGCTTGCTCCGCAGCCTTTTGTCGGGTTGTGCTGTGCTGTGGAATTTATGGGAAGATTTTGCAAAGCACCTTGCAAGTCTTCTACATTTATTACAAGCAGAGGTATTGATGTAAGTGCAGCTGCATCCATAAATTTCCATCATTTGTTCTTCTTTCCTGAGGTGCCAGTGAAGACAGTGCCCCAGGATCTTGCTCTCCGTGGGTACTTGCAACATGACCAAGACTGCAGCAACTTGTGCCTCTCTGCTTGTCCTTGTTTCCCTCATTTCTTAGCTGAACACTGAGCCTTGCTGGGTTTCTCTGCTTTCCCTTTGGTAAAATATTTCGATTTCCTTGAGGGTGAAACCTGAACAGATTTTTTAATCAGTCTTGAAAGCTGGTCCATCTTCAAAATGATTTCTTTTGTAGTCAGCTTTGTTATTAATTATCCACTAATCTGAAAATATCGTTATATATAAACAAACAACTCTCCCCAAAAGCCTTGAAATATGTTTTTGAAACATTTTTGCATTCTGTTAAGATGTTGCTGTTGACTGATTTTCACTCTGCCTCCCCTAGACTTCACAGATAACGGTAGAATTATATATAGTGACAGTCTGTCGGCAGGGAGGAAGATGTCTTTCCCAAGGAAGCTCTTGCTGGTGCGTGTTAGGTAAGAGCTGTAGACACAATCCCACCAGTGTGGGTAGGACATTCAGTGGCCTGAGGATACAGGAAAGTCAAGAGACCCAAATTGTTGCTAATTCTGCCATTTTCTACAGGATCATGGATGTACAAATACTGAGCAGCCAGTTAATTTCGATGAGATTTTGGGAGCGGGGGAGCTCTTCAGTGGATTTGCAAAATACCTGGCTTAGTGGGGATGTCAGCTTAGCAGGGTGCAGTGTTAGATGAGGTCTTTATTTTCTGTCACCTCTGCAATAGGTTAGGGGGAAAAGACGGGCAGGAGCAGGGCACAGGGTGACGTTCCCCGGCTTCAGCATTGCTAGCCTGCTTGCTCAGCACAATTGAGTCCTGAGTGACACAAGGCATAAAAGAAACAGATGAAGATTTCAAAACTACTTGCCTACTTAATCTGAACTCTGGCCTAGAGCAATTCTTGTGGAAATATCTGTGGCTTGATCTTACTTCACCTCCTCTGTGTTAATTCAGGGCTTGTTCTTCCAGGCCGGCATGTGGTAGCAGGGGAATGAGAGAAAGGGACCTCACCGAGGGCAACTATTAAAACAGAGCATGAAAGTTTGAGAGAAGCAGTGATGAAAAGTTCAGAAAGGTCAGTTGTGTGGGGGCTGGAGAGGGCTGTGAAGAGAAAGCTAATACCATTGAGCTAGAACAGCGGATTCCAGCAGGGAATTCAGCTGCCCAGTGGATTCAAGCAGTCCTGCAGCTGCCCAAAGACATCCAGAATCCAAGGTGCATGTACAGAGCAACTCAGCCTGGTTTCTCTTCGTGAACCATGAGGAACAATACTATGTAGTGGTTCAACCGTCATATCTGCAGTCAGGATCTGGGTGCTTCACCTCTGCTTGCAAAGTACCCCCCTGCCCCTGCCATGTCCCAGGGCAGCGGCCCTGGCACCGGTGTGGCTCACGAGGTATCAAACAAGCCAACAAACCCTGTATATCTGGGGCGCCTCTTCAAGGCAGTGTGTGGTCAACAACCTCTGCAGCATCCAGAGGAGTCCCCACACATTGCTGCACCCCGCTCAGTGTGCAGAGAGTGTCATCTGGAGGGGACAGGGTACCTTTACAAAACATTTTGACACCTCCTAATGAAGAGGTTATAAATACAGAAGAAGGGTTATCAGTCTTTCCATTTATGCTTGACTAGGTCTGCTTATGTATTTTGGAACAGCAGCAAAGCTTTACCATAGAGGGAAAGAAAAAGGGATGTTTGTCCTTGAAAATAAAACACTGAAAGTCTCTCACCAAAGCTCCAGGTGAACTGAGGACTGGATGTGCTGGGCCACCCTGCAGCTGGCTCTGTGATGGGAAGGAGAGCCCATAGCAAGGATCCTGGGCACCATCTCTTGTATTTGTAGATCTAGGCCACAGTCCCTGTCCCAGAGGGTTTGTGGTCCCACTAGATACCTCTCTGCTAGTAGGAATGAAGGACCAACATAAATGATGATACACGTTTTCATTTGGTCCTTCCCCTGCTCAGCATTATCTTCACTTGATAAACTATTTCCCGTTTGCTAATCATTTCCCACCCCGTGCTACTTTTATGCCTAACCATGCAGAGGAAGCTCAGAGGTACTTAGAGTAATTTTGAAGTGATTTTGAGCATGCTAACTAACCTTCATAAACCTCAGTGCCCCAGGAACAAAGCTGAAGGCCATAAATCTTATTTAAATTGCCATCTGAATGTGATCTCTTGAGGTATTTTAAGCTGGGGATTGGATGGATCTGCACATTGAGTTCATTTTTTTTTTTAAACCTTGTGGCAGGCTTTACCAGCTTGCTGATTTGTAACTAGGTCAGCTTCATAAAACACCATTTCCATGCCAGGGCTTTGTCTTCACATCAGAAGACATAATCAGGGAGGCTGGATAACAAATGGGTGAGACTGCACAGTTATGGGAGTGCGTCTTAGTTCACTGCTCTTACAAGTCTTATAACTATTTCCAGAAGACTTGTGAATCGAGGTAAGCCACATGAGACTGGTCCATTGGCATTTGTTACTCCACATAGTTCATTACTGGGACGTTGCCCATCAGCTCATTAATCCCTGCTGTAGATGGCAGCGACCCAGAGAAACCATCCCATTGAAGCTCTCATCTCGTGTAAGGGGGCTGGTGGTGGGGAAGAGCAGAAAGGGCAGAAAAGCAGTGAGAGCGTATTGGCAATTGCACTACGTGAGCAAATCTCCATTCATTACAAAATACAGTGTTAAAATGGAAGTCTTGACAGCTGAAGGTCCAGACGGGGCTGCAATGCAGACGTCTGCCAGAAAGCAAAGAGGGAGGGAGGTGGAGTTGGGTGAAGAAAGAGTAGGAGAAGACAAACACAAGGCAGGCAAAGGAAGAAGAGAGGTGTAAAGGCTGAGCAGGAGTGGGAGAAAGGGAGAACAATGAAATAATCATCAGTCCTGACTCAGACTTGCACAAAGTATATTTTTTTTACAGACTCTCAATAGGGAGGAAGGGCTACTCAGAAACAGCTTCCTCTGTCGCTTTGAAAAGCAAAGCAAAGTTGTTTCTAACACTGAAGGGAAAAAGGAATAAAACAGTGCCTTGCAGAAGTGAGCTGAGTTCCCAGGTACAGCTACACTATTAACCCTGTCCTTATCTGGATCTTGTTCTGTACCAGAGCCCCTGTTCATGTTAGGTTTTGAATCAAGTAGTCAAAGTATAGCCCTTTAATGGGCTGGAAGGGATGAAAAATTAGAGGTCGGGACAGTCTGATACATAAAAAAGATGACTTACTTTTTCTCTCAAGCCATAATCTGATTTTTCCACTGCAGCTTTTCTCCTTAGATGAAATCTACTTGTACAAAAAAATTAATGACCAAGTAATCATTTTCCTGACATCTATTAAATTTAAAAGTGATAAACTGGCTTATTATCTTAGTTAAATTAAAAAAAAATAAATTGCTGTTCCTAACAAATTTCAGCAGACGTCTACAAATGAGGCAAGCATTATATAAGGCAAGAATTTCAGTTGCAGGAGTATTGAAAAGTACAGGAAACGTCTGCTGCATATGCACCCCTGTGCACAACACAAATAGAAAGAGGTATGAACACGTAGACAGACATCTATTTGGGGAGTCTACTGATTAAACCAGCTCCTTGTTAAATGAAGCTTAAAATAGGATAAACAACTATCAATTTACTGGAAGGTTCTCAGATCGGATGGAAACAGCTCTCTGCTGACAATAATCTTCTGGAGATGTTGGCCTTGTGGCTCTGCCATCAGCTGTGTCAGTTGGGTCTCTTGGTCCTCGTGCAGCTGAGCCTGCAGAGATCGCTTCTCAGATGATGTAGTACGTGGGGACAATGTGCTATTATTGGAAAGGTAATTGAGCAAGAGCGAGATGATGTAAGCTTCAGATCATCCAATGGGTTATTTATCCGGAAGAAAAGATATTCTGACTTGCTCAGGACACATTTTCAGCAGTGTTAGCACTGTGTCTCTGGTGGAATCCCAGAGACCACATGGCATATAAAGAGCTTCTGCGAAGCAACGCTCCAGCACGTCACTCACAGCTTGGCAAAAAGACCATGAGTGCATGTATACCGCCTCTGTTTATGACTTCCACATAATTATCAAATTAAGGACAGTCATGGCTTGTCATTTTTACCAGGCAGGTATCTGCATTATTTCCCATGCCACTGCTCTTCTCGGTGCTCAAGTAACCCGAAAAGGGAGCCTGGTTCCTTCCAGTAGCACAACCACATGTCGAAGAATCACCTGACGTGCATGCAAATCATGCCCTTGTTTTTATGTCCCAGCGGGAAGTTTGCCGTTTTCCAAGCTCAGTTTTCAAGCATTCCTGAGTCACCTTCACCAGCTGTTCCCCAACACCAATCCATGCAGTCAGTTGTCCCTGCCTGTAGGACCAGGAGCTTCCAGGCCCACCGGGAGTCATTACCTCCGACAAGGCAGGTGTCACACCTCAGCACCGCGTCAGCGGCAACCTTCAGTGAGGTCCCTCAGTTTCAGGCCAGAAAAGCAGTCACAACGTGTCTTCTGCCACAGACGGGCTGTGTCCGTGAGAGGTTGTGCAGTCTGTCCTCATGAGCAGACAAAGCCTTGAGCAACCTGCTCCGAGCCAAGTGCTGCCCTGCTCTGAGCAGACGGTTGGGCTGGAGACCTCCCTGTGGTCTTCCATCTCGAACCAGCTCATGTTTCAGACAGCACTTTTCCCCTTTCTTTCTGAAAAGGATGATTTGCCTGTGGTGGAGACAACATAATGAATCTGTTTATATTCTCAGCCTGCTAAGAAGGGATTCAGTTTGCAATGAAGATTTCAGAGGGACACTTAATCCAGCCACCCTGTCCCTTAGTCAGGGCCAGTCAGTCTTTACAAAGCCCCATTATATGAGAAAGGTAAGTCATAAACCAGAATGGGTGAGGAGGAGGAGACATAGCCTTTGTTGTGTTTCTAACAAATCGAGGTGGGTCTGATGCTTCTGGAGTAAAGCCTCATTTTTATTATCGTTCATAAATCCTAGTACAAACCTCAAGCAAGGATTACGTTCCTTTTCAATTGCACTGCTTTACCATTCAGTGAGTCGCAGCAACCACTTTGCCAGAGCATTTTTGTCTTCAGTTTATCTTTTTATCTTCAATCAGCCCCATCGCAAGGGGACCAAACCCCACCAGTGGCACAAGGTTTGTGCAGCATCCCCAGGGAGAGCCGCTGCTCCCAGCATGTTGCGCTGGAAGCCTTTCATTCTCCACATTGCTGCCCACTTGTTTAATTCCCCGAGCTGTAAGGTAGCCAGGAAAACATGCACAGTATTCAGAGCTAGAGCCCTGCCCTGTCTTTTGGACCTGCTGAAATATTTTAGGAATTCACGTTGTCTGACATGGTTTACGTCTCTGAAATGTGTATCTCTAGGGCTTTGTTGCCTCATTTAAAGGTAAAGTTACAGTCTGTCGGGTGCAGTGATGCCCTGGGAGGACAATTGTCTCCTCTTAAACAGCCTCTGATTATTTTTGTGTGTGTGTGTGTATGGCAGTAGTAAGCTGCCTGCTAATTGTGCAGCTGTCTTGAAGCTATCCACCCAGTTTGCTGCAGGGAACTGCTGTGGCTGCAGGCACATGGTCTCTCGTTTCTCTGAGAGCAGCAGGCAGATCACTGACAGCTTGTAGATGACAGGAGAGTGCAGCTGTAAGAAGGAATTGTGACTTCAGGACATTGCTCAATACACAGCATCCTTTTAAAAAGTAGCATAGAAACCCAGAAAACTTGTTTTCTATACAGGATACAGTCTGGCTCTTAATGCTCTGCTTACTCTGCAGGGATGTCGCAGCATGGAGTCAGTTTTACATCTGAAGAACAGTTGAATGCTATGAGGTCAGTTCACAGGGTGCAGAACACCCTCTGTGTCAGGGGAATGCTAAATGCCTGTGAAAGCATGTGGGTGAAAGACAGAGGCTTTCGTTACTTGGTGGAATCTGATTTCCTTCCAGGGACTAACTGGTTTCTCCGAGCTCACACAGCAAAGATGAAAAATTCCATATCCTGACTTCAGTTCATGCCCTTCCCCAGGTTTCTCCTCCTCCATGTGTCTGCACGCTCATCCTTCATCCCTCACAGTGGGCAAATAGAAGGAAAATATTGCTGGTAAAATTGTCTCTCCAATGTTGCTGACAAGTAATCTGTCCGTTGCTTATTTTCAATATACACTGAGCTGGAGAACCTGCTAGTATGTGTGTATTTCTAAAGGTCTTGTAGCTGATATGGAAATGTCTGACTTGTCTGAATTTGCTGGACCTAAAATTACAGTGAGTTGTGTGTGTGGACTGACATTTCCATTAGGCTTTGAGGTCAAAAGCCATATAAAAATAAAAATCCTCCATAAAATGTATATAAATGAGCTTACTCTGTAGCTGGTTTGACCTCCTTAGTATCTGCAGCAGATAAATCAGGCATATTTTGTAAGATAACTGTGCTCCAAAACATAACTCCAAGCTCAGAAGGGCATTATTTCCAGAGCGCTGCTGGAAAATGAAAGCATCCCCATGTTCCAGTGCTTCGCTCTTGCCTTGCGAACAGTGCTAGCATCTTCCCCACAGGTCAGTCTAGCTTAGAGATCCTGATGGATTTTACACCACAGATTTGCCCACACTGAACATCGTTGATGTTCCAGGCTCATTCACCTGTTTTAGGTAGCAAAGTCCGTAATGTGGATTTTGAGGATAAAAGCTGCATGGGCAAGCCCATGTCCCAGTAGTAGCCCACCTTCTAAAGACTCCCATCCCAAAGCTTTCTCAGTGCACTGTCAAACTGTGTCAGATTGGTGCTATTTTGTGTCTCTGTGAGAAACTGGCCCAATTCAGTGCTCCTCATATAGGTATTTACCTACAATTCAAGACAACACAGAGCAATTTGGAGGTGCAAGACCCTTTTTTTTTTTTTTTTTCGGTGTCAGTGGGGAGAAGTAGTTCCAATGCCTAAATCAAGTAGTTAGCAGTCTGCATGGCTTCCTCCGCTTGAGGCTCACCTTGTCACCTCTCCTGATGGCATGGGAAAGGCTTCCTTTCCCACGCCAAATCAAAGAAGTGGGCAGTCTCTCCCTAGATTAAGCTCTAACCTACTTAGAAAACCCAGAAAGCTTCTTGACAACCATATGCTTGTTTCTAGGAGAGCACAATTGTTCCTAAATCCTTACAAGGTACTATTTGCCCATATTATTTAGTTGGTGGGAGTGCATCCATCCATCTCCAGCTATCTCAGAGTTAGCCATCTCCTCTGAGCCAGTTTTCCATGGCTTCAGTATAGCCTCAAGAAATAGGAACTTACTTCACTTGTCTTGCTACTCTCTTCAAAATGTGATGAGTGTCCCTTTGGAATTGCTCACCAGCAAACGGAGGGGGCTTAAGCAGGTCTCAGATTAGAGCTTGACTTTCATGTGATCCAATTAATTGAGATTTAAACCAAGCTCCTACACTAAGCAGCAAAGGCTAAAGTTGATCTTCCATAGTAGCAGATTATTTCTGAGGAATTTCATGAGCTTGGGCTGAATCGGTTTAGGTGAATGTTAGATGAGTTTAATTGTACCTCAACAAAATGCTATGGGAAAGGGGATGTTGTATTGGATTTACATGGCAAGGGTTTGGTAGCGGGAGGCTGCAGGGGTGGCCTCTGTGAGAAGAGCCCAGCAGCTGCCCCATGTTAGAAAAGAGCCAGCTCCAGCCAGCTCCAAAAGGGACCTGCCGCTGGTCAGAGCCAAGCAAGTGAACAGAGCTGATTGTGCCTTTATGAGATCAGATTTAAGAAAGGGAAAAGCCTGCTGCACAACAGCAGCTGGGAGAGATGGGTGAGGAAATGTGAGCGAAGCAGCCCCGCAGCCCCCAAGGTGAGTGCAGCAGGAGGGCAGGAGGTGCTCCAGGCACGCAGCAGCAGTTCCCCTGCGGCCTGTGGAGAGGCCCCTGGTGGAGCAGGCTGTCCCCCTGCAGCCCACGGGTCCCACACGGAGCAGATCTCCACGCTGCAGCCCGTGGAGGAGCCCCCGGTGGAGCAGGTGGATGTGGCCTGGAGGAGGCTGCGGCCCATGGAGAGCCCCCGCAGGAGCAGGCCCCGGGCCGGAGCTGCAGCCCGTGGAGAGGAGCCCACGCAGGAGCAGGCCATGACATAGAAGAGAGTGGATGTGGGGAGGGTGTTTTTAGTTCGCTTTTAGTTTCTCACTGTTCTAGTCCACTAGTGATAGACAATAAATTACATTAATCTCCCTGTGCTGAACCTGTTTTGTCCACGACTGAACAATTGTTGAGTGATCTCCCTGTCCTTATCTCAACCCTTGAGCCCTTTCCATCGTATTTTCTCCCCTTTTCCTATGTGGAGGGGGTCTGAGAGAGTGGTTGTGGTAGAGTTCAGCTGCCCAGCAGGGTAAAACCACCACAGATGTTCCTTCCCATGCCTTTATTGAGGTTGCAGCTCTCACTCATGAGCAGATGTGTCTGGTCTTTTTAAAACTCTTCCACAGAACAAAGCCTTAGAGCTAAAAGCACCCAAGGCCCTGCTGAGGGGCTGGTGAGTCCTAGTGGCAACAGGGAGAGCATAAAAAGCCTCAAAATCCTTGTAAGAAAAGATGAGAAAAATCTGCAGCAAGGGGCAGGAGCAGATAAGAATATACAAGCACCACAAACATTGAAAGAGCCTCAGCATTTTAAGCAGCATCCTATTATAATCTCGGACTGCATTCTATTAGCATAAAAATACCAGTTGTATTTGTTTTGTTAAAGCTTTGCTGAGTAGACCCATAATCTAATGCAGTTTATCAAGTAGCTTTTCAGGTCCTATGCAGAGGTGAACAGATGGCTCTTCTGTGTGTCTGCGTAAGAAAATCCCTTTCTGCAAACAGGATGTCAGGTGAGCTCCTCAGCACACCAATTAATGGAACAAATTCACACTTGTGTATTAAGTTAACTGTGCAGCAAAACAGATCTGACTGTCAGGTTAGTTTCCACTCAACTCTGGTAAATTAATTAGCTTTCCAAAGCTAATTACAAAGTAAATACAAAGTAGAACTGTAAATTACTCATTTACAAATTGAAATTGGAATAAACATTTTCTAGATAGGTAAGACATCAGAGCATACATTGCAAGCAGAACCAGGAGTCTTCTCCTCCTTGCTGATATCAACAGGAGCTGATTTGATCCAGCCCAGGGTAATAGTGGTAGCTCCGAGTTTTTCTTGGATGGTGAAATGAATCAATGATACTTACATCAAAGAGATAGCTGCAAAATCTCATTGAAGAGATTCTGAGGCTGGGAAGAATCGTTAATGTCCACCCCAACCTCCTGCAGGACAGGAGGAAAGATTTTCAAGTAGTTAATCCAAATGTATTGCATCGTATCTGATTGTATTAGTAATACAATCAAATACAACTGTGTTACTGATTGCTTATAAAATTAAGTATGAATAAATGCATTATATATTATTATATATAGATATATATATGCAATATATATTATTATATATAGAAATATATATTAGACTACATTAGAAATATCTGTGTGTTTATAAAATGGATCTGGGCTGCTGAAATTGAGCGAAGATATTGTTATAACTCCCATTTGAATCTAATTATCTTTGATAAAGGCTCTCTCTAGGCTATAGGAAGAAATAGGAACCTGCAGGGCTCATCTGTCTCATTTTAGGCATTTGCATTATGGTGAGGTGACCAGAACCCTGAAAGAACATATTGCTCTGCACTCACTGAAAAGAGGAGGTAATGGTTAGCATAGGGGTAAATGTCTGCTTTGCAGGCATCCATAGTTCCTAGATAAATCTCACTTATTTAACTGGAAAGCTTTTAGGATTAAAAAATAAAAATAAAAATAAAAAATAGATGAACCAACTGAACGCAAAATGAAAGAGCAACAACCAAGTTGCTCCATTTGTAAATTGGCTCTGTCTCATCTGTCGTCCTCAAAATAGGAATGGGAAAAAATGAACCTTGAATCCAGTCTGTTCCTGGGATTTTACTAAACAAGCACATGTGAGTGCCCAGTGAAAGCTGACAGGTGGGCTGCATTTAAAGTACATTTCCTAGGGATTAACTTTTTCTTAATCAGAATCAATAGCAGTTTAAATCACTTTCAGATGTGGGAGGGATGGAGAGCAGAGTGAAGGTGGTAGAGGCTGTGAATAATAAATGTGCATGACTTGTTTTTGTTGTAAATAGAAATAATTCTGCCAAAAGCAGATTTAAATCAAATATTTGTTCTAGCCTATTATTGTAAGGCACAAATTATATGATTTTAAACTTGTCATGCATTTGATGCCTCTGTTAACAGGCAGGAAATTTCAGTAAGAGGCATAAACCACAACTGTTTTCCATTTGACTCAGGACAGCCGTGTATCATCAGTGTTCCCAAATCAGCTTATTCATCTTCAGTGTTCTAAGATTTAACAGAAGTTAAAATAACAACAACAACAAAACAGACAAAACAAACAAACAGAAACCAGAAAAATGAATTGTTGGTGCTGAAATGCAACATTTACAAGATGCTGCCCAGAAAATCTCCCAAGCAGAAGGAATGGTGAGTCGAGAGGTTTTTCCAGTCCTACAAACTCAGACAAAACAGAATTACCCCCTCACTTAGCAAAGGTTTCAGTCTCATCTGCACTACTGAGGCTTTGTTCTCCCCACCACAAGGGCTGCAGGAGCTATTGCTCATTACATGGTAGGAAGTCAGGGAGTATCTTCTGTCCTGCTACGAGTCAAGTGGGCAGACCACAGGGGACCTAACATGATGACACTAGGAAAGTGATATACAAGCGTGATGTTAGTGCCTACCGCCTGTAGGGCATCAACATACACACATCCTCCCATCCCTGAGAGCCTCAGGAGATGTTCCAGGGACCTCAGAGCTAGGGAAGAAGAAGACCTGGGCACACCTTTCTCTGGACTATTTTGAAAGGTCCCAGTGTTCAGTGTGGAGCTGGCTCTCAAGTGATGGGTCTCCTTAGCCCTGTTTTCCCGTGTCCTTCTCTCAGCCCAGGCTGGTCCTGTGGCCAAAGCCTGGGCTGAGGGTGGTGTGTGGGCAACTCATACTGTGCAGCTTCTCTGTGGGGACATCTAGCAGATATCCCTCAGCTGGAGTCAGGTCCCTGCTCTGCAGATCAAGGACACCTCTCCTCATCTCCTCCTGCTGTACAGGGAGGCTATCAGTGCCAGGTAACTAACAAAATTTCACATCCAACATATTTCAGCTTCTTTCTGTTTTCATAAAAAGCCAAGTGCCTCTCACCATTTTCTCTGTTTATAGAGCAGGGCATGGAAACAAAATCAGGGCCATATGTTGTATTTGTTTCAGCAACTGTGTGGCTCACATTGCAGAACAAGGCAGCGGGCACTGCCACACAGAACTACATATGACAAATGTATGCAGCCCCAAGCAGCAAAGATGACATGACAGGGACAACACCAAGACCCATGGCTCCCACTGGAAAGTTTCGGTTAGCTTCTCTGGGCACCCATGAGTGGTTGACCTCGTGCACTTCTCCTCTGTGCCTTTTTCTTATACTTACTGCTGGCAATAAATCGCCGTCTGACGTAGGGCCAGATGTACACTGAGCCAAAGTACACTCAGGCAGGAAGGAACAAGGGAAAATGTGTGTTATATTTATGTACGTGTTGCCGCTGCAGTAAAAGCACAGGCCTTGCTGTGCAGTATTTTCAAGAGTTGAAACCTCGGTAATAATACTGGACTTGTACTTCCAATGTGTATGCCTTCTTTAAGGGTGATGATGTGAGGTCACCGCTGCCATCCAGATTGGCAGCAGTGGAAAAAAACATCCTCTGTCATGCTAGATCCCCTGACCTGTACGTATCTCCTCCCTTCTGCTGATGGCAGCAGCTCAGCTGTGTACCAAAGCTTAGCTACTGAGTCACTGGAACCGAAGCATCCAAACAGTGAGTTATTGGAAAGCTATTTGCAATGAATAGTGATTCAATGACCCAAATTTGATGTCTTTTTCACATGAATTTGAGAAGAATCTGATTATTGTTCTGTTTTCCCAGAAAGATTTTCACATTTCACACTCGTGTTTTCCAGGAACAGGAGGCAGCAGAGCAGCCACACAGTGCAGGATGCACTTCTTGGCAATTTCCAAAGTGCTGTGAGCAGAATATGCCAAGAATCTTGTTTCTAAACATCCACTAAATGTCCTCTGCCTCTGTAAAAGTCTCTAAGGCCCCTTTTCCTGAAAGCTAGAAAACTTTTTTGTACACATAAGTGTATAAAAACTGCCTGTGTGCAAACTTGGGCCTTTTGATTGATCTGAGGAAGCCATCCAGACAGCTCCTTAGGCTGAAACTCATTTTCCCCCTTTCCCCCCAGACCTTCAGTCACCAAGCCAGTCAGCCCATCTGCTGTCAGAGGTTGAAACTCCATCCCCTACTTGTCATTTTGGCAGCAGTCTCATTACTCTGAGCCCTCCATGGCATGGCTTTCTGTTAGGAGGGATTCAGTCTTATCTGAGTGAGCATTGTCAGAAGGAATGCAAGATAGAAAGCAATGAGCAGAACCAGATTCTGCCCAAATACAGTGCTCTTTTCAGATTTTCTGGAGACTTGCATTGAATTAATAATACCTGATTTCATAATGGCTTTCAGGCTGCTATCGCAAAGAGTTCACCCATAGCGGATGAGCACTGGTAACTTGCAGATGACTTGGTCATTTAGTGGCACGAGCAGAACAGAACTGGGGCTTCCTGATTAACGCCACCTGATATAACTTAACAGGAGGGCAAATCCTGCCCTGTGGTTTGCCTAGCTCTTATGTGCAGCATGGTACAAGATAATTAGTGGGGGGTGATAGTTTACATGTGACAATTGTTGGGATAGGTCTTGGGCATCAGGCCTGTTTTTTCATTTCATATCTGTCTGGTACCCAGCAGACCATGTTTTCTGTGACCAAAGTTAATGTTAGTGGTAACAATATCATCATGATTCAGAACAGCCTCTGCATTTTCTGGCCTGTTACTTCTTCTGCAGAGTAAATATCTAATCACAATAAAAGTGAATAAAGATGAAGTCTGCATGGAGCAAAGGTAAGGTCTGGACTATCAGTCTCGGATGGAAGACGAAAAATACGATCTACTCTTTTGGTAGTCTGAATTATAATCCCACTGAGCACAGCCAGGAACTGTAGTAAATTCAGACGTCCAGAGTATAGCCATAGACTCGAGTGTGTGCATATTGTTAAACACTGTCTGACAGCAGAGAATGTTTTCCTTACTTGACTGGGAGAAATATTATCCTGGCTGCCTCTTTTATTTTTTTTAACTAGAACAGGGAAATGTAAACAGCACAGGCCATGAATACATGTGTCTGGAAGCTATAGAGCAAATGAGTGAGCTGTAACAAGGGGGTAAAAAGAGGTGACTTCTTATGGTAGCAGACTGCAAGATGTGGGCTATAGATGTTGTGTCAACAGAGTTGGGGAGTGCTTGCAGACATCTTGAGCAGAATTCGTCTCCAGTATAGGAACAAGGAGCCAGCTACCTTCCCTTGTAGTCAACTCAGAAAAACAGTGATTCCTACACAGGATCCCTAATACAGACATCTGCATTGACTAGAAAGACAGTTATGGACAGCCAGCACATCTGTAGTTAGAGCATATACTTCATTCGTGCGTTTATTGCTGCTCATACTCCAGTGGGGATACAGGCCACCGTGTCCATAAATAAATAAATAAATAAATAAATAAATTGTTCTCAGGGTGGTCATTCAGTGTTGACGTCTAATAGACTAGAAATTGAGAGGGGAGGGAAGCTGAGCTGATCATCAAGGTGGATTTATTTTAAAGTGAAGAGATGGAAGTGTGTGAAGAGGTTAAGTGTGAAAGGTGACAGAACAGCTTGAATGAAAATAGGAGGGCAGTTGTAAGAGCATAACACATAAGAAGGGATTTGGTCGCTGGGGCAGCAGGTATAAAGAAAAGCTCTGATGAAGTATGAAGCTAAACAGAACTTGATGCAAATCAAAAGAATGAATGTACCAAATTCTTTCTTTTAAATCCCTTACAGAGTCTGCTGAAGAGCCTTCATGGATAAAGGCCGGTGGGGTCTGGTGGTACATGCTGGCTCCTGAAGGTCAGAGCAGGCAGGCTCAAGAGCTGAGACAGATGATGGGGAAAGCCCAGCCTTCTGCACTTTATGAGAGGTTGCAGTGAAAGTTAGGGTGGGCAGAGCTCCCTTCTCTCTCAGACCATCACTTCTCAGGAGAAAGTAGCACATGACCTGTCTCTTCATCCATGCTGGAAGAATATTTCAGAACGAGGAGGGTGGTGCTGACTTGCCTGACTTATGCTGGTTTTCTCAGCATTCCTGCAATGCTTAGGGAAGGGCTTCCTTGCTCCCGACCATTCCATTTCAGATGGTGTTTGAGAACTTTATTGACAGTCTGGACAAAGCTGGGGCAAGGTGGTGATGGGGACTGTCTGGGAGAGGCTGCTCTGGGCAGTAGCCTGTTGTAGTGTCCCTGCAGGATGGGGTGAGCTGTTTCCCTGTCTGTACTAAAAGACTGCCAGTTTTCCCTGAGGAAATAGAAGGATGTCTCTCACCAGAAATCTTTCCGAGCTGCGTGAGACAGAAGCAGCTGTGTGGGGGAAGGCATCAGACGGGAGAAAGTCCTCAAGTTGTTTCTGACTTGTGAACATCTTGGTTCTTATGACCATGCAAGCTGCTGAAATGTGAGTTCCCTTTTGAGTCTGAATTTGGAGTGAACTGACCGGCTGACAGTGTGATAGGCTAAAAAATGGTGGTGGGAAGGGACCTCCAGAGGTCACCGGTTGTCTCTGTCATGCCCCTCACATTTCCAAGGACACTCTGAACTGATAGGTTGTGTACTAGTATCTACAGTTGGAATTGAAGCCCAGTAATGGCCCCAAATTATTTTGATGTTTCCCTGTCATCCATATAAACGTAATTGTGGTACCTAGACATCCTTCAAAGGGACTTGTCAAGGATCAGGTGAGAAGTCTGTGGAAGAGCAGGGATTTGAACAAAGTATCCCAAGTTTCAGCCTGTGTGCATGTGGTGGTTTTACCGCGCTAAGCAGCTGAACACCACAACCGCTCTCTCACTCCCCCTCCTTAGAAGAGGAGGGGAAGAAGTAAAGGAAAGAACAACTCACGGGTTGAGATAAGGATAATTTAATTAAAGGGAAAAAAATAATTATTAAGGAAAGATTATTATTAATTAAACAATTTAACTAAAGGGAAATAAGGGAAAGGGGAAAAGGGAGGGGGAAAGGGAAGAAACAAAACAAAACAAGTAAAGGCTGTGTGGAAGTGCAGAGGAAAGAAATTACTCTCTACTTCCCACAAATGAGCGATGCTTGACCACGTCCTTGAAGCAGGGCCTCAACGCACGTAGCCGGTGTTCGGGAGGAGGACAGACGTTTTCGCAACGAGAGCCCGCCCCTCCCCTCTTCTTCCTTTCTCCACCTTTTATTGCTGAGTGTGACATCATATGGTATGGAATATCCCTTTGGTTGGTTTAGGTCAGCTGCCCTGGTGATGTTTCTTCCTCACTTTTTTGCCCACCCCCTAGGAGGGTTAGAGAGAGTCCTGATGCTGTGCTGGCACTGCCCAGCAGCAGACACAACCCCGGTGTGATAGCACTGCTGTTCTAGCTACAAGTGCAGAGCACAGCACTGTATGGGCTGCTGCAGGGAAAGTTAACGTCCCAGCCAGGCCCAGTACAGTGCAACCAAAGAGCCCTGCACTGTAGCAACATTAACGGTACCGGAACATGGAAGAGCACGGAACGAGGGCTTTCTTTTTCTCCAGTGAGCTACATGCCTGGCTTCACTGCCTTCCTGGTTTGCCTGAGGGAGGTCACCCCACAAGGAAGGCAGTGGGACCTGTTACAGTTGGGCATTAATTAGTTTGGCTTAAAGACCTGAGGCACACAGGCTGGCTGCAGAGGAAATAAGCTCCCGGAGTGAAGTCAGGGTGGCTTTCCAAGGACAGGGCTGGCCAGCTGGTCTGTCAATATGGGACCTGCTTCACACTTGTCTTGGCTGCACAAACTGCTTTGCAGCCCAGAAAGTGATGTCCTGATGTGGAAAGGTTGTCTGTGTTCCTGTTATTGTCGTGGTTGCATTCCTTGAGTTTTCTCCACGCATTGAATTACACGGAAGGCATCAATTTGGGCTAACATCAGAAATTACTTGGACCACATGAATTCTGAGACACTAAGCAAACTATCTTTATCACTAGGGTGAATATACGCTTCCTGTGTCATAGGAAGGAATTAAGGCCAAAAAAAAGTGAACAATGGGTAAAGGGCAGCTTTGCCTCTGCCTTTATCCCCCATCTTCATCAAAGCAGCTGGAAACACTTAATTTAACCACTTATTTAAGAAATACACTTGTAAAAAGTGATTTAGCAACCAGCTAAATAGAAGGAATGTGGTTAAAAATTAATCCAGGTAGTTTACACATACAAAACTGGCAATTCGTCTCAAACAACCTTTAAAACACTGGCATCCTCTAATGTTATTGGTCACTCGGAAACCACAGAATTATTCTGGAAGTGGTAACTTAAAACAGAATTGCATGTTCTGCATGAACATTTGCTCACCTGTTGAGGTCCTTATCAGTCTGTGGCAGCTTGAGTCAAATATAATCCACAGCAGATTGAAACTTCAG
The DNA here is from genome assembly GCF_964034855.1 of Anser brachyrhynchus. NCBI lineage: Eukaryota > Metazoa > Chordata > Aves > Anseriformes > Anatidae > Anser > Anser brachyrhynchus. Next base: position 149,665,886 of record NC_137695.1, on the reverse strand, counting down.
AGCATCCTACGTTTATGAACCTGATGGGAGGGATTTTGGAGCTGTGAATCAATGTGAATTTGAACTCCTTGGGCTCAATGAAATGGGTAAGAGAGAGCATGATGCTAACAGATGCTGTTGCTGGAGCAACAACAAAGCACCAAGAGGATGTGGAGAAAGGGCTTTCTGATGCTTCTAAGATGAGTTTTCTGAATAAGAAACTTATACATGTGCAGTGATCAGCCAGACCTGTTAGTACTGTTTTACTTGCTTTGTCTGCAGCTGCTCTCAGGACGGCACAACCCCCACTGCAGCCCTGGAGCGATTCCTCCTGCAGTCTTACAGGAGGGAAGACCTGAAATCTCTTCCCTCCATCAGTCAAATAAACGTGCTAGCTTTTTGTGAAGGGATGCATAATTTTAAAGAATCGTAAACCATGGCAACTCTCTTTGTGTTGTACGGTTTAGTAGTGAGGGAGGCCAGAACCCTCTAAAGATACTCCTTTTGCTGTCCTGCTCTGGCCTTCCTCTTCTTCCTTTCTGAATGTCATGCTTAGAAGCTGGAAAAGCTGTTAGAGGGCAGGGAAAAAAACAGTGTTTTTCAGGTCTTTGCATTGCTGTGGTGATTTATGCATAGGGTTATCTATGGGAGCTTCAGAGAGTAGCAATTACAGATCTCCGGTCATCAACTTGGTTCTCCAAAGGACATGAGCTCCCATTAGAAATGGTGACAGCTACCAAGCACTGTCTTTCATGGAGCATCTGCAGTTGCTTCAGAAGTCCAAAGGTTTTACTAAATATAGGCTATATTAAAATTTTTATTTCTATTTCTTGATCTGTTGCAAAGTAACATCAGGACTTGTCCCAGGGAGCTCCCTTTGCTGGGAGGGGAAGAAGGACCTGCACTGCCACAGAGCCGGTGGGGCTGGCTCCAGCACCCCGCTGGGTCTCCCCACACAAATGCCATCATCTGCTGGTGGTGGAGGGGCTGGCTAGCAGAAGGGGAGCTTGTGCGAGTGCAGCGTGCTCCAGTTTCTCGCCTGCATGCTCTGTGCTGGGAGGCTTCCAAGTGGCAGGTCTTCAAGAAGCTCAAGGACTTGTGCTGCACCCCATGGGGTATAATGCAGAGTGTTATAGCTGAGGGTGCACAGAGCTCACAGACTTCTGCAGCATTGCTGCAGCGAGGATCGATCCCATGTGCAGGGAAAATGGGAGCTGTCTGCTGTGCTTTTGCTGTTTAGGAGGGAAAATAACTGACAGATGTGGCCGTAAGAGTGTGGCCCTATGCACAGCTGACGTAAAGGGCAGCGGGAAGATAATAGAGGTTATTTGTTTTACCTGGGAAATGAGCTGAGTTAAACCAGAAAGAATGATGCCATGAGCAATCATGGGCAGCATTTTCCCTGAAATTACATTGAGGTTTTATAACAACTGCTATTGAGCTTCATACTGTTATGAGGCTGGTTCAAACAGTGGGCTGGCTGGTAATCAGGGGCTGCTATCGCCCAAAGCTGGTCCCATCATCAATGCTGTGATGGTGCAGTCATCAGTGCAGGCAGCCGTGGTGCTTTGGGTAAGAACAGCTCCAGGATTTAGCCTGTGCAGATTCCTTGTAATCATGGTATAGACTAGCCCCAAACTGCATACAAAACCCCAAATCCCAGACTTGTGTTTTGCTTTGGCTCCTGCCATCCCAAGTATTCAACAACAGCCCTTACCTGTATGGGTCTAGAACTAATGCAAAATGGCACGATGTTTTTAAAGCAAGGAAATGGAGCATTTCATTTGAAACAACCAGCTGAAGTTACAAAAAAAAAAAAAAAGTTCAAAATTGTTGACTGCTTAGCAGGCAATTAAAGAAGAAAAAAAAGTTGTTTATTAGATAATCTCATTTAAATAAAAACACCAAGGAGACCAAGTAATTTACTGACACCAATATAGGCAATTTGTTTGCTCATTTCCACTGATTTGTCTCGTCTTAAATATCTGGAATGATGCTTACCATCCCTTTGCATGAAGTCTGTAAAATACCTTATGTATAGTGCAAGCTTTAGCACAGAGGCTCTAACATGAAAATAATCTCTAACCGCCTTGAACAATCTAACCTTCCCCAGGCAGGCAGACTAACTGATGATCTCCTCCTTAATCAAGTCAGGATGTATTTTGTAATACATATGGCATTTCCATGGGCCAAGGAACATGAAAAGTGGTCTCTAACTCTTGTCACTGTTGGACTATAGAAAGATTTCTTTATTAAGCCATATAACTTAAGTATTTACTAGGGAAATTGCTGTGCTCTGTAGAAGTTTTCAAAAAGAAGTAAAACCATTTTCATGTAGGGTGGCTTGTGAATGCTGATCCAGTCTGTCCTGGTCTATCCACTGATGTCTTTGCATTTGGGGTTGGGAATCCTCAGGTTGTTTTAAAGACAGGATTCACCTTCACTGTTGAGATTTGGCACATGAAAGTATGAAAAGCCACAAGGCGTGGACCTATGACCTCTATGGAAGCTTTCATCTGCCATAATCAGATGAGAGATTGCAGAAGGAGTATCTTCCATAAGGTCACCTATGGAAAAAGCTCATGTGAAACCTTTGTGCTTTTCTGTCTGTCTGTCTACAGTCTGAATTCTCTCAGGCATTGCCTCAGGTAGCCCAGAGAAGTGCCCATAGCCAAGGAATTGCCTGCTCTGTAGAAAAGGTGGTCCCAAATGCAGTCCATCAGAAGGCAGCCATGAAGATGTTACTTTTTCCCTGTACCACAGGAAGGGGGGTAGTTTACAATTTCCCCGTATGAAACAAACTGTTGTACAACCTGAAATACAAAATATAAATCTGAACATAAACGACCGAGAAGTGCTAGGTAAGTGTTTCATAGCATTTCTGTAGCTTTACATGAACCAAAAGGTAAGTCCATGCTGCAAATCCCCCCACCATTTGTTTAATACATTAATTTATTCTTTCTAAATGAATTAACGCACCTTGACACTGTGATAACAATAACGTATGATATATTTTATATCAGCTTTAAACTCTCAGGCAACTTTGCAAACTTTACATGAATTCTCTCTTTTTTTTTTTTTTCTCCCCACAGAGGACAGATCACATTTGTCTTGTTTGACAAAGTAGAAGATTGAGATGCCCTGATGTCTCTATGTTTAAGCTTGCAATGTGCAGAGTGACTTCATGCTCCCGTCTTCAATATTGGCTTCAGCAAAGCCTAAATACCTCTTCCAATCTCAATCTAAATTATTTGGTGAAGGAAGTGTGAGGAGTCACTCTGATGACTAGTTCCTGAATTCAGAAACACCTGGAATCCAGCCTTGAGCTTGGGTCTGTTGTTGGACCATGGCTGAGAAGAGACTTAAAAGAGAGTTGCGACTTGATGGTGCTGTGGGAATAAGCATTAACACCACTTAGGGCTTCTTAGGACTAAAAAAAAAAATAAAATCTTGAGTAATTGATCTTCACAGCACATCTGAAAAGGTGAGAGACTATTTGCCAGTCTGAGAGAAGGGGAAAACTGAGCTGTGCTCATTTACCTCATATCATACAGATGTTTCAGAGCCCAATACAACCTTAATTTCCCGTGCCTTACCCTTGAGACCACTATTCAATTACAAAGGTTACTATTCAGCTACATTCATTTTGCTGGCCTTCTGTACAATTTTCTTATTTTTTTGGCAAATATCTGGCCAGAAACATTTTCCGGGAAGAAATGTAAAACTCCATGGCACCCGGAGCCAAACTCTCTGAACTCCATTTCCAGAACTGGCCGCAGGAGTCTGGCAGAGAGTTCAGCGGGAGCACGACAGTGCTGATATTTCAGTTACCGTAGGTTTGCAATAAATAATCAAAGCATAAAAAAGTGGTTTAAATGTAAATGAAGCTCTGTCTTAATACAATTATGCAACTTAAGATGCCAAACAACTTTGCCGCTGTAGCCCTGAAATAACAATATATCATCTACTGTGTTATGTACTTGCCTTGCACTCCTGAAATATATTTAGAAGTCAGCCAAGATCTGGAAAGAAACATATATTCCTTCAGAATACCTCCTGAGCCAGAATGAAGCTTAGCACCCCTGACTACACAAGTAGCAGTTGTCTTATTCTTTAAAAAAATAAAAATAGAAATAATAATTTAAAAAATCAGATTGGCAATGGTTTTGCTCAAAGCTCCTGACCAAACCAGGAATCAGCATGCTGCTGATGGTGCATATACCTGTCCATATAAATGTATATACATCATGCAAACTAACCAGCTCAGTTCCCCAAAATCCTTTAGTAGAGATCAATTAGTCAATGTATCATGAACATGCATTGGATAGGAATATGAGTAGTGGCTGCTGGGTTTTTCAGGAGGTGCATGTAATTCATTTTTTGATAAGCTTTGAACAAACTGTGACCGATCAAAACATTCAATTACATTATAGAGAAAAATGTCTGTGCTGTTTGTGCATGTTAAATATCTCTAAGCACATATTGTAAATAGGGGAAAACAGATTTTATTCTGAAATGCCCCCTAAATAGGTTCTGTAGGTGTTCTGTTGCTACATATAAATGATACAGGAGTGATTCTTAAGTGAAGGTCGTTATTGATTTAGAGAAAATATGCACATTTAGAATTCATTCCTATTGAATAAATGAATAGTTAAAAGATTCAGATCTGTCAAAACTGAAGTTGTTCCCAGGAGAACATTGGCCTTGTTAGGTGTTTCAATTTTAAAAGACCTGGTGACATTTTAACAAAAAAAGGCTTTTTTTATGGTTCAAAGTGTTTTTTTAATTATTTAAGCTAATATTTTTGGCAAATACAATATAACGTCAAGCCAAAGTATCTTCCACTGACATCAAGCTTTTTGACTCGTAGTTTCAAGCTTCCAAGATTTTGACTTCTTTTCCTGATCTAGAAATTAGGAAAGCCTTAAAAATCACTTTTTATCCCCAAGACGGGAAAGACATAGGATAAGATTTTCATTAATCACAAAAGCAGTGGTTTGGGGGGTTCATCTTCCTGACAGCCTACAACACTAACACCTTTTGGGGGGCAGTTAGATCTGTTACAAATACTCTCAGCTGTCCAGCAGTGGCTGTGGTGTTTGTACCTTAATAATTGTGCGTGATCTGGGGTTGTTCAGTATTTTATCATCCTTCCACACTGTTACTGAAATCCTGTGGATATCGTTTAGCCAGCCTATTACTGCAAAGTAGATGTTTTCTGATATTGCTTAATGGGCAAAACAAAGCAGCTGAATTACACAGAGCAGTGTAATGAGGTGGTAAATACGCTCATCAGGTTTTGTCTTCATAGGCATCGGAAGGTAATTGCATCCAAGAGGAGTGTCAAAGAACTGTTTTTTGGCCAGGCTACTCAGCGCATGGGTTGTTGAGAGACCCCCCCCCAAATGCTGTTCACATTCTTGCGTAGGCTAATTGCCTCAGCCAGGAGCATCCAGATGATACCATCCTATAAGCACAATTAGGATTGATTTGACGATTGTTTCTGCCCATATCTAAATGCAGATTTAGCCATTATAATTAGAATCATAGAATCATAGAATCATAGAATATCCTGAGTTGGAAGGGACCCTTAAGGATCATCAAGTCCAACTCTTGATACCGCACAGGTCTACCCAAAAGTTCAGACCATGTGACTAAGTGCACAGTCCAATCTCTTCTTAAATTCAGACAGGCTCGGTGCAGTGACCACTTCCCTGGGGAGCCTGTTCCAGTGTGCAACCACCCTCTCTGTGAAGAACCCCCTCCTGATGTCGAGCCTAAATTTCCCCTGCCTCAGCTTAACCCCGTTCCCGCGGGTCCTGTCACTGGTGTTAATGGAGAAAAGGTCTCCTGCCTCTCGACACCCCCTTACGAGGAGCTTTAAGTTCTGCAATAAAAGGAGCTGGATGGAGCATTAGGTGAAGCAGTGGTTACAGCAATGTATACCCAGGCTTTGGTTATATTAGACTCATGAAAGGATACTGCAGCAACCAGAGTTTTTCGGGGGTTGACTTCAAAGAGGTGCTGACAAATTTTCATAACCTTTATGACAACCAAACCTCTGTGCTTTTACAGATCTGTCCCACAGACCAGGAGAAAATGAGTCGGACAGATCCTCCAGGTGCCAGTCTAGTCCAGAGGGTGTGGAAAGATGAATTTCCTCTGAAAAGAGCTGTGAGAATGGGAACCCGGCCTCCCTGCCTCATCTGTGACTGAAGCAGCTGAAAGCTGTTGGACTCACACACCAGTGAGGCAGCACTGCTGGTCAGTGCCTGCCTGTGCTCAATGTGGTGCCTGGTTCTTGGGTTTGGGGTGCTTTGGGGTGCCTGAGGGCAACAGCAACAGCAGAGGAGCCAACTTCAGCTACAAAAACCCTGCACTGACCCGAACTGGTCTCTTCTCCTTACAATAGGATTGAGGGGGCACCTGGGGCTTGGGGCGGCTCGGAGAGCTGATGAGGCTGGTGGGGGATGAACTGAAAGCTTTCCACTCCGAAGGGCTGTGGGGGGAGTCCCATAGCATTATGGGACTGTCTGGTTGATAACTAATAAGTTTCTGATACATTTGGCTATTGCTTTTCCTTGCTTTTAATTTACTGGTGTCCTTCCACAGAAGAAAGAGATTGATCTGTGATTCTCTGTAGATGTGCCTAAGCAGGCCTCCACCCTTCCAAAACACTCCCCTGGTCAAAACATCCTTCATCGATGCCTGGGACTCTGAAGGAAAGCACTCAGTATCTCTCGTGGTTACTTGCTGCGCTTGGCCTAGCTTCACGTCCTATGCAGAGAGCACTCAGTGTTATTCCTCTGCACGTTGAATCCCTCAGCAGGTCAGCGTGAGCAGAGGCCTACAGCCAGCCCTGCCCCAGTTTGTTGAAGCTCCGTGTTCAGCAATGAGCTCCTGCCTCGGGCAGATCACAGCCTTGAGGTCATTCTCCCATATGACGTCTCTACATTGGGAGGTGTGTACGTAGGCTAGTGGTGTGCCAGAATGTTCTCCCTGCTGTCTAGAAGGGCAGTCTGCTTTTACAAAGATTTTTTCTTCCCCTTTTCCTGCAAGGCAAAGGGCCAGAAGAATATCAGCAGCCTGATGGAGCCAACATCTCCCTCTCAAAGCATGTGCTGGGTATTCCTCAACGTGTCAGGAAGGTCCCTGTGCTCTCGGTGGTGGGAATTACTGTCAGCCGTTGTCCCCCACAGGCCATGCAAACAGGGCTGTGGAGCAGGGCCCAGTCCACCAAGTGCCCCAGGCAACCTGCAGCACATCTCTGGGATCAGGGCCCCCTTTCTTGGGATTAAGGTTTGGGAAATGTTTCTTATGTCATTGGCATTTACAGGTCTGGTTGCAAATTAGGACAAGAGGGAATGGCCTCAAGTTGTGCCAGAGGAGGTTCAGGTTTTAAATGAGAAGACATTTCTTCTCAGAAAGAGCAGTCAGGCATTGGGACGGGTTGCCCAGGGAGGTGGTGGAGTCACCGTCCCTGGGGGTGTTCAATGAAAGGTTGGACGTGGTGCTTAGGGACATGGTTCAGTGGGTGACATTGGTGGTAGGGGGGTGGTTGGACCAGATGATCTTGGAGGTCTTTTCCAACCCTAATGATTCTGTGATTCTGTGAAAATGAAAAATGGTAGCTGAAACTGCTTCACTTCTTCTCTTCCTGTTTGTAAGCAAAAGCCACCCTCTGCATGAAAAGCAGCTGGTGAAAAGGAAACCTCTGAACTGAAGGTGTTCCCGCTTGACCCGAGACCAACAGCTAGCCATTCTGAGATGCCAGGCTGGTAAACCAGTGACAAGCTCCATGCTCATCCTCTGCCTAACTCCATTAAGGTACAGCCTACAGATTCATTCATAGCACAGGAATCATTTCAGTTGCCTTTGACCTTCTGTAATTTTAGAGATAGCCAAGAGGGGCAGATAAGCACATCTGGAGGGACCATCATCCCATCTGCTATATGCATTGCTTTTAGAGCAGCAATTATCCGATACCTATGTTTTCAGGAGAAATGGGTCCCATATGCAGACTGGGAACATAAACTGCAGGGTGAAATGTTGCCCATCTTCATTTTCATGGTTTCTTGGAAGTCTGACTTTTAGGTAGATATTTGTCTTTCTTCACCACTCTGTCTCCTCTAGGCTTTCCATTATATTGGCAGTGGTATCAGTACTGTCAATAGGTCAAGAACGCTGACCTCAGTGATGCTAATGTAGATAGGCTCACACCAGCTGTGCTGCTGGCTCCATATCTTATTGACTATCTGCCAGGCTTAAATCTGCGAATATAACTTATGCAGATGGTTATTCCTGTTTGCTTTACTCTCGTGCATAAGGGTTGTGGGATCAAGCCTGTTATCTACTGTGCTATATTACAAGAGACTGATATTGATGGAGCAGATGTAGCAGCTGGCATGGGCTTTGCAAGACTCTGATAACACTCCTACCAGGTTTGCTCTGTCCTACTCAGCCCACCAGCATCACTGACGTCCTTGTGGGCTGCCAGACGCAGCCTGAGTTGTGCCAACAGCATGCTGAACTGCTGCCAAGGGATGCTAAACCTGTTTGCTGGTGAGCTATGCCTCCTGCACTTTGCAGGTGGTGGCCAGCTCAGATTTGCACGCACGTAGGAACAAAACAGCTTTTCAGATAAAACCCCAATTTACCTTCACTCCTTTGCCCAGCCTGTGAGGATGGCAGTAGAGCTCTTCTAGGGCTCAGTTTTCAGGTGTAAAACGGCTTGTGACTGGGCTAGTGCTGGGCACAGAGGGAGGACAGTGTCAAGCTCCATAAACAAAGATGGAAAGGAGGTGTTGGCCCCAAATTCAGCGTTTCTGTGGAGCCTAAGGCCACAGCTGCAGGACGCAGCACTATCACTTTTCCAGGAAGACCAGGCAGAAATGGCTGGAAGGAGGTGATACAAACCATCAGAGAGCCAAGACCTCGCTGGTACTCAGCTGAAAACAATGACAAATTACCTTCTGAGGCAGGGTCAGGGTTCACTGAATCCATTAATTTTCATGTGTTTCTCAGCACTTCCAAAAAGTCACCTTCTTTCTCTACTCATATGGCAGATGACTGCGCATTGGCAGGGAGAAAAGGAAGCCTGCTGGTGAAATAACTCACTAATTTTAAGAGCATGGCCTGGCAGGACCAACAAAGTAAAAACAGACGATAGCAGCCAAAATGTCTTCCCACGTCAATACTCTGCAATCAGCTCTGTTGCATAAAAACCTCAGGCTTTTGTGGGAATGTAATCCAACAAAACACATTCCAAATGAATAAATCAGCTTTCCCTGATGTTAAGCTATGTGCAGAGTGGTGCTGAAGCATTCAGGGTAGCTATGGTGACAGTATCTTCCTGCTACCAAAGTAATACACTGGAATTAGAAAAATATTTGTGAATAACCAATGAATGTGCACCCAAAAGAGTTTGTAGAAGAAAGGGTTGCAAAGTTGCTGGACACAAGTTTTTATAATAACATTATTTGTATGTTGTGGTTAAGTTCAGAAAGCAGCCCAAAAGATTACATGCCTGATTTGCTTGGGGGGAAGTAACTGGGCTTAGGTGAAAGCTTTTTGTCATTTGTAAAGACTAAGGTTTATCTCTGCTTGCACAATTTTCAGCTCCTTTGAAAGCATTCTGCTGAACTTTTCACCCAGCTGGTGTTTGCTCACAGTCTGGATGGTCATGGGCAGAGCTGCCTTGTTCTTCTCACTGCTGCAGGGACCTGTCCTACGCAGACCTCCAGAGGTCTTGGAGAGGATGAGTAGTTGAGGGACGGTAATTACCGTGTGGTGGTGAGCAGCCACAAGACTTCCGAGATGAGTTTGTTTTCTGTTCTATGTCCCCAAAGCAAATTTCTAACATGAACTCCATTGCACATCAGGAAATTCACAGTTTGCGTTGTGTTTTCCTTCAAGTCACCCAACCCACCCACAACCACTCCATTAGGAGATCCAGAAGTGTTTCCACGTTCTCACTGAGCTGTGTTGCTATTCAACAGCCATGAGTACAGTAATATTTATCCTCATATGAATTTGTCAGCATTTTGGGGAACGATATTCACATTTTGATGTTAACCTCTTTGAATTTAGCAGACACACAGGCTGTGTACCTTACCTGGTAGCTCATAGTATCTTGAGAAACTGTTCTTGCTAAGCTTGCTGAAACTTTCCATAACAAAGTAAGAGAAAATATATAACAGGAGACATTTGTAGAAAACCATGAAACTTTGGAGTCTGAAAGTAGACCTGCACATTGAAAGAGAGAGAAAAGCACTAATAAATAAGCAAAATTGTCCTCCAGATCCCTGCTCAGAAAACTGGAGCCCTTTAAAGAGCCAGGAGGTGTTGCATTGGGTACAACTGTGCCATACGTCTTCCCTTCCTGATGCGAGTCATCACAAAGCTCTTGCGAAGACCATTTTTATAGGAAGACTACAGATCGCATCCACACATTCACAGGGCTCCATGAGGCTCTTGGTTTTCCGAGGAGTTTGTGCATTGTCATTGCGTGAATCCTGGCTGCATAAAAAGGCAAGTTCTCCTCTCTTCTGGTGCAGGTGCGCGGTGTAACTCTCCTTCCTTCTCATCTGGAGGGCTCCTCAAGGGAAAAAAAAAAAAAAAAAAAAGGAAATTAAAGCTTCTGATTCTACAGGCACCAAGTACTGCAGTGATATTTGCCATTAACAGCTGTGGCAGACCATGCAGTTCCCCTCCCCAGAGCCTCAGCTGGTTCTTGTGCCTGCTCCACAGCTGGTGTCTGGAAGTCAGCAGATGGCTTGTCCCTCCGTCTCCAGCAATAATATAATCAATAGAACCATTTGCTGGGCAGCTACCAGCCTGTTCCTGCAACCTTTCTACTGGTCATTGAAATTGCCAAAGGCACACACCACGATCATCCAGCAGCTGCTCCGTTAATAGCGTATGCTTTCCTTGCTGTAGGACACGTTGTTATGTCTGATATGTTTCTTCATTTCCAAAGGAAATGAGAGTCTGGTAGGAGCTCAGGAAATAAAGTCAGCACAGTAACACTGCCAGTATGAGTATGTTGGTTTGGAGGAAAAGGTCCTTGCCTGAAGCCTTTGAAAATATTATATTTTCCTGTGTCACTAGGGAATAGCCATCACTGGTGTCAGTGATACACCTGCAGGCCTGCAGCGTTGTCCAACAGAAGTTTGTAAAATCAAGGGTTGAACAGAGAAAGTAAATAGGGACAGATGTTGATTGCCTCTTCCCAGCACAAATGAGAAGCGGTATGTAGCAGGTTCAAATGTAACACCACAGAGACTTCTTCCTGCAACCTACAGCTAAATGCTTGGACTCGCCGCAGGGTGTTATGAACACTAAGATTTTTATGGGAAAAGGTTGGGAAAGATTACATGGGAAAAATTTTACTTGGGATTTTACATGGGACAACTGATTTTGTGAAGATGCCCAGCTTACTCCACAAGATTTTCTGGATCAGAAACACCAATCGTTTCTTTCTTTACCTAGAATCTAGTGGGATGAGCTGAGAACACTGCTGGAGCGTCATCAGTATCATCCCTTTTCTCCAGCATCCCAGGAGACCCGTCACCCTGCCATTCCCACTGCAGACACGTCCCAGGAGTATGGGCTGCCCATGCAACAGGGAACCAAAAGTGAAGCTCTCCGTAGGAAAAAAAAAGGATGACATTGGGAGTATTTCACCAGTTTACTCTAGGTGAGCTTTTTGGTTTGATTGTACCTGCTGCTGCTGGTATCAAATGGAGTGCTGACTCCTGAATTTGGTCCACTTTTTCTCTGAGTGTCCTGGGCCTTGTACTTAGCAGTTTTACTCCGTGCCTTGCTAAGAAAGGTTAGATTGTGTGGTTATTATTAGCATGCATTCAGGCTCTTAGCAGTGGTAGGACACAAGCAGCAGCACAACATGTAAGGACATCTGGTAATGTGACCTTTTGTTTGTGCCAGGGTATGGGCATGAGTTCACAGATACAGAAAGTACCTTAGACCTTTCTTCCCTCCCTTATTCTATTTACAACCTGAGTGTATTTAGGGTATGAGGAAGTGAATCAAAGCTGACTTTATTTAGTGCTGTAGCCACAGTTCCTACTTTGACCCCATCAAATATTTTCTTGGTAGCTGGATTCCCTTGGCTCATTGATTGATCATTTGATGCTGAAATTATGCAATCACCTTATAGAATTATGCAATCATCTTATTGATTTATTGACTTTTTTTTTTTTTTTGCCTCTACAGTTAATTTTATGAAGTGATTCTTCAAATCAGTAGATGAATGCTCAGGATTTCAGTGTAGGTCTTACAGTCTTACAGAGCCCTTTTATGGTGTCACCGTAAAATTCTATGAGTGAACCCAGTATCTGTAACGTGAGCTCAGCTTGCTCATTAAGCATACTTTTCATGCTTTTTCTTTTTTAAATACAAAATGATGGTATAAAAAATGTTCATGCAGTAATAGAAAAGTAAGCAAACCAGTAGTAATATTTAGTAAGCCTATACTATCTTTCACCTCAAGATTTAAAAGTGCTTTATCAACTACTAATTAAGACAAAACCAGCAGGGTGTTACTGTAATGAGTACTGAGACATCCTACTTCATGCTGAGCTGAAAATAGTCTTGAGCATGCTAATAAGTTTCTATTGTGGATCTCCCTATGGTCACTATTAACAGGGGCTGGAATGTTATGAACAGGATGCGCAGCCAAATATTAATGTCAAGGCAAAAACTGTGGTTTACAAAGGCAATTGCAGTAGTTTCTTTTCAAATGCCTCTGAGGAAAACAAGATTTTTGATCAATTTCTATTAATGCAAATATTTATTTACCCAGCTGGGGAAAAGGATCCCCTCTTAAAATTTTGGATATAATTCATTTTCCAAACCCCATCATATTAACGTTTACAGTGTTCTCTTCTACAATCATGTGGGAGAAGCTTTTCTTTAAAATGTGTTTACACCACCAAGTGATTTCAGAAGTTCGGGTTTTAGGTAAAACACGAAATATTTAAGTTATTTATTATAACATGAGGAAGGCTAGCAAAAATTAGGAGAAAATTATTTATTAAACCCTAAAGCAGGTCTTGTTCAATATTTTCTTCATGGATCATTAGGGACATGAGTTGCTATAAAACAACTTGAGCGAAGGGGTAATAAAGGTGATACTAAATCCTTACATAGAGACAAATGAAACCTGTAGAGAAGAGCTGGTTTCTGGGTGGGTGAGACATTAACTGTGCTATAAAGAGCAAAGGTGCCATAGATATGCTTTAAAGAAAGTTTGTGTTTCTACTTTCACTGTGAGCGATGTTTTGGAGTTTTTCTGGTTGCTGGAAGTATCCTGTCCCAGTGGCATTAAACTTCAGCACCGACAACTGATAACACGGATAAGGTCACAGATTTAAGCTTCTGTGAGTATCTGCTCATAAACTAGGAAGGAGCATGAAACTTTCAGAAAAGAGATTTTAAAAGCCCTTAGTAATCACATGCTGGCAACCTTTCGGAGTTTACTCAGATCCAAGTAACTATAGCTCAATACTTGCTGTATTCATCACAAATTAAACTAGTCGTAGCCCATCAAACATGCAATTTCTGTCTAAATTACAAATAGCTACTAATGATTTCTGTTAATGAGCTTGTTGTACAATTATTAGATAGTGTCCCCAAAATACTTGATAGTTTTTTTACCCATCTGCTCAGGCAAGTCTATACTTTGATTTGGAACTTCCTATATGCAAACCATGGCCCTTCCACCCATAAAAGCCCTAGAGGTTTCTTGCTAGTCAAGGGTGTTTCTTTAGCTAGGCTTGATATATCGTTCTGGCTTGGTCTAATCATACGACATTTTTGCCATCCCTTTTACAAAGCAAATAGATTAACCAATGAGTTTCAAAATGATGAAAAATCCCTTCTGTCTTCTGATTCAACAGCAAAAGTAGACGGCTTAAGAAACCTGGAGACTGATGCCTGCTATTTTATTTTCTGCTTTCTGTTCAGCTGGGAACATTTCTCTTCTTTTGTCACTTGACAAAACAAATATGCTCCCCTCAGTACTCAGCACTTGCCTGTTTTATGTGTGTGTAGGCAACTCCCCTTGGAGTGAACACTTCATTGTCCATTTTTGGTAAGCTTTGACTTGCCCTTGCAAATCCTGAAAACTCACAAAAATGATTTGTGCTTCCTTTGTACTTGATGACATTCCTGCCTATTTTGCTTATGTTGAGCCCATCTCTTGCTTCTGTAACGTTGCTGGGGCAAACCTTGTGTATGAAATCATTGCAAACAGCACATTTATGCCAGGGCAGCCAGGCAAGCAGCACTGACTGTGGGGCTGACTGATGAAATGAATTGTTTAAACTTGCAGTAAAACATTCAATATTATTAACAATTTTTTATGTTTATGCAGGGTGAGACAGGCAATGGACATCTAAGACACTGCTTTCTGCATCTCCAGATATGTGTCATTGATGAGAAGAGGTCTCCATTCAACAGTTCCCTCTTCACTTCCAGATCCTGTGGCGTAAGTTCATGGCGCTGCGTGACAAACGTATGGACAGACACAGCGTCCCCATAAAGAGGGGGCAGAACCTCTTGGTTCAGCTCTTAAATTCTGTGCATTTCATATGGTAAAACAAAACCAAAAGAAACAACAATAAGAACAACCCCAGCATTCCTGTTTGTAAAGGCTGATTGAACCCATGGCACTTTAAGACAAATCCATTAAAGACAAAGCCTTTGATACAGGGAACAACTGAAGAGGAACCACAATTAGAAACCAACACAAGAAGCAGCCTTGGTGCACCGACCTACAGGTCAGATTCTGACTGTATAATTACAGAAAAGTCGTGTTCACTTCTTAAAATGCTCCTCACAGCACACATTATCAGCTGGCTTAGGAATCCAACAGCTGTAGGGTAAAATCTTGATGCATTTGCCTCTCCTGATACCTTTGGAGAGGCATTTTCCTCCATGTGCCTTCCTTCCATGGAAGGCATGAGGAGCTGGCAAACATGCAGACAGTGAGCATGCTGGTAGTAGAGCTCTACCGCTTTTGGCTAGAAAGGACAAGAGTTATTTAGAGGTAAGGACTCTCCCTCTGAGTATCAGGGGTAATACAGACTGGGACACCTAGGGAACTTCCTAAAGGCTCTTCTCTGTACATTTGGCTCAGTGTTTCTTTAAATGTACTTCTTAGGAAGAAAAATGAGCCTCCTGCTGTTTGCAAGAATATGGTGGCCTTAGGAGATAAAGCAGAGTTGGGAAGGTTTTCCTTCCATACACAATAAATATTTTGGACTGCATGAGTCTGAGCCAGCAACCTGAATCTCAGCTGCTTACTAATAAGATAGTGTTAGTCCACTGTAACTGTTTTTGCAATCAGTTTTCTTTGATCAGTCATAGTAACATATTCGTAACATCAATGTAGCAATCATGAGATTATTCACATCTATTTATGTGTATATATGTCTATGTATGTGTGCACGTGTGCATATTTGCAGATACACTTTTGCAAAGCATTTATATACATACATTATTTAAACTAATTTTAATATTTAAGTAAATATTAAAATGAAAGGTTTATTTTCTTTTTCTCACACATAAGCGCTCTGATTTCTCCCAGTTAGGACACCAAGATATTAAACATTTACCTCTATTCTACCTCTATTCTATCTCCACTTGCAGCTGCCCACTCTTTACCTAGGGCTCACCTCCTGGCCTGAAGGAGCAGGAATCCATCCTGAGCATGATTGAGTGCAGTGAGGCTCCAGGCAGACCCCCGTGGTCTGAGCTGTGGCTTTAGCATTATTTCCAGAGCTGATGCTGTTTAATCACCTTTCAGTCAATACTCGAAGGTTTGCTCTCTGCTTAAGCTAGGCACACACCTCAGAAGAGATATATAGAGCCATTATTTTAAAGCCAGTTGGTCACTTTTCCTTGCACAGACAAAAAAAAAAAAATAATCAGGAACAAAATGTGCTTAGGTGTTTTTGCAGATATATTTCTGAAGAGTGTAACTCAAATGCTGTGGAAACTTAAGGCAACTGGCTGGAAAACAGAGCAACTCTGTGCTGCCTTCAAAATCCCTGCGCTTTTAACTCTTTTATTAACTTTTCTGCTTCTCCAGCAGATATTGATTCTGTCAATTCTCATTTCAACCAGGCTGCACATGGGAGTAAAGTAAGGTCTGAGCAGATGGCTGACATGAAATGAACAGCAAATTATTGCACAACTGTAGGAAATTCAGTGCATTCTGCAAAGCCCTAAGTCAACATTCATTACAGATGCCAAAGCAACCAGACTCAAGCGACCCTTAAACACGTAGGAACAGACATAAAAGTATACAGCCTGAAGACTGAAATCCTTATTTCTATGAATAGAAATACTTCAGCAAGATTTCTATAGCTTGAACTTCTTGTTTCCCTTGTGAGAAAGAAATATTGTCAGCATATGTAGAGGGACCACAGAGAAATCCAAATTCTACCTGTTCCCTAGTGAAGCTAGGACAAGATTAGGCACCTGCCTTGATAACAGGAATACCTGAAATCAGCATGGACAGAATAAAAACATTTGTGCATACATAAAGGGATTTCTAGTCTTATAGTTTTGGGTCACAAGCTAATTAATAGCCGACGGGGTGGAAGGAAGCCTTCTTTCTGGGCAAATCATTGCATGACTACCCTGGGGGACAGTTCTTCAACTATCTGTCTCCTCCAAAGACAGCCTTTCTCAGAGATGGAGGACTGGACAGTGAGGGCTGTATGGGGTGGAACTGGCATGGTAGTCCCTTGATTCCTGTATGACCTGCATAAATAATGGCTCCAATGAGAAATAAAATAAAATAAAATAAAATAAAATAAAATAAAATAAAATAAAATAAAATAAAATAAAATAAAATAAAATAAAATAAAATAAAATAAAATAAAATAAAATAAAATAAAATAAAAACTGTGGTCTGCTCATCAGGAGAATATATCGTGGTTGGCATCTAGCTCAAGCAGCTATATCCCACCTGTGTAACACCCCTTTGCTCTTCTGGGTAGGAAGAGAGAGGGAGAGCATCTTTTCTGGCTGCCTGTGTTTTTTACATCTCTATATAACAAGCTGCCTGATTTCAGTGGTGACTGAAGTCTTGCCTGAGCCAGAATTTGCCTAGCAGTTGCTGAGGTTTGCAACATACTTTGAAAGCAAAAGGGTGAAAAGCGATGAATGGGGAGCAACACACTTTTTTTTTTTTTTTTGTTAACAGGAAAATTAAGAAGTTGTTGAATGGTCTGGTAGTGCAAAATCCAACTGACAGGTGTTCTGACCTGAAGTCTTCCCTGTGAGGAAAAGGTTAATTAAACATTGCAGCCATGGGTATTTTACTAAGGTGGATTAATGGACTACACTGAGTCTTGACCTCTTCCCCAACAATGCTGTATCAAATACCATTAGTCAGTAATTATTAGTACTCTTGGCCTACATTCATGCTTAGCTGTCTATGTATATTCTGTAAAACTATATCTTCTTCACTTTCAGCCCGATGAAAGATGCTTTCATTTTCAGGCAGAGCTGGATCACAGACTGAGTCATCACACTTCAAACAGAGAATGAAAGTGCCTGGGCTCAACACAGAGATCACTGCCTGTTTCCTCTAAACCTTTCTAGCCCAACAGGCACCAAAGCATCCTGTACCCATTGCAGGCTTTTAAGAGACAGGCAGAGTGATCAGGGCATGAAAAGCTGGATGGCAGCTTTAACCCTACCTATAGGTTTGCACTCCTAGGGACTGGCATGGTTCTAAGCCTGTTGGCGCTGCTATTTACCATAGCAGTTGTTAGAGCGGTCCAGGACGTGGGCGTATGTCATACCAGCGTTTCAAACAGCTACATGGATTTCTTCCCAGAGGGGAAATGAGATGGAATAGAGGATTTCCTGAGATGCAACCAGGTCTGCAAAATAGCCGCACACCTACTAGTGAACTTCCACTTTCATAGCATATGTAACACCCCATGCTCTGGAGGAAAAAAAAATGGGCCAAACTGTACATGTGCCATTTAGAAACAGAAAAAGAGAGGAGCCAGCTTACTCAGTGCTGATCTTCGTGATAATTCACCTTTTCACACACTGCAGCTTCAAAAAGTGGGGAAGGAGGCATGGGACAAATTTCCATGGCTCCTTGACTCTGACCTTTCTTTCCCTTCTGAAGAACCTACAGGGAACATAAAGTTTTCAGTAGTGGTTGGGGAGAAGATGAAGTGGGATATTTGGGAAATATTGGAGGTTTTAGCAGGAGGAGAATTTGTTTCTTTGTTGGGTTGCTCACTTTGGAAGAGATTTACACTCCCTGTTCTTGTGCTGTAAAGGAATGAACAATTAAATACAGTCCATGTGATCCCACAGGATGATCAGGTTTTATGAGGCAGGAGGTGCTTTCCAGCACTCCCACTCCTATTACCAGGGACATTGTTCAGATATGTTGGAAAGGTTGAAGTACATCGTTCAGGCCTGCTCTGGCACACAATGAACTCCAGAGGTAACCACTCAAATGCTTGTAAATATGAAGATGATTTACCATGAGGTCAAAAATAAAAGTTTAAAATAAGAGCTTAGAGATAGGCCTTCTATGAATACATTGCCATTATCAAAATCCACGGCTGGCTGTTACAGCTTACAGCAGTTAAATTTTGACACTTTGGAAGGAGAAGTGATGCACCCTGGAATGTCACTCCCACTGTTTAGCACCAGGCAGAGTTGCAGTCTGCCAGCTCTTGGGAGTGGAGCCTAGACCTCCTGACAAATAATTTTTCATGCAAACTGGGCAGACTTTGGGTTATTTGAAATACAGGGGTAAACACACATTTCAACTTCTTTGAAGCAGCAGCCACTTTGGGTTTATCTTTAATTTTTAGATTGCTTTGAAATGATCTTTGATATAACAGAGTAGTAGAGTGGATTTTTAAGCCTTTATTTCCCCAGAGACAAAGCTTATGCGATTGTATTTCCTCTCATTGTCAGTCATTTCCTCCTGGTGCTTCTCAGATTCATCTTTTTGATGAGTCTTGACAAAGATGGGGAGTCTAGTAAGTGTCAGTAAGTTTCAGACAAGCAAAGAAGAGGGAGGCCAGTCCATCTCACCACCTCGATAGAGATGCCAGTGCGAGTTCCTTGGTTTCCTGTTCAGTTTGACCAAGAGCACGGGTGTGGGCAGCACGGGTGTACTGCTTGGGGCTTCATCACTTCTCACAGTCCTGGTTTCCTTCAAGACTCAAGGAAACTAAAAATGACATTTATGTCTTGTGTTCTAGAAAGGAATCATCAAGTTCTGAGGAGCAGTTCCTTGTGCATTCAAGACACCATAAAAGAAGGATATTTCAGGCTTTTACTGCGCCCAGAGAGGTGACTTCTTGTTCCACAAGCGAGAAATGGTGCATAAGGTTAATTCGTTGTTACCCGCAACGCTGACTGCTCCCAGGCTTTTATTGCCATCATTCTGCTCACAGACCGACAATTTAACATGACTCAAACAGCAACACAACTGAGCCAGACTCATGGCCACATCTGCGGCAGTGCTGCCTCCTTTGGGTTCATCATCTGGGCGACACTGGACTACACCGAGCACTCCGTCAGCTCCCTACTCACTTTCCCAGGTCCTCCTTCAAGAAGTACAAGGGCCTCCCTTTGCCCCAGGGTGCTGTAAACCCCAGGAGCTTGCTAACAGAAAGCACACCAAAAAGACCATGATGTGGTACTTAAGTATCTCCAAACTGGTACCAAGAGGTACCGAGTAGCTCTTTTGCAAATTTCTCAGTCCATAATGTTTTCAAGCTGAGTTATCTGCAGGGTTGCAAGGTCTCCAGGACATGTCTGTGCAAAGGAGTTTGGGTCCCACGGCCACAGCTGTCACCGTGTAATTCAACTGAGTCCAGTTTGGGCAACCTGGATGAGGGTACCAGGAATCACTTGTTTTTCTCCAAGGATGAAGGGGAGTCACAGGAAGGTTCTGTCTCCTTTCCCAGGTCTGGATCGGTTAGGCAGCCTTTTTCTCCCTGCTTATTCTCAACCTTACGGGTTCAGAGCCACAGCTCAGAAGTGGGAGCTGCTCCTTTTTCCATATGAGAAGAGGGAAACAGGAGCAAGCAGAGCTCTTCAGTGCCACTGGGCTCTCTCCCTTCTGCTGTAGTCCAAGTCTGCTGCTCTCCACATTTTCTGCCCCAGTGTCACCTGGCAGAGTTGCTAAAGCAATGCTCTGCTACAGTGCTGGTGTTTTTCCTTGCCAGGGCATCGTGCCCAGGCAAGGGGTCCCCTAGAGTGGATTCAGGTGTCTTACACAGCTGAGGCATTTGTGATTCACTTATACAACTTTCCAAGGGTGATATTAACAAGGCTAAATTAACTCCCTGCCCTCCTCTTCTAGCATTGTCTACCGTGATGTGCACCCTGCAATTAGGACCCACCGCAATCGCTCCTGGCCCTATTCATCGTGCACAGAGCAGAGCTGGAAATAATAACACCAGCACAGGAAAGCTGAAGTCAGCAGAAATATTTCAGGGAACAGAAATTTCCCCTTGCCTTTCTGCCCTCGGACTCAGGTCCCGGTTGGGACCGCAGGGCACCCAGGCAGGCAGCCAGCACCGCTGTCAGCTCTGCAGCTTTGCTCCCCACTCCAGGCATAGCAGGAAACCTGCCCTGAGTTCAGGAGCTCACAGCCGACATGCAGAGCTGAAAGGAGCTTGGAAAGCAGAGATTAATCCCTGGCAAAGGCGTGCTTGACGTTCCAGTGCTATTAAATCTGTCGGATATAAAAAGCACGGGGTTGTTTGGTTATTTTGCGGGTGAGCCCAGCGAGCTGGGTTTCTTCATCGTGGGAACTGGAATGCTGCTGCTTTCTGATGCCATGACTCACTGTTTTATAGCTCTGTTTAATCGTCATTTCTTTGCTTATTTTCTCGCTGCGTGTGCTTGGGTCAGAGCTGGGCAGCATGAGCGGGAGTTCATTCCGCGTCTGGGTTCCGTCATCAGGAACGGAGATATTTTTAGCCTGAGCTGCACCGCTGCTATTCTTAGCTGCTTGACTGGAGCCTCTTCTGCACTCTCCTGTCTTCTCCCCCTTGTAAATCCCGAGGCTTTTTACTTTCTTTCTCCCAGAGCATGCTAATGAGGGTATCGGGAATATATCACTGCTAGCAGGGAAGGGAGTGTCTTGGGATTGCAGGCATAAAAAGGCGTAAAGAATAAAGTATTATTTTTTCACACAATGCCCTAGGCCCCAGATTTTATAAAAATGAATATGCTCACGATGTTATGTAGGAAACCACCATCAATGAATTATTGTGGGGGAGGGTGTTTACTTTTAAAATAAATCTGCCCCCCTTTTCTTTTGTTGTTCTCTGTAGCCATGTAGGATCTGGTCTGGACTTGCTTTGATTAAGAATAAAAAGGTGAAATTCATACAGCTTCTGACCTCTTGCATTTGGATGGAGGAAGATGAAACAAAGCACAGGTGAAACAATGAGAGATCCCTCAAGGCATCAGCACCACCATCAAACCCAGGGCTTCTCAGCTGGGGACGAGGCTGCCTTTGCACTGTGGTTACGGTTGTTCTTGCTGAGAGAAATTCTCTCATTTTCCCTCATTTTTTGCAGCCTCCTGAGAGGGCTGCTGGTCTGAGACTGTGCTGCAGGGGAAAAAAAGGAAATGCGCTGATAATGCTCCTTATTTTCCGTTCTCTTCCAACAAAAGGTATTAAACTAGTGCCAGAAGTTGCCGTCTGAAGCCTTAATTAGTTGTAAGAGGTTGACTTCCCTCATTTAAATCATCTAATGTTTCAGCATTAGGGCAATATATAGAACCACAGAATGGCTCGGCTTGGAAGGGACCCTAAAGATGATCTGGCTCCAACCCCCCTGCCATGGGCAGTGACACCTCCCACCAGACCAGGCTGCCCAAAGCCCCATCCAGCCTGGCCTTGAACACCTCCAGGGATGGGGCATCCACAGCTTCTCTGGGCAGCCTGTGCCAGGGCCTCACCACCCTCTGAGTGAAGAATTTCCTCCTAACCTCTAATCTAAATCTCCCCTCTTAGTTTAGAACCATTCCCCTTTGCCCTGTCATTGTCCAAGCAAAAAGTCACTCTCCATCTTTTTTATAAGCCCCCTTTAAAAAGCTAAAATGAGGTCACCCCTGAGCCTCTTATTGAGGTTGTTGATAAGATTTCAGTGTCTCTGTAGGCTTTCTTCCAGCTGTGACCCTTCCTAGCCTGTGATCCCCTCCATCAGCTGTATTATTTCAATGTTTGAAGCATCGTGAAAATCATTGATTTTCAGCTGGTATTTGGTTATCCAGCCACTTACACAAGAAAGAGGCAGGAGAAGCGAGATAAGCCCAAGGGCTTTTGGGGCTGAGCTGTGACATGACAGATTTCGGTCACTTACGCACAGGCACAGCATCCTGACGTTAGTCTCAGCTGGATGTGGCACAGGAAACAGGCTTCTCGTGGGGCTGCGGCATGGAAATAAAAGAAGAGATGCTTTCCATGTTGAGTGAGTGCTGAGCCAGTGTCCTGGCACACAGCTGGGGAAAGTAGGCTTAATGAGTTGTCTCAGAAACTCAGTCTCCACTTGGAAAAACAATTAACAGAAAAATTGCAGCCAGCCTTAAAGAGAAAAAGCATACTTATACTGCTACCGTCTACTCCTACGTTCCTCCCACAGAGCCTATAGTGAAAGCAGTGGGCGTTTGTAACTACTGAGGATGGCCTCAAGTGGCCCTATTTTGGAGCTCTGCGCTCTCCTGTGATCCGATGACCAAGTTAAACTTAGGTGGGGACATACCACATCCCAGCTTTTCTCCAGAGCATGCACTGGCTGATGATCTCCAGACCCAGGTTCATCTTTAATTTTTGTCTTTGCCTTTATTGTTACCCCCTCTGACCTTATCGCCTATACCCATTGCTTCATACACAGACTACGGAGCAGCGGCAAGAATTGCAAATGCAAGTGAGAATTTGAAAAGAAAGAGATTAATTCGCAAGAGCTTGGAAAGTCTGCAGAATCTGGGAAATGTTCAGCAAGCGATACAAAGTCCCTCAGGAAGTTTTGATGAACGATAATTATTTTTAGCTGTGAAATGGCACTTCAGTATTAGAACTACAATGGCTGTAATTTTAATCTTAATCTTAATTAAAAGGTGCACATGGACTTTTCTTTATAGTCAGCCTCATGTAGAAACTTCTGAAGCAGCTTCAGGGTGCTCTTGATAATGCTTGAAAACAATTTTCTCCATTGTAAAGCAAGAAGGGTGAGTTACTTGGGACAGAGCAGGAGAAAGCACGGAAATCCATTTTGGCCATTTTTATGGCTGAATTATTAACTGCTATTCCATAAGGAACTGGGATTTGAAAGCATGCTCAGGAAACTACTTTTTTTTCTTGAATGCAATGACAAAGTTCCCTATTAAGGGGTAGAATTGCGCACTTTATGAAAATACACCAGTTTGGAAAAGACCATTTCTCTGGTCTGGCCACCAATACGATATTCTTGCTGATGCAGTATGTTGCTGTAAATCATGTCAGTAGCATTGAATGGCAGGTTTACTGCTTGTTTCCTTCTCCAGCAGAGAATTGAACATTTCGGAAGAGAGACTTGCCCTAATTACACGTTATTTTATGTGACATGGAAAGCTTGTTCTCCCATTTTTTTCTAATAGATAAACAAAGTCGATCGCTTGCAACTTTGGCCTTCAGTTGTCGCTCAAATTGGGATGATTTCTCAAAGACTGCAAATTCAACACTTTGCCTTCCAACCCTTTTGTGGCTTTCAGCCTAACTCATTTAATCTATCATCAGATGATACAGACAGTCCTTTTCTGCCTCTACCTCTTTCCCACTTCAAATCTTGAGTCCTTTTTCCCCAAAATTATCTTGAAATCCAATTTCAAAGTGCCAAGGTGCTGCCAGAGCTATCAGTGCAGCAAATAAACGCTGGGCAAGGTTTTCTCCAAAAGGACTGACCGGTTAATCACACTCACCTGCAATACATCAATATGTGGGTTAGTGTATGCAGGTCAGGTCACCCAGTCTCCAAAAGGATACAGTAAAACTTGAAACAGAACTGAGGAAGGCCACAAGCATGATTTCACAGCTCTGGTATGAGGATAGGCTGTAACAGGGACCTTGGTCTGGAATTAAAACAACAGAGAGGGGACGTGACAGAGGTCTATAAAAGTATGAATATACAGGAGAAGGTGGAAAGGAAAGAGTATTCATTACTTTTCGTAGTACAAGCAATTCATTACTTTTCATTACACATAGGGAGAATCCAAATAATTTGTTAAGAAATGTGTTTAAAACAAAGGAAGGGATGTACTGGTTAACAGCAAGTACAACTCCGCAGCTGGGCTTCTTAGGGGAGGTCAAATGTTAAAAACAGGCTCCAAAAGGGAACAGATAAATTCAGGTAGTAGTGGGCTATCAGTAACTATTAATCACAGTTATCTGGAGGAAGTTTTTGTCAAAGAGATGATGAAAACACTAATTAAAACAGATTACAATTATTTCAGGGGGTTACTATGGACTGGCCAGTCTGGCTCTGAGGACTGAACACCCGTCAGCACCAGGAGGTGCTCCTGGAGAACAACCCTCATTTTGTTTCAGCTGAAGGAAGCCCAGGTCCTGTCCAGCGATGCTCTGAGACACAGACTGAAGCACCGTACGCCGAGAGGGTTGAGAGATTTTTTTGTAAAGTGCACTCCTGATCTGAGCTGCAATGCACGTGACGGTTCCTTATTGCACTGTTAGGGACAAAAGAGTTCCTTGACTTCAGTGGATTAATTTTCTTTTGAGAGGGAAGGTGGGAGCTAGATTATCCTCTTCTCATTACTATGCAGATGGGGTAGAGGCATGAAATCAGTTTGGTGATCTAAATATAGGAAATGGCCAAAACATACAGTGACATCATGAAGCATCCATAGAGGTGCTCTAAAGGTGACCACGTGGGAAATGGGCTTTGGGTGGAAAGTAGGTTTGGCTCTCAGGGGTTTGCTTCTCATGGCTAACACAATGGTTTGAAATTTTGCTGCTGCAGGGACCTGTTTTCACATTATATGCCTCCTGATCCAACAGCTGCAATCTTAAGGGTCGTATATGAGTGTTCACCAGTTCGCATTGACTGAAGATTAGACTCGAGGTCTGCATTTCCTTGCTTTCAGGCAATGCAGCACATAAAACCTGCCTTGCTTTGATATACAAAAAAAGGGGAAATAAAACAGAGGAATGTGGAAATTATGAGGTTTGATCCTTTTCGATGTAAAAGTATACTGCTGTTTTCACAACTGTCTTACCCTTCATGTCTTGGGAGAATATGAAAAATGTTTTGAGTTTTTAAATTCAGAATATAAATAGGAAATTGTGCTTTCCTCCACTAATTGTCTCCAAATGCCACAGTGACAGTGTAGGACCAAAGCTAGACGTTTTTCATACTTTGTGAGTTTGGCGTTTCAGCTGCATGTTGCAGTGATGTGCTAGCTGATGAACATTTATTTCTCTTCAGCTACCAGCCTCTGGTCTGGAAAGAGTAAAGCTCATGGTTTAAGATGCAGAGAATTTGCCAGTTCTCATGGTGTTCATCCTGGTTCCCAGGTGGTGTTATTTAGGAAATTTTATTTCCAGACACTTTAATATTTATAATAATTTCATCCTTTCTGTTTGTAAAAGTCTCTCTCTTCCATTATTGCATGACAAATTGGAAACACATCAGAACAAGCTGTACAGGCTCAAGCAGCAGAAAGCTGAAAGAAAAATATGTTAAAATATTTATTAAAGCCTTAACAGGATTACATCAGTGACTGAGTTTTTTGGCATGAGCAAGGATTTTAACTGCAGTTGCTCATTTCCATCTCACCTGGGAATGCTTTGTGGCATCATGCATTTCTACAAAACACGAATTCTCACTGGCATCTTATTGAATTAGCTGTTAATTAACTGATCGCTTAACATGGAAATCATATGCTAATAGCATGATAGTATTATTCAGTTGAGTACTACACATAATTTTGCGTTACGTTGATGATTTTCCTAGAGAAACACTAGGACACAGGTACAATGTATGAGCAACATATTGAAAAGCAACAACAACAAAGCAGTCAGAATTATAATTTAAGAAGCTACCTTGGGGTAATAGAAAGGTAAAGAATAGCAAAGGAGAAGCAGACCACAAGGCAGACCTAGACTCCTAGCTGCTTCTCAGTAGGCAATCAGTCTGTATTGGGTTTATGTGGCAAGGGTTTGGTAGCAGGGAGCTCAAGGGGTGGCTCGAGCAGAGCCCAGCAGTTGCCCCATGTCAGATCAGAGCCAGCTCCAGCTGCTCCAAAAGGGACCCGCTGCTGGCCGGAGTGTTTTTAGTTTGCTTTTAGTTTCTCACTGTTCTAGTCCACTAGTGATAGGCAATAAATTATATTAATCTCACTATGATGAGTCTGTTTTGCCCATGATGATAATTGTTGAGTGATATCCCTGCCCTTATCTCAACACATGAGCCTATTTTTTTTCCTTTCCAGCATACTTTCTTCTTCCCCTCTTCTTTTGAGGAGGGGGAGTAACAGAGCACTTGTGGTGGAGTTTAGCCACCCAGCAGGGTAAAACCACCACACAGTCAACAAAGAAAATGTGAGATTGTTTATGAGATGCAGTATTCAGAAAAAAAAAAAAAAAACAGCTCTGTTCCAAAAACAGATTTCAGTCTTATGTCAAAACTAGCCACGAATCTTATTGTGGTATGCAAGGAAGGAAAGCATCAGCATTAATTTCACTGGGGTAGAGATGTTCAGATCCACGGGTCATTCCAAGTTCATGTCAACCTCTAGAAGCCAGCAACGTCCATTCATTTTACAGCTCTTTACCAGAGAGAGACTGATACCAAGCTCAGCACACATCCTGACTGAATTCTGTAATAACTCCTTCAAAGCATCAGGTACGCTTTGAGGTTCTTATGAATTTGTTTTTACAAGCCCCTACCAGGGAAAGAACTATTATTATTGCCATTTTGTAGGGGGTATCTATGGCATAGGCAGATGAAGGACTTAACCACACAAGTGACTACTGTTTTAGCAGAACCGTGCTCCTTTTTTATACCTGGCACCTGTGGTAAACATGATGCAGTTTGTTTTCCTTTGATCCTAACTGAGATACTAACCTGATTTGAGCTGCTTCACTGGAATAAGTGTCTTGCAAAGTTAGATTATTACACATAAAGAAACCAAGACAAAATAGTTCAGCAGTGAAATAAAGCTAAAATTCTTCCATTAAATTCAGAATTGCCTTAGCCAAATCAACTGGACAGTATCTGGAGAGGGAAACATTACTTCCAGTGCACAGAGTTACCGGTGGCTGAGAACCACTCCCAGTATGAAAGGCCAGGGGTGACAGCTCAGCCTTACAAGAGTTTCTCTGCAAACTGAATTGGCCCTGGGGGCCTTTTAGCCGTCAGTGAGAGTTACATGCCTCAGATCCTGGAAAATGTGGGTCCTGACTTTTTCCAGCAGTGAGAGTTAAATAAAAAAAGTACATCTAATTCAATCCTGCCCTTTCTCTGTCTCTTCTCCCATTTGCCTTACACATATTGTAATGCCTTGTTGGGTTGTGAACCAGAGTTCATGTGATGCACAGGGCAAAACTGAATATAAAAGAATCCTTCACTGCTTTCTGTAAGTTTATTTATGCATTATTTTCAAAAGTTAAGGGAGGGATTCACCTAACTTCAGTCTCCAGAACTTCAGTTGCTTCTCTAAGGCAATCATATAGCTCCTTCTATACTCAAAGGAGACAGAAAGGAAATCCAGAGGCTGAGACATGTCATACCGAGTATTCTGTCTAAGCCAAGCAGAGTGACTTCACCTTTGAAGAAGTGGATGGATGGATCTCAGCTGACCCTTCTGGCCTATGTTCTGCCCCTCAGCTGCTCATCCATCCCCCCTTCTCATCGTGCAATCATGCCCTGAAGTTCAAATGAGAAAAATGGTTACGAAAAGCAGGAAATATTTCAAAGGCTCATTGAATGTTTGATGGAACTGCTTTGTCTCAACAGTCTATTCAAAGTGGGTTGTTTTCTGAGTCACGATGTCTGCTGAGATATATCAAGAACTTCAAACTATTAATTTCTAAAGAATCAACCAACTTGATAACTGAAGCCTTTACAAGACAGACAGCTAAAAGAAAATAGTAAGAGGAGCAGTATGTCCTCAGCTGGCACATGTGTTTGAAAGAAAGATGTGAATGGCTTTTATATTAACACTAGACAGAAATTTCAGTCATTTGATTTCATGTCAGATCAGTGAAATCTCTCCGGCTTTGACAATATTGCTCTTTTTTCAATTGTGAGTATGTGAAGCCCTACAAATACACAAAGCTCATCCATATAGGAGGAAGCATGCAGAACGATCCTGTCTTTCTACCGTTTTGACTCCATGTAAAAGAAAAGGCCCTTTTCCAGCCTATTGGCATGCTATTGTAATTCATTGTCTGCATAAATACATCCTCTGCTGGATATTCAGTGCTTCTAAGAAGGAGCCAAGGAAAATCATTTTTACCAAGGTCAAAGGATTCTGAAATGTTATCTAGCATCCATTCCCATGGTTACTGAAAAAGTGTTTTAGCTTGCCAGGCAGACTGTAAAGGAAGACTTATTAGCTGAGTAGCTCAAGCAAAGGTTTTTGAAGATCCATAGTAAAATTACATGAAGAGGAATTAACATTTTTAATGCAAAAAAGTGACTGTAAAAAACAGCAAAAATTATAAAAACCACCAATCTTCCAAATCTGGACTGAGTGCAATATAAAAACTTGCTAAGTGTCAGAGATCAACAAAACCTCCCTCCCCAACCCTGCACCTCTCACCTGAAGCACAGACATATTTTTGAGTTCTCATAAACTTTTTTATGTATCTGATTCTGAAATGTAGTTTCTAGAAACACTACAGGGACTGACTTTCAGGTTCCTGGGACAGTTTTGTCTCTCTCAGCAAAGATTCCTGCACACCTTAATGCCTATAAGTCTCTCACTCTTGCTAGCACAGGCCAGCTTGAAACTCAGCATGCCTACAAGAGGACACTAATTTTCATAAGTTACTCCTGAACTGAACCCAATAAATTGTGTTTGAATGAAGTGATAACATCACTAAAACCACCACTCCATATGTTATTTCATAGCAGTTATAAAACATAGAGCTAAAGTTTACAGATCTGATAATTTAGGACTTGTTAGACTTTCACATTTCTTGGGAAATGCAAATCATCGCTTCCCAGGATGATAAAATTCAAATTCTTGCCCTTTTTAGGTTGTGTGCTATTAAACTTTTCATTTGCTGGCAGTCTACCATTGGTTGTCAACAAGATTTAGGCAATATGGCTAAAATGCAGAAATAAGGGAACCAAATACTAACTTATTTAAATTCATCTACCTTCTGTTTTCAGTCATTTTTATCTCTAATTAATGTTTTTTCGTAGCCCAAAAGAAAGTTCTCACCGTTGTGCAGAGTTCTGAACAGACACGTAGCAAATCTCTGCAGAAACTTAAGACCTAACAAATAAAACAGATAAAAGGAATATTGTTTCCCCATTTACAGATGCACAATGACTGTATCCTAGTAGATTGTTGATATTGGAGTTATCTTTACATGACTGCAAGTGGTTGTGTTAGCAGGCACTTTAGACCATAGCAGTAATCACCCAGAACCTCCTTGCAATGAGGTCTAACTAATCCCACCTGGTTTAAGGTAACACCAGGAGAAGAGTGTCAGGTACTGGTCAGATACAGTCACAGCTGAGAGCTGACACTCGTTGGGCTGCCCACAGCTGCAAAACAGCAATATCTAAAGCCATGCAACTCACAGAATCTGTCCCCAAAGGGCTCTCCAGCTCTACCCAGAAAGTCTGTAAGCAGAGCACCTACTCCAGTGCTTTAACATCAGGAAGGGTTGGGTTTTTTTCCTTCAGCTCATCCAACAAAGAGGTTGAAGACAGAAGAAGAAGTTGAAGGATAACTGTATCTTCAGCATTGCAAGTTAGTCTGTTTAGTTTCCGTTCTTATTTGGGAAGATGTCTGAAAAAAAAAAAAAAAGAAAAAAAAAAGAAAAACTATTAAACTATTTCTAACTCATCTTCTGCTGGCTATTTTCACATACTTCTAGTATCTGACTTGGATGCTCTTATTTGACACACTCAGAGCTCCTATCTCCTAGTCCTCGCAGAAAAATTGAAAAATAAATGAACTCAAAAAACAAACAGAAAGCAAATTAAAAGGTTTTTTTTTTTTAAATAGATAGATAGATAGATAGATCGATCTAGTATCTTTAAAGACAGAAATTGAAAAATCACTGATTTTTGTTTTTTGAACTTCTAAGTTTAGCAGTTCAGAAAGATGCTTCGGAAGAGTTAATATGGAAACAGTTCAGCTGGCAGCCCTTCGCCCAGAGGCTGGCATATCTTGTACTTATCAATTCCAAGAAAATTTCATTCCATGGAGAATTCCTCACGCTGCCTAGAAAATCGCAGAACTGCAGAGCACAGCTGCACAGTTCTAATGGTAAGGCCCGATCCTGTCCGTGCAGGATTGGTTTCATGCTTTCATTTCCAGTCTTCTGGCAGCTCCAGGGTGCTCCTGCAGGCAGCCCCAAGGATAGGACTGAGTTATTGGTGCTGTGATGCACTGCACAGTCCTGTCCGTGATCCTGTGTTCTGCTGCATCCTGCTGGACGAGGACACATAAACAGGGAGATGACAGCGATGCATCAGGGCCTGGGAAGACACTTGTGCTACTTTTGTAACTCAACTTCTGGCAAAGGAAGAGCTTTGTCTCAGTTTACAGCCTGGCTTGTTTCCACAGTGAAACCGAACCCCCTCCAAAGCAAAGACACAAGCTGTTTGTGCAAAGGCTGTATGGGATATTTTTGTGTCAAGGGTAGCTTCTTAATGAAGCAAGGCAGGAGCACCAGCAATAACAGTTTGCTTCCACATGCAAAGCCCTACACGGGTGGAGGCAGCAAGGAAGTGACTTGCTCCCAACATCAGCACAACACACGCTCACGGGAGGGCAAAGGTTTGTAGGATAGCTCTCCTTCAGCAGCTTGGAGAAACACAGGCAAGGGAGTCATGAGGTCCAGGGGACCACAGAATCATGGAATGGTTTGGGTTGGATGGGAACTCTAAAGATCATCTAGTCCCAACCCTCCTGCCACGGGCAGGGGACTTTCCGATAGATCAGGTTACTCAAAGTCACATCCAATGGGACTTTGGACCAGATGGAAACTCATAAATTTGCCCCCCTGCCAGCCACAGACAGTGCAGAGGAAAAGCCCTCGGCACTACATGCTGTGATGTACCAAATTGCTTGCTAGCACAGACATTGCTAACATGGGCTGAAATGACTGCAAAGGCCTCTATTTTTAAAACAACGTCAAATTCCAACTCTAGAAAAGATAGAATGACCGTAGTGATGATGTGTAACCTGTTAGTATCTTTTTTTTTTCCTCATCTGTAAACCCGAAATAGTAACACTGAACCTAACCACAGATGATGTGAGGATAAGTGAATTTCTAAGGCTTGCCTCTCAGCAAAGATATGGCTTAGAGCTGTGGTCTTTGAGGATGCTACTCTTACCCTCATCAGTGGATCTATTCCATTTACCGCTTTATCTGATCTCTTTCCATTGTAGTAGTTCTAGGGTTTAGATATAAAAGAAATGAAAAAATATTTCAGGTTGAGGAGTGAAGGCAGCTTAATGTTGCCAAGCATTCCATAACCAGGGAAGGGATAAAAACCCTCAAGACTATAAAATAACCAACAAAAGCCAGTGGAATTATTTTCATTTGCCATCTGTTTTTTGTAATTTAAATTCATGAATATTAAAGCCAGCAAAGCTGGTGGTTAAAGGCTGTTAAATAATTTGTTGTGGCATTCCGAGTGGTGGAAGCTTAGACTTTCACCTTGGGGTACTTGGACTAAGCCTAACAGCATGTGTTTGAGTAAAACAAGGCTTCCAGAAGTGCATCTGGTTCTGTTAAGATTTCAAGAGAGACAGAAGAGTCCCAGCTCCACACTAAGGGTTAGAATGGAAACGCTTTGGAGAAAAAAATTGAGATGCTTTCATTGCCAAATATGACCTACCTCAGCATTAGGGGCTTTCAAAAATACATTATAAAGCCATGAGAGCTGGCGGCTACATGAATTTTAAATGACTGCTAGTCACGTCTAGGTTGCTTGTGATTCGTTAAGCAGATGTTTGCGCCTCTAGTTTTATTCAAGCTTTTCAGTTTTGCTCCTTACTTTTCACATGCGTGCTCTCACTGACTGGGAGTGCTCAACACAGAGACAGGCCTGCGAGACAGCATGCTTGGAGCAACACCACGAACTCAACCCTCAGCACTCTCTAGTCCTGTTTAAAAGCACGTTGCTTTTATTTTTTCCCTCTTTCACTGCAAAAACTTCTATCCTCAACGTGTGGTGTGGATAAAAGTGGGGTGTGGATAAAAGAGGTTTATGTTGGATATTAGGAAGAACTTCTTTACCAAAAGGGTTGTTAGGCATTGGAATGGGCTGCCCGGGGAAGTGGTTGAGTCACCATCCCTGGAGGTCTTTAAAAGACGTTTAGATGTTGAGCTTAGTGATATGGTTTAGTGGAGGACTTGTTAGCGTTAGGTCAGAGGTTGGACTGGGTGATCTTGGAGGTCTCTTCCAACCTAGATGATTCTGTGATTCTGTGAAGAGGTTATTAAAATAGGGCTTGGGAAC
This sequence comes from Anser brachyrhynchus, assembly GCF_964034855.1. NCBI lineage: Eukaryota > Metazoa > Chordata > Aves > Anseriformes > Anatidae > Anser > Anser brachyrhynchus. Next base: position 149,633,160 of record NC_137695.1, on the reverse strand, counting down.
AAAAATTACTGCTATATCCTGACAGAAATTAGTGTCCTGTACTAACAGGTCAGCGTACCTGTATATTTTTCGACTTACCCAACTTCATTGGTCAATCCAGCTGGCTGAACTTGGCTTTGTGAACAGGACACCTTGAGCTATTATTGCATGGTTGGCTCTCCCCCAGCACTTGAGAGTGGAGAATGAGACGTACCTACACACTTTTCCCTCTGGACTGGCATGACTGCAGTGCCTAATCTTGGCCACGGACCGATATGCTGTGTGACAGGCAGGTCCCATGCAAAGAGACTGACAATATAGCAGTGTGCAACTAGTGCATTGTAAATACTGTCAGTGTTGCAGAGTGCAATCGTGTCCGTGTGAGGAACTCAATTCAGCCAGTACTGAAACCACATTTAGTTGTTACCTTGGTATTTAGTGGTCTGGCTTGGACCACACACAGGTTACGAAGTGCAGCATGCCACATGGCTGCTGCTGCTGATTGATCTTTGGTTTACCAACCCCACAAACTCTCTCCCTAACCACCTTCTGCTGATCTGTAGTGTGGAGGAACAGGCTGAAGGCATATTTTCATTGGGAAATAAATTCTTCTCTTGTTATTCAAGTAGATTTTCAAGCAGTCTTCCACATCTTGCAAGGTCAGGAATGGCATGGTTTTTTAAATACGCATATTTGTCTCTGGCCAAGCCACCCCTTAGGGCTCCACGTAGCAGTGCAATCAATCAAAACCCATGCTAGAAGCAGAATTTTAAATGGGTCTTTTATGTAAAGTTGCATAATTAATAACAGGCTTGCAATGCTGGGGGGGGGGGGGAAGGAAAAATGAGAGTAAGCCTGTTTAGAAATCTATCTTCATTACAGACTGCCACATTTTCTGAATGCGGAGTAAATCATTTCTGTCCATAGATACTGAAAAAATTTACCATATGATCAAATGGCTGTTGCAGAAAAAGGCTGGACTTTTCAGAAGCACCTTCAGCTCAAACAATAACCAAACAGCTGAGACATAGCAAGGCAGCTCTGTTCAGCTGAGCACTGTTCACTACCTGCCTGAGTCAGTACAGTAAGAGGCAATGCCCCAGAGAGGTGGTAGTAGATCAAAATTCAGTGAAAGGCTGTACAGACCAACTTTAATCACGAGATATAACAGGTTAAGTCACATAACCTTCCAACACAGAAGAGATAACAGCTTGCCCGTAGTCAGTAATTAATAGCCAAGTGTTATGAATGGTTGTTAAAACCGTTTAACTTTGAGTGCCCACAAAGCATCCTCACATCTCAATCTCTGTTGGTAGTCAGTGAAGACACGGGCTTGTAGGGAGTGATTTATCCTGCCTATTTTAAACACCATTGTAAAATGATTTTCCAATGCCACAAAATTTCTCCCTAACCACCTTCTGCTGATCTATAGTGTGAAGGAACAGGCTGAAGGCACATTCTCATCAGGAAATGAATTCTCATTTTGTCATGATATGACACAGAAGTCAGGCATATTAAATCTGCCCAGTCCTCTCTGCTGACTCCAATGGATCAGTGCTGTAGATGAGCAGTTCAGGTGAAGACATGGGTAGTGCAGGTGCCACTATTTACTCAGATGAATTCTGGCCATGCTACCTTGTTAAGGCTCCTTAACTCCATACACACCTGAATCCTCAGTTGCTTTGGAGTATCTGCTTCATTTCAGATCAGCTCATCTGCAAAACAGAACAAACAAACAAACATAAAAATGGATATTTTCAAAGACATGTGCACAGACTGGAGAGCTGAGTGCAGATACACACCATAACTCACACACCCTCCAAAATGCTAGAGGTAAAATCTATAAAACTATGCACACAAGTTCATGCTGATTTTCAGCAGTACTCTTTATACTCTTTATTAGGTTGAAAGGTACCCAGAGGATAAAAGTCATTTAGTAGTAATCATGCTCTGAAACAGAATTCAATTACTCAAGGACTTTATGAGCTTTTCTTTAAGCTGGATTCTTCTTCCAGACAATGCACATGAGTTTTATTTTCAGAAACTCATAAACACTGCATGCACAAAATATGTGCAGCTTAGCCCTGATTCAACTGCACAGCCAATGCACACACACAGGATGTGTTTTTTGTGCTTGTGAGGCCTGGTCTTGCAACCTCTGAATGTGAATAAAGGGAGCTATTACTTCTGGAGGTTCAAGTTCACATTCAGAAGTGTCCATAAACGTGGGTTGTGTCATTTCTGATTTTCCCCCAGCCGCTGTCACCTTGCAGGATATGGCTACACCATTTTTTTCCATACCAGGAGCTTAAATCAATCAGTCAAGTCTCACCTTACGGTCAATATGTCCTTAGGGTCTGTCCTCTTGCGCATTGCTGACCCCAAGGTGTTTGATATCACCCACCACCAAACATGATCAACACTGAGCTGCGCCACCCTTCCAGCTCCTGAATTAACAACCACTCTCTAATTCAGCCCAAGACTGTCGTCTTCCCTTCAGTTTGTGTTTGAATCTCCAGAGTTTTCTGAAGCATGAAAGTTAATATGTTAAAAAAAAAGCCTTTTTCAACAAATAGGTCTAATACCATTGTTGCCCTCCCTCTTGCTGCAGCTCATTATGTCCTCTGCTTACTCTAAGACTCAGAGCTATTTCTATTGTATTATTTTAAATGGCTGCTCCATGTGGCCTCACCATTCATTAAAGAAAGTAAAGTGGCAAGCAAACAGACTACAGGTTGGGTTTCAGGTTTTGAAGTTATGTCAGGAGAATTCATGTAGTTTGGGAACATCTTGGTAAAAAATCGTTACCTTCCTATTATGATCTCTGTACAGAATAGCTAACAATTTAAAGATTTGGGGAAACTGTTATAATCAAATAATTCAGTAGAGAGGATTGCCCCGTCCTCCCTTTCCCCATTTCAGTAGGGCTCCTGGTGTCTGTGGACTTAAGGAGGTTGCACCTGCCATGGGAGGAAAGGACCTGAGCACCCCACATTGGTGCGGGATGAACTGCCATACACCTTGACCAACTAATTGTAGGTGTGTCCCTCCTGTCACTGCCACAGGATCTGCCATTTCTCTCCGTGCTGTGTTAGCAGAAAGCACTATATGTCTGATTGTCCTTGAACTGTCTCCCAACGCATTGCACAGCCATCACGTTGCTGCGAGCCAGGAGGTACGTGACCTCTGCATGTCTTGGGGAAACATTTGATACTGCCCGCACACCCTCACTGGCACGGGTAGCGCTGCTGATGCGCAGTCCAAGAGCACTTCCAGCCTTCACAAGGGAGCAGTGCAGCGAAGTGGAGTGCCGAGGAGGGGACTGTGCTGCTTTTCAAGCCTTCTGCACAGACCTTGGTTCAGTCTGGAGGGAATTAGCTGGCATGTGGCAGCCTACAGGGAAGCCCCTGAAGAGGAGCAAGTCCCTCGAGCCAAAGAAAGCCTCTTCGGGCTAAGAAAATCTAAATCAGAGGATTGTACAGTAAATGCATGTTGTCTGCTCTGGACTGACCCAGCTGGAGTGATATTGATAAGAGTCTCTGTGGCTGGGCTTGGCCTGCCATGGGGACAAGGATGCCCAATGCCTCTGTGAAGCCAAGACCTCTGTATGCCAAGTGGCTGTATTATATCTTTCTTTCAAGATGTGGTAAGTCTTTGTTTTCTAGTATGCAAAACATATGCCACGTCACAAATGATGTGATGGGTTAAACAGCCTGTAAGGAAACCCACTCTCAAGGACTATTTAAGGAACAGCATTTAAATGGCGTAAAGGCCAACAAAAGCTCATGGCTGGAGCCAAAAAAGCTGTTATGAGATTAAGAAGCTTTTTTATGAGCCCCTGTTCATCGACTGCCTGATTTTGCTACATTTGCTGGCTTTCTGGACCATGCTTCAGGACACCAGCACTGCCCACCTGCTGTATGAAGGGGACTTGGGGCCTCATTTTACTGTTGCAAATTCTGGGTGGTTTGGTGCCGAAACTGCTGGTGTCATGGGGTGGCTGTGGGCCTACCCCAGTACTCAAACCCTGCAGAACTAGTCCTTGAGGATGTCACTGTTGGACTGGGACAGCAAGTACCACTACCAATTAAATTCCTATCTGTAGGCATAGGTATTCGTTTTAATGGCTTGCAGGAGTTCTGTATCTAAAATATGGAATTGTGCTGGACAGGTTTTACAATAAGGGATTCTTTATTTCCCAATTAATGCCTGCTTAAAAGACTATTAGTATGGTGGAAGACGTTTTGCTTTTAACAGGGATTGAGCAGTAATGAAGGACTTAAAAAGATTTGAACGCTGTAGTGAACATTAATTTCTTTCTTCTGTTCTTTATTATAGACTATAGGTATGCAAGTAATCAGGCACAAGGATAAAGAAACCTCAGAGTTTGGGGAAATTAATGAGTAGGGATTGGTTTGACCTGAACTCACATGAAAAACTCATTTTCAACATTTATTGCTTGTCTTGGAACACCAAGATTAGACTGTGTGAAGCACTGGAAGAAGGAAATAAACAAAATCCCTCCCTGTATGAGTTTACCATCTGGAGATAAGTAAGACAGAGCACATGTCACATGCAGGCACCCTCATGCCTGTGTTCAGAACTGAGATTTTGTTCCTGACCTATCTGCATTCAGGTTTTGGTTTGGATTTCAAAAGCAATTTTCTGTCACCCCATTTTGTGGCTTGATTCTGTAAACTGGGCCACAAATGTGCAGCTGTGGAGGATGCATTAGAAAATGTAGAAGTACTACAAAGCCGGGTTTAAAATGCCTCAGAAAAACAAAGGAAGTAGTTTTTCATGGGAGATATATACACTTGTAACAGGACACTATACACAACGCTTCCAAAGCTCATGAAGCTCCTTGAGCTGGTTTGAGTGCTGTGTGATGGAAAGCATGACAGAGGAGATCCACAGCAGAGCACGGCCTTGTGTCCTGGGACCAGTCCTGCTTGTTCCCTCAGTCATTCAGAGGAAAACCATATGGAGAGTAATTAGAGGAAAAGAAAATGACTAAAAATGTTCTGAGAAGCAAATCAGCTGTTGACGCGTGCTAGAAGTACTTGTGTACTTTCATGATTAACACGCAGCACCATGCAATGCTGGGTCACACCTGTGGCACACAGCCTAGTGTCCTGTAAGTGAATGAGTGATAACACTCAAATTACCTTTTCCCAGTGTGCTAGGGAAGCATTGCTTAAGGAATAAATCACTTCAAAAGCTACCAGAATTTGCAAGTTAACACACCAAACAGCTATGCTTTTCCCCCCGTTAAGTCAAGGGCAATTACGCTTTGGATTTTACTTTCCATGATGATCAAATATGAAGATTATATTTAAAATAAGAACAGAGGTAAGAAGTGAGGGGAAAAAAATAGCAAGCAGCAAAATGCAGTGTGCTCTGTAGCCTAGAGACATGCAGGAAAATGAGGACACGTTTCTCCTTTCACTTCCTCATGCCAGTCACTTCCACACAGCCAAGGAGGAACACCCCGCCAAAAGTTATAAAATAGCACCAAGACCACAGCATAGTAGGAAACGTAATCCAGAGGAGGGTGGGACCGGAGGGGTGATGGTAGCTGTGGTAATTCCTGACAGAGCAATTCAGCCAGTTTAAAAATAGAAGTTGTCAGGCAAAACAGAAAGTCCTGGAGACAAGCAGGTGGCTGCAGCAGATTTTTGTTTGAAATGCTAAGGTGGAGGGGAATTACCATCTCCTTCCAGCCTTTCTGTTTCTCGAGACTCAGAAGAAGCCAGGAAACCATATGGAAACCTCATCTTCCTACGGAGCATCCCTTCCATGGGAAACTAGATGATGAGCTATTGCCTCTTCTCTGAGTAGTGTGTGGATGCTCTCCTTGCTCCCACAGTTCAAGAGGTTACTTAGAGGCCATATACATACATAAATATCATATGCTGCCTATGTCAAAGCGGGCCTTTTCTTTTTAGTTTCTCCAGAGTTCTGAAATAGTCCATCTGCACCCCTAGTAGTGCTTGCAGCCAGTTGCCTCTGGCAGGGAAGAAAGGGATATATTCCTAAAGTAACCAGGTTATGTCAGAGATGGGAAGAGGCAGAAGCAAACAAATCACAGCCAGAATGATCAGTCATTCTCAAGGGGTCCTTAGCAAACAGCCTTGATGCGCTCCCAGTGCTGAAATTTACTATCAGTGTTACCAAATAAAGCTCGGGGCATTGCAAGAGGAACAAAGCATGTCATTATGTCATTGATTATATGCTACGCGCAAACCAATAAGCAAGTCATCACAGTATATGCTTTTGTAGATAATTAATTTTAAACAAAGTGGGCATAGACTTTTGTGTCAAAAGTACCTCTGCTGTGGTTTGATAGGGAAAGACAGGAAAAGATTTAGCAAAAGGAGGCTGTAGTGCACGTATCTCCACCTGATCTTCTCATCCTAAGCTCCTGTCTCTGACAATGGAAACAAAAAATAAACAATTTAAAATGTGATTTATGTAGTGTATTTTAGATACAGGCCTTAGAGTGAGATATGGACACCCTGATATGCCTCACTCTCACCACTATTAAGCTCAGCCAGATGAATGTCTCTGATGTACTCTTCTCTACCTTTGACCACATGAATCCCACCAAAGGAGTCATTCATCCTAAGAGAGCTTGGCCTGTGGGGACTCCTAGTACGCAAAAAAAGTGCATTAAAAAAAAAATAATAATAATTCCCTAAACCAAATCAACATAACATCATCACTACACTACCAGTGGACAATTTGCACACAATCCACCCTATGTCCCTTTACCACATTAAGACAACACATATTCTTCTCAATCATATTGTAATTTCTTCACAACTGTTACATTGTTAGACAATGTCCAGTCCATGTTTTTTCCAGTTACTTCTCTCTCTCGTCATTCTTATCTCAAATTCCTTGAGCCCCATGTTGGGCACCAGAAGGCACTGTGGTGGTTTTACCCAGCTGGGCAGCCGAGCTCCACCACAGCCGCTCTCTCACTCCCCCTCCTCAAAGGGAAAGGGGGAGAAAATACAATGGAAAGGGCTCAAGGGTTGAGATAAGGACAGGGATATCACTCAACAATTATTGTCATGGGCAAAACAGACACAGCGTAGGGAGATTCATATAATTTATTGCCTATTATTAACAGACTAGAGGAATGAGAAACTAAAGCAAACGAAAAACACCTCGGCTCTGGCCAGCAGTGGGTCAGAGGCCACTGCTGCAGCCCCCCGCTACCAAACCTTTGCCATGAAAACCCAGCACGATGTTCCCAATTCATTTCTATCATTTGAGCTCCTCATGCAGTTTCCCTTACTGGGAAAATCTAGCATTTTTGACTTTTCCTTCCAAACTGGAAAGAAAAATTGTAAATCTGAATTTTTCTGCCAGTACAGATGTTTTCATTTGTAGCTGTATGTCAACAAATTAGGAAGGAGCATTTGAATTCCACAAAACAAATATTTTTCAAAAGAAAGCTCCTAGTCTGAAAATTTTCAGCCAAAACTTAATTAAAATTGTCCTCTCCTTGTTCCTCTCCTTGTTCAGTTCTGTCTTTCTTCACTGAACTTGCTTGAGGGGATACTGGGTTAAGAGATATTGTTTTGACAGCAACCTGTTCTGTACCATTTGCTAATTTTACCCAAATAGCTCTCCCCCAGATCGCCCATGGGTAGCTGGTATAAACAGTAGCATATATATTGTGACTATCCTTTCAATTTCAAAACAAGTTCAAGTTTATTTGCTGTTATGATGTCTGTTTGGCAAATGGTTCCTGGTCATAAGCTATGCAGTAAAAGATGGAATTGCCTTCTGTTTTTGTGCAATTAAAAAGTAATGATAAGTCTTAAAAAGTCATGTTGTAATGCCAGTAATGACCTTATGTGCATATTCAGGTGATGAGTATTTTCCCTGTGTTTCTCCTTACTCTAATTAAGTGTTTTTGTTCTTGTTACTGCCTTTTCTGTGGCAAAGGTAAGGAATGCAAGATGCATCTCTGGTGTAAACAAATTTATGTAAGTAAGGGATAAATTTGAAGAGCTTTTCAACAGCTAATAGAAAATATGGAGATGAAGCAGCACAATGGAACAGAAAGGGATTTAGTTCTGTGCATATGCTAAAGAAAGCAGTATGAGTGCATATTTCTGTATGCTCAGGAAATGAGAGGGAGGGGATTTTATATTGTGGGCAATTGAGCATGAACTTATTCAGTACTTTCTGAGTCCTAGCTACCATGAGCTGAGTGCTGCCTTGGGGCTCTGAGTGAGCCAGCCCCATGGGACAGTACAACCATCACCTCACTTCACCTCTGTCCTGGCCTTCTAATGTTTCCTGAGTGAGCAACAGCTGCATGTCAGAGCAAACTCTGCCCATGCCAAGGCTCGACTGGCATCCTCTTCCCACAGCACCCTATTGAGGGACCTCACTGACAAAACACCTCCAACCTCTCCTTCTCCTCCCTTCCTTTCTTTCCTAGTCTGCTCTCTGTACCTTCAGTCCTCAGGGGAGAAAGTTATGACGTCCATAAGTGAAATGAATTATAAGACCGTATAGCTCATATCTTTCAGGTTTCTCAAAACACTTCAATGATGTCTGTAAGTAGGCATCTCATTTATCTGATGCAGATGTCTTTGAGGAAGGAGAGGAAAATAAGGGCTGTAGGGAAGTATCTGTTCTAGGCTTTTGACATCTAAAAGTTTACATTTAGCCTTAACTGGTTGCATGTTCCTCCTCTGTAGCTACGGGTCACCAGAGAGAGCAATTCTTATCAAAGACCCAGATAGGAATCATTTCACTGAAATTCACACGCCTCCATTTGAACTAATAACCCCATGTTTCTTTTGAGTCAGCAGAGAGAAGTAGGATACAATTCATCACGGCTACTGTAGGATGAGATAAACTGCATCTATTCCTCTCCTGAGATCATAAAGATAATTTAGTGACAACTGGCTTGGCAACTGATGTCTATATTTTAAAAGCTGATGTTCATTGAGTTGAATTTCATCCATTGTGATGAATGTCACTGTTCTCTGAGATTAGTTTTGGTATACCACCGAGTCTGCTTGCTGCCCTGTGATGTACATCATGTTCTGACTTAGCTCCAAAGTACAAATGAGACTGTCTGATATTGCTTGGTCTTGGGTGTAACTTATAGTTCTTATCTCATGTGTTCAGCTAACTTTGTAACTAAAAAGTTCTACAAAGGAGTTGACTACACAGTCTATTTGTCATTCAGAGCTTGTGTAACAGGATGAGAAAGCAAGATGAAAGGACCATTTTTGTGGTCCTGACATCCTTCAGCTTTATTGTGAGTTTTAGAACCTATTAGCCTTGGCTAAGAAGGAAAAATAATAGGAAAAACGAACAAGTGGACAAGAAATTGCCTTGTAGACTGTTGTGACTACTGAAAGCCACGTCTTCCCAGCCACCACATTACGGTGTTCATCTCTGAAGAGACACAGGCTTTTCCAAGCTTGGGCCATCACCAATCTCAAATAAGAAATGTCCCGTTCTGCACTATTACAGACTATGACATTTATTCAGTATTAGCGCATCACCAGAACCTGCCTTGAGTCCAGCTGCCTGCTTTGGAAAACGGCATTTGTAGGAATAGCGCTATGCAGAGCCAAGTTCTCTAGTAGTATGACCTTGATGTATTCTTTCTCTATGTATTTTATATTTTATAATTTTGTGTGATAAAATTGAGTACTTTTCGCTTATTATATTTTTCAGTAAATAAGACCCAAGTCATGTCTCCTGAGTAAGCGGTGCAGAAAGTGGCTTGTGACCCTGTGAGACAGCTCATTTCAGCACAGCCAGCTGTCTTGGGCTGGGATGAATTACAGCGATACCATCCTTGTCCATGCCAACACTAGGATACACATCTTCTTACAGCAATTAACCTCAAATCCCATTTAAGCCCTTCCTGATAGTCCTAGTACCACTGAAAACATCATTTAGTCATGCCTCAGAGGGCCATTTTGATTTAACTAGAGGAAACAGGGAGATAAAATACTATAATTTCTTCCTGATTAAAGGGGAAAAAAATAAAAAAGACCCCTCAGACATAATTTTTAATGGAGTGGGTATTTAATGGAGAATGGGTATTTTTGAAGAATAATATCCATTTGGCTGAATTAATTATTGAGATAAAAAGACCTTATATAATCAGCCAGGAAAGATGAAATCGGATCAAAGGGCAAATACTGTATTCAGAAACCAAGACATTAAATTGTGTACAAGCCATGAGAGAAAGACAAAGGGCAGATGGCTTTTTGATCACTGTTTCAGTTTTTGTCTGTGTCTTTCAAATTATAAGGACTCCATTTCTTCTGGGTTGTCTTACATAAATGTCAGCTTTAAAGGCCAGCACAGCAAAAATAAAGCAGTAAACTGAAATGTAAAGTAGGAATATATTTGTTGTTTACAGCATTCTTATGTCTGTCTTATATAATTCTTTTCAAAATCATTGCCTTTTGGCTATCATTTAGGAAATATTCTTTCCTTACTGGCTTCTCCTTATGGAAAAGTAGGTGAGTTATTGGCTCCGATAAGATCTGTGGAGATTTGCCAGTGATTTCATTAGATTTTCATCCTTTGGTGCCTTTTGCACAAGGACAATATACGCTTCTCACATTTTTTTCAATAAGCCAAAATCCAAAGTCTCTTCAATCTGTGAAAAGATACTCACTGGATTTGATTAACTTGGATGAGGCCTTAGTCTTTTGGTCCTGCAGTGGGAAAACAGTACAGAAAGCTACTCTGCTGCTTCTCCATAGTTAGGAGACTGCCCCAGGGCTGTTCTCCATCACGTGGCTGTTTTCTGCCGTGAATCTCGTACAGCCATGAATCTCACACAACGCTACAGCCAGGCCTCGAACATGGTATCACTCTAGAGGGTTTCAAAGATCCCTGTGCTTCCTGCCAGCAGAAGAAACATCCCACATTTCAAAAGTATCACTCTCTTCTACAACATGAGCACACCACAGGGATCAGAACAAATGTGGTTGTTTCATTGTCCATGGAAGGAGAAAAACATCCACAGAAAATTAAGAGTATCCAGTACAGAACCAATTCAAGTAGGCTTAGAGCAGAGCTCAAAAGGTTGTCTGCTCCATCGCTTCTCCTCTTGTGCAGGGCAGAATCAGCTCTACCTGAGCCATGATGGGTGTGAAATCATATATATTTCCAAGGGACTTTTTATATGAGCAAACTTTCTTGTTATTTCTATCTCTTATTCTTAAGTTAAGCTGATTGAATTCATAGTTGAACAACAACAACAAACAACAACAAAAAAGTGAGAATAAGTAAGAAGCCCAGAAAAAAAAAAAAAAAAGAAAAAAAAAAAAGAGTTTTTAAGTTTTCTGTGCCACCAAGTCTGAAAGTCCTTGTTGAAATCTTTGTGTCAAGTGTCCCAGTGGACTGACATATCCTAACAAGTCACGTAGACCTTGTTTAGTAGGAGTAGCTCAAAACTGACACACTGCTAGCTCTCTCATTTCACAGAGCTCATTAACTGACATAGCTGTCTTAGTACTATGTTCACTCTACCTACAGGCATGAGCAGAACAAGAAATTTCAGATTTCAAGATATTCTTGTCCAAATGTCATCTAGTTTGTTGATTTAATGGATTCCTTTGTTATCCAGAGAAAGTGGACTTCTCTAGACCTTACTTGCTGACCACAACTGGAAGGAAAGATGGGCCATGTTGTGTCTGGAAGTAGCTGAAATTTCTGCACTGGCTATTTTCAGAAACAGGTTCCTGAAAAGATGGACTTAGAGTCTCTCCAATCCCATTGAGGAGTCCTTGTGGAGACGTGTTGGCTTCAGCAGCAGCTGAATTGTGCCTCATTTCCCCACAGAATTCTGAAGGAGGATTCAAACTGTAATGTAAAATATACCTAGGTACCTAGTCCTCCAGTGCACTAAACAATTTACTAGTGTAATTTATAAGGGGAAATTGTATGTTTTCCTCAAGCAATGTTTGACAGTGTCTTTGAAATGTTCTTTGAACTTCATTAGATATGAAGCATTAAGACCATATCTGCTTCCAAAATACCTAGAAACAGCCAGTGCTGAGAGCATAAAGAGACAGGACAAGATTTCTTTATGATACTCATTTACTTGCATATGTGACTTCTTCATTCAGGTCTGTTACCATTCAAAAATTAACATGGTGAGAATATGAAAAAAACAGGGCTGTTCTGTGCTGGTACACCCAGTCCCTGTGCCTCTGTGGAGAGGGGAGAGCACTGAAACAAATCTGTGTGTGGGAGCATGTTGGTCGGTTTAATGTTGGAGCAGGAGCCCACAGAGATGGAAGAAACTCCATCCTTGAGATTTCCAAAACTCAGCTGCACAAGGCCCTGGGCCTCCCGATCTAATTCTGAAGCTAATCATTCTCTGAGCAGGAGGCTGGACTGAATGACCTCCAGAGGTCCCTTCCAACCTAAAAGTAGCCAGAGCAGAAGACTAGATGAAGCTGCTGAGATTTTGGAAATTCCAGGAAGAGCGGAAGAAGCCTACCTGGTGGTCTGAGAAGAAACAGAGAGAAGAAAGGGAAAAACAAAAACAAAAACAAACAACCACCACCACCAACAAAATGACCCTACAGATACTAACTGAAAAAATCAGTCATCTTTTCTCCGCATATTTTGTCCTACTACTAGGGCTGGGTAGGTGTTTTTTTTTTCTTTTTTTTTTTTTTTTTTTCATATTACAGGTGGGGATAAGTCCCCAGGGAAACACAAGTGGTGTCAGACTTGTCAGACTGCGGCTCCCTGATGTGCCAGAAGCATTTGCAAGTCAGTGAGGAAGATTTATACTGGGGACTCTCCTCTTTTCTCATGCTGATGTGAACGTAACTCAGTGTGAATCATGATGTGCTTGATAGCCTACGATTTCGAGGAAGTGTGCATTGGTCACTGGGCTTGTTACAACAAGGCACTGCAATCAGGGACGAAAACCAGGTATGAGCAGTTGCTGGTGTTCAGCAAGGTGCTGCTGAGAGAGAAATGGTCTTTATATGCTCAGAATTGGAATCTAAATAAGGCCTGAAAAAGTTCTGTGCTGGGATGATTTGGGAAAGTCACTGAGATTCTGTGGCTTCCCTTGACATGTGTCAGTGCTGTTGAAACTATTTTCTCAGGCTGCCTTTGCAGCTTTGCAGGACATTCACAATGGCTGAAGTCACAGGTGAGAAAATGATGGTGTCTGAGAGTCCCTTGGCTACATTCTGTTTCTTCCCATATAATCCGTTTTATACACAAAATCATATTCAGCTGGGAAGCCCTTTGCATCTAATAATATGTCCCATGCAGTGTTCCCTGAGCACGAGACAACTCCACCAGTGGGATGTGATCCTTCTCCAGCAGTGAACATCAAATAGCAGCTCCAGTCCTTGTGCTAATTGCCAAGGGTTTGCAGCGTTGATCTGTGAAGCCAACAGCCCAGTCTGAGTGAAGTGATGGTCTCTTCACCCTAGGAATGAGCCTTCGAAGTCAGAGTTGCAGTCCAGTGATGGATGGGTAGATGGAAGTCTCTGCTGCATCATTAGCTATGTAATGACCCGTGATTGATTAGTGAAGGAGAACAGCTTCCAAGGCTGGCAGGCTGCTCCCTTTCCTGGACATCACTTTTTCACACTGTTCTGAATGAAGGACCTGGAAAAAGCCACGGTCACATCTCCTTACCTCACCTTTTGGAGTAAGTGTGCAGGTACAAACCCAGCCTTCAGGACTATCTGGCTTGTCTGATTATTGAATTCTCAGCTCTGAATCTGTAGTCATTACATTCAAGTCCACATTGCAATTTTGAGCCACCCTCTGACTGATATAATGCCCTAAATCCAATTAATTATGTCCTCTCCTAGAGACAGCATCAGCCAATTCTTGGCCAGTTTGACAAAAGCAGCTTAAAGAGATTGACACCGCCACAGTCCCTGGCAGACAGACCCAGAGGCAACGGTCTTGGAAGCTGATTTATGGCAGCTGAAGATATCTGAGAGCTGGTACCCAGTACCTGAAATACAGATATATGGAGATGCACTTCTCTGCTGTCTGAAGAAATTTTCATGGAAATGCTGTAACATGGCCGATGGTCCTTCAGTCTTTGGATCCCAAATTTTACATCTGTGATGCATTGTCTCTTGTTAGTTGCAGTAACACATCTTTTATTTTACCTTATCTCACACTTATTTGCTTACAATGTTCCAGAAACAGCAATCGGGGTCTGACTGAATTTCCATCATTTTATATTGTCATAGGGAGAGCTAGAAAGACAGTGAGACAACATAATACGTTGCCTGCTCATTTAAACATAATGCAGTCTGCATATGCAAAATGGCATTTTAAAGCTGCACTCAAGCCTACAGAAGCAGCTTTTTCTTATGAGCCAAATGAGAGATTGCTTTATAACTGAGAAGTTGGGCAAAAGCAAGAACTCAGATTTGACTTCTGACTGCAGAAAGGAAAGAAACAGGATTTATACCTCAGCTTTCCCCAGCTGAAGTGGTGCCGTCACAGGATTATTGCTCCATTTAGTGAGTAATGGGACACAAACAACTCCTTTCACTGTTTAGAGAAGACAACGAGAAATGACAGTCCAGACTGAAGCATTAACTCTAGGAAAGAGAAAAGTGCCTTTAACTTGTCTTCTCCCCCCGTCACATGCCCTGCAGTGGCTTAGGGACTGCACCACTCTAATGTACCGCTCTGGCATTTCTGTAATATGATTCATGCATCATGCTAAGAATTGGGGTGTTGAGCTCAGGACTAGGGATTTGGTGATGGGGTAGGCATCTTGATGCATGGTGCTGGGATGCTGCAAGTGGATGGTCCCCTTCATGGACCTCACTCACTCATCTTTAAGACACTTCCATGCTGGGTCACTCCCAGCATCTGCTTGATGCAATATCCTATGTTTTCCTTAAAAATCCTCTGGTTCTAACCGTTTGCTATGCAGCTATATACTTTTAATACCCACTTTAAATTTCCTTCTAGAAAACGTACTATCCATTTTACATCCAGAAAGTTCCTGTCTTCCAGCTAGCAGAAAAGAACTCCTGTTGCACATTTCCTCTCTTCTAGCCCCTGGAATATTTTGTGCTGCATTGACAAAAACAAAGAAACTGCAGTACTCTGTAGAAAACATGGCAAAGGACTAATCTTACTAAACAAAAGAATACATTAAAATGGAAGTATATTGTTCAAAAAGATTCACTATGTCAAGGTATAACCCCACAGTGGAATACCAGTATGGTTCTCCTGTCTCTGTAGCTGATTTACCTTGGATTGTGATATTACAAAAATAAAAATAACCAAGTGGAATTTTAAATGTATTCAGCAATCTTCTATCCAGCAATTTTTGAGCTAGAATTGCTCTTAACTAAGTCCTTCATTTCTTCTCATTCGCTGCTCTTTGGATAGCTGAATCACTGCCTTTCATTGCACCAGAAGAGGGATCATAAAATAGTGGATAGGAATAATCAGTCTGCTGCCTATTCTGTCGCAGCTAATCCTCTGTTGACAGAAGTGGGAGGCTGAGTTTGCTTCAGGAACTTTGGGGCATACTGTTACATGGTACATTTTGTGTCTTATCTACAATCTTATTTACTTGATTATTGCGGTCTGATCTGAGGTCAGTATAAGACACAGAATTTAGATGACATGCAGAGAAGTCACACGTCTGCCCTTCGCTTAGTTTTCAAAGTGTCCATGTCTCTGAATCCTTACAGGAACTTTTCTCTCGCCACCTCTTCTGCTTGGATTCAGCATATAGTAGTCCCTAAGTCTGCTCTGGGTATAACATAGCACTGTGTTCAGCTCTGGGGCCACCAGCACAAGAAGGACTTTCAGCTGTTGGAGTGGGTCCAGAGGAGGGCCATGAAGATGATCAGTGGGCTGACAACCAATATGAAGACAGGTTGAGAGAGTTGGGGTTGTTTGGCCTGGAGAAGAGACGGCTCCGGGGAGGCCTTACAGTGGCTTTCCAGTACCTAAAAGGGCCTACAGGAAAGCTCTTTGTCAGAATATGTAGCAATAGGACAAGGAGTAAAGGCTTTAAAGTAAAAAAAGGTAGATTTAGATTCGATATAAGGAAGAAATTATTGACTCTGAGGGCAGTGAGGCCCTGGCACAGGCTGCCCAGAGAAGCTGTGGGTGCCCCATCCCTGGAGGTGTTCAGGGCCAGGCTGGATGGGGCTTTGGGCAACCTGGTTTGGTGGGAGGTGTTCCTGACCATGGCAGGGGGTTGGAACTGGGTGGTCTTTAAGGTCCCTTCCAACCCAAACCTTTCTGTATATTATTCTTTATAATGGTGTAGTGGAGTTAAAAATATTTAGAAGTGCCCTGATTCAATGCGTTATGCACATCTTTGTTATGCTTTTATACTCCCAAGCACCGTTCAGTGGACAGGTTTTAAGAAGAGCTTTATAAATCCACTGAGATTAACGATGGGGAAGTTTTTCTTTGACCCTTTACTTCTTTCTCCAAGGCTGACTGCAGTATATGCCTCAGAAACACAGAAAAAAAAGAAGTGACTGGATCTGCCTGACTCCCTCACCCTTACCCAAGCGGTACAGCTTGGCTGATCACACCAGGCTAATTACTAAGGTGACTTTTATGATTAGCCTACAAAGTTCTTGAGGTTTCCCTGCTGCTCTGTTCAGCATGGATGAGGTCTTGGCTGGAGCACTTGAGTCTGTTCAGAGGCAGTGAAGCAGAAACAGGCAAAAAGTCTTCAAATACATAGCAGGTTCTTGTAAGAGAGAAGGGAATCGTCCTCATTTCTGTATCAAGATGAACAAGATAAGAAGCGATCAAAGAAATTTTGAAGAAGGTACAGACTGAAGAGCTGGAAAGACTTTCAACAGTTCAACACACAAGAAATGACCACCTACCTACTCTGAAGGCAAGATCCCTTCCACCCCTTATAAGCTTGGCTCCTCTCACTTGTAATTTTGCTCAGCTGTAACTGTTTGAGCTGAAATTTCCCAGCCTTGAGAATCTCCCTGGATCTGAGGTACAGCAAAACTTCCAGCCCAAGCAGTGACAAAGTCTCAGCTTCCACCACTTCTCTTTTCTCCATTGCTGACTTGGACTGGAAGGATTGAGTTTGGGAAAACTTTGCTGTTCCTGATCCTCTGACCCAAACTGGAGAAGCTACTTAAAAAAAATAAAAAATAAAAATAAAAACAAAACAAACATAAAAAAAACACCTCTGTACAAACCCAGTGGAGACACTTGTGTTTTGTGTGTGTCAAACTGCACTTGGAATGAACCTTAGCCCCTAATGGCTCTTAAAATAGTTGATGATTGATCAACCATTGGAAATGTTCCTTTTATTGCTACTGTTTGGTGGATGTGAAAGTCTCACAAGATGCCACTAATGGTTTGCATGCAGCTCCCCACCACCACCAACCACCCTCCACCCCTTCCCCCAGATAAGTGAAAATTGATGAAAGTGTTATTCCCTCTCCAAGAACTGGTACAGGATCAATCTCAGCCCCTTATCTCCGCTAACTTTAAAAACTCTCCTTGAATTTGGAGACTGATGAAGCACAAGCCTTTGATATCTACGCCAGTGTCACTAGATCAGCTGCTTCTGTTGCCACAGTGCAATACAAAGCTCCTGCACCTCCCTCTGTACCTTGCTGATACTACCAGGGGATAGGGCCATTCAGACACTAATAGGATTTCTGAACAGGATCTGCTCCGTGCTGTTGTTCATGGAACCAGCATCCAGCTTCTGGGATGGTTTCATGATGAAATGGGCTTCATTTCAGTCAGAAACCTATTTGCAGCACAATTTAATTCCTCAGCTAGTTAGCTTTAATAATAGTAATTAGCAGATTGGAAGAGCATACTTGATTTCTGAAGTCTCTGCTGTGATTTTCCTGATGATTACTTGAAGAACAGCAATGCCCTGAGCTCCAGGCAGGAGTTTCGGAGTAGCAATGATGTCATGATTTGAAGAAAAATTAGCAGACATCTTATATTTTCCAAAAAAAATATTGATGAATAAATGTTGTGATGATAGAAAGATAGCAGTATTTTCACTTGGTCAGATGTGGAGGTGAGATAATTCCACCTTTCTTCATGGTTATCTCAGGCAACATCATGCCTCAGCTTCCGGAGAGGCACTTCTGTTGGCACCAGGGAAAGCCACCTCATGAACCACCTCTGAAGCTCTGCAGGAGGCATGTCAACAATTCAGAGTCTCCAAACTCATCCTGGGTGACAGGTCCCAGCAGTGCTGCCTATGCACATCGCTAATTCACTTTGTTACTGCTGAAGAGGCTTCTCAGCTTCCCCGGGATTTTAACAGCAGGGATGGCAACGGGACAGATTTGTTTAAACCAAGCCAAGGGGCAGGAAGCTGTACTTCAAGTAGGGGAAATGATTGCAGAAGAGAAAGGCAGAATAAAAGAACCCAACCGCAGACCCTACCTGCCTAGAAACGTTCCTCCCTGGTAGTTTCTCCTCCAACGCCTTGGCCAGCCTTGTTCCCACGTCTCCCAAGGCAGCTGGGGCTAAACTCTCTTGTTCCTTTTATCAGCGATGGACCTTCTTTGCCAGCTGTATTTGAATTCCACTTGCTGGTCCTTCCCTGTAAATAAGATGGGAATTTCAGTGAATCAGACTGTTATTATACAGGGACATCTGCTCTAACATCTTCCACTGTGTGTCTTTTGGAGGTAGGCTTGGAAATATAACATACAAATCTAACAGGAGCTCCCTTGTCCTCCCAGGGGGCCCTGTGGTCCTAGTGCCTTTTTTTGTCTGGGCCAAAAAATTCCTTCAACTTTACTAAATCACGCCTTGTAAGGTTCATTTATTGCACATGGGCTGTACAACCCACAGTCCTACAGAGCTTTATCCCTCCGCAGAGACAGAGAGCTACATGACTAACGCAGAAGACGGAGCTGCCCGAGCTGTGCGCTCCCACACCTGCCCACACTCGTCTCACAGGGGGCTCGCTGGTGGTAGTTATTTATTGTCCAGTGGGGAAGCAGCCGAATGGGTTTTCATTACTTTGGTCACTCCCTGGGAACAGAACTTTTTCCTTGATGTAAATACCAATGTAGGACTTTATAGTCACAATTTCTGAGTGCCTCAGACTTTTTAAAGTTTCTGTACCTCCCTGACGCACTGTCAGATTTTACAGGATGGAAACAGAAGCACTCAGCACAAGTGTTAGGAAGGCCACCAGCATCCTGAGCTGTGCTGGGAGAGGCTCTGCCAGCTGTTGGAGGGATCTGATCCTTCCCCTCTGCTGCCAGACCCACCTGAGTGCTATACCCAGTGCGAGGTCCCAGTGCAAGAAAGACATGGGCAGACTGGAGCAGGTCCAGCAAAAGGCCACGAAGACAAGTAAGGGACTGGAGCGACTCTCTGGAGCTGGGAGTGTCCCACCTGGAGAAGACAAGGTTCGGGAGGACCTTATCCAAGTCTACAAGCACCTGGTGGGGAGGGAATAAAGAAAATGGAGCCAGTCTGTTTTCAGTTGGCTCTCAGTAACAGGACAAGAGGCAAAGGGCGCAATTCGAAATACAGGAACTGTTTCTTCATTTTATAAGATTTCTCATTTTGTAAGATCTTTTGCCATTGCAAAAGGGAACATCTTCATTATTTTGTCTTAACAGAGCACGTGAATCAGGTCTCCTGCACTAATTACCTGGCACCTGTGGGAAGGAGGGTGCTGTGGGAGTTTGGAAAAGCCCATGGGGGTCAAAGTCAAAGAACAACTCTCAGATAGGGTTGTAGATCCAGCCATGCTGAACATCTGTTCAGGAGAGGAACATACTGTGTTTTTTCCACGATACAAAAGAAATCTTAACATTTTTCAGAAATATTGTAGTCTTTGGAGGGGTTCGCAGCTGCGGTACTTTGGCTGGATTTGTTATTTTAAAATGCCCATTTGCAGACACATCAGGGGGAAGTACAAGGAACTTTTAGCTCTAATTGTATATTTTGAAAATATTAAAGTGATTCCCAAGACCAGCACAATATAGTGGGCTGTTTCAGACCTCCTATTGCTTCACTGGGCTTTGGGTGGACCCAGCACAGAAGGGGCCTTATGATTGCTGCTGATGGATCAGATGTGGGATTTCTGAGCTGGGAAGGACTACAGGGCTTGGTGGCACTGCAGAAATCTCTGACATGAATGAGGGAGGAAAATCAAGCTGCATCACTTTGCAGGCTGATCAATGCAGGGCAAAAAAGCTTAAGAGGTCCTGAGGATGATATTCAGAGAGCAAATGAAGAGCATTTAAGCAGCAGGGTAGTCTCAAAGCCACAGAGCTCACTTGTCTTTAATGGGGACAATCCAGTACACGCCCATTTTCAGGCACATCATCTAGGGATGACCAGACACACACTGACTTTTGGTTGATTACCACATTCGCACTAAAAATAAGGATGCTCAATCTGGAGCCCCACTGCCCTGCACTGCCAGGTCCCAGCCCCTGTAAAAAGGAGAGGGCTGGCTTTTACACAGCCCCTGCTCCTCTCCATACTAAGTGAGGTCTGGCAGCAGATCCGTAGTGGGGACCTGAGAAACAAACTTGCAGCTTGGAAGGGTCAGAAGAGTTATCGGAAAACTTTCAGAAAAATTCAGCTTTTACATATCATTTAAAAGCGCATCAGATTTCACAACTTGTTTTCTTTCTGACAGCACGTTTGCTGAGCTTCCACCTCCAGCACGTTTCCCTGGTACAGATGAAAATGGTTGGAAATCAAATGAAAGCATCAGGGCTGCTAAAGACAGTAAATTTGTTTATGCAGGTTGCGATTTACTCTTTCTCAAGAGGCAGCCTTCTGCCAGCCAGCAACAGAAGGGACTGGGTACCCCCCCGCCACAGCTACTACAGCTCTCTCAGAGCTGCCTTTGTGCTCAGCTGCGAGTCCTATCCGAGTGCCCAACTTCACAGCACTCAGCCTCTCTTCAGGATGCTGCAAGGCTTCGCAAATGTTTCCCTTCAAGAAGAAGGCTGTGAAGAGGAAGTTAAAACTTATTTAGCAGCGTGGTTCTTGCAACTTGGAAAAAAAAAAGGAAAGGAAAGGAAAGGAAAGGAAAGGAAAGGAAAGGAAAGGAAAGGAAAGGAAAGGAAAGGAAAGGAAAGGAAAGGAAAGGAAAGGAAAGGAAAGGAAAGGAAAGGAAAGGAAAGGAAAGGAAAGGAAAGGAAAGGAAAGGAAAGGAAAGGAAAGGAAAGGAAAGGAAAGGAAAGGAAAGGAAAGGAAAGGAAAGGAAAGGAAAGGAAAGGAAAGGAAAGGAAAGGAAAGGAAAGGAAAAATAAACATTTGTGGGCTATCAGAGGCTTTATCCTTGCTGGTCTTTAGGAGACAAGCTTGCTCTGAATGGGACTCAGTGCATCTTCACTGCCCCGAGGAGTCAGATGTGTCTGTCTGTGCTTCCCCTCTCCTCCTGCTGTCAGGAGTGGGGCTCAGTGGCTCTCACAGCTCCCCTTAGTCCTCTTCGCCATCTCAGGCTACTTTAAATGCTGTAAAAATAGGTTTATCTCAGGCTTACTTTCATTAGAGACCTAGATGGGAGGCGGCATGCCCCCAAATGAGCCCATTGCCATGCAAACAGTCAGGAGAGGCCTTCATTGATGGGAAGCAGTGTGCCGTGATGGCAGTTTGCAAGAGTTCGGATTCATTCTCTCACAAAGCTTCCAACCTGGCTATGTTTAATAGAGAAGGCAGCAGCAGCGATGTCATATTGAATGAAGACCTGTTCTAAAGCCCGATTTCCACCCTGTCTAACACTGCTTACAGTGAGTACGCAGAATAAATGGGGAAGCTGAGAGGAGAGGTGAAGAGAGCAGCTTCAGGGCCGTTGGGAAGCTCTGCCCCCAGCTCAGGTGGAGGTTTCAGATGCTGAACTCTGCTCACACCAGTGTCCACGAGGCTCTCTGACAGCCATCTTCTGGTTTTATTTTTTTACACTGTAAGAAAGGAAAGTGTCAGCATTAGCACAAAGGAGAGCTGCAGCCCTTCAGCTGTGCTAGGGGCGGCTGAGTGTCCTCCAGGCTTCCTGAGTCTCCCTCAACCAGTAAATGCCTTATTTTCCCCCTTTGTAGGTGCTAAGAGTAAATTGCACTGACTTTCCCTTGCTTTTTCTTGTTCTCAGCACAACTTCCAGCTGAACTGCAGTCGTGGTTGTCTTCATGCAAGTGCTCACAAAACACGGGACATCGAACTCCCTCCATGTGTGGCATTTCCTCCCGTGCCTAGGAGCAACCCATTCCTATGCAGGAGTTACAGAACACTTGTCCTTGGAAAACCTATGTCCCACCATCACATTTTTCTTTTTCCTGAAAAATTAGTTTACAAAAAGTGGATTTCCATACATCAAGTATACTCCGTGAAATTACCAGCCACCCAGACATCCCACCTCCATTTCCTATGCCCGCTTCAGGCAGCAGCTCAGTGGGCAGAGCTTTTCCCACCTGAATAAATCGTCAGCCCTTAAACAATCTTGCAGGTACAAGCGTGACTGTGCAGAACTGATGTATTACTAAATTTGGTTCCACCAAGGGCAGAGCAGCCATGCAGTGGCACTGGGCACAAGGCAAGGTCCTGTCTGCATCCCCTTCAGCTCCTCAAGGCGGAGGTGAGCCTTCTCTGAAGGAACATGATGGGTTACAGGAGGCGTTGTTTGAACGTCCGTGCTTGATATTCAAGCAGGAGGAAGGTGTGCTGCTTTCACCCTCCCATTTCTGCTAAGGTATGCTATGGAAAAGCTTTTTAAAATCTTCCCCCTAAAATCCAAACTCTTCCTATTTTTTTTCATTCAGAAAGTGAATTAAGGAAAGTTACAAGGCTTCTGCCAAATATGAGCCCGGGAATTAAAATTCATAAAGTTACTGCATACCAAAACACTGTGGCTCTGTAGCATTGCTTTTATGGCACATCATTTCCCTTCACCCTGATAAACTCTGCACGTCCCCCTTTTTCTACGCTATATTGCCTTCTCTCTCCTCAGGAGATAACCTCGGCACCTTTCTCTCCATCCTATTAACATCTTTCCACTCGATAGGTACCAGCCTCCCTTCCTTCAGAGATGGTCTGATGCACAGACATCAAACCGATAGCTTTTCTCTCCCGTTATCTGCCTTTGAAAGTTCCTGCTTCTATCGCAGAGCTGAAGAAGCTCGTGTGCCCATAAACTTGCTTTATTTTAGCTTTTTGTGGTGATTGTCCTAAGAAAAAAGATGATGCCTTTACTTATATACGTTGTCTTGAATTAGTAATTTTAATAGTATTTATTTTTTAAAGAAATGTTTGCATAGGCGTTTTAGGATGCCAGAACAACTGAGCTAGCTGCAGCAGTTTGTCTATGATGTATGGATTGATGCATTTGCATTACCAACACCCTCATTAGGCTGGGTGGATTTAGAGGCCCCTGCAGCCTGGTAAGTACACTGGCATAACAGCTCTGATTCTAAAGGGCTTACCCAAAAAAATATAACTGCAGATAATTATGAATTACTTGTTTTACAAACAGGAAATGAAGAAAAAGGAACAGATGGTAATAGTATGGGTGGATGAGTCAAATTTTGCTATTTAATGAAGCAGTCACTTCGTGCTTTCCCCTTTGGGTCATAGCAAGCCATATATAAACTTTCAGAGAAGTGATAAGAGACTTCTGGCATTGTTGCTCCACTGCAGTCAACAACAGGAGGTGAAAGCACAGCATATATTATGGTTAAAATTTGTCGTTCCCATAAAAATATAATGAAAAAAGTAGATGCGGTTGAAAGTGTCAAATGGTGTGCTAGAAACTTCACCACGCTATTCATTTGGTCATATTCTCCAATATTGCTCTTTTTCAGACTGAAATGTTACTCATTCTTTGGCCATTGATGAGATATGATTTAATTAGAACTTCCACAGGCTCCTTTCAAGCTTTTGCAATAGAAAGATTGAAATCAGGAAGGTAGGAAGCCAATAGGTTTCCCAACTGGCCCAGCGTTACTCTGCTGAACGCTCCAATTGTTAGCCCAGCACTGTCTCATAACCATGATGTTCTTGTTCTGGGTAACTTGTTCCTGATACCTGTTCTGGTAATTTGTTCTGGGTCTCTGCTGCAAAGCAATCTGAACTCAGGAAACCCTATTTTTATTTATTTTTTCTTTTCCCCAGTGTTAAGTTGTTCTTTGCTAGGAGGGGCCAATTCTGCATCCACTGATGGCTAAAAAATCTTCTTGGCCTCACCAGCCCCATCTCAACAAATTACTTAAGGCTTTATTTGAAGCAATAGGCTTTATTATTTATTTGAAGCAACAGGCATCGTTCCAAGCAATGGGTTTGGAGCATCATCTGCAGAGCCTTTGATGTGGACGGGCTCATCAGGTCCTCACATCAGGTGCTGCAGTGGGGCACGTGGGGTGGCCCTGCCTCAGTGTCCCCCAAGGCGATGCCCCCACGTGCCACCCACTGCTTTGGAGCTGTGCTCGGTGATCCTGGGGGAGGGGAATTGGTCTCTGGGGCTGCAATCTAGCAGTTTAGAGTTGAGAGAGGCTAATATTTTTGGAAAGTGTTGTGTTGTTTTTTTTGTCTTTTCTTTTTTTTTTTTTCCCCAGTCCTCATCTTGAGCCCTAAGCACCAAAACAGAAACCTTGGAGCTACCAGCACCTTTCTTATAATGGAACATTCAATCACAGTGGCTCCTTTTCACAGTGTGTTAAGTGTCCTTCAACATACACAACTACCAGAAGCTCATATTTTTTTTATAAGAGGCAACGGGATTTTTTCCAAAGCCTCCAGCAGCAAAGTTACTTACTCTCAACCTGCAGTTTGAAGTCGATCAATCTCAGGCCTGGCACACATGAGAAACAAAACTCCCAGCGCACTGAGTGAGAGCGGAATTGCTTCCCCATGTAGCGCTCTGCTACACCAGGGGCTGAGCACAGGCAGAGCATCGTCTCCAATTAATATTTAAGCTGTGCCAGGGATGACGACCACACAAACTGTATCGCCTGCTCGGTAATTAGTGCAGCGTGGATGCTCTGCAATGCCAATGCTTCAAGAGCTCTGCTCCAACAGCAGGTCTCACTGGGAGAGCACCGCAAGGCGCAAGCAGGATGCGTGCCAGCTGCTGGCAGCAAGCAGGTGCCTGGCAGCTACGCACACGGTATTGGGAGCCACGCTCAGTGTGCCTCCATCCAGAAGGTACGGATGGGGCAGCAAGGAAAACCACCCCGTGAGGACTCCTAAGACCCTGCGACGAAAGACATGTTGATAGATTATGAAAGAGATCACAGTCGTGCATATTGATAAGTCAAGAGCCTGGTTAAAGCTCCAAGTTAATGAAATTATGAGCACTGCAATCAAAGAGCTCTCATGTATAAAGCACTCGCAGACTGCCCCAGGTTAAAATAGCATTTTTTACTGACAAATTTGCCTCGCCTCCTCAAAAGCGCTGACAAAATGATACTGCCTGTTTTTATGATTTATTTAACTCAGTTCCAAGGGAAACGTGGCTTCTCTTGGGTTTGACTCAGCCATCACCTGTAAGAAACTTGCACAAAAGAGCTGCTAAAAGTGCCAAAATGTCATTGCTCCCACAGAGCTGAGGTGAGGCCAGATTGCATGGGGGGGGGGGGGGGGCTTGTGCCACCAGACACTGGTGTTGATCAGTGCTGAGGGGTCTCAGCAGCATTGGGTCCCGTCCTCCACCACACATCCCACAGGACACCTCGGTCCAGCTGCTACATCCACTCCTGTCATGCCCAAGAAGCTCCGAAGCTCAGAGGCAGCAGGACCTCTGTGTGATCTGGAGGTGGATCCTACTGCAAGCTCCTGCTGTGGGTTGGGATGTGCAGGAACTGGGTTCACGTTCTGGTTCTCATCTGTGCTTCCAAACTATCTCATAAAATGCACTTTTATGTAGCTCCTTTTCATTTATTTCCAGGCAGGCTGCATGTTTCCCAGTCCCAGTGACTGCAGAGATGTGATCCACCTGCGTTTATCCTCTAATTTATAGCCAATAATTGAGCCAAAGTCAGTAATACAGGCTCACTAAGGAGCATGCTGCTGGCACTTTACACCACACAAAGCAACGATGAGCCAGGTGTGCATCTGCTTTTTGTTGCTGGTGTAAGATAAGCATGCTGCATCGGTATTCAAAATGAAGTAACATGCAAGGCTGCTTTCTTCCAAAGAGGAGGAAATTCTCCGTGTGCTTTTGCAGCATAGGGAAATGGTTGCACAGGGGAAGAGAGACGGGGTTTTTAACAGATCGCTTGGCAGTAGTGAATGTTTAATTTTAGCAGCAAGTGGAAGCTGATTTAGAAACCTTGTTGTCTTGTGGTAAGGGACTCATGGGAATCCCTTGTACCCTCACAGAGGGGGGGGCAGAGAGCAGGGAGTGACCCAAAAGCAATCAGTGGGTGAGATTCATATTGCACGATCCATTCATCCTTCAGCTCTGCTTTTAGGGGTCATTCTCAAAGCAAGGCATAATCAGCAGGGCTTGTTAAATACTAAGGCTTTTCCGAGACCAGACTCAATCAGCACACCAGTATTTCTCACCCCACATGTTGGTCCCCCATTATGAATGGGAATAAATTCAGAATCAAAACTATCTCTTTGTGCAAAGCTGCTGCAATGCAAGTGATGGCAGCATCAGGGCTTTTTGTGCAGCAAGATCGTTTTCCTGCACTGAATAAATTAGCATAGTTGAATGCTAACCAAGTGGAACAATCTTTAAAGCAGATCTCAGACCTTTTTTATTCTCCATAACCTAAAAAAAGGTTTTGTTCCTGGCAGAAGCAATTGAGTGTCTGGGGTCTGGCGTATGCCTGAAGTCCCAGCAAATTCAGTCTGCAGCCGGTGATTACGGGTGTAGGTGGTTTATAGGTGCCACCTACCCCTTTGGCTCAGTAGGAGGAGACCCTTGGATAACCAAACACTTGCTGGGAAATTATTTGCTTGGTGTAGTAAAGTTTGAGCCCCCAAATCAGAGGTAATTTGGGGGAAAGCCATGTACTTGGAAATAAAGAAGTTTGGGGACATACCTGAGGACCTGGGCTCTGCAGTCACTGGAATTTTAGGGGCTGTAATGGGATTTGGACCACAAACATAGTTAGTCCCAAACTTCATGGGACATATCCCTTTTAGCTGTCTGCACAATCTTTGTTCTTACAAACCCCAAAGGTCAT
Organism: Anser brachyrhynchus; assembly: GCF_964034855.1. Taxonomy (NCBI): domain Eukaryota; kingdom Metazoa; phylum Chordata; class Aves; order Anseriformes; family Anatidae; genus Anser; species Anser brachyrhynchus. The sequence continues at coordinate 149,606,026 of NC_137695.1, read as the reverse complement.
GATCAAAACCTGTGGAGTAGGGGTTCAGTCTTTCTACCTTTCCTCTCTCCACCACAGACATTGCAGAAATGAAAACACGGTGCCGACAAAGCATCCCGCTTTTCAGGGTGGGATTTTTTCAGGTATGCCCAAAGCTCAAGCAAGAGGAGGGACCAACAAATTCCTATTTCTTGAGTTGGCCTCACCCTGCAAAGGTCGCTCCAGGTGGGCAGTGAGCACCGCCTATGAGAGGTGCTGCAGTTATGCTCCACAGCTCCAAAACAGCCTTCAAAGCTGCTGTGGCACAGCTCTTGTGCGGGAGCTGTGTGCAGCCAGCTGCAGTGAGGGTGTCAGCTCCGGAGAGCCATCAGATAACGGCAGCGCTGCTCTCTTGGGTGGACCTATGGACACACCACGAGCCAGGAGCACGGTGATGGTGCCAACAAGCTCCAAGCTTTTGAAAAGTGCTTTGCGTAGTGTTTTGGGGAGGCTTTATTGCAATGGCTAATTAAAAGTTCATCATGTGCACCAAACACAGCCAGCATTTCTTTGACTTCTTATAGTAATATGGACAGGCAAACGCTTTGTCAGTATATTAGAGCTGCGTGCTTGTTTCTGGAGTAGATTAACTATCGCTTATCTGTCAGGAAAAAGAAACATCACTAACAAATATGTAAACAGCCAAACAAAATCCCTGTCTCTCACAATATGCCAACAATCTTTAGAGTTCCTCTTGCATCGGGCACTTCAGCTGAAATCTGAAATCACTTTTTCCTGAAATCTGGCACCTAAGTGCAGAGCTGCAGCAGCCAGGAGCAGCGTGCTGTGGGCACAGCGAACCTCCACGGGCTTCCTTGGGCCGGAGAACCACTGCCGTGTGTGTGAGTGCTTTGGCCAGGGAGGAAGGTTGGAGAGGCTGGGCCTCCCGTGGAGGCAGCTGAACTGGCCGAAGCCACTTCAGCCACGGGTAGCAAAAGCGGGTGAAGAAATCCTGCCTGAGGTGTGATACCCCCGGGGGCCGAGCGCCCAGGTTCAGGGAGTGAGGGCACACAGAGAGCCTGCAGGATGAGGATTTAACACAAATTGCAGTGAATGGTGAGGCCACACCTCGAGTGCTGTGTTCAGTTTTGGGCCCCTCAGTACCAGAAGGACATCGAGGCCCTGGAGCGTGCCCAGAGCAGGGCTACGAAGCTGGTGAAGGGCCTGGAGCACAAGTCCTGTGAGGAGCGGCTGAGGGAGCTGGGGGTGTTTGGTCTGGGGAAGAGGAGGCTCAGGGGAGACCTCATTGCTCTCTGCAACCACCTGAAAGGAAGGTGTGGGGAGCTGGGGGTCGGCCTCTTCTCACAGGTAACCGGTGATAGGACCAGAGGGAATGGCCTCAAGCTGTGCCAGGGGAGGTTCAGGTTGGAAATGAGGAGACATTTCTTCTCAGAAAGAGCAGTCAGGCACTGGGACGGGTTGCCCAGGGAGGTGGTGGCGTCACCGTCCCGGGGGGTGTTCAAGGAAAGGCTGGACGTGGTGCTTGGGGACGTGGTTTAGTGGGTGGCATTGGTGGTAGGGGGGTGGTTGGACCAGGTGATCTTGGAGGTTTTTTCCAACCTCAGTGATTCTGTGATTCTAAATGGCAAAGAACTGGGGCAACAAGGAAACAACTGGTGGAAGGTGGTGGCAGTGTAACTGTGTTGTTCAACCATCCCACACAGTAATGTAGATATCTGAAGTGTTCTTTGTCTTTAGTTTTAATATTTTCCTTATTATTGTGGTTCCCAATCCCCAATATCGCTCAGTTTTGCCTATACATGGATGTGAAATTTCTGCATGTGCCTTTCCCAAAAGCCATTTGGGGAAGGTGTCCTAACACTGCAGATAGCCCTGCAAATCTGCCATGCTTGCAGTGCCCAGTTATGAAGGGAAAATGCAGGCTGGGGGCAAACACGGAAACAGGTGGTAGTGGCGTCTTCCTGTGCCAACAGGTCAAGCACAGCCCTTTCAAGGAGCTGCAGTATGGAAATGGCCTGCACTGCAATGAGCAGGTGACTCCGAAAGAGCAGGTGCTGGAATTAGCTCGTTAATTGGCTGTCAGTGTCATCACAGAGAGCTCAGCCAGGGCTGGCTGAACAGCGGGAGGAAGGGGAATAGTCTGAGAGCTTTCCAGCTTGCTCTTAATGAAGGTGGCCGTTGTTGCTGATGCAGAGTCTCGGGGCCACAGCAGAGAGGCACTCAGGAAGTACATGCACAGTCCCACTAATTACTGTAGCGCTGATAGGCCTCCATAACTGCTTGCAGAAGTCCTTGAAAAAGACACAGCCTGGAAGACTATTATAGATCGTGTTTTCTCTAGCAGAAAGACGTGAAAAGTTGTTGTTTGCTTGCTTTTGTGGTGGGGACTTAATTAGAAAGTGGAAGGGAGAGGTGGTTGTCATATACCAACTGTCAGGGAGTCTGGAACCAGATCTTGGGTTGAGCTTTTCCCCAGTCAAAAATAACCGATAGAAAATGTATAAATTTGTGTGGAAGGAGACAGTACCCCGCACTTTGGAGCTGAAGGCAAAATAGGCTGCTCAGCCAAGGTCATAAATATCCCTTTTGGAGCTCAGAGCTAGCACGCAGCACAATGAGCAGCTTCTCCTGCCAACTGAGAGTTGTTTCTGTGACTAACATGTGGAGGAAACAAATTTTTATACCATCTCATCAAGGGATTTGTTTCTTCCAAATGTAAAAGTCATTTTAATGTAGTCATTAGTCACTACAGAGATGTGCCTGGTGCAGTGCACTGGTGGAAACAGAGTATTCTGCAGAATGCAGAGCAGGACAAACCCTCTGCAAGCTCCCTCTGATCCCGTTGGCTTCATGACCCCAACCGAAGCACCCTTCCAACAGCCTCTCGCTGGCACACCGCAGAAACAGCAGCAACTGCAATATTGCAAAGATATTTCTGGGCTTTATGGAAAAAAAAAAATGTGGCTACAAACCATGGGATTGAGATTGGATTTAAAATATTCCTTGCAGGATGGAGCCAGCTGTCTCTTATCTAAACGGAAGGAAGAGTGGTGATAGTTAAACATGAAAGGCTTGTAGGCCACCTTTCGGTGTGGGATGAGATTTGAAGGTCTGGGTAACATTGTTTTCCATATGTCCTTAACGTACTGGGAGGTGGTGACCCATCTTTAGTGAAAAATGAGTGGAAGTGGAAGACATTTTGCACTTGCTGCAAGGTGCCAGGGCTGTCCTGAGCCAATGCAATACAGGGAGTGTAAAATGGTGTGAGACCTCCAGGGAGCAGGTGTAATGCTAGGGCGATGCCCACGTGTTGAGCCTGCAGATAAACTGGCCTCTGGAGCTATGGCCACATGAGCACCAATCATAGTGCCTTTAAACCTCTTTTGACTAGGAAAGAAATTTCTTTACAGGAGAAAATTCTCTTCAATTTGTTCAGAATTTCAGCTTTCAGGGCAGTTCAGGCAAAAAAAAAAAAAATCCAAAAAGTAAAGAAAAAACACCTGCCCCCCAAATTCAGGAGGTCTTGAGTTCTCAGGCTATTTCTTACTGGACTTAAAAACTGTGAAACATCAGCCCTGCCGAGAGGAACAAGAGTTTTTGAATTTGTCTCAGAAGAACGATAACTGCAGGATAAAGATGTATATGGTCTGTTTGGGAGCTTAGTTTTTACCCCTTGCTTTACTTTGTAGGATAAATTGTTCTGCCAAACCACGAATTCAATATTCATTACATTAATGAAGCCTAGCTATGAATGGCCACGCTCAGCATGGTAATCCTACCAAAATTAATCAAGTAAGCTATTCATATTTTTGTCAGTTACATTGTGGTCTGGTCTTTTTAAAATGATTGCAAGCAGAAAATAAAAAGACCAGGCTTTCAGAAAAAACTCTTCCTTGTAGACTGAAATGTGTAGGAAAATTGGTGGAGGCATTTTCAGAAGTTATCTTTTTACCTTTCTCATAATTTCGTCAATAGTTAGGTGTCTCTAACATGGGAATTTTACAGATTTAATCAGTTCTTGATGCTTTTCATGGCTTGCATGAAAACCTGACTCTACCCTCTCAAAAGGCAGAGAGGGAGCCCACGGCAGAGCCAGGAACTGGTGGCAGATCCATTTGTGCTGCTTTTATGCACAGAGAATTCAAACTCCAGTGACTGGCTTGAGACATGGCTATGTCATATACTGCCGAACCGACTGTTTTGCCATGTTTCTGGCATTTTGGAGCACTTTGGAGGTGCCAGGTGCTACCCTCAGCCACGGCTGTGCAACCACAGCTGCTGAGTGGTGCACTGGAGAGTTCAACATGAGCAACTGCAGCACCAGCAGCAAATTAGACGCTAGGTGCTAATAGGCTAATAGGTTGGGGCAGCCAGCAAATGCATGCACTTCTGTAGCTGCAGAGACTCTTTTAAGATGCCTGGTGTTGGTGTGGGGGAAGAGATGAGAACACACGTTGCTCAGAGCTCAATGGGTCCCAGCACAGGACCTGGAGACACTTGTCCGGCAGCTGGGTTGTCAGAGGAGTCCCCCCAAATTCCATTTATTTGGGAAGGGAGGCAGATGTGCTGCCCCATTCACAAGCAGAAGCAAATCAGCCCTTGGCCAAGGGCACACAGAGATGGCACAGGGACATACGTGCTGCCAAGAGGCCAGCAGGACAAAGAAAGGAAAAAAAGATCTCCAGGGCAGAGCACCTGAGAGAGCGCTAAGCTGCAGGGGTGAGTTTAGCCCGTGTGGGCAATGTCTGTCCCATCCTGTACATCAGTGCTAGCTGCTCTTCTTCCCTCTTACAGTTAGAAATCAGGCAAGATTGTGGCAAACCCCACCGTGGTGGTACTGCTGGTAACCCTCTGTTTTTGGTGGCCAAGCTCCAAACTTCTACTGCTTCTTAATGTTTCAGGCGCTCGTTTGCCTGTAGCATCACCGTGCCACCGTCTGTTCCCCAACTGAGGCAACAGGAATGACAGAGGTGTAAATGAATAGGTATTTCCCTTGAGGCCTCACAATTCAGCGAGCAGTTGAGGTTTCTTTTCCAGTATTGCTCCCTCTTATGCGAGGCCCTGATGGCAAAGATCTGATAGCGATTTTCTATCACTTTCCTCCTGCTCTGCTAAAGTGAGTGGTTCCACGTCTCTGCTCTGCGATGGCAACAATGCATCTTCCTTCTGACTCAGGTAATAATGATGTTTTATAAAGGTTTCATTTTAGTGTGTGCCTGTGAATATGCCTGGAGCTGAGCTGCTTTTTTTTTTTTTTTTTCCTTTCTTTTTCTTTTCCCCACAGAGAACCATTCATCTTTTAGTGGTTTGCGTTATATCCTGATTAGGTTCTGCTTTGTTTTTCCTCCTTAAAATCAGACTTTCCATTTCCTTTCCCTGGATGCTTTCAGCTGTATTGCCAGCACAAGTGATCCATCCAGAGGTCTGTCTTCCTCTCTTGCTCTCTTTCTGTCGCTGTGCTGTTGGACACCCGATGGTACCATTTGTAAACCTGTACAGTTTCTTTTGATGTAAAGATTTGATTACTTACGGACTGGAGCCTAGAGCCAAAAGAGTTGAGCCAGTAGCCAGCTTGCTCCCCAAATACTTAATCGTAGGACTCTGCTCCTACTCTGCTTCTCAAATGCCAGCAGGAAGTGAGTTTGTGTCTAAAAATCAGACTCAAGTACCTGAAATTGGGCACTCAAAAATGATTACATGCAAACTGAAATCTGTCTTCAACAGTACAGGCACAGGTCTCTCCACCTTTCAGGTTTGCCTGCCAGAAAGACAACATCTGCTCCTACCTGAGAAAATTTCTGGAGGCAAAAAGCAGTGTTTATTGCTGCAAGCCAAATGTCTCCAAGCAAGATGTGCATTTTTAGACCAGCAACACTAGGCTATTATTTCCACATAATTTTAGGATTCGGTCTAAGAGCATGATCTTGTATTCACAGATCTTGTATTTGCCAACGGTAGCACTCAGCTATTTAATGAGCTATTTCTGGTCAGAAACCGGTTGATAAAGCTCCAAGTCATACCAGCTGGCCTCAAAATTAAGCCAGCATAACTGCAGACCAACATTGAAGTAACTGCTCGGGACAAGGATCTCTTTCTTTCCGTATGAAACAGATAGGAGCCCTTGACAATAATGGCAAGCCTCAGTACGAACCTCACAGCCATGTCACCATAAAGTCATTTAAGATGCAAAACTGTTAACATCTGGCTTCTGTACGAGCAGTCCAGCGATGAGCACTGCTGGATTTTGTTTCTTTAATACTTACTGACAGCCCTGCTTCTCCAGCTACTTCGCAGCCATCTGGAAGATCATGAAAAGGTAGTTGATTTTGCTTTGTCCCCTGGGACAACATTTCTAGCTCAGCCTACATGCGCTGAGTATAATGATAGGCCTGAGCAGTTTAAGAGTTGTGGAGGAGTTGGCTTGCTTGCATTTTGGGTGAGTGATGCTGCTTTTAGCCCTGGCTGCAGGGCTCTGCAGGGGTATGGGGACGTTGGTGTTCAGCAGTACGAGGGGTCAGGAATGGCCCCGCTGCAGGGGGCTGAAGACCCAAGGGGCTGCACGGGTGAAGCAGGTGGCTGCTGGCCAGGGGATGTGAGGGAAGAGGGGCAGAGGGTATGTGCACAGTCACTGCTCGTCCAGAATCACACCAGGACTTGGAGGGAGATGTCACTTCAGCCATCTTATAACAGCGCTGCCACTGTGATGGCTGCTGGGGTCCAGAGCCGAGGCTTGGTCCTGGAGCCACGCAGCAGGACCCTCTGCCAAGGACAGGGCACTCCAGCCGCAGCCCAGCACTTCACCCAGTCCATGGCAGTCAGGGCAAACAATCAGAGTAAGGACAGCTGGACCCAGCAGCTGCCATGCAGGATCAGGCCTCCTTTCACACTAGAAAAAGATCAGCAGCACTGCCTTACGACTGTCACGATATATTCCAGTTGTTGTGATTCATCTTCCACATTTTGCATCAAAGTAATTTTATTTGCTCTTATTGGAGCTTTCAAATTGCAATTCCAAAATTCATAGCATGGTGAGACGTACTGGGAGAAGAAAGATTTCCTTTTCTGATTCATACAAAGTCAAGTGCAAAATAGCACAAAAAGGAAAAACAAGTGGTTTCAGAGGAATGTGTCACATACACAGGGGAACTGGAGACTGTACCAGATAAGGGGCAAGTGCAGAGAGATACGAGGTGAAGAGAGACTCAGGGGTGCCCAGCACATTTCACCATCACCGTCTTGTATTGTTACGTTTAACTAGTGCAGACTCAACTAATTGCATTTTAATTTGTTGGTCATATTAAATACACACCTACAGCAAAATAGCCCAATGGTAAAACCCATCCAGTGTCGTCCTTTCCCACATGTCTAATTGCAGTGTAATTACTCACCTAAATAATTCAGTTATATTTACTGTACACATAAGCATGAGATTTAGAAGGAACACTGAGGGCCACAATCTATTGGATGGGGTGGGGTGGGATGCTTTCAGCCTGCATTTAGCCATCTGCCTCCATCATCAGTGGAAAGAGGAGGAGGCACTTTTAGAGCAATTCAATCCATCCAAAATAAGCCACTAAAATGCACTTTAAATGTAAAATATTTTCTCTGTGGAAGTTTCTTAGACATCTGTTCCTCTGAATAATGCAGTTACTACCTGTGTTGTTGGCCAGAGGAGAACACAGAGGCTCTTGGCACAGCCTTAAGCCAGCCTAGGTGCAAACAATGCCACACAAACTTCCCACAGAAGTGGCTTTTGAGAACGATGGTGAATGTTGCATTTTTATTTCCGCACCCTCAGTTTGGCAGAATGATCAGCATTTCTGGGATTTCTTTTTCTTCTCTTTTGATACTTTAAAATTTACTAAAGGTGAAGTCCTTCCAAAGCGCTCACACTCCGTATGAGCAGAGCAATGGAAGGCATTTTCTCAAAGGCCATCAGTACAACGTGTCTGACCATGGATGAGACAAGAAGGGATTTTTGTACCTACTTCGAAATCATATTTGCTTGTTTAAGGCCACACAGACCTTAAGTTATCAGGCCTTTCCTTGTGCATGACAGGCTGCAGCATTTTCTGTATTTCTAAGCAGGATGAAGACCTTCATAATGATTATTGTGTATGGTTTTATTTCTTGTTTTCTTTAACCCCTCACAACATGTTCCACTCTGCATCCTTTGTCTTTTCCATTCCTTGTTCCCTCTGTTCAGGCAGCAGGATCCTCCCTGTTCCCTCTCCTTTACAAGGATCATTTGCTACCGCAGTACCTGCAGCTGAGTCTTCATCTTCCCAATCCCTCCCCTCCAGCAACCTCCAGCACTTTCAAATTACAGCCGAAAAAAGTTCTTTCTATCTGTGCTTCTACCTCCTCCCGTCACCACTTACCTCACAAGTGTTTACAGAGCACAGAGCACCTACCGGGAGGCGCAGGATGAATTCTGCTTATGACATCAAACAAGGCAATTTAACTTCTGATTTTTTAATAAACCTTTTATCTCAAAATAATAATAACATTATAAAATCATTGAAAATGAAATCAAATAATTAATTGCAAAACTATGCAACAACTGAACTGTACATTTGCTTGTATACAGATTTTGCTCTCCAAATTTAATTACTTGTTTATAATAATACATACTTAATTGACAAATCAGTTTCTGCATCGCATTAAGTAATTTACTTTTAAACTCAGTTTTAGGCGTAGAATCAAGCTGTCATTGCCACTAAAGCTACGTCAGGATGTTACCGATAATACACAGTAAGGCAGGGTCTGAATGAGCAGCCAAAGAAGTAAGACATTAAAATGTTCTAAGACAGCTCCTATTTCTCATAGGAATAGTTATGCTTTCTCTTTACAACAAAAGAGATGTGTTTCAGGTTCATTAATTCTGTATGCCTGACTTTTATTTCTAACTGAATTGTTTGTGTATGATTGGTTACAATGAGAGCCATGATCTTATGCTCATCCTACAACTATTTTATTACTGATTGCACCTGGCATCGTGTAGATGAAGAGCACCAAGAAGACAACAAGAATAAGCAGAATTATGCCAATGATGATGTACTTCTTGTAATTTCTCCAGATCAGGTGATACAAACACTTGAAAGGATTTACAAACCAAGAGAAGGATGTGTCTGGTCGGCTAAGGAGGAGGAAAGAAAAAAAGAAATAAACATTTTTGTAAAGGTAGATCCATCTATTTCCAAAGCTACCCCACTGCAAAATATATATTTGAGTCTAAAAATGACCTTTAACTCCTGGGAGCCCACTAAAAGGTTTAGAGACAACTTCTGTGAGTTTTACCTACTCTCAGGTCATCCATCTTGTCCCCAAGCCCTAGCTCCACACACAGCTAGGAATGAAATTCCAGTTCACATTTCACAACTACTCCAATTTAGGGCAAGATGAGGGGTTCAAAAATATAGAAAAGATTGTGATAAATCCTAAAGAAGAAATGCAGACATCTTAAATTAGAGTACAAAAGCTTTATATTCATTGCAAAGAATTTAGCATTGCAAAAGGAGCAATTGAGTCACTACAAAATGTGATTGCTTGGTGATAGTCACTGTGCCATAACAGGCAGTCAGCTCAGGCCTAGCATACAGCCCAAAATGATATATTGTCAGAAGAGGTTTTAAAACGGGCCTCCTGAAAACTGGAGATGAGAGGAACCTCAAAATCTAGGTAGATTGCCTGGGTACATAAAAGGAAGAAGGGCCACCTTCTGGTGGGGCATATCTGCACTCCACAATCCTGTATTTCTTCCAAATGTTGTCCCATGTCATATTCTTCTCCATAACCATTTCTTCACACTGTACAGTAAAGCTGCACACGAAGAGGAAAGCAACATTCCCCTTAGGAAAAATGTAGGGGTAATCTCTCCTCTGGCATGCCAAGCAGCTCGGGAGGTCATTATGCCTCTGACTTCAACAGCCCTACCTCTGCAATGAGCTGAGCCAACATCTGTCAGCAGTGTGTGATGGGATGACCTGCAGAGTGCAACGATGCCAAGCAACGTTAACACCAGCAAAATTGGGTGCCGGCTTTCTTTGTTATCAAATATCACTGTAATTGTGCAGATGGTACAGCGGTAAGGAGAATAAAATTAAGACTGAGGGTGACAAAAAGTAATGGACATGTTTAACGTCAGAAAGCTGTTTAAGTAATTTAAATTATGTGTTGGTTATCTGGAGAATTCAGCATTCAGCACATGACAGGGAGTGCCAATCTTACAGACACTCAGGAAATCTAAAGGTCAAACGACTATTTTTTTAATTAAAGACCTTATTATAGTTAGGGTAGAAATGGCTTGGAAATAAATAAAAAATAAGCCCTCCAGGTTGAAAGGAATTGTAAAAAAGTGGATGTGATAAAGAGTGAAGCTGACTGAATCACAGACTTGAGTAACAAAAACATTATTCCATATGTTCCACCTAAAGGGCTTTTCATAACTTTAAGGACAGGGGAAAAAAAGCCAGACTCTGGCTCATTTAATTTGTTTTCTGTGCAACATAGGCAACAGAATTCAGTACCAGCTATAACAGTATATTTGTAACAACAGAGAGCATCTACTAGAAAAGCGTCCTGTTTTGATTGGCAGAGATGAAGAGATGGATAACCTCACGGTGGTTTTACCAGTATGAAATTACACTCTGCTAAAAACCATGCACCTTTCTCATTTGTTTTAGTCCTCAGACATTTAAACTTTGTCAGCCTTTTCTTTGGTACTTTAAGGAGTCTGCCGCTGCCTAGTAGCTCCTGGAATATAATTTAGTTTTTAAAAATATTTTGTTTTGCATGATTAAGTTTTAAAATGAACAATCTGAAAATGTATCTGCTTCTCTCTGTATGAACCTACATGATTGTCAACAAATGTGCAAACCTAGAGTACTGGCACAAAGATATGAAGACCCACCTCTTCCTGAAGAGAGCTTATTTGAAGTGCAGAAACAGTTATCTGCCATCTCTCCATTGATTTTGACTATTGTGTACGTGTGAACCACTTAGTCCATACTACACATGTGGCACTGAGTTGGTAAACTTTAATGCCAGCTTTATGGAACTGAGGCATACAATGTCTTCAGCTATTATTTTATTTTCTTTCCAGTAACTGGTCTTGATGTATTTACTATCTGCATGCTGATACCACCTTTTTAACCTTAGGATTTGTTCTGCCCAACATTCAAAATTAGGTGTCCAGCCTGGTCATTCACGTAGGGTTATTGTGCAGTCAGCATGGAGAGGAAGGACCTTGCAGAAGACCTCTGTCCCCAATTTCCTGATGGTCACTGCTCCCATACTAAGATGTGTGTTGCGTAAATAGGATGACGCCTCCATCTGTACATGAGTAGCTACAACAGGAACCCGAATGACTTGCTTCTGAGATGGATAGTGTCAGGTAGGACTAGTCCCAGCCTGAATTTAATTGAGGTATACATCTCAATTAAGCATAGATCTGGGTCAAGCCATGTGTTGCCTGTGTAATTCATCATAAAAACCTAAATGTGGAGCCTCTCTGGTTACTCAGCAAAAGATCTGAAGACTCTGGTTTTGCTGCGTCTGGGTCAAAACACCTCCAGGCTGGTTGTGCACCAGAGAAGGGGCCACGAGGCTAGTGACCACATTTTAGCACAACAGCACATTACCAGCAAAAATGTCCTTGAGGTGAAAATTCAAGGTGCCCTGGAGCCCCAGGCTGCCTGGGGTGCATGGGCTGGGCTTGATGATTTGAGCTTGAAAATGAGCGTGGCTTTGTGCATCTTTTTGACAGCCTTTGGACAAGTAATCTTTCTGTTATTACACACTATGATCCCTCTTAAAACTGCCTAGGTTGGTTGCTTCCCACCACACATATTTCAGAACTGTCTCAGTCCTCTCTGCTATGTAATAAAAGTGCTGCAGTTCCCATTACTGGGCATCTTTTAGACATCTGTCAGGCATAGCTCATCCTGCCCTTGGGTAAAGAAAGATGTTCAATGATATGATTGATTAAAGTTTTTCTAAGGCTAATTCTCAATAAGTCTCTGTTAACTCTAATTTTCAGACAAAATTCGTATCTTTTTTAGAACTATTGGCAATTCCACTTTTATGCTGTTTTCCCCTCTTTCATATTTATTCTGAGACGTTTGTATATCAAACCAATGAAGAATAAACAATGTGCAATGATTACCTTTAGGATTTGCAATTTACTTTTAGAAGGTTTGGTAGCAGGAAATAAAATACAATTTCCTTTTTTTTTCAGTCTAACTCCTTACTTTAGTAGAACAAAGTACTTGAGCCAAAATAGATTAGAAATACATTTTTTTCTGAATGCAAAAATCTCAATTGATAATATATTTTTTTAATGTGGTAAATACTGAAAGATAAAATGCTCCTTTTAGATCATCTGCCTTTGTTAAACCACTTAAAATGTCCTATTTAAAGAGCATTATGATGAAAAACAAGCATCTTCATTCTTTGATTATGAAATACAAAGAAATTAGAGACATATGTTAAAGTCATATGGTTCCTGTATGGCATGATTTTCGTGTTTTATGTGCCTTTATCCGCATGTGATTAATTTATGTAAGAAGAACCACACGCATGCAGAGGTCAGCTTTTCACTGATACGTAGCAGTTAAGATACCTTCAAATTTGTGTGGGTAATTCCTGTTGCCTAATACTAAGACTCTGCCTCCTAATGGTCAGATTAACAACAACACTCCATTAAAAAAAAAAAAAAAAGGCATAAACATGGCATACAATAATTTTAAAGCACTTCAATGTTAATGGCTTACATATATCATCTTAATATAGCAAATATCTTCCCTCTGATATTTACTGGTGGACAAAATAAAGTGTTGGGTATGTGCATAAGCCGCAGTGGTTGAAGAGGTTATCACGGACCAGGTCAGCTATGGAATGAGCGTGTGTGTGAAGTCTAGCTGAGGTCAGACGGGCAGCAATGTGATTTGTTTTGCCTTCCACAGGAAGATGTTTCAGCTTACCTGGAAGGTGCTGCCAGCTAAGAGTGCCATCAACCAGCCCTGCCACGAGGAAGTCCGGCATTGCCAAGATGGCCAAACAGCTCGTTCAAGCTTATAGCAGGAATGAGAAGAGCAAGGAGAGCTCCTCTTCCCTGACTGCTGCTGAACACCCCTGCCCCAGCTTTTTAATGAATATGCTCCTACTCACTTGGGTTTTTCCAAGGGCTCTGGCTCCTTTCGAGCTTTGCCTACTGGATTCTTCTCAGCTTCTTCTGCTGTGACTAAGTGAAATTCAGCTTCCACTTTGCCCTGAATCAGAGAGATCATACGTAAGCATCCATTACTTGGTTATTATAATTAAATCACAGCAGGAATTGGCTTGTGGAGAAATTATGGAACCATCTGAGGGCAAATGAAATTGATTAAAGAAAATAAGAGAAAGTCTTTGCAGCTACAGAAAAAGCAGAAAGGAAAACCTAGGCACCAAATCCCTGACTTACACCCAAAGACCATAAATAAAGAGAGGTTTTCCTCCAGAAATATCTTTTCTGCTTCCTAAATCATAGTGCAATTAAGGCCCATTGCAAAATCTTTTCCTGTTCACTCCAACTATCATGTGTCCCTGCAGAGCTGAATGGCTGAGCTGGGAGATGGGTGGCTGGGCTGGACAAGGTGCAATCTAGCAACAGGGGGATATTCAGCCCGTCACAAGTGATTGTTCACTAGGGTCATACATCACAAAAGTGGATGGCTAGAAATGAGATCTGTGTGCAGAAAATGTCATGAAGTCCTAGAGCTCTGTTCAGGTGATAGAAAAGCTAAAAGAACCCAGCAGGTGAATTTAAAGTCAATTTTCTTCATGTATGGCCAGAAGATGATACTCAGATATATGACAAAAGGATAGCTTTGTTCAGAACCAATTTACCAATAATTTTCAGAATTCTGCTGTTCTACTGCTTGTTTCTATTGAAACAAGCCATTAAAATTTAAGTGACCCACAAAATATTATCACCAGTAAAAGATCATGTTTGCTACACCATGCAGTAGAAATAAGTAAGTTGAGTTAACTTGTATCCTTAGTATCAGCCATAACTTGGGCTACAGAAGTTAGAGCTTCCTAAATAAGAGTTAACACTTTTCCTCTTACACTCATGGAAGCACTTGACTTTCCACTCCGCCCATCCAGTGTGATAGAAGATAAGCCATGGAAGAAAGCAAAGAAAAAATACAAAGTTGTAGTAGTTTAATCCAGCATGCAGCTAAGTCCCACACAGCCCTTCTCTCACTGCCTGCCCCTGGGGGTGGGGCAGAGAATCAGAAAAAAAGGTAAAACTCGGTCTGTCTGGGATTGTCTGAACAAAAATTATGGGGGTACTACTGAAGCACATGTAGAAGTTATGTGGATTGCCAGTGGTGGCTGTTCTTCAGGTAACATATTTAAAATTAGCATCTGTCTCTGTCAGGATCGCAGCAGAGTCTATTGGCCGCAGAGAAAATCTGTTCATCTGTAGTAAGCTACCCACCGTGAGCTCCCCAGCCTTGACGAAAGGCCACCAGCCTCTGACACGCTTCTGCTGAAATATGGAGATCTTGTTTTCTTCACTCATTGCCACAGCCATGCCTAGGTCACAGCTCTTGGCTGACTTTGCTGCTCGATGGAAGCCATTCAGGTTCAATTCGAGAGTGCCTGGAGAGCGAAGTGATGTGATAGCACTCAGAGACCAGAAAGACACAAAGGCATTCAAACAGCAGTTTTCAGGTAAGACACATGGAGCAATGCAGCATTTTAGCCCAAGCCTCATTGCTGAGAATCTCCCTGTACCTTCAGCAGTTCATTTATATTGCCTTGGCATTGCTGCATCCAAGTCCCTAATTATTCACTCTGCAAGAAATAGATAAGGTGGCAACGTGGTGCCTCGGAGAAAGACGTGAAAGACTATGGTCTCAGACACTTCCTTGTACACACCTTTATAAAATACAGGTATAGAGAGACCTCACATGAAGCTCAGACAGTTTCACTGCATACTTACCCAAGAAATCATCTGAAGAGAGTCTTTCAAAGTCCCACACCTGAAGCACCAGCTCAGCGGGTATTTTGCGCTCTGTCTTTTCCAAGGAAAATATGTTTTCTCTTTTACTAACCACCATTTGTTTCTCAGCTGGGAGGTAGTGGAATGGGAACACAAAGCGCCAGTTGAAGTTGCCCTCTCCTGTCAAGGAGTTGTAGTGTACGTCTGTCTCCTGTTTGTCCTCTTCCAGGCCTTTTATCCACCTATGGCAAGCACATAGTGGAACACACTGCCATCACCAGGGGAGTTTGAATTGAAGGTGTTGTCATTGAGTAACAACGTTTTGGATGAGCAAACAGAGCATCATTCCTTTAACCTTTACTAATCACCCTGTAGTCATGTTGTGCCATGCTAACAGATTCCACGTCAATGTCCCAAAACTGGCTTAAGTGGTTAGTCCTAGAGTCTGTAGCATTTGCAGTTGCAGTCTGGGGGTATAAACATGGCATAAATATGGCTGAAGAAGTCTCCCCAGCTTTTCTTGTCTTTTTTTCTTGGTTTCTGCTATAGTGTGCATATCACCTGAAGTGCAAGGCTATGTTACAGGAGGACTATGCTTTCCTAAACATAATCTTCTCTTCTGAAGAGCTCCACCAAGGTAATGATCCACCATTATGCATTTTAGTTCTGAAGATGATCACAGGTTGAGTAAAGGTTACCATTTTTGCACTGCACCCAAAGAGTGGTGTTTTCCCTGCAAGTTTCATTAATTCAACAAGGAATGGGGAAAACTAGCAACAATTCCAGTGCAAATCCTGGTGACACATTCAGTGCTGAGTGTACTATCTGAACATAACGAGATGTGTGCCTTTGTCATTAAGGCACAGAAACAAACAGGTATCTACTCCTGTCTTTCTCTGTCAGGCAGTTCTGGCAGTGATAGTGATGTCCTCACATTATCACACAGCTCAGCACAAAGGCTGGCTCCCTACTTATTCCCTTGGTTTCTAGTTTGCACTGAATTTTATGCTTTCAGAATTACTCTGCTACTCCTCTGAACATGTTAAGTTTGTTGCTAAGATGCTATGTGTGAACACCAGGGATTTCAGAGCAGTTCCTCTCATGGAACTGCAAGGGAAGGTTTATACAGCCAGTGTGTGCAATAACTGCACTACTGCTCACTGGGGACCATGTGGCTGTGTTGGTGTACACTTATCTAGGCTAATGTCGCATTCTCCAAGGGATTGCTACCACACAGAATGGTCAGAACTAACTCAAGTTTCCTTGGTAAAATCAGAGAATCATATAATGGTTTGGGTTGGACAGGACCTTAAAGATCATCCAGTTCCACCCCCTCACACCCCTTCCATGGGCAGGGACACCTTCCGCTAGACCAGCTTGCTCAAAGCCCCATCCAACCTGGCCTTGAACACCTCCAGGGATGGGGCATCCACAGCTTCTCTGGGCAACCTGTGCCAGTGCCTCACCACCCTCAGAGTCAAGAATTTCTTCCTTATATCTAATCTAAATCTAAATTTATTTTTCTATATCCTTAGTGTCCTAGATACTCAGATTTTTCCAGGACCTCATTCACACACATGTACTCCCACATGAGGTTAGAAAATATTTCCCATTGAAATTGTCTGGCATACACCAGCTTTTTGTCTCTATTGTGCTCATAATTCCTTTTTCTGTAGTTATTTCATACATCTCTACTTCCATGTGAGCCTTTACTGTTCAAATTTTGTGTTTTGTCTCTGTTTGCTGAACTGTGAGTTTGATTCTCTTCTTATGCCATCTCTGCCTCAGTCATTTTTTAGTTACCTGATTTTAAGTGAGAAAAATGGTGAAGCAGTATTCAATATACATGACTAATTAGGACAGGCATTTACAGCAAAGTACCAAGGTCACAGAAATACCTCCTCAGATATTCCCACAAAATAATTTTTGTGACTGAATATTATTTGTCCTCTTGAAGACAATTCCTGAATAACTTACCCTTTTACATAAATATCACTTGATTTTTGCCCTGTAAAGATATTTTCATCTTCTAGAATTACGTCCTCTGTATTCCAGATAATTACCCTCAGTTCATAGCTGAAAAAGAATAGAAACATTTTTCATAGTTAAGATCATGCTAACAAATGGTCATTTTTTTAGTAGGTGTGTGTATACTCAGGCTCAGGTCAGATGCTAGCTAATGTAAACCTCTTCCAAATCATGCTTTTGTAAAGTAAGAAATGTTGTATTTGTGCAAAACTCTTAAAATAGCATCAGCCTCAGGCCCCTTCTGTTTACAAGAGCATGTAGCAATAGAATGGGGATGGTGGCTCCTCTGCACTCTTGGAGCTTGCCGAATGACAGCAGGGTCATGGCCAACTTCAGAGAGATGGAAAATTCCTTGCTTTTTATGTGCTTGTTCCTTTTCAGTTCACTTCACAAAAATGCTGCAGTGTAACAAGGCGACGTTGATATGAGCAACATCATCAGAGCAGCCTCCGAAGCTGAAAGAAAGCAGCTTGCTAATAAAAATCAGAGCTCCCTGGGAGGTGCTTTTCTGAAGAAATGCTTGAAACCATTTTCTTTGGTGCAATCCAATGGATTAAGAGGGAAAAAAAATACTGTTTAGAGATATTTTCATTGAAGAAAGTGCAATCATCATCTTCAGAAACAACAGTAAAGAGAAATAAATCTTTCCCATCCTTTCCACTCTCTATATACAAATATTTACTAGAAGTTTGAACTGAAATACAGATATTGTAGGTGACATAAACACTTGATATTAAAAAATTTGAGTCATTGTATTAACTGCAAAATTTTTTAAAAAGTATATTTGGGAAATCCAACAAATGATTTTTCTATTATGACATGCTGTCTTGGAAATAATATCAATCTCATGTGTGTAATTCTTTGACCCTGAAGTTACCAGATATCTTAGGTCATGGAGCCCTTCAGGACATGTGGACCCTAAAAACAAAGCGTCTGCACTAGACAAAGAAACTTTCCTCTACATATCTCCATCAAACCCTGGTTCACTCAAAGATCACCAACAAGAAAAGTTTTCACAAAGTGTTTGAGGTTATATGGAGCCTGGAGTCTCTTTTGCTGCAGCAAATAGGTGTTTCTAGGCAAAATGTTTAACTCAGTTTGTATGCTGACTTTCTTTTTCATAATTAATGACTTGTAAATATTTTTCCCTGGTTTTGTAGACTGCAAAATGGCATCAACATTTTGCTTTTGTGTATATTATTAGTTTTAAATATTTTTGCTTGGAAAATATTTGTTGTTAAGGAAAATTACAGAAAGTTCTGATCTGAGGAAAGTATTTGTTACATGGACTCTTATTTTTGTCAAATCTTGGCTTTTATAAAAAGAAAGGAAAATAAACAAGTCTGCGTTACATCGCTCCTTGTTCAAATGTAAATAAAGCAGGAATAGTATCTGATGCTGCTTCAGACGTAAAATTCCAAAGAAAGGCCTTGCTAAAATATTGGAATAAAGCAGATAAAGGATAACCTGAGAACTCTGTTTGTCTTGTTTGACTTTTTTATTTATAAACATAAAATAAACTTGAATAGCTATGTCTAACGTTGCATATAAAACAGAAGGATCCATCTGAAATTTGAGAGACTGCTATTCCAAACATGTCTCTTTCTGCTGTTACTTTGTGTGTTTCTGATCTTGTCTTTGAGCCAAGTATGGGAAATCCAAAAGGTACACCACTGCATCAGATTAAAGATCTCACCCAGGGGTTAAGCGTCTTATGCAGCTGAAGAAGGGGTTGAAACCAGAATTATTTCTTTCAGCTCAACAAATGGATGATAATATCAGAACTGTTATGGGACTCTTGCATCTAGCCAACTGAAGTCTCTTTCTGAAAAAGGAATATCTTTCTAGAAGATGTGTGGTAGCTCTTGATGCAAAAATCACTAGTGGTTCTTTGACTTGTTTAATGAAAGAAACCAAACCAGATGCTCTCCTTTGACTTAAGTTTCTGTGTATCAGAATCACAGAAGTTTGTTGTGATACTTCTTTTAATAGTTCTTTCCAGACACTTAAGACTCAGTCTGGAAGATTGACACCAGTGTGCTGGGAGGAAGCATACAGTATTATTACCCTTTGGGTTTTCTTGGTGAAATGTCCACCGGGGGTCCTGGCAGAGGCATATCTTTAGGAAATATGTCAACCCACATCTGTACACGACCCTTGAAAAAAAGAATAAACATCACTGTAACCTTATTTTAGTGAGACTTAAAAAGGTTTTAAATGTAGTTCTGTCTTCCAAAACCACAGCTTCCCCTCTGAGCACCAAGCAGTTCATTAGTCTGTAACAAGTTAATCTATAAGCAAACTACACAATATATATTTTTTTCATACACATATTCTATCAATCTCTCAGTAGTTTGGTGAAGCTGGAATTGAGCTCAAACATTGGCAACTTCCAAGTGAAAGTCCATATAAAAATAGTATATGATGAAAACTGAGAAGATCCAAAATCCACATACAAATAGGGTTTGTGTTAGCTTAATAAATGAGAGCATTTAAAAGAATGAAAATATGCAGTTATAGCTTAAGTCGCTACTGTGTGTTTAGGTAACTCACTGTATACACACATGCATGACAATTTCCAGGTTGATACTGTACAGTCTTGTGTATGGTACACCACCTGGACGCTGTCTCTATAAGTTTGCAGATACAATTAGAAAGCACCGTAACTGGAGGAAAGGAAAAGTTCTCTTGGGTCTACCATCACTACACCATCACTGAGCTGCCTTACCTGTTCCATGCCTGGCTTATCCTTATGGTAGAGAGGCCGAGTCTCAATGTGCTCTGGGACCAGCTTGTATCCAACCCCAGGGACTTCTTCCCAAGCACGTAAAACCTTTAAGGAGAGATGTTCATACGACTCAACTGGCTCCTCTATAGGAAAGAGTAAAACAAAAGAACAAACAGAGATAAATTAGAATGCTAACCCCCTTGGTAACATGTTCCATTAAATATATAAAATGGTCATTAAAAACCTGCTTGAGTTAAAAGGAATGATTTTATGTACCCCAGCTAAGAAGAGAAGGGTCTTAAAGTGCATTGTAAATAAGCGTACCCACTGGGATAAATAGAAAAGTAGAACTTACACAGCAGTTCATCTATATATACAGTGAATCATTTTATTATTACAGCAGCTGTTTCTAACAGGAAGATGGAAGCAATGTTTGAACTACACTTGTTATAGAAAATTGCAAATGTGAGGTTTTTGTGGCCTGTGAAAGACAAGGAGACAAGATTTTGATGGAGCTACCAGCAAATAGGCACTAGAAATTACACCTACAGCCTCGTTTTGCCTTGTGATGGCAACAGCAAAGATCACCCTGGAGAAGAAAATCATACCTCAAGGGAAGAACAGTAATGTGAGGGCTGAAGTCTATGGGCAAGAACATGTCTTCTGAACAGCTCTGCTTTGCCATTGGAGGAAAAAGTAAGGGAGACCCTGGAGGAGGGCATTTTAAGGAAGGAACAGTGCTAATAGTGCAGGTGGCATGGATATTGAAAAGCAGAGAAAGCCTTTTGAGCACCTGAGTCTCTCTTTCCTCCCTTTTCATGTGGGTTCCACACAAAAGGAACGTGGAGATTTGAAGACCGATGTCTCCTAGATTAGGAGAGAAGTACCCAAGTGAAAAGAAAGTTAAAACTATTTTTGTCAGCAGTTATAACTTTTCCTAGAATGCTGCTATCTCAGAGTTGCTGGTAAATTACAAAAGGTTTCATTTGGATTTAATCAGTAGGTATTGAGCACTTCCTAATGGCACAGATAGGAAGGAAGAATGACCCTGTGGTTCTGAGTCCTGGCTCTCTTTTTTGTGCTGCCGTGTGTTTGAGATGCAATACGTTTCATCTAATTTTATCCAGCTAAAGGCAAGGTTTTTAGCCTGAACTACTCAGTCCAGTAGCCTCAATGGTAAGCAGGACAGATTGTCCCTTGATAACCCATCCCCTCTGTCTCAGGCACCTTTCTAAAGACATTTTGCACACCTTCTGAAGATGCCCGTTTGTTCCTACTGGCTGCAGATAGTCCTAGACTACCTTGGAGTAGATATATAACTTCCATACTCCTAGAGCAAAGTTGAACTACTCTTTTCCTTGCTATTTAAAGCTGTATGTACGGCCTTCAAGTACCGGTTTCACCACCTGTAAAGTAAAAATATTACTGTTGCCCATTTTCAGTACTCCCTTGGAGCTCAAATCTGTGGCCCTTGTTAGTTTTACAGACCCAAACGATGAACAGCACAGGAACTCAGCAGGAAATAAGGACCAGATTGCCTTGTCAGAACAGCAGTCTGGATAAGGAGCATGCAAAAGACTGCATGCTGTAAACTTTCTCTATAACGTGCCAAAAAAATTTGTGTAAGTAAGCTTTTCAGGAGATGGACTTTGACATCTGGTTCTATATTTCCTTGCTTTTAGTTTTCATCATCTCGTTTGACATTGGTTGGTCTGAAGCTCATTTTACTGGACCAGAATTTTGATCTACATCTGGCAGTCACATTTGCTTGTGTGCTGGTGAAGAAAACAAGCAGCAATACTGAAAACATAAATCTCTCTCAGGCCAACAAACCAAAAATGGATCAACTCTTCTCCCTCCAACAACGCTACCTGAGCAGCCTTCCACTGGAGGGGTTACCTGTATTTTGTAGCTGCCAAAGGGAATTTGCTCAAAGATGAATGTTCTGAAACACAAAGAGGTGAATAGAGGTTTCCCTGCTCCACAGTGTTCATTGCCTCCAAAACCAGCTCCTTTTGTTCCTCCTTGTCTCCATCCTCACATCCCTTTTCCTTACTCAAATGATAGTAGTGAATCACTGATAGCTCTGTCCCACTCCACCCTTATATGATATGGACACTCAGCTTCCTGGTAGTTTTGCCCTCTTTTTAATCTGGGAGCCCTGAAAACAAGTTCTGTCCTGCCCTCTGGATTCATGAACTTCCCAGATATCTGGATTTACACAGCATTGTGTTAGCGCTCCAGAAGAGCAGTCAGAGTAGTAATAATCAAGAGGTGGGGAGAAAAAAAACAAACAAACAAACAAACAAACAAACAATGGAGAGGAGGAAAGCCAAGCAGGTCAGGTAGGTCTGGCAGGTAAGTGGCCTGGAACCTAACTGGGGTTGAACAAGGACTTGCCTGACCTTGAATACCTCACTTCACATATGTACATATGTACTTCTCTTTCGTTTTCTCCCTGCTTGGTTCTGTCTACGCTACGTGTCTTCCTTTAGACAGGGAATACCTTTTTTAAGGACTAATGGTTATCCTGACTTCTCATGTCTTGGTTTGCTGTGTGGAGGGGTCTCAGAGCATGCAAGCTGCACTACTTTCAGGTGAAACTAAGCCGGAAGACATGTTCAAAGAGCATCACCTGCACTCTAATTGCTCCTGGGCACCCCATCCTTGGGATCAGGCAGGAGCTAGCCCAAAGTACGCCCTAACACCTACCACAGGGATGTTAGGTCTTCATCAATGGCTGTTTTGCCCTACAGATTCTCTCCAGTTAAGATACAGTACTAGGTAATACAGACACTACTAGGTAATACAGCCACAGCCTTCATCACCACAGTTCCATGAGTATTTCATAGCAGAGACAGGTTCCAGTAATCTGATCCTAGAGTACACTGCACAACAGGACTTCAGCTGCAGATGGGGCAGCCTCTTGGTATTGCTATAACACAGTCAAAGAATGAGGAACTACTGCATTACCGTTCTCGTCTTCAATGAAGACCGTCTGTCCCTTAAAGACTTTCGTTCCTACTTGTATCTCCCCTGGCCGCATGAAGGGCCCATTTATTCTGTAGTCCTTACACAGCTTAGTGAGGATCTCACTTGGCTTTGTTGCATCTCGCCACGCGTTGTACCCTTCTCTGCAAGGAGGGAACAGAGTGGAGAGAAATGGGTGAAGTTTTCCTCCAGCAAAGTGTGCTGTCAAACAGGATTTCATACGCAGAGATTCACATCATGGCCAGTGGCCCCAGTGTCTGCTCAGCTCAATTATTCCTTTGAATTGTCCAGCACTGAGAGGAGACACCTCCTCTCAGGTGCTCAGACCCTAGGGCCAATCACTCTTTCCTCTTAAAACACAAAAGAAGTTGATGCAGCCTAACCCACAGCTTAGATAAAGTGGCCCAGGCATTGGCATGCTCCCCAAGAGGAGAAGGACCAGAGCTATTCCCTGTTCTAACTTAAGGATTCAAGTCTACACATTCTACCTCCAGAATGATGTTTAAGGAAGAAGTACTCTGCTGCTCCCACATGCATAGGAGAAGCTGAGATTGTCCAGGACCTGGAACAAGGACATAAAGAAATACTTCATACTGGAGCTGGTAAGGAAAGAGTCTTGGGTTTCAGTCCACACTATTGGATCACTTTTTAACTTTATCTAGTCTTTGTTTGTAGACAAAATAGCAAAACAAGTGTAGGACAAAAACCCCAAATCCTCACCTCCCAGGTAAATTCTTCACCCCAGGGCAAAGAGTTATTTTAGTTTGGCTTTCTCCATACTTTCTCCAGTTCAATAATGGGGAGAAGGGCCAAGCCCCTTTGTAAGTGCCCTGACAGACCATTTTCCATTCGCCCTTTATGTCTGTCCAAAGACAGTTTATCAAGCAGATATGTTATAAGCTGTTTACTATTTAGAACACTTGGTGAACAAACAATGTTGTTAATTTTAAAATATCTACCTCCTATTTGGCAGCTACCCAAAGCTACTGCTAAGCTCTGTGGTAAATTTAATTAAAATACCTCCTGTGACTTTTGTGCTGCAGAAAGCTTAATATTTGGCCAAATCTGGAATTTCTCCTTCAAAACCTTCACTCACAGTGTACTGCTCTCTGTGGCTGTCTGAAGAGGTACTTACATTTCGTATTGACTTTGTAACCCACAGGTAGCTCGATGCCTGCTGTAGAAACGGTTTTCCAAATCAATTTTAGTTTCCCCAATCAGATCATCAGTTCCCACGAAGTCATGGTCATAGATCAGGACAGTGAGCAAGGAATCCTTGGGAAATGTAGCCTGGATTTCAAATGATCTACAGCAAAAATTGGGAAGTATGCAGAGTCAAATCAGTTTTGAAGCCTAAAAATTAAGTTAATGAATACCATGCAGACAATGTGTGGGACTTTTTTTGCTTGCGTTTTTTGTTTTAATAAAATGCCTGAACATACTAGAAACACACAGTGCAAAAATAATTTCTACCTCCTGCTTCCGTATCACCTCCTCTACAGTTCTAAGGCTGTTCCTACCTATAGTAGACAGAGCAATGGGAAGGAGTAGATCAGCTGCAATGGTTTATCCTGAACCCACCAGAGGTGAACATATAGAAATTACAAGGCTAATGAAATTGTATGTATGAGAGCTCTTGTGCACTTTTCAGAACCTCCAAAACAGACTTTTCTGTTTTCTTCCAAAGGCTCTAGATTACATGTTGAATATAGGAATTTGGAGGCACCCAGTAAAATCATCAGGCAAAAGCTTTAAAACAAGTTTCAAAAAAAACCAAACCACAGAATAGAAATCCTTTTTCACTCAGTACATGTAGTACTTATTTTCAGGGATAAAAATCATTGTCATGAGATGTTTAGGGAAGTTGAAAATCTAAAAGTGACCTTAAAAGGGATTTCATAAATTGATGGAAGACAGAACGTCCTCATCAGCACGTCACTGGCTCCAGGTTTTTCCAAAGCACAGGCAAAACTGATCTTCATCTTCTGAAAGAGTTTTATCCTTCTCAAAATGTCCAAAGCCTAATTTTGTAGCAAGAGCAGAGCAGGTTTTGGAGGAGAGAGAAATTTGGGAAAGCTCTGGCATTGCTGTGGGGTTGGTGGTACTGTGCTGACCAGGGCTGCAAGGAGGGTGAAAGGTGGTTACCATGACTGATGCTAAGCTGGAAAAGAGTTGCTGGGCCAGTCACCCCACTGTTGCCATTGGCAGCAGCTGCAGGGACTATCCAAATGAACAGTCAATTCCTATCTTGTCTACATCAAATATAGCAGCAATTTCCCATTCCATCTATATGCATCTCTAATCTTCAGAGCTTATCACAATGATAGCTCAGTTGCAACCTCTACTAAAGAAGAGCTTCAATCACAGAAATTGAGATGGTGTGCTATGGAGGGACCGCTCTACTCTGTCTTTTCTCCTCACACTATTTTCTTTTAAGTCTCTGCTGCTGCAGACAAGACTCTTTCCTAATGGGTTTTCAGTCCAATATAGTATACTTTCTCTGTCTTACTGTTCTGCTAGACCAATTCCATCCCAATTCAAAACATTTTCAAGCATCTTAAAACAGCGAAAGTTACTGGAAAATAAAACATGGTTATTAGAATTAACAACATTAAATAAATTTAACACCTTAACAACACAAAATTGATGTTTTCTGAGAGCTTGCATCTGTCTCTCACATTCAAAAGACTGAGGGGATATTAAAATTTTTTTGGCTTAATCCTATAACCATGAGATTTATTTGGCATTCTGTTCAACCTGAAATGGAAACAGATTTTGAAATCGCACTTTACTGTGCTAATGTTTATTTCACTTTAAACTTGACAGTTGTACTAATTTGCCCAGACAAGATCATTTATTGCTTCATTTCCTCTCATGCATCATTCCATAAAACCTCTCACAGATTGCATTTCAGGATGTGTTTTGACTGGTATGAAAATTAAATAATTTGTAATCATACAGGGTGATAACAATTTTTAACATTTTAATCAACAGAATCATACAACATCCGGGTAGGCAGACATCAGCCTATATAACAAACGCTTTGTAATAGTAACAGCAAAAGTGGTGGCAAGGGAAAAAACAGGAAAAAACAAAACAAACAAAAAAACCCACTGAAAACAAAAAGAAGACATTACTGACCTTCCAAATACTGGGTTTAGCTGCTTGGGAATGTAGTTTTCCCTGTCTTTAATTTCTGTGTTGCCCAGTCTCAGTACAATGTAGGGATCTGACTTGCCATCTGGATCAGCTGGGCTGAGGTTAAATGCCTGTTAGGAAGAAAGATTTCCGTGTCCTCAGGAAGCTTGCTTAAATGTAGTATGGTCACAGCACAGGTCTGTGGGTTCCCTGCCTGGTCCTGGGTGTTCTGGAAGTCAGGGTCTTTGCTTTCCTTGAGTAATACAAAACTTGCCATTTGGCTTCACAGGCTGTTGGGAAAAGACAGTCTGGAGGAGAGGAGGATTTCCAAAGGTGAAGCAGATGGAAGCACCATCCCACCACTGCTAAGATGGGAAAAGAGATTAGCAGAAGAGGCAATCATGGAATCATAGCATGGTTTGGGTTGGAAGGGACCTTAAAGATCACCCAGTTCCAACCCCCTGCCATGGGCAGGGACACCTCCCACCAGCCCAGGTTGCCCAAAGCCCCATCCAGCCTGGCCTTGAACACCTCCAGGGATGGGGCATCCACAGATTCCCTGGGCAACTTATGCCAATGCCTCACCACCCACAAAGTCAAGAATTTCTTCTTTATATCTAATCTAAATCTACCCTTTTTTAGTTTAAAGCCATTACCCCTTGCTGTGTCACTTCACTGCATGACAAAGAGTCCCTCCCCAGCTTTCCTGTATGCCCTTTTGGGTACTGGAAGGCTGCCATAAGGTCTCCCCTGAGCCTTCTCTTCTCCAGGCTGAACAATCCCAACTCTCTCAGCCTGTTCAATGCTGAGGAAGAAGCTGTCTGCACTAGTACATGCTGGATTCAGGAAAGGTTTCCATAAAAAAGTGGACCAGGTCCTTGGACAATGCAAACCAGATCCTCAGATTATATTTAGAAGAAATGGCTTGGATGCTTTTATAGTCACGAAATAAAGTATCCTCCTCCTATTCTTCTCTTCAGTTTTGTTTGTTGTTGTCTCTTTGTATGACATTCTTTCCTTTTTAGATCTCCTGCAACTCTGAAATACCTGCTTCATGTATCTCTTTCACTTCTCACATTGCATTCCCTCATTATCTTGTCCTCTGTATTTCTATCTCTTTGTCAACCCCATACCTTATCCACAACATCTACTGCTTTCATCACACCCAATTCACAGCCCTCACAAAATATTCTCCCATTTCTCCCTCAGTATGAAGTCTGTGTTGATGTGTAATTTTGAAACAACTCTACTGATTAAAACTTACTGCATTTGCATAATATGACTGGAAGAGGTTGTCCATGATGTGTTAGTTATATTTCTAGCCTCTTTAGCCCTAACAAGTAAAGTGATTATCCTGTCTTGTGGCTTATCATGAGGAATGTGTAATGTTTTCTATTCAGAGCACACTTTTATACAACATGAAACACTAACTGAAATACAATAAAAAATCTACTACATGGATGAGGATTTTCAGAAGCTTCACTGCAAAGATACTGGAGGTAAACCAAGTTGAAAAGCAGTGTCCCACTTATTTCAAGGTTAAAAAAGCAGCTTTGTACTTACTGCCACAATATAAACCCTGATGAGGACATTGACAGAGTGGTTTGGTGGTATCCCTTGCAGGATGCGGGGCTGCCCTCCATCTAGCAAGCTGCCATCCTCAGGACATGGGTATATGCAGAAGGAGCCCTGGTAATATACTGTCTTTTATTTCCCTCGAAAATAGATGAAGTACAATACAGAAACAAACCTCTGAATGCAAGCAAAACATCATTCAAACAGCCTGCACTGCAGCACATACATATACACAACACATTTTGCGGTACCACTCAAAGGGAACACAGGATTCAGCATGTTAAACATCATCTGTTAAATGTTTTTGGTCTATAACGTAGTACCATAGAACCACAGAATCACAGAACCTTCTAGGTTGGAAAAGACCTTCAAGATCATCACGTCCAACCATCAACCTGACCTACTGAGTCCCATGACTAGGCCATGTCCCTTAGTGCCACATCCACGTGTCTCTTAAATACCTCCAGGGACGGCATCTAGATGATTGCAAGAAATATTCGCATGCTCTCAGCTATCCATTTTATTATTTAAAGACAAACGCCTGCAGGTACTCTGCTTTTCTTGGTATTAATTATTATTATTAATATCTTGGTATTAATATATCTACTTTTCTTGGTATTAATATTCTGAAAATAGCATTTTGCTCTTAACTACATATTTGTAAAATGATAATTTCAGTGAGCTAGTTTCACAGCAGTGTGACTGGAACCCAGCTTGTTGTATGTTTTTGAAGCCACTGAACAACTCATATAAACCAATATTGATTCATGCTGCTGAGTAGTTCATGCTGCCTGAAAGCAATCGGCAAGTCATTTGAACAGAAATTTGCATTGCAAACTAACAGAAGTATCAATGAGTTTAATCAGTTTCTCTGAAGTACAAAGTGCTTGAAATCCTACTAATATTATTCAGGCTTTGAACTGCATTTTCAGATTGCCTAATGGTGCATTTTTTTCCAAATGGAGCAGCTATAAAGGCCTCCAGTTAAACTACTCAAAATTACATATAAGTTGGTGTAACTGATAGCATAGCAATGGAAGTTGCATTAGTGGAATCTGAACAACGTAATATAACTCTTCTTCCCCTTCCGTGATTTTTTTTTTTCCAATTCCTTGTTTCAAATCAACAGTGAACAGCTGGTGCTGGATGCTGCTTTCATCTATTGGGTAATGGGAAAATAAAAATATGACTGGATCCAATAAAAGAGATAATTCTATTTACAACAAACTGTTAATGTCCTTTTCTTTCATCTTTGGTATACTTGAAATATGCATGAAAAGTGGGTAATAATTTAGAGACTGTATGTAAACATTAGAGCTCACCTTAAATTTTCCTATTATTCTGTCTTCAGAGTCACCATGAACTTCATCATTAGATTTTCCTCTTAAGAGATGGAAAGTTTTCACCCAGTCCTCAAAGTTATTAAATTCACTCTCCAAGTCTCCTTCATAAATCTTTGAAAATAGGAGAATGCTTATTTTTTTGTAGTGCAGTGAATATATTTATAGCAACTTTTTTATTACAGGATGACTTGAAATCCATTTTGACTTAAAATACAGATTTTAATAAAACCAAGGTTTTGCAAAACTCCTTGAGGGGGAAAAAAAGTTAATTCCCAACTCAAAACAGGAACAGCTTTGTTCTTAACAAAAGTCCTTCCCAAGGACTGGAACAGCTCGTTAATTCAATAGGTAAAAGAGGCTCTTGAAGATCCAGAATGAACATTTATAAGCACTGGTGTGGGAGAAAAACAGTGTGGATGTGCTGCTCTTTACAACTGCTTCCTCTCTGCAACATGCCTTTGATGTATTGATGCATTTTAACAGCTATGTTAATGTATCAAGGCAAGACAGCAAAGCAGACAACAGTAAACTGCTTTTGGGATGGAGCTTTAGGACAGGTAAAAAAGACCAAAACATTTTTTAAAAGGACATTTTTTCCCCCTGAACTCTCCACCTGTAATTTATGAAGTTTTATTCAGCGTGAAAGAAAAGGGTCTAGTTTAATGCCATCTCTTAAAAATTGGAAATAGCAGTGTCAAATTCCCCTTTATTCAGCTACTACCTAACCCAAATAGTCCTAATCTTTTCAGACTTCCTCATCTCTCCAGTCTTCTGGCATGACCCATTATGTTTTCTCTGAATTCCTCCTATCCCAACCAAATCTAACACAAGCTGAATATTACTTCCCTAGCAGGTAGGATGCTGACAATTACAGTAATGTTTTCCATACTCTTTTTAGTCATTTTTAATAGGATTTAACATTACCAACATGACATTAATTCCCCCCCTGCCCCTTATCATTCACATTTTTGTGCTGGTATCATTTCAAAAAAGAGCATAAATAGAGTATCATTAATAGACAGAGCATCATATCATTTCAAAAAAGATATTCTTAAGCCAAACTATTAACAGAGTTAAAGGAATTGGCTAGTTAAAGTGTCCTCATGTTGTAAAGATACATTTGATTAGCTAAACTCAAAAAACAAAACAAACAAAAAAAACCCACTAAAACAGAGAAGAAAGGGAAAGAAAGGAGGCTGATAGTCACACTAAATTAATTCAGGGTAGCAATACAATGATCTACAGGTGAACACCAAAACTGAATTTTCACTTAAGGCTCTCTATGTGCATTTATATTGGTAACTGAAGGTCTAAGGGCAAGTGGGTCACATCCGTCCTACAAGACCCTGGATGTTCTCTGGGACCTATGTGCTTATGTGCAGAATCACTATTATCATGTGTGTATTATCAATTTCAAAGTGTTTAAAATAAATAGAAGGAGGGTATTGCTAAACTCAGCCCCTGAGGTCAAGCTTTGAGTAGACTGAATAACAGACTTACCTCTTAGACTTACTTCTTTCTTACCTGCAGTGTTGCTAGATTTGGAGTCGTTTCCTGCAGTTTCCTTTTAAATATCTTATCCTTCCTTTTGTCTGGCTCCTCTTCTATGATCAATGCAATATGGTCAGAAGTCTGCTTATCTGCAGAGATTTCACAACATCATGTAGGTTTTTGGTCAGCAATGCATATCAAGTGTTTCAGATAAGGATGCAAAATACGTTGTAAAGATTACCCCTTGCTCTTTCTCCACTCATTCTTCTGCTACCAAGCATTGGGTCCCCTCTTTTCCCATCATTCCTCCCAGACAGAGAGGTGGCATTTCATCCTGTCTGTGGCTGATAGTCTTCATGCTGATCTTGGTGGACCAAGTGTGATGGCATCCTGTATCACTCTTTCCCTGCTTGTCACCTCCCAGAATGTCCTTTTGCTTTCTCTCTCACTCCTCCCAGATGTGAACCAACAGATCTTAACACCTTTCACGTAACATTTAAAACTGGAAGTTGCTATTTCGGCTGACTGGTACTTCATATAATGAGTGATCCAATCTTTTCTCTGCCTAAAGGCATCACAAAATGGAGTATATCTCACCTTGGGAAAGACCAGAAGTATGAAAAATGGCAGGAGGCATCTGCCCAACCTTGAGCAGGACTCCAAATAATGAGAGGGGATTTCTGAACAAAGAGGATGAGCCCTCAAAAACGGCACTGAGATGGTTCAGTTCTTGGGCTGAAGTCTGGATTTTGAGTTCACTTTACTTTCAGTTTCTGAGACATGCATATGTGCCTGATACCACTGCTACTCAATAGTTAGAACTACATATATATGTACATATTCTATCAGTGCTATCCTATATGTATAATGCTTTTCATCATAGGTTAAAATATGTAACAAGAACTATCAGAAGAGAATTTATAAGGTCTTGAGCCATCAGTCAAAAAACAATATGCCACACAACTGCCTGGATAGCAGATAGATGCACGTCAACATAGCGAGTAAAAATCTAATTGTAAGTGAACATCACATCTTTGTGGAATGTTTTCTATCCAAATATTTTTTCCATCTGGAAAAGTGAATTCCACTTAGAAACTGATCTGTGCCTCATTTCTCAGCAGCACTGATGATCACTGAAACACTGTCAGCTGCTATTTCGAGAATGATAACATCTGACATTTAGGCCATGTCATCAATCTCAAGCAATCTGGATTGCTGTAAAAAAACACCCTCTTAAAAACAGAGATCACTTCAATCACTGGTGAAGTGCAGTCAGCCCTGGCATAGGAAGATGCTGTACTTTAATTTTGAACAACAGCTTTGTGCAAACAGTGAGCATTTGTTTTCTTTGTCAGTCTGCTCAAGCGGCCACGTTTGTCAAAAATAATTTCTAGAGCTGTTTGACTAAGGGGGAACTTGTTAAGCCATGGACTGTTTTCTTTCTGTTATATATATATATATACACATAAATACACACTGCCTGTTTCTGTCCAATTCTTATTGGAATTTTTTGCAAAATATTTTCCCCTTGAACCTAATCAAGGACCAAAGCTTAACAGCTATGGAAATAAGACACATGATCATGAACTCTTCCAGCAGAATCTGTTCCTATGTCATTGATTCTGAATTGGATTCAAAATTCAGAAAAGCTCATTTTTCTGGACCTGTTACAAAAGTAACATGAGATAAGGATAATCTTCACTTTCTATCATCATTATTTTGACATTAAAAATCTTTGTGCATGAGACTGGAATGACAAAAAACTCATGCTAACCCAAAAGTGCCTGTGAAATTTTAACCTACCCAACATCTGAACAGTTGTAGAGGTAAGAACTCCCTGTGCCAGCAGAATTCTGTTCAGACATTAATGTTTAAAAGTAAAATAGTAGAGAATAAAAGTATTAGTAATACAAAATAATAAAAAATGCAAATAATTTACTTACAGTCTTCAGCTTTTCCATCACTGGGAAAAAGATCTTTCACCTTTAAAAAAAAAGGGGGGGGCGAGGTAATTGACAAACTCTTCAGTATGATATGAATGTAATACCAAAAAAGAATGATTCAGAAGTACATATAGATTTACAACATTTCTTATTAGTGTGAGTTTGGGGCTACTGGGTGACTTACTTTTTGCATTTTGAGCACAGAAGCATAGTATTTTGACCACCAGTCAATAACATTTTCAGCTGATTCATCTGCAATCGTTCTTTTTCTCCTCTTTGTTGACCGTTGGATGGATTTTTTCCTATCCTACCAAAGCATAAAGAAAACACTTTTGAACTCTAGAACTGATTCAAATTAATCACCTTACTCATGACATCAAGCATGACCAGATGTATATGAAGAAAATCTCAACCTCCACGAGATAAATAAATTGCAAGACAAATTAGTGTCTCTGTCTTTTATTCCAAGACACTTCATCAACCATGAAGCAACCCATAAAATAGGTAAAATATTATTACCTATTTCTCTGTGTAGATTTAAGGGATATAAGCATCCAGGTACAAATTGATTTCTCCCATTCAAGTTCATAGGTATTTTTTTATAACTCCCATTATTATTTATTGCCTTTTGGAAGAAGAAAGAGTTGCTGCAATTCAGCAGTTTTCTTCATTAAACAAACAAGCAAACAAAAACAAAAACATAAACTAAAATCTGAACCAGAAAATGACCTGCTCATGCAGCAAATGTTACTAGCTTTATTCTTGTTTAAGAAGTCTGGGCCCTTGTTAAATAGTATGTTTCATCCTACACCCTCACAGAGTTGTCTGTTTGGTGGGGAGATAGGAACACAGAGAGAAATAGGGAGTGGGGATGGTAATTAATATGACACAGAAAGTTAAATTATAAGGTTCTTTCTAGGAATCTTTTCTTACTACCCTTTGCAGTCGTATATTTAAATTGTTCCATAACAGATCAAAGATCCAAATGGGTGTGTACATCTAGGCATAAGATATCCCTGCATTTTCCTTTACCCCCCAAATAAGAAGGATGCTGGAAACAACTAACTGTTGAAACATCAAGAGTTAAAGAAACCTGCCTTATGCAATTGCAGAAAGAACTTCTGAAATGAAATTCAGTGCTGTGTCCTCCTTTGTGTTTACTGTTGTTAATAAAACAGTGATCATGATGGCAGAAACCACAGAGAAAGGAAGAATGTGTGCACCCCCAAAAAAATCATGTGCACATTCTAGAGCAGATACTGTACAGTAAGTGCCATGCTGACCAGGATTGCCTTGTTTACTTGTGCTTTTCTGTCTATTTATACTCACACATTGACACCAGTTTAATACTTCAACTGTAAGATCTTTTGAAAACAGACTTTCTGCTCTATGTTTATAGAGCATCTAACACAATGAGACTTTCATCCATGCCTAAATGCCATGAACTTTGAAGCAGTCATATATAGTAATAGTTTTGTAATTAAGTAGATCATTCAAAGCCAAGAGGAGCAAAAAGTCTACTACATCACTAGCACTTGTCCATGGGATGAACATCGAGCACAGAAGGAAAAAACAGCATTATTTATTAACGGAATTAATGAAATTATGTGGGATCAAAGCAGTATTGCTAACAAGCCCTCTAAAGGGCCAGCGAGAGTGTGGGTATTAACACCAGTACCCAGAACCTTCAGGAAGTTGTTATCTGGAAAATAGCCCTCTTACTGCTACAACATCTAACATGCAAATAAGAGATTACCATTTTATAAGGAAGGGCTAGAGTCTACAAGACTGCAAGACAGTTAGCTGGCAGTTTCAGCTATGCCCACCTTCTGTTTTCTGTCTTTCGGTGGTTCAGAGGTGGAGTGCTCTGGTTCAGCAGCAGGAAGTGTGGTGGGAAGTGGTTCCGGCTCTATCACGGTACATTTACCCTGCTCCACCTCAGCGTAGACATGATCAACTAAAATAGGTTCTTCTTGGGATAGGTCTGCAGGCTGGGATGACTCAGGTGAAGCTGAAATAAAAACTTTGCAACTTAGGTAGATTTTACCAGAAATGCTGTCATCCATCATATTTGGTGACAATCATATCATTAAGGGTTTGACCCTATGCTCAACGCTTTTAAACAAATCTTCTAATCATGTACCTAGTGTGAAGCCTCTGAGCAGTTGCTTCACTGTTTTCAAAAAACAATGCTTTGTCTTTCTATTTGGGGTCAGGATTCCCCAATTACCTTTCTCTGTTTCTATAATGTCTAGTCTTCTTGGTGTAGCTTGAGGACCCAACTGTTCCTTACATAGGAATTGCTTAAGGCAATTGATGGTGTGTGTTCCAACAAGAGTGCTCCTCCCAAATGCTCTCCAGTCGACTACGCAGATGCTTAGTGGTGGATGCAAGAGTTCATTTTCAGGCAGTTCCTAGTGGGGGAGGGCAGACAGCAGCATGAGAATTGCTAGAGAATTTAGATCACATTTTGAATTTTTGTCATGCACAGCAATAAAACTGATAATTTTCCCTCCCTTCTCCTCCCCAGCTATTTACAGACTCAAATGCAAAATGAATACACAGGCAACACAGTTCTGGCCACAGTTTTCTGAAAAGTCTGGAGAAAGCCTTTTCCTTAAGAATACAGAATGGACCATAGGGACAGTGTAACTGAGTTGAGTCCCATGCTGACATAGGCAAGCCCATCTTATTAGGACAAACTGGGAGAATCAGGAACATTTAGAGGGAATGAACACAGTGTTGGAGGCTGTGAGTATTAATGCCACCGCTGCTTTACCCAAGGCTATTAATCCTACCTGCCTTAGTTTGCCCAATCATGAGAGGTGAATACTGGGTAGTTTCATGTTTATAGAACGACTTTAAAGCGTAAAACTGCCCTTTGGACATGTAATGTACAATGGAACTTTAAAATGCTCTAGTTATTGTGCCTCAGTATCCAGGTTAAGGCTTTGATATTCTTTTGACTTGAAAATGAAATTTCACCTCTGTTAATGTTGCCAAGTAGAGCAAATCAGATGGATATTTTTTTCTGATGTTGGCCTTTGTTCAGTGAAACTAATAGCTCTCATAACCCAAGAAACAGGTAATAATTAAATTACCAGTCTGTAACAGCAAGGGTTACAATGTGAAAAGGTCCAGAGATCATGAGCCAGAAATGATCGATCTTCTTAATAGACCAGTAACACTCTAGGGGAAATTCAGAGAATTGAAAGAAAATAAAGGAAACTGAGCTTTACCTTGCAAAATGGGAGATGAGGAAAAAAAGAATACTAAAAACAGCCCTGTTATTTGGCAACAAGTTCCAACCTATCAGTAAAAACCTGGTTGCAACATATTTCTTTGCCTATTTGGGACATAGCTTGAGGAACATCGCGCCTTCTTTTATCATGCATTTGTAGCAGAATTCTTTTAGAACATCTTCAAACCATTAGCTTTTCACATAAGAACTGATGTCCCATAGCCTTCACACAAGACACGGAAGAAATGATTTGACAGAAAAAGAGGGAAAATAGTAATTAGCACCTTGCCTAGCCGAAACAGAGAATGGATAGGCAAGAAGTAGTACACTGTACATACCACTTCAAACCAATCTGCAAGGACATTGAAATTGGGATTTTTCTTGTAGCTCTGGATGACAGAGGATTTCACTCCTTTCCCTGCACACTCAATGAAAACCTGGGGGCGATCTACAGAAAGAAGCTGGACTTTCTTCAGCTCTCGAACACCCCAGAACAGGACCTGTGGTGGGCAGAGAAACATCAGTTGCACAAAGTGGGCAGAGAAAGTGCAATCGTTTGCAAGCAGGCAGGAGACATTGGTTGGATGAAATTTGGGACCCCCCCAAAAAAAGCCTGGGAGATGGCCAATGCCGAACATCACCTCCAGTGAGGTCAGTTACAAGGGGAAGGCCTCCATCTCCTGCAGCCATCTTCCTGGGCTGTACTGAGAACAAGTGCAGGGAAGCAGGTCCCTCAGACTCACTCTGCCATGGGAGCAGTCCCTTCCTAGCAGGCCAGGACTGACAAGTAGCCTCTGCTGGTCTCAGGTGGAAGCACTGCCTCACTTGCCCAGCCTTAGAGAATCACTTTGATCTGAGCTTATCATGTATATTTTGGGATCCAAATGTTATTTTTACATCATTCCTATGGATTAGAATTTTAAGATTATCATCACACATAATTAAAACTTTATAGTCCAGTAACAGAGTAAAAGAAGCAGAGATTTGGAAATGGAAATACTCTAGGTAGCTCACCTCCACTCTGTACTTGCTTAAAACAGGTCGGATGTTGGCTGGGACCGGGTAAATCTGCGAAACATCTGGTGGATCCACTGGGGGAAGTCTGTCTGGATCAGAATCAGGAATCTGAAAAATTTAGCAGTCAAGGATCAGGACAGTTTTTGGAAGAATAAAAACTGTATCAGAAGTATCTGTGAATGGTGTATTGAACACCAATTTAATGCAATTTCGCAAGACACATTACAGAGCAGACAGGTGTAATGTGACTTGGACCGTGGTCTATCCTGCTGTGATGCTAATACACTTGGCAGGAAGTGTGTTCAATAGATTGGGGTTATGTACCTTGCTGAAAAAATAGTCCCTGTTGCCCCAGCAGGATGTAG
Source organism: Anser brachyrhynchus (assembly GCF_964034855.1). Taxonomy (NCBI): domain Eukaryota; kingdom Metazoa; phylum Chordata; class Aves; order Anseriformes; family Anatidae; genus Anser; species Anser brachyrhynchus. The sequence goes on along the minus strand of NC_137695.1, from coordinate 149,569,195 downwards.
TCTGCCCTACAGACATGCACGTATTGAAGCATGGTAATTTAATTTATGAAGAACAGAAAGCATGGTAATTCTATTTAATAAAAATCCTGAACAAAACTGCTTAGGAGACTTTCACAGACAAATTCTAGATCTGATTCTAGTTAAATAAGGCTGGTGAACAGACAGTATACATGAGTTAAACAGTACATTTGCCAGCCAGACATGCCAGAGCTCTTCAGCTGCATTATATTTGGGAATAGCAGTCCTGCACCACTGGATGCTGTCAGCATTTGAGAACTTGTGAATCACATCTCCAGCATCAGGGATGGATCTTCTCAGTGCAGCTACTAAAATCTTGCTGCAGGCGGCACTTATGCTCTTCATGTGTGATGGCATATAAGTCTGCCCCACGTTCAGGAGCTTACTCGGGTACACACAAGCTCCCCGTGCCAGGTGGGTGGGAGCAGAACATGCTCCACCACAGCTCCGAGGCTTCACCATCTCACTGCTCTTCGCCTCTTGTCACACTCCAGGCTCTGCTGCTGATTTGGTTCACCTTCTGTTGGAAAGCTCCCTGCTTATATTTCCCAACCCCTTCCTAATTCTCTGCAGTACATTTATGACCTTCTCATCCCATCTGCAGGGCAGATCTGAAGCCTGACCTGATTTAGTACATTTCTACATACAGCAGTTAAAGTCGGGGCCTGATGACCACTCCTACCAGAAGCTCGGGCTGTGCTAGCAGACAGCAGTAGGAACATTGACTTCACAGGTAAACTAACAACCTGCAGGAAAAGCTCCCCTTGGCTTTCTCACAAAGCACAGCACCTAAAGTGCACTGCACATACAGTTCTGGGAAAAAGAAACACACCTTCTGGAGAGCTTCATCGTTCCCGAGCTAACTTGTCACTGCTGCAAGGTGAAGCATTGAGAGACAGCTCTCAACGGACCTGTAAACTTGAACTCTTCCACTTCTTTTAACTAGGCCATCTGCCCATACAGCTGTGTACTGTTGTGTGGGAGTTTCATTAGCATTAGGGAGAAGGGATTTGTTCCGAGGATTTTGTAGGCGTATGAGGAGATGGGTGGAAAACGTGTCTTCTAGCATAGCACCTGCAGCATATGCTAGTAATAACATAATTAACAGCAATAAATCACAGGAACATGTTTATGGCCCCTTATCAGTAAGAATCTGAAGCAATTCTTTGAATAGACTTCGTGGAACTTAAGGCCAGAAATTTAGGTCTAGTTTTCAGTGTATGTGGTTTCTATCAGCCACCTCTGTGATGCTGTTTAAAAAGCCAAACAGAAACACATAACTTTGTGAAAGATACCAGCCTGTCTAAAAAGCCAGTTGTTTGGATTTAATTATATTCACTTCACATTTTCTCCCTTTGTATTAATTGACATTAGACACTCCAAAAATGTACCCCCATAATAGATTAACTAGTACTATGAAAGAACTTTAACTAGTAATATAAAAGAGTAAATGGATAAGAGGCAAAGACCATCTGAACCAGATCACATACAAGATATCACATCCCCACATATAATTTCACTCTCATGGTACCCAATTTTATTGTGCTATCTGACTTCAGGACTGATGACAGATGACCAAGAAAAGTATGTTCATCTGCAGGCTACAGTGACTTTTGAAAATAATTTCTAAACTGCTCCACTAGCTATGAGAAAAGCTTTATTGCCCAAAGACACAACTTAGGAGAGGAAGACTCCAGAGATCATCTAGTTCAACCCCCCTGCTCAAGTAGGGTCACCTGGAACGTGTTACACAGGAAATGTTACACATGTCCTGCAATGTATTGGAGTTTTCCAAGAGTTAACAACTTCTAGTGAAATAGAGTGTTTCTGTATTACACCATGAAATTCCACTAATTTCAGTGGAATTAGCTTGGTGTAACTCAGCAAGGATTTTGCTTCGTGGCCACAGTGAAACTACACAGAAAAAGAGGTGAAGAATGATCTAACACAATTAAACAAAAGCACAGGAGAATACCTACAAGGTATATTTTCAGAGGGACTTTTCTCTTTTGATTAAAAAAAAAAAAAAAAAAAGAGAGAGAAGTAAATCTTGAGCCCACCTTGAGCAAAATCAAGACTTCTAGTATCCATTAATCTATATTATTTTAGTCTAATATTTTTCTAAATTCCAGGATACTGCATTATAAGAACTGGGTTAGATCTCTAGCACTGACCCAGCATAACAGCATTCATTTTGAGAAAGGAGTGCTCACTTTTCACACCCTGCTTCTTCAACTGAACCAAACGGTACCTGCAGCTCAGAGTTATTGAGCACAGTTTGTCACAGGAAGGGTTATGGGCTTGGAAGAAGAGAATGAATTAATTAGTCATTAGAGGTATTCATTTCCACCCTCAGAAATTCCCTATTATTGGAAGGAACCACTGGCACAACAGCTCTGGAAGTGCTTTGAAACCTTGCAGATGTTTATATGCATTTTTTCATGAAAATTTCTTTCATGTCCACATTGCTAATATCTGCCATGTGAGATGCTCTAGAGTGTTGTCACTGTAAAGAATAACATACAGTATGAACAGGATGAACAGGAGGACTACAGGGTCTTTACTTACAATTCTTTTCAACTCTCTGGAGAAGTCTTAGGGGTATATTTGAATATATCCCAATAGTGGTGCTGCTTCCCTAGTCCCATAAGACAGCAAAACAAAACACACTGCTCCCTTTGTTCACAAAGATTTCAATAAAAAAGAGGGAAAATTATGGCTAAGGTAGTAGACTCTACCCCTAGGTATCCACCCTAATGAGGTCCCCTATGTGTCCCCACGGTTTCATATTGCAGGGTTTCATCAAAAACATAATTAGCCTATCATGCTTAAAAGCTTATTTTATCCTGGGAATAACTGTAAAATGTGTCACAGAGCTCAACATTTTTACCAGTTCTGATTTCAGAATAAATTGTCATAGTTTTTTAGTGCAGAGAAGTTTCCTACAAGTGGTGGCTCTGCAAATACTGCTGGGGCCTGAAAGCCCAGACACCTTACACTCTACTCATGCATCTGCTCAGCTAGCCCCAGAGGTATGCCAAATTTGCCTTTTGTCTCTCAGTGGAAAACCAGTGTAATATTTCTCCTAATACATTACGGGTATCTAAAACCGGGTTTTCCTTATCCAATTAATGTTATTCACAGCTCTCTTCTTCTAAGGGACAGAGAAATATTGAGAGATTTTTGAAGTTGTTTAAGTCCAAAGAGTAGGTCATTGCAACGGCGATGGTAGTTTCATCACTGTTTCTTAAACCAGAGCCCAATTTAGAGCAGGGTAAGTAAACGGTAAATGACACACAGAGCATGTGAGACTTTTGCTGTTGTTTGCACATCAGCAGTGTCCCCTCTTCCCCTGGTATGATGGTGACTAGGAATGACACAGACTGCATGGGGACTAAGAGGTACAACAGCAGAATAATCCTGCTCCAGTTGCAGTTCACACTAATTCCCATGGTGTAAAAAAGTAATGGTCCAGAAGGTCTAGTTTACCTCCAAAAGCTCAAATGCAGCAAGAAGATCTCCTCCAGAAAGATTTCCACAATACACTGGGTGGTAAGAGAGTTTAGGTGGTTCATATTTTTGGTCAGCAAGCCTCACCACAGGGGCAGCCACTGTAGACCCAATATATTCTGCTTTACCCTAAATAAAGGAGAACACAGGTGTGGAATGCATATGAAGTCAAGATGATGCAAAGCCTAGAATATTTGTGGAAAAACAAACAAACAAATAAACAAAAAGCCCACCCTTTTCCTGAAGTAAACAGCAAAGAAAAATGCAAGGCCAGAGATAAACCCATGTCTCCACAGAGATACAATATTTACAGTTGTATGCAAGGAAGGTGGGGGAGAAGATGCTTCTAAGTCAGTCTTTGGGGACAGTATTCACTTGGGAAAAACAGGGCCACAGCTTTGCAAGGACAAAAGGTTAAGTCTCAGGGCTGATTTCAGACATTAAACTGCAAATCGTTGTAGCACTGAGCTCCATTCATCAAGGTTATCCATGTTGCTTGACAATTTTCCTTTTAATGCCTACTCAGTGACAGAGCTTTGCCTTTACACTGACAGAAAGATGCAACAGCCTTTACTAAGAAGGATTTCAAGTTTACCACTGCATCATCATCATACAGCTCGATGACAATCTCTGGGGGAAACTGAGCGATTTCCTGTCCATCCCCATGAAGCACAATGCCGTTGAAGAGCAGCATCTGGTTCCAGGTGGGGGACAACGTCTGAGAAATGATCTAATGAAAGAAAGGAAATGTTTAATATACTATAAATTGCTTGATTGGGAGTGCTTCATCAGGAAGTGTGGATGTGCTGGTGACATCCCAAATGATGCCTTGCTTGTGTCCAAGGTTTCAGAACTCTAAGCCCCACTAAGACAGTTGTAGAAGGCTCAAAACCTCTGAAAATCAGTTTTCATGTTATGGGTAAAAGTTCCCCTTTCTCTTTATAGGCACCATCAATGCCCACAGACAACCATTTGCCTCCAAAAATATCTGAGGGAGATGTGTATTGGGTTTACGTGGCAAGGTTTTGGTAGCAGTGGGCTGCAGGGGTGGCCTCTGTGAGCAGAGCCCAGCAGCTGCCCCATGTTAGATAAGAGCCAGCTCTGGCCTCCTCCAAAGGGACCTGCTGCTGGCCAGAGCTGAGCCAATAAGTGATGTTTGTGCCTCTGGGAGAGCAGACTTCAGAAATGGAAAAAAAAACTGCTGCACAACAGCAGCTGAGAGAGAGAGGAGTGAGAATCAGCCCTGCAACCCCCAAGGTGAGTGCAGCAGGAGGGCAGGAGGTGCTCCAGGCACACAGCAGCAGTTCCCCTGCGGCCTGTGGAGAGGCCCCTGGTGGAGCAGGCTGTCCCCCTGCAGCCCACGGGTCCCACACGGAGCAGATCTCCACGCTGCAGCCCGTGGAGGAGCCCCCGGTGGAGCAGGTGGATGTGGCCTGGAGGAGGCTGCGGCCCATGGAGAGCCCCCGCAGGAGCAGGCCCCGGGCCGGAGCTGCAGCCCGTGGAGAGGAGCCCACGCAGGAGCAGGGGGCCTGGGGGGAGCTGCCGCCCGTGGGGGACCCGTGCTGGAGCAGTTTGCTCCTGGGGGATGGACCCCGTGGGACGGAGCCGTGTGGGAGCAGTTGTTGAAGAGTTGCTGCCTGTGGGCAGCCCCTGTAGAATCAGTTTGGCAGGGGCAGAGTGACCATGAAAGAGCGGCAGAGACAAAGTGCTATAAACTGACCGCAGCCCCCATTCCCCGTTCCCCTGTGCCGCTCGGGGGGAGGAGGTGGAAGAGGGTGAGTGTGGAGAAGGTGTTTTGAGTTTTTTTGGTTTCTCGCTATTCTAGTCTGTTAGTAATAGGTAACAAATTTTATTAATCTCCCTATGTTGAGTCTGTTTTGCCTGTGACGATAATTGTTGAGTGATCTCCTTGTCCTTATATCAACCCTTGAGCCCTTTCCATCATATTTTCTCCCCCTTTCCCTTTTAGGAGGGGGAGTGAAAGAGCGGTTGTGGTGGAGTTCAGCTGCCCAGCTGGGTAAAACTACCACAAGATGTGGGACCACTTGCTATGGGCACATTTTTGCAGTGTGCGAAGGGGTGCAAAAGGTCTCACACCTCTGCTTTCTGCTTATTTCAGCTTTGCCATTCTAAAGCGATCCTTGAGAATTGAATTATGCTGCAAAGAGCCGTGCTGACTCGCATGGCTACAGAAGTTATATAAAGGTGGTCTTCACTCGTTGCTCAGTCATTGCACTCAGCCTATAAGGAAAGAGAAACGTAGGGTTCATCCTCACAACACGCGATGAAAATGGCCCAAACTGAAAATATATAGAAAAATAAGTAGAGAAAGGTAATTCGCTTGCTGCAAAGGCCCAGAAGCCCCAGAGAATATAATGTCTGAAAGAGCTAGAATAAACAAGTATTACTGCACCTCATGTTGAGTAGTAGGCTACACCAACACTTTTGCTTTGCTTGCAGTGGACTGTCAGGAGTTGCCTTTTAACAGCAGGTGGCCAACTTTTTGTGCTAGGCACCTCCTTGCAAAAACAATATTTTTCCTTTTCATGGCTTAATTCAACAAAAAACACCCAACCAAACTGTGTTTCCATTTACTTCAAGGGATTTTGCAACTTACCTTTGTGGTCTGGCAGTATGATGTGAAAGTAACTTTTGCAAAAGGATCGGAAAGTCCAGTGCTGTCAGCTGCAATGAGCCCCCTTGCCTGATACATGTGGGCTCTCAGCTGGAAGAGGTGCGTGGCTACATCATTGCAAAGAAAACAGTAATGTCAGACTCACAGAAATGATGCAGCACACGGACAGGAGGGGAAGATCCACCACCTGCCGTCCAACTGAGATCTGACAAAGGGAACTGTTGCTAGTGCTGTCTCACTAACGAAACACCTGAAACACTCAGAAGTTTGTGTAAGATTTCTGGATTCACTTAAAATTGATGTCCTTACTGTAAGGTTGTTAACTGGCAGTTTTTATCTCTCCTCAGCACAAGGAGACAGACCCATGGCACAGGGAAGTGAAAGTGTAAGAAAACAGGTGCTTCCTGTCCATGACACCCGCAAAGTGGCAGCAGCAGGATTGAGGACTTGACAACAAAATGAACTTTTGCTAATCAAAATTTGCTGAGTTGTGATTCTCTTATAGCAACTACTTTAAACAGAGGTCTTGCAACCCTCTGAATTAGAGCTTTTGGGGCTGCCTGGCTCTTACAAGCCCTCTTACATTGCTACTATGGAGAAGAAACAGTGCCTTACTTTTATACCGCAGGCAGGCAGGTGAGGGCACCACGCTGTGCTCTGAGCTGGTGTTGGATGGTATTTCAGTTTCATACCCTACAGGCAAATTCTCCATGATGCTGCGGGCATAGCTGGCAGGTCCAAGCCATAGGTAAATGTCCACCTTTGCCTGCACAGTCCAGCCCAATGGGCGCTTGCCTGGTAGCTGAAGAAAAAAAAAATCCGCCCATTACCAACAAGCTCTAGAAAGAGGGCTGGCTGGATGCTGAGTCCTGTGAAAGCAGAGTAAACTACAAAAATAAAGGAGCATTCACTGAACTGATACACCAACATCTCCACAGTGGGTGGCCCTGGGACCCAATCAGCACAAGAAAATTCTGTGATTCTTAGGGAGGAGATAAGTAGTTGGTTGAAAGTCTGCATAAATGGCATAGTGTTTGTGCAGACTAACTGATAGCTGTAAGCATGCCAGTGCTAGCTGATATCCTACTTTTCCTAGACTTCAGCCCACTTCACATTTCATGCAGTTTTGCTGGTCTCCAATAGCTAGTCCCATGTACTCCTAAAAATATTACCTCATCAGGTAGGTCAGAAAACATATTCCAGTATAAAACGTTACTGGTCTTGACAAACAATACAAATATTTCCTTATTCTCCTCTCCCACTACATCTAGTTCCACTTAGCTCAGTGTTTAGTTACCTGTTCATAAGGTAATTCTTGATATTGTAGGGCCTGCAGGATGAATTATGTTTGTTTAGTTGGTTTGTTTGTTTATGCAGGCAGATAGCACTGTGCTTAACAAATACCTATGGCAACTATCAGAAGCTCAGATATTTCTGTCCACTCTTTAGCTATGCTTTACGGGAGTGCTCCCAGCCGCTCCAGGTGAAAAACCACTAAAAAGTCATTAAAAGACATTGCTATTGCCTGGTGTGTTCAGACTTTTCTTTCTGGCCATAGTAACAATTCCACTGCATAATATTCCACTGCTGGTCACTCTGCCTTTGTAGGCATATAATATTCACTAAGATGTTCCTTCAAGATGAATAACCCCAGAACAATATTTTAGATAAATATTGCACAAACCTAGGCACATTTTAAATAGCAAACATAGTCAGTTGCTATGTTAGCTCTGAATATCTATGTTCCTTTGCTATCTGAGTTGCATGCATGCTGAGCTCTTACCAGTCTCCTCCCAGTCTTCCATGTGCTGCTGCATTCTGACGTCTTTGCCAGCAAAGAGGCTGCACCTCTGCTATCTGTTTAGTTATACAGCTATAGATAAACAATGCTATAAACTTGCTCTAACAAGTCGTAGAGGAATGAATCACTCAGGCACCAAAAGCCTGGCAATAATACAGTACTTCAAGAAGGAAAGGCATAAATAGGAGAAGTAAGCATTACCAGATGGCATATATAAACATGTACACATTTTTAGTACATGACAAAGATAAATTTGTAAAATACAATCCCTGTGTGAAACTTGAATACCAAGGGCTCCTCAGTCATTACCTGTGTTCACAGAATGCCCCAAACTTACTTTCAGGAAATGGGTTTTAATCTTCCCACAGTCCTTGCCTCTCTGCTCTTCCTCTGGGGAATAGAGTATGTGTTTTGCCGGGACTCTTGCATATGCAACTCTCTTGTTGTTGCTGAGCATCCAGATGAACACATCGGGCACTGTATTCTGCGGCTTTAAACAACAAGGAATACCGAACTAAAACTGGATTCTTTCTGTAAGCCACCACCGTATTTTTTTTGTTAAAACAGCCTACCAAGAGCTGATTCCCCACCTCTCTTGTGAAGTGGCAGATATATACCCTGAATAAAAGAGGCTGTCACTTCATGTTTTGCAATCCAAACTTCCATTCCCAAGCACAGACGAAAGTAAAGAGCTTTGTGCTGTGATTAAGGAGCACCCACTCTGCAGATCATTTCAGGGGAAATTACAACTAAAAATCCAGGTATGACCATCTCAGGAAGCCACTTACCCACAAACTGTGTAAGCTGAAAGTATCCACCATGGAAATGTTACCAACTTCACCTTTACAAGAAAAACAAAAAGGACCAGGGCCAAACTCAAGCACTGGTATCCCATCATCTATTCTGCTCGTGATGTTGCTCCATGGAGCCTTGCCCTGCCCTGAAGAGCATTTCCCCAAGCAAAGCCTAAGGATGGTTCAAAGCAAAAAACAGCCCAAAGACTGTTCTCAGGTGGCACTAGGAGTCCAGAAGGCACTAGGTTTTGAGAAGGGAGACGATTTGGCTGTAAGATGCAAACCATGCCAGTCTGTGGCACTCACTCCCTGAGCCCAGGAATATCCATAGCCCTGTTTGGTTTGCTAGCACAGTTTGCAGAAAGAGAACACTTGACTGGCTGGATTTTGGCCTGACCAAATACAGTTATTCTTCTGTTATTCTCAGGCTTAATAGTATGTCTAAACAGTGTCTGCACAGTCAAGTATAATAAAGAGATCCCTGAGCTCATACTAGTCCAAATCACTATGCCCATACAAGCAAGGACATGAATTCAGATCAGAAAGCAGGCTGTCTCCAAACCACCAGGGCAGGACTTTTTTTTTAAACAACAACAACAACCAACACTCTGTACCACATCCACTCCATACCACTAAGCCCACTGTTTCCTACCCTAGTGTGTTAACAGCTCCATGAACTGCAAAACAATTGGGGCCAGATATCCAAAGGAGAACCCTGGATAACCAAGTCAGGACTTATTATTCACACTGCATTATGAAAATCAAATTGTGAATTTATCTGAATTTCTGTATGGATTACCTCATCAATCAAGAATCGAATTTTATCTATAAATATCTGAGTCTCACGTATCATTTCATCCAGTGACATCTTTTTCTGCTGCTGAACAATTCCCTTGGCATCATTGGACAATGCTTCCTGCAATCAGGAAAGACAACGTATATTTCGTATGCATTATCAAGTAGCTTGAACTGGACACAGAAGACAGTAAGAGTCTTACATGCAAGTTAAAAAAAAAAAAAAAAAGAGAAACAACAGAAAGAGATTAACTCTTTTGAGCTGAAAAACAGAATTGTGAATGTTCCCCACCTTCTCCACCTTCTCTCTTATCTGTATGTGTACTGTATGTATGGAAGTCTCAGGAAACACATGATTGCCAGCTGGAAATATAATGCTTTGATCCTGAAAGAAGGTACCACCTAATTCTGTGCTACAAACCATAAATAAAACTAATGAACATTTTGATGAGCTGCACACTTTTTTAATTTTTTCTCACTGCTTCCCGTTAGGAGGTGAATAAAGTCTCACTGCCCACTGAGGAGGTAGGTGCTTAAACCCAACTGAATCCTACGGTGCATCCTCTATCCTGGCTTTCCTCACTGGGAACAGGTCTCCTATCTACTTTTAAACCCCAGCAATGTAGGATTTCAAAGCTTGCTTTATATACAATAGGAAGAAAAAAATGTTTTTAAGGAGTGACTCATCTGGCCTATTTTATATATCTACTTTGCCAAAAGATGGTCATAAACACCTCCTCATAGATAATAGACAGACAATCTTTAAAAAAAAAAAAGTGCAAGTGATTCTTGTGGTTTGTTCAGCCTAATCCAGATGCTGTCTTATACTAACAGACCTCTAGCACTTGAGGGAGGGTAAACGTAAAGGAAACTTTAAAATGCAGAAATGAAGAATAAAAACAAACTAGAATACGTGAGACCACACTGATTCTGGTGTCTGCTTCTAAGTGTCCAGGAATATCAAATGCCAGACTCTACTAGCGTCGAAGTTCAGCCCCACCACAATAATTAAATTGCAATGTTAATTGTGTATTATTCTACTGAACAGCAATGTTAACTGGGTATTATTCTACGGTACTCAGCATCATCCCATTTTAAGACGCATGGAAAAGAAAAATTGGCTCATTATTATTATGTCTTATTTTTATTTCAAAGCAGTATGTTCTGAATGATTTCAGGATATCTTACAACTCTTTATTAAGCAAAGCAGGCTTTATCAAAAAAAAAAGTGCTCATGGATAATATATTCATATTAATTATAAAGCATTCCACTGTGGTTGAAATCAAATATAAATTAACATGTATACAACCCGTGTGCTTTCAGTTAAGATCATTGCATCAATGCTTAAAGAAAAAATATGCATACCAGTTCTTGCCTGAACAGCAGGAGTCTTTTTTTGTCCAAAGTAGTGTAGTTCAACCCTTTGGGCTTCTTTTCAGCAATGGCAATGAAGGCCCTAGGACACAACAATAACAGGTTTTTTGAATGTATGTTTGTTTGGTATGGTTTGGTTTTTATGCGTGTTACTAAAATACATTGAAATGAAATGCTCCCTGCCTGCTATAGTACATGAACCAGAAGACAGGCTGAAATTCTCTGTCTAAAATAAATACTGAGCACCCATAGGAGTCAAAGAATAGAGTCCAGAATCTCTGGACCATACTTCATAAAAATAGGATTAATAAGTTAGGGTTTATATCTATTTTGAGCCAAATCATGTTGTCTGACAGGGAGCCCATTGGAGCATTTATCCCAGCATGTGGAATCCTTTGCTTTATGTTGACCTTGCATATTTCTACAGTATGCCTATCACACACTGTATTAAACCCTATTTATTTCCACATGTTCTATTCTTAGAGTCCAGAAAGCCAAAACAATATGGAAATGATTGGCAGCAGTCTCCTGTCAATATTGAATGTTGAAAGTAGCAATAAAATATTTTCTTTGTGTAAATAGAAACTGCAATTTGGGAAGCCCTTTGTTTTTATAGCAAAATAAATACATCCCAGTAAGTTTACTGTACATTTTATTATTATTTTTATCACCAGTTTCCTTGTCTAGTCTTGAATTTGTGGCCAACATATAAAGTTGATTTTCTGTATTCCTTTAGTAAACGTAGTTACCTGCTCTGATTGATAAAATCACTTAGGGTCGTCCTCATTTTCTCCTCAGATTCAATTTCTGAAACCTTGATCAAATCCTTTACTTGCTCTAATGATTCCTCCTAAGAAAAACACATGAAAAAGCTATTATGCAAAGAAGGGTTCTTTGTCATACTGCCGGTGCTGTAATGCCATTATTCACCATATGACTAGCAAGAATGAGGCAGGTGAGTTTGCAACGTGACAAAACAGGACCTTTGATATACCACTAAGCTTGATGTGCGCAGAGAAGACTCCAGCAGCATGAACGTCTTTCCAACACATTTCTATTGCTTGGAGCTGCTTTGTTTCCTCAATTTGGTGAAGACCAGTCAGAGGAAACATTCTCCACTAGCTGGGAGGAAAAGCTATATAATTCTCCTTGGTTTTGTTTGCAGTCCCACTGCTTACATTTAGCAAGCTGCTGGAGTTAACTTCTCAAACCCCAGCATGCACAGGAGGCCTAGCCCAACACCTACAGTCACCATTGAGAACTGGAGTCTGTCCTCAGGAGCTAAGATAAAGGGCTGAATGGTAAGAAATAAATCTGGGTGAAACTGTGGGGACCTGTTCTGGGGAACCTTACCTCTCACTGCCACGATCTGCTGAATGCCAGAGCCTGGGAGTATGGTTGCCACTTACCAGGTGGTCTGCCATTTTCTCAAGAGTGTTGGAGGAGTACAAACGAAAGGTCTGGTTGCCCCAGTAGCTCTTGACACAGATGCAGGGCTTCCTGTCATCGTACGGCAGGTACTGATAGTTCCTAGGAAAACAAAGTGCAGAGCAGATCGTAAAAGTAAGAAAAGAGTTCAGGGGGAGGCAATGGAAAGAAAAGATGTTTGGTGCTCTCTCACAGTACAGAAACCAAAGACACCACAGAATGTGTTCATATGTGCTGCCCAGTGAATACATGGGAAGAAAAAACAGAAGCATCACTTACTTACAAGATCATTTGCTTTCTCTGAGAACCCTGAAAAGTCTTGAAGCCAGTGGATCTAATTCCAATGTTTTTCAGGGTAGAAGAAAAGCTACGCAAAGAGGCATGCCGAGAAGCTCTGAAATATTGTGTTAATGATGGGAAGCAATAGGAGTACAACGTATAGCAGAAAAATGAGCAAAGATTAAAACCTGACCACCTCCTTAAGAGCAATGGCTTTGTGCACGGCACTGCCTGGCAGGACAGAGTCTCACTGACACTTTCATTTCATGGGACTTTTTTTGAAAACAGTGGCTAGTAGACATTGACATGTCTTGGCAGAAACTGATCTACAGGACCCTGCTTAGTAAAAGTGACACCTAACTCATAACAACTCAGCAATAAAATGCGTCTGCTGCTCTCTCATTTCCCACTTTCTATCTCAGGGCCAAGTTGTCATATTGACTTTTTGCAGAGCTACTTTCTTCTGGTGTTTACTGAAAGAGGGTCTTGTACTGAAAAAATGAGCAAGACACAAGCACAACCAGAGGCTCTGCAAACTTTAATGCACACTTGGCACAGAGCCTGGTGGTTTCATCAGAGTTGTGGCAGCCACGACATAAAAAGCACGTATCTGATGAGCACCTGATGTCCTCCCTTTATATAATACTACAGTGCTATGATACACCGCACTTAGCCATACCGGATTTAACACTAGAAGCTGCATCATTTCAGCTAGTAACAGCAGGACGGTGGAGAGCTTTTTAATGGAAACCAAGCTCTATAAACTGCTTTACATTCTTCTGGGAATGGCTCCAACCCAATGCCACGAATAAATGCTCTGCAGCTCAGAGCTCTCTTCTGGTGTGTACTCATCTTGTGACTGTTCAGTACTTCTCCACTGAAACTGATTCTCCAGATAATAAAGAATAAAAGTTCTTGAGCCTCCTACTCTTCGCAGTGTCCCACAGCTGGAAGAAAAAATGGTTGCATTTTCCATCTCTCCTCTGTGAGAGGCTGTGGTACATAAGCTCCGGCACCTGGAGCACCTCCTGCCCTCCTGCTGCACTCACCTTGGGGGCTGCAGGGCTGCTTCTTACTCCTCACTCTCCCAGCTGCTGTTGTGCAGCAGGTTTTTGTTGTTGTTTTGTTTTGTTTTTTCAGTTTTTTGAATCTGCTCTCACAGAGATGCAAACAGCATCACTTACAGGCTCAGCACTAGCCAGCAGCAGGTCCCTTTTGGAGCAGCTGGAGCTCTCTTTGATCTGACATGGGGCAGCTGCTGGGCTCCTCCTGCAGCCCCCCACTACCACGTCCTTGTCACATAAACTCAGTACACCCTAATAGGTTTTTATAAGAGTTTTTCTGTTCAAAAACAGATTAAGATCATTCGATTGTCCTATGGAATATCAAAAGACAAACAGAATTTCCAATATACTTGCTCCTCAATAACCTACAGCAAGTTGAGCATTACACATCAAACTTGGTGAGCAGCAGAGCTATACAGGTCTTGGACAGTCAAAAATTTGGTGCTTTCATAAGAGGGAGGAACAATTCAACTATCTCTCAATGCCAGAACTTCTTGACCTGAAATTCACAGAGCTCATGAGTTCTTTCATGGGATTTGCTAAGAAAATTATATGGCCATGAAATAACTCAAACGGAAGACTGAGCTCTGAAGTTTATTACTCCTTCTATGAGAATTTTGGGGAACCACTTTTTCCATGTTAGCTTATCCATGCCATACATTTTGATATAAACGTGGAAAATTCCTGGCAATTTCATGGTGTCCACATTAGAGGTCTCATTTGTCTGCATGCTCTTTTAATTAGCTAGTGGTTTAATCTCCAAAATGGACTCTTGTTATTGTTTTCTGCTGTTCATTTATGATTCAAAACCACCGAGTTTATTTAAAATATTGGTATCCCATTAAGTACTGATTAATACTGAATATAACCAGCAATGAGACCGGTGAGATTCCAATATGAGGTGACCGTACTAAAGTCACTATTTGGTATCTGTGGCTGGCCAAACTGTTTTAGATAGCACAAGAGGGAAAAAAGAAAAGGTGCAGCATTTTACATAAATTTGAGGAACAGGGACACATAATGAGAGCAAACTTGGCTAATATTGGAGAGAGTCAAGAAGTAAATAGTAGATTTGAAGAATGATTCATTCTTTTACAACAGTTCTTTAAATCTGAATTTCTGTTAAGGGAAAAACTGAAAATCTCAAAGTCTCTCATGGAGGATAATAACCTAGCATGTACCCAAAATGCAATCCTGGTAATGAGGAGAGGCAACTGTCTTTCTGATAAATATTGTTTTTCCCCTTTTACTTATTTATTAGCTATAGAAAAAAGAAATCTGCTATGGTATTTTCATTTTTTTCCACTGCCTCTTATTTAATCTGGCTGAACCTCCAATTGCAGGAAAGGATGAAAGTACTTCTTAACTTTATGAAGGCCCAGAAACCAAACAGATACAGGTTCAAATTTCTCACCTGGCCCTTATATCTGTAAAATGCTTGGCAATGCCTGGCCTTCTACAGAAAGAGATACCATCTAGTCTTGGCACTTGGCTATATTAGGGATTGTTCTACCCAACAAAGCAACAAAGAAAATATTTATTTTTATTGGTATCTTTGAAATGAAATAAACCTTTACACTTTGTTTATAAGCAAGGTCATTTAGAAGCCTTCTGCATGTATTCATTCATTGCTCCATCGTTTATTTTAAGAGGACTATTTCCTCCTACTTTTGTTACTACTTGCTTTTCAAGTCTACATCTATAATTATTAGCTCTGGAAAGTGTTCAGGGAAACCGTCTCTGTCTTGGCCAGATGTTTTTTTGATGTGTTATTCTGCTTCTGGAGCTGATCACTGGATGGATGCTACTTGTGATCAGGGTATAGGACCCTCAACCAGGGACAGCACTGAAGGAGTTTTACTCTTTCTTACAGCTTTCCAAATGATAATCAGCATACGACAGCCCTTTTAAAAACATCAGAACAAGAAGTTCAAGAGCCCATGAAGCCAAAATCAGAAGATAGTGAAAAATGGCATGTAGCCCATCCACTTCAGTGGAGGCTGGAAAATTTACTGTTATGAAAGATGTGATTGCAGATCCACAACATCCACTTTTGAAAGCCTTAAATCCACACAATTGGTTTAATGCTGCCAGGGTTAATTAATGAGTCCCACAGGATTATAAAATAGTAACCAGAGTTGTGCATGATGAGGCGTTAAAACATGGATCCTCACCTGTTCCCACCTGTGATTAGTGGCTTCTCAGGGTGTGTGGTGGATATCAAGGGTACCCCGAGGTCATGAGAAATTTCATCCTCCTTCTCATGCAGCAGACTTTCTTCCACTTCTCCACCACGTGCCTTCTTTTTCCCTCCAGCTCCCACTGACACTCCATCAGTAACTCTACCAAAGTTACCTAGAGACACGGGATTACAAGTGAAGAGATGGCTGCCTTGGAGGTGGTAAATTGGAATGAGGTTTTAAAAAGAGGAAGAATATTCAAAGTAAAAAATCTTTGTCCCCCGCCCCCCCCCATGTTCATTAGTTGTTCTGGCCATTCCCCAGCATATAAAGGTCCTAATAATTTAAGTCTATCACAATGTCTTTTCAGACTCCAAGACAGGGCTTTCTTGCCAGCCCTACCTATTAGGTACCTAGGGTATCACAGAGTGGTGTGATTTTCTGTTTGCTGGACCCTAGGAAAACAAAAGGAACTTCTGCTTTTGATAAAGAAATTCAGAAGCAAAACCAATACTGTTGCTGATATTTCTAGACCCAGGAGCCTCTATGTGTGTTTGATTTAAATAGCAACTGTATGCCTTCTTTACAACATGTGTATGATCATCACAAAGTCTGATCTCAGAAGTGCTAAAGCTCATTTTCAGCCAAGAAAATTTTGCGAAGTAGGGTTGCAGAGGGACCTTCAGCAATAACAATACTTGGAGGCCCCAACTTCATGCCTGAATCCACACAACTCTGCTAACAATACAGCCATCTTCTCTGGTACGATTTTGCCTTAAAGGGCAGTTATCAGCACTGGGGAAGAGATGCATCCATCAGAGTGGTAATTACAGATTTTATAAGAGACAGATAGAAAACATTCACTGCCGGAAAAGGGTGTGCTGAGTCACCCCATACAACATCACAATCTAGATTTTAGGTTCCTCTCATCATGTAAATAATGGATATTTGCCAAATGTGGATCTGAATTTCAACTGCACAGATAACTGACAGATGTTCAGGTCCAGAATTCAGAGCCAGACTCATCTTTAGTATTAACTCCAACAAGACTCAGTATCATTTCTTGCCCAACTATGTACATGAGTTTCTTGTTATTCCTAGCTCTGCTTCCTGCTGAGTTTCAGCATGAATCAATATCACTCATTGATTTCTCTGTTTGTCAGAGTAACTCTCCCTGCACACATACCCTTACAAATGAGTGTACCAACTTATGTAAGCACTAAGATGGCAAGTGTCAGGGTGTTACTCTGCTTTTGGACTCCAACACAGACATAAGCGTACCCCTGCAAGGGAAATAAGACCATTTCTGGCTTCTCTCTCTCAGGGGAAATTTCTTCTGGTTTGAAAATATCCAGTCAACATTCATGAAAATGTCTTATTTTTTCTTTAGTCTGCTCCTGGGGACAATTCAACTCCAAAATGAGGATGCTGCTCATGCAGTACTGCCCTGCTTTACCCAGAAAGCGAACAGGACTTATCAGGAGGATCTCACAGGGCGAGCTGGTGCATTCATTTTGAGGCTTGGCTATACAATAACACCTGTGCCACACTCACAAACCCACACGTAGGTCAGCAGGGTTGGCCAAGAGGGTCCACACAGACCCTCCCTGCAAAGAGGCTCCATCACAGCCAGGGACAAGTTGCAACAAGCACTACAGAATGAGTGCCATCCTGAGATAAACCTTTTCAGTTGGATCTCCCAGGAGATTTGGAGGCTAAATACTGGGTGAGTCGCTGTGTATTGAGTGGGAGGATTTGTATTAATACAGAGCACCTGGGAGTAGAGACAGCTAAGTGACTGGAGTAAGCATGATGCTACCCAGGGAAATGATGATCAGAGTTTAATACAAACCTGTAATCCCTGCTCTGAAGGTGATGCCTGAACCCTGAGACAGAGCTGTCAATAGCACATAGTGTCCACTTGCAGTCAAGACCTCCTCTCTGCTTTGGGGATGAGCTTAACACACTTACCAACGGAAACCTCAAATGTGATTGGCTTGTCCCCAACCTTTCTATCAATCATTGTGGCTTCAAAAAATGTCCCAAAGAGGAGGAAATCCTCAATTTTCTCTTCATAGATCTATTGGAGAAGAAGGAGGCAGAAAAAAAAAAAAGACATTTATTTTGTCTTCTCCTTTCTTTTATAGCACAGAGCCTTTACAAGTCTCTAGTAGCTGTGTTACTGTTGTATATCTATCAGTCTGAGGTGCTCAGTGAGACAATATGTAGGGAGAAGTAATATCAGTCTAACAATCTGCTCTGATTGGAAAAAGAAAAAGAAAAAGAAAAAGAAAAAAGATAAAAAAAGAAAAAGAAAAAGAAAAAAGAAAAAGAAAAGAAAAAGAAAAAGAAAAAGAAAAAGAAAAAGAAAAAGAAAAAGAAAAAGAAAAAGAAAAAGAAAAAGAAAAAGAAAAAAAGAAAAAGAAAAAGAAAAAGAAAAAGAAAAAGAAAAAGAAAAAGAAAAAGAAAAAGAAAAAGAAAAAGAAAAAGAAAAAGAAAAAGAAAAAGAAAAAGAAAAAGAAAAAGAAAAAGAAAAAGAAAATCTGTATGACTTTGGTCTTATCAATAGTGTCCAGCTCTGTCAGATGGTCACATAAAAGTCATCACCTCTCGCTTCATACTCCACCTCACCAGTAGTCCATATTAAATGGTTTCAGTATATCCACATATTCTTATACCATCATTCAACCTACGGCAGTTCAAGGGCTTGAGTGCAACAGCAACAACATGTCACTATCCTGAGAGAAGTTATTTTGCAGTAAGTGTAGCATTTTCATTGTGATAGTAAATGCTACCACACTAATGCATCCAGGCAAGGGAGTGCTTGTCCAGCTCTACTTCCCCAGGGACGACTGCAACCTACTGCCCTTGTGTTTGTACTGTCAAGACATTGGCCTTGCTCAGGGATGCTCAGTGAGACCAGTAAGACTCTAAGATTTCTGGCATCCACATTTTATTAGATGCCAGCCCTGTGCAAAAGCCTACTGAAACCAAGCAGCCATTGATTTTTTTTTTATTCTTCTGTGCTTTAAACCACAGGCACAAAGGCGGGCTCTCCGTGTGTGGGGAGCAGTCCTTTGCTGTTTACCTTCCCTGGCATCACAGCACAGGAACTGGTAACCCTGTTTGCAGCTTTTCACAGACAGTGGAAGCACAGGAACCAAGCAGTCTCAACACAGAAGCACACCCTGAAAAGGGTAACGACCTTCTGTGGCGTTTTGAGACTCAGTTTGGCTCTTTATAAACCTACTGGAGACCCATCCAAGGAAAGCTAGCTGAGACCTCCAGTGCTCTTGGGTTATTAACAAAACAAGCTATTAGTCCCAAGACAAGACTAAGCTCAAGCGAGCTGAATTTTTTCGTTTGAGTTCTCCTCAAATTCACATCCTGACTGCCACAATCTGCCTGATGCAAATACTACTGATTTCACAGCACGAATACCCGTCTCCTGAAGCCCATTAGGCAAGATCAGAACTAGTGTCTTTTGCAACAGTGAGGCAATGAATAAAACATCAGCTGTACATGAATATTTGTTTCCCTGCCTTTTGCAAAGCAGAAACTGCTTTTGACATAGCCCATGACCTCTTCATTTTAAATAAAAAAAAAAAAAACCTGTGCTATATACAGCAAAGGAGCATAGGTCTTCACCGAAAGGATTAGCAGCATCTCAGATCAAAGTTGACACCACAAGCAGACTGCAGCTCCAGAGTAGCGTTAGCTTCTCTGCACCTTGATTATTTTCAGCACGAACCTAGAGCGTGGTGTGCCTAGTAAAGCTGAGGCTCAGAGCTTATGACCAACACATCCACCACACATTATAAAGAAAGCAAATTACAAATGTTTAATGTCTTTTTGCTGTTTGACTCAGTCAATAAAGTTGAGCTTTGGGGCCAGGTAATTTGCCTCTGTAGTCTCAGAGGCACTATGCAACTTTTTTTTTGCCTTATGTGTAATGGCTCCCGTACCTGCTTTTCTTTTCAGAGAGTCGTAATGCAATTACTGTGTCTACTGTAGCAAGAAATATTGCTGAATGTCAAAAACAAAAGAATATCAAGCAGCATTGCATTATATTGTTGCCTTTTTCTCATTCTGTATTTGAAACTGAGGCAAAGTTATCAAAAATGAATCCTTATTACTATTATTAATATTTATTTGTGCTTCAGCAGGGTTTGTTCCCCTGCTCGGAGTATTTAGCTAGTACCTAAAACCATATTGTCTGAAGCCCTCATAAAAATGGATCTCCTCTATATAAAGGAAAATCTATATGAAAATAAATTACTTTTCATGTCACGTCTATTACAATCTTCAGAGAAGACCTGAGGGACGAAGGCAATTTACAGCTATATAAGCGTATAAAGCAAGACCAGGGCACAGGCTTGCACACTGGCGTACAATTACCCATACCATTTCTCTGCTAACACACTCCTTGACCTGTTCCAGCTAGCACTCATGCAGGCAATGATGGGGCACAGTCTAAGAAAAAGCACTTGACAAGACTAGACCTCAAGATCAGAGAACCATTTCTCGTGTTTTATTTACTTGTAGAGATGGAGTCAGAAGACCAAGAATCAGATCTACTAAAGGACACAATTACCTTAGGCACTAAGGTGAGACTCCCAATACAAAAGCCAAAATTTTGATCAGTGGCATGCTGCACTGAAGGGGGAAGAAAACTGGTTAAAAAATATTTTTTCTTCCCAATTATTTGGTAAAAAAATAGAGCTTTTATATGTACCCATGTGCTGTTGCTCCCAGACTGTGATGTGATGGAGCAAGGAATCAGAGAGTGGTTCAGCATCTGAGCCCACGTTTGCCACAACTGCACAACCTCATTAAAGCATCATAGCACAGATCCTCCAAGGTTGCAAATCCGTACAGCAGGTGAAGGTAGTAAATTTACATCGGTTAACTTCAGCTGAGGCTAAGCCAATCTAAACCAGCACTGAAAATGCAGGACTAAAGGAAGAAAGTTAGACGCAGCCATCTAGGCTGCACTTGAATCTCTCTGTACTTGCAGAAATTTTACATCAGTGTTTCCCTACTGACTTCAATCGACAACTACCAATTTTCTCAAATGAGTGCAGGAAATCAGACTTAATTATTACAATTTATTCCCTTGGCTCTCTACCATTTAGCAGGTATTACATCCTGTAAGGTTGTAGTAGGAACACATGGATGCAGCTAGTGCAGAAAGGGCAATAGGGCAGAAGAATAAGTTTTATGGAAACTGAGTCCTAAGCGATACTTCCCGTCAGTTACAGATACATATTAATGCTTTATTTTATATTAATGCTTTTTTAAAATGCTAATATTAATGTGTTGCTTGATTATGGGAAGATACCAAGACTATGGAACCAAGACGTAAAAGCAATATTGCATGACCAGAAGCCAAATACACAAGTCAGAGCCGTCCTCAGAGGTACAGGGACACATGTTAATCAGTCTCTTAGTATCATACTGACCTCTGAAGGCACATCAAATGGCTCGACTTCCACTTCAGTTGAGTTTGTCTTATCTGAAGGAGAAGCTGACTTTCCATCCTCTCCTGCTTTGTCAGTTTTGTCTTTTCCTTTGGCTGCTTTGGAGTCTTTGTCTTTAGATGGCAATTTGATATCCTTGATAACCCTTGAAAACTTTGACTCACGGGCTCCTCCTGAAAGTATCTCCACAGCAATCTCTATGAAGAGACGTCCCCTGAAGGAGGCCCCTTCTCCAAAACCTTCATTAAGCTCCTGGTGGTCATCCATGAGGCTGTGATTCCTGGCTGAGCCATAGAGATTGATCCAGGCAGGCCCAAAGGTAGGCAAGAACCCTGGAGATAAAGCACATTTAATGGCATTTCCATTTGGCATTAGCGCGCTCTCCTGACAGTCTGCTCAAAGAAAGCTTGCCTCTTGTACACCAAAAGCCAAACCTGGACCCATTTTTATACCAGTGGAGACCAATTCACTATTTTTCAGGGCAATTCTTAGGCACCAAGGAGCCTCTGTCAATATCCAGCCAGGGACTCTGCCAACCTGAAGCTCTTTCTCAGAAGCTATTCATACTACATGTGCTGGGTGCATGGAGCCTATTGCACCTCTTGGAAAAAAACAGAGCTTGCTACTACAGACTGAGGACTGGGACACAGTGGGAGAGGCTTTCTCGCCTTGTCAAGACTGTTCACAAGCCCATGCCACTGCCCACCTTATATGATTTATCTTTTTGTTGTTGTTGTTGAAGGCCTCAGCTACAGATTTAAATTGCGAAGTTTAAGGAGGTACCAGGGGTTTGCTGAGCTGTGATAACTGACCATGTTCCACACTAGGATAACACAGCATAAATAAGGCTATAGAGGTATGCTCAAACATCAGTGAAAAGATTCCAGGTAGTGAACTTCACATACATGAGGGCTTACACACTAGTCTATGTTACCTCCTTGAGCTGTGATGGCACTTTGCTCTTCCTGGATAGGTCAGAAACACAAGCCCATTATGCCTGTAATTTGCACTTTGTGCTTTCATTGGCAGACAGAAACTAGCACAAACTACAAACTTACATCAGTCATTCCTAATGAGCTAGAACAAGTTATTGCCACAGTCACAAAAAAGGCACCAAATTACGTAGCAGCCCCGTAACAAGAAAATCAGTGGCACACCACCATACAACAAGCACAACGAGATGTAACTTCAGATTAAGCAAGAGAATAGCTTTCAGAACCAACAAAAAACTTGGATTTATTTGAGCTCTGGGAATCCCTGAAATGGGATTAATCAATGCCCAGATCTCAAGCAAGTAGATTTTACTGTAGGGACATATTTTGGAAACTGCATTTTTCCTTTTACCTTTGTCACCATCTTGTTCATTTGATATTTTCTTCAAATCGATGAAATGGGTGGCTAAGGCCACGTCATTCATGCTGCCTTCATCCCAGACCTGGATTTTGACTCTTCGGCAGAGTGGAGGGAACATTTCCTTGAAGATAATCTGTTCGTGCCATACAGGATCTGCACAGTTCTTTTGCACTGTTGTCCGACCCTGAAATGAAAGTCCAGCATATTTAACCCTAGAGGGATCAGACTCTGGAGAACAGCAGTGAGTATAGCAGAAATTGCACTCAGCAACATCTCTCCAGTCAATTTTTAAGCACAAATATCCTATCCTGAAAGTTTATCTATAAGATTGTTTATTTTCCCCTCTGTATCTAATAAAAGACCACATTATGGCTTAAGAATTCTCACCTGCATATGGTGGAGCTTGGAATAAAATCTAATTCTTCAGGGCCTTTATGCACAACACATGTCTAGGAAGACAGACTTTGGTGTTTCTGCTACAAACTGCACATCTTCAAATGGCTTTTGAAATACCTTGGTAGTACTAATGCAGTGCAATTTGTCTCGTAAGATGAAATTCATTATAGCTGCCAGGCTGTAGGTACCAATGGAATTACCTTAATCGAGGCAATTTATCTAGTATAAAATATGATTACTGTGGCTCGTGTTCTGGGCACACGCCTGTGTGCTAGGGAGGTAGACTGGAGCTCCTCCTAGCCTGGAGGAGAGGGCAGGACCATAACACAGTCAGTGCAGCTGCGAGCCTTCTACTTTCACGTTTGGTGAAGACAAACAAGTGAAAATGCCCACGAACAATACCTCTAAACCCATATTTTACATGCCAGCCTGCAAACTCGCATGTCACCCATTCTTGTGTCTTCTTCAGATGTCTATTAAGCCTGAAGTTGCTGCACACATTTGACGAAACATTTTAACCCATACTAGTTTCAGATGTAACACTTTGCAATTTGGGTTCACAACAAAAGATGAAATCAGCACCACAGGCATCATTCTCATGCCCAAAACATCTGTAAAGCATGAACTGGAGTTCACTCCACAGCTTCCATGCACACCGAAAGCATTGCTGGTTTAAAACCTTTTCCAGTTAGATTCTTTCCTTGTGAGGTCAATAATGAAGACAAGCTCCCTGACACGGTGCTTCACGGACTTAACAGAGGAACCAAATCCCTGGGCTCTGGTCCTCTTCCACCACCAAGTCAGAAGGCAGCTCTCTGTAGCACCGTTTTAAATATTGCAGGAGCTGCAGGAGTAATGAAGCCAGGCATCGCTGAGAGTCTACTTGAATGCTTCTTCTGTTGCTACCCCCAGAAAACTTGCAAGGTTTTCTGCTGAATTACAGCAGAATAATTCCCCAGTGAATACACATCCCTAAAATCCAGATTGCACCTACCTTACTGATTTCAGTCCTGTTTTCTTTCTTCACTTTAAGGAGACCAGAATATATGACTGACGTAATACTACACTGGGTGATTCACTGTCTTGTAACTGGATGTTTCAGTAACTTCTGCAGAATTCACTTTCCCCTCCTGCTGCACAACTCTAACCTACAGCTGTGAGGCTGATACCAGTTCTTCCACTGGCATTAAGTATTTCCTTCACTTTGTTCCTGCATAATTTAAGAATTTAAAATTTTCCTTCTGATGAAAGAAATATGCCTTCCCTGATTTACATAACAACAATATGAAGGACATCATCTCTATTGCCTGCCTATAACACAGCTAGCAGGAAAGAAGGCCTACATTTGTGATCAAGAGGATCCCAATTACCATTTGACCTGCAAACATGACCACCACATAGGGATCCACAAGGTCCTTACTGTCACCTATGAATGCTTTGGTGACATTGGCCATGATGCTAGAGTTCATCTTCGGAAGCCCTTCTGCTTTGTAAATTCTCACATAAAATCTGGCCCATGGTCTTTCAGATGGAAATCCTTTGGGGATCAAGAGGTTCCTGAAAGCAGAAAGAAGCCAAATCCTTAAAACAGAAAACTCAGACAATGAAGTGATGTTTTTCTCCAAAATTATCATCTCAAGTTAGCTTGTGTTCTGAGTAGGCACAAAAACGGGTACAAATTTGTTTCTGCATCTAAACTAAAATGTTTTCTGGTTACCATGAGAAAGTGGTACAGCATTATTCAGGAAACACTTCTATGTGATAGAGAACTAACTACAAAAGTACGGAAAACATAGTTTGGAGGTGACCTCTGGACATCATCTGGTCCAACCCCCTGCTCAATGCAGGTTCAGCTGGATCAGGTTGTTCAAGACCTTGTCCAGTAAATTCTGAATGTCTCCAAGGATGGAGATTTCCTGCTCTCTCTTTGTCCCTGCTACATTTGATCACCTTTATGGTACAACATTTTTCCTTATATATTCTCTGAAATTCCCTTATTTTAATGTGCATCCAAAGCCTCTCATCCTTCTACTTTGAAAAGAGTCCGGCTCTGTCCTCTTCATTAGACAGTTGAAGACAGCAGTAAGACACTCCTTAATGCATTTCTTAAGGCTCAAGTAACCAACCCACTCCCCCTCTTGTAGGCCATGGGTTCCAGCCCCCTGTCATCTTGGTGGCCCTCCTTGGACTTTGTCCCATATGTCAGTACTGACCAGAAACATTGCTCTTGTAAAATGTGAAGTATGCTGGCAGCTCATTACCAACTTGAATTTCTGTATTTTACGTGGAGAATGCACTTGAGTTTACCTAAGGATATAGAAAACATCTATGTACACACATCTGATAGATGGGAAGGAATAGCATCTCCTCGTGCTTTTTCTTCTTACTTCACTGCTTTTCAGAAATATTTCAGCTGGTTTCAGATCAATGAACCTTCTGTCAGGGATAATCTGGCACTTAGCCACAGGGCATGGTCAAGTCTATCAGCTACAGAGAAGTGACCCTTATGTGCCTTTCAATTTAGATGAGAGGATTATAAAAAAAACTCTCTTTGAGCACATCAGAACAGCCAGGTATACGGTGACTTCTGCTATTAACCCCGCGTTAGCAAGGCCAGGACTGAAAATAGAGCAGAGGACTTTTGTGGTACTTAGTAAAGACGAATGCATTAAAATACAACAAAACAAAACAAAAAATCTATAGCAATACTTTTCAATCTGCTCCTCAGTATCAGCTGTTTTCTGTGTGGCTTGTATTGTGTCGCCTTTGCCAGTCACACTGATGTCACACTTCAGGTATCCCTTGGCTCCCGTCCTAATGTCAGCAGGGTCTGTGAGAAGCGCCCACTTGTCACAAAAATGATGACCTGTAAGATAGACAAACAAACACGCAGCTAGAGGTGGGTGCAAAACATGCAAATATTCATGCAAATTCACCCACAACAGTCCTTGTTTCAGCCGTGCTTGATCAACCCTCCTTATGCAAGGTCCTAAAACTTTACATTAAGTCATTGACCATCACCTTGGGTATGTAAAGGAGTGAGAGGGGGAGACCAGAGTGTGCTAGGATGCTCTGGGGTCCCAGGGCTATGATCAACCCTCAGACACAGCTGTCCCATAAAGCTATGAGTAAGAAATTCAGGGCAAAATTCAGACACTAGAGCAGCCTATGTGACTATTCAGTCAGGCTATTTTTCTTCGTTCATTAATTCAGGAGCCCTGGAGAGAGGATGGCCTGAATGATTCTGCTGTTTTGTCTTTAGATGCCATAGCTGATGCCATAGATGCCATAAATACATCCATTCCTAAAGACTGAGACAAGACCTGGTCCTTGAGTGACTGTGGAGGAAAGAAAGATATGTGTTCTGTGGATGGTTGTAAAAACAGACCAAAAAAAAAGGGGGGGGGGGGGGGAGGGGTGGAGATAGGTAATCTTCTCTTAGCTTCAAATTTCAGAAAGAACTGGACATCTCTGAAGATGGCAGGTCAGGTGGAGCCATGGTCACCTCTTCATCACTTCCTTCATTCTCTCCCCCTTTCTGGTCAGCCTCTATTCTTACCTTGAGCTCTCCTCACAATTTCTTCTATGCTCCCTTCTCTCTCCCTACCTCCACTCATTCTACCCCAACACATGTGGTGGACCTTCAGCTGCTCTGCAACAAGCAGGTGGATTCAGGTTTTGTAAGCATTCAGGTGCCCACTCTGACTCACTAAAGAAAACCTGGCTCCGATAAGTGCATCCACCAATGAGCAGATTGTCAAGATGTTTTCAAGGTTGAACTTTTTTTCCCAAAACTTCAGCTGGTTCTCTGGTACCCATATAGGAAAACAATAAAAAAAATGCTAAATTTATCCCTTGGCATATACCTCAGACACCTTAGTGGAAAAGCAGTGCACCTCCCTCTTCCCTCTTCTCATCTTATTTAACAGACAAAAAAAGACAGAAAATGTACCACTTACCTGGCTGACTATACACTGTCCCCAGATCTACTTTAAAGGAGCCTATCAGCACACTCCCAATCAGTTTATGGTGCATAACCTGTTAGAAAAAGACAGATTAAAGAATGTCATTATCTCTCTTCTCAGCATAAGAAAGAGCAATCCAAAGATCACATTCGGTTCAGAGGTAATAAGCAGTGATGTTCGGCACCACCCAAAGATGGCTGCACATAGCTGCAGATACAGTGAGCATTTGAAATCTCTTCTTCCCCCATGCCTTGTGCCAATTTAGAAACCAATACAGTCACATCCAGGTGGAATCACAGAGGTTCATCCCAGCTCCCAGGATTAAATAGGTCAGGAATCAGATGGATGCATCTTCACAGCAGATGCATTTATATTACTTATCCTGTCAGTTTAAAATAAATCATAATAAATATAAACACATGGGGCACAGCTGGTTCCACATTAGGCTGCAGAAATTGTATCACTTTCTGTGAAAGAGCCGAGTTGCCATATGAACTGAGTACACCCACAGGAGAAAGAATTAAAGTGTTTCTTTGCAACATGTCAATGTGAACAAAACCAAGAGACACAATTCTGCTTCACCCCCCACAATATTAATGAAGTCAGAGAAGTGATATAGATGTAAATGAGATGGCAGGCAGGCCCCAGTGAGTCTGTCTCCTTATCCTTCCTGCCAAGTAATGAACTTAATTTAATTCAATTTAATTCAAATTTAATTAATAATATTCCTTTGTCAGATAATTTCTGAATCTATGTACTTGTGTGTCTGGTTTTCAAATATGTGTGTGTGCTCCATCTTTTAGACAAGGCAGATGCTAGCAACATATTCCAAAGGAAGATTGGCTCTGGAACTGCATTTGTGAAACAATAAGACTCGCATCTTGGTTCTGAATAGTTTTAAAGTTTGAATGAAACCCATTCCTTGCTTGGGAAAAAGTTTCTGAAGGCAGCCTGATTTATCTGGGAAACCTTGGCCGAACTGCAAAACGAAATTAAAACCCTGGGTCCACAGAAGCTAAATCTAAATGTTGGGGCTAAATATCCACACATCTGAGACCATTTTAGGGATGTAGAGGACTTCATACCCTGGCTTTGGACCTGTACATCCTTGACAGAGATACAGGTCTGTTGTAATTTTTCGTTGGATATTTCATGTGACTTCACTTTGTGCGTTATTCTCCACTGTGCTGCTGTGATTTAGGGATCGTACTCACTTATCCTTGGTAAAACCTCACTTCAACATGGAAGGTGTTGAAGTAGGGCAGACAAAGGATCAGTTTTATTGAGCCCTGTGATTAAAGCTTAAAAATTAAGTGGCCTTTGTGTGGAAGAGAAGCCAGAGTGAAGCCACGGCTTCATGCACTGGTGCTGCTTTCTCTCAGTCCCTGCTGACACATCACAGCACTGGAGCCTTACTCTGATGAAGCTGGACTAGGGCACCAATGGGGGAAGAAGCCATGAAAGCTGAAGGGTTTCAAAATGACACTTTTGGAGGAACTACGTGGAAACAGGAACTTGCCCAAATTGACTGTTTCCATCACAGGATGGGTGGAAGGGGGAAGTTGGCTGTAGGCTTTCTGTGGCCAAAAAAAAAAAAAAAAGGAGTTCTTTTATGATGCAGAAATGAGGATATGTGGTAAATTCATATTGTCTTGTCTCACTGCTCTTTTATTTCCTCTCCAGGGCATGACAAGATGTTCAGACAGTGTTAGATGTGTAACCCTCACTACTCTATGCTATAGGAGATTTGCTGTGTGAACTGTGATGTCCTTGGAAATGCCTTCTATTCCTACTGAAACAATGAGGGTTTCCACTCCTTGTAGTACTTGGCACTTTTAACTGCTGAGGAAATAGCCCAGTGCTTCCATTAAGTCCTCTGCATCTTTCCTGGTACTTTTTCAAGCATATTTTTTCTAATGCAGCAAATAAGGTGAACATGAAGTTTATAGTGAATGCCTTCATCTTCTCTGAGAAGGAGCATTGTGCCTAATCTACATGGTACCTCATTAAGGGTTTGTGGCTTTCCAAACTTGATTGACTCTATAGATGACTGAATGTTTTTCTTTGGATTTTCTGAGTGCGGACAAGAATGAGCAGTGTTCACGTAGGGAGCATTTCACTACTGAAGATATAGGCTTAGCATGGAAGGGGCATCTACTACAAGGTTGCTGGAATGCACTGGGAGATATTAACCAAGAAAAATATCTATTCCTTAGCAGGTGCTAAGAACCAGCTAATCTCATTTTCTTTTCAAATGCAGAGTTTTAATGCAGCTAGAATAACTGCTGAACTGATGCGCAATAGCACTAATCTTTTTTGATTTCCTTGAGCTTCCAGATGCAGATGAGTTCATTTTCACAGATTAAATGAATTCAGTGCATGAGTGATTGCTAATAATGGAGGCTGCCAATCTTTGCTTTTCCTCAGGTGAGTTTCATGCTAAGCAAGTGCTGGGAAGATTTCCATACCCCAGGGTTTCCTCCTCTCCCAAAGTGTGTTTCCTCTCTTATTTATTTCTATTCCTCTGATACGTTGCCTTCTCCAAAACTGTATTGCAAGGTAGTGATTTTCTGTTTTCAGCAGCATACATGAGCATTGCACTAGGTTAGTATTTTCTTTTAAAACGTCATTTTTATCTAAAAGGCCTTCTTTAATTTCTTGGTCTTGCACCTTCAGCAGGTGTAAATCAAAATGTTCTCTGAGGCTGACAAAACTATGCAGATTGATACCAGTAAATGCTGGCACATTCTCCCACATACCCCAACACCCTCAGAAAGCTGGCAATTTCCCCTCCTCCACTGGATGTATGGAAGCATTATCTAAAGAATTCCAGGTCCAAAAGACTGGTCATACCTTGGAGAAAAATAACTACACATCCCTAAGCAGCAATAGTTCACGGAAGTTGATCTGTCAGTGTTATCCTGATACTAACCATCTCAGAGGAACGTATGGGGGCCATACATTGTGATGTAAGTCATAACAGTGAGATAGTATCTATTCCCATTCAGAAATGAGCCAGTGTCAGCCTGTAGTAAACTCTGTACTCATGGATACGTGAAGGTCAGGTGTGCAGATACCCTGCAGAAGTACAAATTTCATGTATTTGAGCTGTGGACAGCCCAAGAGCTGCTGCTGAGGATAAGGTACCTGGATATCTTAGTTAGAAACAGCTGTATCTGAGGAACTGAGATAAGCCAGAAGTTTCATTAGCCATTTGATACAAGGTGAAGCTTGAAAACTAAAACGACAAAGACAATGCTGACAACTGTTAACTAAGGTTAAATTTCTCCTTCTACCTCACAGACTGCCAAGACAGCAACACGTGTCCCTGAAAATACACACCTAATCTTCCATTACATCGAGCTTTACATTCCTTCAAATCATTGTCAGCTGCCTTTCTTCCTTTTCCTCTCCCTCTCCTTCCTCCTTCCTACTCTTCATGCTGCCTTCATAGCACTCTTGGTACCTAAAATTATTTCTCCTTTTAATTCCACTAAGAAGAAAGAAACATTTAGAGCCAAAATGACATAAACAACAATGACCTTAACTTACTGTACTGGGCTTTCCTAGGTACTTACAGAGATGTTGATTATTTTGTCAAACAGAAACACCTGTGGTCCAACGAAATCAAACACAAAGTACTGTGGAAAAAAAAAGGACAGCAGATCAGAATTATCCTTGTGATGGTAGCAGCACTGTCAGCAATGTGTCCTGGTGAGAATCGTGAGAATCTGGGGGTGTGGGGAGGTGGTGGTGGGCACAGCAAAGCCCTTCCTCTGCTCCCTGGATCACCATTTCTGTAACCCAGACCCATTTGCCCTCTCTCCAGTTGGCCCTCTCTCCTTGCATGGCTGCATAGCACGGCCCATGGCACTCTGCATCAGAGGTTATTGTCAAAAGGGACAAGAAGCATGAGGAAACCCAAAGGAGTATTTGTTCTGGGAGTTGTTTTCATGTGATTTGTCACCAGCTGGGAAAAACATACATCAAGGAAGGGTTAAAGCAGGGAAATGGTAGACAAGGGAGGATGGGGTAGTTTAGACAAATCTCCCAAATGGATCATATGGAAAAATGATGAGGCAGCAGTAGTGGGGTGAGGCAGGATGTGATAGGGAGATCAGGATGGACAGAGCTTCAGAAGAGAAAGAGCAAAGAGAGCCAAACTCAAGAGAGCCACTGCCAGTGCTTTTCCAAGCTTGAAACTCAAACAGCTCCTGGGCAGACATCCCTACACAAACAGGCAGATGCTACCAACTTTGCCCATCCCTGTTCAAGCTACCAGCCAGTGAAGAACACCCAGAACAACTGAAGAAAGTGCCTTCCCCAGGAGAGAGCACCAACCTCATTGTAGAAGGGGGCATTCGTGCCTTCCTTCACTGTTGTTTGCTTCTTCTCATCACCAATCTCGATGATCACCACCGGGTCAATGTTCTCACCCACCAGCTGCCTGGCCTCGATGATGGTGATGGCAATCTGCAGGGTGAAGGACACCATGTACTCTCCCAGGCTCACCTCCAGCCCACCCTGGGATTTCACAGGCACGTAAGGGCTGTCACCCCCTGCTCACCTGGTAGTTCTGGGATTTCATCTCCTCTTCATGAATCCTGGGCACCAGCTTTGCCCTGTGTCAATCACAAAATAGTTCATTAGGCATCTCTAGGCAAGACTACTACTTGGACATGTTTTGGAAAGACTGTCACTAAGCTAGCATTGTTTGTGGCAGGTGGCTTTGTCACGAGCTGTTAGGCTTGCTTTCCCCAGCAGTCACTCAAACACCATCAGAGGGACATGCGTGGTAGACAGGAGTAGCCCAAGGGCTCAGACCTGTGATCAGATGAGGGCTGCGTAGCGAGGTGAACCACAGTAGCTCTCCTTGGGCAAAGCCCATGCACACAGAAAGCAAAATACCTCCCTCCTCTTCTGTTGGAATTTGGCTACAAGCACTGGTCTGCTTGTATCTCTCAGGAGCTCAGAGCACACTCAAGGACAGTCACTCAGCTTTGTAACTGGCAATTTTGGTAAGTGCCACAGTTTGTACCTGAGCAATTCCACCTCCCATGCAGAACGGTGCCCAGTTATTCTTTTACCTTTTCCTATTGCTTCTCACGAAGCGTGAAGAGGATGGCAGGTTTTCATATATGGCAGAATTCAGTGTAATCATTCCTTGGGTACTATAGAATTTCATACCTGGATATGTATGGCATGGCTCTGTCTGTCATGTATTTGCCAATAGGGAAATGCTTTGCATCTGCACAGCCCAGAGCAGCTACCTGCCATGCATGGGAATGATTTCACCCATTGATCCTGTCAAACCTGACTCCGTTCCTCCCCCATATGAAAAAACAACTACACAAACACTTGGTTATAGAAGTTGCTGTCCCCTTTGGCTCATTTTCATTAGCAGCAGAGTTCAGGCCCTCTCGGCACCAATTTCAATCTCTCTCTGCACTGGATAGCACCTGGTGACAATCTGTCTTGAGCTGATAATATTTTGCCAAGAAGTACATCCCACTCTGTCATGTGGAAGGAGTGAAGGGATCACTGCTGTCAGCAGATGGATTTTCTGTCAGCAGGTGTATTGCTGTATGGCAATGCCATTCCCAAGAAGGATGGAAAAAGTATTTTGGGGGATGTTAGATAAGATATGCCAAGGACAACCTTTTCCTCTTTGGGCTTAAGGATGCAAAAACACTGGACAATGCATTGCTGTTCATCAGGTCTTCCTCTTCCTCTTCTTGTCTTCCAAGAGTGTCATAGTGAAGATTCTCACTTCCATCATGATCACCTGGTGAGTAAAATAAGAAATCTTTATGCCTCTGATATTTGTGAGAAAAAGATAACTTGGAGCAGTTAGCAGCAATGAATTCATCAACATGAGCTGACTATTTTGTTTATTTATGTATCATAATTAAAGATCACAATTAGGACTTGTATGGAGCAGCACGGATGAGCAGCAGCTCCCCTTCTGTGCAAAACCATATACTGCATGTAAATGCCCCTCTCTTCACCCCATGTGCATTCAGGCACATATGCGCCAGTGGCATCTGATTGCCTTATCTCTCATCTGCTAGAAAGATGGTGGGACAGACTGTGAGTTTTTTTGCATGTATTTGCAGGAGCGAGTCTGCCATTCATGGTTTGTTTTAATAGTGTGGCACCCTCCGGTTCCTTCCAAGTGACTGAAGTGGAGCCTAAATTTGAAATCATTTCTCAAAATTTCAAATCACTTCCACAATGCAGAGATGATGAACTGGAGATCAAGAACAGAAAAAGAGAGTTGAAGAACACGATTCATGGGATCTCTTGTAGACAGCTATGCTCAGATGAGACAAATTGCTTCCAGTAGTGTCTATTTTAGTTCCTCACCAAAGAGAGTCTCAGCCAGTAGCTCAGAGGTACACATCTACATTTGGACAGAGAAGCCCTTCCCACACTGCTCTGCTTTGTCCTCCTAGTCCAAGGGAAGCACTACCAGCATCTCTGCCCCTTGTTGAGTGTGTTTATGTTCAACACCTGCCTTGGGAAGGGACTTCTGTGTTTTGGGTGAAAGTTTAGAAATTGGTTGCCTGCAATTGATTCTGATACATACATATAAGCACGAAATGTTCATTGACTCTGGACTTGAGCTATTTCTGGTCTAGAAGCTGCCAAGTGGCACCCACAAAACTATTGATGAGTTGCTCAGCGACACTCGGTGGCTTACATGACTTTATGGAGACAGCTCTACATCAAATGAAAGAAAATACATTCAAGTGTATTTTTTGCAAGCGCTCTATGGCACTGTGTTCCAACTACAAAACTAGACAAAGGGTTTTAATAGTGCTTCCCTGTCTCTTTGCAACGGTATGGTTCCTCGAGGAGTACTTAGAAACTGCTGATGGTAGCAAAGGACCATCCACCATACAGTAAATCTTACTTGGATTTCTAATTTTAGCACTCATCAGGTTTGAATGCAGCTTTGGCAGCTGGATTCCACAAGCCCCTACTCCAAGCAAACCACCAGACAGGTACAGACAGATGGGACTTTTGCTATTACTGCAAAGCATAACTGCATGAGCCAGCTCCAGCCTGGGTGCCCTACTGCCCTGTTAGGGCAGCTCTGTGTTCGAGCTGACATACTTTTTAATGAAGGTTCCTCCACTGTAAGTCTCATATAACATACATGCTCTCTGTCTGCCCCTCTGGCTCTTGTCTGATGTCCCCAGAACACAGGGAGGGGGAATTGCCTCTGTGTAGACATGGTTTGCTTTGCACCCGTTGAGGGAAAGGTGTCTATTAACAGTTTTGCACCTGTAGCACTAAGCTCCCATGACAACCCCCATATCCTATTTACTCTAGAGCATGCTGTTTGATTATGGGCTTGTAGTACTCTGTACTGTTTGCTATGTAAGCTAAAACAGATAAAACTTTCCTCTCCTCAGCTGGGAACAGGCATGTGCCAGTGTGACGTCCTGCCTAGACCACCCTTTACAAGGTTTTTACATGTTGTTTCTGTTGTGATGTAAACTCTTTGCAATGCTTCTTTTGTTTTACAGATCCATTCTCCTGACATTTTAATATCTGAATCAATATCCTTTTTTACTCAATAACCATGTGTATGCTGCACATAACTGATCATCAGGAATTATTCCCTCATGTGGATCCATCAAATGGTTCAAAGAGTGACCAAACTTCCTTACTGCACACTTCCTTTGGGTCTCCTAAACCCAAATCCCCAGTCAACCAAGAGAGAGCAGGTAATTTCTGTATCTTTACAAGTTCAGACCCCTCAGCAAGAAGGCATTAATGAAATGTGTGAAGATCACAGAATCATAGAATATCCACGTTGGAAGGGATCCACAAGGATCATTGAATCCAAATCCTGGGTCCCCAAAGGACCACCCAATAAATAAGTAAATAAATAAATAGGACCATGTGTCTGAGAGCATTGTCCAAACGCTTATTGAACTCCAGCAGCTCAGTGCCACGACCACTGCCCTGGGGAGCCTGTCCCAGTGCCCGACCACCCTCTGGGTGCAGAACCTTTCCTTAACCCCCAGCCTGACCCTCCCCTGTCCCAGCTCCATGCCGTTCCCTCGGGTCCTGTCGCTGTCCCCAGAGAGCAGAGCTCAGCGCCTGCCCCTCCGCTCCCCTCGTGAGGGAGCTGCAGGCCGCCATGAGGCCTCCCCTCAGCCTGCTCTGCTCTGGGCTGAGCAAACCAAGGGACCTCTGCCGCTCCTTTTAAGTCTTTCCCTCTAGGCCTTTCACCATCCTTGTATCCCCACTTTGGACTTTCTCTAACAGCTTTATGACTTTCTTATACTGTAGTGCCCCAAACTGCACACAGTGCTCGAGGTGAGGCCGCACAGCGCAGAGCAGTGCAGGACAATCACTTCCCTCGACCGACTAGCGATGCCGTGCTTGATGCACCCCAGGGTACGGTTGGCCCTCCTGGCTGCCAGGGCACACTGCTGGCTCATATTCAGCTTGCTGTTGACCAAACCCCCCAGATCCCTCTCTGGGGCTGCTCTCCAGCATCTCATCCCCCAGTCTGTACATACAGCCAGGTTTGCCCCTTCCCAGGTGCAGAATCTGACACTTGCTCTTGTTAAACTTCATATTGTTGGTGATTGCCCTGCTCTCTGATTTGTCCAGATCTCTCTGCAAGGCCTCACCACCCTCGACGGAGTCAACAGCTGCAAGCATAAGATGCAGCATAAGGACTCCAATCCATGCAAAGACTCAAAGGCAGTATTTGAAAAATCAGTTACAGAGAACTGAATGCTTACATGGAAAACAGAACAAAATTATAGCGTAGTATTTCTTGTAGAGCATGAAATATTTATAAAGCATAAGATAAATAAAGATAAATAAGATAAATAAACTCAAACATAACTGTAATTACTAAGAAGCTCAATAGTGTTTGGTTTTCTCTTTCTCTAAAAGCCAAGATCCCTTGCTGTAAGGACCAGAGGAAAATCTTTTTGTTTAAGGTAGTGCCCTTTAGCTAAACAGTGTTTATGACACAAAATAAGTATTCCTGTTTCTACCCAGCAGTGAGTCAAGATATACATGGCTGGTTTATTGCAGCAGTGTAATTCACAGGCTGCACTAAACCCTTAGGAGTCCATGTTTTAAAGATCCCATTAAATTTCAAGCATGAGACTGCAAAAAAGCACAAAAAAGCAAACAATTTGTTGTGGCTGAAATATGAGTTTTGGTGAAGGTGAATGGGAGGTCTGTGGGGATAGGAGGAAAATGGCAGTGGTAGGGTGTTCTAGAGAATGTCTCCTTAGCTTGAGAACCAACAGAGTGTTAGGGGGTAAGAAATAAAAGACTCTGCATGTCTTACAGATGTACCTACATCTGTTAAAATTAAAAAAAAACCACTCTGCCATACATTTAAGAGGAGAACTGTTACTAGATAAAGCTCCCAGCTTTATTTAGCCAGCCTATCCAGCCATAACAGACTACTAAAGTTATGTTCTGCAGTTTTTAGAACAAGCATATCTTCTGAAAGAATTATACAATGATGTATCTATCTCTAGACTATAAATATAAAAATAATAATAAATTAAAAAAAAAAACTTTTAAAAACATGCCATCTGTCTATGGAAAGAATCAGGCTAACATTTTTGTTTTACTCTATCAGATACAGCAGTCTGAACTTGCAGGATCTGAAGGTGGATTTAACAGAACAGTTAATATAAAAAGAATAATCTCTCTGTTTACTTAAGAGCTATAAGGAGTTTACTGCCCATTTTATCAATATTAAGACACAATTCAAATGAGTTCACATGAAATTAGGTATAGTATAATCCCCAACTTGCTCTCGTTAGTTGCAGTATTTATTTACAGGGCCTTACCTAGTGCATCTTTGTTTGCAATAGTCAACCCTTTCTCGCCTTTTTTCTTCTTCTTCAGCTTCATGCCAGCAAACAGCCCCTTTCTGAAAAATTAAGGAAAAGCAATCATTGTAATAGCTTCCAGCCCTTCTCTGTGCTGGACTCTGGTTTAAAGACCTGTTGAGAGAGAGATCTGATTTCCATGTGAGATCATTATATTATGATTTCCCTTCTATTGAAAGAATACAGGGAAATGATCTGGATTCTTACTTCATCTAATTTTGTTTATTTTTAAAATTTGGCAGTGTACAGACAAACATGACGAGAGCAGAGCCAGAGCTTCATTTCAAACCAAGACAGCAGGAAGAGTTAAAAAAGGAAATCCAAGTTTCCAGTTCTACTGATTTCTCCACACATAATTCTTATGCCTGTGATGAGACCAGAGATAAAAACTTCTGACAAATTATAGGCTCCAGGTCAAAAGCAGTTTTGCAGTGAATAAGGTAAACATAAAAGCATTTGTTTAAACTTTATTGGTAAGGATGTGCACTGTGCTGGTGGCACATCCACCACAGCTTTTGCCATTTATTTATTTAGTTCTCACTCCCTTCCAGCAGCAAAGCCACAAGCAGAGCTGGACAAGAGTTTCTCCCCAAGCTGTGTTGCAGGGGTGCTTCAGACCAGCATCTACCCCAGCTACCACTGCATGTGGCTTTTCTGCTCCCACTCCTTCTTATTCTGAACTAGGGGATTAATCTGGTTTAAAACTAAGCCTACTAGAGCTCAGTGGGGTTTTAGGCACATCATTTCTCAGACCATGCCTGGTTAAAGTCACTCTGTGGCCCCAGTAAGGCTTTCTTCCTTGCATTCATTCTGTTTTAGCCACAGCCCCTTGCCAGGAGCCTACCACCGTCATTCAGGAGCAGCAAGTGTTCATGGGGTGAGGTCCGGCATGGCCCTGGGCTGGCTGCCATCACGTATAAGACATGACAAGACACTCATCGGGGACCTACACAGTCCTGCTTCCTGAGAAACCAATGGCAAAATGCCCTGCAGCAGCAGGCAGTTCAATGCTGAGATAAGCTAAAACATCTCTCCCAGTGACAGCACAGAGCCAGACTGGCTATTCAGAGCTTTGTGCTGTTTTGCCTTTTCCTATTTTAATCTCCCATTGGTCCTTCAGCTCTTTTGTGAGTAGAGAGAAAGAGCAGTTGTATTTTGTAGAGTTGGTTTTACAGAGAGGGGGAAAAGGAAACATCTCTATAAAAGTCATACAGTATTTTGCCCTCAACGGAGAGTCTTCTTTTTCTTTTCATAGCCCATCCAAAGAAGGCAAGAGAAGAGCCATGAGTCCCTCCTTCTTGGCTGCCAGCCAGCATCATCCCACCAAACCCTCTTTCTTTGCCCTCTGATGGGGTCCAGCAGCAGCAGTCCTGGAATAGGACACTGCTGCTGTTCTGACATTTCACAAGTGCAGAACAAAAGTATGACTACAAGAGTAATAAATTTATCAGTCTTCAGTTCAGACATGACCTGCTGCTCCAAACTCTGCTCCTCCATGTCCCAGAACCAAGGCAGGAGTTGATGCCCTGCAAGGAAAAGCCATTGGGGGGAAGATGGGACTTCTCCCCGCTGTCCCTGAGGAGGGCTCAGCACAGCATCTCTTCTCAGCAACAAGGAAGAGAAACACCATCTTTGCATTAAGGCTGCACCCAGATTTCCCCTTTCAACTCAAGATTTTGAACAGAGGTTGGCGAGCAGCTGCTGTCCTGCGATTGCATCCCTGAGAGATTAAAGTGGGGAAATTTAGCACAGCTGTACTTTGGGAAAGGACTGGCTGGTTTTTGTTTATCTTCATAGTTTTCTTATCTCTTCTTCCTTTAACAAAGTGTGATTTAAGCTGCATGATTCATTATTTGAGAGGAGACTGGGGAGTGGAAATCGAATCACTGAGCACTGGAGTGTGTAGTTTAATTTTTCCAGGTTTCTGAAGGATTGAACCAGTGGTTAATAATGATCCTTAAAGTCTGCATGTGTCATCTCTTGCTGCCAAAGTAGGTTTGGTAAACAGTTACAATAACATAGGAGACATACACAGAAGTTCCTCCTTAATGATAAACTGGGCAGCACTTGGAACAAGGGTGGGCATTAATGGTCTCTTGGCTTTGAATGCCTGAACTAAGACAAAAAAAAAAAAAAAAAAAAAAAAAAGAAAAAAATGGAGAAAAAAATAGTAGAGAAACTATTCTGGAAAATATTTTCATTAGATAAAAACTCATGGACTTATTTTGAATTAACCAGACCACCCTGACTTATACTCAGAAACCCAAAGTCATTGCTCAGGATTCATTTTGCTTTACTTCATGGTGAAAAATTCACATTGTTGCAGATATTGCCTGATTGTTGTCAGCATAGTTCAAATTTCACATTCTGTATACACAGCGGTGAAATAAATGGTTCTGTTTGCAGGCAATTTGGTCCTCTTCAATTTGAAATGTCACAAAAACGTACATCAGCATAGCCGAAACATTTCATTTTGAAATGTTGAAATTACATACTTTTATATTTTGAAAACAGACTTCTTTACAACTTATTTTTAAAGCTGAGACATTCACTGAAACCCACACAAATTTGTGAGCAGTGGTGGATTTCAACCCACCTAGAACTTCCCTTGTATTAGGGTACTGCTCTCTATCATTTTCCCAATTGTTGGTAGCATTAATTCAAGAGGTCTCTGTGGGCAGGATTTAATACTATGGTTTTTCCAAGGAAACAAATATACCCCGCATTTCAGAGGGGGAAACAATCTGTAGTGCTTGAGAATGTTGTGCTAGTAACTCCAGTAACAAAAAATACAGGTGGGGAAAGTGAAAACACAAAACATTTAGGATAATGGCAATATTTTTTCAGGATTTCCGTTGGCCACAAGCATGCAGTGGTAAATAGTCAGCACATTTTTCCCCTTTGTCATCAGAGAAATTGTTCGCCTGTATTGGTGTAGCAATAAAAATAAGTTTTCTGGGAAAGTGCACGGTCCAGCTAGCCAATCAAGCACGCATCCACTGAGTAAACCTGATAGCAATCAATGCTCAAACACCTGAAATCAGCTGCAAACTCAAGGTGCATTTACTTGTGAAGGAAAAGTTACTGCAAACCAGAAAGGGAAGCTGATATTTAAAATTCATATTCAGAGCAAGCACGTTAAGCTTACTGGCCGGGCCCAAGAGGAACATCAGCAATTCTGAGCCCAATCACAGAAAATTCACAACTTCCATGTCCCAAACAATGCCAAAACCCAACCAGTATTGGTGGAATTGTAGTGGGTTTACGTGGCAAGGTTTTGGTAGCAGGGGGCCATAGGGGTGGTTTCTGTGAGAAGGATCTCGAAGCTGCCCCATGTTAGGTAAGGGCCCCACTGCTGACCAGAGCCGAGCCAATAAGCGATGTTGTTTTGCGCCTCTGTGAGAGCATATTTAAGACAGGGGAAAAAAAAATGCTACGCCACACACAGCAGCTGGGAGAGCGAGAGGAGTGAGGAACAGCCTTGCAGGCGCCAAGGTCAGTGAAGAAGGAGGGGGAGAGGTGCTCCAGGCGCCGGAGCAGAAGTCCCCTGCGGCCTGTGGTGAGGACCATGGTGGAGCAGGCTGTCCCCCTGCAGCCCGTGGAGTACCACGGTGGAGCAGGGTTCCACCCTGCAGCCTGTGGAGGAGACCACGGTGGAGCAGGTGGACCTGCACCGACGGAGGCTGCGGCCTGTGGAAGACCCCTGCCGGAGCAGATTCCGGGCCGGAGCTGCAGCCCGTGGAGAGGAGCCCACGCAGGAGCAGGGGGCCTGGGGGGAGCTGCTGCCCGTGGGGGATCCAGGTTGGAGCAGTTCGCTCCTGAGGGATGGACCCCGTGGTACGGACCCATATCTGGAGCAGTTCTTGAAGAGCTGCTGCCTGTGGGCAGCCCACACCGAATCAGTTCAGCAAGGACTGCATCCCGTGGGAGGGACCCCGCAGCACAGGGGACGAGAGTGACCAAGAAGGAGCGGTGGTGAAGAAGCGCTATAGACTGAGCATAACCCCCAATCCTCCGCTCCCCTGCACCGCTCGGGGGAAGGAGGTGGAAAAGGGTGGATGGGGGGGAAGGTGCTTTTGATTTTTTTCCTTTGTTTCTCGTTTCTCTAGCTTGTTAGTAATAGGCAATAAATCTTACTATCTCCCTATGCTGAGTCTGTTTTGCCCGTCACAATAATTACTGCGCGATCTCCTCGTCCTTATCTCAACCCTTGAGCCCCTTTCATCATATTTTCTCCCCATTCCTCTTTCAGGAGGGGGAGTG
Source organism: Anser brachyrhynchus (assembly GCF_964034855.1). Lineage (NCBI taxonomy): Eukaryota > Metazoa > Chordata > Aves > Anseriformes > Anatidae > Anser > Anser brachyrhynchus. Next base: position 149,527,972 of record NC_137695.1, on the reverse strand, counting down.
AGAGAGCGGTTGTGGTGGAGCTTGGCCGCCCACCCGAGTAAAAACACCACAGGAATACATTTAGAAAGTTGTTTTGTTTTGTTTTGTTTTAATGACCCAAGGAAAGCAGGAGTTAGAGGGCAACTGTAGGCAATGTCCATTAATAAAGCCTGATGTGGAAACTGGGACATCTATGATTTTTATTTTTATGTAACACCAAGACAGACTAAAGACAGTATGATTATGGAATCATAGAATCATTTAGGTTGGAAAAGACCTTCAAGATCATCAAGTCCAACTGCAAACCTCACCTACTGCTACACCATGTCCCTTAGTCTCAAAGAGCAACAGAAGGAGCCAAGCTTGAGAAAAGATGGAAATTGGAAAATGGAAAGATTTGTCTTTGAAGCAAAAAAGATTTCAGTCCCAGTGTGGCCCCACTGGTTACCTTGTCCAAAAGCAACTGGGGCCATGCAGAGAAACATCCTTCAAAAATATCAGAGAGGCAGCCAGCACAAGGCCTTTGCAGGGCTCAGCTATGGGGAAGGAGGAGAGCACAGGGCCATTTCCCAAGATGGCAGGGTAGCATTCATTACACATGGCATTTGCCAGAGAATCCCCTCTGTAAAGGTCTAAGCCAAATAAATGAAACTGTAAAGAAATTGAAGGTATAAATCCCTCAAAATAAAGAGACTCCATCATTTTAATATACAAATTGTTCATCATCCAGTGATAGTGTACAAGCTCCAAAGCTTGTGCACATGGGTTGCATCCATGCTGTTTAACAAAACCATTTAGGCTCCTTAAATATATTCTGTGATTACTCTCTTTAGATGATTTGTTCTTCTGGAAAGAAAAAAAAGTTAGCTGTCCTCAAATTTCCACAAAAAGTAATGCTGTTTAACTCAACTTCAAGCCACAAATCTAATCTGCTGCTGAAAAATGGAAAATTACTCCTTCCCCTCTCCCCAAGATTGTGGAAACCTTCACAGGAAAATATTGCCAAGAAGGGAAAGTTCCAGGCTTCCATGCAGTTTCACCATTATGTTGCCAGGTATGTTGAACAGGTATGGCACTGCAAGAATCTGGCAGATCAGGAGGTATTTGGAATGCGGATTGAGGTGCAGGAAAAGTCTTTCATCTATCTTTGACCTGTGGTGAGGCTGGTAGTAGTATTCATGAACTTCGGTGGAGATTCAGTCCCCATATACTACATGATGGATGGTTGGACCGGATGATCTTCGAGGTCTTTTCCAACCTTAATGATTCTGTGATGATTCACTAAGACAGACGAGGATTTTGTTCCTTTCTGGAGCCAACAAGATCATTTAAGAGACACTGAAACAAATTCACATCCAAAGAGGAGGTAGAGAACAAATCTCCTACAGACCATGGACATCCTTGCCTTAGAGGTTTCCCACTGCAATTGCTTTGATTAGAAGGAATTAGCAATCGGCCATCTCAGTTTATCATGAGAATTGCCAAACACAAACAGGACCAAATCTGTCAGCTCTGTCTGCATGAGAACTGTAAAAAGTCTGGAGTAAGGACAACCTTTTTTCTTCTGCATGTGTACGGTGATGATGTGAGTCCTAATTTGACTGTGATCCATTGAGGTTTCCCAGAAGTAGTGAATAAGAGCGGGATACCAACCACACAGCAACATTTGGTTATACTTGGACTGTGTTGGAATTGCATCAGAAATCTATAAGCACAAGGCTTCATTTCCCGTTATCAGTGCCACAGGTCTCTGAATTCATTACCATCCTTCCTGAAAAAGACTTACTAACTGTACTCTCCTCTCATCAAGATTTATCCCGGACAGCTTCCAGATTTCCAACTTGTCAATTTTCCAAAACATCCTTTGATGCCCTTTCTTTTTCATTTAAGCTGTCCTGTCATCACAGAGGCTTCATGATGACATCTTACACTGCATAATGTTCCCTCAGATATCCAATAATTGCAATTTGCAGGCTAATTTAAGGGCAAGCTGACAAGAAAGCACTTCAGACTTGTCAGCATGAGAGTACAAGTGACCTTAGTACACACTGAATCTCCTTGGGGTTTTTCAACATTAAGTTTAAGCTCAGTTTCCTCTCAGTCAAAAGACTTCCAGAAGTTCATACCCTTAGAGAGTTAACATTTGGGGACAATACCTTCTTTCTGCACGGATGGTCACATGTGCATTCAATCTTCACGTCGGGACTTAGGCAACAGACTTCATCCCCGGCAGCAGGGGAGGCACTCATCTCACCAAAATCTGGTGTTGGCCTCCGACATCTTAGGTGGTTTTGTCACAAGCAGAAACAAACGGGCATTTCTAGGGTGCAGGTTACCTAACTCGCTCAAGACATTTGGTATAGGATTGAAGAAATCACTTTTTTCCTCCATTATAGTCAGGAGAACAACCAGCCTGAGCTGTCTAAATGCAGGGGTGCATAGCTTGAGGAGGAACCTTCTGTCCCTTCCAAAAGGCCTCCCTCTCTGTGCAGCTTTCTACCTGCTGTCCAGGCAAAACCCAGTCCTGGACTTAAACTGCATCAGACAGATGCTTGTCAAGACCAATATACATAGCCCTGAGCCCTGGGATGGCTTTCTGTCATGCTGACACACGAACTGTGCTCCTGGTGGGCACAGAGGAACAGAACCAAGGAGATGACAACGGGGGATCCTTGGAGACACAGAGGGCAGGCACAGAAACAAACCCAATTTTATCTGTTACGTCCCCAGAGACCATCCAGAAGTCCCTACAGGGACAGGGTGAATGAACTGCCAGCACACTTCTGGCAGCAGAAAATCCTGAGTGGGACAGCTGCCTTGCTTCCTCCCCAGAGCCCCTTCCTCCTTGGAAGCAGCAGCCTCAGCACAATTTTTTGGCATCATCAAAATTATTTAGTTCAGAAATGATCAAAGGTTCATGCAGCTCAGATCTGAGCCAGCTCCAGTGCCTGAGGACTTCAGAGCTGTGGATACAGTAACTGCCTGGACTGGGAAAGTGTTAGAAACTGAAGAAAGAGGAAAAAAACACCTCTAGCCTTCTCACATATGAATATAAAGCTTCTTAGGTAGGTCTGCATCTTTGTATTTTGTTATTTGCATGTTGCATATTGTTAGGTAGTTTCCTTTTTTTTGTTTGTTTGGTTGGTTTGGTTTGTTTTTTTTGTATCTCCTTAAAACTCTGTGTCTTTCAACAAAACTTAGTTTTCCAAAGAATTTTGCAGTAGATCAAACAGTATCACATTAGGGGAATATTCATCTCCACACAAGTAGTTTCTATTTTCCTCAAATAATTGTCTAGGTCATATATTTTCTTTTTCCTTTATAAATGTCAAAATATAAGAGGCTCTTGGCCCATTTTATCACTTCCACAATATGTACTAGTCAAGGAAATTGATAGGAAAAGTACATTATCTCATCATTTAAACCATTCATTTCAAAGAATAAAACATAATTACAACACAACGATGGGGCCTCAGAATAAGAACGCTAATCAATCTAAAACTATAATGCAAGCATAATTAGTTAAATCAACAACAACTTCTATTAAGCTAGTATCTAATTTCTGATAATAAATGAAGTTTATGGGAAGAAATTAATTGCATTGCATTTAATTGTCACAAAGGGATGAATAAAATAACGTTTATATACTCGGTCAAACAGAAAGAAACACCTTAATGAACAGTTAATGGTGTATTCATTTCATGCCTTCTTTTCTCAGGATTACAGAGAAGTTAAATTAAATGAACAAACAGGAAATATCTTCCCTTATCTCTTTTGCCAGTGCAGGATTGCTTCATACAACATACTGTCAGATACTTTATCCTGATTCAGTAATGAGACTCCCTTTATCCCAAAATCCATTATTTCTGCTGTTGCTCTTTCACAGCCCAGCGCCCTAGCTGTCTTAACTTGTTTCCATTTGTCCCGACTTCCCACTTGACAGGTCCAAGGATTTGCAAATGAAAAACTTCAGCTTCATGAAGGTGGATACACAATCCTGCATGACCAGCTGCTATTTAAGAATCAGCTGTGGCCCACATACTGGTATCAGTTCTGAAATGTCTGATTCACATTGATGTGACACTATGGCATTATATGTCTTGTCTGAACTAATAATATATCATTAGCAATTCAGAAACAAAATTGCAAGGCGACAATACCACGGTCTGTGTTATTTATACACTAACTCTTAACTAAACAATAATAGGCTCTACATTAGCTGTTACTATTCAGGAAGGAAATTCTGCTGTCTTTATGTGTCGTTTATGTTCTGCTGTTTTATATGTCCATAAATCCATATAAAACTTTGGTTTAGTGCACTGCAGCAGTCAAAAAGTGAAATTGGTCATTAGGAACTGTAGGAAATTAGTTTAAAAATATGATAAAACAACATATACCACTAAATAATTGTATTTTGGCTACTGCTTGCTGCTCCAAATGTCGCCTCTCAAAAGGGATACAAAACTCAGCAGTGGGCAGAAAACACTGCTAAGTGTGATCAGAGGGTGGCAACGACTCCTGGAAGAGTCTGTTCAGCTGGGAAAAGAGATGGTAGGCTGTGTTTTTAAGGTAGTGCACCAAGGTAAAAAATAATCCTGTGTGGCACTGAACACAGAACTGGCAGTCGACTTCACGGAGGTGGTCCTGGAGTCTCTGGAAGCCACAGCTCAGTGTCCAGCATCAGGCAGAAAAGCCAACACCACGCTGGGTGTCATCAGGACAGGCATTAGGAACAAGCCGTCAGGTGTCATTTTGCCTCTAAAGCACTGGCGAACCCACACGGAATCATAAACACCAGAAGTCACGCTGGATTTGAATCATGAATAGGTTCATTACAGCGCTTCTGTCAAAATGATCAAAGCACGCCGTACGAGCTTTTGCCAGAATTATGCCTAATCGGGCAGAAAGCCTGATAGTGAAAAACTAATCCATTCTTGGAGCACATTTGAACAGCAACGTGAGTTTATCCCCAATTAGTGCTGCCTCGTGTGACTACCGTGCTCTTGATCAGGTACGTGGATCTACTGTACTGCGGCTGAAGGGGTGTTTCAAAGAGAGCTGTAAAATAGGGAATGACATGGAGGAAATGAGCAAAGGAGTTTCTCAGTCCTCAAACCACTCAATCAGGTGACAAGTTTAAAAACAAATGAGCAAAAGTGTTCCTCGGCAAGACACATAAATCATACAACTCGTTGCAACGAATGCTGTAGAGACCAAAGAATTTAAGAAGTTTCACACACATTTATGGAGTTTGCTGGTGGGGGGTCTAATGCCCATCCAGCTCAAACTGCATGAACTGCTGAGGGCAGGTCACTGGCTCATACCTGTTTCCCAGACTCATTTCCCAAGTATTCACCCTCAGTCCCTCTTGGGAGACAGAAACTGGAGCAAAGGAGACCTTACGATCTGATCCAGTTGCTCCCACGTTCTTGGTGCTTTAATTAAAAAGTATTTACCTAGATGCTGTTATACACAGAATGACTGAAAGATGTTCCAGCAGGGGAAATGCCAGGTATATTCAAGCACACTCTGGACAAGTATAATTCAAACTTTTGAACTGTGAACACAACGTCACCACGATTTAAACTCCAGAGCTCTGAGGAGGCTTCAGAGATGGCAGCACCGCAGCACAGGCCCTCTGCAAATGCCGGCCATTTACCAGGCACACAAAGCCCTTGTTCTTCCCAACCCTTCCCCTTCTGCAGGAGAGCAATGACTTGCGACTGACACGTCCAGCATTCTTGTGCATGGTGAGTCACAACGGCAATGAAACCACATCTTGAACATATGCAAATTAAGAGTCATATTCTGTAGCTGTTCTTATGTCGATGCACAAAAACTGGCTAACAGACCTACTAAACACAATCACACACCCACAAAATAAAGAATGCAGGTAATACACCCAGGGGGGTTATTTCTCTTGTTCCTGCACCACTTAGAGTCATTTCCCCTCTCACAGGGAGCTTGAGCCATCACCATCCAGCCTAAGAATATCTTACCTTGACTTCATGCAGGTAGAAGTGACTGCAGAAAGCACAAGGCAGCACGGAAGAGATAAACAGAAGCAGTAATAATCACTCCTGCCATGAGCAAGTAAACATGCAGTAGAGGACTTGTGTATTTTCCTTCAGGAAGAAGTCTTCAAATATGACCAGCTGAATTTAAATCAACCCTCGGAAGAGTTCCCTGAGGGCATCAGCCATACCTGTGGGCCTGAGGTGCCACTGCCGAGGGCTCCATCCTGCTGTTTTCCTTCCAGTCGCTGCCTTTTACATTGCGAGCAGGCTCTCCAAGCTCGTATTTCCATATGCAGGCAGCAGGTAGCAAACCTGGTGCCTGGTTAGTCCAGTTGGTAAACACTGAACCGGAACAGACTTCTCCCTGTGCCAACATTAACTCCTCTTGCTCTGGGGAGATCTGCAGGAGCCACACGCTGCTCTCCTCCAACAGCACCGAGCCAGAAGGACACCGAGATCTTCACACCACCAAGACGTCTTAGAGGGGGTTGGCTTCCAGAGTGAGCAACCCCTCTCTGGGACATTTCACCTATTTTAAGTCTTTGTGTACTTGTGCTCAGTTATTATTAAGTTAGAATTTTGTTTCATTTTCTCTACTTTCTTTCTATTTCCACCCATAGATTGCCTGACTCCTCTCTATTGCAGCCCAGGGCTCTGGGTTGTCTCCCCCTTCTTCTCCTCCCATCATCCTAGTTAATACAGCATGCCATTTTTAGCCACTAAGCTTGCAAATTATTCACAACTCGTGCCTCCTGTCTTGTATATACAGCTACTTCTTGACATTTCCTCTTGGACATCCTCCAGTCCTCGCTGAGAACAGGTTACGGATGCACAGGACCTCTTTTGTTCTGCACTTCCCATAAGACCTTTTTCACACTGTTCTTAACCTTTCCTGATGCAAATAAGAGGGAGCTGACCCATAGAGGTGAAGGACTACAGGCATGAGGCTGAAATTCTCTCCAAGGACATCTTTGAAACTACGTATTTGAATTTTGGGGCAAATTCGTTCTTCCCAAGATACATACTTAAGTTTCCTGCTATGATGAAGCACCCGTAGCATGTCAAGCACCAGCAGTTTTACTGGAGTGAGAAGTGCAGCAGAGAAATGACAGAGCTTTGTGCAGTTTAACCCAAGTGATTGGCCAGATTCAGATTTCTGTATTCTTTTGTTTCTCTTGGATGACTTCTGGGAGATGGCTGCCTCTGCAGGCCTGCTACCTGCTCTGTTTGCTTCAATGGGGCACAAGGTTGCAGCCAGGAAGCTGCCCTGCCCTACAGTGCCAGCCCCAGTCACACTCGTTTGACTTGAGCAGATGGGCAAAGCTCTGCTAGGAGGAGAAATGCTAATTAAATCAGATATCTCATACAATCCTCTATCTCTAAAAAGCACACGCAAAATCCCTTTTTCCTCAGTGGAGCAGAAAATGATTTTTTTTTTTCATTCTTCCTTCTGAAGTTTACATTTAGGCTAAAGTTCTTATTCTGTCTTTTTATCAGGGTATTTTTCATCAGTTCATTTTCTCACTTTCTCCCATATTCTTTCTGTTTATACCACAAACAAGCCACCACCAAGAATAAGCATAACAAAAATCACCAGCAGCATATGTCTTAAGTTTGGGTGATGGCGTGTCTATGTCCTGGGTGGCCACTGTTGCTTTAGCTGTCCCTAATTCTAAATCTAAAGAGACTTAATAATTTTTTTCTGAAAATAAACAAACAAACAAATAAATAAATAAATAGAAAAATAAACCATCAACTGCACTAATGAAGGGTACAACAATATTTGGTAGCTCCTCTAGTCCAGACAGACTTTTCATTGCGTAGCTTCCAACTGCATTTCCCTTGGAGGGCTGAATTTAGAAATGATCTATTATCAATAGGATGGTTTCACTAACCTGCCCTTTTTTATTATTATTATTATTATCATTATTTTTTTGAGTTGGAAGGGACCTTAAAGATCATCTACTTCCAACCCCCCCGCCCTGGGCAGGGACACCTTCCACTAGACCACGTTGCCCAGAGCCCCGTCCAACCTTGACCGCAGCAGCCCCCCTTTTGGGCTGTGAAGCCCTACCTGCGCATCAAGCACAAGCTGGCACAGGGCGGGAGGACCACTGGCTGCTTGATATCTAAGCACAGCAATATCAAGGAAAGGCTGCGAGGGTGTTACCTCCTGTTCTCCCTGCCAGGAAGGACCACATCATTACGATTCCAGCTGCAACTCCTGCTCACGTTTCCCAAATTTTACATTTCCAGAGCTACCGTGCAACAAGTAGGGCAGAAGCAGACTCCGTACATGCACACATGTTGGAATCAACCTATATTTGCAGAGCACATAGTGCAACTGGGAGGCCTACCCTAGGAACTATCCTTTTCTTTTATTATTGATGATTAAAAGAGTGATAGCTGCTATCCAGAAGGTAAATGCTGAATTATTTAAATCACTCTACATGATGTTTCCTTCCTGCATGACCACTGTACTGATAATTCCTCTCCCCTCACCATTTGCCTTTCTTCCAGCTCAGCAGGTTCCTAGCCCCTGCCTGCCATCCGATCAAGAGCAGTGAAAAATGTCACCAGAATAAATCTAGCTATTGCTGTGCCACAGAGTAAATGTTCCCTGAGAAGCACTGTGTCCAGTGAAGGGATAACAGCCTTCAGGCAGATGATAGCCAAACCTGGAGTTTTCTTCAGCAGAGGTTGGCGTCGTCACACTGGAACTGGTACCAAATAAAGGGGCCTGGATCTAGCCCTGGTGTTAGCACAGGGAAATGGTAGAAAACAGCCCCAAAAGCACCTTGCCTTCACCAAACACTCCTGCCACAAAACCCTGATCCGTTCCACGTCATGATTGCCACCACAGCAAGCTGTAGAAAATGCTGAGTTTTTTTTATAATTTTCTGAATCTAAGGCTGAACAGAAAACTTGCTTTTACTTACAAAGGAGGTGTTTATCTGAGCTGCCTGACAAATCAAGGTGGGGGCTGTGCCCAGCACCAGGCCACAGGAAATTTAGAAGTGTAAATAGAAAGCTTACATAAGGGCAGGTTTTCAATAGTCAATATGTTTTTAAAAGCGTCTCAACCTCTCTTCTCATAAACAAGCCGTGCAGTCCTGGGCTAAGCCAGGCCTCCAGTGGAAGTGAAGTGGAAGTGAAGAAAGTCAAGACGTGCAGACTATTTCCAGCCTCACTCCTGCTACATGCATTAAGTTATGCAGCTTTGGGTGCTCCGTTCAGCTAATGGATGTAAAAAATTTACTTGTCCCATGGGAAGAGCATCAGGAGGCTTCCATGTTGCTTGAGAAGTGGGGTGATCTGAACCACAGGGTTTATAGCAAGGGTTGGTGCATCCAGTGAAAGACCCCACTGAATAAAGTGGTTCCTCACAACTGCTGGAGGCACTTAGCCATTAATATGTTTTGGTTTGGGTTGCTCTAATGGGTACGGAACATTGTTCTCAATTGTCTTTGAAACTCTGGGGGACTCGGTGCCTCCTGCTCTGTGAGACCTGGACTGAGCCAAGCGGTCCCAAACTGGGCACACAGCTGCCAGATGCAAGGAGCTAAGAATAGGGTTTGACTCCTGTTGTGCCTGAATCATAAATCATCTGCTTCTGGGGAGTCCTCTAAGTATTGGAACAACGTTATTTGAGAGAAAGTGATACTTTGTTAGAAAAACCGAGAAGCTTAAATAGGCCATCTCCTCAGCAGGTATTAACCAGGCGTGTTATCTCAGTGACTGGGTGGCCCCAAAGCTGAGATTACTGCAATTTTCGATGGAGGAATCCATGTGCTGAAATCTAGGCAGGAGCATCTAGCTCATGGTCCAGCTGAGAGTAAGTAAAGTGGTCTGATGGTGCCTAGTATAAAAAGCAGAATTTGCCTTTTGTAAGTGATGCTGCAGAGCTGATCACTGGCCAAGAGAAGTACAGATGCGGAAGCATCTATACAGGACCAGAGCAGGAGCTTTGGGGCAGCTTTGGTATTGCAGTGCGGGTGGCCGGGTTTGGAGAGCCAGAGCCTGCTGACCACTGCAAATCCTGGCTGGTGTGGGGCAATGTTGTTGGGTTACCCTCAGTGAGTGCATTTCTTACTGAATATTGAACTGATGGGGGCTTTGATGTAAAGGAAAAGATTTCAGGTTTGAACAATAAAACAAAAGCCTTGTTAAAGTGATCAGGTGAGCAGCAGCTGGCACGTGATTCCATGTCCCTGCAACCCTTTTTCCCCTCCCACCTACCTATTTGTACAAAAGCTGCTCCTACGTTTTGGTCTAACTGCATAACTCAGACCCCTGCTAATGCCTTTGGTTCCACTTTTGTCATGCCATAAAAATTTCCTGTATCTATAAAAGTAAGGAAGCATCGGTGACAGGCTTGGGGCTGCGCTGCAAGAAACTCCTTCAGCTGGCAAAGCGCAGAGCAGTTTTATGCCAGGTCAGCCTGGAGGGGTCTATAAGCAGCCCATAATTAGCGCTGGTACCTCACTTAGCACCCTGTGGACGTAAAACCATGCCTGGGTCTCAGTCCTGGGCAGGAACTAATCAAGCCTTTGCTCACGTGAGGCCAGGCAATACAAACATCCGTTATCAAGCTGTTTCTCACAGACAGTGCTGGGTCTCAGCATTCAAGCTTGTGTTCTGCAGCTCAGCTGCGCATCCTACCTCTCCCCTAGGGACTTGTTATTTTACAGTACTCCAAATGTATTTAATCTTCAACTTTCCAAAGACTGTTGGCAAGATTTGTCAGCAAATTACTGTGGAGCTAGAAGGGAAAATGAATAATAAGTCCGATCTGGGAGGACTTAGTGCACAGTAAGATGTAAGCTTTGGGCATGGCTGTGGAGTCTGCCCCATGGTAGAAATCAGTCTCTTGACAAGGTGAGGACTAAGCCACGGCTATTTAACTCCTCTCCCTCCTTTCCCCACACACATGGTCCCAGTTGTTGAAGGCTGCCTGGGACACGGATACAAAACATCCTTAGGGCTGGCCTATTTTGTACCAAATGCTGTCGGTCCCAAAGGCAGAGCCATGAGCTCTGCCTTCTGCTCAGCACAGGGCCCTGCATCCAGCTGTTAGGACTCATTGCCCAAAACTGCAACCCACAAACTGCTGGCTGGTTCGTCCCTCTCCAGTGATGTTGCAAAATATCCTGGGAATGCCAGTTAACCAATGACATTTGCAAAAATGCTTCTGTTTCATCAGCACATTGTTAGCACTGGAGCACAATCATTAGCTGTTCAGCAGCAAAGACTTAATCCCAAACAGATCCTTTCTGGCATAGGGACAAAACCAGAATTTTTGCTGCGGGAAGTGCTCAGCATCTGAACTCACTACATACATGAAGAGATTCTCTACCAAGTAGGCATGAAATTTAAACACCGTTCAGGAGGCTGAGAAGGTTTCAAACAAAAACGTGTCTGAGCACAAAGCAGCTCAGAAGTCAGCCTGTCTGGCAGACAGCCTGTTTTTTTTTTGTGTCAGGTTGGGTTTTTGTTTTAGTTTTCATTCTTTCTCAGCTGCAGGAAAGTTGTAGTTCACCTTACCAAGTCCACAACACGTATAAAGATCCAACATCAAAAGACCTGTTGGGCACATGGAAGGACCCTGTGTTGGGCACATGCAGGGAGGATTAGGGATGCAGGTTACCCTCCCAGAGTTTTACCAAAAGCAACTGCCAATTCTGGAGCACGTAATTCTGCAATTGCACCTGCATGTGTATGACATTGTAATTTTTGCACTGCCAATATGCTCACAACACTCCCTGATTTCCTATGTCCCTGCAATCCTACATCACCGACACCGAATCTCTTTCCTTTTTAAATCTGTTTTTCCATCATAAACCTATTTATGGTGCCTACTTCAGTCCTAGTCTGAATAATAACAAAATAGATGTTCCTAGATAAGAGGCTAGTAGCAGGTGTTTCTGACATTTCTTGAAGTGGAACAAATATCCCACTTCTCTTAAAGCACTACGAATTCATTTATTTCTGGTTCAGTGGGGCTGTGAAATGCTAGAGCTTAACAGTTATGCCAGAATAACCTCTTATTTTGCACTGTTTTAATCTTCAGTATGATTTTAGGGGGTTATCTTCCTAACAGATTTGTATCTTTTGAAAGCCGGAGAGCAGCTGCTGCCTTCAGCCATTCTACAGATACCAAGTTTAAACTGAGCTCTTTATGAAATGGCTGGCACAGTAATTCTGTCCAGGTTCAGATAACAATCATCGCAGGGTGATTTGAGTTCGACTCTGGGTAGTTTGTACATAACAGACTGAAAAAACTCCTTCCTCATCTAGGCCTGAACTAATCAAGAGAGAAAGAGAACTAACATCACCTTGAGCAGTTATTTGTAGAGCATTGCCAAACCCAAATCCATGGGAAATTCCAAAGGGGACATGGGACAGCTGCCACCCAGCCCCAGGTGGCCTTCTGGGAGGTGGTAATGGTCAGCCACAAGTACGTGTCCTTCATGCTGATGCTCTCAAACCCCTTTAATCCAGAAAGTCAGTCTCCGTTTGTATTGCAGCAATTCAGTTTCCATTTGCTGCCAGAAAATCCAAGCTTATAAACAGAAAGTGTTCAAGAAGAAACTGGACTTTCAAAAAAAATACCCTTTCATCCAAAGCCAACTGTATCTTGCAGATAAGAGAACCTGAAGGTTTCTCAGACAAATATCTCCTCTCTCCACTTTTACCATAGCCAACGACATAACATCATTCATCAGTATTGCTCTTTTATTTCACTGGAGTTGGAGGGAAGCTGTTCAAAGAAAGGCTGTATAAAATCTCTAGAGGACTAGTGCCTCAAAGAAACGCTTTTATATCTCTGTATGTGCTTCCCATCAACATCCCTGAAAGCACCATGCCTTCACAAGGTGCAACTCAAAGGAGCTTGCTGTTATGGCATGCGAGTCGCCCTTTGCCAACAAGGGAGCACATTTGGTTGAATGGAGCCCTTTTGGTTCCTGGGGTATTTCTCTAGATGTTTGGAAGCAGCCAAGCTCCAGCAGTTGCCACTAGCATTGGTAGTATCCGAGGTGGAAATGGCTGGTCACAAATAGCTGTCCGTGTAGTCCGGCGAGGTGCCTGTCTTGAAAAGATCCGGAATGAAGCCCTTTGCAAAGGATTGGGTCTGTAGCCCCTGTGCTTCAGATTTCACTAATATTTTACTGGGATTATTTAATAAAGAAGAAAAGCAAACAAACATGATGTAAGGTATGGATTATATGAAGAAAGATTGTTGGAGGAATGACTAATACACTCCCTTCTGTATAAGCACACAGAGAAATAAGTAATCTCCTATTGATGTTACTCACGGAAGGAAACAATACATCACCGGTTGACCACTCACAAGGCAAGCGTCAACCAACACCCACAAATCCTTTTCCTCTGCACAGCTTTCCAGCCACTCTCCCCCAAGCCTGTAGCATTGCATGGGGTTGTTGTGGCCAAAGTGCAGGACCTGGCACTTAGCCGTGTTGAACCTCATCCCGTTGGCCTCTGCCCATTGACCCAACCTGTCCAGGTCCCTCTGCAGGGCCTTCCTACCCTCCAGCAGGTAAACACTTCCCCCCAGCTTGGTGTCATCTGCAAACTTACTGAGAATGCACTCAATTCCCTCATCCAAGTTATCAATAAAGGTATCAAAGAAGATGGGCCCCAACACCAACCACTGGGGACACCACTGGTGACCGGTCACCAGCTGGATTTCACTCCGTTCACCACCACTCTCTGGGCCCAGCCGTCCAGCCAGTTTTTAACTCAGCAGAGAGTGTATGTGTCCAAGCCATGGGCTGCCAGCTTCTCCAGGAGAATACTGTGGGAGACCGTGTCAAAGGCCTTGCTGAACTCTCAGTAAACTAAATCAACAGGCTTTCCCTCACCCACCAGGCGGGTCACCCGATCACAGAAGGAGATGAGGTTGGTCAGGCAGGACTTGCTTTTCAAGAACCCATGCTGGCGTCTGGAGCACACGTTCTGTGAGGAGCGGCTGAGGGAACTGGGGTTGTTTAGTCTGGAGAAGAGGAGGCTCAGGGGAGACCTTATTGCTCCCTACAACTACCTGAAAGGAAGGTGTGGGGAGCTGGGGGTCGGCCTCTTCTCACAGGTAACCAGTGATAGGACCAGAGGGAATGGCCTCAAGTTGTGCCAGGGGAGGTTCAGGTTGGAAATGAGGAGACATTTCTTCTCAGAAAGAGCAGTCAGGCATTGGGACGGGTTGCCCAGGGAGGTGGTGGAGTCACCGTCCCTGGGGGTGTTCAAGAAAAGGTTGGACATGGGGCTTGGGGACACGGTTCAGTGGGTGGCATTGGTGGTAGGGGGATGGTTGGACCAGGTGATCTTGGAGGGCTTCCCCAGCCTTAATGATTCTGTGATCCTGTGATTCTATGATTTTTGTCACAATCAGTTCATTATAGCAAGTCTCTTTGTTATCTCCTCGAATTCTGTGCCACCAACAAATCCCCAGTCAGAATGAACGTCAGCTGGAGCAGTGTGAGATGCAGAGAGACAACATAGCCATTTGATCTTGGTGGTGAGACCGTCCTCCAACATCTCTGTCCTCGAGGAAACCAAAGTGCACAGCAGAATTTTTGACCCCTTTGTTTTCCTCAGGAATACACCAAAGAAAGACTCATGGTTTTTCATATTTGGAGTCTATTTTAAGAGCTGTGCCTTTTTCAACTCACTTCTATGAGGGCAGCATTTCTGATGGTGTTGGCTAAAATTAGAAAGCCATCATTTTCATGCTAGCCAAAGCCTTGAGCTACGGCTTGGAAGAGACACAGTCCATGAGGACAGGGATCAGACACTCACACATCAGAGTTGCTTTGTATGAGAACAGACCATTAACTGCAGGAAACAGCAAGTAATTTCACTTAACGTAAATGTCTGTCATTGCAAGCTAAATTCAATCAAATTACCTCCTATTTTCTAAGAGTGTGCAAGCCCGGAGTTACAGCCGATCAGGCAGAGCGTGTGCATCAGCCTCAGGCTGCACATGCAGATTGGATAAAAGGATAGCTTATTTGCAGGCTTTTTGCATGGCTCCAGCCTGAACAACCAGAAACACCAAATGTTAAAGATACTCATTGTAACTGGGTATTATATGTTTCAGAAATTCTAGCAAGATGCCCAGAAAACCCACCTCATCTTCTCTGAAAGCAGCAAGAGTCAAGACCTTAGAAGAAAACTACACCTGGCTTTTGTGTTGACATTTGCAAAGGCGCAGCTTAGAAAACAAAACAAAAAAAAAATCGAGCAAACAAACAAATACCCAATTCGCCCCAGGAAACAAGACTTCCAGGTGACTTTCATATGAAAATAACTTAGGAAATATGGATTACTACTGAGAAAGAAATTAGGCCAGATGTTCAGCTGGTGTCAGCCAGCACAGCCCCTCTGACAGCCTGCTCACTTACACCAGGTAGATGCAGCTCAGCCACATGGCCAACAATTTCATCACAAAGCAGAGAAGACAAAGTTGTAAAGGCCCCATAAAGTCATAGCATGGGGTTTATCTGAGTGTGATCTGTTGCCACGTATCTAGACACCAATGACAGATTGATCTCACCTGACTTCTACAGGTAGGTTGCCACATCCCAGCGAGTCAAGCCAGAAGAAGTCACCCCAATCAGCATCAAGCAGATGTCAGAAATGTTTCCAAATGCATCAGGCACCAGAAGAATCCATTTCTCCTCATCAACTGGAAAGGGAGTCTAGACACTTGAGACATCTACATTTGTCCCTGTGAATACCACCCCTGTGTGGCAAGCACAGCCTAAGCAACAGTGTATAACGGCAACAACAAACTACATCAAACCATGTTAGAGACAGAGGACAAATCTGCCCACCCAGCGTGAGATTATCCATCACCCTGTCCTGACAGAGGAGAAAGTGACATTACAAAGCCTGCCTGTGCCACCAGTGCTTTGGTCCTCAAATGCCACCTGGTGGCCCTTCTTTGAAATCCGGATGGGTCATTATGGGCAGCCTTGGAGGGTAAAAAGGGCTGTGTTGTGCCCTGTTAAGTAGGAAAGGTTTTGCAGGAATGGAGATGTCTACAGTCCTGCTATCTATTGAATGTATTAATTTGATGGGCTTTTAATAGGGAGTTTCAGGCAGGAGTAAACATCCACGGAAACAGCACAAAATATAACAGAAAGGAACAATGGGAAAAACTGCGTGAGAACAGACTCAGCAAAACTTCCCTTACGTGTGCACAGCATGACTGCATTGCTAGGGGACTCTCCCCTCCCTTTGCCTCAGCAGCAGTGCAGATGACAATCCATAGCTCAGAGGGATGGCAATTCCCTGAGTGCTTACAGAGAAACCCAGCCTGGTGGGTGTCCGCATAGTCAGATGCTTCTTGCAGCCATGCAGAACTTGCCAAGGGAGGTGCAGCTTCTTGCTTGCTCTGTTTGGTGTGGGTTCTCTGAAAAACTCCCGATGCCTGCCTCAGTCCAAAACTGCCCTCTTAATTTCATTTCCAGTGCTGTACACAACGCAGCTGCATGCCAGCAGCCGCACAGCAGTCTGACTATGGCGTGGCAAAGAGATACACCCAGCTGGGAATGACTGTGCTTCGTTTTCCATTGTAAAAGGATTTGGAAGATTTGGAGTCTTTTTTGTAATAATTGTTCAATTAAAAGAATAAACAAATAAAAATCAGTCATTTACGCCATCACAGGTAGCTGAAGTTCTGTTTTTTTTTATTCTTACTGGATCACATTCTGCTGTCTGGTATGCCAGTGCAAACCCTGAAACAATTACTTATTTCTCTAGAGCGATACCAGAACTGCATCTGCGATATCACTACGTAGAAAGCCAGCTATTATCCACTTTACCTACTTCCCACAGAAACTGCTTTTACTTCAGTAGTTACAATAGCAGTGCATAAGAAAGCAAGACCATGAGCAGAGTAAAATACCAGATACTTCAGCATCCTCAAAGTAAACATCTCTTGATGTCAGACAGAGCAATCTAAGCACAGGGCCCACTGTCTTGCAGCAAGCAAGAAATTGGTATTGATATTTTTGGATTGGATTCACGTCACTATGCAATTTCACATTTTCCTGTGAACAATTCAAATGTCCAAGTGCATTAGCACTGCTTATTTACAATGCTTTTCACTGTTGCGACCATGGTTTCTTTAAAAAAAAAATAAAATAGCTACAACACTGTAATTATATATTGTACCCATGAAAAGAAAAAAGAAAAAAAAAGTTAATAAACTGTTTAGAGTCAATTATTAAATCCCTGAACCTGGGAACTCTGGTGCAGAGCCTAATCCAACACCCCAAGCAACTGGTGGAAAAGATTTCTGTTGTCTGCAGGATCAGACCCACAGAGCAGTAAATGACTCAGGCTCCAGGACCATGTAACTCTCTCAGCAGGAAAAAAAAATCTTTTTCAACAGTAGGAATAGGAAAGTTGATCTAAATGTAATCTGAGCTATTTCGGTAATTTTTTTGGCTGTTTCAAGGAAGGAAGCAAAATAGGGAAATAAAACAAATTTCTCTTCACACACAAAACCTTGTACAGTTGTCCCAAAGTTTAGGGAAGGCACAAAATAGATTTTGTCACTAGGCTAAATTTTTTTAATCTCTTTCATTTGCTATTTATATAATTTAATTTATGGTAGGTTCTCAAGCAAATCATCTAAGCACATTGGCCAAGCTTTGATCTCAGTTCCACATCTCTGAGCCCCTAGTGACTACAAAATCCATGAAGAAGTTCTGGGTTTGGTCTGCTACAGCCAGGGCAGAATTTGATTGCTAGTATCGTATTCAGAAATACTGCAAAAGAAGGTAGAAACAAGAAAATACTCCAATAACAGGACATCCTATGTAAATCAGCTAACTGTGAAGAGAAATACAGAAACATGCAAATAAACTTGGATATATGCACACTTACACACTCATAGGCATGGACACTGATATATTTCTCTCTTTTCTTTCAGCAAAAAGCCATTATCCTTTGCTTATGACAAACAAGCACTTCACAATTTAGGGCAAATCCTCAGCTTATAAATTGGATTAATTTCAGGAATCCAAGGCTATTTCTAGCAACTGACCTAAGCACTAAAAGATTAAAGTGTCAAATTTTGCCCTTATTCAATAGGATATATTATCTTATTGAAAATTTTTGAAAATATCCTGTTGAAATTCTGCCTTTATTCAATAGAAATATAATTATCCCATTGAATAAGTCCCAAACCAGAGCAGTCTAAGTGATTTCTGTTCTCTAACTGGCACTGCTGGGCTGATACACACCAACTGTGAGCCAGGGCAATCCCAAAGATATTGCACTTCTGAAAAACAGTGGACAGGAAACAAAACTAAACTAAACTAAACAATAATTTTAAAAAACAAAGGCACAATAAAATATGCTTGCCAGAGACATTCATCTCCTCCCATTTGCAGTTCAGTGGAGTTAATGTTATTTCTTTAAAGACTTTTAAAGCGTAAACCTGTACCAATACAAAACTTGCTGACATAAATAAAACCCTCACACAAGCAGCTGAATGTTAAAATTCTGAGTCTTTAGTTATTTCTAAACATCTTTTTTTTTTTATCTCCCTGTAGGATGTCTTGCATTTTCACTATCAAAAATAACGGAAAAAAAATAGAAGAGACATTACCTTCCCTTTTTATCCTCCATCTCTTATGCTTTAGTGTCAAGCTGGCCTTCAGCAACTCATCCAGCACCTGCAAGACATACCTCTCTTCTTCCGTTGGCTGCCATAGGGATTCTGCCTGTGTTTATGATTAACTCACCAAGATATCCACCACACTAGGGAGAGGCTGTTTAAACACTTAATTGTATTCATGACTCTTTTCTTATTCTAGATAAGGTTTCCCAAAGCACTGGAGTATGCAATGTAGTTAACTGTTTAGTGAAGCCTCTCAAAACTCAGGAATTTTGGCTCACGGAGCTTCTTTACAGGCATGTTTTTTCCTTCTCCTGCTGTGAGTGGGTTCTCCTTGCCACCATGGTCAGGCAAGACCAGCTCATGGCCCAGACTGCATTTTGGTTCATAAAACAGCTCCAGAAACACAACAGCCTGATGTTTTGAGGTGCTACTATGCCAAAATGGGGGATGCATTTCCATTTGCAGGGTTTCATTCAGTTCAGGTATTTGCTGCACTGCTACAATTTCTGCTCCTCATCCACAATCACAGACCCTCACCAGACTCACCAATCCAGACCACTCTCCACAGGGTACAAAGATCCCAACAAAATCAATGGAAGTTTAGCCAAGATATTAGAGGCTGGTGGAGCGGATAGGCACAGGTTCAGGAGATCAGTCCCCTCAGGGGTTCAGAGATACTGAATATCTCTGATACCCCCTGTATGTCCTGTATATAAAGAAAACAAATTTCATGATGAGGACGGTCAAACATTAGCACAATCTGCTCAGTGAGGTTGCACAGTCTCTGTTCTTGCATCTTTTCAAAACCTGGTTGGACAAAGCCCCGAGCAACCTGTTCTGAGTTCATGGCTTACCCTGCTCTGAGCAGGAGGTTGAGCTACAGACCACCTGAGGTCCCTCCCAACCTCAGTTCTCCCGTGATCCTATTTATGATCCTATATTCTGATACTGGTAATGGTGTAGGCAGGTGTATCAGGATTCGTAGCATGGGTTGAGGATGAAATCTGCTCCCTGTAGTGACACTGCTGTTATTGTGTCCACACAAGTCATATATTCTCTCTGAACTACAGCTTAACCCATCTGCAGTATGGGAACAGTTCCTTGTTTCCCTAGGGCATTTGCAAGCATAATATAAAACTTTCAGATGATTCATACAGCAAATGATGCTCTATCACGCAATGATGCTCTATCATAGCAACACAGCAAATACAGCACTTTCATTAGTCTCAGGAGCAATACAGATGTAAACTTTGGGACAAAGCATAGCCATATTTCTAGCAATATCTTGGTCAACCTAATGAGGCCAACTGAACATGCTGACCAAATGCAGAGGGTGGTAACTAGCTGATCCTTTTCTCTTTCACATCAGACATAGATACACGCTTCACTGTGCTGCAAAGTTCTGCAAAGGTAAACCTATATCATGTATTAAAAAATGCCATTTATACAAGAGTATAAACAGAGACAATTAAGACAATTAGCACAAAAAGAAGAGACTTGGCTCACTGTGCAGTGCTTTGCCTATGCAGTCATTTTGCTACTCAGTTCAGTAGCTTTGCAACACATGTTCAAGTGCTGCCGAAGAGTCATGTTGAGGAGCAAATGGGAAAGAAAAGAAAAGCCTGATCTCCTGGTGAGAACAGTGCCTTACATCACGAAGGTTAATTTGGATCTTTTCAAACAGAAACTGCTCTCCAGCTTGGCTAAAAACAGGCTGTGTTGGAAGGACACAATAAAGAGCATCAACATTTGTTAGAATGTTTTATTATTGTGTTTTAGGTTGCATAACTGTTTTAGCACTTGGCCACTTGTTGTATATGCTAAGGAAAACACAAAGGGACACGTTTGTACCATCTAGTCTAGACATCTTTCACTGGTGGGGTTTCACAGTGCAATCTGAGCCAATTTAACAGCTCACTGCTGCTGAAAAAGGACAGAGGCACCAGTGCCTTTACCAATCCCCTCTTCTGCTCCCAGCCACGTCTCTCCTGCTTACGTTATGCCAACTATAGCAACGCTGCTCTGAGCCACTTTAACTCACTAAACCACCAGAAACAAATGGGCAATTTGGAACTGGTTTGTAGGATGAATGAGGGAGTCTGGAGGCAGGAGGAAAGGAGGGAGAGCCATCACACAGTGGGGAGCAATAGGAAAGATGGAACCATCAGGTTGGCTTGGATGCTTGTGAAAAGCCTGCTTTAACTATTCATTTTAACTCCAATCATGAAGGTGCCAGGATTGCTATTTCTTCCTTCCTTCACCCAAAGATAGATTTATCCTGACAAAGTAGCTGAGAAAGGGTTCTAGGTATGTCTAGGTTGTGCTCAGTAAGACAGCAACTGGAGACAGAAGAGGAGCCTGTTTCATAAATAAGGGTGCAAAGGAAGCAATTCAACTGCCTCAGCAGGGGCAATGAATGCCATCTGTGGTACTTCAGGACCTCACAAGTGATCTCCCTTCACTGCTCCAGAAATGTGTGCCTGCCCCATGGATCCTGTGCTACGCATGCCAGCCCCTGTGGGTGGCTGAGATCCCTGGCATCTCGAATGGCACTGGGTACCAGTGTCTATGCGGCCCCATCTTGCACATCACGCAGAAGATTAGGGGAACTGAGAGTGACCCACTAGTTTTCAGTAGGCCGTGCTTCAGGGCTGAGTTCTGAAAATTGATTCAAATAAAACAGAGGACAGAAAGTCAATCTTTTGGAAACTCATTCCAAGCTGTTCTAGGTGAAGTTCAGTCAGTCCAGCTCCCACATTCAAGGGAGTTTGCCTCTCACAACCCTGAGCTCTCTCACTCTGCTTTTTATCTGGAGTTCAGTTAGCTCAGGGGGTATTATAACCGCCACGGATCATTACTTTGCAGAGCTGATGCAGTTTCTTTCACATTTAGGACACTGATACATCTTACGGAGGGAGAATCACCTCACATGGTGCCTGCCATCCAGCAGGGTCCAGCTGCCCTCAGTTCACCACACCAGGGCACTTCCTAATGTACCAGGCCAAAGGAGGCCTGCGGAGCTGTGCTTCACTGCTCTCCGTGGACAAGGAAGGGGCTTTATGAGATTAAGTGACATTAAGTTCACCTTAGGTGTTTTTATTTCTCTAATTCCCTGGAAGAGGCCAGTCTCCAGCTCTGTGGGAGTCCACTGAAGGCATTACTGCACAGAGGAGCCCAGGGGAGCCAATCTGAATTAAATTTTAAAGCGGGCAAATTCAGCCACATTAATCTCTGTGCAGAGATGCATGCTCAGAGTTTCTGTGACAGCAATTTGATTTGGGTTGCTTAAGTTCAGAAGTGAAAAAAATGAAAATGCAATGAGAGACATTGCAGTGCCCTGGGGGAGGTTGGCCAGGAGCTCAGCGAGGCCTGGCTGATCCACCTGAAAGCCCCAAGGGCACGGGAGGCTGCACCATACTGACTGTGGGCTGAAAAGGGGTGGCTGCAGTGCTGGTGTGCTGTCTGCAAGCAGGAAAGGATGAAGAAACGTGTGTCAATGTCAGGCTCTCTGACAGTATCTTAGGGTTAATACTCACAGAAATGGCAAGATATTTTTATACATAAATCATAGAATCATAGAATCACAGAATCATTAAGGTTGGAAAAGACCTTCAAGATCATCTGGTCCAACCACCCCCCTACCACCAATGTCACCCACTAAACCATGTCCCTAAGCACCACGTCCAACCTTTCCTTGAACACCCCCAGGGACGGTGACACCACCACCTCCCTGGGCAACCCGTCCCAGTGCCTGACTGCTCTTTCTGAGAAGAAATGTCTCCTTGTTTCCAACCTGAACCTCCCCTGGCACAACTTGAGGCCATTCCCTCTGGTCCTATCACCGGTTCCCTGTGAGAAGAGGCCGACCCCCAGCTCCCCACACCTTCCTTTCAGGCAGTTGCAGAGAGCAATGAGGTCTCCCCTGAGCCTCCTCTTCCCCAGACCAAACACCCCCAGCTCCCTCAGCCGCTCCTCACAGGACTTGTGCTCCAGGCCCTTCACCAGCTTCGTAGCCCTTCTCTGGGCACGCTCCAGGGCCTCGATGTCCTTCTGGTACTGAGGGCCCCAAAACTGAACACAGTACTCAAGGTACGGCCTCACCAGAGCTGATAAGGCTTTCCAAGGTGATAATGATTGACTCTATTGGAAATCAACAGTGGGATTTGGTATTAATTGACACTAATAAACCAAAACCACATGAATAGTCTCTCCGAACATGAAAAATGGTGTTGTGTTTCTATAATGGAGGAAAAAGGCAAAAGCAGGTTCGTGTGGGGCAACACATCCCCAGTGATACAATGCTGATATGGGAGAGCTCCTGGCTGAGGGTTACGTGAGCCGAGCACTTTCCTGGTTCCTGGGCAGGTGGCTTCTAGAAATAGCTGTGACTCACCAGTGTTTACCCACTAATATTTTCTCAGCCCCTGACTGAAAGGAGATTAGAGAGTGTAGATGAGAGTAGCCAAAAGGTGTGGCTAGTTTTCATTACATTGTTATCTCAATTAGTTTGAACAGTGTCATCACGCTTGCAAGGGTCTGGGAAAAGCACGTTGGTGGACAGAAATGAGAAAACAGAGAGTGAGGGACCCCCACAGGCAGACACAAAGCTGGCAGAGTTTTTCATACAGTCCAGAAGGAAAGGGGAAAGAATGACAAAAAGAGTGGCTTATAGTGAAAATCCACTTGGGGATTTTATCATGAGGGCATTTTATTTATGCTCTGGTCATGCGTTAGAGCCTCTTTTGTGGACCAAGCATCCACCATTTGTGTGTTATGTGACAAGAAGTAATACGCCCCTCTATAGACCTGTCTTTAATATTCTGTGCAGTTTAATATTCTGTACAGTCCTCCCAGAAGAAGGCGGTAGAAAATGGCAGGGTACGTAGGAGGGTGACTGAGGTGACCAAGGACTTGGAACAGTTTCCAGACAAGTAATGGCTACAAAAATTAGGACACTGATCCTTGGCAAAGACAAGTGGGTGAGACTCATTAAAAGCTTGTAAATCTTTAGCGGGACGGCAAAGATGAAGAGGAAACACCTGCTCACTGTTTCTCTTTGCATAAGATACATAACTACAGTGTTAAACAGATGAACTAGTTCAGCTGTCACTGCTTAGCAAAGGATCGCATACTGTTGATATACCAGAACAGACTCAAGCTAAAACTACTCCATTTCAGAGCACAGAGGACGAGATTCTTAAATGCAGTAGGTTTTTAAAGCAACGCTCTTTAGATTTATGATTAACAGATTATTATCTTTGGCTTCTCCAGCAGTTCACACTTCTTGGAGAAAGTCACTGGGTTTTCATGCATAAATTCAATCCTGAAAACGGGGTTATTGATGTAAAAGGATTGGAATAGATTTCACGTACAGCTACCGTAAAAACATTTTCCATGCACTGAAATGAAAGAAGAGTTCTTATGTAAATTAACTACAACCTGCCATAAAAGTTTGATGGCCCTTTTCTCTCTGCTTTCTGAACTGGAATCCCCTGAGGCACACAGATAGCATCTTACATTGCCTAATTAAAGCTGGTGTGGGGTCTGGAGCACACCGGGGAGGCTGTGGCCTCTGTCTCTGCCCCACCACAGTCAGTGCCACCCTGTCCAGGAAACGTCTGGACCAGAAGTCATTCAGGCATGAGGCTTCCCGGAGGTCCAAGCCTTCAAGAGAAAGCTACCTGGAAGGAAGAAAAGCAGAGACAGCAGCAACTATGGCAAAAGAGAGCAGGGGGAGGAGTGCAAGAAACCCAGGAGCTGTTTTTTCTTGGTTTGTAGAGCTGAATTGGGAGGGGAGAGAAAGAAAACCATAGAACTACACCCCAGCACCTCTAATAACTACAGCTCCCCATTGCTACCTGCTCAACAGCTTGCCTAAACCTGGTGTCACAAACCAAATATTTTTTATTTGTTTTGACACTGCTCTTCAGTGAAATTTGGCGGCCTGGAGTCCCTGCTTCAGAAAACGCAGTGAACGTGAACACTCCAGGTTTTATAGACCTCTACCATGCCCTCCCTTATCTCTTTTTTGTCTTCAGAAAGTGACAAAGCTCTGTTGATCCTAGCTATTTCCCATCCTTCAGATCATGAGAGTCACCCTCTCTGAACCCTTCTTGCTCCACTATTGGCTTCTGAGAGGGGAAGGTTTTGTGCTTCCAGCAGCAAACCAGCAGAGGCTTTTAAAGCAAAGTTTTTTAAATGTATGATTTTCAGATTATTATCTTTGGATTCTCCAGCAGTTCAGACTTCTCAGAGAAGTCTTTCAGCAGCATAAAGGGCTTTAGGAGAGGGACGCCCTTTCATTAGCACCAGCACTGCCTTACCACAAGGGAAGATGTCTCCTACATTTCCAAATGCACAGCAAAGAGAGGCTCAGGTATCTACCGCACGATTGCAGTTTCTGAGTTGTATCTGGAGTGGAAGACCATCGTCTGAGAGACCACCATGGTCCTGCCCCCCCTCTATGGCCCCACTCCCCAGCACTCACAGCAGCACCTATCTCACCACAGGAAGCCCTGAGCACCACGTTGGAGCACATTGGTACAACCCCTTCTCCTTCTCAAAAACATCTATGGCACACAGCAGGACCATGGGCGCTCAGCACCTTGCAGACCTGGGTGCTGAACACCCGCAGACAAGGGTGCTATGCAGTCATGATGCTGCTCAGGGCACATTTCTGACTTCCTGATATGACTGCCTTCAGTGCTCTGGCTTGTTGTTTTTTCCCCCTCACTTGCTGTGCTTAAGCACCAAGAAACAAACAAGATGAAGATCTGTTATCTCTGTAGGCCATACTCTAACTCCTACAGCACCGGATTTTTCTCTTACATGACTGCTTTTACAACAGGAACATTAGTAATTCTGATGAAAGTACACATGGTATTTTACAACAGGAACATTAGTAATTCTGATGAAAGTACACATGGTATTAGCCTCCAGAATGTCGTTTTTGCAGAAACAAAGGCTCTCTTTCATTTCCCTTCACTTATCTCACCGGCTTACCACCATCTTAACACAATCCATTTCCCCTCCTACCCACAAACCTAACAAAAAAGTGCAAAATGAAGACAGCCACATGCCACCCAACGCTCACGTAAGAGGAGGAACTTGAGCTTGCAGTGAAAATTCCTGTCTCTCTTTGGCTGTTTTCTCTCCTCTTTCTACTGAGAGGGCAGTTGCTTTGTACCTCAAACAAGTTGCTAGGTCACGATCCACCCAGTGTGGCTGACAGTTCATCTCTCCTGACTCCAGATTGCTTCAGACTAAATGTCCACATGTGAATTAGTCACCTGGAGCATCTTCGTCAACAGGAGATAACAAAGCATTTTACGAGTTTGGCTTGACACCCTTCTAGAGAGCAGATGCAGGGGTGGACACCTACCAGAGGAACACCCTGAGCTCTCCAGGCAGGTTTGGGTGTAATATTTGTGGCCATGCCCCATAAGAGAGAGGGGAATGAAAGACCCTATGGTATTTCCTGGTCTTGTGATCCCATATTACACTTACTGGCGTAAGAAATGTATCTAATAGCTAACACCATGAAGGCGTAGCTCCTGTTCACGTAATTCCATCAAGCTTCCTGTTCACATTTTATTGCCAGGCTTAAAACTGACCCCAGTAGCCTGGCTAAAAATGCAGTCTCCCCATACCATATTATCTGGTACTACCCGAGAGCTCTACAATGTTTGATTTTACCATCAGGTGAGAAGGACATCATGTGAGTATGCACCAGACCGATCGCCCTGCAGTGTGATCACCTTATCTGCCTGCAAAACTGCAACCATAGCCTTCACCTGTTTTACTGAACAAAATCAAATGTAGCTTGCAAAAGCTTTTATCTGGAGCCCACTGCTGCTACTGAGTACTTCAATGTTTTGAAATTATACAATGAGATGTCCCTGCTTCACATGCATCCCTTTCTCACAGTACAACAAGACTGGATTTTACGCAGCCAGATTCCTCCTGTTTGAATCAAATAAATTTCTTCTTCTCATTTGCATCCTTATAGCTTCCCACGCAGCTCAGCCATAGATGTTTTGTTTTCTTTCTGTGATAAAATTCTGTATAACCATTCAAACTCTCGTGTCTACACAACTATAGCTAAAAGCATGACAAAGTCAGTTTGCTTTCTTCCTTGGCTGTGTTGTATTAGAAAAGGGAAAGAAAATTTTTAGCAACTGCACTTCTTGGAATCCCATATAGATATGCTCTGTTGGTTTATTTAATCTACAACAAGTTTATTTATTAAAATTGAACCTGAAATCCTGTGGGAGACATTTTTATGTTCATATGTCAGCAGCCGCCTATTTTGCCTTTTTTTAACCTCAACAGAAACATATTTATACAGAATTTTCTCAGCAGTGCCCATAATACAATCCCATCTCTAGGCAAGCTTCCAAGCCTCAGCTGCCTGGTCGTATGAATGAGGGAGTGCTTTGTGCTTTAAAACCTCAAACAGCATTACCCGCAGTAATTTTTTCATTCTCCTTTCCAAAATTCATCCCATTGCCCTCTTCTGATGCTCCTAAACCCACTTTTCTAGAAATAAGTTACTTTAAAGTTAACATTGCCCACAGAATTATTTTTCTACCTTCTCATCTTTTGCACAACCAGGTAATTATTGCATCTATAACACAACATGCTTCTTCATGTGTTCAGCCCCTATCCCACGGTATAGGCTTGATAAGGGAAAGACAGTTACACTGTTAAATGCTTTTGATTTTGGTGTGAGTCAGACCGAGGCCCCAGTAATACATAATGATTTTCCTTCTTTCTCCTGAGTTCCACATCTAACAGATTAATTCCTTCCATAAGCACCCGTGAAACAACCACTTCTTATTAAATTGGATTGCTGTTAATTCTGATTTTCCCAGCCTCGTCTTTGTTTCTGTGTAGTTGCAGAGAGTATTTAGCATCAAAGCCTTGCACAGCTTCTCGTTGCTGTTCCAGTCTCAGCTTCGTTAGCATTTCTCTCAGTATTTTATCAATTTATGGACAGATGCCCACACATTTCCATAACAGACAAGGGACTTCTATGCACACCCACTGCTAATGGATTTGAAATTACTCAGTGTATTTTATCTGCAGGGCTTCTCCTTCATAATACCTGTGGGATAATTTGCAAAGCAGTTTTTGTATCATCTCCTTATTTAATTTTCTTCCTTGATGTCTCAAACCAGAATGAGACCAGAATGGTGATGTCTTCATACGGCTCTGCTTCAAAGCTGCATGCAGGCCATAAGCAAGGGGCTACAGGAGTGAGTAATAGGCAGCAATCTCTCTTCTTGCTGCCCTAATATCACTGCAAACCAGAAACCAAAATACAATGATGGCCAGATCCAGACAGTCTGTCTTCAGCTTCTAACATAGGTATTGCAGTCCCTAAAATGCCTAGTCCTCTAAACACTGTAATTCAGAGCCCGTAACATAACTCCCTGTAGAGGTGATAAAGCCTTGCCAGGTCCCACTTCCCTGCCCCTCATTTGACTGTCTTGTGAGGCAAAGGCACCCCCGTGAGCAGCTCTCTGCTCCATGAGATGCTCTCAGTCATGCTTTGGCTGCAGAGAAACCTATCTGCTTGTGGAACAAAAGCACCTACAGGCTGAGAAATCAGGGGATAACTCCAGGGTCTTATCTGCACTCTACCTCTGGGTGGTTTGTGGTTTTTAATGTTCCCACATATTGCCCAAATCATTCCTAAGAGATCGATTTGATTCAGGCATAGTATGGAGAAGAGGATGGAGATATAATGCAAACTCCCACCTTTATTCTGCCAGCGGTACTCAGTTTTTCCCCTTGCAATGGCTGTTTTTCAGTTCTTGACTTCCCTTCGATTGGCAGCCCACTGAGTTCATTATGTGGTGGAGATTTAACAGCAAGTGTCAAATGGCAGGCCGGGTACAAATCTAAAATCAAACTATGATACGGAGCTTCTGCCAAGCAGGCTGGTGTGTCAACACCTCTGTTCATCGTGTGTTCAGACCAGCTTAAGTCAACAACAAACACGCAGCTGAATTTGAGGAAGTCTCTCATTATTTCAGTGCCACAACCATGAGAATGTTCCTTGTGCCACTGGCAAAGCTTTATTTGCACGGTCATGGTTTCAGGTGCAGTTCCAGAGCACGTGAGGCCAGGGCTGTGGTTCCTCTGGCTCTCAGAGCTCGCTTCCCATGTCAGGGCAGGGAGGAGATGGCAGAGCTGGTGCACTAACCTGGCTGGGTCATCTCTGTGGGTGCCATCAGTCTTGCCGTGGTGTGTACCTCTTGGCACCATGTCACACAAATATTATACATCTCTCTGAATGGCCTGATCAACTGCTGGGTGCTCGTGAGCGTCTGTTTTAGGAAGAATGATTGCTACTTAAGGAGCACACACAAAATTTGGGTCCCACAATCTGAGTACTTATTCAGCCCTGTGCAGAAGAGAGAGCTCCTGCCTCAAAAAGCTTAAAAACCTAAGCAAATTAAGGGTGCGTTTCAGTAAGCAGCCTATACGGGGCATCCCACAAGTGCATACTGAATCATGAAACAGAACAATATGAAGCAGAAACACCAAAACCACCAGCTCTTTCCCACAACCAGTCACAGCTAAAGCCCTCAGAGATGCCAGAAAGGGAACAGTCAGCCTGGGCCGTGATCCATGGACTGCAGGTGTGTGGGGCAGAGTGCCCTCTGCTTTGCAGTACCCAAAACCAAAGGAGTACCAAACCCAAAGGAATCTGACCCCAATACTCTCACCCTTAATAGAGAGAACTGTAAAATAACCGGAGTCCCTGGGTCCCTGGGCTTGGGTCTGTAGCTGTGACCCGACACGGGTCCCTGCACTCTCTGCAGCAGCATCTTGTCCCTGCTGAAAAATGCAGTAACCATGCATGTAACCATGTAAGGCAGGGGGAAAAGAAAAGGAGGTGATTTTTTTTTTATACAAGCCATTTCTATGCTCCTTTTATAATACTCTTCTAGATGTCAAAGCAAGCAGCCTACTGAGCACTGTCTGGATTATCAGAGAGAGATGGGGAAATGTAGCTGCTGCCACGAAGCACCCACCATCCAGGAAAGGAGAGAGCACAGGAGAGAGGAAACATTTCAAGCCTCCTGTGATTTGACTCATTGTTTATTCGGAGGGTTTGATTTGTAAATGGGAGGAAATTCACTTCCATTAACTTGTCGTTCCACACCAAACACAAGCTGCATGAATTATAGCCCTTACTAACCAAGAAGGCGCGCAAAAGCTTTGCTGCTTCATGTCGGTTGCTCTGCACAAAATGAAGTTAGCAATAATATTTGCTCTTCTGAACTACCAGGAGCCAAACTGGAGATGTCAAGTTACTGAATGCACCAGCACTGACGCAGACACAACTCATCTCCACGGGGCAGCAGCACAGGGGAGTGGGGCACGGGGGCCAAATATTTTTCTCCCTTACCTGGAAGCCCATTTGTTGGCTTGCAAAGCAATTGATTCCTTTTAAGCAGCAAAAATCCACTGCGTCAGAGACTTGGAAGCCAGATAAAATAGGCACTTAAGAATATAAACATGGAAGAGGAAAAGAGAGAGGGACTGAAGTTTTGAGTCAGTTATAGATTTAAATTCACATTTATCTTAATTTTTAAGACATTCATATTTGTTTTGTGAAATGTATTGTGTAGCCATATGGTGTTTTTTTTTTCAGTTTGAACTTAGATATCAGTTCAAAAGGAAAAAAAAAGATACTAACACAAAGTTGAGGCATGCTAAAACTTAATGAGTGCAAGACTGAAGCCAAAGCATCTCTGCAATAATCATTGAAATTGGAAATGCAGCTGAGTGTCAGTTGTGATATAACTTGCATTACCTCAGCATTTGAGCGCATAGAGCCTTCACTTTTTCCAAAATCTCTGTCAAATACAGACCTGGATTGTTCTCAGACCGGGTTTCATATCCAGGAGTAGTTTACAGACATCCTGTACCCAGGAGCCGGGATGATCTAAGAACTTTGCAGCTGACCCCCCCAAGCCTGCATCTTCCCTTCTCTGTACAGATCCCTCTAAAATAATTAGCTGATCCTTCATGAAAAAAGAGTGGATTTAGAAACAGTCACATTTACACCCAATTTTTCTCTCACTTGGGAATGGGAGAAAAATGACTTCAGATAGAATAGAAATTCAGGATCTATGCAATTTCTCTCTCAAAACAGCCACTTACAGGAAATTGTCTGTGCAAAAATGAGCAACTGCACGTAGGAACCGCAGAGTTGCAGACCTCAGAACTGGTAGCAGCCTCTGCGAGAAAGTCTGCAGGGAAAACACTAGACTGCCTTTTACCTCCTCTGCCTTCTTCACAGCTAGCGTGTTTGATGAAAGATTTAACAAAGCTCATTTAACTGTCGCTGTGTTTCCACACAAACACAGCATAGAATGTGAGGGAAGAAAGCATGCTGCTTTTTTTGCAAAGGATAACAAAAATCCTTTGTTGTTTATTTGCTTTCCTTTCCAAGTAGAGGAAAGGGACTTTTACCAGCAGAGAGTGGCTGGGCTGTGCTCAGCCCCGATATCAGCGGCAGGACCCCCACCTCAAATCATACAGATCCAGCTCCACCGCGGCCACAGAAACCTCAGCTGCAGCATCAGAACCGTGCCCAGAGCTCTGACCACATGCTGCAAACAACACGCCGTCCTAAACCATAACGTGCATCGTCAGGAGCCAAAGATCTGCATATCAGAAGCTGGATAAAGCCAGTTAAGAATCCGCAGTGAAATTTATTTCCAAAAACCCTAGGCATTTCTCTTAAAGCACCTGTACAGAAATTGAAGCCGTGATAAAGTCTTGACACTCAACATCTGCTAAGGTATTTCTACAAAATGTGGGAAATGCCAGGTCAGACAACTTCCAAAACCAATTTGCCTAAAAGAAAGATCCAACCATCTTTATTTTTTTCTGATGGCAATTCCCAGGATGCCAGAGCATTCCCACTGTACTTCATTCCCTCTTGAGCTGGTTCTTGAAGGCATTTTACCTAATACTAAGAGTGTTCTTGAACACTTATCTAACCTGTGTTAGTTTAATTTATCCCCAGGGCCTTCTGGTGAAGTAAAATCCATAGCTTGGGAAACCTTGAACCATTGCCTACCCAGACTGCCTGCCGCCTCTCTGCCTCCAAAACCAGAAAAAACAATAGTCATCTCCTCGTCAGAGCAGAGGTGGCATGGCAGGATGGAGGCCAGTGTTCCCTGCTGCCCCGTGTTTTTAAAAACGCCAGTGGATTTATGACATGGAGATAAATTCAGCCTTCAATTTTGCAAGCAGTTGCCTGAATAAATCAGGTCTGCAGTGTCCCTGTAAATTCAGATTAGTGCTGCTGAAGCTGCCCTTTGTATTTATGCATCTGTCTCACCGCACTGCAATGACTGCAGCACCAAGTTTAACAACAGTTCTGTTGTTTTACCGTGGTTCAAGTACACAGCAGGGGTAAAATTCTCATTTGGGCTGGCAGTGAGATAAAAGCCTCCTACAACCAGCACTCGGGGACAGGTACGTGATTTTTTTTCTCCAGTCTTTGGAAACATCAAACTGCTTTGTCCTCTTCCTCGCTACACCAAATCCTTAGTGTCAGCAGCATGTGAGCAGGGCACGTTCACAGCAACTGTTTAACCAAAGGCTTGTCAGAAAGAAAGGCCACGGTGCATCTGATGTGTCTTTATATATATATGTATATGCTTGCTCTCTGCAAAGTAGCCATTTCTAACTATACCATGCCCACACAGTTGAAACTGTTAGCAGTGAGCCCAGTACTGTGTTTGAAACCACAAAAATTTGCAGGTTATATTAGGAATCGATCTGGTGCATTGGAAAAGACCTTTTGGCCTCTGTTACTGTTACATATTGCATTACCTGGTTTGCTCTGGCGGACCTTCTATTGCAGGTATCTCCCTGGCTTTGCCACATTTCAGCAGTCTTGCAGTCAGTACAATTTGGGAATAAACATTCATTCATTCAAGTGTGATGATATGGATCTCCATTCTTTCCCTCTAGAATAAAAAGAATTATTTGACAACCATGATGCCATGTCTAAAACTGATACAAAGGTGAGACTGATGAACAAGTCAGTCCCAAGAGGCTGGTACAGACTGCTATGATTAGGGAAGCCCTTCGCTTCTGTCCTTCTACTTTCATTCAGGTCTTGGGAGGATGCAATAAGGATGGAGCCCGGCTCTTTTCAGTAGTGTCCAGTACCAGGACAAGAGGCAATGGGCACACACTGGAACACAGGAGGTCCTATCTGAACACCAGAAGCACTTCTGTACTGTGGGGGTGACAGAGCACTGGCACAAGTTGCCCAGGGTGGTTGCAGATTCTCCCTTCTTGGAGATCTTCAAAAGCCACCTGGATGTGACCCTGGGCACCCTGCTCTGGGTGTCCCTGCTTTAACAGGAGGGTTGGACCAGATGGACCCCAGAGGGCCGTGCCAACCTCAACCGGTTTGTGATTCTGTGATTCTGTCTTTACATCTTATTCAGAAGCATCGTTGTTCCAGGGATCAGCCAGATGACACACAGCCACTGCACTGCTGTTCAGCAAGACAAGAAAATTGAGGGATTACCCAGAGTTAAAACCTTTGTGATTTTTACATCTCTCTTGCAGAAAAGCCTATTGACATAGCTTGTTATGGTCTCACTTCAGCCCTTTGCAGCCCCGACCAGCTGCCACCAGCAGATCCTGGCGTGGGCACCACGGGGGTGTCAGGGGATGGCAGCAGCCCCAGCCAGCTGTCCCTGCCCTTCCACAAGGATGTTT
Source organism: Anser brachyrhynchus (assembly GCF_964034855.1). Classification (NCBI taxonomy): domain Eukaryota; kingdom Metazoa; phylum Chordata; class Aves; order Anseriformes; family Anatidae; genus Anser; species Anser brachyrhynchus. The sequence goes on along the minus strand of NC_137695.1, from coordinate 149,494,555 downwards.
CCGTGGCGGCATTTGAACAAAAAGAGTTAGGAGAAGAGGAAGCTTGCCCCACCAATTTAATGCAGTTCCCCTTCTCTTGAGAGATCGTGAAAACAGCTTCTGTAGGTACACGTGGGAACATGCACTCATGCCTCCAGACCTGGCAGGACTCACCCCGGAGCAGCAGCCAGCATTGAAGGCATCGGGTGCCACAGCCCCTGGGGACGCGCAGCCATCTCATGTCTTCTGTCACTGATGGAGAGGAGAGGATCAGCTCAGCTCTGCTGGTGAAGTGAAGAACATAACCTCGGTTAGGCTGGGACTGAAACAAACACTTATTTTGTCCTAAGTTTTAAAATTATTTTTTACTTTCCAGCTTTAAAGGCAAAGTGCTTCAACAATGGAAACACTGTTCAGATGAAATCAGCAAATAGTCAATTCAGCAATTAAAATAAAAAAAAACAGCTATTTCATTTGCATTTTTTCAACATATAAACTATTTATCCAAAAAATATCATTCAAACAAAGTGCCTCAGCTCCAGCTTTAAATTTATTAAATTTATTATTTGCATCAGGAAGGAAACAGGATGACACTGCAACCTGAATTTTTAAAAAACATTATGATGATTCTTACAGGGATGATCATAACCTATAACATGCCTGTGTAAATAAGCACTTTGATATTAGTGTGAGCATTGTTCCCCTTTTGTAGATGAAACTGACTCAACAATTTTCTGTTTCATTTTGTTTTATGTGAAATAGATTAACTCCATTTCTCTAGAAAATGCCACTTAGCTGTACACTCTTTGAAGTGAGTGGGAAAAAAGCAAATTAAGGGTTTGGTGCAGGCATGAATCTTTTTGCCATCTCGCTCCTTGCACAGGACTGCAGATTGGTTTGCAAACTTAAACAAGTGAGAATGAAATCTTTAGATAAATCTGAGCAGTAGAACACAGACAATTCATTTTTAATTCCTGTCTACGTTCATCCTAAGGAAGAACTGACAGAAGCACAGCCTGTGGAGCATACCTGCAAGAGGTACATGCACAGCAAGAGGAGCATGGCATGAAAGCCAAATGTCTTCCTTTGTAACCAGTCGTGCAGATGTATAAAACATTTTAGTCTTCAGAATTTGAAGTGGCAGGCTGTGGGAGTGAAATTCAACCTACTCTGGAATAAATCAAATACGATCAAAGGAAGACCTTTAAGTGATTTTTATTTCAGAAGAAGGGCTTGTGACATCCTGAAATGAAATATTTGATAGGCACAAATTGTCTAGACTGTATTTCCCTTGTAACACCTTTTCAGCCATAACTCCCATAGCAAAACATCAGGGAGGAAGAAAACACAATTAAAGCCAGGCTACAGAATACACTTATACAGTGCTGCATCACCCAGAGCTTCTTTCCAAAGCAAGGACACTAAAAACATCTAAAGGGCATTTAATGTAAAACTAGGGAGAGGCCATGCACGTGTCTTGTCCAATAAACTATAAATAATACTAAAACCACACCAAAAAAACTCCGGAGAACTCCTTGGCTTTGCCCGAATGCAGAGAGTAGCCCAGGCTCGTGCCAGGTGCAGGTTTGCATCAAGCCCAAAGTGAAAATCAAGAAATGCTGCATGGCACCTCAGTGGGAAGAGCAGAAAATAGTGAATATTGCCTCTTACAGAGGTGCAGGATCAGTCCCTGCCTGCAGTGGGCCAGTGCCAGCACCAAGCATCAGCCTGGACTTCCTTCCCACCATTCAATGTCATCGTCCAGATGCTCCATATACAATGGTTAAAGATGGATTTTTGAATCTCCTTCTGAAAACTACAGGGAAAATTATAGGAGAAGCTCTTTCTGAAATTTCGGGAGAAACACAGCACCACATTCATTGCATGCGGATGAAGACAATAATCTCCCAGTGCCTGCACCTGCAATGCGGTCCTCACATTCAAAAAAGACAGCAGCTGGGATTGGCACCGTGATTCTCCAGATTTAGACCCATTTTGATGTTCTTGCCTGCTCTCCTGCCTGTCACCAGTTAGTGACCCCATGTTCTTAGTCCTCGTAGGAGCCCACACTGAAGACCGTCATGCATCTACCTTCTCCTTGACTTGGTTCTGCAGGTCCATCACACCAAAACCACACCAATTTATTTTCAACGTTAGCCTTGTTAGGAAGCCCTGAAACTCTGGACACAACCAGGGCTGTGTGCTTTCCTCTCAGGCCCTGACAATGGTCGATAGGAGATACTTGATGTCGGACAGGTGGTCCTGCATGGGGACATTTTAATTACCAATTCCCAGGGCTGACGTCCCTGTATGTGTGTGCTCGCTGTTGCTAGCTCAGCCCAAGCTGTCAGCGTGGTGTAACAGTGCTGTCTTCCTGGCTCTTCTTTCCCATACCACCACTCAAGATGTGACATTCAGGTAGGTCAATATACATCAGAAACTCTCCGTGCTGAAAACTGTCATCCTCACCTCAGTACACAGGGGAAGGAAATATAATATTATCACTATTGCCAACAGATCGGCGGCAGTAGCTCAGGTTCCCAAACGTATCCAGTGCTAAAATGTAGAAATACCTGCTCCGATCACATAAGAAAGCTGATGGTATGATTTGCAACTGCAACAAAACAAATTACTATGGGTTGAGAAATTTCGTGCCTAATTAAGAAAATGCAAAAATACAAAAACTGCTTGGCTCTTAAAATTTTCATCTGATACGGATCTCTTCCCAGAAAAAGTGAGTGTCATGCTTAAATGATACGTAAAACCAGCAACAGCCTCTCCAGAGTTTAATTCAGTGACGTTTCCACCTCTTCAAAGCAGATAACTACAATCCACTTACAGAAATACCAGCACCCTATAAAGCTCTTGAATAGTTTGTAGAGAACATCTACAGTGTCAAAACAAAAGCTTCGCAGACAGCAGGTGTTAGATGGGGATTAAAAACCATGGGGAAGACAGTCACTTAAATACCACTCTTTCTGCAGGCGAATACTAAACCCTCCAATCCTTTCTGCATTACCCTTCCCAGTCTCAAAAGTGCAATGCCATCCAGAAGCTGCTAACACACAATGTCAGTTAATGTTCGTGTCTGTAAAGGCAACATTCAAACCATGCTAAACCCCTCTGCTTACATTGTTTTAACAGGCTTTAAAGACATAAATTGGTATAATATGACTATGTATTATATATTTGTTTGGGGTTTTAGTGCCCATTAGTTTGCCATCAGAATGGTCTGATGAAAATGTCAACTTGAGTCTAGGGTGGCCAGTTTACAAAATCACACTGGGAAGTTAAATATTGACAGTAAAAAAGCAAATATTAAAAATGACAACAAAAGGCCATGGTTCTCAGCCAAAGTCTGTGGAGACTATGAGAAAACATAAAATCACTGTGGCAAAATATTGTCCATGAATCTCTCTGGCATCTTTTGTCCCATGTTCAGGAGAGTGTTTCAGACCCACAGAGCCTCATGCTTTGAGCAACCCCACTGCTGTCCAGCCTAGAGAACATCAGCTCCGCTTTGATAACCTCCTTCCTGCCTTCCTGAGTACTTTCAAGGCAAATCCATACAAAAGCTCCAATGCCATCTCCCTTACATGCCATTTTAAGAACGTCACACCAATTTCTTTGCATCTTTCCACCCATTTCTTCCCTCATCCTCCTGAAATTCAGCCACCTCATCTCTGTCTTTAAGGAACGTCACAGGTCAGCCCTTCTTTACCACTACAGCTACAGCATGGATGAGGGTAAAATCTACAACCTGATCCAGAGACATCACCGCGTGCAAGTCTTAGACAACCACAAAGCACACATCTCTGAGAATATTACTGCTACTTCTGTACTCACTCGTTGCTGCATTGGAGAAGCACGGCCCCCGTAGTGTTCACAGCATGCCCGATACTGGATCTTCTGCTTGCGTTTGCACAAGTTGTTTGGATTACACCATCGGTAAAGCCAAGAGCAGACCGCACCAGGGGCTGTAACTTTGATATCTGCAATTGAAGGCACTCAGGGCTCTGCTGTGCAGAAGGATTCTGGGGCACAGGCGTCCATATTGCCGTACCCAGCAGCACGGTTCCTCTCCTTCAGCCTCAAGCTCTCGTTTATCAAAATGATCTTTGATAGAGGAGAAAGACCCTAAACCAAACAGAAATCAGACCGGCAGCGTTTTATTCACAACATTTACATAGAACCACAGGCAGACAGCTTCGTATCTGGAAGGGGTGACCTGTGTTCAGTGATGCCATCATTTTAATTAACTCCAAGCTATTCATTAACACCTCTGGGTTGTTCTTTGCTCTTCGGTATCTCAGGATAGAAGTTTTAATCAGCTTAGTGATTGGACAAATAAGATTTTTTCCTCTATGAATTTATATATTTAAGATCTGTCTCTTAAAGCTCCTGAAAGAATTGGATGATGTGAGTCCCCCAGGGAGGGTCTCTGACACTTTTAGACTACAGCGTTATGGGGTTGGATGGTTTTTTGCATTTCACACACTCAGAACTCGTTAGTCAGAGCATCTCCTCCAGGGACATTTGACAGGGTACCTATTACAGAGCAGGGAAAGGGGGCATGGAAGAAAGGAACACGTATATGACATTATGCATGCACACGTCCCTGCCAGCTTCATGCAAACTGATGTTAGACCCCTGGGTTTCATCAGCAGTGGGCAATGCTCTGCAGCACTCTTCACAGCAAGGGCAGGGCTGTCTCTGCTATGCAGGATGCAAAACAACTTTCTAGGCAATTAAAATTGTAAGTTCAGTCAAGCTTGTAAATCTATGGCAAATTCATCCCTTCAGGGCTCTGCGCCTTTTAGACAGAGCCCAGTAAAGACAGCACAAAGCTGGGGCATCTCCTGAGACGTTTCCCTCACGTTCGCTTGCATTTGACCTTCTGCTGACTTGAGCCCTGGCAGGAGCTCTGACTTGCAAGCCCTGGCAGCAACCCAGAGAAGGAGGAAATGGAGTGGGAGACTTCTCCATCACCTCTAGAGCATCAGTGCTGTATTCTGCAGGTATCCTGCACACATCACGGTGATAGCTGCAAGACCTTTCTGATCCTATTATAAGGCATCCTGCAGGGGCAAATTATTTTTTAAGGGGGTATCTGTACTGCTTATAGGTAGATGACAACTTTGCTATTTTTACTTAGAAAAATAAAATGGCATAATGCAGTTGCAGTCATTCTCTTCTGTCCTAGTTAGAGCAAAGATAAGCCTGCAGCAAAATGACTTAATGCAGAGTATGATTCAGTAATTTTCAGAGATAGGAACTCTATTTTAGGTATTAATAGGATGTCCCAAACCCCAGAACTTCATTAGTTTTCAACTTTATTTTTATTTTCCTGTTCCATAATTTTTTCCTCCCCAAAAAAGTGAGACTGCTCCCCCCATCATCTATCCATAAGTAGCCTCATGCAGCCCAAGCTTCTGAGCACTGAAGTCTCAGGTCCATAAGTGACACACATGGAGACAAACATATGAATTAACTGAGAATGCCTGTGCTATTATAATAACAAAGCCTAGAACTGCTCCTGGGATTAAACACAGATCTGCAGCAGAAAAAAATCTGATCTGTGCCTCAGCAATCTGAATGAGCTGTTGGCAGACAGGGCAAACCTTTCCCCAGAGCTGTAATTAGCAAGATGGATTCATCATTATATGAGAATTTTGATTTGTTTGGAGGAGAGGAAAAAAAAAAGCCTCCTGGTATCCTGGTGAACACATTCATTACCAAAAGAAAGTTCAGCATCTAGATGAGGGTTGGGTACAGACCTGTAGGTGGCCTTCCCTGCTGCAAGATTCAAGAGTGTGAGATGGGTTTATTCAATACGTCAGGGTCCTCGGGGACTTTGCTGAGCCACCGAAGGCTGGCACAGAAGCTGAACCTGCAGGAGACATCAAAGAGCTGAGGCCAGGCTGTTTGAAGCCAGCAGCTTTCTCGCAGCTTCACCCTGGTTGAAGGGAGCTCGGCCCTGCTGGCCACGCAAGCCCCGTCCGTGCCAAAGCGGGCCCGGGAGCCAGCAGCTGGGCCAACATCAGCGATGGAGGTCCTGTGCCCAATTCAACCTATTGTTTCTTAACCTGTGAACACAGTGGGACACAAGGGGGTCTGCAAAGGGGTCTCCATGTCCCCCTTGCACCAGGTGGTGTCTCTCGGCTGTTCACAGTTCAATCCCCAACAACAGACATGAGGGCCCCCAGGAAGACCAGGGCCTGCTCCCTGCTGAGAGGAAGCTGCCAGGTCTCTGGGACACAGGGATCCACACCCAGACGAGCTGTCCCAGGCTGTTTACACCCTGGCAGAGTTTCCCCAGAAAGACCGAGTTAAACAAATTCACTGTACTTTTGGGGGATGGCATTTTCAACCCGATCTGCTGCTAGGACATTTGATCATTTCCTCTGGTTGCTCCAAAGGCGTGGGGCACAGCCTGTCCTCCCCTGCTGCTGGCACTACATGGAAAAGCGAACTGCTCCAGGGACAATGCTTTTCACAGAATCACAGGATGGCTGAAGGTGGTAGAGACTGCTGAAGTCTGGTCCAGCCCCTGATCAAGCAGGGACAGCTACAGCAGTTTGCCCAGGACCGCGTCGTCTGTTGTTTTGCGAAGTGGTAAGCCAGCAGATGAATTAAATTCATTCCCTGCACAAAAGGCCAGTATTAATCGTTCACACCAGGGCCACAAGAAACTGACACCGCACTCCCCAACTGCAAACATGGACGGTTTTGTTGGTGTAAAACGAGCTGAGGCTGTAACTGCTCAATAAACCCCCCGGTAAGTCAGAAAAGCACTGGCCTTTGAGGCGGGAGATGAACCAAGGCCTGGCCACAGGACCACCACAGGAGACGAGAGGCATCTATCCCCACAGCAGGCATTTAAAAATATATATATATTACTTACACATACCCACACATATGCACACATACACACACCCTGCTCAAGAAGATTCACAATTTCTGGTAGGATTTCTGTGAAACCTTTGTAGGTCCCTTCCAACCGAGCAGTTCTGAACCTTTTCAGCCCACAGCTGCACGTACATTGGGTGCCTGAGACATGGAAACAGCAAACCACCTCATGGCAGCTGCTAGAAAAAGCAAAAACCCTCTGTGTAACACTCCCACGTGGGAAGTGACCTCCGGGGACACTTCAGCATCACAGGCCATCTCCAGGAGACCTCATTGCTCTCTGCACCTGCCTGAAAGGAAGCTGTGGGGAGCTGGGGGTCAGCCTCTTCTCACAGGGAACTGGTGATAGGACTGGAGGGAATGGCCTCAAGCTGTGCCAGGGGAGGTTCAGGTTGGAAATGAGAAGACATTTCTTCTCAGAAAGAGCAGTCAGGCATTGGGACGGGTTGCCCAGGGAGGTGGTGGAGTCACCGTCCCTGGGGGTGTTCAAGGAAAGGTTGGACGTGGGGCTTAGGGACATGGTTTAGTGGGTGGCATTGGTGGTAGGGGGATGGTTGGACCATGTGATCTTGGAGGGCTTTTCCAACCTTAATGATTCTGTGATTCAAACATTTTTTAAAAAGAAAGGAGCACAAACACGATAGGCAGCTCAGAGGCAGGCAGCAGAGGAGCATCACTAAGCAGCCTGCAGCAGTGGCTGGGTCTGCCCCCATCCCTCTTCCCCTGCGTGGCCCCTGCATATCCCAACCTGCTGCCACCACCCGTGGCTTCGTCAGCCCCAAAGTCACCACCAGCAAGACTCATCTGGCCCCTGCTTCAGACACAGATGTGATTTTACCCAGGAGATGCATTTAGCAGTTATAAGCATTACTCAGGAGCAGAAAACTTCTTCTTAATAATCCATTAAGTCGGTTTGAAATGAGCTGTACCAGCCCCTGCACAGAAATGGGTCACTGCAGAGCAGGTTTATGCAGCCAGCAAGCCCAGCAAAGATTCCCAGGGCAGAAATCTGCTGAGGAGCGGGGAATGGCAGGCAGAGAGAGCCAGCTGCATCCAATCTGTCAATAAATTTATCCCCAAAAGCCAAGACTTGTTTGGAGGTAGGAGCCCAGTTCTAGGAAGTCTTTTTTTCAAGCTAAGCCTGATGCCGGAGGATGGCTAGTCTTCACCAGATGTACACGATGATTTAAACACAAAAACACATGCACACAAAACAAACAAGACTTGTTATTTGACAGTTAAGCTCAAATGATTTCTCTGAAGCATTTCAAAATTTCATTTGAATTCGTTTTAATTTGAGATAATGAATGAATTCATTCGAGATGCATTTAGAGATTTTCTGTCATTTTAACTTCAGGTGTAAGATTTGATAGGCAGTTTGAAGTGTGCTATTAAATTATCTTTTAGTTTTGGACTTTGGGGCCATAGTTTAGGACAGAGCATACTTCAGGCAGAGGAATACCATGAGACCATGTGAGGACAGAAGAACGGGCAGGTGATGTCCCAGCAGAGCGGTGGGCAGCTCAGGTATGCCACTGTAAATCCCCCTGTGAGCACCTAATCCCATATGAAGAACAACCCTGTTCCAGAAGAATGACTCAGCTTTGATGAGGAATTACCTTCTTCCAGAGATGCCCTCCAATTCCCTGCAACCGAAAAATTAAACTTTGTAGTGGTTATAACCAGGGAGATTTTATTTTGGTGGCATAACAGTTAAACACGAGTTAAAAGGTGCAGTTGCTGGTGCATGCCTCCAAGCAATGTGGTTTCTTCTCAAAGACAGCACTGCTCTGTCAGAGTCCTCTCTGCTCATCTGCTGGTTGAATACCTGCTGGCCTAGATGTCCTTTCCAACCCCAGACCTTCCTGGGGCCACCTCTGCTCGGAGGACCCTGGGATGCTCAGGAGCGGTTGGGACAGGTTTCATCTCCACCCCTTCTCGTCCAGCACTGCAGCACAGCCAGGAGCTGATACACATAGCAATAGCATTCCTGTGAGCGTTAGCCAGCTGCATGGTCCTACCTATTTTTACTGTTCTTCCTCTGTCAGGCCCCTTCCTTCGAACCTCACCTCTCCGGCACAGCGGTCAGCACAGAATAACCGATCCCAGAAAGGCAGATTATTTCATCACGGTAACTTTCTTCAGTTAAGAAAACACAGTGTTTAATCAAACTAAACTGATCCTTACGTATTTTAAGAAATCCACCTGAGCTCTTCTCTACCCAAGGAAATGTAAATCTGTGGAGAGCATTAAAAACTGTTAAGTTCTTTTTAGTAGGATCTAATAAGACCTAAACACCAAGAATGATTTCTTCCTTTCTCCTCTTCTCTCCTCCCACAAAATATTACCTGACCACATCCTGGCACCAAGACAGCCCAGAAGAACCCGTAACCCAGCACCCAGGGAAACACCAGTCCTCAAACGACATGGGCCAACCTGTCTCAGTGTGCCCCCAGCTGGGGTGTGCAATGAGCCAGCTGAAACCGCCACGCTGAGAGGAACCCAGCCTCATTTTGCTCACGTGGGATAGTCCAAAGGGGTTGGACATGGGGTTGACACTGCTTTTGGGGACCCTTTCAAGTGCAAAGGCAGCGATGGGGACCAGGCACTGCACCAAGCACAGGGAGAAGCCACTTCTGCCCTTAGCACTGGCAAAGACCAAGTAAAAGTGACAAGGCAAGCCAGGAACTCAACGCCTTCCCAACAAGCCCCTCCACTCTCTGCAGATGCGATTCAGCCAGGAACAGGAGGGGAAAGGGCCTCTTGCTTTAAAAAAAAAAAAGTACCTTTTCCTAAAAACATGAGTTTCTGGGTTACTGCTCTCACTCCTAGCCTGTGAGGAGCAGACACATTTCTCTACAACAGATTAGTCTCTCATATTTTGATGCAAGACTGCTCTCTGTTGGTCTGGAGAAGCCCTGCCTGCTGTTTGCATCCTGTTAAAACCCTGTCAGGCAGCAAGCCGTATTTTTCCAGTAGCAGCAGGACAGTGGTGCCATTGGCAGGGACTTAAAAATCAGTTTATGATAAAAATAACAATTTGTCCTGTGTCACGAGAAGGCAGTATCCAGATTTTTCCCTTGATAAGTGAAGCAGTTGTTCTGTCCAACTCAAGCAAGGACTGGAAAAAAGTCTTCTAAATGGGACGCTGATTTTTATGTATATATAAATATATATTTTATTTCATCTTGCTTCACTCATTCCCCCCAGCATCTGCACCCCCTGTACAGCTAGCCTGAAGACAAACCCACAGGGCACCACAATTTTAGATCCTGCCCTCTGCTTAATAATGGATTTGACATGTATCTGCTCTGACGAGTGGAAATGAAAACAATATCTCCCCCCCACCTTCTGAAACGTTATCATCTGCCTGTCACTGTGCATAAACCTTCAGGTTCATCACCGACATCTGTTCAGTCCCCTCAGGCCACAGCTGTAAACTCAGCTCTCCAGGAAGAAAGCAAGAAATACTGGACCAAAGAAGAACATTCACCAACGTTATCAGACTTTTCAGCTAAAGAAACGGATATTTTTATAAAAATCCCTATAGAAGTTCAGCTAATAATACTGTATTGGACTGCCTTACCAGCAACTGCTAAGGGGAAGAGCTCTCCTTAGTAATTCACAAGGTTGGAATTACAGGGACGGCTTAGACAAATAGCTAGTCAGGATCAATGCAGAGGAAGAAGCGCAAGGAATGCTACAAAACATTCAAGCTTCAAGCTTCAACAGCTTTTCTTCCAAAAGCAAATCCCCAAACTATTTCTGAATGAAATGGCCACGCTAGCCCTGTCAGACGTGCCCCTCAAAGTGCTTACAGGCATCTGAGGGAATACCAGGTCCGAGGGGATGCTCCACATCGATTTTCTACCTGTACATTACAAACACACTTCAAATCGTCACCGTCCCTGGGGGTGTTCAAGGAGAGGTTGGACGTGGTGCTTGGGGACATGGTTCAGTGGGTGACATTGGTGGTAGGGGATGGTTGGACCTCTTGGATCTTGGAGGGCTTTTCCAGCCTTAATGATTCTATGAAATTCACTATTTCACCCTCCCAATCACTATTATCAAAAATAGCACGTAAACAGAGTGGGGCTAAAGCCACGTTCCTCTTGTTTTTAAGGTCTCTCAGACTCGGGTTGTCCGGGCTGCTCAGACACCTGTGTCCCACACAGGTTCTCAGCACGGAGCCACGTAGGTAAGCCTGCCCTTTTGGGGTTACAGCATCAAATAAACGTGAACGTCAATCAGCTGCAGGTGAGGACTAACAAAGTCCTGTACCCCATCCTTTTCTCAGACGTTCCTGGCTCTATTTCAAAAGACCAAAAACTGATAAACTAAGGTAAACTTAAAAAAGAGCAGTATTTAAAAACCAGGCTGTATTTTGTGGTGGTTCAGGAGCTGCACTTTCCCAGGAACTGAGCTGGGCCTGCAGACAATGCCATGAAGCTGAGCAAAGCTCGGAGACTGCCATGGCAATGCAAGGTTAAGCTAAGGCTTGAACTAAGGTCCACTCTGGTATACAGCACAGTTAATGGGAACAGTGCATCAGGTTGCGTGACGAGTGTCACTCATCAAATCAATATTTGACAAAGGCTTAGTCCTACTATTTAGCCAGTTTTATAACCAGCTACACGGTATTCTGCAAGTAACATTTTAACCAAGTCTGTTTTCTGGAATGTCTTAATCCGGTAGGCAGAGCTCTGCCTGACAACTACATAAAACTGCCTCAGGTCAGAAATGTTCTCCAGCCAAGAACAGCCACCTTAAGAATATAGGAATACTTTTAATTAAAAAAAAAAAAAAATCTATTGTTTAATCCTGTCTCTCGAAGTCAAGACAACACAAGGAAAAGTGCTGGCACCTACAGGACATGTGTGTAGAAACTTCAACCTGCTGAGTCCTACTGTAGTGTTCCCACTGTAAGGTCCAGGCAAACACACGTATGATTTCAGAGTATTTACAGCTACTTCATTTAATTTTAGAAGCAATTGGAGGAACACCTTATCACTCCTTTTTGACACATGCTTTGTTTTTATACACTGGGTGTAAAAGCAATCCAGTTAACGCACGGTGATGGCTGGAGGAGTTCAAAGAGCTAGAAGATAAGCCATGGGGGTGCCTTTACAGTTCTCCTCCTGCTGGTTTCCCAGACTGCTCACACCCTAGGCACCTCTCATTTCAGTGCCTAACTTCTTCCCCAGATTTTTGGGGCAGGAATGGCACGTTATGGTGGGTATTTAAGAAGCCCATTTCTATTTCTCTGTACTGTACAAGTGAGCTCTAGGACACAGCATGTCAGTACCCATACTCTTCCCCTTCTCTCAGTGTTTCTTCTCAACTTGTTCCTTCCCTTTTCTCATCATTGGTTTCATCTCACCTCTATTTCTGTTCCTAGGCTGAATATATTCCTTCTATTACGACTCTTTTCAGTCAACAACACTGGGCCAAAACTACTTTAACCTTGTGGTTTACCTGCTCACCATGCGTGCTGCAGGCTCTACCACCTTATACATTGCTGCAGAAGAAACTTCCAGCCCTCTGCTAGTCACAGAGATGGTTATATTCCAGTCAACTGATTTCCTTCTTCCTGTTGTTTCTAAATCACTCCCCTTGCAGGAGCCGGGAGCTTCCTGTAGCTTCAGGAGCAGCACACAAGCTGAAGAAACAACAGAAGAGCACCTTGCTGCATCATCCCAGGAGAACCTGGAACCGAGCTCCGTGCAGTTGGATGCCAAGGGCCAGGCAGCCCAGGGACACGAAGAGTTGTCAAGACGGGCAATGCAGACGCATGACTAGGCTGAACGCCCATGGGTACTGCGATGGGAAACAGAGCAACAGAGGCTCCCCCATCCCCATACGGAGTTTTATGCAGTAACTGCGGTGAAAGAAAGTCTTAAGCTTGACAAAGGCTTTAGGAAAGAAAACATAAAACAAAAAACCACAGATTTTTAATAACAATAGAAACGTAAGCAGAGATTCAAAGCCAGATGTTACACGCATGTGACAAGCGCAGCGCAAAGCAACCCAGAGGAACGCACAGGGCAGCAGCAGGCAAAGAGCTGACGCTGCAGCACAAAAACCCACAGGAAACAGAGCATCAAGAGGCAAGTGGGCATAGCAGAAACTGTGCCAGGCTTGGTCTACAGGAGAAAAACAAACAAAAGCTGCAGCCCAGGAAAAATAAGTTTAAGTCCTGTCAAAACCACAGAACTGAACTCGTAGCTTTTACGAACAAAATAGCACACAGGCTGAGATGAGGCAAACAAAGAAACCGCTGGTCTCAAGTGGTGCAATTCAGAAGACACACTGAAGTCACCACCAGCTCTACCCTGTTGTCCTCCAAGGTCTCTGGCCTCAGCACCTTGCTGCTGCCCTGGGCTCCAGCCCCAGTCTTGGTGTTGCCATCAAGTTTCCTTGCCACCAGCTCGCATAGCGCCGCAGGGCCGCCTGTTCGCACTACCGCCACGTCGATAAAGCCACTCTCATGCTGGCAGTGGAGTAGCGATGATCCAGGCAGCTTTACAAAGCTGTGTTGTGCTGCGTTACTTACCTGCTGTAAAACTGGCTGGATGCTCCCCTGGGCCAGCCATCTCCCAACACACAGCTTGAATTTTGTGTGGTGTTCAACTCTGTCCTGCTTAAAACCAAGCATGTAAGATTGCTTCCTGGATTTCTAACCAGGAGCACAGGTTGAGGTTGAACAGGACTCCAGGAGTGCTGTGGGCCGTGAGCTCAGATCAAGTTGCTCAGGGCTCCACCCAGTCTTTTCTGAAAACCTCCACAGCTGGAAGCTACACAACACCTCTGGGCAACCTGCTCCAGTGCCTGACTGTCTTAATGGTGAAAACGTTTTTCCCTATGTCCTCTGCAGGGGGAAAAAACAGCAAATAAGCAATTGTAGAAAATCATGTTGTTGTAGTGCAGAAAGAGAAGAAAATATTGGTCATCTGTACACTTATTTTTGAGATTCTCTCAGTGCTGCTTGGACTTGGACTGATAGTTGTTTGATGGTTGGCAGGGAGTCAGTAATGGGTGGAAATGGGGAGCCTAGAGATGCAGGACACAGACCCATAATGCAAAGAGACAAGGATTAAACAAATCCAGTTTTCATTAGCTTGCACGAATCCAACGTCAGTATTCATTAAAGCCGTTATAAAGCAGTGCCTCCACCGTCATATTCGCATGACATTCAATGCACTTTTGTGAAGCTGTGCAGAGTCATGTAACAAAGACTCAAGGACACCAGGAGTTACCTGCAACTCCAGAGCCTGCAACACTGAAGAAAGCAATACAAATTTGTACGTGAGCACATCATTCGGTATCATTCCATTTCACATGCACAAGCTGGAATGAGGAGCAGGGGACGTCACTGCAGACCCAGAAGTGTGTCCAAACCCCGTTCAATTCCCAAAGCCTGCCCAGTCCCAGCTCACCCTGGCCCAGTTCCAAGAGACAGACTATACCAAACAGTTCCTAAGCAAGTAATCTTGATATCCAAGTAGGCCAAAGCCTTCTACAAGAAGGCAATAAAAAGTTAGGCTGCGTTCAAAAGCAGCTGACCTGTTTGTTATTTCCAGGGGGTGGGAGGATTAGTATTAGCTGTATGTGCCGACCAATAAAACCTGATACATTTCATCTGTGATGGACAAGAAGCCTTTGGTTCTGTCCTGACGACAAAGCTAGAGGCACGCATTTAGAGTACTCAAGTGGAACAGAAGTCTTTGGGGCCTTACAAGGACATTCTCAAGTAAATCTGAAATAGAATAAAGGAAGGCTTAAATCCAAAAAGGATACCATTAGTTTTCTTTCCTCATCTACTTCTGTATTTGTTTTTTGTGTTGTAATCAGACTCTCTGCAGTCGTACTGCTAAGATGAAGCCTAGGCTTACAGGATACATTGTCCTGAATTATTTATCCACCCATTTGCAGATTTTCCACGCTGTTATACCTACACAAATTATTGAACAGTTAACAGTTTATTGAAAACAGCTACTCAAATATTGCCTTGGAAAATGTTTTAACACTCAAATGAAAAATAGCTCATGGTTAGCAGCAACATGATGATCACTATAAGCAATAAAGATATCTGCGGTAATTCCGTAGCACTGTTTTGAGTGACTGCCATCACTGAAATGTGCCAACAGACCTACACAAAGCCAAATGAGCTTGCAGTGCAGTTTGCTTCCGATGCCATTCTGCTATAAATCAGACTTCAGCTGAAAGGGATTGCTTCAAAGGAAGAAACAAACAACAATTTTGGTATCACTTCATCTAAGCTCTCAGTCACAAGTCTCTTTAGTCAAAGAAAATGGATCAGATACCACCTGTGCAGCTGCATTCAATTATAAACACTACCAATTGTAGCTGAAGGAAGAGACACAGCATACATCATCTTGTACTTTCCCTTCTCCTTAGAGGTTAAGGTACAGAAAAGGCTACACTAAAAAAGTTTTCTCTTTATAAAACTGCATTTCTGCGGAATTGGATGTATATGGAAACAAGATATTTTGATAACATTCGGTAGTCTTGAGCACTACGGTGCCAGGGTGACATTTTATTGCTGTGCCCAAGATGACAAAACTGCGTGTGAAGGATTCTGCACATGGTTTGACCTACACCACAGTTTATTTGTAAACAATTGTTACATGTGCCAATAATTTAACTGAACACAGACTTTGTACATTTCAATGTATAATATTAACAACGTCACACTAGAAGAGTTCAACTGTATTCAGTTACAGCTGGACTTTAAAACCTTCAAAATACAAGCCAGAAACACTGAACAAGAAAAAGGAAAATCTGAGAACAACGGTGGAAAAGGAAAAACAACTGTGAGATAATGTCATGATCAAAAAACTTGAAAACAAACAGAACATTTTCTAGTTGGTTCCTGAATATCCTCAGGTGCACCCATCTAGAATGATTACCACGTGGTTGTGCCAGAGCACAACGCCAACCTCTCTTCGAGAAGTTAAAAATAGATCTTGCTGAAGACAAACTTAAAATAACTTTACAATGTTGTAATGCATGTGATTTCCCCCACTGTCAATAAAACTACCTGAAGAAAAGAAATTCATTTCATTTGTCTTTATTTGCAATACAATATAAAATAGATTCTTTTGGTATGAGGATCTTGGAGATCTTATTTTTTACACCACAATTAAAACAAAAGTCACATACTTTTGAGTAAAGCCTCTGGACCATCCCAAGCACTGGAGCTGTAGCCGAGTTTCAGGTATTTTACGGACTTCTTTGGTTGCAATCTATTCGGTAAACTTCAGATATGCAGACTTGAACACTTAAGCTCCTAATTCAGTGTTGAAGCAACAAAATTAGAGAAGCTTGATTTCTAAGAACTGCAACGTATCCGGAATCCTCACCATTAACGGTAAGATTTGTGGGTATTCAATAACTCTGAAAAGCAGACAACTTTTATTTAGAAGCTTTAGACAACCTAGTAACAGAGGTCATCCTTCACTCAGTAACACTGAAAGAGATGCAGCAAGAACAAAAACTGAAATCCATTCTCAAACTTCCGTACAACAGATTTAACTTGCACTATCATCAGTCCCGTGCTTGTACAGACAGTGTGCATGGCAAGATTCAAAACAATACGCCAAACTAGCTCATCTACTGCAGCTCACTGTAGCGCTGAAAGTATTGTCTATAGTACTGAAAGTGTAAGCCATCCTCTACTGATTAGTTCCTCTACAGTGCTAGTTATTGGATTAATCTCCACACAACAATTCTCACAGTAAACTTGGTTTCTAGCAGACTGACATCCATTTCCTCTTTACTTTCCTTTGAAGGAAGTAAGGCAACGTAAAAAAACGCTATGGAGAGTATGTACTTCCAGTACAAGTCACTGTAGTGTAAATAAAGAATTTTATATAGATATTCTAGCTCCCTAATTTACACAGAATACTAAATTCAGTTGCTGTTGGTAAAATACAAAAACAAAATAGATGTAAAAAAAGAGCAGCACTGAGCAAACTGAAGTACTACAGACTTCCAGTTTCTTAGAGCACAAGTCCCACACTTACACTTTAGGAATGTATATAAAGCAAAGGAGAAAAGAAGAATGGGATTTTCACAGTCGCAGCTGAAGTCGCTGCATTAACCTACCATGGTACAGTTTCCCTTTTTGAACTTCTGTTGTGTTTTTTCACGCAGCCATACAGAACAGAATACAAACCCAAATGTTGTTATTTTTCTCCTCACTTTTTTTCAGCATCGTCTTTGCCGCAGATTCTTGGTCCGTAACATAACGTAGGCTAGTAATGGCCGGATGGTTAAGTCTCGTTTTTAATTATGACTATTTAAATCAAGGTAGTTCCAGAAGAGAGTTGTTGGCAGAGTACTTAGACGCCTGGGTTAAAAGTCTTAGTATTTCAAATCTCTTGTTCTCCTCATGTGCTATATGGGACAGGCCTGTTGTTTGTGTTTGTTTTTTTTTTTTAAAGGTGGCAAGAAGTTGTTAATGCCTAGTATAAACAACGTGAAATCATGCTACATAAAATCATCCCCTAGAAATAGTCAGAACATGATTTTGGATGAAAAAACTCACTGTAATGTTTGTCAAAATCAACAGCTAATGGTTCAAGTAAAACAGATTCAGAGAAGTCTCTGCCTACACATCCTCTGCTGTTGTTTTCCTTTGCTAATGACAGTCATGAAAAATAAAGAGCTCTGTTCTTTCAAACATTAATCAATAGCACAGATCTAGTTATCTACCTTGAAGTCAACTTATGACATCAGGAGTTTTCCCATAGTGCTCATCAGCAGTTTCAAATAACAATGAGGGACAAACTCCCAGTGTGCCCAAAATCTCAGAAACTCCTGGTTTCGTACACAGAGCAAGACCAGTCCATTGTCAACAAGAACCCTACAAACAGAGCCAACCACTTCAGCTCTCCCTAATTCCACATCTTCACTGAACTCTGCCAGAGATGAAAGTGCACCATTCGTCTTCAAAGTGGCCTTAATCATCAGCAGGGCTTCAAGTCTGCCTTGATAAACATCAAACCTCTTCCTATTGTGCTGATTCGTCACGGCCTGGTATTAGGCTAAACAACGTAATTCAACAATTCTTAATGCCCCATATCACCATGATACTTTTTTTTTGAACAGTTGGTATCACTGAGCTTTCAGAGGAAGAGCCAAATGTCTTACCTTTATACAGAAAGATTTTCAGTAATACAGTACAAAACTAAACAGAATTTATGTCTGAGTAATGAACATAGAAAACTACTATTGCAATTTTGTGGTGACAGCATAGAAATTTAACAATCATCAGAAAGCCTACAAAGGGCGTGTTTAGTTATAAAAGAAAGATTGTCTCAAGATAAAAATAGTGCTGACAGCTAAAAAGCTCTCTGTTGCAGCAATATACGCAGTAATGAGTAACAAGTTCTAGACGGTTTAAGCATTTCCCCAATACTGCAACACGATACATTTTTGTAACACTACTTTTACACGGGTTATGCTGCAGCAACAGTACACTTCTTAGTCGTTGGCACTATAAATTAACCATAAGAGAAGAAAGGCATTCAGTGATCAATGCGTGAGAATCCCTATTTGACCTGTTCTTTAGGTGTGGTTGAAATAAAAACTGAGGAAGGGGACCGTCCGTTCCATTCGGATAACACACCCTCCTTGAACATGAGATTCTTGGCAGGAAGCGGAACACCCGTATCTGCAGGAGAAGGCTGCAAGAGTGAACTTGAAGAACCAGCATCATGGAGCTGATCCAGTGTTGAAATACCTTCCTAAAAGCAATAAATAAATAAATAAATAAATAAATAAATAAAGGCATCTTAAAAACAAGATAAATAATTAAGGATTTAACAGCTAGAATATAACAGGCTATTCCAATCTGCAAATAGAGTTAGTGTTTCTGAAATATGCTTAATCCAAATCACTATGAAAGCAAAACCAGAACAAACAAAGGGCAGTAGGAAAGAAGCACAGCCTCAGCTGCATCTGTGTGCACATATTTAGGTTCCATGAAGCCTTCAAGGAGGCCTGAGATTTAAAAATAAAGGGAAGACCTAGCAAATTGAATGTAAAGTTATAAAATCCAGAGGATAGCTACTGTGTCAGTCTGAGCACGTTAAACACTGCCACTATCTCATATTGTGCTTGGAGGTGTGCGTGTATGTGTGTATACACACACACAGAGGCACTGACTTGATCATATTCTGAGTAGCTTTATTTCCCAGAATTTTGGTTTTCTCAGCTTAAAAATCACTTCAGCACTTTTTTCCCCCTTCCCTATATAGATCATCATCAAGAAAAGTATATCAGCCAAGAGATTAAGAAGAAATCTCTTGAGACTCATGGATGGTGTTAAGGTTTCAAACCTTTTGGGAACCTCCAATGTTCTCACGGGGAAACAGTTTCTAGGTCCCACCATCCGTAACACTACCTTGGTTAAGTAACCTGCAAGATCCGTACCTTATTGGGAAGATTGAATTTTAGTATCACAAAGCGTAGGCAGCTAAGCAGATCCCACGTTACATGTTGACACACCTTGCTAGCACACATTTCCACACAGAACGATAGGAGGCTGCGTAGCTGGCATTTCTCCTTGCTTGCGGTGCAAGACCCCCGTTCTCTATCCTTGCTCTTAAAGATTCTCCCAATATATGTAGTTTTACATACTTATACTCATTCACCACCAGATGCTAGAAGATCTTAGGACAAGTGCTAGAGTATACCGGTGTAAGATACTGGTTAATGTATTTTGTTTTTCCTAAGTGAACGCAGTTGACTTGAAATGCAGATAACATTTCAAAGCTCAGCACATTGATGGTTTGCAGAGATCTCCCTGACGTACCTAAGAAGCAACCAAGCAGCCACCAGAGTAGGCTGTATTATAAGTAACTACCCTGTCCCCACTCCCCCCCTCCAAAAAAAAAGTTGTATGGAAACCCAGAAATTAAGAGACAAAAATTTAAATAAGGCTAGAAGAATTTGAGGTTCACAGCACTTAATACAATTACTGGTTAGAGGAGGAAAAGGAACAAAAACCAAAAAACACAACGATGTATGTTTTCGTACAACAAAGAATGGCAAAGAGGGCAAAAAACGATGACAGCATACAGAACAACTTACATCTTGACTATTCATCCTTACCTGGAATGAATGAACAAAATTAAGGACCTGCAGAGACAGCTTTCTGCTGGAATGTAAGAGTTTTTGAAGGCTGTCAAAAGTGAAAGAGAAGAATCTATGTTCAAATACAGAAAAATCAAAATGCACACCATAAATTCCCAAACTTCCAAAGGGCCTAGATTTATTCTAGTAAAGAAGTACGATGGTAACTTGCTCAGAAATAACTTTGGCAGTACCTGATATCATGTGACAAAATAAAAAGCTTTCGCACAGAAAGCTTGATGGTAATGTTATCACTGACAAGGCGTGGTGACGTGACTTAAGAAGCAGATTAGTGACAGACTATTAAAAGCAAGTTGACTGCTACAATAAAATCCCTAAGCCATGTTTTCAAGCTGCCTTTTATTTAGTCTCCAGAACCAAGGGGAAAAAAAGTGCACATCGTTGAAAGAGTAATCTTTCATAAAGAAAAGCTATCGTCAAAAGCAGAAGTTAGCTTGATCATAAGCCAGCACTAAGCTTAGGAAATAAAATGCCAAGATCAAAGAAACTTTACACCAAAGCTAAACACATTCTACATCAAAGCATTACTAGTAAGCTTTTTTTTTTTTTGAAGGGGATCAGTGGGTGCAGAAAGAAGGAAAAAAACCTGTGCTAGGCTAGGAAGGGGAAATGACCTGGAAGGCACACCTAAATTTACTACTTGTTTTTGTTGTTGTTCAGAAAGTTTGCTACAAAGAATTAATTTTCCACCTTGCACAAGTTTTTTTAAAAAAAGAAAGGCTAATTTTACTACACCTAGGGACTACTAAGACTGTACATTACAGCTGGTATCTTCGAGCCAAAAAGCAATGCCACCACCTTACACACTTGAATAAGGTACTCTGACGATCAGCTCAGTTCTGCTCCTATAGTCATCGAGTTGTAGGTATTGTTTTTTGCAGAAGCTCTGGACATAACACACACAACTGTTAAACCTGTAGCTGGTAAAACACAGCTTACCTTTCTTTCCTACATAATCCGTGAGTGGCAATTTTTCTGCAGACTTTCTGATTCAACTCAGAGCTGAAGAGAGGAATGCCAAAGCATAATTCCAGGGGAACCCATTCCAGTTCTGTTGTGGGTACTAAAGAGACAACCAAATTTTAGGGAAAGACCAAGCAAGAATACTGATCCCAGAACCAGTTCTCTCAGATCAGGAGTTTACTGGACAGTTCATACTTTCCAAGGCAATTAGTTTAATGAACTGCTCAAAGATTCAAGGGAATCTGAATTTTAGAAAGAACACTTAGTGTTGCACTTATCATCCTAGACAATAACTAACAACAAAGTGTTCAGAACCTTAAAAACAAGGCATCTTACCAGACTGAAAATGTTTAGTAAAGACACTTGTTATGCTTTTACCTTCAATGCTTTGCTTGACTGCAGAATCCATTGAGGTTTCTTCTATCACCATCTCAAACGACTCTGTACTCCCGTTTACATCAGATCCTGATGCTAGTTCAGCGTCTCCTAGAGATAAAATAATTCTTACATAAACATTTAGATGAATATATGTTTAATTATCAACTGATGTAAGGAACTTGACACAGGTTGTGCCCAAAGGACATAGAGCTAATAAGCTGGAGGAAGGGATATGGAGAAATATAGGGTCTTACTGATTTTAGGACTGAAGAGCTACTTAGGGATCCTCAACACACCTATGAAAGACCAAGTTCTGGCACATAAAAATGACAATTTACCTTTTAATGTTTTTAAATGATTTTCTTCCTTCTGCTGGCTATCGTAGTGCAGTGATTTTCAGTCTGTATCTGCAGTGTCTGAGCTAGGCTCAAAGAACAATTAGGAAGCCTGTCTACTGCCAGAAGCTTTACACTTGAGGTGGGTTCCTCTCTGTGTTAGATGATATTTTGTAGAGTTCCAAATAAAAAATTTTAATCCTTTGTTCAACTTTGCTGAAGTGATTGTATTAAAATCAAGGGGAAAAAAAAAAAAACACCGTTAACTAACCTCTTCCATCAGAAGCATCGCTCAGCTTTCTGTTCGCATGCCGACTTGTAGGATTCAACATAGTGACATAGCCACAAAAATGCTGCAAGTCTACTTTGTTTCTCAGTATCTTCAAAGCTGTATGAATGCCCATGTTCACACGGGAGAAGTCTAGCAGAAAACGGTACATATCTCAGTTTAATTTACCAAAATCCTCCTCCAAAGCCATACAGTTCTACAGTTCTCTAGGCCAGGCTAAGTTCTTTAACTGGATTTTTTGTTGTCTCCTGTAACGCTCCAAATAAGTAATAAAATTGGTGGATATGGGGCAATACATTAGACAATGTCTGTCTGACACACAGTGGACCAGGTTCAGCTAGGAACAACCAACGTCCAGCTCTTTCAGTGCCACAGCCTTTTACAGCAAATTTGACACAAGACATATTCCACAGATCTGAAATTCTGAAGAACTACAGTAGAGTACTAAAGGGTAACGATGAGTTTCAACACTGACTTGTTCATGCTAGAACACAGCGATTCTGCCTTTGAGAATTTTTACCTACCACCATGTCAGAAAACAGACAGGCCAGAGAGGGCGTATATAAAAGTAATGCATTTTAAACGTAATAAAAATGAAAGTAGGAAATTAACTTTATTTCTAGTTGGCCCAGATTCTTCTGAATAGCAGCCTAAATAATTTTAGATTTTATTTCTGGAATTTCACTGTGAGGAGACCTCTCAGCTGGAAAGGCTATGACCTCAGCTATCCAGTGTTCGTGTCCTACTCGCCAAGGAGTATGTCAGAAAGTTAATTCCTATGTTTTTAAAATCAGTTGAGCTAGCCAGACTTTGAAGGAGAATTTGCTAGCAAAGCTCCTCCTAGGGAGAGAAATCCTCCATAATAGTTCCTAGTACTACTAAACAAGATAACTTTGTTTGCTTTTGGTCCCACCTCTCATAGTTAATAAATGCTGAATAGAAGCAAGCCTTTGAGAAGAATACACAGAAAATTTATTTATACAGTTAATAAATACACACAAATAAAAATTGAGAGGTGTTTGTGGAAGTTACTTCTTTATGTCTGTACTGGAAGAAAAGACAGACCAGAAAACACATTCTATTTAGGACACAACATAGAATGGAGACATATCCCTAAGCTTGGAACAGATTTGTCAACGATTTAAACATTGTTTCAATTTTTCATCTGATTTGACCCGTAATTACAAGGTAATTGGTATTAAAATTATTATCACAACTTTGCTGAACAAGGTAACATGCAGGAAAAATAAATATGGTGGTGTAGAGATTACATTAAAGAAAATTACCTCCTTGCTGCTCAGCTTCATCAAATGGAAAAGGTATATGCATGGTTTCTCCCATTCCATGCATGCCATGCCCCTGAACATCAATAATTCACATCAGACACAGAAAAATATACCATCAACTTAGCTTAGCCCTACTCGTGCTCCCTTTTAAAGGGTACCAGTCATGCTGATGAAACAAACAGAAATATTTATGTATTAAAACTCTTGCTTAGCTAAAATAGACTGAATAAGATACCTGACCCTCCCCTCTAAAATGCATATGAATAAACACAGTGAAGTTACACTTTGAAGTTAAACATTGAAGAGGAGCAATATTTCTCTAAAATTACTATTTATAAACAAATTTCATAATCATTGGGCATTTCTGAATGAAAACAAAGGAATTTCCACCCCTTATATAGGGAACTTTTTTGAGCAGTCAAGGCTGCCTTCAACAATGTGCAATTTTATGTTTGCTGCAAATATTAAACATCTATTTAAATGATTAATTCCAAGAATTCAGCTAAACTGAGGAAATACTAACGGAAGCTACTCTACTTACCCAAATAGACAAACCCACTCTGTTTCTGCTGTTTGTGACAAACAGCATGCTTGGCTTTCCATAAAAGCAGTCATTAATTACCTGAACTGTAGTTTACCATAAGAATTGAATACTAAGCACTCCGAAAAAAGCGCATTTCTTGAAAAATAGCTCATATTTCCAGCCACCTCATATAAAGTAGCTACAGTCCAAAATGCTTGTGGACCTCTTCAGTTGCATTCCAGACCCCTGCATCCCCAACACGCCCACAAATCTACATTTCATCAAAACGCTGTTATGTCTGCCCATAAAGCAATAATGCACATGAAATATGCATTCAGTTCAAAACTTGTGTATTCACCATCTCTAAATCATAGCAGCGATGGCTACAGAAGTTAAACATTTTTCAGCTCCTGGCAAAAGCATAGCTCTCCTACATTCTTAATCTCCTCTACCATGCAACAGCTTTGCTCAAAATTACATAGGTTTTCATCACTTATAGAGAGTACTCTGTACCTGAATTAGAACAGCTGAATGCGTTAGAGCATCATTCAGCATTGTGAGCACATTCGAAGTAGGAACCACTCCTGGGTCGTGACCCCAAGATGTTATTAGTAAGCGATCATAACCCTGGAAGACAGAAGAAAACTTACAGCAGTAAAAGACTATCCAAGCACACACTGAAATACTAGTTAGGCTAATAACATATTGTTACAATTCTGAAGTTACTGCAGGTAATTACAACTCCATAGCGTTATACTTTGTTCCAAGTATCACTCATGTTCCTATTTCCAGTAAAGACAGAAGTTTGCCAACCTTAAAGTTAAGATGCTGGTTGGAGCAGGAGGTATCTGTCACCAGTCCCTACATGGCCCTTGCAGCAGACTCATAACAGATAGGAGATGAAAATAATCCCATATAATTTAAAAGCAAAATAAAAACAAGATAAACTAACACAGTCAAAAGAGAACAACGATATATCCACCCCAAAATACATATCCAAAGAGAAGGGACAGAGAGGCAAGAACGCTGACTGTGAAACAATTTTTACTTCTTAGTTTTCAAGATTGAAGTGCGGCATGTCTGCTTATCTGTAGGAGTTTTAGAAATGTCTCAACAGTTCCTTAAGAAAATGACACTGAAAAACAGTAGCAGGAGAGAAGTATCCCCATCTGTATACAGAGGTAAAGAAGGCTCTAACAAGCTTGTGATAATGCATGGTGTGAAATCACGCAGTACAGGAAAACCAGACCCATCAGCTTACCGAAAATACAGGTTACTATAGAAATTTTCCAAGGCTACCACACTGACTGCTTTTCATCAATGAAAATATGCAATCCATAACATGTACCACTAGTTCAAGCTACTGACTGACTAATGTTTGAGTAAAACTCTTTGCCAAGAGCCTTACAAAATGCCTTCTCCAGAAGACTTGATTCACTTAATCTTGTGCTGTTTTAAAACTAGTCTTAGAAATAGAAGCAACCCACAAAACTTTTGAGATCAAAAAGGACATGACGGGGAAGGGAAGAGATATATGGAAGATGTTGGAAGAATGAAAAATGCATCTACAAATCCTAGAGCCAGAGATGACTGCTGACATAGATATACCTTAGAAGACACATCCCTCTCTGAGTGTCTTCATGTTACTGTGATCTATTTAGCTCAAGTGTCTGCTCAGAACGAAGAGATGCAAACTGTAGAGACTCCAATTATAAATTTGAACAAGACTTTTGATTAGTTTATACTTCATGAACTCTGTTATCAGTGAGAGACAAACACTATTCAGTGTCTGCTACATGTCAAGTTAAAGTCAAGAGATATGATTTTTTGGTTCTGGCAAGTTTAGAAGCTGCCGTGACCACTCCCACCTAGGTTTGCCGAGCTACAAGATACCTAGCAGGACTTCTTTGTGAACGAACTAGACAGGACTTCTTTGTCCATGAACTGGACAAACCTGCACTGTCTTATGGAAATCCTTCCCAAAGCACTTTGTGTGTACTCAAAGGTTAGATGGATTCAAGGCTGGGAAGTACAGGGAGAGCAACTGCTCACTGCCGAGGTAAGACCTCCAGCCATAGCCTCTATATACACAAAATCACATACAGTTCAGGAAGTTCTAGACCAGAACACGGGAAGGCTGGAAAGGTTTTAGGAGGAAATACTACGAAGCCATATAGCTACAGCCACTGCTAGAGACTGGCTACTGAGCCAAGTAAACCTTTTGCCCAACCTACTGTAATGTTTATTAAAATATTATGTCACTTAAACCGTAGGAAAAATTACTATTTCTCTGACTTCAACTGCTATCCCTGAATGCTTTAGCATACTGCACACCTCTGAAACATTTGGAAAAAGAAGAGGAAATAAATCCATGTATACGCTACCTGAAAAATATCTGGAAGTTTTCGAAGACGCGTTCCTTTAGAGAGCAAAAGAGAGGGTGGCCCTTGTCCAGTTATGTGGTAAATGTACAGCTTGAACCAAACTGAACTGACTTCTGGTATTGCAGGTCCAATATGCTGAAGAGAGATTATTCAAAACAATTAGAGCCTATTATTCTAATTCTTGTATGTACAGATATAACAATCAGCAGTTCTCAATAAAAATAAAGCTAGTTTTGCAGCACAGGAAGGAGCACAAATGCGTTAATTTCATAAGGAGAGATGATATTCTAGGTACTCACTCTCTTGATACTAAGGTATTTTCTATGAATGAGTTCAAGAACAGTGTATCTGTCATTAACCCCACTCAAACAGGTAAATTGTTAATAAATTAAACTGAATGTAGTAAACATTCACATTTTACTCACTAAGCATTTTTAGACAAATTGAAATACTATTTTACGTGGCAATAATTATGTCTCTTCTGAAGGGATACATGACAGACATCTAAAACAAAGTTAGAGACATTTATGTTACTAGGTAATGTTTTTTTCCCCCCACAGTATTTTTTATTTTTTTATTTTTTTTTTTACCTGGGGTGTACAGCTGCTAATAGGTCGAATTTCATTGGTGAGTGGTGCCATGGAAACCAGCAGAGTGTAATTTTTATTGAGAACTCTGCTGCAGGTAGCTGGATCCAAACCGAGCAAACTCTCACATCGTAAGAGGTCCAAGGGAAACCCTGAGTTGAGAATGCAAGATTCTTAAATTATCATTTGAGATAGAACATAAAACAAAGCATGATCTAAGATTTTCCATTCCACCCTGCCAAACCATGCATACAGTATTCTCCACAACTAAATTTTAAATTATACACACATTTATTCAAGTTAATCCCAATAATTTCAGCAGTTCTGGTCATACAGAATTCCCTGGCACAGAGCTACAACTTGCTCCTCACCAACTGATCCCAGAAAAGAAGAACATGCAGAAATACTGAAGAAAGTTACTCAGCACCACAGGCATGAAGGATGAAGTAATGATGTTTTGGCTTCAAAATATTTAATTGAATAGGGAACACCAATTGCTTTGTAACACAGAAGCTTAATCTGAAAGATGAGTCCGTGGAAGTTAAAGTTAGAAGGATTTCCTTACAAGTATTCTCAGTACCGTTATTTGGTTGGTCGGGCTGCACAGCTTGTGCCCCTAGGTCTTTATTATGCCGCAGAAAAAGTATTGTGTTTCTCAGTGTAAGTGCATGATCAAAGTACCGCTGTGCTTCCCCTTCACCTGTGCTTTGAACCTAAACAAGAAGCAAAAATAAATACATATAAATGGCATGTTATTTCCATGAGCATCAATCACACAACAGGAAAAGATTAACAAACTAGCATTTTAAAGCTTTCTAACTAAATAACAACCCTGCAGGCTATATGCAAAGGTGATTCACAGCAACTGTTAAATGAAATTGAATCTTGGCCACACTAGTTGAACTGTCAAAACATACACACACCTATAAATGTGAACTATGCCTCAGTCTTTAAGCAGGGATTTACGTGTCCAGTCATCCTGATCGGTGTAAAGGAATACAGCAAATAATAGCACAGTCTTGCTACATAATTCCGGAAAGACAATTGTAGACTTATCTTTAAAGGGTACGTAGGTTAAACATACCAGCATATAATGGTTAAGTTTTCCTACAAAAATTATATGTAGATTTTCAGAAGTATATGAAGCACCCTACTAAACAGCAAGTGATTTCTATTTAACAAGCAAGCCCTAATGCAGGTGTACGTACAGATAGACTTGGGCAAATACTGCTCTCAAACTCACTTTGCTCACCAGACACCACATTTCTGTACACATGAAAGTCGCAAAAGGTTTGAATGCTGCAAATCAGCAGCATTTTAACTGAAACACTTAGGTTCAGCACGATGAGATTTGTGTTCGCAGCACTGTATTGCTAGATGAGACTCTTAAAGCAGTCTTATAGAAAATACAAGGTTTTTTTGGCCCTTTACACAAGTGCTGAAAAAGCATTTGGCCACACACGTAACAGATTACCTTTTCCAGCTCTACTAAGAAGCTGTCAAGAGACTCGTCTGACAGTTTCCCAACTTCAAACATAGTAACTGCATGACTTTTCAAGTTCTGGAACAACAAAACAAAATTGTTTTAATTATTTGAAAAGGAAACATGCAAGCAAAAATTTTTAAGCAAATGTTTCTTAGCCACAAACAATGTAACAGTTTTTAAAAGTAATTAAAGCTGCATTATAATGAAGTTGAACTATTTTAAAACTTTACATACTCATTCTTAGCGTAATACAGTGAACAATTTTGACATACTGGTGAAAGATTTCCCATCATTAGAAAGGCAGTGAGAGTAGAATCAAACAGGAAGGCAATACGCTTTGTATGTCCACTAGACAGATTCAGGCTGCTCACACTGGCTGTTTCAGCTAATAAAGAACAAGAAAATAGATTATCACATTTGTTTTGTTTAAATATAACATCAACAAGTCATAAAACTACTTAAAAAAATCAAAACCCCTTAGTTAATGGCATACTAAGCACTACAGAATTCCCTTATCTTTATTAAAGTAGCACCTGAATGAGTATGTTCACATGTCAGTATCTTGGTATCAATTGATATCCATATACAGATTAGCCAAATAGAGTTTTCTCCCTGAAAATGAGGCTGAAGAACTACAAAACAAGACATAGACACCCCCTCCCCCCCGTATATTTCATATGAAAAAAAGCAATCTGCATTTCATTTGTTTCTAGAGCCCTTTACAGCCTGTGGCACTACAAATATGAAATATAACTGCTCCTAATGTATTAAATTCACTGAGTGCTAACCTGGATCATCTTGACTGTTGGTATCTGTATCTGTGGCTGATGACCCAGCTTCCTGTATAGGACTTCTGTTTTCCCCACTGTCCCATGAAAGCAGCATCTTTTGAGGATCCAAAGTACTCCTATTAATGCGAATTAAAATCCACATCTATAGGTCACCGTAGCACCAGAGAAGTATCTCCGCCTTCCAGTGCTAGTATCCCATGCACAGGCACGCCCAACACATGCCTTTCAATACCTCTAAGCCCTAAACCAGTCCAGCATGATGTCCCTCAGAGTCCTGCTTTAGCTTCAGCAGAAAAGTTTATTTGGTGGTTTGAAAATACCAGGTTTTGAACAACGGATCTGAAAAAATCAAACCACCTTCTTTCAAGAAAAATCCAACGGAGAAATCTAGTTTTCTTTGTTCTCACATTCTGAGTTAGCATTAAAGAAAAAAAACACTACATCTGAGCTTCAGTGGCTTAAGAGAAATTGAACTAAACAAAGTGCCTGACAACTCTTAAATAATTTAACTTGGCACCTCAATTCAGAGAGCCCTTTGCTTCATATTAACATCACTTTTGCAGTATTTGATATAGATATGCATAAAGAATGTCAGTGAAAGAACTATTCACAGCAAGCAAGCTTTATGTACGTGCACATTCACTCACAGCAGTACCAAGAGACATTGTCTCTGTACTAGCACAGTAATAGCTGTTATTTCTGAGCCCAGCACTTCAAAACAAGCACACGCTTGTCTGCTTCAAAAGCAAGCAACTAGGCACTTAGAAGTCAAAAAGCCTGCTCTGAGTAACGACAACAGAAGTAATAAATTGAACTTACAGGGTAAATTATCACCCTTTATCCTCAGATTTTAAAGAAAATCAAGTATTTTTGTCATTATACATATTAGAAAGCCAAGTGAAATCAACTATTATAGAAGTCAAAGAGAGCAACTGATAGCTCTACAGTCAGATTTAGGCGATAGCTTTCTCTTCAAAGAGAAAATAAGCTTTGTGAAAGAATGGAGACACTTACTTCAGTCTGTTTACCGAAGGAACATTCTTCCATGATGGATGAAGATTATCCAGGTTTATCACTTGGCCTTTTTTATGAGCAAAGCCTAACCGACAGTACATGGACACAGCATTCTGAAAAACCACACAAGCACATAATAAGGAACTGCAATATGAAACCCTTCTATGAAGGCAACTTTCAGGACATGACATTTTCACATCAAATAACATGTATGACACACATACCTTTACTAAAGATAAATCAATCTCTAGGACATTTGCAAGCTAAAAAGAAAAAAAAAGAAGAATCAACAATACAGAATTAAAAATGCAGAGTTATTTGCCACTTGTGGGCTTTGGCATCTTTTTATTGGCTTTGTTTCCTTATATTTGTTTAAATACAGCCTGTAATGGTAGAAGCAATTTTGCCTTGACCTAGACAAAATAGAAAAAATTGGGGGGAGTGTCATATGAAGTCTCATGATTGCTCCACTTCAAAGCATGCAAAAGAAATCTTAGGTTTTCTTCTACCGTGTAATTTCTAGGCTAATTGCGTATATCAGCAGACATACAAAGAAGAAAATAAATCCTGGATGTATTTAACGGATATTTTTCAGGTACTTATTCACAAAGTTTTGAGAATCAGACATTATGAAAAAGGTATTTCATTAAAATTTAAGTACTTATGCAAAAGCTACATTCCTACTTTAAGCCAATACCTTACATATTTTCACTACTGGAGAAATTTTTATTTTTTTTTTTAAATTCACACTAGTAAAAACAGAATCAATCCATTTAGGACAGAGAGAAAACAGATTTCTCCAATTCTATCTTGTACAGAACAAGCTACAACAAGTCACCCCTGTATAAATTCACTCCAGCTGACACAGTTGCTTCACTGAATTGAAGGTGCACCTTTAGCCTGCAGCACTACCAAGTTACTTTCAATATTAAAGAATCCAGTTGGATCTCAAATCCTAGAAGTCTGACAATACTTACAAATAAAATCACTTGATAACTATCTGTATCTCAATCTTAAGTATCTCACCAGTGTGCTTTAGGCCCTTTCAAGTTTTCCTATCTCCCTCACACAAGGCAAGTTTTACTTACCTCTGCCACATTAGTGTGTTCGTCTATCGAAACAAATATCTTGTACAGGAGGGTTTCAAAGTAATCACCTTGCACTCTGTTCATCACAAAACCTTCAAGGGGCGGCACTGCAAAAGTTATTTGCAAGATTACAATTTGGTAATCTTTTTTAAACTGAAACTGCATAAAAACAGGCAGA
The DNA here is from genome assembly GCF_964034855.1 of Anser brachyrhynchus. Lineage (NCBI taxonomy): Eukaryota > Metazoa > Chordata > Aves > Anseriformes > Anatidae > Anser > Anser brachyrhynchus. Next base: position 149,463,183 of record NC_137695.1, on the reverse strand, counting down.
TAAATTTACACAGATTTAGTTTTCATGGTATCTATTTTTCCCTGGAGTCTGAAAGGATAAAAGCCTAAAGGTAGTTTACATGGTATTAAAAATTCTCCTACTCCTTAAGAAAAGCAATGGTTGTCAGTGTTTTCTTTTAAAATCTAAAGCCACTCTGCCCTGCATCGTCTTGCAGAGTCCTGTCCATCCACTACAGATAATTCCCAGTCAGCCAGCCAATAAAATGTTTTTCTAATGTGAAGGCAGGGGGTGAAGGGGACCAACAAGAACAAAAAAAAAAAAAAAAAAAACACTTCCACCCTAGGCTGAGAATCCCAAAGCTAATATCTAAGCAGTAATTCTGCAATTAGAGGACACTTTCACTTAACTGCTCTGTATTAGAGCAATGACACATAGTTCTGCATAGCTAGGTTCCAAGTAATGCCTCTTTGCATATTACACTCAGCTCAGAAACCCCTGAGACCTAGCACAGAACAATGAGCTGTTCAAAGGGCAGCCATACAGTGCACTGGTTTCAGCTCCTACCTAGTCCCCAGACACAGCACTTTACTATAATTAAGGTGACAAGACCATGAAGGATGGAACCAATATCTAGAAAAAAAAAAAGCTGCATCTGTTAAAAAAGCCACACAGGAATCAAAAAGTCACATCCTTTGGCAAGGCAGCTGTATTTCTTTACATTATTCTTCCTTTTCATTACAGACATACAGGAGGGTACTTATTAAGTCATGTCATGAATCTTTGAAAGAATCTCAGCTTACCTAGATATTTATATTAAAGCATAAAAATTCAAGTTGAATTTAGTCCCGTGTACAGTAAGAAAATGTTTTAATATGGCTGAAAAATACTTTGTTGGGAAAAGTTCTCATGGTTCAAATGCTTTAAGCAAACTCACGCATACAGACAAGCAGTTTCCAAGACAGACAACTAGAAGATAACTGAAATAGATCCAAGAAAACACAGGTATTATAGCATAAAAACATTGACTTACCTGCTATACAGCTATCGTCAGATATTGGTACATCGAGGTAAATAAATCCTTTGTTATACAAGCCTGTACAAACAAAAGCACATTGTTATAGAAAAAGCATTTTCCAGAGTACTGATGATACAAGTAGACTTCCCCACCAGTCAATTCAGAATTTAAAGTAATTTTTTCTATGAACCTGCACAGTACAATTTTACTTTGCAATGTGTGGATCAATGCATGTAATATTCAGCAGGTGTTACCCTAAAACAGAGCTCTTTATGACGCAGTGCACTTGGAGCTCTGTAACTATTTTCAGGATGCCTGAGTACAGTAGAATGACCAGAAATTGAAGCAGCTAGATTTGGTAAAAAACAATCACTTCTCTCCCTGAAAGTTAACTTTGTTTTCACCACCATCACTGTACTATCAATCAGTGTTATTCTGAATTAGTTTTGTCACCTGAGGCTGCTGGCTACATTTCGGTCCTGCTCTAACTCTGGGTAGAGCTTGTGTGCTTTGTAGCACGGACACAAACTAAGTCACATGAGCTCTGATGGTCCTCGCATGTCCTTCCCACAAATCTTCACAGAAAGTCTTTTTTATACAACTACGGAAATAAATTCCAGGACACGTCAGCACAAGGGATCACCGAAAGCACAGGAGACACAGGGAAGCATGGCATACAACATGGTGGGTATCAAATAACACTTCCCAAACGTGGCCATGATTTGAGCACTAAGCGTTTGAATTGAGTTCTGCACAGTAGATGAGACAGGGAAAAGTTTCTAAGAAAGGGCAAAACATTTCAGCATGGTTATCTTAGAGTCTTCTACGGTCTGTAACAGCTGTGCTCTAACTGCAAAGCATAAAGCTAAATTACACGTATAAAATAAGCACAGTTTATTGTCAGGGGTTTATTTGATGTGACCCAAGATCACTCCATCTACATTATATTTGATAAGGCAGGGAAGAAATGTAATAATGAGAGAGAGAGAATCTGTGTATATATGAGCATATATACAAATCTACATACCCACATATATGTATATACTTATTTTCCCTCTTGTCCTGACTGGATTGATTCTGTTACGTACCTATGTACATACACACACTACATATAGCAAAATTACTCCAGCGAGAGCTTAAACAAGATGCATGCCGTACACCTACGACCAACTTGAACTCATGCTGCTACAACAGCTGTTCAGCGACGTACTCAGCTCTGCAAACCAGCGCACATCAGTAAACCAGCATGAACAGTTCAGGATGACATCACAATCCATCAACACACTAAGGATGCTTTTCACTGTCTCTCCTTCAAATTCAGTGCTCGTACCTGATACATTAATTACTGTACCCAAAACGTATTGATTTAGACAAAAACCTACCCTCTTTCCCCATAAAATTCTACCCTACTAACAGTTCGCTACATTAATTGGCTATACAACATTCTTTTTCTACCCCTGAATTAGGTAGAAAGGTACATTGGATCCTTCTAAACCTATTTCCCTCCAAGCTTTAAGCCCTTTCCGCAAACAACACCAGGCCACATATATAGAAAAATCATTAAGTGTTTTTTGAATTCAAGTCTTCTTAAGCCCTACACTGTATTGGATCCACTACAGAGCTTGTATTACACCCACCTTACCTTTTGTTTGTTTGTTTTTAAATTTCTGTTTTGTTCTGCTTCTGTAACAGGCAATGGAATTTGGCCTTAATTTCTAACACAGTTCCAATTGCCTGTAGTAAACCAAACATTTACAAACCAACTTCTCAAGGAAGAGTTTGTCAATGAATTTGTACTCCCTTGACTAATGTGATTTGTCTACAGCTGATGCTTCTCACACTGAAACAGGGAGAGACAGGCTTTTAGATTTGAGCTCCATTTTTGATGGTGTTCAAACAGTATGAAATTTCAAAACCTCTTCTTTGAAAAGCAAACAGAAGTGTTAGCACCTGGGAGCATCGACTCTGCCATTTTTATTTTCTCTTATCCTCATCTTACCACCTCGCCCTTCCCCTCCCTTGATCTCTACTGTCACTTTGTAATGAAGGAATTTGTTAAATCATTTGAAATAGCACATCAACAGCTGCTAAAGGCTCACCCTTAAATAGTTTACAAGGTCTAGAACGTAGTCTGTACAAGCTCTTGAGTATTTTCCTCCCCATACTCTTATGCTACACTGTCTACAACCCTTTTATTCCTAGTTTTCAAACACTACTCTCAGAATTTACTGATTCTGGACAAGATTAAATAAAGAAGAATGTCAGTCAAACACTTACTGTGAACTACATGGAAGTCTAATGAGCCAGCAAGCTGAGGACCTGAATCAATTATCTTATCGATAGCAGACTTCTCCGATGTAGTGCAAATCTAGGTGAATGAAATCTTGTTAGTCTGTTGGAGAAATAAGTCTATGCAACTTAAATACCGCTCAAAAACCACAAGTATCTCATGTTCAGATCAGTCATAAGAAATTAGAACACAGAATGTAACCATGCTCTTCAGCAAAATGCTTGCATTCACTGCATTTCCTGTTCAAGTCTTAAAATTTTCACTCTTGTCCCTGCACAAGATGCACAGGTAACAATGATTAATTGCACAGGGGACAAATGAAGTCCACAGAGGTTTGCTCTTTAAAGCTTCTGAATTGAGTCTTCAACCATGCAACTGGAACCATTTTAGAAAGAGGTCAAACACAATATCAAAGCAACTTGCTTCACATTAACTATTCTGGATTGATGGTATGTCAGAATACAAGCAACTGCCGCCTGAGATATTCCCAATGATAGCAAAAAAAGATTTCATCACTGCTGTAAATACACTCCAATCTAAACAAACAAAAAATTCCGGAGAAAGAATTAAATCAATTAATTAGATCAAGTGACGAGCTGACCGTAGAGAAATTGTGAGAATGAAAGTAGAACAAGGAAGAAGCAGTAAGCCAGCTCACATGTTTTTCATGTGCAAATAATGAAGAAAATACGGAGACATAAGGTGAGCAGAAATGACGAAGATACATATCAAAGTCCGCCAACATTCTAGTTACACTGAAGGTGAAGATTTAGTAAAAAACAATATGTCAGAGTTGAAATGAAATTTAAGAGAAGCTATTTAGCTGCATGTTCCCTATAAAGCACAGCAGCACATGCTTCGGTTGCCACAGTTAGGCTGACCCAAAGCAACCTCGGCACTGCACACAACACAGAAAGTACAAAGGAGGGAGAGGGCAGAATATGCTGAAGAGAACAGCCACTTCTAGTTCCAGTCTCTATATCCGGAAAAGAGTTGTTACAAACCTCCAACCTGCAACAGTCTTTGTGTAGAATACTCAAAAGGAAGCCCATTTTCGGGGTATTCAGCTAAAATTAGGAGATGCAAGCTGTACTCACGTACCTTGATGTCATCCTCAGTGATGTAGCCAGACTGCACAACCCACCAAGCCTCTATGGCTATTTCCACGGGTTTCACAGGTAACAGATCACGGGCTGTTTTCCTTCTGAAAAATTTCTGCAGTGGTACAGTCCATTTGAGATAGAAATAAGTAGCACTTCACACGTGCAGACAACTGTTTACCTTTATAAAACCTAATTTTATAAGCATCCATTTTTAAGTACATTATATCCACAGACTGGACACACACAAATACTTTTAATCTTGTCATTTAGTAAAAGCACACGCTTGTTCAGAAACAAATGTGCTTCCCTCCGCCCTCACATCATATGAGAATGAGAAGGAAAAAAATATTTCCATGTGATATTGTCAAATCTTCACATAAAACTGTATTCTATGTGCCATTAATTAAAAACACTATTCAAACACATCAGGATTGAGTCCAAGAACAGCAGTATACAAGTGGTATATTTTAAGAAGTTCAACAGCATTAAAAACGATTTTAAGAACATAGTTTATTTACTTTAAAAGACCGAGTACACCGCATTCTCAATCAGCATGATGCCATAAAAGTACAGTGAATTCCAATCCAAGAAAGAAAACCTAAAGGGTACTGTTTACTGACAGCTCCCTTTCCATTCTCTTCCACTGCATAGCCATTACTTTTTGGTTCACTTTGTCAACTTCGTATTTTGGTAAACACGCTTTGGCTGAAGGAGTACCATGAAGCTATTGGGAGAGTATTTTGTAGAATCATAAAGGTTAGAAAAGACCTCCAAGATCACCTGGTCCAACCATTTATGAGTTTCCTGGAGAAAGAAAAGTCTGTTGCAAACTGAAAGACCTATACGGCTATCAACAGCCATCGCAATGTTTTCCACAGTTCACATGCAGGGCTGCTTGTTCAGGCGCACTGCTGCTGCCTTAGGGAGCAACACGCGTACCACAAAAATGCACTCCTAGTTGGAGAACAGTCCCAGAATGAGTTCTGCTCTCAGCTGCACCCATAGAAACACGGGATAATTCTTCCAAAACCAACACCACCATTCCATATTTATAGTGGCCAGGAAATATTAGCTACCTGGTGCCACGGAATAAATACATCTCTGAAAATATGTTAAAAGAAGTAATGCCGCATATCCTTGTCTTTAGTGTATTTTAATTTAAAAGTTCTTTATTAATATCACAAAGCGGAAAATAATTAGCAATACAGTATGTTGTGTTTGGTTAGACATTATTAAAATTAACAAGGCCCATGAAATGTTTCCATTCCCTATCAAAGAATATGCTACGGGTGAGGGGAAGTGGGGGAGGGAAGGAAGGGAAAAATCAAAGACAACCTCACCTTTGAAGATCTACATTGGTTCATTAGATCTATATACTGGTTTCTTCCTATACCAAGAAGTCTTAGACCTGAAAAATAATTAAGTTTTTATTTCTCTTAAGGGTTTAAGATGAAGATACATAAAACATTCTTCAAAGAATCAGGCCTACTTCACTTATTCTTTCTTCCCAAAATAACAGAAAACCTCAAGTCAGTTCTAACTGAATTTGACTGAGAATCACGTGCATCTAAAAACCACAACCTATCCCTGTTTACTTACTCTACAAAGGTTTAAAGAAAAAGATCCCATTTCTCTCAAGTCACAGGGTAGCATGGAATAATCTAACCCCTTTCTCTTTGGCTCTTACATCAACAGTTAATAACTATGCTTCAGATCAAGAGGACTAAAGTTGTACCCAATTTTGGTTGATAGCTTTCTTTCCCCAGACTAAAACCACACCACGCAGTGGATTAGAACTCTGTAAGCTAAGAATTAGAGCACAAAAGGCCATATAAGCCTTTAAGGAAGATGACTAACAACTATTTGAGTTCAAGTGAATCAGGATTTAATTCTATAACCCCTAGCCTTCAATCACTAACAATCTGCGAAAAGATACAAGAAAACTGCTCAAGCAGTTTTGAGCTTTGACCCATGTTCTGTCTCAGTTTTACGTCCAGCTTTCTGGTTTGACACTAGTTTTATTAAAAATGATAATGAAGATACGCAATTTACTTCCGTCATTGACTCACAGCTGCTGTTAAAATAATAGGATCGGTACGAAAAAAAACAAAGAAGCCTTTCTTGTCTGCAGACTCCTGAGCAGCATTAGATTTCCAAGAACCTACGTCATGCTGAGCAAAAAGTTTCTTATCTGTTTCCCCAGCGTGAACATTAAATAGAGGCAAATTAGTACAGTTAACTCAAGGTTTTGTGTTGTTTAATAAAAATAAAAACTGCTCTCCAAAGCTGCAGACTACTCCTCACGTGACTGTACGTTTTGCTTGAAGAGAACCATATAAATGCAAAGGGAAGGTGAGAAATGAAGCACATAGCTATAAATAACTTCTCAGTGGCAGGTTTCAGTAACACCCTCCCTGTGTCAGCAGTCTGCATTTTCCTCTGTAAGACTTGTCAGCAGGCTATCGCTCTGTTCTCCTTCAAATTCAACACGCGAGGTTGCATTTTCACTTCCCTAATCAGCCCTTCTGGTGCCCACAGCAGAAAGCAAGACAAAAACAGCTGGGACATCCAAAGGTATCACAGAGTAACATTTTGGTACGCGTTCCTCTTTGTACGCTGATGTTAATTCACAGGAGTGCCAACAGCCTTTCGGGGACTCCCCAAAGCTTTCTACCCAACACACACCAAAAAACCTACTAGGAAAGCATCAGCTCTGCTTGCTGACGCACAACAACAGCCAGGGAGCCTTTCCACCCAGAAGTCCCAACAAACAGCAATGCACCACAGACAAGGACAGACGCTGCACAAGATTTTGTACCATGTCTATTTGTACCCAAATTAGCCCAATTCTTGTGCTAACCATACGGACAGAACTCCGCATGCAGAGCACATGCTCCTTGACACCACTATTTAAATGCTTCTACACCTTCACTCACACCCTTGTTTCCAAGCAAACAGACGCCCTGCAAATCAACTCCAGCTCCTTGAAAGCAGCAATGCAGCGAGAGAATACTTACAGTCAGCTGCAGTGAAGTTGGGTAGCGAATCATAGCTTTTCTCACTGTTCATTATATCCTTAAAAAGAAAAGAAAACTTAGTTCCAACAAGAAAGTCACTGCTTCAGAGAAGCAGGTCCAAGAATCACTCTGTCTTGCAAAAAAAAAATCGAAATTAAAATAGAAATCTATTGAAGTCATTGTATCGGTTCTGGCTGGGATGGAGTTAATTTTCTTCGTAGTAGAAAAGGTTTTGGATTGGTGACCAAAACAATGTTGATAATACACAAATGTTTTAGTTATTACTGAACACTGTGCTTACACAGCCTCAAGGTCCTTTATGTTTCTCACAGCGCCCTGCCAGCGAGGGGCTGGGGGTGCCCCAGGAGCTGGAGGGACACAGCCAGGACAGCTGGCCCCAAACGACCAAAGGGATGTTTGTAACACACGATGGCACGTTCAACAAAAGCTGGGGGAAAGGAGGAGGAAGGGGGGGATGTACGGAGTTATGGCATGCGTCTTCCCAAGTAACCATTAATTTCGCTGAGCCCCGCTTTCCTGGAAGTGGCTGGACATCTGCCTGCCACTGCGAGGCAATGAATGAATTCTTTGTTTTGCTTTGTTTGCAGGAGCAGCTTTTGCTTTACCTAGCAAGCTGTCTTTAATCTCAACCCACAAGTTTTCTCACTCATATCCTCACATTTCTCTCCGTCATCCCACTGAGAAAGCAGCAAGCACCTGTGAGGGGTTAGCTGCCTGCTGTGGTTAACCCACACCAGCCAGTTAACTTCCCAGACTTGCCAACTGCTTGACTACTCATCACAGAATAAGTTAAATACACAAAAAAATATACTTTCGTTTGATGTAAGCTTTAAAAAGCTAAAAACGCTGATCTACAGAGCAATAAGGGTGAAATCCTGTATCTGTCCTCACAACAAAAAACAGCACAGGAAATTGCTAACCAATAATGCAGAATAAGCTAGGAACTAAACAGCTATAAAGCGTACAATCGCTGAGCAGAAGATAAACAGTCGCTTCCGACATCCAAAGAGAATAAAAGAAGATTGCCAGTGTGTGACAGAAAACAGAGCCATCTTAATTCTCAGAGAAGAAATCTCTAATATGGTCAACTATCATTTTTGAAAAGAAAACAACTCAAACCTGTGTTGTTTTTTTAAACAGAATTCCCTTTGTTCTATTAATCAAAGAGTTTGCTTTTGGTTTTTTGTGCAAATGAAGAGTCACAAATACCAAACATCGAAAGAAAGACTGGCCCGCTCAGTGTCCTGTGACAAAGTCCAGTCCTTGAAAGGTTTCCAGGGGCACAAGGGAAAAAACTGCAGGTACAAGGAGTTGCCCGGAAACTTTCCTTACCTGCAGCTTGTTAGCAGATCCTACCCAAAGCAAACAAGCCCCTGCATGCACTACGGGGCCAGCTCTGCTGCCTCTAGGACAGAACACAACATTTTCTCACCCCGGTTTCATGCTCACCTCCATGATGCCGGTGTAATAGGAAAACGGTGTTACCCTCAGCCCCTTAACCATGATGTCGGACAAGTGGTAAGGGTACAACATCAGGTGATCCCGACTGTATTTCAGCAGATCCTCGTAGTATTTCCGCTCGTCCTTCTTGACATGCTTAACTACAGGAAAAGGGGAGAAAAAGTCATGAGGTTTATTAAAAAAAAGTAAAACGTCACAGCAGAAGGATCAGAAATAGCAAAATGTGGATTGACAAAAGTAAAAACCGAACAAAGGAGTGGTGCAGGGCATTCGGCACCCATTCGACACACACGACGAGCGCTCTCAGAGCCTTTAAGGACCACTTCAGAACAGAACAGATTTATTTCACAGGTTACCACGAAGTGGCCCGCTGAGAGACAACTCACACAGGCTCTGGAAATTACCATTAATTAGTGAAACCTTTATCTACGACAGAAAGAGGACTTGATGCGGTCAATACAGAATACATTGGAAGTGTGCAAACAAATCATAACCAATAGCTCCTAAGAGCCAGGCTTTATTTTATTAGCCAAGGCCACTGTAACAGCTCTTAACTTCTTGGGAAAGGGCACAACAGGAACTTGCTCACAGCTGCAGTAGGAATCCAGCTGCACCCGCCAACTCGGTAACCTTACGAAGCGCTTTGCTGGAGAAGCAGCCAGGTAGACCCAAAAGTAACGCTTTTTCTTGACGTTTTATCATTTAGAAGGATTTATTTTCAGGGAGGGACCTTGAAACGGGGCGAGCTCTTGCAGCTTCTCAGCAAAGAGCCTTCCATGAGGCAGAATCGGGTAGCAGCTGGAAGTTGTTTTGTTTCTTTACTCACCTAAGTTATTCCGGTACCGCAGCTGATTGCGGATGCTGTAGAGCACGACCTGCCTTTCATACTCCCTCTGAGAGTTTCCGAGACCCTTGAAAAGGAGAAGACCTGTCAGCTGGCACGCACAAAACCTGTCTTAGTGAAACCACCGCAGAGCGTCTCATACACAACCAAATGCAGGCACTTGTCATCATTCAGCAAGTCCCCAGTTCATTACAGTGATAGCAACTTCAGTCCTGGCACAAGGTCAAGAGTATTTTTGGTTAAATGGGTCCCTCCACACAGGACGTGGAATTAAAACGGCAATCTTTTGTTGTTTTTCTGTTCCTAGAACCACTCTGGTCAAAAAGGGAGCCCCTCATCTTCAAATCGAAGGTTAAAAAACTCGTTTTTGATTACAGGAAGCACTGAGCATTTTACCAAGCAGTCAGCACCTTGCAGCCTTGAAGAAGCGCCCCAAATTAGTGCAACAGGAATCTTTACTTGTCAGTGACGTGGAGTTACAGCTGTTGCACCTAATATAAGCTTAGAAGTAAAAAAAAAATAAAAAATAAAAAACTTCACTGGTAACTTCACAGGAGGAGGCAACCGAGTGATCTTCGGTCACAAGATGAAGGCGTAAGCACAGCACAGTACTCGACTATCACGAAGCAAGATAAAAAGCAAACTTTGCTTGATGCTTTAAATGCCTTATTTCCGCAGCTGCCCTGCGAAACTCCCCACGTTATTCCTCTACTCTGCGTCTGGTAAAAAGCGGGGAGGTTTTCTTCTCCCGGTTCCCTCAGCTGAAGCTCCTATCCAAAAGAGATCCTTAGACAGAAAGGTGTTTTGCTGCGTGTACGGGACAAAGAAGTGCTGCAGAGCCAGGTACTAGAAAAGAAACACGCTCGGTGTCACAGCTGGGGCCCACGACCGGACACCCAAAGAGAGATCCAGGCGCTTTCTCCGAGCACAAAAGCCGGCAGGAATCGTTTCCCAGCCTTCCAACAGCGCTGGGCCCTGGGGCTGAGCCGAGCACCTCCCTTTCCCCTGACACGCTGCCTCCCCGCCGCAAACCAAACCTTCCCGAGGTTTCCTTTTCCCCGAGTGGCTCCCACGACGCTTCCCTGCCGACGGGGCGCAGCAGCGCCGGGCGCTGGGGACAGAGCCCTGGCTCAGGGCGCGCTGCTCCCTGCTGGAGCACCCGCCTGGGGCTGGGCTGAGAGCACCCCCGCACCCCCACGGCCTCCTCTCACCCCACACAGACCCCAGACCACTCCTACATGCCCCTCTACTGCCACCCAGACCCCAGACCATTCCTATATGTACACCACATTCCTCCCTTACAGACCCCAAAACACGCCTATAAGCCCCGCTCTCCCCCCAGACCCCAAACTCCTACAAGACCTACTCTCTGCAGACCCCAAACCACTCCTATAGGCCCCTTTCCCCCCCCCAGACCCCAAACCACTCCTACGAGCCCCACTCCCCCTACACAGCCCCCTAACCACTCCTATATGGCCCTCTCCTCCCATACTGACCCCAAACCAGTCCTATACACCCCATTCCCCCCTCATAGACCCCAAACCACACCTGTAAGCCCCACTCCCTCCACACAGCCCCCTAACCACTCCTATATTCCGTAATCCCCCCATACAGGCCCCAAACCACTCCTATAAGCTCTTCTCCCCCCACACAGACATGAAACCACTCCCATATACCCTATTTCCCCCCTTACAGGCCCCAAACCACTCCCATACACCCCATTTCCCCCATACACGCCCCAAATCTCTCCTATAAGCCCCTCTCCCCCCAAAGAGGCCCCGCACCACGCCTATACACCCCATTCCCCCTTACAAACCCCAAACCACTCCCACACGCCCCTCTCCCCGCTTACAGACCTCAAACCACTCCCACATGCCTCTCTCCCACTAGACCCCAAATTCCCACTAGACCCCAAATCACTTCTGTAGGCCCCTCTCCCTCCTCCAGACCCCATACTACTCCTACACTCCCCTCCCCCCTCACGCAGACCCCAAACCACTCCTATACACCCCACTCCCCCCTTACAGACCCCAAACCAGTCCCACACACCCCATTCCCCCCTTACAGACCCAAAACTACTCCCATACACCCCTCCCGCCCCGCACAGCCCCCAAACCACTCCTATATACCTCACTCCCCCCCTACAGACCCCAAACCGCTCCTATACGCCCCACTCCCCCCTTACAGCCCCCAAACCGCTCCTATAAGCCTCGCTCCCCTCTCACAGCCCCCAAACCACTCCCACACGCCCCTCTCCCCACACACAGCCCCTCTCTCCCCTCACAACACCCCCGCACCTCTCACAACCCCCTCACACCCCCTCTCTCCGCACCGAGCCCCCCCCCCCGGGCTGTACCTGCTTGACGCTGGCCGGCAGCCGCGCCCAGGGGTAGTTGTGGCGGATGTGGAACTCCACGTCGATGTTCATGGCGAGGGGGCCCGGCAGCCGCCGCCGCACCAGGCCCCGCCGCCGCCGCCGGGGGGCGCCGCAGCCCCGGGGCCGCCCCGCCCCGCCCGGCCCGGCCCGGCCCGGCCCGCTCCGACCCGCTGCCGCCGCCCGGCCGCTTCCGCGTCACGCCCCCGGAAGTGGGGGCGTCACTTCCGGCGGGGAGGAGGGCGGGAGGGGGCGGGAGGGGCGGGGCGCGGGGTCTGTCAGCCTGTGCTGGTCAGTGACAGAGTCACAGAGTCACAGAGTCACGCAGTCACCTAGGTTGGAAGAGACCTCCAAGATCACCCAGTCCAACCTCTGACCTAACACTAACAAGTCCCCCACTAAACCATATCACTAAGCTCTACATCTGAACGTCTTTTAAAGACCTCCAGGGGTGGTGACTCAACCACTTCCCCGGGCAGCCCATTCCAATGCCTAACAACCCTTTCAGTAAAGAAGTTCTTCCTAATATCCAACCTAAACCTCCCCTGGCGCAACTTTAGCCCATTCCCCCTCGTCCTGTCACCAGGCACGTGGGAGAATAGACCAGCCCCCACCTCTATACAGCCTCCTTTAAGGTACCTGTAGAGAGTGATAAGGTCGCCCCTGAGCCTCCCCTTCTCCAGGCTGAACAACCCCAGCTCCCTCAGCCACTCCTCGTAAGCCTTGTTCTCCAGACTCCTCACCACCTTCGTTGCCCTTCTCTGGACTCTCTCGAGAACCTCCATGTCCTTCTTGTAGCAAGGGGCCCAAAACTGAACACAGTACTCAAGGTGCGGCCTCATCAGAGCCAAGTAAAGGGGGACAATCACTTCCCTAGCCCTGCTGGCCACACTGCTTCTTATACAAGCCAGGATGCTGTTGGCCTTCTTGGCCACCTGAGCACACTGCTGGCTCATATTCAGCCGACTATCAACCAGTACTCCCAGGTCCTTCCCAGCCAGGCAGCTTTCCAACCACTCATCTCCCAGCCTGTAGCGCTGCTTGGGGTTGTTGTGCCCCGGGTGCAGGACCCAGCACTTGGCTTTGTTGAACCTCATACAGTTGACCTCAGTCACAGAATTGTACAGTCACACAGCCACAGAATCACACAGAATCACACAGAATCCCACAGAATCCCACAGAATCCCACAGTATCACAGTCACACAGTCACAGAATGGCTGAGGTTGGCAGGGACCTCTGGATTTCATCCAGTCCAACCCCCCTGCTGAGCAGGATCACCCAAAGCACATTGCACACAATGGCATCCAGGCAGGTTTTGGGTATCTCCAAAGAAGGAGACTCCATAACTTTGGGCAGCCTATCCCAGCGCTCTGTCACCTCACAGTACAGAAGTGTACCCTCGTATTCAGCCAGAACCTCCTGTGCTTCAGTTTGTGCCTGTTGCCCCTCGTCCTGTCGCTGGGCACAGCTGAAAAGAGACCGGCTCCATCCGCTCAACACCGTCCCCTCAGATATTTATATACATTGAGGAGGTCTCCCCTCAGTCTTCTTTTTTCCAGGCTATAAACATGCCCAGCTCTCAGCCTGGTGCTCCCGTCCCCTCATCATCTTAGTAGCCCTCCTCTGGACTCACTCCAGTAGCTCCATGTCCCTCTGGTACTGAGGAGCCCAGAACTGGACACAATACCCCAGGTGTGGCCTCACCAGGGCCAAGCAGAGGGGCAGGATCACCGCCCTTGACCTGTGGGCAGCACTATTCCAAATGCACCCCAGGATACTGTTGGCCTTCTTGGCCACAGGCTCAGGCTCACGGACTAGCACTCATGCCTGGACGTGGTGCTCTCACCTGGACTGGCCCTGCAGAGGGGCCTGGCCAGGTTGGCTCGATGGGCAGAGGCCAATGGGATGAAGTTCAACATGGCTAAGTGACAGGTCCTGCACTTTGGCCACAACAACCCCATGCAGCACTACAGGCATAGGGCAGAGTGGCTCAGAAGATTTGCAGAGGAAAAGGATCTGGGGGTGTTGGTTGGCACTCACCTGAACATGAGCCAGCTGTGTGCCCAGGTGGCCAAGAAGGCCAATGGCATCCTGGCTTGTATCAGGAACAGTGCAGCCAGCAGGACCGGGGAGGTGAGCATCCCCTTGTACTCGGCTCTGGTGAGGCCGCCCCTCGAGTAGTGTGCTCAGTTTTGGGCCCCTCAGTACCAGAAGGACATCGAGGCCCTGAAGTGTGCCCAGAGAAGGGCTACGAAGCTGGTGAAGGGCCTGGAGCACAAGTCCTGTGAGGAGCGGCTGAGGGAACTGGGGGTGTTTGGTCTGGAGAAGAGGAGGCTCAGGGGAGACCTCATTGCTCTCTGCAACCACCTGAAAGGAAGGTGTGGGGAGCTGGGGGTCGGCCTCTTCTCACAGGTAACCGGTGATAGGACCAGAGGGAATGGCCTCAAGTTGTGCCAGGGGAGGTTCAGGCTGGAAATGAGGAGACATTTCTTCTCAGCAAGAGCAGTCAGGCACTGGGACGGGTTGCCCAGGGAGGTGGTGGAGTCACCGTCCCTAGGGGTGTTCAAGAAAAGGTTGGACGTGGGGCTTAGGGACATGGTTTAGTGGGTGACATTGGTGGTAGGGGATGGTTGGACCAGGTGGTCTTGGAGGGCTTTTCCAGCCTTAATGATTCTGTGATTCTTTCCCCACACACTATCACAGGCAGCCACAGACTGACAGACTGTGAGCAGATCCAGGCTTGACGTACCCCTGCTGCCTGCTTGGTTACCTTTAACCTTGGCTTCCTAATGCAGGTTGCTACATGGCAGGACAAGTACTTGTGACTACTCAAGGCCAGGGTGGACACAGGAGCAGAAATAAACATTTCATGACAGGGAACAAGCAACAGCGTTTCGTGTAGCAGTGGCCCTGGGTTACTTCTGCCGAGTGTGCCCCAGTATAGGGTCTACACAGTTTGGGGACTGAAGGCTTGCAGACCCGATACCAGCTGCGGCCCATCCTGTTCACATAGGATAGCACACAAGGGGATTAGTACGATCAAGTAAGCCACTTCAAATAAAACACCAGCAGCAGAAGCCATTCTTCTCTTAGGAACTAGGGTTTTGTGAGTTATTTATAATATCGTAATTGTCAAAATCAGTGCCAACTTTCCATGCACAAGCATTTTCATAACTGTCAGCGAATTACTGATGGGGTTAGAACTATTTGTTTTTAACACCGCACAACATTTTAGTGAATTAACTGATAAACAAGTAGAACCAAGTGAAAGCAAGTCAGCCCCTGACCCCTTGCACAGTTTATTCGATGAAGCTGTTACCCTGCCTGCTTGGCAATAACCTTCAAGCCATGGTGACAGAGGTGAACGGGGACCAACAGCAATAGAAAGAAGCTCGCTGCTCTGTTATCATTGAGTCGGTGAATGACAGACCCATTTCTACGGCTTTGGTGTCCCTACTGTCTCCAGGATTTCCCTTCTGCACAGCTGCAGAGGCACAAAGCCTCGGGCAGTGGATGTGCCCCACGCTGATCTCTGCAGCTGAGGAGATGGCGAGCAGCTCACAGGCCCCAGAGACAAGGCCTCCCTGTTCATACCACTGGCAGGGTGCAGTCCAGGAACACAGTCACAGCCTGCTGAAGTGACCTCATCCTTCAAATCACAGTCACCAGGTTTCTTAAGAGTCCTTCTCTGTCACACCCTACGTTGGTTTATAAATAAACTATTGAAAAGATAATAACACAAAGCCATTTTTGCCTTGCCTGCTGCTACGTAAACCAGGCGGTGCAGGTCTTTGGCTGGTACTGTCTGTTTGCTTTTGATATCAGTAATTAGACACGCCTCACAGTAGGGCAGGATGATTTTTTTTTATTTTTTTTTTTGTGGATGGTTCTGAAGTAAATTCTCTTGGTAGTGGCACCAGCACACAAATAACCATTTTAATAAGACACGGATATGAGAATCCACAAGCTAAAAATGTAGCTGCCCAGAATGACAGTAATGTATGCAGTAAAAAGACTTGCTTCATAGCTTGGAGGCTTCCATTATATTCCTATCAGCTGCCTCAGGCTTTTCATTGATAGCACTGGCAGAAGGGAAGCAGAACCAAGGCAATTAGAAAGAAACTATTGACATACAGTAGATCTACAGATAGACAGAATAACTGATCAGAGCTATGATTAGAAGCCAACAGTGGGCATATTTAACAAGATCTGAATTTACTACCTGAGAGGATACCATACAACAAAATTTTTATGTGTTTATTAATGTTTGAGAATTTGCAGATTCAAATTCATTAAGTAAAAATCATAGATGAAACACTCTGAACTCCTGCACCTTTGACTGAGGTCACTGGACCCTGAAGTTACAATCACGTTGGTGTAAATCTTTTATGTACAATGCAGTGAGCACCGGATAGTAAGAGGTCCTTTTTCTTGGCCTGATCCTTTTTCCAAACCTTAGGATATCATCCACTCCCTCCCAGCTCTGCTACTACGGGTGGATGTTGCACAGTTTAGAGTTTCTCCAGCTATCGCTTCAGGCAGTTGCAGCAAGGTACAGATCTATCCTGGGAATACAGGCACTATGTGTAGCCTCGCCAGTCCTTTACAACTTCCTCTGACCTACTTTATTTCTCACAGGTAATCAGCCTTGGTTCAGAGATTGTTTAGCACTGGTTTAAGACTGAGTAGACCTTTGCTGCTGACTACGTATAATGAATATTGTTTTTTCCATTTTGGTTAGTACACATGACTACTTATTTAAATGCATAATTTCTGGCAGTAATAATCTTCCTTTGTGAGGACAAGAAAAAGAGGGATTGAACACTTCAGTCGTGTGTGCATCATCCATTAGCAACTCTCCTTCCACATTCTGCAATAAATCTACGCTTATCTTTGTCTGTTTCTTACTTCTGAGATATTTATAGACCATTTTCTTTTTGTCTTTAATGCCTCTTACTCTGTTCATTTGCTTTTTCTAAATTGGTTCCTATGTTCTTGTTCTCTGCACCTACATGCAGTCTCAGTTATTGCCTTTTGAAGTTTCATTTTCTTAAAAAGTACCTGTTGCAGCCTTACAGCTACATATTTTTTCTTACTGCACTGCCTATCTCTCCCTCCTATAGAGGAAATTTGCTCTCGGGCTTTAATATTCTCTATTTCAGTTATTCTCAGTAGCCTCTATTCTTGAGCTCACCTTCTCAAAAGACATTACCTTTCAGTTCACTGATTAAAAAAAAAAAAAAAGTTGTTTTTTTTTCCCTTATTCCAGGTCTTTTGTGCTTTTTCCTTGGAATAAGTTAACTCTGTGTATCATTACCACTTTCAGACTGGCATCCCCTTGTATTTTCAACAAGTTCCTCTTTGTTTAAAATCAGAAGCAGCAGCACAGCTTCCTCAAGTGATTTCCTCTGTTTCCTGAGATAGAAGTTGATTTCGATGTGCTCAACAAGTGTGATAGACTGGTGGCGGCCCGCTGATTTGCTTTTCCCACTCACAGATGGCTCTGGCATATCTGTGTAGTAAAGAAATAGTGCTTGGAAGAGCCAGCTGAGCTGAATCAGTGCAGCTCTTCTCTGGACTAAGCACTTCCATACTTCCACTCAGAAGTTGCAGTGAGATCTCTTTTTTTTTTTTCTCTGTCATTTATTTGAATAAATCTTGAAACACCGTTATGCATTCCTGTGATTGTCTTTACTTTCTTCAAACTATCTGTCCCATGCAGGATCGCCAGGGTTCAGCAGAGCTGAAAGGAATGCCAAGCACCACTAACACTCTTAGAGCCATTTCGTAGCTCATACCAAAGCTGCAGTCAAGGTTGGTGAAGGTATTAATTCTGTTGACTCTGGTGTCATCCACAAGCGGTGCTTCTCTGTTGCTCAGAAATCCAGGTGCCTGTCACTCCAGTGGAAAAATCGTCCTCTTCTCACAGACAAATGAGACACCATCCCACTGCCCAGCCACGTGGGCAGACTGACACCAGAAATAGCCTCTGCAAAAAGCACAAGCCATCTTCGCTGCAAAGCTCAGCTTCACTTAGTTCTTACCCGTGACCACCTTGGTCCTTCATTATTTCACTTCCTTCACTAGATTAAAGACCTTAATGGCCTCTTCCATTTAGCCTCACATACGGCCCATCAGCTTTAACCGCTCTCTGGTTACAATCTCCAGAGTAGCAGCACTACCAGTCAACGTTTGCATGCTGTAGTGTATGGTGCTTCTTACATGGGATAATGCTTCATCTCTTTCATCTTTTCACCTGTTTCATTTTGCTGTGCTCTGCCGTTCAGAGAATGGCTGTTAATAGACACCATTTTGATAAGCCCTGAGTGCTTTTTCATGCCCCGCATCCAGCCCGCTTGATCTTGCCATGGTGTAATACTCCTCCCTTGGTTTTCCATCCTGCTGGCAAAAGAAGGAGGAAACAGGTGGAGGCAGACTCCATTCACTAGGTACCAAGAGATGCCCCTATTTTATTGCCTGGGCTATGTCACCCACAGGAGTACGATGTCCAAATCTCTGGCAGGGAGGCAGTCCTGTTATTTACAAGGCTCAGAAGTACCACTCGATCCTTTATTTTTGTTAATTTTGCAAACTTTTAAATTCCCAGGACATAACTGAAGTCAATAATATTGATCTCTGGGAGTAACACGTAGTTTTTCTACTGAAACCCTATTTGCATGTTCAAATAGACCGTGTGCATGCATAGCATGATATAGTATGACTCAATCTATTGTTTGTTTTAAATCCTTAATGAGTTGCTCTCTATTTCACCTGCCGGGCTGCTATACTTCACTTACAACCGATAGAAGCAGTAGGTTTACCAGCCTGCGTTGGAGCTTTTGAGTGCCTTCCAACCTAGCAGACTCCATCGAAACCCTGCAGTTGTTTTCTCTCCAACTTCATTATTTCCTTTGTTGTCGGTTGGGTCAGCTTTATTCCTGAAAGTGTTATGTAAGAAATGGATAGTTCCCAGCTCAGGAAACATATCGAAGATGTCTTTGAGACAGTATGTCACCAAAAAGCATTGATTCTAGAGAAAATTCTTCATACTCACATTTGATTTTTACATCTTATTTTAGAACACCATAATCAAAACCGATTTATTTTAAAGTGTGTTAGAATGTTTGTGAGGTCTTTGCAGGAAAGGTCTCTCTGTGAAACTATTTAAAACACACACCGGTGTCTTGAGAATAAGCACACAAGTATTAAATAAGTGACAAATATTCCCAAGGCTAGAATTATTATTGCATTCCGGTAACACAGTGATTTCCTTTTGCTTACTGGTTAGCTAATCAAGTGAACTGCTATAAATGCAAGTGTACTTGTTTTCTTCTCTTAGTTTTCTCTGGCTGTCCTAGTGCCTCGGTCCAAGGCATTGTGGTGGGTTAACCTTCCCGTGGGCTGCAGCTCTCCAACAACTGCTCCCACACGGCTCCGTCCCACGGGGTCCATCCCCCAGGAGCAAACTGCTCCAGCACGGGTCCCCCACGGGCGGCAGCTCCCCCCAGCCCCCCTGCTCCTGCGTGGGCTCCTCTCCACGGGCTGCAGCTCCGGCCCGGGGCCTGCTCCTGCGGGGGCTCTCCATGGGCCGCAGCCTCCTCCAGGCCACATCCACCTGCTCCACCGGGGGCTCCTCCACGGGCTGCAGCGTGGAGATCTGCTCCGTGTGGGACCCGTGGGCTGCAGGGGGACAGCCTGCTCCACCAGGGGCCTCTCCACAGGCCGCAGGGGAACTGCTGCTGCGTGCCTGGAGCACCTCCTGCCCTCCTGCTGCACAGGGAACAGTTGCTGGGCTCTTCTTACAGAGGCCACCCCTGCAGCCCCCTCTCCCTGCTGCCAAAGCCTTGCCATCTAAACCCCGTACAAGCAGCAAGATGCTGTTTGAAATATTTTGTGGGAGCTGAGGGTCCTCAATGACATATTAAATACCACCGAGTCCTATAAGAACCGGAATAAACTCTTCAAAGCAGGCATCCTGCCTTCTAAAATATTTGAAAGTGCATGTTAGACACTACCGTAGTTACATGTTTTAAATCATTGTAATGAAACTTAGATAAAAGAGTATATATAATTTTATATTACGAAATCCTGATTTTCCCTGGAAAAAAACAACCAGCCATCTCCATGACCCAACAGGATGTGCTATTAAATTGTAGGGATGATAAAGCCACCGTGTAATGATGGAATATACCCCACCTTGAAATGACTGAAATTGGAATATGTCAGAAGTTACTGATTAACCCCGGGCTGGGTAGGACCTAGCAGCTCTCGTAAGAGTTGACAGTTCCATCTGAATGCTTGTTTTATTGAAGAGCAGAAGAATTCAATCTTCCACACCCAGGCTAAGCAAAAATGGGCAGCTCGCATGTAAGTAGCTATTTAATTTGGATTGTCAGGAATGCAACAATTTCGTGCTTTTATTTTTGTCTATTTTCTCTTCAAATGACATGAATACAGCTGCAAATGAAGTTTTAAACTGAAAGTCTGTTTTAAGTGGGGGTGGGCAATTTGTATGTATACAGCTAGTAACACCCACTTCGTTGGATTACATGAATTATAAAACTATTACTGTAGCACACAGGTTCTGCATGTTTTAACACTTAATGGCATAGCTAAAAACGGCAGCGCTTTAATTTAAAGAAAAAGAAATGATGCATAGGTTGTCACGGGACAACTAATTTTAATTAGATTAGCAAATTTGTGTTGGAACAAAAATAATTCCCTAAAGATCTGTGAAAATCTTCCTGTTCCAGAGGCCAACACTTGGAAAATTCAGCCAAGTTTCTCACTGAATAGGAGGGATGGGAGTAATCTCAAAGTGCGGTGCTTGCAGATGGGTCTGGTCAAAATTCAGGTGTCAGAATTTGCTACATTGAATTGCCATGTAAGTTTTGACTGGGACGATTTTGGCCAACGTTTCAGTGCTTAATAATAAATATCTAAGTGTGTGTAAAGATATTTGACCTCAGAACAGCCTGACTGTCACAAGTTTAGGTGGTAGCTGTGAATGATCAGTGCTTCTGAAAATGAGGTAGCTTTCACTGATGAAGTTGGGGGTTTTTACCTTCACTTTTAGAACTCATGGATGCATGACAATATTTATTCAGCTGTGTGTCAGTCTTCTTGATTGCCAGCTCTCAGCAGTATGTATCAATAGAAGACAGCCTGTTTGCTGACAGGGGTTAACGTTACGATAGTTGCTCTAGGATTTGCATTATTTTATTACGCCACTATTTTTTCAATTCGGTTTCAGCGAGGCCCTGAGAGATGCAGAGAATCTGCTGCTTTTGGACCAGCTCTTCGGGACTTTTTCTCTGCCAGACCAAGCAAGAGAGCCCGTACCTTTTGTGCAGAGCTCCAGCTGCTAAGCCAAGGAGCTTGCTGTCTCTCTTTGAAAGTGTAGATGGCCCCATCTCCTCACCCTATGTATCACAGGGCTGTCAGCAGGCATCTGCTGGGGGTCCTGACCCTGGAGAACCTTGCACTGGACGCTGGCATTGAAAGCAGTGTAGAACAAGTGTATTTAATCTAGATTTAACGTAGCCAGTTGAGGTCTATCTGTGGTGAGAGACCACAGCGCTGCCTCTCAGGCAGGCTTCGCGGTTGTGTGAGCTCCATGCTGGACTAGGTGGCCTGGATGGACATGCAGTACGCTGAAGTGGTGCTGTGGGCTTCAGTGGGAAGAGGTGTGAGACCTTGTTGAATGAGAATCCAGTTATTCAGTCCATTTCTCACCCGGGAATTGTAGCTCCCTTATCATCATCATTCTGTGTTTGTCCCCACAAAAATTACAGGTAGTCTTGGACAAGTGCCTGAACCTGCATCAGAGAACCACTTCTGGAACAGCCTGAAAAGACTCAGTTCTTAACAGAGGTGTTCAGCTCCAGCTTTTTCTTCCTCCTAATCTCATATTTTGCAACCACAGGTTCCCGAATGTCTTATGTATTGTGTTTTTTAAACCTCCAGAGCAAGTCTTACAACCTCCCAGAGGATGTACGGAAACCAACCGTAGGGACTACCAGTTTGTCAGCAGACAAGCCAGTAAGCACTCTTTTTCTGAAGGATGAAAGGGGCACTGTGGTGTTACGGCACGTTGCAGTGGTTTATGGTGGCTTTGGGAGGCACTGCAGTGCACAAAGGCGACTTCTCTTTCATAGATTGACACTAGTAGAGCTGAATAACGCTGGGTTGTTTCAATCTGTTGAATACTGCATCATTCCAAAATTTTGTCTGCTTTGAAATTTCAGAAATGAAATTTCTTTAACTGGCCCAAATTTTACTGAGAGAAATAGAAAATGAATCATCCGTGTCAACTGAGGTATTTTGTTTTGGTTAGATGGATTTAGGTTTAAAACTTCAAAAAAAGTGTTATTATTAAATGAAATTTTCACTGAACACTAAGCATTGTTCAAAGGAACAATGTACATAGGAAAGAAAAGGTAACCACTTGGAAGTTAAAATGAGAATTTTCAGCTACATCAGAATTCATCATATTCAAAATGAAGCTTCCATCAAAATGAATATGTTCCTAAGCATGTTCATTTGAACAAAAGTAACAAATTTTACTGAAAAATATGCTTAACAAAAAATTTCCAACCAGTCTAAGGAGTAGCTTTCTGTTTGAATCTGAGCTCTTTTTTAAGAGCTGCACCTGATGCAACGTTAGAGCTCCAAACCTGAACATTTCCACCCGCTTTTCGCTGTCTGAACTGGGTCCAGTCCCTCTTTCTACAACCAGCTAAAGTTCCTGACTGCTCATCATCATAGAGATTTAAAGTCTCTAATTATTTTCTCCATGTGCAGTCTTGCATCTTCAAGCTTACCTGCACTTCTGCTCTTCTTCATAATCACCACAAGTAGAATCAATGCACCTGAAAATCTGGGTAGCGGCTCTGGTGTAAGCAAGGTGCTTTGGGGACACTTTGGGAATAGCAGCAATGGTTTTCATGATACGATGGCTTGAAAACTTTGATAGATTTTGTCTTTTGTGAAATTGTTTAACTGATTTTTAACCTTCTGTATCTGAAGAATCCAAGATCCTACATGCATTATTCTGTTGTTCTGTGTGATGTTTGGGACTTGAATTGAGGATGGACAAGTGCTTCGTTGTTAATTTACAATTTTTTTGAGATTCTTTGGGAGTCCCTTGAGTTTCACCTTCTTATTGTAAAGCGGCCCAAACCTTCTGCCAGGCAGGACTCTGTAACATAAGAAGGATGCAGCAGGTTGCTGTGGGCCAGTTGGTTTGAGAACTGGAAGGTAAAAAAGTAAGTATAACCTTAAGAGCACATCTGCCCGATGGATCCTCTCAAGGACAAGCTCACAAATATCACAAGGGCTTTTGTGTTGCTTACAAGGATAGAAATGTCTCATTAGTACAAGTGTTAGTGCAGCATGATTTGATCGTCTCATCACAAAGCTCAACAGTAGCTATTTGTTACTTCCCCTGGCAGACCAGTATTCAGTGACAATAGATTCTTGTTCAGACCCTGGCCCTAAGCCCACAGGCAGCAGAAGACAGAAATACCTTCTTGTTCAACCACACAGCACTGGGGAAGAACCACGGCTGATTCTTTTCATTTCCACGGTCCCCATTTACCCAGGACATTTGCTGTTCCTTTTAGGTCTGATGCTGTGCTGTGAGTGCAGATGATGTAAGTGTTACTAAGCATAAACCCATGAAAAATTAATTATTCATTTATGGAAAAACATTCAAACAAAACCAAACTATCTGAGGGTGATTAGTTTTGTTAAAACATACAAAAATTTAAAATATCTGGACTCAACACTTTTCTAGGTATGCACATTTTTAGTATGTTCTACCAAGGTCTGCCATTACTATCAAGAGAAATTACTCTGCCTGTATTGTTAGCTATGAGGACTGAGTGAAGTAATGGACTGGCTGCTGCTGCCCTGGGTGATTCAGCTGACCTGGGAGCATCCTGAGACTTCCTCCACCCTGTGAGGTGGAAGGGAGTTAGACACAGAAACCTCCAAATTCGGCCAGCACCGGTGGTTTGTCAGATACTCAACACGCAATGCCTGCATAGTAACAGCCCGTGTATGTACCTATGAATATATACATGGTTTTCCATAACGCATCTTGCAGAGAAGTGTTTTAAAAACAGTGAAGCATTAGGGACCAAGGGAAGAGGCATGCAGTCCTTGGTCTTCCGTGATGGGATGCTGCCTCCTTCCAGTTCTTCTCCTTTTAAATAATTTGGATTTCGAATGTACAGATGAGTCAGTGTGACATTCCCAAAGACCGTGCCCACGTCTTTCAGCCCTGCATTGGTATATTTAAGTGTTGTTAGCCTTTCTGCTGGCATACAGAAGAATTAACTTCAGTTCTATCAGTTTACCAGAACTCATCACAAGTCTCAGCTGAGGTAATGAGAAGAGTGCAAAAGTTTTAATGAGACATAAGAGCACTTGAGCTAGCTCTGTATGAGTATGCAAGTCAGAGATTTGGGACCTCAGCTGAAAAAGTACCCTGATAACTAACTCTGATTTCAAAAGTAATCTGCTTTAAGGATTTCCACCAGACCCAAAAGAGTTTGGACACGCTAAAACCAGACGATGCAAAATTCTGCCATGAGAGATACCCACCAAAACATTTTTTTTTTCTCTTAATTATGGGCTCATCTATCCTGGCGATGAGTATGAAGATATTAAGTTGTTAAAAATTAGCCATAAGCCCTTTTGAGATGATATATTAACAGCTGCATAGAAACAGGAGAGACATTGTAGGAGAGAGCTTAACTTTGCAGTTTAAATAGCCGTCAGAGCAATTAGCGTCACTGATGCCACTTGTTTATAACAGGAAAAAAAGCAAATGCAACTAATTCTAGTAGGATCTTCTTATCACTGTAGTTTTAGTCTCAGATGTAGGAAAAAAAAGGTGATTTGGAAGGAGTCACTGAGTCACTGCAAGTCTGTTGAGTAAGGAAGTCCAGTCTACATGACTTGCATGCATTGCCCAGTATACACTTCATACAGAAACTGTTTTCTTGCTAATAGCAGCGAACTGGCAGCATGAAGCTAGCCTAGGTGTGTGCTGCTGTCAAACAGCTGGTAAGCCTAAAACAGCCGTAGGGATTTTGGAGAGCGGCAGCCTGCCTGGCAGATGGCGCATGGCATGCAGGTAGGCTGGTGCGCTTCTCCGCGCAGCCAAGGAGGCAGGTGGCAATTTTCCAGCTCCACGTTGTGGTTGGCTGAGAAAATTGCTCAGACAAACAAAAATGCCAGGTACGTTTTGCAAAACAGCAGAGGAAGAAAGCTCGCGGTCAAAAGGACACACACAGTCCTTAAGGTAGGGCTTCCCCGTTGACATACATCTAGTTGGTCTAAGCTTGTCCCTCCATGTGCTTGGCCTCCTCACATTGCCCAAGAACCGATCCCTTTGGCCAGCACTACGGCACAGAAACGTCCAAAACGAGGAGCAAGAGCAGCAGTCCTTGAACAACAGGACCGAGCCTTTCCTCTGATTACAGATGTTTATCGACCCCACCTTTTTATTACCGCAGCACAAACCCTGGCGCTTGTTGATACTGCCCTATTGCCAACATGCCACAGCTGTTGGCTTCTGTTTGTTTTCAAATATTGCCTACCATCTACTCCGACCTCTGTGTTAAAACCTGTACAGTTCACAAAAATTCCTACCTGAATAATGGAGCCCAACTATTTTAATTTTACTGAAGAAGAGCTTGCAGAAGAACATCTTATGCTGGTAGAAGAATAACAAGATGGGGAACCCACTGTCCAGTAATGACTAAATATCCTCACCCGTGATCAGCCTTTCCCGGTTAGATGAGGCATGACCTTGACTTCTAGTAACTGATCATTGTTTCTTTTGTTTCTCCTCTACATTGAGCAGTTCCAATATGTGGAGGTTTGTCTTACGGAAGTGCCCATGCACTGAAATGAAGTGGGCTTTCTGCCCCTTCTGACTGATGGTCTGGAGCTCTCTGACCAACTCACCCTTTTGTCCCCCAGGAATATCTGCCAGGCTTTTCTTCCTCCCTGTGCTGATGTTCACTCCAGTCCCAACTGTATTTTTGGCCGACAAAAGCAGGAAAATATATTTGCTAGTAGGAGTGCATAGGTTTAAAATAAGGCAACATCATTATAGAAAAGGAGTATACCTTGTATAGTGGTGGGAGGCTGTGGCTGTTCCTGTTATGCTCATAGCTTCTGCTGTGATCCACAAATTGATGCAAATTCCGAGGGGCCTAAGGTAGCGTGACAGTGAGGTGAAAAAATATTTGTGACTGCAAATGTCTGTTCTAGTAAGGCAGACCATTGATGAAACACAAACATAGCAGCGTGTTTTCAGTCTGGCTTTTGAAGTAAATCGGGACCAAAACACAGCAGCCTTCTCCCACGTTTGTTCTTGTGTGTTCTTCTTAACACAAGGAAGTGCTTGGAAATGAGCGATGAGAATTGGGCTGCTTGTCACTACGACTATCCCTTCAGATAAGAGTTGGTTCTGTTCACAGGCGGTTATCCTGGTAATGCGTGATGTAGTGGAGGGCTAAAACCACAAGTTCTAAGACAAAGTATCTTTTTTTTTTTCTCTCTCCAGTATGCCAGTCTAGTTAACCTCGGATTCCAGTTGCATTACAGCTCATTAAAGGCTTCTGCAAGGATAAATAATTAATCTTAAGTATGTATGCATTGATAAAAAATTAATCACGTAGGTGGTGATTTGCCAAAAGCTGTCTTCCGTGGTCGTAAAATATTAGATATAATGTAACTGATGAGGTAAACACCCCAGCCCTGCCATCGTGCTAACAAGGTGACGAGATGGTTTGGGGCACTCCTTGTAGATAATACATTTTCCTCTCCACACAAAAGAGGAAAACAGAAATTCGTGGAGCATGGGATCGGAAGGGACCTTGAGATGTCAGCTAACTTACCCACTGCTAACTTACCCACTGCAAGAGCAGCTCTCCCCAGAGCAGTCCCGGCAGCTGTCTCAGTGCTGAGCTGGAGGGGAATTGCTTTGTTGGCTGGAGGTGAGGCTCCCCGAAGGTCTTGGGGCTGGTGGATCAGTGGCGGTGCACGGGGAGAGCTGAGAAATCTCAGCAGGTTCCACTTTGCGATTTGTGATGGGTTTCCAATTATTTTGGCTTGTCAGTTTGTTTTTCTGGTATTCCCGTGCCTACCTTTTGGATGTTACAGATCATTTGGGGCCAGGCTTCCTCAAGAAGCGGGGTGCAGGACGCCGCGGTGCCTGAATGTGTGATACCCGGTGCTGGGGGTTCGCCTGGCGGGCAGCTCAGCCCCACGCAGCCACTCGCTCACCCCTAGTGGGATGAGGGAGAGAACTGGAGGGGTGAAAGCCAGAAAATGCATGGGACAAGTTAAAAGCAGTTTAGTAAGTACAGGAGAACACACACAAAGAGAAACAAGTGATGCACAAAGCATCTACCACCAGCTGACTGATGCCCAGCAATGGCAACCCCAGGTGAATTCCCCCCAGTTTTACTGCTGAGCACGACGCCCCGTGGTGTGGGATGTCCCTTTGGTCACTTGGGGCCAGCTGTCCTGGCTGTGTCCCCTCCAGCTCCTGGGGCACCCCCAGCCCCTCGCTGGCAGGGCAGCACGAGGAGCTGGAAGTCCATGAGGCTGTGTGAGCACTGCTCTGTGACAGCTAATGCATCAGGGTGTTGTCAACACTGCTTTGGTCACAAATCCGAAACGCAGCACCATATAGGGTGCTAGGAAGAAAATCAGCTGTATTCCAGCCAAAACTGGGACACCTGGCTAAAAATGTGTATCCACTGGAAATGTTTTAGCTGAATTTACCGGCAGGGTATTAGTGTCAAAACTGTTAGGTGCTGTGAAATTAAAAGAAGAGAGAAACTGCATTAGAAACTCCATAAGCAAAAGACTGATGCGTGTCTTGTTTCAGGACAGGCACTGAAACCAGATCGAAGGCAGGAGATGTGAATCTGGGGGAAAGCAGGCTGTTGGGAGGCAAGCTCGGATTGTTGCACGTGGAACTGGTTTCTGCCCTTCTTATTCAAACCTTGGTTTTCTCCGACACATTTTTGTGATCATAATTCATTGTATGTGAAGGATTACAAAAGGGGTAGAATAACTGGGGCTTGATTCTGTGCCCATCTCCAGTAACCGCTGCAGATGCCCTCAGACCCATGAGATATCCGCACCAGGCTGGAAGATGCAGGTCACACAGGAGACCATGCGCTTCCTACTGGCAGCAGGCAGCTGACCCAAGGGCATCTCTAATGGCACCAAACAACTGAAGACTGCCCTAAATTTTATTCCAGACAACACTCAGTGCTGTAAAGAGCATGGCTGGGTCAGCCTGCCCTTGCTGCGGGCTGCCATTTTACATTTTTATTCCTATTTTCCAAAATGAATTGCAGCAACCAAAGATAAGCTTGAAATAAGACATCCACCGAATAAATCACAGAAATGGACCTGGCAAAAATGAAGCCCCGACATCCCTGGGTCAGCCTGGCCCATGTCAGAGCTCTGCCCACAGCTGTTAAATCTGCACCTCGACCGCTTGGAGCAGCGGCCGTGCTCCTGCTGGCTCTTCCTGCGATTCACCCGTAGGGTCTTGTGTCTGCATTTATCCGCGCACGCCACCGACATCGACCCGTGTTGGGGCTGCAGCAGACGAGCACGGCCAGCAGCACCCCGTGCAGCCACCCTTCTGTTGGTTTGATATGACCGCCCCCAAACCTCCGTTCTCGAGCACGGTCGTGCATCTGCTTCGGGGGGTGGGGGGTGGAAAAATACCTGCGGTTGCTGAGCTGTATTATCAGCTATTTTCAGGTGGAGTACTTTGTCTCTCTTTTGCAATACAGGAAGCTACCTGGCATGCTCAGCGCGGTGTTTCTGCTGCTTTTGTCTTCTGACAGGCTAGCAGCATATATAAGGAAGCTACTAGCTTTTGTCTTCTGACATCTTCACAATGTATTGCTACCCCTCTCCAATTCTAATAGCTGATGCCTTGAATCCACCAGATCTTACTTTTCCCCTGTTTCCCCCCTTGCTTTTGCTGAACTTTTTGCTAAGCTGTTTATTTGTGCTCCATGAGAGCTCCTCCACATGCTGACAACTCACAGAAAAGTCTCCAAATGCTTCTCTAAACATCGTCAACCACCTTCAGTTATAAATTCATCTTCCACCTACTTGAAGTGTAAGTTACAGTAGGAAAAACTACTCGGTGTGCTTTACAAGTTAAAAGTGTTGGCTTTAGACGAGCGATAATCTGTCCAGTTTAATGGAAATAAATCTGCTAGCTGAAGCTGCAAGGGAAAATGGTCGTTGTCTAAAGATACATACGAGCGAGACAAAAACCGTTTAAGCTGAGGAATACTGTTCAAAAAAATAAAAATAAAAAAGTCAGCGGGCCATGTCAGTGGGCAAGATCAAGGCTGGGACCGTCAGACAGTGAATTTTAAGCAGAGCTTTCCGGGTGACTCAGGAGTTGGCCTTGACAGGTACCTACCCAGCGTATCAGATTTTTTATCTACACAGCTTTGATGCTGGCGTTACTCACGGCACTATATGAACGGCATCCCCCAGACTCATCGGTTAATGTTTTACAGGGATTTATTTGAAGATGGAGGCTTCAGCGCAGCTGACTTGATAGATTCCTGTGCTGCTTTAAGACAAGCGTATCCTGACCGTCATTGAGAAGCCAGCCTTCCTTCTCCTCCCTTGAGAAGAGCTATTTTTCTTTATGTCTTTATGAATCCTCATAAATCCGTGATGTTATTTCAGTAGCTGGTGCTACCACTCTCCTACCTGGAGCACCTGTGCTACACGCAGACCCAGCAGCTACGATGACAAGTGGCGTGGAGGGGTTGGGGACTCACTAAAATCCGAGTCCAGCCCAACAGCCATCGAGGCATAAGGTAGCAAACCACGCTCCCAAGGTGCTGGGGTGGCTTAGCGGGACCGGGTGCACTTCTGATGGGGCTGGGGCAGTGGGAGCCGCGGTGGCAGCAGCACTGGTGTGACAGGAATGATGCCCACAGCCCAGCGCTGCTGGTGGGTGAGGCAGGACAAAGCCCAAACCAGCTTTGTAACCCTTTGGAAGCCCCTTGGGCCTCTGTGTTGGTGTTTCAGTCCTTGAGGAATGGCTGGAAAGTTGGAGCGAATGCCAGACACAGCCGTTGTCCTCTCACATCTCACCAGCACATCTTCTGTCCCGGGTCTGGAGGAAGCAGATGCGGAGCAACAGGTCGGGACTCCTGTCTGGAGTGAATCTGGGGGCTATAAATTCAAGTAGCCCTTGGATACAGCAAAGTGGTCAAAGCTAGCAATTTTCTCTGTATTTTGTGCTCCAGAATTGTCCCCTTTTTGCTGTTTTTCCAGCTATTTCCCTGGCCCTTGCCCTCACAAAGGAATTCTTTGCAAGCAACTGGAGAATAACTTCAGTATTAGCTGCCTAGCAGGCAGCAGGATCAGCTGTACGGGTGGCATGAACATCACCTTAAAAGCACGCTAATGCTACAAAGCCAGAATAATGATAGCTTAACGTCACTGTGATTTAATTCATTCAGATATCGTACCCCAGTCCTGCAAAGGGCCGCTTTCCCCGCAGCGCAGTAGGAGAACAGGGATGTTATCTCTCCAGCTTTCAGTGCCCGTTGGGATTGCCCCAACGTGCAGATGGAAGAAATAATTAGCGCACTACCTCAGACAGCGGTAACTCTGACAATCCCAAAAAGCATATTTCAAGGTATGGACAGAAATGCTGAAAACACTTGGCCTGAGGAACCTGGTGTTAGGGAGAGGGGAAAGCTCTCTGCGGGGCACGCTCGAGCGAGCGGGCAGCAGAGCGTCCCCCTGGATGCTGCGTGCGATGCTCATTGAACCTACCACGGGGTGAGGAGCACCCGAACAGCAAAGAGACCCATTGTGCGTGTGGCATTTGCCTCCCAGGGCTGTATATCCAGCATGGATTCCTGTTGGGATGTAGGATGCTGTTGTTCTGGTCCCCCAAGCTCGTCCCCGAGGCTGGTTAGCCACCGTTGTTTGTTCTGGGCTTGCAGGGAACAAAGGTGAATTTTATTCTGGTGAACCTGCCTGTTACCAAGAGGGGAAGGAAAATGAGGGTGTAACGTATCCATCAGAAAAGGAGAAAGAAACTAGAGCTGAATTTCCAAGCACACTGTGCTAAACAACCTCTCTTGGACATGATCCCACCAAAGAGGCACAACACCCCGTCACAGTGGAAAAATAGGAAAGCGTTCAAGTGATTCACTTTGGACAGACAGGGGTCCCTGTTTTCTAACTTTGTGGTTTTCCCTTACATTTTCTTGGAAAATTTCTCAAGAAATTGGAAATCTGTTAAATAAAATCTCTCCCTAGAAAATACGATTTACATGCGTCTATTTCCACCTTGCTCGAAAGGTTTAAACAAGCGTGCGTGTGCCCAGAGCACACAGCAGGATACAGCTTCGCTAGGGACGTCTGTGACAATGAAGTGGCAATGAAGGTGTTACGAAGGTGCCACAAGACAGAGAGAACTTTTTACATTGTTGTTGTTGTACCTCACTAATTGCTGTTGTAAAAATAGCTTTCAATTAAGGTAATCTGAGCGAGATGGCTGCCGTACAGCAGCTGCCATTAGCAGTAAATTGTACCCTAGCCATTAACTGCGAGAAAAGCCAAGGTGCTTAAATTGTCTTTGGTCTATTACAAAGGTAAAGAAGCACAGGGACTGGGGGTTTATCCTTGAGATAAGACCCTTTGTCTTTAGATAGAGGACTCCTTAACCCAGAGCTGCAGCTTTCCCACCAGGGCTGATAGTGCACAGTGCGAAACTTTCCTAGACCACCACCAAACAGGCTTCCAGGTTATGCCTGTACATGGCAGAGCATGGCCAAAATCCGCGTGGCTAGACTGTCTCCAGACCAGCAGAGCGATGCTGTCTGCGGTGTTCGTCAGGAATCACCTCTGGCCTGTGCCCTCCCCTAGGACGAGGAGGCTGCTCAGCCATGGAGGCTTTTCTGCTGTTTGGTCGTGTGGGTGGCATTTTTGGAAGGGCTGAGGAGCCCTGTGCCATGCCCTGGGGTGTCATAACCCTCAACTAGCCCTAACGGAGAGCCCAGGGCCGTGTCTTTGGGTGCCTACCCCTCAGCAGCAGCAGCGGAGAGTTGGTGGCTGGCAGCCCTGCAAAGCAAGCTGCCGGATCCACCTGCTGCTATTTGAATGGAAATACCAAAGCACTCGTAATGCACGCTTAAACCCCCAGGGCAGACGGTGTGCAAATAGTTCAAATTGATTTAGGAACCTAGGAGCTATTTTTCAGTGTTATTTTAGCTCCCAGGCATTTAAATGATCTGATTCGTGATACTACGGAGGATGAAAATGTCACTGACCTCCTGCTCGCAGGTACCTCTGCCCTTGTCTGAGAAACAGCCGAGTAGAGGATGTGCCGGCACTGCAGCCCCTCTGATTCACAGCTTATCAGATTAGTAGGAATTAGTGTGGTTTTCTGTTTACATTGATATGTCAGGCTGTAAACTGCCGCTGTGGCTGTGGACTTTGAGTTATTATCCCTGATAGATCTAGCTCAAGGTAACCATATGTACAATACTGACCAAAAAAAAAATAAATAGTGCCATCTTTCTGCTGTTATATATCTCCAGTTATCTCATTTGCATGAGCGCATCGATGCAGGAAAGGCTTTCAGGACCAGTTTGTGTTCAGCTGATTGGGACTGGCAGCTCTCAGCCCTCACAAACGTCCTGCAGAGGAAGGGCACGGTTCTGCCCGCATCAGATAAGTCGTTTATATTGGCCTGTTGTTAAAGTGGTGCAGGCAAATCATATTTGATCTGGCACAAAGTTGTCCAGTATACAGTTATTACATTCAAATTATTTGAACAAGCCTGAACTGGCAGAGCAAAGTTACACGGGATCGGCATCACGTGTCACGTGGGGACAGCTGGTTTTGCTCCAGTCCTCGGGGCCTCGTGATAGATACAGCATTTCAGAAAAGCCCAACGTGGTATTTACAGATTAGATGATGTGACTAAAGATCAGGTGAGAACCTGGCCTGAATTTCTGCAAAATCATTTTTCGTGTATCTGTTGTCTCTCTGTTTTCCCAGTCAACTGAAAAACGCCACCATCACGGTTTTGATGCAGACCGAGATGCCAAGAAAATACACAGCGCCTGCAAAGGAGCAGGTAAGAAAGCTCTTGCTTTCTATTCAAGATTATAAACAGCATATACATACACAAAAACAATTGTTTAAACCAGTTTCAGTTAATCTTTATTCTTTCTGTCACTGACTCAAAGCACATGCACACCCATGGAGTTTAATAGGATTAAGATAAATGGGAAGGGAAGACAGCTTGTTCCTCAAAGACTGGTAAGATCTGGTGTGTTCACTGCACGGCTGCAGAGGATTAGGGTAAACATTAGGATTAGGATAGGGCCATGAAGCTGTCAAGGCTGATATGACAGTCATGGGGTCAAGCCAGTAAGGCCAGATTAAGGGCATGGGTATATGTCCTCTCCCAGATCTTCAGGGACCAGTCAAAAACATGATCACCTCCAGATGCTCATCAGAGCCCACTGCAGCTCCGTCAGCTGACAGGAATATGGGATGCTCCTCAACCTGTGTCAGTGATTGAACCAGAAGTACTGGCTACCACCATCTTCAGTGGTAGTCTTAAAGTAAGCTGGCTGACTTTAAGCACTGGTGTGAATAGGAATGCCCGGCGTTCGTGGGTCCTCAGATCCACGGAGGTGCCAACATCCAGCAGAGGAAGAACAGCTGAGCAGCATGTGAGAGCATTAAGTTATTAATCCACACCAGGCGTTTGCATAGTAAACAGGTATTTAAGCCTTTCTACCTGGTATAGCACTGACACTCAGGATTAGCTAATGAAGTGCCTGAATTTTAGGAACAGTGTCCGATCAACATACTTAAGACGGTTCCCCGGAGGACTCTCCCACTACGAGTTTAGCCCCACATTGTCAGACAGAGGTGCTGCTCCTTCTAAAATTGGACCGTGCCTTCTGTCTTGCTTCCAAGCAGGTAGAACTGTACAAGGTGCCCTAAACTTGTCTGAATGTACCCGGTGATGACATTAAGGGAGGAAAATGCATCAGTTGCTATTGTATGCCAGTATAATTTGTATTTTTATTGTTTGTGCTGTAGCTCCTCAGAAACCGTTGTAGGCCCTAGCTCCCAAGAGCCTGCAGTAAGGCATAACACAACCCAAAGCCCAGTAGGTGGAAGCAACAGACGGAAGATCACGAGGCAATATTCACCAGCGTGACACATACATCGGCAGAGCTGGAATACAGCTTGATGCATTTCATTTGCCATCTGAGGCCTTTATACACTGTGGACATTTTGGCAGTGCCCATCCCGTGCAGGATCAGAGGTCCCTCCAGATACACGTTTTCCATTTCAATACCTGCCTTGAAGAAATAATGCCTGAGGCAAGTCGTTGGCCCCCCAGATAGACGTGCACCAGGGCACGTGTTAATGCAACAGCTCCTCTATTGTGTCACTCATGCAACCAAACAACATCGCTTTGGTCCCGTCCCATTAGCCACAAACATTGACTAATGCCTTCCAGCAGCTTCGTTCAGTGCAAACATCTGTTTGTATTGGCTTAGGGCAAGAAAAGCACAAGAACAAGGTCATTGCCTTTAGCAAGCCGCTTCCGTTCTTGCATGCGTTTCAGCTCAAAGCTGCCCCAGGAGTTTCTCGTGGCAGGGTGTTGTGCGGTCGGTTCCCCCACAGGCTCCCCGGAGATGCAGCCCCTGCGGTGCCCATCACCTGGACTTCCCAGTGGCTGCATCCTCCCACTTATTTTTGCCAAAAAAAACAGCATCAGCAGAGAGGTTCAGACCACTAAGGCTGATTCCCACTCCTCTTTCTGACACCATCGAGCGCAAAGCACAACCTGTTTTGTACAGCCATAGTTCAGGCTGTGGGTTAATAAAGCTGATTTGAGCACATCCTCTCCTACCCTGACCCCAGGCCCCAGGCCATTGCTGCAGCTGGGAAGCACCACAGGAAGGGGTAGAAACAGGGGCAGGGACTTTTCTAACAGCCACTGCCACCAAAAACTTGGATATCAGCCCATGTTCAGTAGTGTGACAGTGCCCTGGTTTTAGGGCAGTGTCTGATCTGAAGCAGAAGACCCAAATTCCCTATAACGTATAAGCAGCACGAGGCAGTGAACTTCTATTTTATGTTTTGAACATTATAGCCAACTATAGATACAAGTTTCATCAGAAGAATCTCACGTGCTTTTACAAACCCTAGAGTTGTCACCAGTAGATGTATGCACATCGATTTGTTTCTCTTTAGAGACAAGAGCACTCAGTCCTGTTTTCTTTCCTCTGCGTTGGATTCCTGATTAAATGCAGCCTATGCCCAACCTTCTTTTTCAGGAACTGATGAAAAAAAAATTATCGAAGTCTTGTCAAGCCGAACAGCGGAGCAGAGACAACAAATAAAACAGAAGTACAATGCTCTGTATGGCAAGGTATTTCAAAATTAATAGCCTCTTTGTTTCAGACAGCATGCCTGTGGGAAATGTAGCCTACATTGATCTCCTTTTCAAATATCAGGGGTCCAGTAGATTTAAGGAGGTCACTAGTTAGTTTCTGATCCAGCATTTTCTTTTTTCTCCCAAAATACTGATTATCTTAATAACATCAGGCCTCAGAGTCTTTTTGAAATCAGCCTTAACCAGATCAGAGCAATTTAGTCAAAGTTGGGACAGCTAGAAAATAAGTCATTACCAGAATTAAAAATATTCCAGCTTGTCTTCAGTGCATTTCGAAAAAGGAAGCCTGAAACCAAGGCTTTCAGACAAATGCAGCTAACTTCAGTTCCAAATCCTGCTCAGGTGCATATTCAGAGGAACCACTTGGTCTTACATCATTATATTTTTGTTGAGTTGAGTAGGTTTAGTATTGATTTATGCTCATGCTGAGATCGACTGCACACTGCAAAACAGAGAAATCTCATAGAGAGCTTGGTTTCTGGAGGAGGACGCGTGGACTGCCTCGGTCATTTTGTATGTAAGAAAAAATCTTCCAATGTATTATTTAGGTAAACAGCTGAATCCTGAAGAGCTTATTATTAAATTGGTATTTTCTTAAGGTTTGCTTGTACTTTAGTCATTAATCAATGATAATAAGACAGGCAGTGCAGGACCAGAAAGCCTTTCATATGTAAACCAGACAGTAAGCATGGTTTTGGGTGCATACACCCCGCTGAGTTAGCTCTATAATGAGGATTAATAAAAATAGGCATTAGAAATGGGCAAATTCCAGAGGACATCCCAGTGAAACGAGCACACAACAAGCCTTCCCACCTGCCTGGGCAGCCTGGATATCTGGGAGAGGAGCAGCAAAGCTGTAGGTACCACTGCCTTCTGCTCCTGGGGGAAGTAAGGTCCACGGGGTGCTCCTGGGATCGGCTCCAGCACTGGTGTCAGCCTCTGAAGATCGTGTGTTTGTCTGCAATTGTGTAAGAGCATGCTTAGGAACAAAAGATTTAAAGCCGTCCTTCTTTATTGTTGTTCTCAAGTTGTCAAATGCTTCCTGTACTGCAGGAAACGTCAGCCGCAGATAGGGCTTAAAATAAATCATCGATAGACATTCTCAACATGAGTGCTTGGCCAACACCTACACACTAGCCAGGTCTTCTCCAGGGTCACCTTAATTTTTGAATTAAGTAGATCATATCAGAAAGAGGGTTTTTATTGCTTTCTGTGGGTTTTTTTGTTGCTTGTTTGCTTTTTGTTGGAAAAAAACCTGATGGCTTGAAATCAAAGCACTTCATAGAATTTTTTTGCTTTCCCCAGTAAGTCAATTCTAACCAAAAGTGGAAGAGAACTTCAAAAAACTTGATCCCTTCTGTTGCACCTCTTTCAAAGAAGGTTTCTGCATTGTGTTTCAGATAAATCTCTCCTGTTGAGTTTTTAAAAACACTAGTTTACATGTATTTAAGCAAGGAAGAGTTCAAACTGAAATGAGTGGCTAATACTCAAAGATGGGAGAAAAATTTCTTTCAACATGAAACAAACAAACAAACAAAATAGAAAATTTAATATGAAAAAAAAAAAAGCCTATGTATTTCATGGATTTTTCATATTTTTGGCACTTTTGGTACATAAAAAGCTTTGAAATCATGAAATTCCCTGAACCAACCAAATAAATCTTCTAATCCCACCTCAGCTTTTGCACTAACCCCTCCACCCACCCTCGCTCGCAGGATTTGGAAGAGGTGCTGAAGGGAGAGCTGAGTGGCAATTTCGAGAAGGCTGTGCTGGCTCTGCTGGACCTTCCCTGCGAGTACGAGGCGCGGGAGCTTCGGAAGGCGATGAAGGGTGCTGGGACGGACGAGCCACTGCTGATTGAGATTCTCTGCACGCGAAACAACAAGGTTGGGACACCCGGGTAGATTTTACATGTGGTGTGCCTTAGGTAGCAGGGCAAAGAGCGGGCCTGTGTCCACTGCAGCCTGAAGGTTGTCACACCAGGGCCAAAACTCTGACCAGAGTAAGAGCAGTGCAATTCGGATTCCTTCATCAGCCCTACACATCCACCACACACCTTCTGTGGAGGCACAGGGCAGCACTGGGGATGCAGAAGTCCCCAGGAGCCTGTCTGGAGGCAGCTGTCAGAGCTTTCTGCATGGCTCTGGCCTTGGCTCCCACCACTTACAAGAACACAGTCTTCTTCAAAAATCCCTTTAGCTTATTCCTAAATGCAAGCAAAACCAGCCAGGCACTGCTCCAAATGCTGTCCTAGGCTGTTAATGGTGGCAAGTGGCCACCAAGGTGGCATTGAGGAGAAGTTGGGCCCCTCCTGCCTCCCACCACGCCCTCTCCCAGCTCCACACCCGCAGCACCTCGAGCAACAGAGACATGGTGCTGGTACATGCTGCTTTGTATGTTTGTTTGCCTATTGATTTATGGTTTTTTATTCCCCTAGGAAATCATAAACATAAAGGAGGCGTACAAGCGGCGTGAGTAGTGTTCCATTTCAAACATCTTCATTTAAAGCCCCCATTACTGAATGAACCCTCTCATATTTTATTTCTTTTCCTCCACAGTCTTTGATCGGGATCTAGAGTCTGATGTGAAAAGTGACACAAGTGGCTCCCTGAGGAAGATATTGGTCACTGTGCTGGAGGTAAGGCTGGGAACTTGCTATTATGCACCTGCTGGGGAGAGAGATATCCTTTTCTCTATCATGATAAGGATCAGCTGCTATTTAGAATAAGGTGACTGTAATAAATAATATCATAATGAAGTAATTATAATAAGCAAAAGGCATTCTCAAAAGCATTCTTCAGGATAAGAGCCTTTACATTTGCAACTTCTTAATATATCAAATAGGTTTATATAAACTCAGAAGTGAGCTTTTAAATTCTGATTTCTTTGAAGACAGCAGAAATGAAAAGATTTGGTACATAGAAGGAGCTTTAAAGACCCCACAGTCACATCACTAAATACACCAGTCTGGAAAGCATTGGTATATTTTCAGGAGAGGTAAATGCATGTTATCCATTGATTTTTTTTGACTCAAGGCTGAACACCAAAGCCCACGTTAGCTCCAACTTGCCCAGCTCTTTCTGGGCCATGCGGCCACCCAGGAGCATCTCCAGATCATGGTCTAAAGCTTGAGATCCCCATCCTGCTCCTGAGGCATCAGATGTGCAATGTCATTAGGGCCTCAGCACAGAGCAAATGAAACTGTGAGATAAACCCTGCCTCGATGAATATTCAGGCTTCACCTCTGAAGTCTAGCACAAACTTGGACCGTTGGATCCTGTGCCACCACCACAATGGCCCATTACTAGGCGACTGTCAGCAGATGGCAGCAAAACTATAACCAGAATACTTGTGAGGGCTTCGAAATTACCATTCTCCTTCCCACTACAAACTGTAGCCAGCGCTTGGTCTTTTTTCCTACTGTAATGTCCTCTTCTGTAGGCAACCCGAGATGAGAACCAACAGGTCAACACAGAGCTCGCTGAGCAAGATGCCACAGATCTGTATAAAGTAAGTGAAACTGCAGAAAGCCCCCCGTTGTGCTATGCTGCTCAGCAGCGTGCTGCCCGGGAGGCAACAAAATGCACCGAGCACGGAGGCAAGGGCAGTGTACAGAGCTGCAGTGAGGGGTGCGCGGGCTGGAGCGTGGTGAATCAAGGGCTCTAGCTGACTTTTTGTCTCTACTGTGAATAAACAAGTGCTTCAAAAAATGACACGCAATCTTTAAGGCAGGAGAAGGCCGCTGGGGAACAGAGGAGCTGGCTTTCAATGTGGTCTTAGCAAAGAGAAGCTACAGTCAGCTGAGAGCAACCTTTCAAGCCTATGAAAAGGTGAGCTATTCCTTTCTGTGATGTGGGTTGCACAGGGCCTCACGTGTAGTTTGCAAACCCTATGACAACATGTGGGGCAGGTGATCCTTTATTTGCCATTTTTAAATGAATCTCAGAAAATATTTCTATATGACTGGATACCGATCTTAAAGAAATCGGGAATAAAAGCTGTGTCTTCTGCCACTGAAGAACCCACTCCCTTTCATAGCCCACACAACATCCAACCAAGTAAAGATTGTGATGCCCTTTCCTTTCCACAACTGCATGACAGTGGGCGTCCCCACTCCTGCAGCAGGACCAGCAAAGAGATATGTTCATAAACTCCTGCCCTGAAGCAGAATTTCACCTTTCTGATCTTTTCTTCTCCTCCAAAGCAGAGCCTGACAGGGTCTCTCATCATGGTCCCACTGCTTCACACACTCATGTTCGCTGTTTAACCTTCCCCTTCCAAACCAACATACCCCACCAGACCATTGACTGCCACCACACCACGTCATGGTGCCTCTGCTGAAGACCACAGGACACACGGTTGAGACAGCAGTGGTGGCTGGGTGGTGGCTGTCCCATTTATCTGTAGTGGCCGGACCTTTTTGGGGCAGTGGGGAAGGCACGCAGATGGGTGAGTGTGTGCCAGGTCAGTCCCTGGCTTACTCCTGAGACCTTGATGTCTCTGGGAGGGCCTCTTCCAACCTCCCCATTGCACTCATCCTCAGTCCTTCCGCCAGGGCAGAGGCACACCTCCAGCCTCTTCCTCTCTGCCCTCCCTGAGCAGACAGCTGGTGCAAGGACTTTGCTGTGCTCTCCTCTATCTCCGAGCAAAAGGCAAACTAAGGTAGCAGGATCCCATCTGTCTGCTGCTTCTCCTGGTGTCACCCACCAGGGACATTTTCCTCATGGCTGGGCCTGGAGCCTACCTCCGCTGATGCCTTTCGCCTGGAATTGGCCTGTGAAAGTCCAAGCAATGGGAGATCCAAGGTCCTTCTCCTGGCAGAAAGGTGGAAGCTTGGCAGTGACATTTATTCTCAGGAGAGGGCCCCACCTCCAGCCTCTGGCTCACAGTCCTGAACTTCGTAGGATGACTGAGTTCATCAGAAAACCGTAACCCTAAGCACTGGAGATGGGAAAAACTTCAGTCACGGCCATATTTCAGTGTCAGCACAATAAGGAACCCTTAGCTGGAAAAATGTTGGCAGCTTACTCCAGCTTTTGGTTTGCTGCTGGCAGGAGAACAGCAACAGTCACTAACTGGTAGTTCTTCATAGTACTGCAAACCCCGGGGGTTCCAAGCTACCTTGGCTTTTGGATTCATAAAGCCAAGCAGATCAGGTTGCCCAAACCAAGCCACCACATCCTGCCTGGATGCATTTGAAGGAGAAGGGGGCCAAGACAAGAACTTGAGTCCTTCTACACGTTTGGTTAAGTAGGGCCGGGTCTACACCAGGCTGGCACTTGCAGAACCTCACAAGATACCTACTGCTGCTTTGTACCTGCGGTCTCCTAGGCCTGATCTAAAGTCCACTTGAGTTTTGAGCCATGCAGGACCATCCTAACAGCAAAACAGAGCAAAGTAAAAGGCTTTGAGGTTTGCAAAATCCACAAAGGGCAGGATGAACTCTGTTTTGAAGTAGCAGTCTGTTTTTCCCCTTTCCTACGGAGTAATACAAAAACTAGGGAACAACTGCAGTGCTTGTAAGCTTTCCCTGAGCAGCCAAAGACAATAAGTAACAAAACTTCATAGAGCTGGTAAAGTTCCAAAATTTATCTTCTTTGTGTGGAAGCCATCCAGAGCTTGATAAAGGGGTTAGAGGGAACTCGGAGAGTTTCTCCTTTGCTTGGGGTTGCTCAAGAAGAAGCCACAACTTGTTTGTCCTAGAAGCCCTCGGGTATCAGTACAACTTGCTTGATTTAGGTTATCTAACTCTTGTGCCTTACCGGACCTTGTAGTCCCTCTTTTCTTGGTGCCAGCGGATCTGTGAGCACTTATACCGGAAAAGATCTTCACTTACCCTTGAATTGCTCCCTTGGAAAGTCTCAAAAGGATCTGAACTGGTCTTTTGCCATTGTGTCCTAAAGCTGATGCTGGTTTTATGGCAGTGGGACGGCTTGTACACACGGCAGCTCTGATGGCTACTTTTTGTTGTCCCTCTAGGTGTATGGGAAAGACATAGAAGAATCCATTAAAAGTGAAACATCTGGAGATCTGGAGAAGGCTTACCTCACTCTTGGTAAAAAAGTGTTGAGAGCTTTCATTTTAAGTTCTTTCCCCCATCTTGCCCTCATTCTTGGGGTTCTTTATGCAGGTGACAGCTATTGAGATAGCCTTCAACTGAAGCTTACTTACCTGCTAGGAAAAGAAGAACCAGGTTTCAATAATGATTTGGAGCCCTTAGTTTTAGAAATAAAACAGACACATCTCCTCTCCACA
The DNA here is from genome assembly GCF_964034855.1 of Anser brachyrhynchus. NCBI lineage: Eukaryota > Metazoa > Chordata > Aves > Anseriformes > Anatidae > Anser > Anser brachyrhynchus. The sequence goes on along the minus strand of NC_137695.1, from coordinate 149,421,308 downwards.
AGGCTATTTTTTTTGCCCTCTGAAACAGGGTGACCAGCTCCGAGCTGCCCCTGAGGCTGTGTCTGCTGCTAACTTCCAGCTGATGCCTGGGTACCATTTGTGGTGTGCTATCAGGCTACCACCAGGGTCCCTGACAGCCATTTGGCACTGGGAGTGCCTGTCGCCAGTATTTATTTACACATGTACCCTGGCTTTAGTAAGCTTACTGGTATTGATTTTATCTGTGTGGATCTGGGCTCTCCCAAATCTTCCCCCTCTGAGCTGTGGAGTGAGCAAGTACCCCGAGAAGAGATGGGCAAGGAGATCTCCAGACAGGCAAATGCTCATGCTCATCCATTTCATTTTCACTGTGGAATGGCAGCATATTCAGTGCTGATCATTTCACTGTGTAATATGCTTTCCCTGTGGAGAAATGTATTCCCCCATTCAGACCCCAAACCTTCTCCTTACATACTGTTAGGGGCCAGTTACAGAACAAGAGCCCAACCAGCTCATATGTCTGCAGGATCATAAACCCTAAAGAGTTTTCCTTCTTTCTTATTCATTTCCTTCTCATTGAAGATGTATGACAAAGTGTAAATGTGCAAGTGTAATGAAGTTTCTTACTGTCCTCTAGTCAGTTGCGCCAAAGACTGCCCAGGTTACTTTGCTACACTTCTGCACAAGTCAATGAAGGGAGCTGGGACTGACGAAGAGACCTTAATTCGCGTCCTTGTGACCAGGGCCGAGGTAGGACACCCTGCGACCTGCAATACTGTAATACCATCAGCTCTGGGAGAAATACAGACTGAGAGGGTACAGTGAGCCCTGGTAGATCGTGTGCTCAGCCAACCCCTTCCAGACCAATGACACCAGAGGTCACACTCTGCTTTTGTACCTAGGCAACTCTAATTTTGGTATTGCATCTAATTCTGTTTTGGAAAAAAAAAAAGAAAAAAGAAGAAAAAAAGAAAGCATACAGGAAATTTCTAGTGGAGTCAACTGTACCTAAATAAAACTGGTCCATGGGGAGGTCTGGCCCCAAGAAGATGTGTAAAAGTAAATTCCTAGTTAAGTAATGATAAAGTAGCAGTTCCCAAATTGACAGTTTCTAATAAACATATGTCACCAATTCTCTCTGATTCCAGCTGGGAAAAAGCAGATGGGAAGGAGGGAAGAAAAATTAAGAGCCAAAGGAGATAATTGTAATTTTAAAAAGCACAAAACTGCACAAGGCATTTGAGATCATAAACACAGTCTTTAACTCTTCCTTCCGTATAAACTGTTGAGATTGTATAACCTCGGAGCTGTTCCAGTCTTGACACAGAGAAGTTGTTCACACGGACGAGGAGAACCTACATTTAAATGATCAGTAGTGTGAGAAATTAGTCGCCAGTGTAGTCTCTTTGTTAAGATGTGGTTTAACTATGAGAATGTTTCAAAACCAGTGATAAAGATCAGGACTGTGCCATGGGTACCTTTTCAGAGGAAAGCTCAAGACAAGGCATTTCATTCTCCCCACGCAGTAACCAGAAAATTACCGTGGTGGGTGGAACAAAACTGTCTTTTAAACATACTTCTGGAAGTGATACTCCTTCTTGCCACCAGAATGGCCTCAGGAGTATGCACTGATCTGTGTGCTTGCCTGGCACCAACACTGTGCCCACACAACACTGCTGAGCACCAGGCAAAGATGCCCCCAGCCACCCCAGCATGGCTCTCCACTCAGGCCCGTACCCCTCACCACACACCATCTGACATGGGCTTACCTCAAGTCCCACTATTAAGCTGGGCCCAAGGTTTTTGGACCTCCTGCTTTCTCCTCTTCTCCTCCCACTGGCAGCAGGGGACCTTGGATCAGACCCTGGGGTCCCTCGTAGAAACAGGGCACATTGCACAAAGCACGTCCCATTCTTCTAAAGAAACTCTTGGTGTCTCCTCAGACCGACCTGCCAGAAATAAAGGGGAAGTTCCAGCAAATGTACAAGAAGTCGTTAACTGAAGCTGTCCGTTCTGATATCTCTGGAGATTTCAGAAAGTTGCTGCTGGCTATTTTGCACTAAAAAGCCATCAAGAAAGAAGAAGCATGCTGAGCAGCCACCTCTTGATTAGTTTCCAAAATAGCATCCAAAAAATGTGGCATTAGCACAAAGAAAAAAAATCCAATTTATTTTCTTTCCAGCTGGGAAACATGTTGCCAAGTAAAGCTGGACGTGAGGTTTATGTTATGGCTATCTCGCCAAATGTCCTTAAGCAATAAAGACACGTTAAAAAACTAAATCTAAATTGGCCTCTTTGTGTCTGCATATGTGGAGGAATCTTTATTTTGTCATGATTTCTTCTGGGTAGACTTACTGCCTTTATTTAGTTCCAAAGATTATCCCTGATCTTTCCCTGCTTTTTTCCCCCAATTTGAAGGGTGCCGTGTCATGCCATGACAGTCCTGCCAAGAGAGAATGGATAGAAATTTCTTTTCAACCTATTATTACAGCTCTTTAATCAACCTGTGGGCTGTGAATTAATGATTTAAGTCAAGCCTGAGAAAAATCCCGCAATCGAAAAGGAAGGTTGGAGCGATTTCCCTGTCTGTGAGTTCCTGCCTCAACATCGTCACCTCCTACGTTATACCATGAAGGAGATAAGGAATTGCAGTCCACGTTAGCACCACCTCCTGAGATATGGCACAGGAGAATGGCTGGGGAAGAGACAGGACTTCATGAGGTGGATCTGTCCATCAGGAAAACGTTGCTCCTACAGAGCTAGACATGGACCTCAGGACAGTTGCACAGTCTCTGTCCTTGGAGGTTTCCAAGACCCAACTGGGTAAAACCCTGAACAACATGGTCTGGTCTCATGGCTGACCCTGCTTTGAGCAGAGGGTCAGATGAGAAACCACCTGAGGTCCCGTCCACCCTGAATTACCCTAAAATCCTATAATCATGTGACAGAAGATGTAGAGAAATGGTAACATGAGAGGACCTGACAAGTAAGAACAGAGAGAAGAGAATCTGGGTCAAGGAGATGGACTTGTGAGCTCTTTTTCGTGTTTGGCCCCTTCCCTCTTCTGCATGCACTACACTGTCAGGGGAAAGATCTTTCAGACCTAAATTCTCAGAGGTACTTTGACATCTAATTTCCACTGAAAATAGCATTTTTGAAGAATGGGACCTGTTTCTCTCTGCTTGTATCGATGTCACAGTGGTAACATCTGGACATCTACTTATAGTTGGTAAAGATAGGACAAAATAAATGGACAATGGGAAAAATGGAGAGCTTGTAGGATTCGTGTGTTACACAGATGTAATAGGATGTCCCAGCATTTTAGAGGTCTGATCTTCCTTTGACAACATTTCAGTAACCTAAAAATATCAGAGGCAGATACCAAACCTGAAATGAACTGGATTGAAATGAACTGGACTGAATGAAATGGATTTGACTTTATCGAAGTCTTTAATTTTCAGACCCAGAAAGAGTGAAGCAGAGCAGGATCTGTGTGTCTCCTTCTTGCTGTTGCCATGGGGCTATTGTAATCAGAGACTATAGAAAGGATACATGAATAATCTACTTAGGTGTCCAGTGTTCCTGGTGATATTTTATCCTTTCCAGGTCACACTGTGTGTTCTGTCCAAGATAAGCTGGCAGGTACCCATTCTCAAATGATGTAGTTGGAACAAAAATACATGGTTGTCTGAAATGCACATGAAGGAGCTGGTTTAGGCAAAGGATTTGTTTTGAAATATTCAAGCAAGAGTGCCCAAAGCTATATGATTGGTTTCTGTGAAACCTCTAGGAGTTCAGCACCCTTTAAACCAAGCTATGTACTTATTTAATGTGAAGCGCATAATTTTGGCAGCCAAATTTATTTTTGCCTGCAGATTGTTTTAATTAATGCTAGTAGGTCATTCTGACTAAAGAAGGAAGAGTACAATTGCTTTCATCTTAATCTCTCACTCTTTAATTAGAGATTGGCCTGAAACCAAGCCGGGAGCCCACGCATCTTCACACCCACACATACTGGGGCAAAGTCATCACTGAATTACACACTATGTTCATCTATCTGTCTATCTGTACACAATACATGCAGTGATGGCTGTGACACTTGTGAAGTTGCTCTGAGTCTCCAAAGCTGTAAAACTTGTTCCCATGCCTCTGACAAAAGTTTAGGTCACGGGTTCAAAATCCAAGTTCAAATTCCAAGACCAGTATCTACAGATACAGTCCATCACCCAGCCCACAAGATCAGAACTGAATCCAGATTTAATCGGGTCTTAAACTAAGCCTTAGATCAGGACCAAGTATCACACCAACGTGAATGACAGCAGTAGTGGTAGGGCACCTGGTGAAATCATGTTTACTGAGCAGCTAAACAGAAAATGAGTAATGCAGTAGTCAAAGAGAAATGAGAGAGAAGGATCATAAAGGTATCTGGGCTTACAAAAGAGGAATAAGACCAGGTGCCCAGAGAGGGTACCCAGAGAGGTTGAGAATTTTCCATCTTTCAAAGCTTCCAAAATTCAACAGGAATCCCTGAGCAACCTTATCTAACGTAGAGGGTAGCCCTGCTAGGTGAGCTTCCAGGGTCTCTCCAACCCACATCTTCCAACGACTCTAGGAGAATTAGGGCGTTTGTGAGCAGGAGACCATAGCTGGCAGTGCCACATGGAATTGCCATTGTATTTCTGTTGCCTGAAGTAACACAAAGGACTTCATCTCATTGTCACATATGACACCAATTCCCTGTATTCAGTTTGGATTCTGTTTACTTTTCAACATCTTCTCTGCTGTTTGCTGGCATGGGGAATTTTGTTGCCTTCTGTGAACCTAAGATGTTAACCAGGGAGCTAGAAGATAGGATCAAATGTCTGTTTTCCCAATTCAGTAAGCCAAACAGTGAATCCACACTCAGCTCAGGCTGGACATGGACAGGGCTCGGGGAGGATGCTTCAACAAGGAGTATCGGGGTGACTCCAAAACCCAGTGCTGGCCTTGAGGAAACATTTCCTTCATGGATCTGGCCCAGACATCATGTATGGAGTTAGGTCTCCTGGTGCTATCAGCTGGTTAAGACAAGGACGTATGTGTTGAGTAAAGGGTCCCTATCCATGCTATCTCTTGATACTAATTTGCTAGTATAGACGTATCTTTGCTCTTTTTTTCACTATAGATATTAGTGATACATGTTTATATGTAATAAATATGTGATACATAAATCTACTAATTCCCCATATCATTAGCCTTCCTTTCTGCTCACATATTTCTCTCCCCTCCAGCTTGTAAGACACAAAATGGTGTCAAGTACACACCGACCAAACTCCATGCCAGTGCAGGCGGCATCCCAGGCAGTGGTGGCCACTCTCCCAGCCTGGGCTGGATGCTGGAACCACGGCCGGCTGCAGCCACTGCCTGGGGCATCTCCCCGTGCTCATGGCATCTGATTAATTGTGATCCCTGTAATTTTCTCTTCTTATGATGAGGAATGATAATCCTGGGTTTTGTTACATCTCCCTGTTTTATAAAGACCATAATAAGGAATATTTTCTTCTCTTGCCCTGCCTATGTAGAGTGCAAATTTTAGGCAAGGGGCAGAGAACTATCCCAGTTCTTTGTGTTTGGTAGTCATCGAGGTGGTGCACGTACCACTGAATAAGCTCAGTGGACTCTCTGCCTTTCTCCTTATCCGTATTTGTTCATTTTCACCTGAATTGTAATAGGATCAGCGTATGAGTTTTAGAAGTTGTCTGACATCACCAATCCTCTCCGTGCACCTGTCTGCTGGCTGATTAGATTACAGCTTTTTTCCACTCTGCTGCTTAGTGCACGATAATAGGCGTTTCATCATCCCATTACACTAGAACATAAGAAGAGCTACTCTGGGTCAGATCAAAGATTCAACCACCCTAATCCCAAAACTGAGCACTCCTAAACACTTCAGAGCAGAAGGAACAGTGTGAGTATACAGCATTGCAGCAGAGTGCTTGTTCCTTTGTAGACATTTCTGTGTCCTAGAAACTGGCAGCTGAAGGATTTCATAAGCTGGATGCTGCAGAGGGTCGCTGTTTTTAACAACCCCAATGGCTCCAGCCTTCCTCGGGAGTATGGGGGACCTGCAGCATCAAGTCCCATGGTGTCATTAGGTGACATAACCTGCCAACAAACCCACTTCCCATCTGCACACGGTGTTCAGACCAGTCACCATTATCCATGCAATATCCCACTGCATGGTTAGCACGATATCCCATCATCCTAAAAAAAAAGACCACTTAAGCCTTTGTGAGGCTGGCTCGATGACTAGCATGCTAACCTAGGGAACCTGCCTCAAGGATTCACTCAGGAGCAGACTTTGTCAGACAAGTTACGCTGCCCCACAGAAGAAACAGCTCTGCCTTCTCTTACCAGCGGTCATGAGGGAAAAAGCATTAAATTCTAAGGTATGCTACAGCAATAGGGGCCATACAGGGCATGCTGTTCTAAAATGTACCATGAAAAAAATGATTTCTGGTTTATTTACAAAAGAAATCCTAGCTAAGCATCTCCATTTGGTTGGAGATGTGTCTGAAACCATAAGCTCTGGGAAGGAAAGAAGAGAGCAGGCAGTGGGAGCTTCATTGCTTGGGAGTCTCGGCCCCAAATTGGCAGGGACCTGTGTGGAGATGGAGCAGGGAGCAGCACACACACATACACACACCGAGAGCAATAAGCTTTTCAAACAGCACACACTGTACTCTGTGCTAGCAGGAGTTTGCATAACTGTACAAAACCTTCAAGCCTGGGATCTTCTAAATAAATGCCAAATTTATCAGTATCTAAAGCAGAACATGCCACCTACCCTTCCCTGACCCCATAAAGCAGTGTCATCAGTGAAGTCAGAAATCGTCATTTGTTTCTTTAAGGGTTAAAAAAATAATCCACAGCCACTGCCAACAAGAGAAAGAACTAAACAGGCAGCAAAGAGTCCAAGCCAGACAGAGACATAAAGCTACATCAATCATCAAAACGGGCCGCGACAAGAGCGTATACATACAGAGCAAGAAAGAAAGCGAGAGGGCGTTTTGTTTGGGTAGCTAATGTTCTCTGGATGAGGAGAGAGAAATTCTCCTTCGGGTTCTTAATGCCACTCTAAATATTTACAGCGAGATCCTGGCCAGCTGGTGAGGCAGCGATGGAGGGAAGGGCGCGTTCTCCCCAGCGCTGTCCTCCAGCCCGTGCCCTGGTCGAGGAGAGGGAAGCGGCTGCACGTTGCCATGTGCACCCTGACAGTGACCCATCAAGACAAGCCCTGTGCTCATTCCCTTCGCCTCCCTCGCCTCACTTGGCCGGGCATGGACGCAGGCTGTGCAGGGAGGGGAGATGCCACGGCCTCCAGGAAGGTGTGCCAGGCCTACTCCAGCCCGTCCCTGACATGGGGCCGGGCCTTCAGGGCTCGGCTGGCCTTCAGGCACGTTACCATGTTGCTGGGCTGGGTGACGAAGTCCCTGGGAAAGGCCACATATGGCACGGCCTGTCATGCAAAGCTGCTGTTTTTAGAGGACAGGGCTGCCCCCATCCCCACGGTCTCTGCTGGGACACGGTGCGGAGGCAGGAGCGCATGGCGGGCTGCGGAGGCTAACGCCACGCGGGGGTTGACACGAGGGCACAGCGGCTCCCAGTGATTTTCGTTCATCTGCCTCGCGGTGACCAGACGCAGACATCACTCACCAGTGAGCCTTGGCTTTGAGAACATGAGAAGGAGTTGTGCTTTAACCTCGTATTTCCCTCTAGCTGCGGCGCTTAGGAGCGGTGTTTTGGATCCAGTCCCATCCCAAAACAAAGGCAGGAACTGCAGCATTGACAAGGGGCCCGCATCAGTCACCCACGGGGCAGCCAATGCCATTTTTCCTGAAATGCCCAGAATATCGGCACAGAGCTGGGACACATTACACAGGACCTGCTGGAGATCCTGGCCCTTCTGTGGGGCCAGTCGGGGATGTGGAGGATCCTCTGGTGGCATGAAGTGCTCAACTGATCCAAGCCCTGGGAATGGATTTAGGCTCATCATCGCAGATACCTGCGTGGTAGTGTCAAACAGACACCTACACATGACCAAGGCAGCTGTGCACCTACAGCCAGTGGAGGTTTAGTCAGAGGTGCCTGGAGGTCGATTCACCCACCCAAACACAGGTGGTGCTTGTTGGTCACCTGGATAACTCCGAGGCTGTATTGACCAGGCCTCAGGAGCTGCAAAGGGAGCTCAGACACGTTGTTCGCTTGCAGACATCTGCAGTTAAAGGCCCAAACGAGGTGTCTGCAGTGAGGAGCCTGGGGACTGGTCACCTCAGGTGATTTTCTAGCTTGCTGCCCTCACTTCAACAAACTAATCCACTTTTCCCACCCACAACGCTCACTTTCATCAAGGCACCTGCAATGTTTCTTTGTTAAGGGTTTCAGAGAGCTGAAGTCCTTACAGAAAAAGCCACAACCTGTTATTTTCTGTATCAAGTATCAAGGGGCATAAATTGCTCCAAGAGAGAACTTCTATCTCTGTTTCTCCCTGCCCACGCTAGGTGCCCTGGGTATGGAGTCCCTGTGCACCAAACATCTCCCACCCACCCACCAGCTCAGACCACAACGGGCAGGTGCTCCCCATGCCTGTCCATAAGGTGGAGACACGATCCGCCATACCAGGAGCCCTGGAGGCCCTTCTTTCTCCATGAAAATACGTGACAGTGCATCACCTAGCGCAAGGCATTGCAGACTGTTTACAGGCTTCTCGAGTTCCCAGGCACTTTAGGACAGGGTCCTGTTGCTGTTTCCAAACGGACAGCCAGGACTTTTATAAGTGAACTTTCCTCTCCGTGTCTATTTATTATATGTAAACATTTGCCAGAAAAACACCACTTGGGCATGCTCAGTACCGGCCAGGTCATTGCAAAAGGCAACGGCGGCGTCACATGTGATAACAGTGAGAAGCCCATATGTGCCTATTCTTAGCCCTGGAATGTATACAATGCCCCACCGCCTTGCGCTCCTGCACAAAGCTCCCGAAAGCGGCAAAAGTGACTTCAGAATAAACACGTCCAGAAATCACCCTCTATGAATCACTTACCTACTGAAAGAAACGTCCTGTGGGTTTATAGTTTTTATCCAGGCTCTAGCTATGGAAAATCTCAGCAGAGAATAAGCGACAGAGAGTAAGTGCATGCAGGGAAGGACAACAGAAGGTAAATGTTTCTACCGTATGATTTCACTGCAGATTGAGCAGTTAGTCATGAAATACTCATCAAATTGTTCTGCCTGGCAGTTAATTTAGTCATTGTGTGTCTGATTAACATGAAAAAAAAAAAACCACAGCTAAGCAGAGTTAACAAATAACTGTTTTAATGCAGATTCCCAGTCTCTAGGGTTTAGTTTGCCCTGCTGCAGAGTTCAGCTCTGCCAGATTTACATTCTTTGGGAATGACTAACTCTAGGCGAAAGAGGCGCAAGTTACTAAACTGCTAATACTTTAAAACAGTGAATAAATGTCTAAGCACATTTATTCAATGTGATTAAAATGAACAACCCAGTTGCTTCAGCAGTTCAGCTTTCATCCCAAATCAGCAAGATAACTTCAGTGCTTTTGCTTCTTGCCAGGGACGCAGGCGATGCTGACCCCAGAGTTGCAACCTATCTGACAAATTTATAAAAATTTTAAAGGGTCTTAGTGACCTTTTAGCCTCTTTATTATTTTCCCACTGTGCCTAACCCATGTTCCATTTTTATGCATAACAGCAAACGAATATTTAGAGCAACATCAAAGTCCTGATTTGTTCCCTCGAAGCTGGATATTTCAATAAAAGCTGCTAAGAATTTGTTTTTTCTGCCAAGTCCAGAATTCATCTCTCTTACTTTGCTATGGAGGAGGGATCTGCTGAGGAGTTCCTCTTCAAAGACCAGGACTTCTCCTCCGAACTGCTGAGGCAGCTGAATGCTCTGCGGCAGAGCGGGATGCTGACTGATGTTACTCTCTGCTCTGGGGTCTTTGAAGTCCCTTGCCACCGAAATGTGCTGGCTTCCAGCAGCCCGTACTTCAAGGCAATGTTCTGTAACAACTTCAAAGAGAGTCACCAGGCTAAAGTCATCCTGAAGGGCATTGATGCTGAGATTTTGGACCAGATTATCCTTTACGTTTACACAGGGGAGATTCTCATATCCGCCGAGAATGTCTTGTGCCTCTTGGAGACGGCGTCCATGCTGCAGTATGCTAAGCTGTTTGAGGCCTGCTCTGCCTACCTCCAAGACAAGCTGACTCCTGACAACTGTCTGAGCATGATCAGACTGTCAAAAATCTTGAACTGCCAAAGCCTGAATAAGAAAGCCAAGGCTATGGCTTTGAAATGCTTTCCTGAGGTGGCCTCTTCTGAGGACCTGAAGGACCTCTGTCCTTTGGAGCTCCTTGATTACCTTGGGGACGATGACCTCTGCGGGGAGGAGGAGCAGGTCTTTGAGACACTGATGGTCTGGATCCGGCATGACCTCCAGGCAAGACAAGGCTACATCCAAGACTTGTTCAAGAAGGTCCGGCTTCAGTACGTCCACCCAACTTTCCTTTTCCATTTCATCGCCAATGACTCCCTTGTTCAGTCTTCACCCACTTGCAGGAGCATTCTCGAATCGACCTGGAGACAGATGTTTTCCTTGTACAGCACCAACGCACCCGACATCAAGCCCATGGTGCACGTTCCTCGCAGGTACTCCAACCAAGAGTTCCTCATCATCGTTGGTGGCAGGAAGGACAACAAGCAGACCACAAGGGATGTCCTGCTCTACGATGACAAGACCAACCAATGGCTAAGCCTGGCCAAACTTCCCGTGCGCCTCTACAAACCCTCTGCAGTGAGCTTACACAGCAGTATTTATGTGCTTGGAGGGATGCCTGTTAGCAATAAGAAAAGCCCAGTCAGTGATAATATTTACATTTACTCCCTCAAACTCAATCAGTGGAGGTTGGTTGAGCCCATGTTAGTTCCACGTTACTCCCACAGAAGCTTGGCATATAAAAATTATATTTTATCATTTGGCGGAATTGGTGAAAACCAAGAAATCCTGAATTCCGTGGAAAGATACGACAGCATCTACAACACCTGCGAGAGCATGGCAAACATGCCTGTTGCTGTCCTTCACCCTGCTGTTGCTGCTAAAGACCAGAGGGTCTACCTCTTTGGGGGAGAAGACATTATGCAAAACCCCGTTCGGCTTATCCAGGTAACAGTCAGTCTTGCTTGTCAGAGGCAGTTTCATCTAAAGTATTCAGTGGTTCATCACCTTGATGAGGGAATCAAACCCTCAAAAAAACTTTATTGTGAGTTGCAGCAACAGGCAAGATGAGTTGACACACTACTTCAGGGAAGTCTTGTCTGTGAGAAGAGTTGCAATTCTTTCATTCTCCCCCTTGAATGTTTTTCAGGCACAAGCCCTGAGACCCCTCCTCAGGTGCCAGCTCTGTGCAGGCGAGTTGCTTCCCACAGAGGTCCTGGAAGTTCCCGTGGGTAATGCTACAGCAGGCTACAAGCGACCTCCGTGCCTATCTCCATCTCACCAAAATCAGTGCTTGCTGTTTGGCCAGCATGCAGCTGAGCTGGGGTCTCAGCTGCGCACCTGCTCCCTCGCAATGACAGCAAAGATGCCAGTTTGAGATCATTAGAGCAATTAGACTCTCACTCATCAAAAGGCCAGAGCTTAAACTGACAGTTATTTCACATAAACAGTTGTGTTAAAAGCGTGGGTCCTGCCACATGTTGCTGGATCTCTGCCTGCTTTCAGTGGTTAAAGTATATTAGGAGGAAAAAAGACATGAAATCCTTCCTTATCTGATCTGAAGCGTTAGCAACGCAATGTTACTTTCTCCTTGAGTGTTTTTCAGTGGTTTAGGTAATTTAACTAAGAAGCATCATTAGCAGCCAAGATGGCAACCAGCACACGAGCAATACTTATTTATGATGATAACTCTACTTAATTATCAGGGGAAAGGAAATATCTTTTTCAATGTGGGGAGATGTCCTGGAAATATTTGCTCTATTCATCGCTATATGGCATGACATAGAAGTTGGTGTCGCCCACGTACAGATGACTGAGTGATCGTCATCTGGCAGCAGCTCTTTTTCTCACATAAATTGATGACTTAGATATCATTCTAAGTCCTATCAGCAAGTCTCTTTGCTAATCTGATCACATACCAGCCACCAACACAAATACAGCTGCAGGGCAAACACGGGGGGCCGCCAGCAGAGCTAGGTGAAGTTGTGGTTGGTTTGCCCAGGAAGTGGGGAAAGCTAAGGCAGGACTACACAGAATAATTAGATAATGAAAGGAAGCAACCTGCATTTCAGGAGAGTATTAGCCAGGAGTTACAGCAATTTGATGGCCAGAAGAAGACTTACACTGGAGAAGCTTGCTTATGACAGAAACTCTGCCTTAGCGTGTGTGCTAGCATCTCCTGAGCGGACAAGCCTGGAGAACTAGAATGCTTTCCAAAGGGATGTACTAGAAAAAAAAAAGAGTGGGTAAATTCTCGAATTTCCAGCAGTTTGAGCCAGTGGATTGTATTCATTAAGACAAAATAAAAACCATAAGTTCCTCTGTAATTACAATTGCCGGTCAAAAAACAACATAAACAGCTGTGTGTATCTTTATTTATTTGTCAGGTTTACCATGTCTCCAGGAATACATGGTTTCGGATGGAGACCAGAGTGGTGAAGAATGTCTGTGCACCAGCTGCTGTGATTGGAGACCAGATTATCATCGTAGGAGGTAAGGGCTCTGTTTCACCCTCCCTGCTGCCAGCCCATGCCCAGATCCTGCAAGATTTCTCACCTTTCCTGCTCAGGATGCCCCCTGCTCAGGCCAGGGATGGTCAGAGCTGCAGCCAGCCATGCTGGCAGTGAGAAGTGTTGATGCCAAGCATGGCTATCACATTGCGGGGGTGAACATCATGTGTGGACTGTGCTCCCCGTAACAGCTTGTGGAGCTTGGGAGGGAGAGGAGGAATATGCCCACGATCCATAGGCGCCTCTCAAGGGGTCTCAAGGCAGTGGCAGTGGGGACAAGCTCTCCAGAGGACACCTTCTCACTCTGGGTAGCAAAATCTCAGTGGGGAAAACTGGGGGACAGCCAGTGCAAGTTACTTCTCTACAGAGAAAGGAAGAAACAAAAAGCCATGGGGCCCTGCTCCTCCCCTGCTGACTCACAGCCTGGCCCTCCATGACAGCTCTTCTTGGAAGGGCGGAGAGCACAGTTACCACAAGGCCAAGGATGGCTTGTTGGAGTGGGGGGGCTACAGGGCTCCTCCTGAGGGTAATGGTGCAATGCCCCGAGATGGGCATGAAACACCTGGAAAGGAGAAACTTCTCAGTGTCTTACTCAACTCAGAGACCAGCCTCTGCCCATGGCACTTGGACAGATCAGATCTTGGTACTTTGGCACTTCATAGTCCTTCATGCAGCTTCCCTGACCACAGGCTGGCAAGAGGAAGCATGTCTTAGATTATTTAAGGGAGAATGACATATAGGGAAGCTTTAGCAGAGCAGAGGAGCGAACCCAAATCACACGGGGCCTGAATGCAGTATGTTTCCCCTGCACAAGGCCGCTGCTACCCTATGCAATGAGAGTAGGGGAGAGATGGGTCAAAAGGTCCCAGACTATCAAGATCCTGTGTGGCAAATTAGCCTGAACTCAGACCAAAGTGCCCAAAATACAGTATTTTCAACTCTTTTGTCTTCAAATACTTTTATCTGAAGTGATGGTTTCAGGTTAGGGAAAGTGGCTTCAAGGCCCGCGCAGCATGGCCCAAAGCAGATTGCTTGCTACAGGCAGTCCTGATTATCTACAGGGATACATAGACAAACTACAAGCTGCTGCCGGGTAACAGTGGACCCTGCACCAGTCTTTACCTCTCAGCGATGTGAGGTTAAACCACCCCATCCATTGGGCTGCTGGCATAGTGGCCAGCACAGAAATGGCACAGAGGGCAAGGGTGTGGAGCGAGCGGTGGTGGGACTGCACTGTGAAGTACCTAGCTCCGTTGTGTACAGAGCTAACCCCAACCCAACCAGGCATTGTCACTCCCTCTGTCCTTTCTGGCTTCCCACATCACTGGTTTCTGTATTTCTGAGTGAGGCTCTAGGAGCCTTTTGGCTAACGAGAATTACTTTGTGACTTCTGAAGGTGCACGCGGAAAACTGCAAGCTCCAGCTGTGTTTGAGAGGCCTGATCTGAAAGGTTTTGTTGTGCTCATCAAGCCTTAGCTGCCAAGGTGATAGGAGACAGGGTGAGGACAAACAAGAAGGGAAGATAGACAGGCAGGCAGTCTTGTGACACATCATCACTTCCCGGCTTAGATATCTTAATTCTGCCAAATTATGTACCAGTATAAACTGAGACATAAACCCTAATTCCCATCTGTCTCTTCCACCTCTGGTTTTGCATTTAGGGTACACCCGGAGAATAATTGCTTATGATACAAAAGGCAACAAGTTTGTTAAATGTGCAGACATGAAGGACAGGCGAATGCATCACGGGGCCACTGTCATCAAGAACAAGCTGTATGTCACGGGAGGACGGTGTCTCACTGTGGACAACATCATCGAAGACTCAGATTCCTTGGACTGCTATGACCCAGAGACGGACACATGGACAACGAAGGGAAAACTGCCACACAAACTCTTTGACCACGGGTGCCTTACACTCCAGTGTGTCCCCTGTTCTAACCTTCTCTAAATGACTTCTGGTACATCCCAGGACATTCCTGGTGTTTTCCAGAAAGGACCCACCCTGCTCTGCACAGAGCACGTGGGGAATCCTCATGGAGTCTCACAAACTCCTGTTCTTGAAGGTACCAGTGGGGCTGGTCATTCCCCAAATGCTCTGCCACAAAGGTCACGAGCTTCATGCTTATACCATAGTCATCTGACCAGTATTGCATGTGGTGCTGCTGAAGTCCAGCCCCGAGACCTTTCCCAGCAGCTCAGCAGAAAACCAAAAAATACTGGGTAAGAACCCAGAGCAGGATTTGGTCTTGTGAAGACTGAAATGAAAGGTGAATAGGAGTGCTGATACCTCCAGAGAAAGTGAGATCTGGGTAACCTGCATTTATGTTAGCATACTCCGCTGCATGGCATGGCCCTTTGCTGCTCAGTGCTGGCCAAGCTTTCTATGTCCAGTGGCAGGAGCGTTTGGAATAGGAAGCCCCAAGCCCTGGTTGTATAGCCAGCCCAGTAGCGTCTCTCTGCATTAGCTACAGTAATCATCTCGTAAGACATGGAATTTTAATGACATCAAATTAGAAATTAGAAAAAGGCTGATGCTTTGATCTGAATGCTCATATTACAAGATGCATATTTTATTTTCTCGAGCTACCTCTGTTTCATGGTGCAGTGAAGATTTATGTTTCGTTGCCTGCTCTCCAAAGGAGCAGGAAAAGGGATAATGGAAATAAAGATTGCCTGTGTCTTCTTTTTGGAGGGCTCTTGTTTTTCTGGAAGCTTGCTTCTCCCTTTGCACTGGGGATAGCAGTGGGGTTAGTTAGGAAGCTCTTCAGGTGATGTCATTCCTGAAATCTGGAATAACAGAGGGAGCACATGGAAGGAGGGGATGTAAAAGAGCAGCGGCATTTGGGAGGAGCTCTTTTTTTTCCCTTTCTCCTCTCTCCAAACCACTGGAAGGCAGTGATGAGAAAACGCCAGTGACAGGAAACCAGCTTTCCAAGAAGAGCAAATGTAAGTCTGCCACTTGGCAAAGCAACTCTGGCTCCGCCAGTATTTTTGTGGGGTTCTGCCACTAACTGCATATTTTTAATGGGAGGGGATTAATCATCAGATACTGATCAGGCTGTGAACTACCATCAGGTTAGCAGGCTTGGTAAGACTGTTAAAATAGCAAGGAGCTTTTAAGATTGCATTGGTGACCAACATCTAGAAAAGGAACGGAATAAACTGCACCCTGTTTTCCTTGTACTTGGAAGAAAGCAGGACTTTTTTCGAGGGCATAAGGTGGCTTGAGGAAACCACACTCTACCCTCCTCTTCACAGGAGGCTGCACAACCATGTGGTCATCACCACGTTGCAGGACACCAACTCCAGCCACTGTGATCGCCTCCTGTAAATCTGTATCCTGGAGCAGGAGGTTAACAGAAATAGTTAACGAAGCAGGGGGCTGGAAGGAGGACTTGGATATCCACTGCTGTTTTAACAATGCAAAATAAAATGGTTATAATTGTTTGTACGAGCTTTGCGTTGAGGAGTCCCCATTGTTCCCTCTACATTGTTGATAGAGGGAATTGTTTTTGTACCAGCAGTTTTTGCCAGGGTTTCCTTCTAAGGATCTGAGTAAACCTGCAAAAAATGAGTGGGAACCCAAACTCATCCCCCAGCTCGGAAGTCTTTGGCTAGGGTTCTCCTGCCTTTCAGTCTATATCATCATCTCCTCCCGTGCAAAGCAGGGCTAAATCACAGCACTTGCCAAATTGGACCGGAGCAATGATTCATTCTGCTTCCTCACAGGCCAGCTCCAGCTCCCTGGAGAAAGAAGCCTTGTCATGGCCAATTATGGAAAGCCTGCCCAGGGGAGATGTTTATTCCTAACCCCTCGGTACCGCCTTCCCAAAGCCCTTCCTGTTGTGACCCCACTCAGCTCCAAGACTCCGGGAGACGCCAGTCGCTGCCACGCATTTTAGCTGACACGGATTCCTGCCAGGCTCGTGACTGTACCCAGAACCAAGAAAAAAAAGCCGACTTGGGGTCATAACCCCGTGTTTGCAAACCATTGCCACAGCCATTGGCTTTCGCTTGGAAGCAGGCCGTTTTTGTTTAATTCCCGTATCGTATAACCACCAATTTTCTCGGTGTACATGCAGGGGCCAAACAGTGCCTTGCACAGCTGAAGCTGGGCAGGAAACAGGAGTGCGATGAGGAGGCGCAGTCGCAGCAGCGCTGAGCACAGCGTCGTTCCCCCAGCCCTCGGGGTGCCTCCCGTCACCCCCACGTCCCCTGTGCTGCGAAGGGCTGCGGCCAGCTCTGCTCCAGCCGTAAACCCTGCCCCTTCACAGGCTCCTCACATCCGTAACTCAACGGATTTGTGTTCCCTGGGCAGTAAATAAAAAGCGTGGTTTCTGATAGCCTTCTGTCCTGTGCTTGATTGGCTTTGGTGCAAACTCCGACCGAGGCCTTTGTGGGAAGGGTTGAAAGGAGAGCACCACGCTGAGCGTTACGGAGGCAGGCATCTAGGCAGAGACAGGCAGCCGCTGGCTCTCTGGGTCTCAGCCCCCTGGAGCCGGAGGGGCAGCAGCACCAGCAGCTGCAGGGCAGGGCCATCCAGCCTTGGGGCCAGCACCGTGGGGAGAAGGGAAGGGTGAACCTCTCTGGTCAGGTTCTGGCCACCTCCTGGTCCACCTAGAGCAATACCTCGTACCCTTGCAGTTGCTGTGCCCAGTGGTGCAATGGGTGAAAGCTCTTCTAACAGGTCAGCCAAGGCAACACTTCCTTCAGAAGGGCTCCTTCAGAAGTCACAGTATCACAGTATCACAGATTTCTAGGTTGGAAGAGACCTCAAGATCATCGAGTCCAACCTCCGACCTAACACTAAGTACTCCACTAAACCATATCGCTAAGCTCTACATCTAAACGTCTTTTAAAGACCTCCAGGGATGGTGACTCCACCACCTCCCTGGGCAGCCCATTCCAATGCTTAATAACCCTTTCGGTAAAGAAGTACTTCCTAACATCCAACCTAAACCTCCCCTGTTGCAACTTTCGCCCATTCCCTCTCGTCCTGTCACCAGGCACGTAGGAGAACAGACCAACCCCCACCTCTTTACAGCCTCCTTTAAGGTAACTGTAGAGAGCGATAAGGTCGCCCCTGAGCCTCCTCTTCTCCAGGCTGAACAAGCCCAGCTCCCTCAGCCGCTCCTCGTAAGACTTGCTCTCCAGACCCCTCACCAGCTTGGTCGCCCTTCTCTGGACTCGCTCGAGCACGTCCATGTCCTTCCTGTAGCGAGGGGCCCAAGTCAGAAGGGGACTTCCCTGAACAGGGTCTGCAGGGCCACCAGTACCCCGAACACACTCTGAGCCACCACATGCTTTTCCAGAGGTCTCATTGTCCTAACATTTCAACATCTGAGTGCTCACTTAGATGGGAAACCCCCAAGGGAGACGAGCAAGGTGCTTCATAAATATGACCACGTCCCCATGTGGAAGCAGCTATTTAATAAAATAAAAAAGGTTTTCAGAAAGGATCCTTGATTTGGGGGTCAGCTTTTGGAAGGGCTGAGCAGCTGTTGCCTTTTTCCAAATCAGGCAGGGCTGTGAAGGCTCAGCACCTCTAAGGTCTCATGCCTGGGTGTCCCAAGACAGTCTCCAGATCACGGAAACTGTAGGGTGAAGAGGTTGAAAGCAGGCTGCTCTCTGGGACAGCGAGTTCCCGGTCCCTCGTGGCAGGTACATATCTAACGCATTGAAAATCTCCCATGACAGACTCTCTGCTCCCTCCCTAACGTATTGGAGAGTTTTATTAACCTCTTAGCTTTTAACAGTAGCTATCCTGAATCTTCTTTGCTGTACGTTCAGCTATCCCCACCCAGATGGAGGGCAATTGATTACCCTTTGTGGCATCATACACTTTTTTACATCTTTAAAGTTTATTAGCGTTTCAAGTTCTGTAGACTAAACAAACCCAGCCCTTTCAATCTTTCCTCGTAAGTCATCTTTGCAGACCTCTGATCATTTCTGTTGCTCTCCCCTGGACAATTTCCAGCTTGTCTTTTTGTTTTGTTTTGTTTTGCTTCTTTTAATTTAAGCGCAGCGCCCTGGCTCAGCCTGGCGGTGCTGAGCAGAGCAGCGAAGCCCTCCTGCATCTTACCTACCGCCCGCCCGGCCTCGCAGCCCAGCAGGATATTTGCTTTTTGCCGGATTGCAAGCTTGGGTTCAGTCGTTCTCTGGCCTCAGGACTGAGCAACGTGCGCAAGTTTGGGCAAGGTCGCATGGAAAGACTGCGGGAGATGCAGGCTCTCCCAGCGCTGTGCCTTAACTCCATCTCTGCTTCGGCTCGCCGGGGCCCCGGGCCAGATCCTGCTGAAAACAATGAATTTCTCCACGGGCTTTGGACCGGGCCCTAATTATTGTGTTCTCAGCTGGATTCTTCGCTAATTCTATTAATTTTTATAGCAAATATTTAGCATTTGAGTCATCTTTTAGACTAGGGGAAAAGTTTCAGGAAAAAAAAATAAAAAAAAAAGGAAGAAAGGAGATGATAGCATTTGCTTTTTAGATTTCTTCCACTTCCCTTGCTGCGCTCTCAGCGCTGAACCCCACCGCACAGACAGCTTGCGGCGGTAGGCAGCTTTGCTTTGATCTTAGCCAAGAGCCTCGTAGGTTAAGCCTGTGTTTTCTCACTGTAACCATTTCTCAAACAACACGATCCTTTCCAAGGGCAGCCTTTTTCTTGCGCACTAATAGATGTTTATAATTATAACGCATTTCCTGCTTCTTTTTGATTAAACACACCTGACAAAGTAGGAAAGCTGTTGCTGCATAAATAAACGGGCACACCGAGTTCAGCCCCTCGTCAGTCCTTTTTTCCAACCGTCGATGAGTTCACTGCGAGGTGAGGCCTGTAGCCGAGAAGGAAACAATTGGGTAGAGCACATCTGAGCAGCCTACAGGGTAACTTATCCCTGGCATTGTTCCTTAGCCTGACCTGAGAGCCATTAATAATTGACAGCGGCAAAAACAATCCCTGTTTCAAAATATAAACATCCATACTTTTTTTTTTTTTCCAGCTGCTTGAAAGCTCCCCACGGAAATTAAACAGCTTTATTCTCCATGGCACAAATGAGCACAAATTCCTAGGTGCAAGCTTGCACCAGCAAAGGAGTGGAGGCCCGCTAATTAGCGGGCAACTAATGATGTTTTCAGCAGCTATCTCGGGCTGGCTTGCCCAGGGTGCAAATGAAGCATGGTGCATTGGGGGGAACAGGTATCTCAGGTTGCCACCGAAGTCAGCAGGACTGCTCAGGGCTGGTGCCAGGGCACTGAGATTGATCCGGCCTCATCTGTTTGTTGAGATTTCCAAAACAGCAGCAGAGCGGCGAGGAGCCCGCCTGCCCCGTCACTCCGCGAGGCGCCCACATGCTCCAGCTGCCGCTTGTCACTTTGCTGGGTGCCTCTTTGTTTGCCTGCACTGCTTTCGTGTTGCAAGACCCGTTTCCAGGAAAAGCAAGGAGCAGCACGTCTCGAGCGGTCCTGGGCCTCGAGGTGCATACCTCGTGGTGCTTGCCAATGCATGGCATCCCCACAGCTGCCGGGGGCGAGCGATGGGGTAAAGTACTGCTGGAGGTGGGGAAAGGGGGCAGAATCTGCTCCACTTCTTCACCTGTTCAGGAAGATATCTATAACCCATCCTCTTATATCCCATCTTCCCATATCTAATCTTCTCGAGCTTATTTCTCGGACCTGATGAATAAGCCATGTTCCACCACACCTCCCTAAAGCAGACACACTGGGTCAAAGCAGAGGCACGTTGCTTTCCTCAGCTCAACCACAGCCTTAAGGACCAGTTTTGTCCAGGTCGTGGCTCCTTGCTGAGGTTTCTCCCTGCTCTTGGGCACCTTCTTAGGCCAAAATTCATAGCAGATGTGCTCTGTAGGTGCCCTGAGGTGGCAACGACTGCCCAGGACAGCAGGGAACAACACCGAGGACTCAACTCCTTTTAAAGCTGTTTTCAAGCTGATGGGATGCTCCTGGTCTGGAAAAACAGCTGAAACCAACCCGAGCCTTCGTGCTGAGTCCTGATACCTTTCTGCAGGAGCAGGGGGACAGCAGGGGAACATGTCCAGTGCAGAGGAGCGGCGAGCAAACTGTGTGGAGGCTTCTGCAATGTGCAGCTTGGCCATGAACCTTCGGTGCTGGGAAAGCGCGCGGTTTTGTCCAGCTCAACAGCCAGCTCTGGAATTAATAGGGTTGATTAAACAGTTTTGATGTGCCTGGTATGTGGAGATAAGGGCCCGGTTCCCAAGGGTTTCCAATGAAAACGAAGATGTTAACCACAACAGATGTGACATCAGCTGACAGGGGCGAGGAAAGCGGCTGGAAGGCAAGAGGCAAATATGTACCAAGGGGGCAAAACGGGCGGCTCCGGGGTGAGCAAAGTCACCGTGCACTTGCTGGATCTGTTTTGATGCCGAAATGACGTGGACCCTGGCACTAGGCGGATCGAAAGCAAAGGAAATACGCCTGCTTTATGTTGTTATGACACATATATTTCCCCCCAAATGACATTAAAGAGTACCAGAGGCTCAAACATTGTTCTGTTTATCTGTTCCCCGGGTAGGGCTCTTACTCTTAGAGACAGCCTCAACACTGCAGAGCGTGGCACTGTCAGGAGAATTCTGCCTTGGGCACGAGGAGCATTAGCGATTGTGACACGGGAAGCCAGCCCAGGGGGTCAGGGCACGTGTGGCCATTGCCCACTGCCACCTGGCAGAGACATGCAAAGCGCTGAGCCGCTGGGGGAGACGCCGCTGCTGCGCGCTCAGGTTCACAGGTAGGATGCCGATGGCAGAGGACAACTCCTGCTGCTGCCATTGCCAGGTGTTTTCCCGGGGTTCATCCCGGGCAAAAGGCTGGAAGGTCTCTTTGTCACCCAGGCTGTGCCTATGGGGCCTCCAGCTGTGGGCTTCAGGCCATGCTTCAGACCTTGGGTCATCCCTTCAGAGGATCTTGCAGCTGGATTAACCATTAATGGGATCCCACATTTCCCCACCCACAGCACGAACAAACACATGCTCGTGCAAGGAGTACACAGGGGGGCAGGGCATCCTAAGGAGAAGAATCCCAGCAGCTTAACTGGACACCAGCTCAAGCCTTGAACCAGGACACGGTTTAGTGCTGGGACTCGGTAGGTCAGGTGGATGGTTGGACTTGATGATCTTGAAGGTCTTGTCCAACCTAAACGATTCTACGAAAACAGAGAGGCCGTACAAATGTTCTTCAAGACACTGTTTTTTTAAATGGAGAATTTGTCCTTTTGGTAATGTAGCAATACTTGGGCTTGGGAGATGCTAGCTGAAGGCTTCTAGCTGAGATGCCCTGTTTAGGGCCTACAAGAGTTGTCTTTTTGCTCATTGTAATTTCAAACAAATGCCAGCAAAAGGAGTCTGTTGTCTGTTCCTTCTCCAGTCATACAGGGCTCTGGAAGTTTTCTCAGGAGAAAAACGCCCAGTGAACGAAGGGGTGCTTGCAGAGTGAAATGCAACTGACAGAGAAGCAAAAAGCGTGTTCGCCCTTCCAAGCCTGATCTTATGTTTTTAAAGGCAGGAAACATGACATGTACAGTTAATCACAGTTAATTCAAGCTGAGAGTCCATTTTTTTTGTGATGGCAATGTAAAATACACTGGTTCTTCCCCCAAAGATCTTGCGATAGACTCAGAGCAGAGGACACAGCTGCTCCTCAGAGCATCATCAGCTGGAGTTTGAGAGCATCCAGCTCATGCATTAGGCAAGAGCAACACCTTACACCTTAACCTGGATAACCGAAGTACACCGAAGCCAAAATTCATCTCTTCCCAGTGGCTCCCTGAGCTACAGCTCTTCCCACAGATGAGCACACAAACGGGATCAGACAAGAGCCAGGAGCCCAGGGAAGCACAGCATGTGGGGCAGCCAGACATCAGCTGCCTAACACCAACCTCCTCTCTCCCCAGGTGACCCACAGCTGGAAGGACACGGCTACCCTAAAACACACCTAGGATAAGAGATTTTTTGCTGCTTTTCGACATCCAAATTTTCCTCCTCCCCAAGAAAGGGTTGGGACAATTCCTGGAACTGGGGAAAAAGAAATGGGAATGTAAATCTTTTCGGCTTTTAAAAACACATGTCGTACAGTGAGTGAGGAACGCTCAGCCAGCCCAGGGCTCTCTGATTTCCAGGAACAAACTATAAAAGCCATTTAGGTTGTCCGGAAATAACTTTGACATTTCCCTTTCATGTTTCCAAGGCAAATTCAAAGGTAAGGTGACAGGTAGTGCAGATAGATGTTCCTAGGCTTGTCAGGCAGGGAAGGGAAACGCAGCTGGGGAAGTGATTACACGAATCCATAGGGTTTTGCCTTTATCATATTTCCTCGGTTCTAGGACACGTTTTTCCTCTGCTGATCCGTGGCTGGACTAGTGCGAATCCGTGGATTTTCATGTAAATACAACAGAGCACTTGGGGCTGCAGGATGTTGGCGAGCTCACCTCGATCAGGAGAAAATCCCTCGCCCAGGTTTCAGCAGAAATCTGCAGACACGGGCAGCAGAATCACGCTGCCGGGCTCAGTGGGATATGCACTTGCAGACAGCGTGAGTCACTTGCCCTGGAGCCGTAGGAGCAGAGAACATCTGAAGATCTAGATCAGATCGGTGAATCAGCAGCATCTGAAACAGTTTAAGAGGTTAAGCCTATTTATAGGCAAATGAGGGTAATTTTCATCGCTGAAGGGATTGGATTTTTCTTCTTAATAAATTCATAATAAACCATAGGGAGGAGAATACTGAGATCTGTACTCAGTTAACTGCTCACAGAGCGGAGGAGGTTTGCCCAAGACAGGGATGGAGACAAAGGAGCCAGAAACTCGAGAGCATTATTCTCACTTTCTTGCTTTTTATCCACCCACGGGATTAGATTATGCTTTCAGGACAGTACAGAGCATCCCTTTGGAGCCAAACATTAATCCCAGTGCCTGGTACACCAGTGGGACTCCCCTGACATCCATTTCTTAATCTATTTTATGTTTTACTCCTATTATCACTACTAGTGGATGTGAGATTTAATTTGTCAGTGTACGTCAGCAGCAGAGTTAGGTGGCATCGTCAGTCAAGTGAGAAGGAATGGGACTTGCTGAGTGATCATGGACAAAATACATTACTTCTTTCGTGTCTCTGTTGCCATGAGATTAAAATAAGGATGCTACCAACCCCACAGAGGCACTGTGAAGGAGTCCGTAGAGCCCGAAAAATGCCATCTCTTGTAAACTGCCAAAGGGGGACTTACAAAGACAGTCCCACTGCAGCTATTTGCTGTTTAGGAAGTAATCACACCTACGGAAAGAGTGCTGTGCTCTTACATGAGCGTAATGATGAACTAAAATGAACTGATAATCTGCTGGATAAAGGCAAAGAGTCATAAAATGAATAGAGGTCTGATTTTGAGTGAGACTGCCAAAAATAAAAAAAAAATAAAAAAATTAATGCTCCTTTAAAGACCACCAATGTTAAAAAAAAGGCTTTTCTAAATAGCAGGGCTGAAGTTAGACCCCACCTCCTTTCATTACAATGCATTTTAGTACACTGCTTTCCACGGAAATCAGGAATGGATTGAGCATGGAGTTACAGACCCTCCAGGAGAAGAACGGGCCGTATGGGAAGGACACGAACACGTGCAGCGTCTGCAGGGGGACCGTGCCTCAGCAGTGGGAACGCTGTTACTTAAGCAGGGGCTCTCCTGCCTGGAGGCAGTCTCTCAAGGAAACCAAAAGTCTCCCACCAGGTACCTGGATATGAAAACCTTCCCTTTGAGGTCATCTGAAACCTTTTTTAAAAATACAGAGTAATGTGTATGGAGCACTCCATAAACCTGTTTCATTTCCAAGTCTGCAATTGCAGGTCATGCCAAAACACCCTATTTCCATAGCATACACTACTACATCCACGTACACAGGACCAGATCTTTGCTTTTTTTCTTGAAAAAAAAAAAAAATCAGTTCTTTCAATGTTTTGCACCAGCCTTCCTGAGACGCCTTCCTATAACCTCCCCTCAGCATCTGTTTTATTTTAAAAGGATAAAAATGCATCAAAGTCTCACACATTCTTGACACTTTCAAGGTTATCCAATTACATTATTTATAAGAATTCATCTCTCCCCCCTTTCTTTTCTGGTAGTTTTCATTTCATATCATCAGTGGCAAGGACAGAGACCTGCAGGATGTGTTGTTTTTTAAAACCATTTTATTTTGTCTGTTCTGTGATGAAATCTGCCTGCAAATGGTGGATTGCGAGGATGTTTGGGCACCTGCCATCGCTCTATTAACTTTAAGCTGATTCTAGGAACTGGCAGTACTTGACTCTCCAGTTCCAAAGTAGCATTTGTGAACTGCAGGAGTCCTTCAACCTTGTCTTCCAAGCACCGCTCCCGAGGTCTCACCACCTGCCTTGGTAAGCTCAGCGCATCCTGAAATCTTAAAACCAGCATGAGGCATCTCCATACCTTGGGCTCTATGTGCCTGTCTTGGCACAAAAAGGGACACTGAGTGGGGATGCCCCAGAGGGCACTGAAAAGGTTCAACACCATTCACTTCATCCACGTTTGCCCACGTCAAAAATTCATCATTTATCTCCTGGAGTTTGACGTGACAGCAGATGGGTGAAATACAGCAAATCAGACTCAGGGTGCTGGTTAAGATTTCCAGGAGCAGCGTGGACCTCCGGGGTGCTCCGTGGCTTCTCACACCTTCCCAAAAGCAGCTCTGCTCAGCGTGTTTCGAGAGAGGCAAGCAAACCAATTAACTCCGTATGAAAATCCTGGCCTCGGTCTGTTATGCTGAGATCTTCTTGATAACAGCACTCCCTGGAGTGAGCAAAGAGCTTCCCTTGTTTTCTCTCAGTCCAGATTCAAGCAAACTTTTGCTGACCTCTTCATTTTGGCCATTCGATTTCAATGGGAAATGGACTGCCCCGGGATCTTTGACCTCAAGCCTTGTATATTTTCCCTAATATTCTTTTATCTTCACTAAATAACGTAGTAATATTTTAAGCTAATGTGTCTCTTCACAGGGTCACATGCAGTTCAGCGAGCATCTTGCATCAGAAGATTTCTCCAGATCCCTGTTGTTTCCTTTATGTTTTTCTAAACAGGTCAGGTACTGACTTGCTGTTGCTTAAGGGAGCAAGCGGAGCCCTTCTAGCTGACGGGTTGCTACATCCAAAATAACGAAAGGAAAACCATACGTAAACCATACTTTCTGGGAATAAACTGACCGTGCTATATTTACGAGGTCAGGGGAGTACAGGCGACCCCACATGTCCCCGTGTGACTGCCCAAGTTTCTGCATAGCAGGAGAGAACGGGTCACGCAGATGCAGTTACAGCAGTTGAAAGGGGATGCGGAGGAGATGAGGAAACACCGCCAGATTTACAGCAGCAGGTGGTTCCCCACAGCACCCACAAGGGACGAGCGGAGCGGGGCGCCGCGGGGCGCTGAGCGCTCCCCTTCCAAGGAGCCCGCGCGGCACGAGGTGGGTCAGTGCCTGGGGACATGGGGCACCGGGAAAAGTAACCAGAGGAACTGGCACCAGCAACATCAGCCCTTTCCTAGGATTGGTCCTGCAAGGAGTTTTGGAGAAACTCGATCCTGCGATAAGGGCTGGTGCTTAGGACTTTGGAAACATGGGTTTAGGCACCTGCTGTCCCAGACTGTGTGACTATCAACAAACCATTTGGCCATGGTGCCCAGATCCCAGCGAGTGCTTAAATACCTTTGTAGATGTGGGCGTTGGTGCCTCAGTTCTCCTGTTTCCTTTCCATGCCGGGGGGAAAATATCTCTTCCCTACCTTGCACATCGGAAAAGACAAACACATTTGGGAGGGCCAATGCTGTTTGAAATGATGCCCTTATTTTTGGGTGGTGCAGCTGTGAGCCTGCTCGACTCAGAAGAAATGACCCATTCCTGTGTTTCCATCCCAGCGTGGGTGTCCCACATGACCCTGCAAGCTCCTGGCCAGCAGAGGACAAGTCACGCAGAGGCAGTGACAGAAACCCAAGCAGAGCACTGCAATCCAGAGGAGATTATCAAGCACTAGGCAGCTATGGGAGTGAACTCCTAGCAGGTGAAGAAGAAAACAAATAGCACAAGGTCTGAAACACAGTCGCTAGGAATGCTAAGAGAGGTTTTCCATAGACATTTCAGACAGCTTTAGGTAAAGGAAAGGGGTGTCAGGAGCTCTGAGGCATCTCGTGGACACCAACTTGATTCTGCACCATCCCGCCCCTCACATGGGCACTGAGACATCAACTGCACATGAAATACCACACAGCTCTAGGTCATATTTTACTTCCAGTTTGTGCTCTTGAGTCTGTCCAAGAGAAGGAAGAAAGGGATTTTTACATACCAGGCTTACTTAGTTACACTGCTGCTATGCAGCTGGGGCTTTCAGCAGCTAAGGCCAGATGCAGCCAGGCCCTTCCTAGTCCCACTGACCTTTTCCCATCAATGACTAACATCAGGCCTGTCTGTACGAGCAGAGAGCAAACAAGTCCACAACGGCAGTTCCTTGGCAGGGACTTAGTTTATCTTTCAGTGCCATGTTTAATAACACTGGATGGCACTTATCAGAATAGATTTTCCAGCAAGTGGCATACCAAAGCCTTGATGAAATCAGGCCTTCTGTCTGATGTCAATCACCCACCCGTTGCCAGTTCAAAAGTGCTATCTGTGCTGGAAAAGCAAGACCCAAGGAGCACTTAGCCCTGAGGCACACAGATAAACCTGGCCTACCAAAACATTGTCATAAAAAGAAGTCATCAGTGCATAGACATCTACCTGTTCTTTTACACTTTGTTTGAAATAACACCTAGCTACTGCATGTGTTTCCACGAGTCTTCATATCCTTTTGACGAAGAGGTGGAATATTTAATACAGGTGGAATATGTACCTGGGCACGGGTACCTATCAAGGTGCAACCAGGTCAAAGTGCATCCACCACATATTTTGCAGACATTCCCCAGTCTTCACAATAGATTGACCCAAACAGCTGATTGCAAATATGTGAAGATTTTAGGGCAAAGCTAAATTCTCAGTGCATGGCCCGAGCCTGTCCTTGCTAAATATACAAAAATGGACATTGTTCTCACCCTAGATTAGGTTACAGCTTTGGTTCTTGTTGTTCCCTTGTGTCAATAGGAATTATGTTCTCTGGCATCTGCATTAGGCCCATTTGCACCAGTCCCCGATGGCTGCAGAGCTGCAAGTCCTGCTTGTGGGTGGCGACTTTGCCTCCTAGTCTTTTGTTTTCAAAATGCAGCTGCAGAGGAGAGGAACGTGGCATCATTACTGCTATGAAAGGTCTTTTCATCCTCTGTGGTTTCCGGGTTAGAGCTATGTTGGCTGAGGATCCCTCCCCCAGGGTGGAGGAGTAATGGAAATGCAGCCTAAAACAGGATCAGGAGGAAGATGTGAAAAGGAGTGCAAACGTACCATGTATGAGTCAGTGCCACAAGAAATCACTATCCCGCCTTCCTTCTAGCGACATAAAGTCAAGATCACACCTCCTCTTGGTACAGTAAAGCTGTTCCCACACAGAGAGAAGGCAGCGTGTGTTGTTCATCATCTTAAAAAGGACTCGTGTCCTGATTGAAAGTTTAATAGTGGGAAAATGTTTTCAGGTCAGTAGCATTGCAGCTTCAGAGAAGAGTAGGGAAAGCAAGCATGACATTCTGCATTCATTATCTGCTATAAAATGATATGGACTGGGTGCTGAGGCCAAATCCTCTGCATGTGCAAATCAACAAAGCCTCATTGATGCTAAACTGAGGTTAAACGGACTAACTCCATCGGATGAGCTGGCTTTTGTCAACAAAAGCACTTCTAGTACCATGAGAGATCTCTCATGACATGTGATGTTTTTTAATTTTCATTAACAGCCTCACCTCGAACTGCTCTGAAGAATTTAACTCTAGTTTTAGCACAAGGAGTAGGCAAATTTCTCAAGACTCCCAGGTCTTACATAGGCAGCTTGGGGCTATCAGTGGCTGAAGCTCAGACAAAAGCCCACAGGTTTTCCAAGGCGGATGCCAAGTCTATTGTAGTGGGGAGTATTTGTCCCCTGGAAAGAACCAGGACCCAAGCGAGAAAGGTCTTCTTGTCTTAGGTAAGTGTGAATATGGCAAGGGAGAGTCAAGCCCCAAATTTCCCAGAGGTCCAGGTGACTGGTGAGGCTGAGGGCCAATATGCAAAGAGGTGATTTCATTACCATTTGGGACCTGACGAGCAGGCTTCTACCTGAGGCAGGAGTGGGATGTAAGGAGGCAGGAGGGAGCACAGCTACATGGGGTGGGACTGCCGCACAGACATGACCACAGGGCAAACTCCCAGCCCCATTTCAGCTCCTCCTGGTGAAGTTCAGCAAGCCCTTCCTCTCCCAAGGAGCTAGGGGTGGTCAAGGAGCGGAGCTGATAACCCAGGCAGAGCCTGATGGACCTTCCAGCGGGACACCTGAGGACACATCACGCTCTGCACCAGCACACCACCTCTCAAGACAAGCCCTGACACCAGGTGAAGAGCAGCAGCATGCCACGCCGCCTGCTCACCCATCACGCGGCAGAGGGAGCAATGCCCCAGCCGTGCAGGGCTGAGCCTGCTCGCAGGCCGCCTCGTAGGCCCGGGGGCACGTCGCATTCTTCTGCCATTAGTGCCGCTCGTCCGACCGCTCCCAGCTGCCTGCCACGGCCACACCGAGCACTGCAGAGCCAGCCCTCCTGCCAGCAGCAGTTCTGGGGGACACGGGAGGAGCTCTCCTAGGAGAGAAGATGTGCATAGAGGTGGTGGGCCGCAGGTGTCACCCACCACCGGTGGACAGGAGGGTTTGAAGATGACTTCCTCCAAGGATGTGCAAGAAGAGGATGTGTTGTTCTCCCTGTAGGCTTAAGTGTCCTACCGACCTGGGAAGGGTCTCCTTCACGGCCTGGATAGCACCCTGAGGACCCCAAGATGGGGCAGGTTGAGACCAGGCCCAGGAGGGTGGCCTCGGCCATATCTATGCCCTGGATGGCCATTTTCCAACTAGCTCCTCAGAGGTGCCCATGCAGTTATACACCTGCACAGGAAGAAGGGACACCTCTGTCACCCCCGGGATCATCAGGACGTGGCCAAAGGCGGGTCCTGAGCCACAGTGGGTGCACATCTCTTATTCTGGGGGGCTGTGACGTGGCACACTGTATTGCAAAAAGCCTCTGTGCAATTTCTCTTTGTGTCTCTTCTCTGCTGTGTTCAGTTTATAAGCACGACGACTTTTTTTCCCAAATACTGGGCTGACAAACTCTGCTGGCACCCAAGGCTCGGGCTAAATTCCAGCCTTTTCCTAGATGTTCCCAAATAAAAATCGTGCTTCCAAGGACACATGTGCATCCTACTCTCTCCAACAAACTTGCACGTCTGTGTCTGTGGCGCCTGGTGAGCAGCTGATAAGGCACGAGGAGGAGCAGGAGGCAGGGCATTCTCTGTCCACGTTGGCTTATGTGAAAGCAGACCTTGCTTCAAATACAGTCAGGAAGCAGCAAATGTAAGATGCTATTCGTCACTCTTCAGAGCAGATTTTCACTGGAGAGGCCCTGCTTTCATTTACAATAAATTGCCTCATAATATGGGGGTGATATATGCCGTTCTCGAAGTATAAATTATATTTACATCCACTTTATGGTCTCCTCACACTGTTAAAGTATAGTAATGTGACTGTGGGGTAAGTGATAGTGATTACTTGTCCACATGGGGAAATTCATCAGAATAACTCTGTGCATGAAGAAGAGTCTTCTCTTCAAAAAAAAAAATTGCTAAATATTCTGTCTTGTTAATGTGGAAAAAAAAAAAGAAAAAAAAAACACATTCCCATCTCAGATTTGATCTGCAGGCATTGTTTCCCTTGACCAGAACACTGTGCAGATATGTGCTGTATCTCCCTCTGAAATGGGGTCAGGAATTATGAATCTCTTCTATAACTGACATTTTTATTCACAGTATTCATCCTGAGAACCCGAGCAGAGAGCAGAAAGCTATTCCATCAGAAGCAATTTAAGCTGTGAATGAGGATAAATTTGTCCTGTTTGCTTTTTTGGTTTGCTTTTCAAGCATCCAGAGAATATATTTCTTCCTATTATATGCTATTTTTCAAGGGTGGTTTTACTTACAGTCCAAAACGAGTATTGTGAAATCAACTGTTAAATTTAGATCTTCAGGCTGTTTTCATCAGAACAAAAACACGGGGATTTGTAGCTGTCAGCTTCCCTAAAACTGATTCATACAGAAAGACCGGATCCTGAGCTCAGTTACCTTAAGGTGGTTTCTAGTGATATAGAGCCACAGGCATAAGATCAAGGTCCCTCTGGACCTCAGGACGAGAGATCTTTTGAGCATTTGAGACCAGGAGAGGTAATTGGGAGTGAGCCATTTCGGCGGTTTCTCGCTGTTAGCTTCCTGCAGAAACTTTTGAAAGAAGAAAACATTTCTGGTTTCTCATTTTTCTTTCTATTTTGGGATACTGCTTGTGCTACAGTAGAAGATTTCTGGCTTTGAGAGCCAAATTCTGCCATTAGATCTGCAGGGCATTTTATCTGGGGGAAAGAGAAAGTTGGCCGGAGCACTAAAGGGGAGATCAGCAGGATTCCTCCATGCTCCAAATCCTGGTCTCGGTGGGTCCACGACATTTGTGTGCTCGGGATAATGTTGTAGTCTGCCTGAGCCAGGGGCAGTTCTGGTACCACCTGCAGCACTAACACAAGCTGTGACTGCGTGTGCTAGGGGCTAACTTCTCCCATGCATTGTCTGGTGACTTTTGGGGCCAGATTGCTTAACATGATAAATTACAGCCAATTACCTTATTATTATGGATTGGCTGGTTTTGTCCAACATGCCGGGGAGATGAACACTACGTATCACGATGCCTCTGATGTTCACAATTAAGTTTTCTGAGAAGAGATGTCCATCTGGTTTCACTGGTAAAAGTGACATCTTTTATCGCTTCCCAGCAGAGGGAATCAACCACTTACTGGGTGGGCTCCTGTACTCAGAACTGGGCTTTAGTCTTGGAATTTACTCCGAGAAATAAATCATGGGTTGAAATTCTGGTTTCTGCCAGCTGGAGTTTTTATCCTTCCCTGGTAGTCCAGCAAACCAGATCGATGGTCTCAGTGACACTGTGTCTGTTTAACTGCAGGAATAATGTTGCACCAGCTTTTAAGTGCAGCCTCATTTTATGCTGTTTTGAATGTCCTTTACATGAGGTTAGTTTGTCCCAGCCATGACGCTGTACATCAGCTCCATGTTGCATTTCCTAGGGGGTACAAAAGAAAAATAAATGCTATCAGACTGGCTGCTGCTGCTGGACTGTATAGGATAAAGTAAGTTAAATCCATGTCAGATATCCATGTGCATATATTCAGTTAGTCAGAAAAATAGGTTTAGATGTAAAGGGGCATAATTCCAGAGCTGATTTTTTCACGTATGTGTTAAACATTATAGAACCTGTAGTTAATGCATTTATGCTGCCAACTCTTTGAGACATTTCATGGGTAAAGACCAAAACCCCCCTGGAGATGGAAAAATGTATATAAGGAGAGTCCTTAGTGCTGGTGAACCACAGAAGACCTTCTGTGGCCGAGAAGACAAACCATAGAAAAGGACAGAAAAGCAGATCAACAAAAATGCCATAAAGTCAATTTTAACCTTTTCCTGCTGGAAACATTGCAGACAGCCCTCTTGCCTGCCAACAGACGATGTCCCTTTTTTCTTTTTCCTTTCTTCAGTTAAAGATAGAAACATTTGTACATTGTATGTATTGTCAGAACAAGACCAAGCTACAGCTGGGGGAAAAAGAGGTGGAGTCATTGCATTTGGGAGGCCATGTCCTCTTCTGCCCTTTGTGCTTTCCATGCCTGGGGAACAGGGGGATATTTTTGGAATATTATTCTAAATAACAGGGAGGGGCTATCAGGTTTCACTTCATCTGTTGGTTCAGGTCTGCAGTGCCAGTCAAGCTGTAACTGTAAATTATAAAACGGACTTCTACATGGCGAGGAGGAAAGGAAGCGACAATGCCCTCTGCACCTGGGGCATACCTGTGGCGATCTGTGTTTTCACCACTAAGCCCGTGTTCCTGCAATTACTGCCTGCCCACGACTTATTTATTTGAAGCCTATTATGTCAGCTTAGTCAGATCAGCACTGTAATGCTCTGCTCTCCGTAGCTCAGCCCCCGGGGGAGAGAAAATGGGTTCCTCTTTCTAGAGGGAACCGTGGTCTTTCTGACAGCACTCGGTGGCACACAATCTGCGGTACGACTGACATCATCTAAACCCTAAAGTCTTTAGCAATGTCCCCTGCAGACCCCATGCACCCCAGTAAAGGAGGATCAACAGGGAGCATGACTGACCCCCCATATCCCTCCTCTCTGAGAATCGCTTCCATCTGCTCTTTCCATTCTGTCCCCTCTCCATAGCCTACAAATCTTTCAGCAAATCCATTTTTACACCAACTTCCGCTGCCGAAACAGCTGATTATAGTTCGGCCTGAACATGTAGGAAAGATGTCCCGGAGATGCACTGAGCATCTCTGTTTATATCCAGATAAGGCTGGGGATCTGGGGAGGGGGTGGCTTTGAAGATCCATCAAGATAAGGGAGTTGAGTGGTATATCCCCAGCTGACTTTTCTTGAGAAACATGTCTGAGTGTAACCCCACACAAACCCCAGCACCAGGAAGGGTGGAAATGGGATAAATGGGATCAACTGTTCTCATGGTTTCAGCTATTCCCACAAGCTTGCAGCTACAGTGAAACCACACCAGGAGATAAAGTGGCTTCCGACTCTGGTGATAGTAAGGACTGGGGGCTGACCTTGGGCCTGAAGATTTTAAGTTGAATTTACCTTCTCTTTCTCCCTCCAGCTCAAATATTTTCTTCAAAAGACAGCGGGAAGGCCTGTTCCAAAAATATTGTGAAATCGGTTTTATGGGAAAAGTTATAAATTTACTTTCTGGCTTCCAGGATTGTATACTGTGTACACTGTTACAATGCCCTAATTTAACTGGAAGGGTTATACCCAGCTATGATCACACAGCCTGCTTCTATAGAGAGTCAGCGATTGCTGCTTTGTACAAGGTGAGCTGCAGCACCTGGAAACTGGAGGAAAAGGCTGGGCTCAGGTAGTTTAAGGTAAGCAGTTGCCTTCTCCTGTATTTTTACAGCTTAGAGACCTAAAAACTTGTCTGTTGAGTCAGCTGTCACCTGTTCAAGGTTTCCTGTGCTACGCACACTACCTTATACAAAAATTATTTTCCACGGGCACACAACAAGACCTCAGTCAGGCTCCGTGTGTCATCATCCTCCCCCAGCAGAGCTAACGTCCTTCCCATAACGGGTATGGCTAAATGGACTTGCACACACACCCCCTGCCAAAAAACTTTCCAAGTTTTTCTCCATGAAGTTAACCTTGGTTGCGTTATCTGGAATTAATTTTGCCGCAGCACTCGCTGGACATTCAGCAGAAATACGAATGAGCTCTTGCACCAGTTTCACACTCGATGGAATAGCTGATGGCTCAGCTTGGACCTAGGAGCATTTCCCTCCCCTGCGTTCCAGCTGCTGCACTTACAGTGGCCGCACTTGAAAAGCCAGCACACCCTGCGCAGCGTTCAACAATAAACAGCACCGTATCTGCTGGGAAGAGCTTCGTGCTTGGCCACCAGATCTGCCTCCCGACAAGAGGGCCGGAGGAAGGAGACTACCAAGCAAGAAACTTTGTTCGAACCACCGCGGTGCTTTAAGTTAGGGTATTACTTAGGGACACGGGCTGCAAATTTAAGAACGAAACCTTCTCCGCTAGTATCAGTGGGAGAGTCGCCAGCAGCAGCTGCGGAGGCCACGTTAGCCGTTCTGGCAGCAGCAAAGTCTGGTTTGCACGCTCAGATGCTGCTGCTCTGTCCCACCTAGGCTGGGAAAAACCTGCGCTGTGTTAGAGTAGAAGAACCTTAAAATTAAATGCAAACTTAGGGAGACTCACTTTCTTGATGCGATATGGGTGGGAAATCACATCGGAGAGTTTAGCTCTGAAAAAAAAAAGGGCAAGTCCTGCTGCTGGGGATCTGCAATCCAAAGACCAGGCTGGGACAGGCTCACCGACAGACTCCTTCCAGTGCACGGCTGAAGTTTAACAATTTCCTGCCTGCGAGCGGAGCCAAGGTGGCCCTCCCTGAGCACACTTCTGACCCCAGCGAAAGGCAAGGCAATTTGACCGAGTTTAAGGAGTTTAAGGCAGATTGCATCACCCTGCAGCCGGTGCACACGAAGAGCGTGGAGCCGCCGTGTTGCTGCAGCTCTCATCGTGCACACGGACTTGTTAAACTCAGCTCAGCTGCCAAAAAGCCAAAGAAAGGGTCTGTCTTGGGCCCGGTGATGCATTTTGGATCAGGGGACAGAATTTTCTCCTGAACTGGCCTATAGACCTAACACAACAGCTCACATATCTTACCACATGCCAAAGTGGGATGACAGGTAACTGTTTTTTCCCTTTAGGATGGATGTGTGGTGGCTGAGTAGAGCACCTAACTGTTTTTGCAGAGCTCAAAGACTCTTAATCCACACGAGCTCTTGCCAAATATATACATAAATATATATATATATGTCCCAGCCACGCAGGTGGCCTGCTTGGGCTTCTGAATTACGATCCTGCTGAGTCTGCTGAGTTACGCGGCCCCGTATCTCGGTTTTACTATGGCAGGGATTCGTTATTTTTCCATCAGCTCCAAGCACCTGGATCCCTGCCAAAGTCTAAAGGGGCCTTTTTGTGACTTCAAGGGGTTGGTACAGCTTGTACCTCTATCTTTGGGAAAGGAACCAGTGATACTCTCCAAAACATGCTTCAGCCCATTGCCAAGTGTTGAGATGAGCAACTCAGCACAAGGTTGCGTAGTTACGTTTTTAACCCTGATTAAGAGAGGTGGCTTGCCTTTTGGATGGGAAAACCCTCAGAGCAGCAAGTTGCATTTTTTACTGCACAGTTTTAAATATAGTTTAAAATATGGATGAAGCCACTCAGTAGATATTTATAAAGATAGGTTTTATTTTGCTTAGATCTTCCTTCTGTTTTACAAGAAGAAGACTGCCTCTTTTCCAGCTAAAACTGGAAAAAGAGGAAACTACAACCAAAGAAAAATGGACTCCAACTCCTGATTTCATTTGTCCCGTTGCAGGTACCAGCGCGGTCCCTCGTCCTTGTAGCTACCAGCTCTGGGCTGATGGAAAACATCTTGGAGAGTATCACTCTTGTGCCGCCTCTGAGCTGCTTCCCTTTTTACAGCATCTCCTAGGGGCTGGGCTCCCACTACCTGGAGAAAGACTATGAGAGCCTACAAGTGTAGTAGCTGCCCATCATCATTTCGGCACAGTGTGTGCTGAAAAATCCCATCCTTGTAATAACAAAGATGCTGCTGTGACTCCTTGGCACTTTCTCTGCAAATGCACTTGCTTCCTGGAAAAATCAGGCACGCTTTATTCCATTCCTGGCCAAGAAAGCCCAGATGCTTTATTGCTTCATTCCCGTGCTGCCTTCAGTTTGTTCCTGCTTTCATGTGAAAACAGTGTGACACATGGGAACCCGAAGTCGATACTGTTTGTTTCCTCTATAAAGTCACATCTTGGTGAGAGAGTTAAAGGTTACAACCAGTGAGCGGCTGCTGACTCCGGGGGTTATTCCTATAAAGCCAACCAACACTGATTTTTATTTCTGTTTATCTGAAGCTTGCAGAACACTACGCACCATGTAAACATCACAAGGCAGCAAGGGGGAAGCTGAAGGGAAGGACTGACCGCTGTGATTACGTCTGCACGCAGCAAAGAGAAGCACAGAAGGAGAATTAAAAGCTGTGGTTGCTGAGCTACAAACTCCTTGCCTCTGCTGGAGCTACGGCAAGCCTGATGGGGTGAAGCCAAAGCTCTTAAGAGATGTCTTCACGTTATCTGCTGGAAGGGACAAGCTCAGAGGCTCCGTGGTCTTCAGCAGTAGGGCTGATCAGGAAACAGCATTTCTCTTTCACACAGCCGGTCATCAAAAAAGAAAAAGGTTATAAAAATGTCTTACTTGTATGGATTTAGATGAAGAGCACTGGCATTAAAGTTGCCTGTGGGCATTGATAGGCAAGGCAAGGGAAAGGAGCCAAACTGATCTCGTGTCTCCGCCCTCTGAAAGGTGCTGGGCAGGAGTGGTGGCCAGTCAGCCCAGCACCGCACTCCGCCCTGCTCAGCACCTCCTGGGAGCAAAGGGGAGAACTTGTCGCCTGTGCCAGGGCACTTAGATCCCAGCAGTCCTGGATCCCAAAATTATGGGCAGCCTCTCCATAACAAAAAGGCCTGGCACAAGGACATCTCTCCGCGGGACTGCCAGTGCCAAGTACTCAAAAAACCACAGCTCAGTCTTAAATAAACATATTTATTTATTTATTTATTTGTTTATTTATTTATTTATTGGCTTCTTGACCAAAGCACTGAGTGTTTTCCATTTTCCTTTTGCATTTTGAGTCATGGGTGAACGCACAGGACGAACCTTGCAGCATCTCCCTGAAACTGTCAGGGCTGCAAACGTGCATTCTGGTTTAAACCAAAAGCTGAGCTTCTCACCCCAAAACTATGCTCCAGAAAGTGGGGCTGTCAACAAGCAAGCCAGCTATCACAAGACTTACGATAAAAATCAGAAAGCAGGCAGTCGCCCTCCCAGCCAAGCATTCTTCGTGGCTGCAAGTAGCCAGCTGAATCCCAGCTATGTGGCTTCAGAGACAGGAATCAGTACCTCCTACTGCACAGCAGCAGGCCTTAACTATAGGAACCCCAGAAGGCTGCTCTGCTGTCCCTCCTCACCAGCACCGGTGCACAGCACCACAGAGAGCAGCAGTACATGCGCAGCACCCGTCAGATGCTCAAGAAACAGAAAACGAGGCTGAAAGATTGAAAGTGTAAGTCTTAGGTGTGAAGGATAAAGAATAGATGGCGATGGGTAAAAAATGGACCAAAAAACGGTAATTACAATTCTTCTTCTCGCCTGGTCCAAGTTCAAGCACACGGGCCAAGTGGCCCTATTCAGCTAGAGATGTGTTTGGGAGAGGTCCCACGCGAAGCCACAGCGCTATTCCTGGCCACACTCTGGTCGAGCTATGCAGGCAAAGAATGTGTGCTCCAG
Source organism: Anser brachyrhynchus (assembly GCF_964034855.1). NCBI lineage: Eukaryota > Metazoa > Chordata > Aves > Anseriformes > Anatidae > Anser > Anser brachyrhynchus. Next base: position 149,383,357 of record NC_137695.1, on the reverse strand, counting down.
GAATGCAGCTGGACAGGCTGTGTTTAGGAAAAGTTGTGTATCCTACCAACGGTCAGAATCGGAAATCTCTAATAACAACGCTCCCCCACTCACGGGAGCTTTTATACGGCAAATTGTCCCACTGCCCTTTGCAGTCTGCTCCCGTGGCTGTGTCAGTCGCTGGCCACCCACCAGAGCCTGCCGGCCCCAGGCAGCTTGGTACCACACTCCCCGTCAGGCACTGATGCTCCTTGCACCCCACTGATGCTGTCGGGGTCATGTTTGGGTAAGCAAAATACAGAGTGACCCAGGCTGGAGCCTGCTGCAGACGTGGAGGCGAGCATCCCGAGAAAATTTTGTGGGTTCTTTATGGAGAGCAAGCGGTCAAGGCTTTGGCTTTTGTGGAAAGCAGCTGTAGATGCAGAGCAGAGCTGTCTTGTATATGGAAAAATGAGGTGTCTTGTAAAATGGGTAGTTCTGGCTAGCCTTTGTGTTAGAAACATATAAGACGCAAGAGGATCAGCAAAGGGACATGGTCAAATCCAGCCAGGAATGACTCCCCAGTCTGCTTCCCCTGCGGTGGCTTTTATAGCACAACCATGAAATCTGCATTTGCTTAACGCTGGTGAGAAAAACAACTCCTTCCCGAGCCTGTGGGATGGGGTAGATGTGCAGTGTGGTCCGGCAGGAAGGGCTTACGCTCAGGTTGCCCCCCCATCGTGTCGAAGGGAGGCTCAGAGCGGGCAGCGTGCCCGATGGGCAGGGCTGCAACCCCCTGGCACCTTCCCAGACCTTGCCTGGGTCCACCTTCGGAAAGCGCCCTGCCTCCGCGCAATGGAAACAGCTGCGTTCTCCGGGCTGCGGGGCAGACAGAAGGGTGGAAATTTCACACTCTGTTCCCTCCGTCTGTGTCCTCACCTTCCTTGTAAGACAGTAAGAGGTTGTCCATCCTCGGCGGCAGGCTTTGCCCTTGAACAGTGCCATCCTTCCGCCTCTGAAGGCTTTAGGAGGCAGGAAAAGTAAAACACAAGGAAGCTCCAAAATTGAATAGCCAGTGGTAACAGGCAGCCAGAGAAAAAGAGCAGTGGGCAAAAAGAGGAGAATCTGGGTCACCGAGCTGGGCCCCCTGAGACTGCAGGCAACCAGGCAGCAATGCACAGAGGGCCACCTAACATCAACCCCAAAAGCCACAGCAAACACCACAGCGTGCCAATAACAGCCCTCAGCCCCATTGCAGAGCCGCAGCGCGATGTGCCACAAGGGCGGGAGAGACGAAGGGCATGGCCACTGCGTGATGTCCCTGGGGTAATTACAGGAGATTATGGGTTATGCTAGGAAGTCAGCCATGACCCACACTACAAAGCCAGCCCAAACCAACCCCGCTACTGACTCGATTCTCGTAGGTGTGAGGGGTGCGGCACCCTGGGAGCTCAGCACCTTTGGATGCCCTTTGCTCCCCGAGCGTCTGCGGTGCAGCCCCAGCAGCTGACCCAGTGGCTGCTGTGGTGCTTTGCTGCCCCACAGAGAAACCAGCTTCCTTCAGGACCGTCACCGAGGCTCGGTGCAGGCACTGCTGGCTGTTTGCCACCCCAGCACTCCGCTTCTGCTCTTTTCCCTTGTGGGAGTGGATGTCAAGCACTAACAGCTCCTGGCTACAAAACCCCGGGCCGAACCCAGCGGGAGGAGGCGGAGACACCCTCTGAGATGGAAAAGGTGTATTTTCCGTGAAATCAAATCACTCCTGCCATTAGCTGCCTTGTGCCCAACTTGCAACCAGCAAGCAAGAATTCCTGGGTACCCTTCTAATTCCTTCTGCCCTTCTAATTCCTCCTACAAGGCACGTGCCCCTGGGGCTCTGCCTCTTCCCAGCCAGTTTGCTGACATTGTTTTGCTGCTGGCCGGTTCCAGACAGCACCCTGCTGCTTGTCCTGCCTGTGTGGGGAACTGCCAGTACTTCTGCGGCTTTCTCCTCCGTGTTATCTGTCCTAGCCACATCCCTCTGTGTTGCGGGGTACGTTTCTTTCAACTGAGGTAAATCAAGGGCATTGTTTTGGTGGTGGTGGTGGTTTTGTTTTGTTTTATTTTGTTTTGTTTTGTTTTCTGAATGCTGCTTGCTTTGGAGTTTTCTCACCAAAGGTGCTTGCAGGGTTTTGCCCAGGATGCTGTGCTGTTCGCTGCCCTCTGGTTCCTAAAGAGCCTCCGCTCCCGCTCCACAGCAGGGTGGGCTTCTCCCGAGGAGATGGAGAACCTTGCGCTTGAGTCCTCTCTAGAGATGCACACCAACAGCCCTCTCGCCCCAAAATCCACCACCAAGACCCCATTCAGCAGGTTCAAGTCTTCAGCCCAAAGGTGACAAAGGTAACATTTGGCACCCAAATCCCACCGGGAGCCAATTCCCTCGGCCTTTCAGCATCCTCAGCCTGGCCACCTCCTTCTGCCAGGCTGTGCGAGCATCACAGGACGCACCCGGTGACTCGCCGGGGAAAACCAGCGCTGATCCCAGCTGCCGAGGGTGAGCAATGCCCAGCACCTCCTCCCGGGCTGCCTGACTGCTGCCACCGAGGAGGCTGGATCCTGCACTGCCGGAGCTGCCGGCTGCCAACCTGAGGAGTACACAAGGTCTGACGGTCACGGGACAGGCAGGCAGGAACTGCAGTGACTTCATCCCTGCTGTGACCTCGCTCACCCTTTGACGGGCCTTCACCACGTCGTTAACTCTTTCTCTTTGCAGAGCGAGGTGTCACGAGACTCTGTGCCCGGTATGAGGATTCATTCCCACCAGGTAATGCTTTGAAGATGAGAACTGCACGTGCTGCCTGCCGGGCACCACGGGCGTTATGTCCGACCTGCGCTCTGCCCACCTCGCAGGCAGGACTCAGTGCCCCGCGGGGAGGAGGGTTTGTGGAGCTGCAGAGGCTTGTCCCAGCCCTTGGGAAGCAACCAAGGCTGCCTCAGCCCTCGGTGAGGTGGCTGTCCCCAGCTCCCAAGTGAAAACCGGCTCCCGTGGAACATCCCTGTGGCATAGGCCTGTGAGATACTAAGATAATTAGGGGACGGGAGCACCTGTCATGTGAGGACAGGCTGAGAGAGCTGGGGCTGTTTAGCCTGGAAAAGAGAAGACTGAGGGGAGACCACCTCACTGTGTATAAATATCTGAGAGGACGGTGTCGAGAGGATAGAGCCGGTCTCTTTTCAGCTGTGCCCAGCAACAGGACGAGAGGCAACGGGCATCAAATTGAAGCACAGGAGGTTCTGGCTGAATACAAGGGGGCACTTCTGTACTGTGAGGTGACAGAGCGCTGGGACAGGCTGCCCAGACAAGTTGTGGAGTCTCCTTCTCTGGAGATATCCCAAACCCCGCCTGGATGCCATCCTGCACAACGTGCTCCAGGTGATCCTGCTCGGCTGGGGGGTAGGACCAGATGAAATCCAGAGGTCCCTGCCAACCTCGGCCATTCTGTGACTGTGTGACTCTGTGAGACAAGCTCCTGCCACGGCCAGATGAGTCAGCCCTGGGTGGCCTCCAGGAGAAATTTTCTGGAGAAATGTCTACCAGGACCAGCACGTGGAGAGTTTTTTCAGGCAGTCGTGAGGTGCCCGTGCAGCCAAAAGCAAGTTCCTCACCACTCCCCATCGGGTGGTGGGAGCAGCCTGAGCTTGTGGCGTGGGCAGGATCCCGCAACACACACCAGGCCCTCACCTGTATGCCACGAACCCCTCGCTTTCCCTGGGGGAGCAGCACTTCATATTGCGAGAGGGTTTGCTGCCCAGAGTCTGCTGTGAAAGAGGGTTCCTGGTTTCAGTTCAGACATGATTACCCTGCTCGTGACAGGATTGCCACATCAGCGATTCCCCCAAAGCCCACTTACCTGCGGGAACTCGACTGACTCCTCTCCTCTCTCGGAGCTGATCTCTAGTGTTAGCTCGGCCCTGTGGTGTCTGTAGGTGCTGACTGCATACCCACAGGTACAAGCTGAGGTGCCACTGTGGGGAAGTCCTTGCCAGGTGCCCCCAGGCTGTGCAGTTAAAGGTTTAAGTTAGAGGTTTTTGGGGTGTGTGATCTCTAGGAGGAGGTGTAAGAGGCTGCTTTGATGCTATAAGGAGACACAGAGAGAGGGAGCTGGGACCGTTCAGCCTGGAGTAGAGGAGGCTCAGGGGGGGGATCTCATCAATATGTACAAATACCTGAAGGGAGGGTGCAAAGAGAAGAGCCAGGCTCTTTTCAGCGGTGCCCAGTGCCAGGACAAGAGGCAATGGGCACAAACCAGCACACAGGAGGCTCCCTCTGAACACCAGGCAGCATTTCTATGTGCTGGGACCAGGAGCAGGATGCTCTCCTTTCAAGGTTGGACGTGCCTGTTTCCAGCCTCTAATGCCATTTCTCAGATCTGTAAGCACGGAGCCACCATCTGTTACAGATGTACGAGCTCTAGACAAAACCTAAGCCCTGCACACCAACGTCCAGAGGACCAAAGGCAGAGTTTTAGTGCCTGAGCTACCTGTTGTAGGTTATCACCCTGGACCACAATGGCTTTTAAAAGAGACAGGACAAATCAGTCTGTGTCTGCTTTCCCTAACACCCATTGCTCTCTCCGTCCCTTCCTGCGGACTGAACCTGACCTGCAGTGCAGATGCCAAGTGACCCTCATTAAAAGGATGAAGGTATTTCCAGTGGCATGGATCCAAACTGCCTGAACTTATCCGGGCAGGACGCGGACACTGCAGGCACTGGGGTACACAGACATGGTCCCGCTGTTAGGAGCTGTCCTTGTCCCAAGTGGGCTCAGCCCCTGCAGCCTTCATCCCCCCAGGGCTGCCTTGCAGACGGAGGGCAGCATCACCTGCAATGCTGCTATCGCAACTTTGCTCAATTGTTGAAGGCACAGGATGCTTAAATCACACAAGAAACCCACTCAAAAATTATTTTGCAGCTCCAAGCACTCTTGTGGCCTAAACGATATCCCCTTTCACACATAAAAAATAGCTGGCACTGCCCATAAGGAAAGGGTTTTGCTGCCCCAGAGAGCTCAGTCCAGTGTCCTTGCACTTGACTTTTAGTTTCTGCCTGTGCTCTGGCTTGCCGCAGCTCTTGAGTGCTTCCTGCCCTGCTGCGCAGGTGCGAGCAGCGTGCAGATGCTGCAGGCATCCAGCACCACTCATGACCTGCACAGCCTCCTCAGGGCTTCAACGCTGTTATCTGCATCTTCATCGAGGGTGAATGCACAGCACCGGTGCTAGCAAGCGCCAGATGCCCATGGCAGTGAGCAGCACAGCCAGGGAGCGTGGGCAGCACGGCCTGGATTAAGGCAGCTGATCCCCCCCAGCCCACGTGCCTGTTGCTCACTCATTCCCTCAGCCCGAGGAGCAGAGCATCGGCCCCGTCCCCACCGCCACGAAATCCCTGTGTGGAGACGGGTGCAGCACAGCCCCGGGCAGCTCCATTGCAATACTTGCACAAAGTGCCCTGCGTCTGCAAAAGGAGCTGTGGTGCCTGCCAGCGCGCCACCCCGCCTGGGCTTGAGTGCAAGGCGGCAATTCTTAATGTTCCGTAACGCCTCTGCTAACAAGTACCCAATGAGCTGTGTTTATAGATGTCCGTACGTATTGTCATACATAATCTTGGGCTTTAAATATTTGTGCTATGAATATTCACCTATATAGTATTATATAAATAGCTGTATATAAAACATACGTGCATAAAATATACATAATACATAAATATACATAAAATAAATATAATGTGGTGATACAAAATACAGATGTAAGAAATGTACAGTTAGAAAACATTCTGTATATAATTTTCTCTGTGAGGCTGCGCCTTGAGTGCTGGGTTCAGCTTTGGGGCCCTCAGTACCAGAAGGACATCGAGGCCCTGGAGCGTGCCCAGAGCAGGGCTACGAAGCTGGTGAAGGGCCTGGAGCACAAGTCCTGTGAGGAGCGGCTGAGGGAGCTGGGGGTGTTTGGTCTGGAGAAGAGGAGGCTCAGGGGAGACCTCATTGCTCTCTGCAGCCACCTGAAAGGAAGGTGTGGGGAGCTGGGGGTCGGCCTCTTCTCACAGGTAACCGGTGATAGGACCAGAGGGAATGGCCTCAAGTTGTGCCAGGGGAGGTTCAGGTTGGAAACGAGGAGACATTTCTTCTCAGAAAGAGCAGTCAGGCACTGGGACGGGTTGCCCAGGGAGGTGGTGGAGTCACCGTCCCTGGGGGTGTTCAAGGAGAGGCTGGACGTGGTGCTTGGGGACACGGTTCCGCGGGTGGCACTGGTGGCAGGGGGCGGCTGCACCAGGTGATCCCGGGGGGGCTGCCCCAGCCCCCAGGCCCCTGCCCGTATGCGCACGACACGCAGGGGGCGGGGCGTTGGGGCGAGCGGGCGGGGCCAGCGGCAGCAGGGGGCGGGTCCCGGCGCGGCGCTGGCCCCGCCCCCGGAGGGGCGCTGCCCACAAACACGGCCACGTGCGGCGGCGGCGGGGCCGGGCCAGCGCCGCGCTTCCGGCAACACGGCGCGCGCCGCCCATAAAGAGCGCCCGGCGCCGCCGCTGCGCCCGCAGCCGGACCCCGACGGCCCCGATCCCGATCCTGATCCCGATCCCGGCAGCTCCCCAGCCGGCACGACCCGGTCCCACCCGACCCGGTCCCACCGGACCCGATCCCCGCCGCCATGCCGTTCCTGGGGCAGGACTGGCGCTCCCCCGGGCAGAGCTGGGTGAAGACGGCCGACGGCTGGACGCGCTTCCTCGACGAGAAGAGCGGCGGCTTCGTCGGCGACATCAGCAGGTACCGGCACCGGCCGCGGTACCGGCCCCGGTGCGGGTCCCGGTCCCGGCCCCAGCCGCCGCCAGGGGGCGCTGGGTGCGGGGCGCCGCCGAGGGGACCGGGGGGGGGACCCCCAAAACGGACGGCGGCGGCGATTTGGGGTTGCCGGAGGGTCACCGGGGTCCGGGGGGTGGATGTGGGGTGGGGAACCGGGGGCTCGACCCCTCGCCCTTCGGTGGAAAGCCCCCCTCGGCCGCCTGGGGGGCTCGGTTAGGGCGCTGCGGGCTCGGGGAGGGGGGTTGGTTTTGGGGGGGGGGGTGTTTGGGGCCGGGTTTCGTCCTGGAGCCGCTCAGAGAGGTGCTGAGCCCCACCTGGGGCTGTCGGAGGTTCCCCTTCTCCTAAAACCCCACCGGAGCCGCGCAGGCTCCCGGCTTCGTCACATGCTGTAAGTCAGCCCTGAGTCACCCGGCAGCGTTCTGCAGCACGGGGAATAAATAAACCCGAAAACCGCAGCCTGGCTCCCCCGGTGCTGGGGCCGGGGGGGCAAAGCGGCCCCGGGTCCCCTGGGGCTGCCCCTGCCGGGCTGGGGCAGGGGGCTGCGCTGACACCCGAGGCTTGTCTCATACAGAAACAGAGCTGCAAAGCCCCCCGTAACGCCTCTCTGAGGCACGCTGTAATTTGGAAACAGCCCGGGCAGCAGCAGCAGCCTTTTATTCCTCAGCCTCCTCGAAGAAAACGTCAAAACGTTTGCTGCCCCCTTGGCTCTGGGATTTTGCCCTTAAGGGAGTGCCACTGAAAATCTCCTGGCTCTGTGCTGCCTTCGCTGGGGAGCTCTGGAGGTAACCTGCCCTCCCCTCCCTCTTCCAGCAGCAAGCGCTTCCTTAGGCTTCCCGGTTCCCCAGCCGGAGAAGTATGGTGTGTCTGAAGCCATAAATCTTCCCCCAGATTATGAAGAGCTTGCCTTATGTGCGGCTTGATTAATCTGACTGCAGAGGGACTAAAACCCCCCGGGATGGTTTAAGCGCCGTAAAACTGCGTGGTTCAGGGCAGGAAGCCTCGGCAGCGGTACGGGTGTAATGATCCCTAGTCAGATCGCCCCTGTCAAAACCAACCTTTTCCTGCAGAGCTACGTCTTGTTTTCGGCTCTGCCCAGCGGGGTCCGGGCTTGTTGGCTGCGAGGGGACAGGAATGTACGTGACAGCGGCTTGGAGCAAAGGGGGATTTGCCGTGAGCCGCAGATGAGATCCTGTTGTGCAAGGAGGCTTACGCGGTGGTTCTTTATCTTTCCCTCCTTTGTGCAAGCTCTAAATCAAGTTTAGAATGCAAAACATCTATTTTGTAAATAGGTAGAAAAATGTCTGGCTGGCAGGAGTTAGCGCGTTGGGAGTACTGAGGTTTGGCCCGGGCTTAGGCATCTTCCTCAGTAAAAAAAAGTGAGGAGGGTCCTGAGGTCCCGGTGCCTGACCGTTCAACCCGTCCAGGCTCCTTGGAGAACAATATGGAAATCTGTCAATACATAAACAGGGGAACAATCTGCCTCCCATGCTGGAATCCGTCCACTGCTGCTGTTATGAAGGCTTCGGGTTACAGAGTCATTCAGTAGGAAGTCAACAGCGCAGGGTGTGCTGTTGACATGTCAGATTTAAAGCAGATCTCTCGCGCTCTTAGGCTTGGATTCTGCCGCTGCGCTGGGCATGTTAGTCTGGCCCACTACCGATTTTTCGTGCAGCTTTGATAAAGCAGGAGCTTGAACTTCTCAAAAATGTTTTTGACTGCCGTGTTCTGCTGTCTGGTTTTGGTCCCCAGCATGAAGCAGCGCGGACAGGGGAAGCGAGCAGCCGGGGTGTTTTGCTCACATCTAGCTGCTGGCCCTGGGGACTGCCCGGTGCAGCTGGTAAGAAGCGTCCAGTTCCCCAGGCTGTGAGCGCTGTCCACCTGCATTTCTGCTTCCCTGCCCGTAGCAGTGGTGTGACCCTGCTGACGGCCACCAACCTCCCTCTCCCGGCCGCAGGCTTGGGCCGGCGATCAGATTTAGCAGCGGGGAGAAGCGAGGAGCCTTGTCCTGCAGGTTTTGTTCCTTTGCGGGAGCCTGTACTGGATAGCTGTCAGGTGTGAGCCAGGCTGCGTGGTGCTCGTGTTTCTTTTGAGGCTACAGAGTGTAAACAAGCGGGCTGCGGAGGAAGCAGCCTGGCTGCGTAGGGGTCCTTGCGGCTGCAGCACAGGAAGCTCAGCGCTGCGAGCAGCAGCGGGTTGCAGCAGCAGCCAGAGCTCCAGGGGTGTCCTGGGCTAGTGCTGCCACAGGTGAGGTGCCTGGGACCCTTCTTTTTTGATTTTGGGTCTGTAGGCAGCCGTCCCATCCTTTGCAAGCTGCTAGAGCAGCTCTTTTTCATCTCCCAGGTGTATTGCTTGTCTTCTTGCAGCACCTGTGGGGCATCCCTGTGCCCCCGGTGTGTGGGGGCTCTGGTGGGGGACCGGAGCTGGAGCCAAGAGCTCCTGGACAGTGCTGCCTTCCCCTGCACAGCCCAGGCTCTGTGCTGCGGCTGCCCAAGGACTTCTCGGTTTCACATTGCTGCTCGGATCTGCTGATCTGCAGGCCCGCAGATCAGCAGAGATCTCGATGCGCTCGTTTAGCCTTTCATTGCCCTCAAAGAAAATAAGTGGTTACAGCTCCCTTTGCTAATGATAAAGCAAAGCTCCAGCAAATACAGAAGATGGAGTCTTAGATGAGAGATCCTAGCTGTTAATTTGTACAGCCACTGCTCTGTGGGCTTTGGAAAGCCACCAGTTAAGTCTGAACCTCAGCTGAGCTTTTCCTGTAAGCTTGAAAGCAGAATGTTTTGTAGGGACTCTGTTAATACTTTGTGTGTGAGTATGTGTCGTCAGATGTCTAAATGTGTCCTGGCAGAGAAATCTGTCTCAGGGATCTACCACCTACAGTAGGAGGAAGTGGTGTTATTTAAGCACAGAAACAGGTTAAAGAGGAAAAAAATGCTGCCCAACGGTGTCCCAGCACTGATGTGCTCTGCCTGCTCCTGGCTGTTAGTTGTGTTTTCTCCAGCAGAGATGGGGCACTGGAGACTCATTTAAAAATAACATTATTGGATGCAAAACCTGCACGCGGCCTGTAGAATGGTCTGCAACGAGGTAGCTTCGGGATTTGTAATGAAAACCTGTGTATTTTCTCTCCTTACAGGAAGCATAGTATTCAGCAGGCTGCAGAAATAAATAGAATCCTTGCTTTGTGTCATTCACAGCTTTTGTAAAAAGGAAGATCACAACAAAGAGAATCTCTTCAACAGCCTCAACTATGATGTTGCTGCCAAGAAGAGGAAAAAGGACCTGCTGAATAACAAAGCCAAGATTCAGTGTAAGATGTCTGCTTGGGCATTTTTTTAAAACTAAGTTGTTGCAGGGGGAGGATGGAAAATGCTTCAGATCTATGGGTTTTTTGGATGGTGCTTGAGAAGCCTTCCAAAGTATCTCAAAGGGCTTTGCGCCCATGTTTGACTTAAGTAGAGAACTTGGATACAGCTTAATGTGAAGATTTATGCCCCTGTTAGTAATCCCTGCTCTGAGGAGTTGTACTTGTTGTGTTCAAATTTTTGTCATTTGTATTTGTCAGAAGGAGGGTAATTTTTTCCTATGGTACATTCAAATGAACCAGTTCCAGTTTTTCCCCCTGTAGACTTCCTCGTGCACAACAGGCTAAATTTATTTTTCCTTCCATATGCACGCAGAGCTCTAATCGACATTACTGGAGGCTATAAGCCTGAACGTGAGCTTTGATCGTATCTCTGCGCCCAGAGCGCGTGAAAAATGAACTGAGACTTCAGCTTGCTCAAAACAACGGGAGCTTGGAGATCGTTCTGTGCACAGCGAGCGGCCGGGGTCTCAGATGGCGCCCAGGGGGATAACATGGGGATCCTGCAGGGACTGCAAGTCCTGCGTTGGTCCGATTGCGAGATAGGTACTGGAGTTAGTGAAGGCTCCAAATGTAAACATGCACAGAGGAAATGAGTTACCATTCCCACACTAGTATTAGCTCACTGTGGATCCCCCAGGATTTTGGAAGCAGATGCCAAAAGCTGGCCCCTCTGTGCATTCGGTTCTCTGTGTGAACAAACAAATGTTACCATGACAGTTTTTGGCTGGATTCTGCTGTGACCTACTCGTTTAAAAGGGCTCGATGCAGGATCTGCATGCCTGCGGCTGAGGCTGGGTTTGTCCTTGGGCTCTCAGTACCAGGCAGACGTACATCACTGTGTCCTTAGGTGGAAAAGGATTCCAGGAGCACAGTGTGTCCTTCAAGGCAAGGAGTCTCGTAGGATGGAGCGTTCTTATTCGTATTGCCTGTTGAATTGCCGGCGTGTGGTGAAAGAAGGGTCAAGAGCCCATGTGAAAGTGGGGAGGGAAAAGGGCTGAGCCACATAACTGCTGTTACAGTGAGGACTTTCCTGCAAACTGAGCGAGCAGCATGTGGTGGGTACAGGGAAGCTATTTTGGGGGACGGATGGGACAACTCCTATTTCTGAGGGAAGGGAGGGGCAATTAGAAATAGGATAATTTTGCTCCCAAATAGGTTTTTCTTTTTTAGCAAGTTAGCTGCAAGCATAAGCATGCTCCTCTGAGCCTGACCTCACTGCTAAAAGCTCTCTCCCACATGCCTGATGTCTCATGACATTTTTGTTCAACTTCAATTTTGACATTCAATCCCAAGCCTGTATCCAAGGTAATGAATAGTTAATAAAATCAATAACAACAAAACCTGGCTGTCAGCCACGCTTTCTCTTTGGTACCAAAGAAGAGGAGGTGCTATGGTATATCCGTAGCTGGCAGATTAAACATTTACAGTCTCGAGCTCTGTCACTGAAACATAAACCCTTTTTAAGGCTCGGGGCTGTCGTCTCAAATGAAGGAGTATGGAAACAAAGCAGCTCAGCAAGTTGCTAGTTTTGGTTTCAGGTTCAGCAGTGTAAACACAAAAAAAAAACTCCCTTTGTGATAAAAGGGCAGCGAGCATTGTGAGCAGAACAGAGATGCAGCCCTCTGCAGAGTAGAAGATTAACTGAGCAAAATGTGTTTTTAAACAGATTTCCACCAAGAGAAGTGGATCTATGTTCATAAGGGGAGCACAAAAGAGGTGAGTGCAACCGGAGGTTGTCTGTTCCCTTTTGTACTGTTTTTCCACACGGTGGAAGATAGCGAGCTGATATAAATCAGCAGAAGCTCTTAAGAGATAAGTGGAAGATCTGGCTTGTGGTTGGAATTGCAGTAATGATTTTAAGCCCTAATCAGGGAGCCAGGGCTTGCTGTGCAAGGCTCTATACATGTGTTTAAAATATGACTTGTTTGCTTCCCTTGGTTTAAAAAAAAAAAGCCATTTGCGGACCAAGCCATAATACTGTTCTTGGCCTTCACCCAGCACAGTCCTAACATGGAAAATCGTTGGAATTCATCACAACGGCTCGCTTGGGCTCGTGGAGGGAAGCGGCTGCATGAAACCACCCTCAGTGAACTTGGGCTGTATGTTGAGCCCCAGGAATGTCAGACTCCTTCTCCCTCGTAAATTCTGGAGGGATGGATCTGAGCTATCTAAGGGTCATGAATAGAGCTCGTGTCACTTTTGGGAAAATACCATAACCTACATTGAACCGTGCCCACTCTTGACGTCAGTAAGTGCGGCTCCATGGGAGATGGGACTGCCTCCTCTGGCTGTGAGCGAGTCCCATGCTTTGTACCCATGAGCTTGCTAAATTGAGTTCCCCTGGGTCACGTCTTCCTGATGCTGTCTGGATTTCTGTCTGCCAAAACATGACCCAGACTGGTTTTTTTTCTTAGCGCCATGGTTACTGCACCTTGGGAGAAGCCTTCAACAGGCTTGACTTCTCCAGTGCTATCCTGGACTCCAGGAGATTCAACTATGTCGTGAGGGTGAGTGAAAGGCCAGGGCTTATCTTGCTGTGGTGGTGGGGAGGGTTCTGAACCGAGCATCCATCGGGTGATGGGAAGTACCAGCAAGGAAGAGGTGCGCGTGAGGATGTTGGGCCTTGCTATGTCAAGCATTTGATGGAAAATGTGTGGATAGACCCCAAAACCTATGCTCAGATCTGTTGAGATGGAGAGAGAGGGATGTGGTAGTGATGTAAAAGGCGGTTGGGCTGTCCTTATTCCAGCATTCCTAGTAACTTTCAAATATGTTATAGTGAACAGTTGATAGTTTCAGGTAATACATAATGTCAGTTGTGTATGAAATTCATGTTGGAGAAATAAAAACAAGTTGTTGTTTCTAATTACTGTATTTGAAGTCCTGCTTCCAAATGCAGTTCCTATAGTCCCAGGAGGAGCATGGACTCTGCAGAGGCCACAGAGCAGTGGGGACCTCTTTGCACAGGAGGCTGAGATACCTGCAAGCATGAGTGCTGGGGGGGTGACATCCTGTGAAGTGACAAAGGAGAGACTTCGGGGAGCTGAGTCTTTTGGGAATAAGAAGATGGGCTGAACCTCATAGAAGTTGAAATGAAGGACTCAGGGATCATGGTTGCTCTTAATCCTGTGCGAGTGGCACCAGTTTCAGTGGGTGAAGCATTCTGTTAGCACTGATGCTTTCAGTTGGTGGGAGTTGTCAGCCACAGGTTTCTGCCTAGGTTCCTCCTAATCTGACTTATCGTAACAGATCAAGGCTTTTCATTTCCCTCTGGGTTACCAAGAAATGGTGGTGTTCTGGGGTATCCCCTATCCTGAGGGCTGCAGATGGTTGTATGTTTATGCACATGTGATCTGCAAATTGATCTCAAATTTCAGAATGCTTATCAAGTCTTGGAATTTAATAAGCTTAAAAAAACCCTGTTATTAGCTTGAGGCTGTTTATAAACAGCTCCTTTTCACATTTCGTCAGCTGTTAATCACTGGTGAGGCACCAGCTGTTTAGGTTTTAGGTTCTGAAGCAAGCAGCAGTGGTATTGCTTTCCCTTTGAGTCAAGTGTCCTGAAAAGTCAGGAAGAAATGATCTGAGCAAGTTCACTTCAGTTCACCTGTTGGTTAGGTGACCAGGAGCCTGTGAAAACCCTGTCACCCTGGGAAGGGTACAGGCACTGGGGGGTGATTACCCACCCACAGTGCAGGAAGGCAAATGGTAATTCCTTGGGTGAAGTGCCATGGTGGTGGTAAGGAGTGGGGACGATGCCAAAGGAAAAGCAGGATACAAGTCCATTGAAATTCAGGCTTCCACAGCTCTGTGAGTCCTGGGACAACTTGTTTTCCTGCTTGCACAGAGAAGGTGGCTGCCAGGACAGCTATTCACTGTTTTCTGATACTGGATATATACACCACCATGTCATCCTTAGGGCAGTTAGTTTGTGCCAAGGCAATAACCCTTTGGTTAAATATAAAGAAGGAAAAATAAAACATGTATTTGGTGCTCCAAGGATCACCTTGATGGATTTTTTTTTTTACCTTATGACCATGAAAAACTCTGGAGACTTGTGCTAAGTCCAGCCTTAGGTCAGGCTCTGCCATGTGATGGGCTCCTGCTGCTCACACAATGTGACAGTTATCTCACACAGGGCTGCAGTGACTGGGCAGGAGGCCCATGAAATTTCTTAAAGAGCAAACTCATATTTCGGTGTAGTTGGTATGGCCTGGTGGGATGCTCAGGCTGACTTCTTTCTTCATTTTTCCAATGAGGACTTCTTCATAAAAGCATACCAGACCTGCCACGTGTCCCAAATAGCAGTGTTCTGTACGGAAGTCAACTTGTATCCATGTTTCTACAAATTGAGCTTCTAAGGCTAAGTAGTCCTAAGGATACAGCATTACAGAGAAGTATGAAGCTTTCTAATTGAGGCTGACTTGTGGTTTGGCAGATTAAAGAGATATTAAACCTGGTACCATGGATCAAATATAAAACTGACTTCTTAAATGAAGGGGTTGTATCGGCCAAGTCTCTGGTGAATAGTAGCTCATAAAATGCCTGTTGTGCCAGATTCACTCATGAAAAGCACTGCCTAGATGTGGATCTTGTTTATGGGTCTTTGCAAATTGCAGGCCTCCTAGAGCACACAGATGAGTGATCTGTCACATGGAAAATGCCTTGACTATTGGCAGGCAGAATTTTTTTCCCTTCCCTCCCTCTCCTTGTTCTCTCTGGTTCCACCCGTTGCTCAGAGGATCTGATTAATGTCACAGTATTTACTTCATCAAGCAAATGCTTTCCAAGGAGGGAAGCTGAGTTGGAATGAGGATAAGGATGCCCACAGAGAAAGAAGGGAGAGAAACGGCTGCAGACCTGGGACTCTGCTGGCTATACCCAAACTTTCTCTGTAGGGAAATAAGATACATTACTGCTGTTAACACAGGCTTTCAGGGTGACCATCAGCTTCCTCTTGCCTTTCTCAAAGCATTCCCCTATGAAAGTCTCTGAACATAAGTGTGTTTTCAGTACTGATTTTTTTGTTGTTGTACAGAAGTCTAAGATATTCCCAGATTAAGTTCTTAGTTCCTAACAGGGCACTGATCTGTTACAAAATGGGCTCTTCCAGGTGAGGTGGAAGTGTAAGCGCTGGAAAGCTTGTCAGGCTGTTTTTCGTGCTCAGGTACCATCAGCTGTAGCTGGTGAGTTCATGTAACTGAAGGAGGAGAAATCTTCCAACATCGGTCTTGTCTTGACAGTGCTGATAAAGTACTGGAAGAGTAAGTACAGGTATTAGCACCATGACCTGTTCCTTGCTTGACTGTTTGAATTATACCACCTGCACAGACATTACAGGAAAATGTTCCCTTTTTAGAGCTCATAAGGAAGGTGCTTGATTGATCCAGAAGATCCAAACTTTTTCATATTGAAGCAGTCCTGATTTCTCTGCTCTTGCAGAATTAACAAAGACTGGAAGTGTTCCTGTGAGCATACGCAATATAAGCAGAGACAAGAGTGCCTGCAGCCCAGAAGTTGTTGGTTCTCCTCTGGGAACACTCTGTTCAGATGACAGTGAGGCTTCGCAGGCTGTTTCCTTCAGAAAGATCTGTCATATGATGGTTGTGTAGTAATGTCTCAAGGGAAGGTGCTGTTTCTGATCATAAAAGCTTAGGTCAGGTTAAGCTGCATGGGCACAGCTCTTGGAATAACATGATCTAGACAGCGTGCAGCCTGTTAAAGTAGTCTCTTAAATTTGTTTCTTCTTAAGTTTTTATAGCCCTTAGCTCCAGGAGTCCTGGATTTATGCTGTGCTGAAAGAATATCAGCTCAACGCTGCCTCATGGAGATCTGTCAGCACCTGCACTGTAAATCATTATAACTCGCCCTGCTGTTGTTCTACCTCCCAGCTTACAACCAATGTGACGTTTCAGCCACAAAAAGTGAAGGGCTGTGAGAACGGGGGGTGACAGGAGGGAACTTTTCATTGCAGTAAGCTTCTCCAAGCAGCTCAGGTGTGAGGAGCCCCAGCCCTGAGGAGCTGGGGGGATCCCACAGGATGCAGTCTTCCTTACCTACGGCAGGTGTTTGGGGCATTCCGGTGGGGATTTACACTCCAGCAGCTTGAGGCTTGTGATTTTTAACCATTGCTAAGCATTGCTGGGTTTGAGGCCAAGTTACACCCTCCTCAGTGCAGTGCAGGCCTGCAGAGGCCTTTCTGTCTCTGTGGGCCGTTTGGGGCTGGATTGCCTACACCAGGAGTATGGCAGAAGTTACCAGCTGGCTGTGGGGTGCCTGTAAGTGATGTGCACAGTGATGAGTACAGAACACCACAGTTTTGGGGCCCTTGTTCCCTGCCATGTGTCACTTGTTTCCTTTTTTTCTCTCCTTCCTGTGGGGAGGAAGGCCTGTTGTGCTCCCCGAGCTATGTGGCTCGCTGCACTGACTGTTAGTAGGGTTTGAGCAGGAAACCCCATCCTCTTGGTGTGGGGAGGAGAGCAGGCTCTTGCCCTGCTGTGGAAGCTGCTGTTTCCTGCCAGCTCTGGAATAACCTGCTGCATCTCTTGCCTTTTCTCCTTGGCTGTTGCAGACCCCTGAGAGCAAACAAACTAGTGGCAAGGTGACAGGAAGGGTTTTCTGGGGAAGCTGACAGCCCACCTTTTTCAACTCCCGAGGATCTGAAAGAGGGAATTGGGATCTAATGCCCTCTTTTCAGGAGGGGTTACAGACTCCCAGCTCCAATTAAAATCAGCTGGAATGCAATTACTTAGTGTTTTTGAAAAGCAGGCCTTTTAAAATTGCTCTTAACCTTTCCCTTTGTGCTCTCCCCACCATCTGTCCCTCTCAGCTGAGCGTGGGCTGGACTTAATGCAACAGCATCATAACATGCTTGCAGCTCTCCACTGTTTTTACCCTACTCAGCATTAATCTGAACCCATCAGTCTGCTTTTAGTCAGTATTATGCAAGTGACAACACTGATTTGTATCATGCCGTAGACCCAAATTTGGCAGTCCATTAAATGAGGCTGTACTCTGGGGCTGTGCCAGTGCTAAAAGACCCTCAATTCACTGCAGTGTGTGGGGCATGGATGGGTCAGAGCCTGGCTGAACCGTATCCTTTACCTGTTTTACGTGTATTATATGAGGACAGAGGAATAAAAATGCCTTTTGGTCTGCAGGGCAAGCCAGCAGTCGCTGGGGAGTGGAGTAGTCCTAGAACTATTCACAACATAGTTTTCATATGGAATTTCATCCTGTGTTTATTGCTGCAGGGGAAGGGAGGTGACACGTGACATCAGAGCTGGTTCACCGAACATAAATTGAACCTTGATAAACACAGGCAAGGCAAATTTGAGTCTGTTTGTCTAGCTTAATTTTGTACCAATTTAGTGTTCTTCAAGGAACTGAGATTTTTATCTTTGGTCCTCGTAAAGAATGGCTCTGGCTTTTCTAGCTCTTGCAGTGTTGCATTACGTGATACTTATCACTGGGTATATTTTAGTGTTTTCAGCGATGGGCACGGCATCGCTAACACCCAGCCTGGAGGAAGCTGTCCCTGTGCCAGTTCCTGAGCAGTGCAATCTGGAGGCAGCAGTTGTTTGTGCACAAGAGCTGATCTGCGTGCGTGTGTGCCTAATGTACAGATGGAGTCTGGCAAGTTGATCACGATAATCAAAGGTCTGGAGGCTAAATAGGTTGATGTAAGCAGAGTATCGCAGGTTACTTCAGGATGCTGTTTCTTCTACTTCCTCCAGTATTTCAAGAAATGAGGAAAAGACTTAAGGCTTTGCAAGCATCTTGCAGACTGCCTTCTTTTTAAGAGTATCTGGGGTCTTCACTTTGCTGAGAGGCATCAGTGGGCCATCTTGCTATGTGCACCAAACACTATCCAGCTCTTCCTGTATCTTGTTTCTACAAATGAGGCAAGAAAACAGGCAGCCTGCCCTTCACAGAAGTTAGCGCGAGCCTTTTTCCTCACTTTCTTTCAGTCACGCGAGGTGTAAGATATTCACAGAATGTAAACTCAAAGCCATCTGATGATGGTGTTGGCCTGGAAATTAAACTGAAGAAGGCAACTTCGCTCTCAGCAACCTCACTGCTTCTAACTGGCAGTCACATGCCTGTGCCTGAGATGAGCAGAATGGGCAAACGACTGCAATAATTCCTCTCCCCGAGCTCTCTGCTTCATGGCAGGCTGCCGGTAACTTTATGGATGCATTCCTGTCATTCTTAAAACGGGGCAAACAGTTCAGCTCATGACTTATCAAGTCTTATCGAAAAACATCTTAGTTACTTGACACAAGTAGTTGCACCTTCTCTGTACTCTCGGCGGTGCCAGCAATGGGATACCGTAGCTCCAGACGATAAAGGATTAATAAGCTAGTCATGTGGTAACGTGTTGATTGATTTGTAGCATAAAAGGTTTTTCCTTTCCCTTCTAAATTAAAACAGAAGGCTATGTACATCCAAAACAAATGGAACGACATGTGGACAGCCTGTATTTATATAATGCTGGGGGAAGGGAGGAAGGCTTGGAAGATCACAAGCCACATGTTCTGCAGAACATGACCCGTAGGAAACTTCCACGGCTCTTCTTGCACCGGTAGAGAGCCCAGGGAGGAGAGGGCATCTGTCCCAGGGGAAACGCTTCCTTCAGCAACTGCAGCCCAAATCCAGCATTCAGCTAGTACACGAGTCAGGCGATCGGCGACAGGAAGCAAATCGCAATCGAAAGTAAAAGTGAGATTTCCCTGGTTCCACGGGGAGTAAACAGGACAAACAGGGAAGGGTGGATGGCTTGGGATTGTTACAGCTGCAAGAACTGCACAGAGGGGAAGAAATGTTGAGGGAATAGGGGGTTGTTAGAGGTGGGGGGTGGGAATGGTTTGGTTTTAATACAGCCCTTAACCTTTCCATCGTGGTGACAGTGCTCTGACAAAGCCCATACAACCGAGGCGTTTGACGTAAATTGCAGGGTCTGATTCTCATTACTGCCCCATCAATAACATCCCCATCCAAACCAGCGCTCGCTTGTGTTCCCTCATGACACTGCTTGTTTATGCCCCAGCGAAGGACGGTGACGTCGGCCGTTCATTGTTCCTCGGTGTGAATAGATGCTGTCAGTCTGAGCGCTGCCCTGTGGTTTCCCTGCATCTCTGAGCCATGAAACCAAATTTTTCTCCCGAGTATCATTAGAAGGCCTTTTTTTTCCCCACCCCTTTCTGTGTGGATTTAATCATTTCTCCTCTGCTCTTTTTTTTCCCACCCATGCATTAGTTTGCTGCCGTTCCATCTACCTTTTATTTTCATGCAGCAAACAAGTGCCCGGACTGTTTTGCTGTGTCATGTGACGGGAGTTAAGATTAGAAAGGTATCTCTGCTCTCTAAGGCTTGCCACTTCTATTTTTACCCACAGCTGCTGGAGCTGATAGCGAAGTCTCAGCTGACGTCACTGAGTGGCATTGCCCAGAAAAACTACATGAACATTTTGGAAAAAGTGGTGCAGAAAGGTAAGAAATGGAAACGAAGCGGGGGAGGAGGAGTTGGAATTAATGTGGTGTACTCAGCATGAATGACATCCTCAGGAATACCCAGTGTAAGGTGGGGGAAGAGGGGCCACCCCTGTTTATTCCTGTAGTTCAGTTCCACTTTCCTTTTTGTCAGTGAAGGACTATGTAGAGTGGGAGGGGTGGGAAGAAATCTCCATATTTTGGTGGGTATCTGGGAGGCGATTCCTCCTTCTCCCACTTCCCTCGCTACCACTCCTGCATCCTGCTGAGTCCTATTTCTGACTGCAGAAGAGGCAGCTGCTCCTGCCCCCCAGCCTGACACATCGGCAGTCTCTGCTGCTCTGTCTCCAGTTTGCAATATCAAGTGCTCCCTCTCCTCCAGGGGAAAGTAAAGCTCGAGGGCTGTCTTCACCTCCCTGGGCTCCTGGTGGGGCTGGATTGCAGCTGAGAGGTGCTGCTTCCCTTCCTGGTGCTTTAGCTCCGACTGAAGCCTGGGAATGGAGAGCACCCTGTTGGGGTGTGCATGCACGATGAGGCTGGAGATGCTGAGCATCTCGCTGCCCGTCAGCTGGGGTGGTCGGGGAGAGGCGCACACACAACCTCTCACATGTAACAGAGGGGAAAGCTGGCTGGTTTCCCAGCTATGGAAATGGGAAGTGCTCTAGAAAGGATGGGTACCTCATCTGCTTATCCTAGGAATATCTCCATCTGTTCTCTTACCTGCTGTGCTTGGCTCATGTTTAAGTGCTTTTCTGTCAAAAGAAAAGCACAGGCTGGCTCTCTTGGCCTGTGAGATTACAGCAGGTAACTTTTCCCTGAGAATCATGTAGATTCAGAAAAGGATTTGGGCAGCTTCCATTTTTAACCTTTCCTGTTCCCCCAAAGTCCTTGAAGACCAGCAGAACATCAGGCTAATACGGGAATTGCTGCAGACCCTCTACACATCCCTCTGCACTTTGGTTCAACGGGTCGGCAAGTCTGTCCTGGTTGGAAACATCAACATGTGGGTGCACAGGATGGAGACTATTCTCCACTGGCAGCAGCAACTGAACAACATTCAGATCACCAGGGTAAGCGCAAATCCTGAAGGCTAAAAATAATGTGGCTTCTTCATGAAACCTTCTCATGTAGCAGCTTTCATCTGGGTGACTATATCTCACTGTACTCCTGATGCAGGCAGAGTGCTGGAGAAGGACCTGAGGTTGCCAAAATAACTGGCTGCATTCCTTGAGTTACTTGAGTCCCTTAAATCAAAATAAAGCAATAGTAGCCATTACATGTCCCCAGCCAGTTCAGTGTACGCAGTGTGGGATCATGTTCACTGTTACTGGTGGTGTGACTCCTTTCTGCTCTTGAGGCTCTGTGTGAACAGAGCTGGGCAGGAAACTCTCTCTTCCTCCTGAGAGTCTTCGGAGATGAGGCCTCAGTATGAAAAGTCAACTCAATCTTTTTCTAAAATCTGAGAAATTGCCCTCAAAAGTTGTTTATCAGATATTTGAGGTTTTTAGATTTGTTTAATCTGTAAATTAAATGCAAATTTCCAAATAGCTGCATAACTTCATGTTTCCTGGCTGAAAACATCAGTGATTCTTCCAGTAGTCTGGAGCTGGCTGTTCCAGCCAGACAAGTCCTGCTTTCACAACATCTGGTCCTCCAGCAGCAGCTGTGGAGCTGGGAGAGACGAATGAGTTGATAAATTCCTAACCTGGCTTTGCATGTGAATTGAAGGTGAACTTTCTCCACTTCACCTTGAATGGGTGCTCACTCCCCAGAAATGCTAAAGCCTTCCCCCTGCGCTGACCTCCCTGTCAATGTGTCCTCTGTAGGAGTCTTCTACAGTGAACTGAGCTGTGCAATTCCCACTTGGCCATACCAAAGCATGGCCAGAGGGAATTTTAAAAACACCTTTTTCCTTAGTGGGTCAAGCAGAAAGGCACTTCGCAAGGGTTGAGCAGAGGTCCTGCTTTCATCGTTCTTCATGGCTGTGTTTGTTGGAAACATCAAGAAACAGTTCCCAGTCCTTCAGTTGTAAGGAGCAATACAGGCAGAAGGATTTGGGAGAAGGTAAACTCCGGGAGGTCCCAGGGAATCTGAAGAACTGCAAAATCCACATTGCCTTATGTGGTGGTGGTCTCTGCCCTGCTGTGGGATGTGCCTGCCCCTGCTGGTGCCCACCTCTGGGGAGCTGCTCAGTGCCTGGGCACTGCTGGGATCAGCTCCGCTGGGGTATCTGTTTCCCTGACACCCCAGGTTAGGACCTCCTGCTCAACTCAGTAAATACAGTACGGGTTTTTTCCCCTCACCTTTACTGACTCTCAAAACTCCCATAAGCATTTCAAAGCTCTGCCTGCCCAGATAAAATTGCATCAAAATGTGCTTGTGAAGGGAACTGCCTTTTATGCACACAGTATAGGTTTGCAGACACTTTTCTAAAATATAAAAATATGTGGAGAGCTTCCAAAAAAAAAAAATTCACACCTCTGAAGATGGCTTCAGGTCAAAGTAGAACAAAACCTGAGTTTGAGAGGAAGGCAGAACAAGCCCCGTTCTGTGCAGCCAGATGCTTACAGTGCTGAGCGTTTCTGGTATTTCTGGAGGGGGTAAAAAGCTTCACAACAGCCAAGACAGACCTTTTTAAAAAAAAAAAAAAAACTTGCAAAACACTGAGTATGTGCTAGAGTTGCATTAAAAAAAGGGCACAAAAAACAACTGTCCAGAAAGTGACAACATAATGATCTGCTCTGATCTAATCTGTGTTCTTTCTCCAAAGAAAGTAATGTTTGAAAAGTCCTGGAAAGGAGTACTGAGGGAAAAGTAGCAGCAGATAAGTCTTTGGCTCTGACTCAGAAAACCTGTATGGAGTTGTTTCAGTCACACTGGCTTCCTCAGAAATAAGACATTAGCGTGTGCTTGCTTGATTTCTGCCTCCCCCCCCCCCCCCTTGCTGAACCAAGAGCCTCTGAGCACAGTCCTGCCTGTCCTGCCCTGGTGGAGCTTGTGTGGGCTGCCTGCAGGAGAGGGCAAAAGCCAGCGTGGCGGGGAGATCAATGGGAGGTGATCCAAGGCTGCGGTGCGTTCCTCCTGCCCCTAAAAACAACCTCAGCTTGCACTGACGGGCGGGGACACAGTCCTGCATAGCCAGCAGGAGACTCATGGGCTTCAGGAATGATGGAGTGCTGCTCTCTGCCTCCTCTTCCATCTCCAAGCACGCAAGTGGATCGCACCAAGCAAACATCTGCGCGTAGCCAGGCAGCGTGCTCGCAGCTTAACCCTCAGCACCCGGCCGTGCGGAGCTCCTCTTGTCTCCGGAGCCAGCTGGTGTTAGGGGAATAGAGGGGGAGGTGGGGAGGGAGAGGCTGCTTGGGGCTGGGAGATGGGAACTGGGGATCAATTGTTTGAGGTTGGCTTTGGAACGGATACCCTCTGGAGGTGGCCGAGATGGTTCAACTCTCCTGAAGGGGTTGTCTTGCTGGTAGAGCTGGCCAAAAACGATGCCTGGCTTCAGCGGAGGGGTTCTTGCAGGTAGCAGGCAGTGCTGGGGGACCAGCCAGGCTGTATGGACCACCAGCAGTGCGGGCTGGTCCCTGGGGAAGATGGGAACTATTTATGTGCAGTTGGACTCCTCGTGCCCCTGCAGTCTCACGTGGCTGGAGATGGGGCCGTGTGATTGAAAGCAGCCTCACGCAGTGTTCCCCTGCTGCTGGTGGCCCACGTGCTCCTTGTTTGAAACGGTTAACAGCCCTGCCAATTGCGAGGCGGGCGATGTGACTCTGCAACTTAAAAATAGCAGCATCTCTGTGCAGGGTAAACGATAGACTTGGCACATCTGTTGAACATTGTTTCTTCCTTGGGGCCCAATCCGCAAAGCTGCTGTTTGTCTTAATAAGGCTGGGGCTGATTTTGGAGCAGCTCGAGCCCGGGTCGTGGTCCTTGCTGATGCTTTGCTCCCGTGGGTACCTTGGATCGCCCCCGGGTGCAGGATCTGCTAATCCATTGCAATTGGTTTGTCCTGGAGCTGTGCTGCTGTGCAGACTTGTAAAATAATCCTGACCCGTGTGTAGACCGAGAAAAGGTGAATTGAATGGGAGCGGAGGTGGCTTTTGGCGCTGCAGAGCGTGCTTTGATGTGGCTGAACAGCCTGCGAAGCTGCGGCTGCAGCTGGTGGGAAAGGGGCAGGTTCCTCAAGTGTTCGGAGGAAGGGTTGGTTAGCCCTGCCGGCACTGCCTTGGGAATCCGTGCAGGGAAAATCCTCCTGCGGGTATCCATCGGCCGCCGCTGTGGTTGCAGTGGGATCTTATGACGGCGTGAGCTGAAACACGTGTTGGAAGAGCACGAGATTCCCAGCAGCGTGGGTAACAGAGGGCCAAAGTTGAGAAGCAATGCCAGTATCACTCACCTTGGGGGGAGGATGGTTAGGGCCTGCTGCCATGACGTAGCCGGCGTCCTGCTGTCGTGCAAGCCAGTGGCGGTGCTTTCGAGGACAGTGTCTTTTGAGTATGGATGTGGGATAGATGAGAAGAGGGGAGAGAGGCTTGGACTGTGACTCTGCTTCCTACTGCTTTTGTAATAAGAATAAACGGACCCTTCGTTGAAGAAACCTCAAATTCTTTTCAGAGGAAGGTCAAATGTCTCTTTGTTCAGAAGAAGGAGCTACTGCTTATTTTGCATGTGAAGTGCAATACTTAAAAAGTAGTAACTCTACTGCAAGTTAGAAGTACTTGGGTTTCCAGCTTCCTCTGAGCTCAATTTTGTCTTTTTTTTTTTTTTCCAGCCTGCCTTCAAAGGAACCACTTTGACAGACTTGCCGCTCTGTTTACAATTAAACATCATGCAGCGACTGAGCGATGGGAGAGACCTGGTTAGCCTCGGTCAAGTGGCTCCCGACCTGCAAGTGCTCAGTGAAGACCGGCTGCTGTGGAAGAAGCTCTGCCAGTACCACTTCACGGACAGACAGGTACGAGGCGAGGTGCAGATCGCTATCAGTTGCCTGTTGCAACCTGTTAGCGAGTGCGTCTGTATGGGTAGGACACTCTTACTTGACTATCTTCTGGATCTGTGGGCTGTGGTGCAAGCTGATAACACAGGCTGGTATGGGAAAGGCTGTAAAGATGATTTATGAGGAGGGTTCTGCATGCCACAGCAATGATTCCTGAAATAGGAGTCTAAGGAATTAGTCACAGGGTGAACTTCTTCAGCCCTAATCCAGGTGGTAACAACTGCAAGTCATGGTTGCTCGCCCCACGTGTGCAGGGAAAACGTGCAGCCAAGCTCCAGCCTTAACTGCAGTGTCCTAAGGACCGACACCCTCGTGGAGAATCTCTGTGGATGTGGTTTGTGAGCAATGTGTTGTACTCCCCTGCCCTTTAGAGCAAGAAATCCCCTCTGAGCTGTTTCGTGAGTGACAGGACGGTGTGTGGAAACCAGCCCTGCTGCTACCCAAGTTGTACCTGTGTAAAGATCTTTGGCCTTTTGCAGGCTGGTAATCATCTAGGGTCTTCTAAAATTAAAAACAAATGGAAAGAAACAAACACCTCTCTGTTTACGGATGATGTTTATGTGTGGGGTGTCTATATCAGATCTCTGCACTTCAGGAAACATGTGCCAGATTTCCCTGCTGACTTGCTTTGTTTGCTCGCTCTGCATCTGACTTTGGAAGTGACTCTGGGGAAGTCATTGCTGTTAACAAGTACATTCAAGTCCAATTTCTGCAGCTAATGAACCCAAAAAGAAAGATGGAGGCCTCACAAGCTAGTGTGACAAATAACTGACTTGAACTTTGAAAACTGTTAAATGCAGTTCCACTTCCCTGCCAGCCCGAAACAGTGGCTAATGTAGTATGAAATAGCTCCCGGGGTTTCAGGCGTTCATACAGTAGTAATAGTGAAATGAGGCTAGACCCTGATAATGGTATCAGGTGAGGCTGTTGCTATCAGGAAGCCTGTTACAGCCGGGCATTCAGAGCAGGAATTTTCCTGGTGTTACATAGAAACTATTACGTGACAGGCAGGGATGGTGCTTAACTTAAACTTAAAGCAAGGGAGAGAACAAGATGGGTGGAAAGAAGAAACCATGATTCTATTTTTTTTTACCTACTGCACTTACCATCATATTATTTCTTTCAGATTCGTAAACGGCTAATCTTATCTGACAAGGGACAGCTGGATTGGAAAAAGATGTACTTCAAGCTTATAAGGTGTTACCCACGGAAGGAGCAGTACGGTGACACGCTGCAGCTGTGCAGGCACTGCCACATCCTCTCCTGGAAGGTAGGAGGTGGTGGTGGGACAAACTTGGTTGGGGCAGGAGCCGCAGGGCACCCAGTGCTTCCTCTGATTGCAGCACCTTAAAGAAGCTGCAGTTCCTTTGCCTTGCACGATCGGGTGTTTTCCTACATCTTAATCCTCCCTCAACTATTAAGACCCTTTCACCATGCTTCAGGGATTCCCATCTTGTCTATGCTGAACAAGTTATTGCCGTCAAAGCCAGAGGGGAGTGAGATGGGCATATTGTCAGGCTACTTGTAGCAAATTGCATTAGCACTGCCAGCAACCCCTGCCGCTCATTATGTGGAGGTGAAGGTCTTGGCAGTGGGATTAGCAAGAATAAGAGCTGATGGCTATAAAACAGCCCACAACACGATTCTGCTGGCCTCTGCGTTGATATCCACAGCACATCTCTAGACTTAAACTCCTTTAGCTGATGGTAGACTCCGACCTGTAGTGCCTCAGAGAATAGGAGGAAAGAGTGAATTGGATTTTTTCTGGTTTGATTTTTTTCTGGGTTTATTTCCCCGGACTTCACAGTAACCCCTAAAATATGAAGCCCAATTCAGAGCTGTCTGCTTTGGCGAGAGTGGAAATATTTTGGGCTCCGCTCTGTTTGCAAGCAGGATGTCTGGCGGAGTGGCAGCACTAAGTTGGCACTTAGGTGCTCTGGCACCCTTTCTGCAGTCTCTCTAAATGGAGTTGTTTTCTCCTTTCCCAGGGTACTGATCACCCTTGCACAGCCAACAACCCGGAGACGTGCTCCACCTCTCTTTCACCGCAAGACTTTATCAACTTGTTCAGATTCTGAACTTGGATCACCGCAGCTTACGCGATTCTTACAGGACACTTTATGCCACTGAGCTTGGACACTCCGTTTGTAAATAGTGTAAATATTCATGTTTGTGTGAAGCTCCTGAGTCAAGGAACAAGAGGATTTCGGAGATGAAAGGTGAAATTGCTCACTGACGTGCAGCACTTAAGGAATACAGAATTCCATAGGACTGGTATATAAATGCAGCATGTTGTACAGAGTCCCTTTTTTATGATCAGAGTACAAGATACAGGGCAAAACCTTCGTTTTCGTTTTTAGAAGTTAAAAATGAATTTGCCCCGTAACCATTTGAGAACTTCTTTGGTTTGTTTCTAATAATTGAGAGAAAGCAATATGAGGCTAGGACTGTTGAACTGTTTCTCCATCTGGTTTTATTTAGCAGACATATTTATAAATATGATGTTTTTAAAAGTATTTATGAAAAATATCCCTGTGACAAGTTTAATAATACTTCTGTTTTTAAAAAGGAGACATCCTGAAATACTTAGCGTGGAACTCTAGCCTACTTACAAAAGAATCGCACCATACCACTTTCTACCTCTAATAGATTGAGTACCTTTCAAACAAAAATCCAGTGTACAATGTGAACTTTTGTATTTTGTACAATGATTTAAAGGGAAATGTTTGTGATAGTAAGCATCTTTTCTTGCATTAATGCTTACCTCTTTACGTTAGTTTTCTTGCTCTACTCAGTGCTTGAATGCCTAGATGATAGGCACTGTATAAATACCTAAGACTTTACTCCATCCTCTTTTAATACGTTGGTTTTATGAAAGATTAAGTAAAAGGGAAGAGAAGTCAGGAGGATGAAGATTATCTAAAAGGGAGGAAGTTCTATTATAGGGAAACAAAGGACTGGGTTTAATCTTGCAACATAAATTCATATCAACTCCGCTAGGTTAATTGCACTGGATGAATTCCCAAGTGAGGTTAGAATCTGGTTCAAGCCCATGTCTTCCTAGTTTTCCAACATATACACACCGCTCTGTGTTCCCACTGCTGTCAAGTGAATTAAATCATCTTGGAGCTGGTAATTAGTAGGGAGATTAGGGCTGTTGAGTCTAGTGAAGTGATGCGGTTTTTATTCCTTGACAGACTGGCAGCACTCTGTTTAATTTCAGATTATTGGAGTTCAGGGTGGTGAGAGACCATGAAGAAATTGGCTAGCATTTTGCTAAAAACAGCACTCAAGGCTGTGGAAAGTGAGGGATTTCCAATATGGCAGTCAACCTCTTCTGTTATTTCTGTGTGCCAAGAAAACGAAGACCCAGTCTAGTCCCTTCGGCTTCCAGTGCTGACCTTCTTTATGGGATCTTTTAGCACTAGCCTAAAGCAAAGTTTTCAGTCCTGTGGAGCAAGTGGCCAAACTCCTGACATCGTTGTGGCCGTGATTTGGCTCACGATCTCTTAGTGAAAAGCGGAACCTTATATACACGCACCATGGTGGAACTAGAAGATTCCAGCTCATATTTAACCATTTGAAAACCTGCGGTGGAAAGGTTTTGCCATTTGCCAGTAGATTTCCTGTATAGCACTTTCTCTGTGCGCAATGGAAGCAGGATACCTCAGGAGGGTAAAAATTAGTGGGTTGTGTCTGACCATGTACAGAGAATTGAGGAAGAGGAGTACTCAGGACAATTCAGGAAGAACTACTTGAGTTAGTATTGTTAAATATTCTGTTCCTTTTTTTTAATGTTTTTATAACTGACTTTCAACACTTTTCTGCAGCTGTTTGCATTTTAAAAAATTGACAGTATTTGCGTTTTTGCAAACTAAATCACTTTGCATACCCTGGAAGAAACTCAAAAAGGGGAAAAAAGTTGCCTCTAGATGGAGCAGTGGGGAAGAGGGGAAGAAGACTGGGAAGGGGGAAGGCAGGAAAAAGTTGACGAGAACTGCTGTTCTCCTACCTTCCCCCAGCAAACCCAAGTTTTTCCTTTTCTGGAGAGCTCTGTGAGCCAGTGCAGCCCTTAGCCATGGCCAGAAGCTTGGCAATATCCAGAGACGAGGAGAAAACCTGGGATAGGAAATACTATTTTGGTGTTGGTGCTCTCTCCGTCAGTTTGCTGGTAAAAATAAGCCTGTTGATTATGTTCATGTCAACTGAAAGTGATTTAAAAGCTGATGCCTTGGAAAAATCATCTTGTGCTTGTTTTGGGGGGATGCTCATGAGTAAGGGAGGCTGGTTTCTGTTTTCATTCCCGCAGTGATGTCAGCGGGTAGGTGAGGCTGAAATCCGCCTTGTCGAAAGAGGATGCTAAGGACAGGAACCTGCAAGTGAATGAAGTATTGCCACTGTCTTGGGAGACTCTTGTTATTTTTTCTACTAGTGAGAGGACTCGCATGGCCTTCACCATCTCCATCTTCTGCTTCCAGCTCTGACGCAGGCGTGGTTTGGTTTGCAGTCCTTCTGCCCCTGGCATCTGCAGTGAGTCAACCTCTTGTGATGGAGGCGGCCTGAGCTGCTGGGGGTTTCTGTGTAGTCTGAGGCCCTGCTTGCCAGATGGCACTTACCCAACAATGAGATTGTTGCACTGGGTGAATTTTAAGCTTGGATTTAAATCCAGCCTGCATGACAAGACAAAACCCCAGAATTTAGCTGTGGTCTGGGAACACCTCAGCTCTCACCACTGCCTTTATGAGCCCTTCATTTGTTTTGAGCAGAGTTTATGCCATGTCCCCCTGCCCAGAGAGCACAGGTGATGCTGTACTTACGTACAACTGAGGCTCCTATCTGCAAAAGTTAATTTCAATTAGTGTTCTTGTAGCACAGGGTAGATCTTAAAGGGTCAAATTGCTGAAGATCAATCTCTTAATCCAGGCACTTGTGTGTTGCTCGTCCTGAATCCTGGGATGTTGCTGTTGGTGTCCCAAGTAGCAGAAAACCAAGCAGCCACTGTGCTGGAGAACAAAACTGGCTAAACAAAAAGCAGAATGTGCCTCAGTCACCATCTTACTGCCCCAGCAGCTGTCAAATCAGACCCTGATCTCTTTGGGAGAGTCATTGTTCCTCAAGTGGCTGGTACAGGGAGATACTGTGGGAGATTCGGTTCCGTTTTGTGCATTTAAAACAAAATGGTGTTGCATCCAAATAGCTTGGTCTAACCACTTGAAAACAAAATGATCAGTATTCAGCAGTGCAAGTGCATCTGCTTGGCTTTGGATGGCAGAGGAGCGAAACCAGCCGTGATAGCTCGGGACCCCAGGCAGGATGGTGTAAGGCTGCTCTCTCGCAAGAAGGACCTTTATTTTAGGACAACTCTGGCAAAGCCTACTGTGAATGGAAAACAGGCTTTTACTGTTGGTGTTTTGGAAATCGAGTGTTCTTTTCAAACAGCATCTCATCCTCAAGTTGGTGGCTGCGTTCCCATTAAAAATGCGTCGGTTCTTATACTATGAAAGGAGGTTCTTCCTCTCTTTGGGTTTTTTTTTCTGCTGCCAGTGTATGCAAAGAAATATCTTTATCTTCAGAGGTTTTTAAGCAGTGCAATGGTGTAGAGCATGGCACTGTGGAGAGGAAAAACAGATCCATGCAGGGGAGGAGGCTCAGAAAGGGAGAGATCTTTCTGTTCCAGCTTTCTATAAGAGGCAGGTGTTTGGGGTTCACTTTCATGTGATAGCCACTTCAAGAGGCACCATTTCAGCTGTACATACCTTAAGCCATTTGTATTAACTATGGTATGGTAAAGTTTGATCCTAAAATGTGTGCACCTCCTCTTACGTTGTTTGGGTTTCTTTTATCAATTGTGAAAGCTTCTAGATCCTGTTTTGTAAAGCGATTAGAAAAACTTCTATTGCTCTGAAGACATTGCTTTTTATGTAAACATTTAATTGCACCCTGCCACTTTCTGTATATGAGAGTATCTTTTCTATCATTTTTCTTTGCCCCCCCAGGTTTTGAACTGTTTGTGTTCCCGTTTGTTTGACTGCTCTCGCAAAGCTCTCTCCTCCTAGAACATACACAGGTACTACACCAGCTTTTCCTGCCCAGAAAAATCCCTGGCCTTTAGTAGCTGAAATTTGATTTAGAGCAGGAACATTTCAGGTTGTTACGTAGCTAGTAAATCAGATGTGCTGTTTCACGCTTAGGCACTGTTCAGTACAGCAAACCAGCGCTGTCCTCTGGGGTTGTTCTCAGAAACCTGTTGCACAGCTTCCCCACAGATCAGCACCTTGCCAAAAAGAAATAGCTTTAAATTAAAATGCCACTCTTCCTAGCTGGCCTGTTAGCAGAAACAGAGACCCAGCGGAGCTGATGTCTGCTCAGGTTGATGAAGACTGCCAGTTACGAGGTCGGGGACTCTGGTGTTCTGCCTGTGCTGCTGTTTGCAGCTCGTTGCTTGTGATGATGCTCATTAAAGGCCCCGAAGACACAACCAGGTGTCCGTGTAGCTGGCAGCATGTGGCTGCTGGGGCGTGAGCTGCTTTTCCAGTGCCTGATTTCAATCCCCCATCTTCCTCCAGTGATTTCACTGACAACAAATAGGCCTTGCAGGATTTGGCCCTGGGGAGAATAAATCTTGTCTTTGACATAGGTAGTCTACTGTATTAATATCATGAACACCAGAGAGATTCCCCCTCCGTTGGCCAAGCATTGCCTTTTCTCCCCCTGGGAGGGCAACTGAGGGTAAACTTTGCATTTCTTTAGCTATTACGAGCTGTGCAGAGTGCTAACAGGTCTGCTACCGAGGGAGCATTTTAATTGGAAATGGCAAATATGCTCATCTTTAGGAACTATCTGCAGTAATTATAAATACTTGTATATGGAAGAGAGTGTGTTCTGTTTTGTTTTTCTTTAAAGTTGTAAGTAGAGATGATATGAAGTGAAAGGCATCCCTTGTATAATACGACTTCTGTTTAATATTACTGTGTGGTTAAAATCCTTCCATATAAATTTGCACACTTTTTCCTCTTCCCTTGCATGTTCAACTCTGATTTTTACAGCTGTTCTGTGCAGACAGTAATGTATTTTTGTAAAACATTTTTTTGACACTGAATTGCAATAAATGTTCAAACAATGTGAACCACAGAGTTGGTTGTCTCACTGCTTCCAAGTTGTTGACCTTATCGGCCTTGAGCTTCTCGTGACTGTAAGCAGAAACTCTTCTGCAGGAACATCCAGAACTTGGGCTGTCATGGCACTAGGCACATGGGGAATGTCCAGGATGGAGCTGTTACTTCACTGCAACTCGAAGGAAAATGAGGTGAATGGAGCACTTGTTTCTAGTCTAACTAGCGCCCACCTACAGCTCATGCACTTGAATTTGCACTCTACCAAAGCACAGGAGTGATTGTTCCAAAAGAGATCTCTAGCGCTTGCACTGATCTGATAGCTTCACTTCCTGGCTTACAGAAATGTTTTTCTAGCCATGTTATCCAAGTGACTTTGATTTATTTTTATTTTTGTCCCAGTTATTGCATCTGGTTAGTCAGCACTGCAATGCTCAGACCCAGGCTCCTGGCCAGAGGGAATGCAAGCGAGGAGCCCACTGAAGGGAGTCTCAGCAAATTGGGGAAGAAATAATAATAGAAAAGGCAAACATGTCTCGGGCTGGGACGGGATAAGATATCTTGGTAAAACGGGATGACTTGCTGCATGGAAGCCAGCTATGAAAACAAAAACAAAAAGCAGATGCTTTGTTTTTCAGTACATTTTTCCTGTCAGGTAGGGTGTTTGAGCAGTTGCATGTGTCTGCATGTGTCTTTTTAGGTTATGCTGTATCAGGAGTGTAGTGAGAGGGTTGCATCCCCAGTCTTTGGAATGTGGGACAGCGTGCAAGATACTGGTCTTAAGCAAGGCAGTGAGTAAGCTGTTCAAATGCCCTTCCTAAATTTCTTGGAAGTACACAATTTTACTTATTTTTGTAGACTAAATCCTTTAAAGGGGATACCCGGTCTCTTTAGGAATGGGTGGGTCAGTGAGCTCTGTCCGTAACCCCTTCAGGTGACAAAGGTCTGGCCGTGCCTTTTCCCATTTTCGTAGTGCTGTTGCCGTAACACCTCCAACCTTCCAGGAGCTCACCAGGACTGGAGCAGAAGCAAGCACTGGAACAGGCTGTCCAGGGAGCTGGTGGAGTCCCCATCCCTGGAGGTATCTGAGATGCTTGGATGTGGCACTAAGGGACATGGTTTGGGGATGGGACTCAGTAGGTCAGGTTGGTGGCTGGACTTGATGATCTTGAAGGCCTCTTCCAACCTAGATGATTCTGTGATTCTACGGATGGTCCAGCAGCCTGAAGGAGGCCCTGCCTTGGTAATGATAATGTGGCACCGGCTTAGCTCCAGTGAAACAATTATTCAGGGAGCTCCTTGGAGTGCCCTCACCACCTGTCTTAAAGCCCAGTAAAGAAGTAGAGATGGGGCAAAACCATTCTGAAAGCTACTTGCACAACACAATTTCGGGTTATGACTCTTATTTGCCCCAACTTTCATTAACCATCATCTCCTGTTTCCCTTTTTTTCTAAGGGATATGGGGTGAGCTCCAGAGAACTATTTAGAGGGTTGCTTTGTTTTTGACAAAACCTGAGCTGGTCCTTTTGTTAAATTGCAAAACTAGGAGAGAGCTGTTTTCTAAAAGGCTCTATAAATAACTCACATAGGTTCAAAGGCCTTTCCGAAGCTGGAAGGACATCAGCTCACCCCTCGCATTTCTTGATGCGTACTATATTGTGCTTTTTAGTAGAAAATAAACTAATGTCATTTTAATGTTTTTCTTGGATCATTTTGGTCCTGGTCAGAACAGGCCTTGAACTCGTAGCAGAGAAGGGGAGGAACCAAACACAGATTTTGCAGCCGAGGTGGCACATCCAGCCCCTCACACCAAGAGATAGATGCTGGCTGCTTTTTATGCCTCCATCAGAGTTTCCAGCCTGACTGTGTTTTGTCACAGCGGTCTCTGTTGTTTGTTGCTGAAATTACAAAATGCAACTGTTGAAAATGGGTGGCTAAACAGGAAAGACACCCACTCCGAGCTCTACAAAATAAACAAACAGCCCTCTGTGTTTTGCATTTATAGATGGACAAATGCAATCAGCTCAGGAAATGTGATTTCCTCCCCTTCAAGGCACACCATGAATTTTGACTTATTTTAAAAGAGCTTTGACCGTTGAGTTAAAAATGTCTGTAAGAGTAGGCTTATTCATCAAGTACATCAAAAACGATGACTCTGTGGGCAAGCTTTTGTCGGGGTGGTGTATGTGCCAAGTTGCTTGTGGCTGCCTTGAAACCTGCGTGCTCCCCACCGTTCTGAGCTCTGGGTCGTGGATCAGCTGCTTGTTTTCTCTTTGCCTCTTCTCCTGAGGCAAAACTTACCCTTTTGAGAGGGCTTTGGACCACGTTACAGTTCAGACATCTTCTTTCTCCCTCCTGCTCTGATATCATAGCCCAGGTGGTGTGAGATGCCTCTGAGGAGGCCACACGTCCAAGGGGAGATTTTCCTGGGCCAACGCTCAGCCCAAGTTTGTTGAGAATCCCGTTGACAAGTGAATCCCATTCACAAGTGAATGAGTGTTTAAATACTGTGGTGCACTAGCACCTTGTCCCTTGTCTTGCCAAGACAAATGGCTTTGGGGACTGCAGTAACTGGAGCTTTTGTCCTTGGGGCTTGGCACGCACTCCTGCGGGGCCTTTTGCCTGTGGATGACCATGTGTAATTTGGTTTCCCACCAGAACCTGAACATGGTTTTCAACACAGGCTCTCTCTCAACTTACTTTCTTCCAGTCTTTTTATAGCTCTCTCGCCTAAGTGGAATTTATTCTTTTTTTTTTTTTTTGGATGTGGCTGGAGGTGTAAATCCAGACGGCTATAACTCCTGATGGGGCATCAAGCTGTCTGTGCCACTGCTCATCAGCACTTCTGTTGTCTGTGTGTAAAGCAAACACCACGATCCTTTTTAAACCTCTGAAACTGAAGTCATTTTATTTGTCGGTGTTTTTTTTTTTTTCCCCTTGCTTATAACCAATTAAATAGTTCTTGTTTAAAATAGCTGGCTCATGGCAGTAGGTAGAAACCTACAATCTTTCCCCTACTACACCCTTTTATATTTAAACCCTCTATTTTTAACCCAATGGTGGGACTCAGGGTTAATGCTCGTTAGATCTGTGTCTAGACGGTTGTGAAAAACAGGAAATGAATTACATTAGAGTATGAAAGGAGAATTTAACCTTTTCTCTCCTAGCTAACAAGGGACGGGGTGAAGGCTTTTATAGCAGAGTATTTGTGAAAGTTTAAGGAAGTAGAAGATGAAGGAAAAAAAAAAAAAAACACCACTGGGTTTCCACAAGGCCCCGTGGGAATTATTTCGCAGAAAATAACGAGCCAGACTCTGCCCCCAGCTACACCCAGGCAGTAATTCTTTTCCTGTGCTCTCTGGGGAAAAGTTGTGTTTTATTATTCCCTGCTCCTTGCGAACATTCGGAAGAAAAGAGGCCGGGTAACCGGTTTCACACCCACACACACACAGAGATAGCACAGCTGCAGGTAGCACGGCCTCTGCGCGCTCAGTGCTAGGCCTCGCAGTTTGTAACACACCTGGGCACCTTAAACCCCTTCTCCTCAGGCTAGGGCCTCGAGGTTTTTTACCATTTGTGAATTTAGTTCGTCTTTATTTGGGAAAGAAACTGCGAAAATGCAAACTTCCCTTGCTCGAGCCTTCAGGAAAACAGGAGCCCAAAGCCTTGCTGGCCCCAGCGGGCAGCAGGGCAATGCCTCTGCTGAAATACAGGACGGGACCCCGTTTATCTCATGCTCCGCATCCCCCTCGTTTGTAATGTTTTGCCTGAGCCAAATGTCCCCGTGCATGCTGTCAGCCTGCCAGAAACCCCTGTCCCCGCGGCACAGCAGCGAGGCCTTGCCCTGCCGCCAGCCCGGCCTGCCCTGCCTGACTGGTGGCAGCAGGGTTAGCGCCGCTCATTGCCTTCATTTTACTGTGAGCCTTTTCTCGTTTTGAAGGCAGATGAGGCTGAAGTGTGCAAATCCCTGGAACAGTGCTGTAGCTAATTTTATGGCTTCTTTAGCGCCATCCAAAAGAACCAAAAACAACAACAACAAACAAGCAACTCCCCCTGATGGAGCAGTCCGAAGAAAGGATGTTAAGCAACACAACATTAGCTTGTACTTTTGTCAGTGTTTCCACTGCCAGTTCGTCTTCCTAAAGGAACCAAGCTTTGGCATGGAAAAAAAATAAAAATAATAAATAAAAATAAAAATCTTGAAGTGTTTCCAAAGGGCTATGTGATGGGGTGACAATGGGAGTTAAAATGACTAACAGCGCTGCAAATTTTGGCCTAAAAGCCCTTAAATGTTGCCAGGTAGCAGCAGCCAAGGTGTGAGCATTTCTCAGGAGGAGCCAAGTGCTTATGGGAGCGATAAGGGCACACGCACAGAGGCACACGGGCACCTGCGCACACATTATGTACGCCTAATTAATAGAAGATGTCTTTTAGACGCTGGGCTCTGCAGTGTGAGTAATGGAGGTCAGTAATTTCTTGTCAGCAGCAGCTTTTCTTGAAGGTTTTAGGCCATGGCTCATCCTGTGGTGGGGAAGAAATCTTTCTGCATTAATCACGAACTTGTCTTTTTCACGAATATACTCTGCTTGAGGTAAGTACACCCTGCCTGACTGTCTAAAGCAACCAGAAACGGCATTTGATTTCCAGAGGAGGTGGAAATCTGTACAGAAAAAGACACACGTGTTCTGAGGGCCTTCATTTTAGTCCCTCTCCATGAGCACATGGAGACCCTCAAAGTCTCTCGGAGCAGGACACTGGTGGAGGAAGGCAGTCCCAGCCCATTTCTCCCAGCTTCCATGCCGAGCAGCGCAGAGGCCACAGGGAAAGCCCTAAATGAGGGATTAAGCATCTCATTCCTCCCAGTAAAACACCACTGGTACATACGGCAGGTAGGGCACTGTAACCCCCTCCAAGTCCCTTCTTCCCACCCTGCTGCTGGGACCAACGTGAGGGGAACACGGTGCTGCTGCCCCCGGCCAAGAGCCAGGCTGGAGGCGCTCGGCCTTCCCCAGCCCTTCGTCCCCTGCACCTCAGGACCGAGCTGCTCGGGCTCCGTTTACTGCGTAGCAGCTCCCTGGAACAAGGCGTTTGAAAACATCTTCTGGCTAGACACATACCTTAGCATATTAAAAGGTATTTTTAGTACCTCTGGCAGAACGGATCAAACTCTGCTTTCAGCTCTACTAATATAACTCTGTGGACTTTGCTGGCATCACCTCGTATTCGTACCGAGGTAGCAGCTGGTCAAAGTTAGTTTGCTAAATAGTTGTGTTTATTTCACACAAGACAAAAAAAAAAAAAAAAAAAACAAGCACAGAAAAACACCAGTGGGGTTCCTGACGTACAGCAGGCTGGGGTTTTTGTGCTAGGAGCGTGACTTGGGCTGGTAGATATTCCATTTGCTGAAGAAACAGCAGCACACAGCATGGGCAAAACACGCTGAACGTTGCCACCCGAGTTTGCGATGACTTTGTTTTTGCACGGGTATAAATATAACCATGACCATTTCATACAGCAAAGTACTCTGTGATGAGTACATGAGTACAGTATAAATAGCCTTACTGATTACAGGGGCTATAAACACGGGCTGGAAACCCTTGTTTCCCCCCTGCAAGTCGGAAGCCATGGCAGCGGAGGGAGGTTTTACAGCTAAATACTTAAAAGCTGCGGCAGAGCGGTTTCTCTGGAGGGCTCCGAGCGTGAAGCTGGTGCTCTGCCATCCGACCAGCCACGCCGAGGCGGTGGGAAGCGTGCCACCACAATTACACACTCGGAAGAGGGGAAGGCCGAGCTAACTACCATATTCTTACTGTGTAGGCCGGTTCAAAAAAAAAAAAAAAAAAAAAAAGGTAACATATAATGATTCCTGCCTTATTGCAGCGTTCGGGTTCCAGATATAGCCCTGCATGGGAAGGCAGGTATGACGTGGAACGAGCCAAATGAGCATTTCCTGCTTTTAAGTCCTGTAATGTCAGGAATCCGGCTCGCTGGAAACACCCTGCTCATCACACTCAACAATGCCACCGCCCTCGGGCCTTGTGAGTGACGGTCCACAGCTCGGGTCCTTTGCATGCTTGTTTTCGGCGGTGCGAAACCAAGCTCTGTGTGCCTCCTGCATGGGAAGTGGCTTAGCTCACCCAGAAACTCAGGGACTTGCCAGAGGCCTTAGATAACTAGGCAAGATTTGTTTTAGCTGCCCTCAGTATCCAAGGTATTTCCTACTGTAAGTATAAGGAAACATTGAGGACACTTGAGCTGCCATATTTGTTTATCTTAGGTCAAACCGGGGAGATTTTCCAGAACCACTGCTGCAGCTGCACTTTGAGAGGCTGCATTTGCAGCGAGTGTTTCTCTGCTGACTCCATGATCACAAAAAAGCCTTGCTCAGATCTTCGCCGAGCGCTGAGCTCCACGGGGAAGGGCGCACGCAGCTGCTGAGCAAAGCTGCGCGGATGCCTCCAGACACTCACTCTCCGGGTATGCTTCATTAACCTTGACCTCGGCTTGGCCAGCGCCTGTGCACGGGGGAAGCCAGGAGGGAGAGGAAAATCACCGGCGTTCGCTCCCTCAAATTTCTGAGCAGGTGATTACCGCAGGCGGACGTCAAGACGGGTTTCACCTTGAGCTTCCCCGAGCCTGCAAATCCGAAACACCCTAGGAGGGCAACCCCACCAAATGCGGAGCCAGCTGCTCGGGTGCTGGGGGCTACGGCAAGGACCCGGCGGGGTTTTCACGCCTCCTGCCTGCTCCTTGCTGTGTCCTTCAATCCACCACCCGCGTTTGCTGGAAAGGCAGGGAGAAAGGAGAAAACAACAACCATGCAGCACCGTAAAATAGGGAAATTCGGCCCAATTCATTCTAACAACAGAAAAGCAGACCCTAGAGCTGACCGTTTTTACAGCACATGGTTGCAGCAGCGCCGTGCTTCGCAGCACGCGTGAGGTCCTGGCTGGATGACGAGCGGGCGAGCAGGGAAGGGCCCCGCAGGCCAAAATGTTCCGATCCGGGCTCTGATCCTGGAATCTGATTCACACAAGTGCAGCCCGGTGCCTCCCAGCCGCTCACTTAATAGCGCGGGTCGGATTGCAGCGTCCTGGGTGCCTAAATTTAGCCCCCGAAATCCATATATCGATTAGTTTGACGTTCTAAGGTGCCACGCACCCATTTCGGTAGGAATTACGAACGCCGGTCTGATCCAAAGGCTCGGTAGTTTGAAGGCCTTGGCACGTTCCTCGATGTCCTTAGGGGCCCAGGCAGTCAAGGGCAACGCATAACCCACTGCCCCAGCCCCGCAAGACACCCATCACCTCTGCGCCGCTGTCGGGATGATTTGTTTTGAGCTGTAACAGCACCCGACAGGCCGTGCCAGCGGGGAGCTGGCCGCACGCTTGCTGCGTGCTGACTGCTCTCTCTGCTGGCCAACCGAAAAATTTTATTTCCACGAGACGGACCTGCAGAAATGCACCAAGAAAACGCATGTCAGAAAAAAAGAGCTTTTTTTCCCCTAAGGTCCCAAACAGGCAAATAAAAGAGGTTGGATTGAATAAATGATATTCTTAATGAAAAAGAAGCAGCAGAGGAGAACGAGGCAGGACAGGCGTGGGTCTTCTATCCCGTCACAGCTTACTGCATCCGCAGTTTGGGGGAAGTGAGAGGACCTAGCTGTGGGACAGGGTGCCCCCAGCGCGGATGTAAGGCCGTCAGGGCTCACACATTTCCAGCAGCGAACGTGCTAGAGAATTTCCAGTGACCACCAGCACACACAAGCCAGGAGAAAGCAGGACTGCGAGGAACTTTCTTCTGTTTTTTCAATGCCTAACTCAAGGGTTCAGAAAGTCCAAAAAGCCACCACACAGGGACTCTCAGCACATAAATACTGTAATAATAGTGGACAACAGAAAGTCGGGAGGACTTCTCTGTGGGAAAGGAGAAGCTAGAGAGTGATTAAAGAGAGAAAGGAATGTTTCTTCATGTTGATTTTTAACTTGTACATTCCGAATAATGGTTGTCTCTGTTCTCCTTAACAGCCTTCATCCTGAAATCAGACTGAACTTGGCAAATTCTCGTATCTGAGCCTCACTAAAGGGAGCGTGCCGCGGATTTCAGCCGCCAGGAACCAGGTCAGGATGGTAGCTCACGAGTTTAACCAAGAGGCAAACTCATGTCTGGAGGGACGAAAACCTGATGTCCTGCAACAGCTTAACGGCTCTGCTGAGCAATGCCCAGGTGCTGGGTTTATGTGGCAAGGGTTTGGTAGTGGGGGGAGCTGCAGGGGTGGCCTCTGTGAGCAGAGCCCAGCAGCTGCCCCATGGCAGATCAGAGCCAGCTCCAGCTGCTCCACTGGGACCCACTCCTGGCCATATTACCTTACATTATCTTTTAAATTTTTATATTTTTCTGTACACCCAGATAAAACGAGCCATTTACACTTAACACCTTTACCGTGCTTTTCCTCGCCAAGACTGAAACGCGTCACAAACGTTTGCTGTAGTCTCGGTCCTTCCATGGGGCAGTCCTGCACGTCCCCTTCCCCCCAGCCGGGTGTTCCTGCCGCTGTCCTTACGCCACCAACAGCAGCTGCCTGACCTCCTGGCAAGCTGGCTCAAGGAGCTAAAGGGAAGAAAAAAACCTTCACTTCTTTCTCTCAGTTTAGCTCCCTATAAAAAAACGCGGTAGCAGTTAGCAGTACGAGCTACCTCGTTCAGTAGTTTATTTTTTCCCAAAGCTTTTCTTACAGCGTTTAAACGCTCTTCTCAATGCGGGCATAGTAGGTGGCAAAGCAATCCGTTTATGGTGGGATGTCAACCTCTGATTTGACGTATTAGAAAAAAAAAACAAGTTCACTCTTAAGTAATAAAAATAAAAGACTTTATTCAGTTCAGGGTACATTGGGTATTCTGTTTGCCCAAACGTTTATTCCATATAAAGGAATGTAAACCATTCATAAATACAATGTAAGAGCAGCAAAACAAATCAAACCGACTGACAACTGCAGCAGAACGAACTTCTTTGTTTACTTCACTGTCCTTTCAAGGAGTAGCTGTAATTAGTCAGTCTGCCAAACCGACGCACAAAGTCCGATAAGGGGAGCACTGAGCCCCAGCCCACTTTGGGATTCATACTGATGAAATCATCCAAGTTCATCTTGGAGTCTAAAAAAAAGAGGGAAGAGAAGCAAAACGTCAGAGTTCCTGATTCAGCTTCTGTAGCACATACAGCTATTATGAAAGGCCCAAGAAAAAAAAAAACATTTGAAAGTTTAACTCAAAGCAGTTCATAGCACGCTTGCTGAGCAGCAGCCCAACAACTCCGCAGACCGGACGGTGCTACCAGAACCTCTATTTCCAGCGCCTGCAATGTGGCGTTTGTCCTGAACCCCCCCCCTTCTGCCCACGGCAGTAATCCCATTACCTGATCGGTAAGCCTCATTAGTCTTTAGGAACAGCGTGCATAAGATTTTATTTTTCCCTGCAACAGCAGCCTGGAAGAGTTGAGGAGCATCAGAGAACTGGAGTGCAGACAACAACCCAAACAGGGAGCTGCGAAGCACCAGGTGCCTCGCAGTCCCTGCCCTTGCACAAACCCGGCTGCTCGAGGCAGGGGAGCTGTTCCCCCGCAGCCAGCCGAGCCAGGGAGCTTCTGCAGCGACAAAAACGGACCGGCCACAGCAGCAGCCACAACAGGGAGCTGCCTGGCGTCTTTCAGAAGCCTCTTGGCAAACCCAGAGTTTGTTACTCCCCAGGCTGCTTACGCTGGTGCTTTCTTTCCTTCCAGCCCCAAACTGTCTTTGCTGCACGCTGGCCCAGCCCCGCAAGGCAGGGAGAAACCTCTGACACGGCCCAGCCGGGAGCCTGGAGGGAGGCTCAGGCTGAGAGGGCACAAACCTCAGCTGGGGGCAAACGCTTTTTTTTTTTTTTTTTTTCTTTTTGTCTCCTGAACCGCTTCAGGTCGTCAGAGAGGGAAAGGTTAATTGCCGTGTTTTCAAGAGAAAAGCAATCACGGCTGCCTTTTGCAAGGAGTTTGGCCTCTCCCTGCAGGAGAGGCAGAAACCATTCTGCCCCAGCTGCGGATCCCACACTGCTCAGCAGAACGTGCTGGTCTGTGGCTTGGGGTTTAGGCACCTCGTGTCTCTTTTTTCTGGAGCTGGCCTAGTGCAAGCTGCTGACTCAGCACCATACTGATCGGAGATTTTCGACTCCTGAGCCTATTCAGCTCTAATAACGATCTGTGGGTTTGTTGTTGTTATGTTCTCACTGACGATCTGTGCAAATAATCTTTTCTAATAGACGTTAAAAAGAAAACTGGAAGAGATTCAGTTTAAAAAACAGAGTGGGGGAGCCCATGGGTTTACTGCTACAGCTTTTCTGCTCTATTTATTTAACACGGGTGATTCCTGTGCACATTTAAGGATTAAGAACCAAACTAGAGTGGGCTCTAATGGACAGATTAGAAATGGAATTTGCTTCAGCTGCAAAAAGCCTGTGTAATTAGGCTTACCATTACAGACAGTGTAAGCGAGGAAGGGAAGACAACTTCTGGGAATCCCATACCCTGCAGTCCCAGCCAACGCCCAGCCCCTGCAGCCCTCTTGTTTGCACCACATCTACACTGCGGCACAGCTTTGTGATTTTCTGAGCCCCAGCTCTCACTGCTTGCAAGGTCCGTCCCCTAACTCGACCTTCTCCTTGCCAGCCTGTTTGGGCACGCACATCAAAAACTCTCCAGTCAAGCACGGTCCTACTGCTGCCACAAGTGCCAGCACAAGGCCACTTTCTACTCGACTGTGTGGGGATTTAAAATAGCACAAGCCCAGCAACTCGCTGTTGTAACTCCAGAACAATCAGCAGAGGCTAACGGCTCCAGCTTGCAGGTAGCCTGGTAAGCTTGTTTTCCAGTTCCCAGTTTGTCTTTTCCTCCCAGATGCTTTTATTTCACAATTAACGTGATTACTCATGTAGTTTAAGATTTGAAAGATAAATAAGTTTCCTGCTTTATGTGCACCAAGCATAGCAGAAGAATAATTTAATTAAAGTGTTCTGTGAATGGTGAAGAAGCCCAAGGGGGATTGTTCCAGTAGAGTCACAAACACAGCTGCTGCTGTTAGCAACTTGGAAGCTGCTGTCACACTGTCTGTAGGAAGTGAAATATTCTCTGACATTCAGAAGGGTGGTGGCAGGGCATTAACACAGTGCATCAGAAGTTTAATGAGAGCAAAACCTGTTGTAACAAGCCAACGAGAACCATCCCGTGAAGAGCAGATGGTCTAAGGACCAGTCACTAGGTGGCACTGAAGCAGTAGGACAGCTGGGTAATTACCCCTAGGAAAACACAGAAGATCTCTCCCATTTCACTCTGTTCAGGAGATAAAAGTCCCCCCATGTCATCCTTACTACTCGTGTGTTACATCTGAAGGCTGTGCACGTTATGCGAGACCTTACAGCTTCAGGCAACAGCTCAGCAAAAATGCAGGAGAACACCACAAAAGCCTTTTTCTGAAGCAGATGAAAACCGACAGACAATAATAATAAAAATCTGCTGTTTATTTTTAAGATTTACAACACGCTCACAGTCCTCCTCAGGTGCTGTAGGTGTTACACTTGTCTGCATTTGGGCACGCACAGAGCTAAGGCTTCCTCTTTGCCCAAACTCACTTTGTTTTTACAGCCCATGAGGCCTACCTGGTGCATCCTGAGATTCTTGCGTCTATCTATTTCTTTTTCATCAAGTCTGAGACTTTTGCCCTGAGCAGGGACAAAATAAAAGGCTGTGAACTGTCCGATGGCATTATCAGCCATGGTACCTGTGGCGTCTGCCAGCAGGAGTCAGGGAGCGATGTTTCAGCCGAGCCTCGGTTTGGCTCACAGACCTTGGATGAACTCTGCGCAAGGACAGCTGCCGAAGTCCTGCTGGAGCTGAGCGATCGGAAACCAAGTCTCCAAGGTTCCTCAGAGTGTTTAAATTCTTCCAGACTTCCTTTAAATACCTCAAATACTAAATAACTAAGGGTAGTTGTATACTTATCTCCATCCTACTCGATTCTTTACTTACTCAAAAGCTCATGAAGTGAGGACCTAACTTGACAGTTTTATTTTCAGACGAGGATCAGGTTATAGTGCACATGAGCTACTTTGATCTGTATCAGTCTTTTTTCCCTTTCGCTAGGATCCTTCCACTACCTTGTGGAGAAGGTACAGAAAGGAACTGCAGACATCTGCCTGCCCTCTGTAGCAGCTGCCTGTTACATAAATACATCACACACGGCACCTCCACAGCTCCTCAGCTGTCCTACTCGCATTCTTCAAAAATAACAAGCCCGTAATTTATGGCTTCTAGGGATTGTAATAATAATAAAGAGAACAAATCCATCCTGTCTGTGTGCTGCCAAACACCTGGCGAGAACTGAAAATCAAACTGAGGCTTTTCAGCGGTAAGAGCTGGTGCTACCAGTTGTATCGAAGCAGTAAGGCCTGAGTAATGTGAAACGCAGCGTGCAAGCTGGATTGTACACAGGCTTGCAGCAAGGAGGGCTCATCTCATCGGGACTCAAACTACGCAGAATCAACCCTCATTCATTTGTAGAAGGAAGACTTAAAAGAAAAACCCAGGCTGGGCTAGCCAGCTCTAGAATGGTGAATCCACACCTCAAATCCTACCTTGTTTGTTTTGCTTAAAAAAGCAGGATGCACCCAGCTCCTCGGTTAGGGCACCCAGCTCCTCCGAGCAGCCACAGCAGAGGAACAGAGGCCAGAGCACTGCCAACACGACACTTATTCCAACACAAGAATTATTCCTTCTGAGTTAGTATTAGGAAAAAAAATTGCTTCATTGGTTCCTGATAGGTTTATTGCTTCAATTCCGAAAGGAATTTCACAATCATTAAAACACTTCCTGGCATACTTCATAAAAAGGCATCGCTGGTCCCAGTGTCTCATCCCAGCACCACAGTGGGTATTTACATTTCCCTATTCAGCCTACAATTGACTTAGATGCTACAGAATTTCCTTGC
Organism: Anser brachyrhynchus; assembly: GCF_964034855.1. Lineage (NCBI taxonomy): Eukaryota > Metazoa > Chordata > Aves > Anseriformes > Anatidae > Anser > Anser brachyrhynchus. Next base: position 149,338,596 of record NC_137695.1, on the reverse strand, counting down.
CCAAAGCGCTCTATTTGGGCTCAGCAGCTGCTCTGCCCTGGAAGAGGCGATATTTCAGTATCAAGAACAAAACCTCCTGTCTTTTTAAAGTTTACTAAAAGCTTTAAAACCCCACGGGATAAGAGAAGCAAGGTACGCTGAGTGTAACATCCTTTAACACGCAGCAGGACCAGAGTGCTGATTATCTTTAAATACCCCAAGTTCAGGGGCTCATTTCTTTTTAACAGTACAATGCTCATACATTTATAAAAATATATGTATTTATTGTATTTTTTCAGTCTTCAAGCATTTGTTTAACATCAGAGACGGAGCAAATAGACATAATGTAAGTCCTTGTACCTGATCACCTTTTGTAATCATCTTCTCAAGAGCTTATGACTTTGGCTGCTCTAAGTGACAGCAATATAATAGCAAGGAGTCATGTAATGCTCTGATCCCGATGTGCCTCACAAATAAATGGGCACTACAATATACATGGCCAGTTCTGCCAGCTGCTAAATTGCAGTCACCTCTAACACAAGAAGCGAGCAATTTAATCTTAGACAAACACAAGTTCACATGGAAAGGAGAGTACTCTAAGTGGGGAGGAAACAGTTACCTGTGAAGGCATTTGGCATGGATGAACATTTATGTCCCAGGCTCCTTTACGCTAACCAAAGGTCAGCCGCCCGGCTTTCTATCGAGTTTAAAGTCAGGTGCTTTATGCCTGATAAAACCGTGCTGGAAATTACCAGTGTCTAAAGGGAGAGAATTACCACCTCCTTTTCGCGTGTGATGCTTTCTAAATCTGCACACTGGCCTGCAGGAAGCCTGTCGATCTGCGACCTGCACCACCGGAGCACAGGACCTGGATTCAGCCCAAAGTTACCACGTGCTCGTTCCCCAGCAGCCACCCCTGGGCTCCTCACTGGCTGCTGGCATGGCACCCACTGAAGCACACACCGTTCCAAGGTATCCCAAGGAAAGGAAAAACAAAAACAAAGCCTGAGAAACTCGCGCTGAGTGAAAGGCAGCCTGAACGAGATGTCCTCAATCTGACAGTCTCCTCCTGTTCTGACCCAAATCTCGAAGCTACCCAGTCAGCGATCTTCCACCCTGGGTGGGCGCAGGGTAACCAGTTACCTTCCTCTGCAACACTCCGGTGACTGCCCGGATGACAACACGTCACCACAGATGCACTCAGAGCCTTCCAGGTGTCTGGCGACAGGACAAGAAGCAAAGCACTCGAGCGGGAACACAGGAAATTCTGATTACATACCAGGAATTGTATTTAATTCATGCCTGGGATCAAATACTGGAACATTGTACCTAGAGAGGTGGTGCAATCTCCGTCCCTGGAGTTGTTCCAGGCTAGACCGGACAGAGTCCTGAAGCCCCTCAGTCCAATTACACCTGCTTTGAGCAGGATCTGCACTGGATATCTCAGGGATGCTCCTTCCAGCCTGGCAAGGTACAGGCTAAGGAGTGAAGTACAGGAGCGATGAGAGTCTCCGTATCTTTAGATACCTGCCAACATCCCAAAGACAATCTGGAGGTTGGCTGAGATTGGTGTACCTGTGCTCCTGCCCCCACTCATAACTCATTTACACCCGTGTGAAACACCAAACTTTCTTAGAAGGCAATACAAAGACTGCGAATTAACTCACCTGCAGCTTAAAACCACAAAAAACTTGGCTCTAAACACGAACAGTGTTCCTTCGACCCCACCTTCTCTAACAGAAGCACACAGTATTATCATATGATTAAAAAAGCAGCAAAACCAAACATGCACAGCAACAACAAACTCTACCGAAACAAAACTTCACCGCACTTTTCTCCATCTGGGAAGAAAACAAGAGAACAAACACACAGCAAACATTAGCCAGCTTGGCAAATACATGGTTAGAGTAAGCTGAAATGCCGTGTGATAAAAATGGTTTAAGAAGCTGTGCAGACTGGAAGAGATGGTAGCTCTCCATTTCTCTGCTCGGACCCCAGGCTGTTACCTAAACCACTCAGGGCTTTGGGAAAAATTTGCAGCTTGCTGCTTGCTTTCAAAGCATCCTTCAGTCCACTCACCTGGTAGAGAAACCTCAAACAACTCATGCAGGCAAACTGACCGCACCCAGCTGAACCAGAGAACTTGGTCCTGTCAAAATAACGTGCTCTGGCAAGATGGAACCTGCCCGCTGAAGCGTGGTAATCGCCGTGTTAAAAATTCCCTTTCTGACCCTAAGCAGGCTGCTTGGCCTCTGTTTCAGCTCCGCATTAGCAATGGGGGAACAGCATTTCATACCTCTTACTCTCTGCTCAGTTTCTGAAGATCAGTAGTTCGTGTCTGGTAACGGCAATGGCAGCTGCCAGGAGGCATGCTACACTTTGTATGTTCGGAAAAGGCAAGCACTGCAGATCCCCATTTCTTCCTGACACACTAAGCCAGCTGGATACACTTACACATACGTGTCTAAAAGCACTTTTATTTATTGTGCCCACCGCTAACTAAATCATTCAACTCTGGAAAAAGGAGTTCTGCCAGCTTACCTGCTGTTTCAATGCAGGGGTACGAGGGAGGAGGTTTCTGCCATTCGCCGTTTGCATCTTTCATGTGAGATCTGTCTGAAGCAAACGTCTTCAGGTACAAATCTGCTCGTATCATTCGGATTTTCCTGAACAATAATGCGAAGATATATCAGAAGATATATTTATGTAATGCTGCATTAGTCACTCTGGACAAGAGCCCTTTCTTCCTCCCAGAGAGCCTTAACTTAAATACTTCACTCAGAAATACTGAGCCAAGCAGCTGGCCAGTTAAGAATAAACTACAGCAAGGAAGGGCTTTTGATCACAGATGATCAAAACAATGATTAATTGATAATTAAACAACGGCAACTAAAGAGCTTTAGAAAAATAATGCAGCGCATTTAGTTTCTTGGAGCATAACAAAAGACTTCTATCACTGTATATCCACAGAGTGAACTTCAGCTTGGACTTTGTGAAACAACATTCGCGGTCTTCATCTTTTTTTTGTCCTCACCTGTGAAATTCGGGGTGAAGGCTGTCATCCAGCCTAAAGGCCTCCCTGCTGTACACGTCAAAAGGACACGGGAACGGCAGCACTGTGTCAAGATCATAAATGAAGTTCTGCTCCCCACTGGAAACATGAAGTAGGATAACGTGGTAGTCCTGGGAAGAACGGTAATTGTCATGAGCTGAACAGTTGTTAATCAGAAACTGGCAAAGGGAGTAGAAAAAAAGCCTCCTAAAAGCTGAGGCTACAGCTCCTCTTCTTTAAATCCTGCTTCCTACCGCTCAGGTATCAGGCCTGTGATGTTCCAGCACCAGGAGAGAGGTTTCCTAACGCCTGCCTCAGCCCTCGTGCCTTTTGGTACACCTTGGTATTCTCCCCATTCCTTTGTACCCTTCTTTGATTTCAGCCTGGGCAGCTAACCTGAAGCGTACGCTAGTCCTAACACCACATCTTTTATTCCTTAACATGCAAGAAACATAGGTACGGCGGGGGTTTGGAGAAACTCGAGTTACTATTTTCAGTATTAGTTACTTACACTGCAGTTTTACAAAATTAAATTGAAGGTAGTTGTTACCAGTTAACTCCTACTCCTTCTCAGATCATCTTGATAACGCTTGGACCTCTTTTTAAACCAAGCCTTTTTTTACAACATAAACATACTGATATTTTTCCAGAAAATGATTCTGCAATTACAGAATTTGAGAAAATCATAGATTTTTTTTTTAAACACAATTTCTGAAACAAATTGCCACACGACATTATTTTTTTTCCCCATATGATATAACCATAACTACACATCTTTTAAAGGAATTCTGTAGTGGCAACTACTGAAGTATAGTCAATCAAATGACATGCCAAAGACACTGGAACAGCTTACATACATGCTGGCACCTGAAGACACGTATGCCTTACATTTTTCAATCCCATGTCAGACCTATATGGATATTTTCATCCATCAGCTTCTTACAAGACATCTATTTAACGTCCTACAAAGCTGGCGGGCCCCAACAAATCCAGACAGTAATTTTCACAGAATTGTTGTGCACTCTTACCGATGCTAACTAAGCTTTGTCACCTGTCGGTTTTATGGGCCATCTCACTGTTATTTTCCTGTGAACAATAAAAGGAGGACTGGATTTAGGCTGCTGCAGAAGAATAATAAACACTAATACAGAGCTACAGGAAGGCTGAGGTTGGAAGGGACTTCCAGAGGTCATCTGGTCCAACCCACTGCAGGCTGCAGCTTTTGGACATCTCTGAAGAGGGGGACTCCACAAGCACCCCGGACAACCTGTGCCAGTGCCCAGCCAGCTGCACAGTGAGAGTGCTTCCTGATGCTCAGAGGGAACAGAAACTTAAGTTCATTGCAGCAGAGGTGCCTAACGCTGCCCACATCTTATCCTGCAGATCTCAACTGCAGAAGCATGCGCTTAAATACTGAGAAAATAAGAACAGAATGCCTTACCCAGACGACAGGTTCATCTCCATGCCCTGACTTCTGTTTCCACAGTGGGATCTGAAAGTTAAGTAATTTGGCATAAACCACTTCTGACTTACAGAGATTAGTTTCAGGTTGAGTAAGTTCTTTGCTGAACTCTCTGTTTCATCAGCTTATATCAGTGCTGCTGTCAGAAAACCTGCTCCAGTTTCTACCTTTCAGAAGCATGAAGCTGGATGCTACTCTGGACCATATAATCATCCCCCTAAACTGATGGATGACAGGGAAGAATCGCCCCACAGCCCGTAGGGACACCATGACTCTTTTTTCCCACAATCCAAGTGCGTCAGATAAGGACAATCATAGAATCGAATGGTTGGAAAAGACCTCTAAGATCATCTAGCCCAACCTTTAATTATAATCAATGTTTGTCCTCTGTTGTTTTAGAGTAACTTCATTTAAGTTTCAGAAGAATGCCACGAACCTTTTGTTCCCCTTAGGTTATCCTTGGGGCATCCAGAGGAGAGAGCAGGGCTCTATTGTGGCGTGGCAGTTCTAGCTGTTTGCTTTTACTGTTTCTCAGGTTCTGGTGTTGCCTTGATGTCTAACTTGGAGCAAATGCGGCGTGGGGTCTGGAGGCCAGAAACAGATGAAATTCCTCGTACTCCCAGGTGGCGTTGCCTGCACGCCTCCGAGCCCACCGAGCTGCTGCAGGAGGGCCTGGGGCCAAGTCTCATTTACCCCAGGCTGTAGTTAAAAGGGCTGGGGCCAGCTCTCACCTGCCCCTGGCTGTAGTTTACCATCCCCGGCCCCACGGAGCGCACAACTCACCCACTCACCATCCTCCTCTCGTTGGATATGAAAACCGCGTAGAACTCCTCCAAAGGATACTCCCCCCGACCCCTGATGTAGTCGCACAGCTTCCACACGTTTTCCTCACTGCAAAACACAACCGTCGACGGTGCCGTTTTCTTTTCAATCCCCCTTTCACCTTCACCTCCAGCAACCCAAACCGGGTCGGGAAGGTCTCCCGGGGGGAAGCTTTAGCTCCGTTTCCAGCTCCCCCCTCAGAGCGCCGCCGGCCTCCGGTCAGGCGCCGGCCGCCATTTTGCGGCGCCTCCCTTACCAGTAGCAGCCGGTGTAGGCGCAGGCGGCTCGGGGAGGCACCGCCGGCCGGTACCGATCCTCAGCCGGCCCCGCCATGCTCGGGGGAAGGTTTCCGTGAGGGGACGCGACTGCGGGGCCGGGCTCCTTGGGGAGCCGCGGCGCCGCCTCAGGGCGGGCGCGGAGCCCGTGAGGAGGCGGCGCCCATGTGAGGGGGCGGCACGCGCCGCTTCCCGCCCGCCAAAAGTCTCAAACAGTGCGGCAGCCCTCCGCGTGTAACCTTCCGCCGGAAAGTTTTTAAAAAAAAAAAAAAAAAGTTCCAAAGGAAAAGAGCGGGCGAGGGCCGGTCTCCGTGAGGGCGGGGAGCCGGGCGGCGGCGGGAGAGCCGCGGCAGGATGGAGGAAGGAAAGGAGAGGAGGAAGAAAGGGGAGAGGAGGGAGATGGCGGGCTCCGTGTGGGTCGGAGGGATCCGCAGAGGTGCACGGCGCCTCCTCAGCCGCCTCAGTGGGCGCCGCCCCCGCGCCTCCCTCCGCCGGCGCCATGGTGGTGCTGAGGCGCAATGCCGGGAGCCGCCGGCCGCCCCTGGCCGCCATGGACGTGAGCTCCGAGTTCCTCTCGCTGCAGCCCGGCGGCAGGAGGACGAGCAGGGAGAGAGCAGCCCCGGCCGTGAGTTCCCGCGGGGTTCCCTCCGAGCGAGCTTTGGGGGCTGCGGGCGCTGAGGGGGTTCCTTTCCGCCCCCTCCCCCCTCAGCCCCGCCGCCTTCAGGCGCCTGTCAGGCGGCCCCGTGGGCAGGTGCACGCGGGGGATGCTGCGGGGGCTCGGAGAGCAGCGCTGAGAATCAGCGTTAATTAGTGCTTAAATAAAAACACTTACTTGTGGGGCGCAATACGGCTACAACTTTCCTTAAGCTTTTGGCGGTGTTAGGGAAAACCCTAATTCGCTCTTAAGGGCAACCTGCGTGGCCGCAGAGGCCTTCTGGTATTCCATCCACACCGCTCCCAGCTCCGTCTTGCTGCTCCCATCCCTGCTCAGCATCACCTGGAGGAGTTGGCAGCTCTCCAGAGGTAACGCTCTGCTCTTCCCAAGGCAAGCCAAGGCAGAGCGGAACCCCCTCACAGCTCCCGGGGCGAGCCCTGCCTCCAAGTGATGTTTTCAGTGCCCCAGATCTTCAGTTGTTTGGATTCAGGTTGGGGTTTTGTGTTGCTTTTTCTCTTCCCCGTCCTCTTTTCAAGACTGCTGAACTAAGAAGGAAGAAGTTCTTGGGGTGTCTTTTTGCAAGCAGCCACTGGAGGCTGTGTAAAGATCTCGGCTTTGCTTTTGCAGTGTACACGAGAAACAGTTGTCAAAGCCTGCAAGGACTTGAGCGGCCTGTGGCACGTGAGGGAGGGCTATACAAAGTCAGGCAGAGAAAACAGCTGGCCCGCTTTCGTTGTGGGAACAGGAATGAGGAAGTTAAATATAAAGTTTTCACTGAAGTGAAAGCAGAATCCCTATTTTGAAATGGGTTGTAACGTTTTTTTTGTTTGTTTTGGTTTCTTTCTTTGTGTTTTTCCCCTCTTTGCAGAACTTCCCATGCTTCGAGGCATAGAGTCATTCTTGCTTCGTTTGTAGGACAGCCAGGCTTTGCTGAAGCACTCAAATTGCGGAGACATGTAGAAGTGCCCTAGATGACAGATGGTGATCCTGCTGCTAGCTGCATGTTCAAGTCCTAATGTCTCTTCCCTAACTTTCTGGTGCGCAAAGACTTGGCTGTAGCAGCTTTTGCAGTTTCCCCAATATCAGCAAGCCGTTTACCTCCAGTTACTCAGCATATTTCATCCATCTAGGTTAAGGAGCATACAGCAGAAAGTCTAAGGTAAACTGGAATCTGATGGCTTTGTCCTCTCCCAAGTTTCCAGTCCCAAGGAGACCCGTGGCAGACTGTAAGCGGCTGCTGTCCCTCTGGAGGCTGTGCATCTGCAGCTTTACAACCCTGGTGTAATTAATTCCTGAGGCCAAACGAGGTCGTTTTGTTGTGATCTGTGCTTGACACCCGTGTGCTCCAGAGTTCCCTTTTTGTTTGGGGAAAGTGGAAAGTGGCCCTTTCCTGTGCTGAGCCTTCCTGAGTCATCTGTGTAGGGACTCGGCACCAGAGCTCCCAGCCTCGTAGCCTAAACACACTTATCTGTTTGAATGGCACCTGGGCATCTGCTTACTTCCTTAGAGACACCCAACAGCTAACTTTTTAGAAGCAATTGCTGATAGCTTCCCATAGTAGGAGGAAAGTAACTTTCAAAATACGAACTACTTCACGAAATTCCTCCCTCCAGTTTCTTTGTTGTTCTGGTTTAGCCACTTGCTTCTGCTGAATTTCACTTGAGTGCATTTTTTCAGCCGTGTATGGCTGATAGGAGCTAGTTCTGCCCTTCTGGCAGCTTGCTGCAGTTAACATAGCGCTTCTCAGTGTCTGCTGTCTCACTGACTTGGGGACACCTTCATAGGAGCGGAGGACGGTCAGAGTTAGCAATGTCCATTGTTCCTGCTTTGGCTGTGCCCTCGTTTGAGGCAAGGTGAAGGTAAAAGGAGAGCTGATAAAGAATAACACAAGTACATGGCACTGGGCTTGTTGCAGAGAAGTCAACAAACAAATGCATAACTGTATGTACAGAGATTTCCCGAGGTATTCCACTTTTTTTTCCCCACTAATATCCACACTGACATTCTGTAAGCGTTTCTTCTTTCAGTCTGGAGTTTAGCTTTCCCCAAACAAGCTCAGGGTGATTTTCAAGAATGACATCGGAGCTGGATTCTTTCTCCATTCCCCTCGTGCTTTGTGGACTGGAGGTGCGCTCCATTTGTGTCAGGGAATGACATTTTGTCTGGGGGCTTGCTTCCAGAAGCGGGCTGCGTGTGCGGGGCTGCCCAGGCAGCCCACCCTGCGCACCACCCGAACCGTCCCGGTCCCCGCATGCCTTTGGCCAGAGCTCAAACCGAGGCAGTCAGAGCCGACCGGTGTGCTCGGGGCAGCCGGCAGCTCTTGGCCTTGCATTTCAGCTTGGGGGGCACGGTGTGCAAATAAACACACAGGGAAAATCCTAAGAGGCAGCAAAGGTTTATTAAAACTTGATTTCTTTCTTAAGCCTCCCAGAGGAGAAACGTTAAACATCGCTGAGACAGACCAGGCTGGCTCTCCTTAAGCTTCAGGTCTTGTTACATCTCTGCTGGATCTGAGAAACAAAAAATGTCTTTAAAAGTTGTTTTGGGTGCCTGGATTCAAACACGTGCTAGGGCAAGCATCTGGTGAGGCCCCTTTCCATCAGCACAGAGAACAGGAGGAAGAAAGGCGCTCTCCCACGTGCCCTTACCAGTGCCCTCCTCTAACTTCTTCATGCCTTTGCCATTCTCTTGAGCAAACGCTAACTAAGCTCTTAGTAAAGTTGGTGCCGAGGAGTAGAAGAATCTTATCTATTTTCTGACTTTAGAGTGAAATTTGGTTTGATGTACTCTTAATGAAACTTCATTTTGTAAACAGAACGAGCCCCCCCTCAGGGTTATCACTGCTTCCCTCCTGTACTAAAAATGATAGTAGTCATCCTTGTAGGAGCAGCAGTATGACAAAGGTCAACAGTAGTAAGAAGGGTTGTAAGCTTTGGTATAACGAGCCTTGCTCTTTTTTTGACAGAGCTCCCAATAAACATATTTAGCAAGGTCTGGAGATGGGAGAAAAACTCTTAACTAGATTTTAATTCTAGGATGTATAATGTCAAGCTTGACTGTTCCTCTGACTAAATGAATTGAAAGTTTTTTTTGTTGTTTTTTTTCATGAAATACTAAGTTTATGTGAAAGGTTTTGCTGCGATATCTTTTTGCCAAGGTATTAAGCGTAAGTTATCCACAAGAAAATGGTGGGGAGAGGGGAGCCTTAGTTTTGAAAGCTGATTTTTCTTTTTTTCTGTTTTTTTTTTTTTTTTTTTTTTCTTGAGCACAGCAGTGGTTCAGTGTCTACCCCACTGCCAAGTCGGGAGGGTTAACTAAACTTGCGTGAGGCAAAATTTCTTTATGTGAATCTACGTGGTTCACATAAATACATTCATGTTTCCTTCTTTTCATAGGATTATTCTTCTGGCAGTATTGAATGTTTCAATGGACACTGTTTAAGATCAATGAGAAAAAGCATCCTGCGATGTTCAGGCTCCAACTTTGAGGAAAGTATGGCAATATTGAGTGAAAATGTCAACAGAGGACACTTTTCAAGGTATTGTATTTCTATACATTCAATCTCTGTTCAATTTATAGATTGAAAAGCAAGAGTGAAAGCGTGTCCAGCGAGCCATGGCCTGATAAACCTTCAGCTAAAATCAGCAAAGTCTTATGAGTATGCTGATGTTGGTACCAGTACCTTAAAACTAGAATCCCTCTTCTCAGTGAAAGTCTTCTGCTTTTCTAAAAACCATGCGTGTTTTTCCCAACCCCTTCGAGGTATCTTTTCCACTTTGGTCACTGAGCTATTGCTCATACTTTTGAGAATTCACCGTGAGCAAGTTAGGAAATGTGGGTACGTACAGAACTGTGTGCATGTGGTATGCGACAGACTTGGGATCTGGATCCTCCATGTGGTGCTTCTCTTTGTATACCATGGAGCACTGGCTTGTAAACCTGGTGAAATTTCCCATTTTTGTTGGGTCTAATACAAGAATTCTTTTCCCCCTTCTCTCCTCTGTCCTCTTTCTTAATGTAGGCAGTTGACAAAGCCGAAATCAAACAGAAAAAAAGAATATAATGCAGGTAAGTGGCTGTAACTCCCTAGGATACCTGTTTATGCTGGTTACTGAAGGGGATGGCACTTGGTCACTCCATCGATTTCATTTGGCCCCAAACCTTCTGAACTCATCAGCTCCTTCACTCATCAGTGACTTTTCTGATGTTTGGAAGCTCTCACTGAAGTTGAGCAGTTTGACTTGAGACTAAACTGCAGGGCTGAGTTACCAGGCACGCTTGGTGCAGTGAGGCCACTTGCTGATGAGTGGAAAAATCTCTTAGCTGCAGGCAGTGTCCTCCCAGCTGTGGGCCAAACGGGGGCAAGCGGCCTGAAAGACAGCATTTCCCGTGCTGTAATTCAAGTTCCAACTGTGTAAAGTAAATTGTTATTTAGTGAGCTCAAACTTAGTCAGCCTTTAGTAAGCTCAAACTTAGAGTTGGCAACCACAAACTTAAACCTTAGCTGTGATCCTACCGCCACAGTGGTGTAGCTCTTGCCTTCCCCTTGTCCTCTTGGCTATTTTAATGCTAGTGCAAGCAACAAGCCTGTGCCAAAGGATGCTGTATGGTAAACAGTGAGCAGACTTTTTTTCTAAAAAGCAAGAGTTTGAGTTATCTGGTGTTTGGGTACTTCTCTTGAAACGGTTCTTATCTCCTTGAGCTGTTAGATCTTAATGCAGGAAATGAAAGTGCTGCGTGCTTAAACAGGGTAATAAAGCATACATCTTAGGAAGAGACTTAAAATGTAATAGTTTTTTTAAACACTGTTAGATACAGTTTTGCATGAATGGAGTGAAAACACCTTAGAGAAAGGTGTTGATTGTTTTCACTTTTTCAAGACAGAAGTAACTGAAGTAAACTTCCCTCCTGCGTGGAACAAAAGTTGCACATGTGTTTTTGTCAGACTAGCTTTCAGTCTTTTAAAAAGTTTCTCTACAGGTCACGCTTTTAAGTAGACAGTTTAAACGTTCAGAACGGTAAGTGAGTGGAATGTGGTGGTCATGACAACAAGTTCTGATTCAGAATTTAACGAAAAAGCAGTCCACCTCAGGGTGTCTTTTTTGCTTGTCCCTTTACATTTTACAAGAGCAGTGGTGAAATCAAGAGAAGCCCATCTTTACTGTCTCAAAATACTATATTCGTTTCCGAATTTCAGTCACCAGAACGCTGAGGACCAGAGCTGATGTAAAAACTGCGAGACGAGTCCGTGGAGAAAACGGGGATCTGGAGCTGCGCCGAAGCTGCAGAGTTCGACGAAGTCGTTACCCTACTACAAACTCATCCATTCTGTTTGACAAACTTATAACAAAGTAAGTCGTCTTTTCTTGCAGACCTCCTAAAATGATCTTTCTTAGCAAGCCTTTGTGCTATGGCATGGTGTTGGCCTCGACTTGCTCTGTATTTTGACAGCAGAGAGGTACGGTCGCGCCTGGCATTGTGAGTTCAGTATATTCGGGGGTAGGCCGAGACTTCCTTACGTGCCCTCGTGTTTGCGATGCATTGCTACAGGTAACTACTGGCCACCAGTGGCTGGTACTGGTCACGTATCACAGGCTTTGGGTTTAATTTGCCGCTGAGGTTGTAGTTTTGGGATTGGCATTTGATGAGAGATCTTCATACTGAGCGTCTTTTATATATGGGCCTAGCGGGTTTCTGGGGTGTCTTCTGAACCCGAACGATTACTTTACCTGTGACTTTCATTAGATTTAACTTTCCCCATTCAGCAGTTTTCTTAGTGTCAGAAGTGCCTTCACTTTTAATGAACTTTTTGTTCCATACTTACAAAAGCGAATGTAACGCTCGGTTAAGAAACTTAGGACAGTTTGATACAGTCAAAGTGAAGTAGTCCTAGCGATTCTGCGTTTCTGTCCGTGGTTTATTTCTGTTTCTGAAGCCAAAATTGTTTTCTGCTTCAGAATTTCATTTCATTATTTTCTACAACATGAAACTTAGATTACCATGAAGAGAAGAACAAACAGCCTTTCCTTGGTGAACAAAAAATGACTTAATGCTACTGTGCACAGCAACTTAAGTAGTACTAAAAGCTGACATAATTTCTTTCTAATGTCTTATTATAATACTCAGAATTCTTATTTTCCTCCTGCATTTAAATATATACATATTTTAAATGTGCTCAGTAAGGGGAAAATAAGCCTGAAAACAGTGTATGTTTGCAAATCCTCAAATGTTTGTTCTTAAATCTCTATCAAAAATAAAGATTTCACCTAATTTTTTGGTAATGTCTAAAATCTTGGCTAAGTATCAATGACTTTTGCTTTGTGCATTCTATATTAAAACGTCCTATTGATTATCTGTACTGTTTAATTTTTTTCATATATGCCTAACTTTGCTCTTACATGTCAACTTTCTATCTTAGTACTGCAGAAGTTGTGTTGCAAAAAATGGATGAAATGGAGCAGATCCGTAGATACCAAAGAAGACATTGGGAAGACGTTGAGGTGCGCAGCAACCCAGAAACAAATACTCCTTTATTTTGCCATTTTTGTAGAGTATTTCACGTAGGGAAGTAATTTAGTTGTGATTTTAACTGAACTGAAATAACTTCCTTCCAAAGAATAGTGTGGTCTAAAGTAACATACAGTCTTGCTCTCTAATTACAACTTCATGTCTTACTGATAGAGTTGTGCTCCAGGTATCTTTTAAGAGTGGAGGAAGTATCTTCTGCAGAAGATGTGAGATAACAGGGGGATGCTGAAATGCGTGTCTCATACTCCAGTTTCTGAATTGCCTTCTGCTTTTTGAATGGACACTGTTTACAAACAGCGGTTTCAGACTTGGGTTTTTACTCCAAATCTTACTAAAAGCTCTGACTGGGGGACTGAATATGCAAAAAGACTGGTGCTTTCCATCACCTGGGCAGTTTAAGCTGTTTTATCTTTTTCTCCTTAGCTCCTAAATCATATTTCTCGTCATGCTCGGGAACACATTTACTTGGAAAGCTTAACAAAAGGCAGTGCGTAGCTTCCTGTGTTTGTCACTCACCCGAATTTTGATTCCTGTTAACGTGTTTTTTTTCTTGAGAGCTCACAAAGAATCTCCAGTATCATGTAGTTTTAATCATTTGTTACAGGCAAATGGAATTGTTTTCATAAATTGACCGAACTGGCATTTTAGAATACGTCCTTGGTTGCGAGCTGCTCCCAGAATTTTCAGGAACTTGAAGCCTTTCATATTTCCGACTGAATTAACTGGTGGCTACTTTATGTATATTTGTTCCTGTGGTGGCTTGGTCATGAGCTTAAGTAATGCCCTGTGTCTAGAGGAACTCCTGTTAAAGTTGTATGCAGCAGTCATACTTCCTCTGTCTTAGTTTTGCTCTATTAAATTAAATTATTCTACCGTTCTTTTGAATGATAGGCACATCATTTAAAAACTTCCTGATAGCCTGCCTTCGTAGCCTTTTGTTTAGATCTGAATTCCTTTTTTTTTCCCTCTCAAATCTCAGAATAGTTGAGGTTAGAAGAGACCTCTGGAGGTCATCTGGTCCAACTGCAGGGACACCTAGAGCCGGTTGCTCAGGGCCATGAAATTAAACCAGAATTGTCCACAGTACTTTTTATTAGCATCTCTCACACGCCTGTATGATTTTTTTTTTTGGTATGTCTGCTAGGAAGGTAATTCTTTTTCCTCGGTTCTGTCACGCTGTAGGTTATTAACCTATGATTAACTAATGCACTCAGCTTTGTATCTGGGCAAGTATTTAACCACCGCGTGTACTGAGCCCTAGTTTTGAGCAGAAATTCTTGTTACTGATTGTGGGTGCGCACAATCCTATTCCCATTCTCTCCTCCTGTGCATTAATTTATTTTTTTATGTATATGGAGTGCCTCGATAATGTTACTGTGTAGGCAACAAGTATGCACGTCTGTTTTTCTGCACGTTTGTGACCGATCTTTCTTGTTGCTTTGAATCAGGAAAACCTTGATATCTTCACCTGTGTGAATCCAGACTGTCAAAGAACTGCTAAACCTGGCAGTCCAGATGAGATTGTTGGTGAGTTCTGGTTTTAAGCTTCCTTTACTCTGTTCTAACCAAAAGCCTTGTCTTAAACAATTGAAACAAGCTAAATTACTGGGTATTTGTCTTCTATAAAAATTCTGTGTTGCTATTGACTTTACAAGCCTTAGTTATGGACTCTAGGGCTGTACTGTAGTGAGCTCAGAACAGGTGTTTAAAAAAAAAAAACAATGCGTTTTTCCAAACTGCTTTCAAGATAAAAGGCAACAGATGGTTGTAGACAGGTGGGAATGGAAAGAAATGAACAGTATCATTCAGCATGCGAAACAGCGATACCGCTACAGCAGGAGCGTGACAGTTTTCATGGTTTTGAGCAGCACAGCAAGAATTTTCAGGAAGCAAGATAGAGAGGCTGCCAGATGTGTATGAAAAGCTCCTCCCAGGTGTGAAGCTCAGCAGGAGAGAAGATAGCGTTGTGCATTTTTGCGTTTAGAAGGTAGCCAGTGTAAGCTGCTGTCAGGGCCTGTAATTAGGAGCTGTCATCTTGGTACTCAGTGACTTGTGGAATGAGGTTAAGCCACGGAAGGCCATATTAACTTTGAAGTGATGGGAAAACTTACAGTTTTTAAGAAGAATGTTAGTTGTGATGAAAGCAATAAATCAGATCATCCTCGTAGGAGCTTTCTAAACAGATCAGGACGGGGCAAGACTGTACTTAAGGACAGAAAAGGATGTTGTGGTAGTTGAGCTGATAAGTTAGATTATGTGGTAGAGCTCACCTGTACACCCGCAAAGGAGCTCAGAGAGACAATGACAGGAGGCAGAGCCCCAGAAAATACTTTGCTCCTCCCATCAGAGGAGCAGAGAGATGCACAGTGGCAGGTGGGAACCCGAGGGAAGGACTCGAGAGGAACAATGACTTGGCCATGGACTAGTAAGGGAGAAGCAGAGTTGACTCATCGTTTGGAGGTTTAGTTAGGAAAACATTAGCTTAAGGTCTTAATAAGAGTAGCTTGAATACAAGGCGGGGGCCGGTCTAGAGGGAGAAGCTTGGTTAAAGTGTGTGGGTTTCAGGGAGTTGTGCAGCAGAGACTTGTAGAGAGAAATTTTAAATAGCATGTTGAATGGGAAATGAGCCTGGGGCAATTAATCGATGATCAAAATACAAACTACAATTTTAAATTAGGAAAAAGCTAGTATATACTTTTATAATTAAAAATAGGCCAGAAAAGAGTGAGAAAAGTGCCAGTGTTGTTATAAAAGAAGTTATTGGAACAAAGGAAAGGGTTGGCGGAGCAATAAAGCAGAGAAATTCATGCTTTTGTGATAGGAGTGTTGGAGCACCAAGGACTGGAGATGGTAGTGATCACAAACTCATTTACTTATTTCTCAGTTTTCCATGTGCTGTCTGTATACCCCACAGCACTTATCTTGCATTCAGAAAGCAATGCAACCTTTCGGGTTAAAAAATAAAAAAACAAAAAGGGCAGTGCTTTTCAAGAAAAAAAATTTAATTCCTTTTGGCAGACAGGTAGGTGAATGGAGTATGTACGTTCCTGCCTTGGTGTCCTGCTGTTAGCGTGAGAGGATATTCACCAGAACCTGGTAGATAATTGCACTCTGGTTTTTGTGCTTTTTACCATCTTTCATGAAACAACTTCAAGTTACTTGACGGAAGCTAATGGCCTAAGCTTATATGCATTTGGCATTGTTTTCTCATTGGTGAGCTTCAGGCCTGTGACTGGCCCGTTACGGCTCACGGAATTTGTGGCAGAGATACACTCGGACCTAGATTACTAGGCTTAGTCTTAGCACTACAGACTATTAAAACCATTTCCATGAAATACTTTCTCAAACTAAGAAGAAGTGACTTTCTGAAATAGCTGTTTTCATAAGGTCTGCATCTTAGCTAAGCAATATGACAGAATTTTGCCTGTTGTTAAACACCGAGGCTGATGACAAGTCGATCAGCAGTTTCAGAGAGGACGGAACAATGTCTAGGTGCATGCTCGTCTGTTAGGATTTGTGATTTCTGAAACATGACTTGCATAAATTCATCCTAAGGTTTTGCAGGATCCACTGTGTCATTAAGATAATGGTAATAATAAAACCTACAGGCATCTGTGTAGTGCATTTTGGATTTAATATAATTTGCAAAAGTACTTAACGATTCGGTGTCATTTTGTGGTACAGTACAGACATCAGGAGAAAATGAGAACAAAGAAAATGATGGTGAAGATATTCCAAGGCGTTACAACCTTCGACAGAGGAAACCCGTTGATCGCTATCAAGCTCCATTGGAAAGTAGGTTAAACGCACAGTTTCTCTTAAAACCTTATTTCTTGCGCATAAATGAGATAAAATTTTTGAATGCAAATACACATATATTTGCGCACACAGTTCTATTTCAGGTCTGTACCTTCATTCTGCACGTAAACTTCACTGTTTTTATCAGACGCACGTGTCCTGTGCACGTTCTATTTCTTTGCTCTTTGGCATACTTAGTGCTCTTTTTCATTTGGTGTATGCACTGGTCTGTTTCTACTGGCTGTCAGTGCTGTATTACAAATGCAATGCTAACTGCTGTAGTGTGACTTCAGAATGCCCACTTTTTACTCCCATTTCTTTTTTTCTGCGCGTAATTTACTCTTTATATTGCCACTGTTCCTTCAGTGCACTATTCTTTTCATAGATCTACAGAGTAAGTTTTCCTGTTTCCGTATCAGAACTTGTGAGTTAAAGATCTCCACTGAGAAGTAAAAAAACAAAACAACAAAACTATGTACCTTGATATAACAGTAGTTAATCATGCTTAATAATCTTGCTCTTGTGATTTTTCAGTTCACCTTAAAAAGCAGGTGCATTTTTCCACTTGTACTATGCATTGATGAAAAGCAAAAACAGTTAAAAATTCCTCTGGAATTAGGGATGAGTGAAACACGTGGCATTTCCTTTATCTTTTGATATCCTCCTCTCTCTTAAATGTATTTGTATCATTATTCTGGATTCTTTCCTTTCAGCAAAACCAAAAGAACAAGAGAGAACTTATCCGGACCAGCCCCCTTCTGTCAGACAGAAAGAGTCACTTGAAAATGCTGGGTCACAAAAATCTTGCTGTAGGGGACGTACCAGGTTGGTGTATGGCTAGTGATAGCTCTTATTTATCTGTAGAGCTGTCAGTCTTGTTACTGCATGCTTCAAATGGTTTTCAGTTTAGTGGTAATTACAGAGTAACTTTATGATCAGTACTGTGGTAGTCTGAGGATATAGAGGAAACAAATATTTGGAGGGGAGGAGGTGGATACTTTTAAGTGTTTTTGTTTGTTTGTTTGTTTTAAATCCAGTATTTGTGGGTCACTGCTAAGATGATTATGGAGATAGGGTCTGAGTTTCTGTAACTGAAATTCTTTTGTTCTGGAACTGAAGCCAGAATCTCCCTCTAAAAATCTTAGTCAGACAATTTAATCTTGAAGGATACAAATTATTTTCTTAAAACGGAAGATAATTTCATTTGATTTAGAGGGAGGGGTTTTATGGAAGTTTTGTTAGATTTAAAAAAAAAAATCACTCAAATACTGACTCTAGTTTCTCATTGGAATCAATTAATGTTTCTCTATGAAATTTACCTTAAAAAAGAAAAGATCTAAATGAAACCATAAATTGCCGTATAATGATAAAGGCTTTTTGGATTCTGTAAGCAGTTAGTGCGTAGAGAATGCTGTTGATTGCCAGATATTTTGTTGAGCATTCTTGAAAGCAGACAGTTGTCACAAGGAAAATCATGTCGCGTCCTTTGAAATCAGATTCCTAAAGAGTACAGTGGCCTGGAAAATAGATCTCAGAGTAAATTCTGAGTTAGAATTCCCTTAATTTTTGGTGTTACTTAGTATCTGCTCTATTTTCTTTTTAACTTTTTGGTTTATATGCTTGCTTGCAGACGGAGACGTGCATCCCCCAGCAGTGATTCTACAACCTCTTGCTCATCTCTCTCACTTGATAGCACATGTGATACGGAGGAGAGTGGTGAGAGCAGTGAGGACAACGAGAGCACATCTTCAAGAAGGTTGCTGTTGTTAGAGAATAGGGGAGGGAGGAATCTCCTTCAAATGAATATTTAATTAGGTTTAAGTTTATGTCAATTAGTAAGGTCTTCTTTATATTAATTAATAAGGTCTTCTACATCTGCTTGGCATCGTTATAAAAACAAAAATCTTCTAGCTGCATCTTAAGTTATAAGGCTTCTTTTTCTTTCTCCTTAATTCAAATCAGGACTCTTCCAGTGAAACTTCAGAAACATGACCTAAAGAGAGTTCAGAGGGATCAAAAGGAAGTTGGAGGAAGTCAGGGAGATCCAATGCAAGTAGATAGCGCGGTAAGTCTTTAATTCCTTGTGTCAGTGAGTGTTTCCGGTGATTATGAAAGCTCTCAGTAATGTGCCATCTACAGCTACCTTTGTTTATGGTTTTCTCTAAAGCAACTTCAAAAATCGCCCAGAATGTTTCCTTTGTGCTGACATAATTGCTGATGAAACCTGTATCCAGGTTGCTGCTTTCTTCAGCATATAAACTGTGTTGTGTTGAATTTCTCTTTAGATTGGATTTGATAACGTGGGTGGTCTTTCAGAACACATCACAGCTTTGAAAGAGATGGTGATTTTTCCCCTACTGTATCCAGAAGTCTTTGAGAGATTGAATATTCAGCCCCCAAGGTAACTCCTTAAAGCGATTAATTGTAAGTCAGCTGTTTTCGGGAGAATGTTCAATTAAGGTATCAATATGCTTCCGTGCTTCAACAGTTCTGGCAGCGTTGAACATTTGTTTTAGTAGTAGTAAAAAGGAATTTCTTAAAAATGGATAGAATCCAGAATATATGTAGATTAAAAATATAAGCAATGAATGCCTTAAAGTTTTAAGTTTTAGTGTCTGGTGTTTTAAGATGAGAAAATACTTCAAAAGTGCCTGGGTTTTAAAAAGTTGGGTTGGAGTGGTTTTGTTCTGAGTTTTATGTACAAGTCAGCTCGATTAGTCTGTAAGCAAGAAGGGATTCTCTAGTGGAAGTCAATTGTAATATGTTGCTTGGAAGCCCAGTTGTTTCTCCCACCTACTTTTTGCTTTTTTTTTTTTTTCTTTTTCCTCTGAGTGCTAAGGCATCACTTTTCCTTCCAGCTTTAGACTTCCTCGCTTGCCATCAGCTATAGATGGTCTGAGAGACCAAACCCAGTAACTTAATGCTTTTGAAGGGAGAATTAAATGCTTCACTATCAGATTCTGCATTTTGTGAAAGCAAGAATATGCAGTTTATCACTGAAGAATGAATTGGTGATTTACCATTGAGCCCATTCTCAGATTCTGTGCTGAAGTTTGCTCGTTTGGCTCCGGTTTGCTCTAATCAGCCTGTCTGTCAGCAGTTTTGGAAGTGTCCTTCTGGGACAGTACGCTCTCTTTTGAAGGTTTTGTACACTTGAGTTACCCCCCTTATTCATTTCTTTGGGTGAAAAAAATAAATTTTCTTGTGAAATGTTGTAAAAACGCAGAACTTCTATCTGTTCTGACTCTACCCACACTTCAGCTGTTACTGCTGTCTTATACATGACGTGTTTTGGTTAGGAAAGAGGAGTTTGTTCTAGAGACGATGGTCGTAAGAGGTACTCATCATGATGGTTTTTTTCCTATCTGAATCTTTTTTATTGCAGAGGCTGCTTATTCTATGGTCCCCCAGGAACAGGAAAGACACTGGTTGCTCGTGCTCTTGCCAGCGAATGTAGCCAAGGTGACAGAAAAATAACATTTTTTATGAGAAAGGCTTCAGACTGCCTGAGAAAATACGTGGGGGAATCAGAACGTCAGCTTCGTTCGTTATTTGAACAGGTAAGGTTGAAATGTGCAGTGTATTCTGTCAGAGTTGAAACCGTCATTTTCTATGGTCAACATTTGTAAGTAGAACTAGCTGCTTTTTTTTGTATTTTGATAGATATTTTTTTTCCCACTGAAGTGGAAATGCCAGTGTTTCTGCTGTAAATGTCAGCTGTAAGAACTACCGGTATGATTTGTTTCCTGTCACCCAGTCACAGTGGGTTGCCACGGACTGCCGTCTTCGGTTAGTCATGCCAGATACTCCATTAGCTCTTTAAGTAGAGGTCCCAGATGCTGAAGTGAAAAATCTAGTTGAGGTGACATTCTAACCATGATGTTTTTGTGCATTTTTTCTTTACATCATTCTGTTTTACTCTGTGTTTTCATGCTAGGCCTATCAGATGCGACCTTCAATTATTTTCTTTGACGAGATAGATGGTCTCGCTCCTGTGCGGTCCAGTAAACAAGACCACATCTATAGGTATTACATTTTTGCACCTACATAAAATCCGCTTGCTCTTTGGGGAATAACAAAAGGATGATGACCTGTTTAATTTACTGTGAACACACTGATTTATCCTAAAAACTTGTAACTCAATGCTAAAACAGCTGATTTTAAACGATAGTTGAAACCAATTTACTAAGTCTGATATCAGCACGTGGTCTGTGTTAACTTACCTATTTTTTTATGTCTTAAAAAGAGTCCTGCCCTTAAAAAGCTTGTCCTTTTTGACTACCCATGGGAGAAAGTCATGTGGAATGTAACAAAATTTACTGAACCAGTAAGTAAAAATTATGTTTTTCTCTTAGTTCCATGGTCTCAACTCTTCTGACGCTTATGGATGGCATAGATAACAGAGGGGAGATCGTGGTAATCGGAGCCACCAACAGACTGGATTCTGTAGATCCTGCTTTACGAAGACCAGGACGCTTTGACAGAGAGTTCCTCTTCAACTTGCCAAATAAAGAGGTGAGAACTTAAATTCAACGTTAATGCTAACGTGGCGAAGTCCAACTTTATAGAAAAAAAAAATTACAACTTGAACAAAAGAGTGATACATGGAGACACTGTGTCGTTCCGTGGAGGGGAAATCTGGTACTGAATATATATGGTCAGGATGATACCACCAAGTAGTTCTATAATCAAATCTTTCATTCCCAAAGTTGTTCCCATTTGCTTAATTATTTAGTCCACTTAGACGCTTTCATCTTGAAGTTGTGGTTTTGGTCTCAATCCTTCATTTTGGTCTCAGTCCTTCATTTTGGTCTCAGTCCTTCATTTATGAATGAGTAGGGGACGTGTTTGCATTTGATTGTTCCCCAGATCAGTGGTAGCAGTTTGAGTCATAATTGTTTTTTCTTTATAGTAATTGTAGCAATTTGAAACATTGTGCTAGAAGTGCTTTCTGTGAATTTACTGACTGAAAAGCAAATGTGATGGACTAATGAGACTGTCACGATGTAAGTTTGCTAAATTTTAGAGAAGTTTTTTGGAGAAAAAGATCTGTTTCTGGATAAATTTTTCATTACAGTATTTTCCTCTGGGTCGTTAGGTCTCATATTTTGGAAACTTGTTATTGAAGCTATAAATGCCTTTTCTTTCATTGCACGTTCTTAGAAAAAATCAGTGTAACAAATTTAGAAATATTCAATTTCCTGGTTGAAAATGCAGAGTGTATATTAAATAACTGTAAAATACTTGAAAGTTGAGCAAGTAAGAAAAATGTATTAATATATATGAGGGGTTTTGAGGGATGGTTGGTTTTTTGGTTTGTTTGTTTGCTTTTCAGTTTGTTTGTTTCTTGTTGGTATTTTTAAGGAAAACTTAGGACAAGCTAAAATGCAATGATTTTGTTTCCAGGCTAGAAAAGAAATTTTCAAGATTCATACTTGCGACTGGATCCCTAAGCCACCGGACAAGTTGCTTGATCAGCTAGCTGAGAAATGCATTGGTAAGACTGAAACCAAAATGGATTGTGCTTGTGACTAAGTTGTAAAGAATCTTAGCTTGCACCAGGCAGTACCCGAGCTCTTGTGCCCTTCTGCACAACTAGTCACCGAGGCAGATGGCACGCCTTCGTAGCAGTCAGAGTTAGATACTTTCATCTATTTATTTTCTGTTGTCGTTCTTGTTGTTTGAGAACATTGAATGGTTCTGGGGCATCTTTCTCAAGAGCAGAGTTTTGATGAGGAGTCTGCTTCAGCTTCGTAAGCACAGGATATCAGGTGGTGAGCAACATAGCAAAACTTCCCTGCAGAGCGGTAGCACTTTCGATTCCCTGTTAACCTGTTCGGTTTTGGCATTACAAATTCTTTAAATGTTGCGTATTGTAAACCTGGGCCTTGACTCAGATTTGATTTTTGTTTGTTAGGATACTGCGGTGCAGATATAAAATCCTTATGTGCTGAAGCTGCGCTGTGCTGTCTGCGTCGATGCTATCCTCAGATTTATGCAAGTAGGGAGAAATTGCAACTGGACGTTAATTCTATTAAAATAAAAGCAAAGGACTTTTTTATGGCTCTGAAGAAGGTTGTTCCAGCATCAAACAGGATTGTGGCTTCACCTGGACAAGCACTACCACGCATCTTTAAGCCACTTTTTGAAAATACAGTAGCAAATATTTTACAAGCCGTGCAGAAGATCTTCCCGCATGCACAGCTTGCGCTAAAGAAGGACCGACAGCAAGGTATAGCCACAGCAGCCACTTCCTTAAAATTCTGCCAAAGCAAAAACTTCTGGTTTGTACAATCAGCATACACAAACCTTTCAGACATAATGATGGTAGAATTTTATTATTTCCATGTGTGTCTTTATTTTGGGAATATCTGGAATATAATGCATAGGTTTTATTCTGGATTCTAAACTGAAATGCCAAATGGAAGCTCTGAATGACTCAACACACGGTAGAGGACTATGCATTCTCTACTAAAGCATCCTGCTTCTGACAGTAGCTGAAATAATTAGCATTTGTAGAGGTTGACTTAAGGTTTGAAGTATAAAGCAGCTCTTTTCCTTTAAAAATAAAAACTCAGATATTTGGAGGGGAAGCATTTCTAGGTCAATGTCTTTAATTCCTTTCTGAAGAACGTCAGGATCAGGATACAAGTATAACTGGTTTCAGATAAATATTGTTTTAGCTATCATGATTTTTAACCAGTCTCCTAATTTAAATGTTTGTGGATCATACTGTACACTTGCACGTGAGATCAATCAGTATTGATACTTACTAGTGTGTACTTTGAGGCTTTGCTTGCATAGTATGTGCGAGCTGACTCCTGACTGCCTCAGGCCTGAGCAAGTTCAGTCTGTCTGTTGGTGAGAGCGAATAAATTGATAAACTCCTTCCACTCCTGGTTAACGGAGATCCCTGACTAGTTATGTACCTATTCCTTGAGAATATCTTACTAGCATTACTCCCAGCAGAGCTGATAGATTAATTTGCTTTGGTAAAATAAAGGCAGGAAAACTACCAACAGCATAAAAGCAGAGAGGCTAGGGGATTGGTAATTGCACTGCCCCTCTGCTGTCTGCCTCCTGTTATCTTCTCCTTCAGTGATCTTTAAGGAGCCTTACTTAGAAGATGCATTGGTCTCTGTCACATCCCAGTAGTCCTAGACGAATGGAATTCTGTGGCCACCACATCCTTAATCCCCGTGCTTTCACTGGGGGAACCTCCTCCAGAAAGAAATGGTCTTGTTTTTTTTAGCTATTTAGCAACTACAGAAATTGTTCCTAATCTTCTTTATTCTAAGGGGGGGAAAAAATCACCAACAGAGTAGCGTACCTTATACATACACATCAGTGGGACTTAGGACAGCTTTGCAGAGCCTTGTGCCATCTCCTTAGATCTGTCGTGGGATGAACTCTAGGAAATAGCATTTAGTTTGTGCCCTCAAATGAAGAAAGGATTTTGGCACAGATTTAGAAGTTGTATTAATGCAAGAGAAAGGCACAGGCTATTCAGGAAAGTTAACAAACCTCTTTTGTCTTTCAGACAATTTAAATCCTATTTTACAAGGTGATATACTTGACAGTGATGACGACGCATCCTCAGTCTCTGGAGATGAACTAACAGATAAAATGCCTGACGGACGAGAGAAAAAATACCTCTCTTCCAGCAGGTAAAGAAAGATAGGTCCCTGTTACATTTAAATTCTTAGGACTGCTGAGTCTTTGTAAACAGTTTCAGCTGTTAAAAGTGAGAGGGGTGGTAGATGAAGGGGTGACATCACCTTTGTGTATTGAAGGGGTGCTCGGTATTCACAAGAAGAAAGGGTGAAGGGAATAAAGTTCTAACGAAGTAAGTTGCTCTAAATGATCGAATTGAAAAGCCCAGGCTTCCCTTCCTAAGCCAAAGTGATCCGCAGACTCCCAGAACATGTTGACTTAATCCATGGCATTCTTTGAAAAACTCGAGACCACATTAACGTGCTGTCTGACCTTTTAGCTAAAAATAACCAACTTCATGGGTTTGCGTTGCCACCTTTTGCCCTTCTGTTTTCCAGGATTGTTAAACCAGTAGTGAATTATGTAGCAGAAAGAAAACTGAGAAATGACTTGTTAAAACACCTTGAGAAAAAATCAAATGGTGTCTTTATTTGTTACCGTTAAGCCACCAAGTTGTGTTAATCTTTTGGTATTTTAATATGGAAGTCACGTAAGCCCACAGTTGGAAAGCTAGACTATGTTGCCACACTTGGGCCAGTTATTTTTCTCAGTTTCTATTGCTGTGCTGTCCAGAAGATTTTCTGCCCTTTAGAGCAAGGCTAGGTCTCTAGCGTCTTTGATTTAAGCCAGCAAAGGGTACAGCCTGATTGTAGTGGGAAAGAAGCAAATGCTTCTCGCAAATTTATTTCCTAGCAGTAAAGCAAGGTTGCCAATATTAATTCGCAATCTTGGTTTAGTAAAGAATAGGAGACATAAGGGAAGAAGATGAAACAATTGGAATGGCTGAATAAATTAACTGGAAATCTTACCTGTATTTAATGTACCGCTGTCATTTACCCAATCCAGTTGTGTGCTGCTTTAGATACGGCCAGTGTGGTTCAGTGCCCACAGACATTTTTTTCTAGAAATATTGTTCTGCTCCTTTCTTGCTACCTTCTCCAGTAACTAGGGCCACATTTCAGTTAAACTTGACAGATGTAGAGACCTCTCAAGTATTTAAACTTGAGACTTTCTGAAGATTGGTGTATATGGGAAGTGGTGAGATCCAGACTGGTGTGTGCTGAAAGTTGCTGTGCTCCCCCATATCAGGTAGCAGACCAGTTGTCGTCTGTGTATTCAGTTAGACAGTCTGTGTGCAATTCAGGAGCCATTGCTTAGCCCAGCCAAATGAATAGCAGACACAACAGAGATGGGCAGGATTTCTTAGGGGGAGGTATGGTACAGGATTGTAAGAAAATGGGCTCTGATAGTCTTCCCGATCACAGAACAGCTTATTACTTGCTGGAATACGGAGATTATTTGGGGAGGGAAAAGAAAGTATATAGGAAAAGTACTTGGAACATCTGTGTGTCTATTCAGCACCTCATTTATAAACTTGTTTTCTTATACCCATTGTTCTAGGAGTGCTTTCTGCAAACCGACGTCGTGTCGGCCCCATCTGCTAATAGCAGGAAAAGCGGGATATGGCCAGGTCTCTTACTTGGCACCCGCGGTGTTGCATGCTTTGGAGAAGTTTCCCGTTCACACCCTGGACCTATCCAATCTGCTTACAAACGTTGCGCCGCCAGAAGAAATATGCGGACAGGTATCTTTTTATTCTCATAGGATTCATTGACTGTATATAAAGGATCGATTGAGTTGCAAGTGAGTTGAGCAAAATTCATTGGTAATGGAGGTGGCCTTGTTTTAATGCGCTGTTATGTTTGCTTCTGTCTGAAAATCCACTTTTCTTTTAGATAAAACCATAAACAATACGGATGTTGTACATGTCCACATTTTCCATACCCAATTTTACAGTGAGGGTGTTGCTAGCAGCTCAGGAAGCTGGGAGGTGCTGCTAATAAACCTCTCTTTGTGCAAAGAAATGCTGCTCATCTCAGTGGGATCCAGAAAGTAGTTTTCATTGCCTCCTAAGCCTGAGTGCTCCCAGTAGATGGCTCTGTATCAGACTGCATGTCATGTACTTTTTGTAGCCTTTTTTTGTTATATTTGTAAGGCAACCAAAGTTTAGGGCTTCTGTTTGTTTTGTTTTTACATGTACATATACAGCTTGTGCTGTTTAAAAGCATTAAAATTCACAAAATGCTTCATTTGCACACTGATGTGGTTTTAACTAGAAAAAATAAACATAAAGAGATTTGGTGTTTTTACTTTTAGGCAGGAAATCCATTTTGTTGTTTGGCATCACTACCTTAAAATACTTTTACCTTTAGTAAAAACATTTGAGAGCTGTACAAGTAAGGACAGACAGGTTACGTGACTGGATACTGATGTGGCACATAAGAGGAACACTTCCTTTTTTTTGTTATGCGATGATTTTATCTGGGGCCATATAGCTACAGTGTCTAGTCACTGCCTGAATATATCCTTCCCATCTTCTGACTAGAGTTCCCCGAATGCTGATAATTTGAAAGAGTGCACAGAGAAATTTGTCATGTGAAAGGACACTTGCCGCTCTGTTCACGTAGTTTCATTTCGTAGGGCAGTTAGATGGCTATGTAGTTATGTATTAACAGGCTATTCTACGTGTTTTAGTTTTCTTATCCAAGCTTTCCTTTTCACTAGCTGATCCGAAATGCTCAGAAGACAGCACCAAGCATAATTTATGTCCCAGATATCCATTTGTGGTGGGACAACGTTGGGCCTGCCTTGAAACTTACTTTTCTAACTCTACTGCAGAACATTCCAGCGTTTTCTCCAGTTTTGCTGCTTGCTACATCTGATGTGTGTCACTCAGATCTCCCAGAAGAGGTATTTCTGTCAATGCTTTTCTTACTATTTCTTCAGTTTCTTGTTAATTTAGGAATGCTTTCAGCATCAAAATGCTGTGCTTTCTTAAATGCATACTGTTATTACTCAGGCACCTTAACAAATCTCTTAAAATTTGCTTAGAGAAAAAGAATACTGTGAAAGCATTTGCTTAAGGTTTTTTCTGAGTCCAGCAAGTGACTTTGACCCCCTTGTCACACACACAAATAGTAAATTTACTTAAGACAGTAATTCCGGTGGCTACGAAGTGGTTTAGGCAAGAATATGCAGTGCTTGAAATGTAAATGACAAAAGGATATTTTTACTGAAGAGATTTCTTCTGACAGTCTGCCATTTCATGCTATGTTGGATAAACTGCTAATAATGCAATTTAGTAGAGAATTGAAACGCTTTAATAAAAAATTCAGTTTCTTTCTTCGTGTAGGCCAAATCTTTCCAAGCTGGAAAGCTGAGTTCCAATTTCTGCTTAAGTAACTTTGATATCAATTTTCAGTTGTATTCCTAAACAAACTGTAGTAGAAGTTCGTGCATAACTTTGTTGATTTCTGAGAGTTTACGTTAAAGGAAGGTGTTCAAAAGAGGAACACGCCGTTCTCATTTGGATTATTTTGCCCCAGATATTGGGGGAGAGAATGGGTCTTATCTAGACGTGTTTATTATCAACTGCTTTGAAAGTGCTTAAGTTCCACAGAAGTTTTTGTACTGGTTCTAAATTCCTTCTAAAATAAGTATTGAAATTCCTTACGTACCTTTTGATACTAGAAATTGAAAAATGGAGGAAAACCAAGAAGTACTAGCTACTTCAGACACCTTCTTTTGGTACAGAAATAAAAACTTAGCAAAAAGCTCTCACTTGTCTACTGAAGCCGTTCTCTTCCCTCTATAGCCATAAAGGTTCTAACTAAAGGACACAGCAAGGCAAGTGAATACTAGGGAAGCGATCTTGGATGTGGTGAAAGCCAGTACTTTATCAGTGTATCGTACAGCCCCTTCAGTGAGATCTAATTCTACAGGTGTTTCTTAAAGGTGACGTTTGAATTTGCCATGCCAACCTGTGAAAATGTAGCCTTTTAAGGCCAGGAAGATAACTTTTCAGTTTGTCTTCTTCAGGTTATCACAGAATCACAGAATTATTATTAATTTTAACAGGTACTCGTCTTTTTGGAATAGAATATGATTTTTTTTGTGGCCTTAAATCTGAAATGTCTTTTCTCGTTCTTCTTTAGATCCAAAAGTTATTTATTAAGGAATTTGGAGAAGTTTGCGATATCAAGTTGCCTGGTAAGGAAGAGAGAGCAAATTTTTTTGAGGACATAATTCTAAATCAAACTGCTAGGCCTCCTGTAAAGAAAGCAGGTGAGGATATAAGAAATACATCTAAAACTTTCCTGTCTGTAAGTTACTAGCTCTTTGGGATTTGCTTTGGTGGTCGTTTTCTATTAGTAATTTTTCGTATGCTTGTATTTGAGTACTGTAAATTGGCTAATTTTTCCTGGTTAATTGAAGTTCATCGGACATTAGAAGTCCTGCCTGTACCATCATCACCTGAGCCTCAGGAGCCACCAGAGGAAGAAGTAGGGCTGCTGGAGGAGGAAGAGGAGGATACCTTGCGTGAACTTAGAATTTTCTTGAGGGATGTTACTCAGAGACTTGCCGCTGACAGACGTTTCAAGGAATTTACAAAGCCCGTTGACCCACTGAAGGTAAACTAGTGTTGATCTGTGTGTGTCTGTAATTTCTCAGTGTTTGTATTTCTCAGCGTTTTGGGGAAGGTTCAACTTTGTTTTTAGGACTGCACTATTAGGATTTTGCAAGAAGCAGAGGCAGTGCTTTTACTTCTGCTGACTCTCAAATGTCTATTATCGGATTATTCGCTGAAAGCCCTGGTTTCATTCTAAAAAGCCAGACCAAATGCCAACACAGTTTGCTCGTGAAAAGGCTTTGATATTTAGGCATGTTACAGCACTGAAAAGCACAGAGATCTTTCTTTATAATTACAAACAGTATTTACAGGACTATTTTAATGAAGTCTAAAGCTCTTTATTGGACTGTCAGTTTCTGTGGGAACAGGAATAGGAGCAGCAGTTTGTAAAATTAAGTTTTCACAGAATCATCTAGGTTGGAAGAGACCTCCAAGATCGCTGAGTCCAACCTCTGACCTAACACTAACAACTCCTCCACTAAACCGTATCACTAAGCTCTACATCTAAGTTCTGTTCTCTGTTTCATCTGGAGCTCCTCAATATGAATCAACCATAAGTGCTGTGTGTTTTCTTTTTCCTCCCATTTGCTGCGTAGGTACCTTTTTCTCCTTCAGTTTATTCGATAAGTCTAAACTAGGGGCATATACTTCAAAGACAGATGTAACTTGAATATACCCGCGTATCAGCAAAGTCCTGTTCGCATAGGCATCCACTGACTTTTCTTCTCCTTTTCTCCTAGGTTCTTGAGTTGTGAAATATCTAGACAGATACATATGTCCTCATCCAAACTAGTCATTAGGCTCCTCTTACGGTCTGAGGAAAGAAATCAGCACCTCTGGGCCCAGTTATCTCATTCTAAAGTAGATGCCTGGAATAGATACTTCACAGGTGCAATTCATGCACCTTTTTCTCAATGTCAACAACAAAGAGAATGTCGGATGGCTTACTCAGCTTTCACTGTTATGATTTTCTGAAGCAAAGTGAAATGAATCTCCCACCCTCGGTGTTCCTTCTCTACCATGCACATCCTTCTGACCTCCCTACTTCTTTTCGTCCTCTCGTAGCAGCTGTAACGCCAGTTGAAAGAGCCCTTCCATTTTTGAAAAGCGAACTGGTTAATTTCAGCATCTTCTGATGCATTACAAATATTCAGGGTTTTTAAGAAGTCGTTTATTTAAAGTTTTCAAAATAATTTTGGTAGACAGTGTGCAAGTTTAAGAAAACCTCTGAACACGTGTATTTGATCTGCAGGTACCTGATTTTGCAACAAGGATTAAAGAGCCGATGGATCTTTCAACAGTTCTGACTAAAATTGACTCGCGCCAGTACCTAACTGCAGGAGACTTTCTAAAGGACATCGATCTTATCTGTAACAATGCCTTAAAATGCCACCTAGATCAAAGACGTGCAGGTGAGGATGTGCTTTCTATCCCTAGTTTAAAAAATCTGTCAAATGTAGAGATGGATAAATGTTGTGTGCGGACGGTAGACTTTGGATGGATTAGATGATTTTGGACATCCACAGAGAATATTTCTTACCGGATTGTAAATATTTTAGCATTTTGCTACTTGGGCATGGAATTGTGATATAAGTGCTCACAGGAACTAGTGCTCTTGTTTTAATAATTAACTTCTATGTTGTCATGCTGAAAATATTCACTGAGATAACCTTTCAGAACCAGCCTATGAAGAGAGCAAATTTTTTCTGTGATCAAAGCAGTTTCATTGGTTGGTAGACAATATCCAGTTAAAGTCTGTAAAATTTCAGTTCGTCACAGAGCCTATGCTTTGCAAGACACTGCATATTCTATGGTGAGGAACGAAATGGATGCAGAGTTTCGCCGACTGTGTGAAGAAATTAAAGAATCTCTTGAGAAAAGAGGTATGTGCTGTGACGCTAAGGATTTTAAGACTTGTCTCTGCATTTGTAACCGAAAATGCAAGACAAAGATCTTTGGTATCTATTCTTTATTGCAAGGTCGCATCTCTCCAGCGCGTGCTCCACGTAACGACTCCGAGCCACCACAGCAAAACCCTGCGACTGAATACAACAAACCAGATCAATACGGTAATGAAAATGCAAAGACGACAGCGGTACCTGTAGATGCCAGTACACCCCTTTCTAATGGCAAGTTGCATTTTATTCAGTTGCTCTTGTCATTCATACTTTCTCTGTTCTTGTGACACAACAGGTTTCTCTGATCCCTGGCTCTTTATGCCAGAGGTATTATGTTTTCAAATTTACTTCAAAATGTGAGAGATAAATCCGGAGGTCATTCATTCAATATAGGTATGAATTAAAGTTCAAAGAAATTTGGTTTACAATATAAAAAAACAACTTTGATGACCCAACTGACATTTAATAGCCCCTAAATTGCTAATTGTTGAGGTAAAAAATGTTGTGGATGGCAGTTTCTGAATACTCAACTAGTTTTTAATTACGCAAAATGGTATTTTTCCCCCACTCCACCCCCCCCTTCCCCAAATGCTAAAATCTTCGCTACCTCATACCGTGATTTCCAGTTGAAGGAGGGAAGTCTAACTAGTGTGAGTGGGAATTTTGCCACAGACTTCACCCATATCCTTTTGCAATACTATGTGAATACTACGAATGTTGGGCTTTTCTGTTGGGCAAAACCACAAAGTTTATTTTTTCACAAAAGATTTACTGAATCAGGAAGCATATGAGGTATAAGTCTTTATTCTTTTTTCTCCTTTGAATATTCCCTTAAAATTGTCTCTTTAATTAAACTCTTCCAAACACGTATTCAGCTTTTGAAGTCTGCAGCTTGATAACAGACTCAAAGAAGAGCTTATTTCCAAAGGCTTTTCTGATGTTCATCTATATTAGTTCACGTAGTAAGACAGTGACTTTATCAAATAACCTCACATTGTATTAATACTCCACATCCAAAGTAAGAATCCTCTGCATGTAAAGTCCTGAAGGTGATTGTTTTGTGGATGAAATTACGTAGTTGTGTGTGGTTTTTTGTTTGCTTGTTTGTTTGTTTGTTTTTTAATCTAATAGCAAAGTGACCCCATTAACTTTCAACTCTTTTCTCGACATATGTAGGGATATAGGCAGTGGTAGCTCAGTTCCTTTGTTTTTCTTGTCAGTCAAGTAAGATGAAGATAATGGATTTTGAAGAAAGAATTCTTTTGGTAATGTTTTGGATTACTTTTTATGCTGTATCCTTGTAGGTGCGTCAGAAAGAAAGCGCAGAAGGAACGAATCTGCACATGCTGCAGCAAAGAGAAGAAGGTGTTTTCAATTCGATAAAGAAAATAGAGTACCAACAGATGACCAAACCGATAGTGGTGAAGAAGAGTTTCTGGAAAACCATGTTTCTGGCACATATCAAGCTGAACTTAATGCTGAAAAGGAAAGTGCTAAGCTTCCTGAATATTCAGCACTAAGATGGGAAACTCTAGCTTCTGAAAAGCGAAGTTTAAATGGTAAGTGAAAAGTCCAACAGGTCATTTAGCACCTTATTCTTGCTGAGGAGGATTACGCTATTTATTAGCTTTAGCCTTCAATTTCAGTCTTATTTTTTCTGTTACAGCTCTCAAAAATCATCACACGGTTTATTCCGTAGTGATGTTGCTCCTGTAATTATGCAAGCCAAGCCCATGTGTTTCTGTAGGTGCTGGTTTTTTGATTCTAAAGTCTGTTTTTTTCTAATGGTACCTAACTGAAAAACAGCAATCGCTGACATTCTTTTGTTGTACGAGGCACTTTCCAATAACGAGCAGCTTAGGTTAAAAAGTTGCACTTCAGGATGCGTGGATCCAGAGTAACGTGGAATAGGAGACGTACGCCCTAATGTTGTAATGTAAGATGTATTCCCTAACCTGAATTGGCAACGTGACTATTTTTTTCACTATTACCCTTTTTTCTGGTGCTTTTTGTTTGTTTGTGGGTGTTTTTGTTTGTTTTTTTGTCTTAGTTTCTAATTTTTATGGAGCAGTGACTTTAGCTGGAAAGAAGGGAGAAGCCAACTCTTTCTCAGTGAAGATGATAACAGTTCTGTCTCTGTATTTGTAGAAAGAGATTGTTTTGCAGGTACGGGATACTTCATTGAGACTGTATTCCAGATAAACAGAAAACCTGACTGAAGAAATTTGTGTCATTCCAGATCGTTGGACACTTCAGATGACTCCGACTGGATGTTGTTGGGTAGAACAGGAACGGATGAGTGATGAGAACAATGTGGAAGTTTCTACAGAGCCAGACTATGTAGTTATTGTGGATCGCTGTGAGCTCAAAGTATGTCTAATTTCAACTTCTTTTTAATACTCAGATAGGACATATTCCTGCGACGTGTACAATTGCAAATTAAGCCCATTGTTAACCAATGCCAATTAAAACAATTAATTGGAAGGACATACAGATTGTGAAATAATTCAACCCATAATGCACTGTGACTGTTTAGTTTCCACACCTCGTGTAGATTTCTGTAGGCTACCGTTTGCTTTTGGTCAACTGTAATTTAGGAGACAGATTCTTTGCCTAATTTTTAAGGTAAGAGGCCTTGCTGAATTTTAAAATACTGCACTGACGACCTGCTAGTACTGTTGGTTATGAATATTGTTTTAATGATTCATAATTTTTATGATGGGTTGGAGGGCTTTTATTTGTTTTGTTGTTTTTTTTTTTTCATGCTTTGATGTATTAGGAACCTGAAAAGGATCTTTATTTCTTGCAGTGATGATTTTAAACCTGAAGATAGCAGGTTGACATAAACTAGCTAGCCATGGATAAGTGGCTACTTTTCTGAAATTCCTTCAAAATGCAGTATTAGAATTGCACACCCATACTGTTGCAGTGTAATAAGGGTTTGCCAATCCCTCACGGGAGGAAAGTGGTTATCCTAGGCTCCAGCGGGGGAAATGGGTAAGAGTGGCCCTAGGTACGTGAGGAAAAAGGTTCCTTTGTGTGAGTTGGAGAGGCATAAGTAAGGACCATCTTGAGGGGATAGCAGAATGAGGGAAATTAGAAATTAGAATGAGGAAATGAGAAGTTGGGAAAATTGCTAGGAGTCATGGAGGTTGGCCCAAAGCAGATACGGGTTGCTGTTTATGTGCATGAATCCTGTGTGGGGAGAATATGACCAGATAAGAATCCCCTTCGGTAAAGGGGCTTGCCAGCACAATTTTTGTCACATCCTTAAGCTGTGACCTAACTTGTAGAGGCGATACTAACTTTTTAAAGCTGGCTTCCAAAGGAAGCAGATTCCAGGTTTCTATGTTGTCCGTGTCTGCCAGTATATACGGAGAAGCCATAGAGGTTTTTCACAGAGTCAGCTAAGTAAACCTCAAGAAATAGTTGGATTTTTGTTGGTGGTGTTTGCTCCTTTGGCCCGGAACTTTATGAACTTCTTGATCAGTGTGCAGCCATCTATATGGCAGCAGTTAGGACCTGCTTAGCAGTTAGGACCCAGTTAGGACATGGGACCTCGACCTTTCTCAGATTTTCCTTTTCTGTTTACTGCAGCTGAAAGCGCTCTGGGTGGGTTTGTGTGTTTTATCTGTGTTGTATAGAATGAAGTTGAGGGGAATACTGAAGTTTTGTGCTAGCTGGTCTGAGGGAGGCAGAGCTTGATGGTAAGATAAGCAGCAGTATTTCCAGGGGGCAGTAGTATTTCCATTTGGCATGGCTGCTCCCTAAAGCTACATGCTCACAGCCTCACACAGATAACGAACAGCTGTGGCAGTGGAAGAAGGTGCTGCCACTAGCTTGTCACTGTTGCTGTGCCAGAGATTATCATCTCTGCGTCTTTGGTAATAGAAGCGACTGTGTGAGAGAGAGGTGATTGCTACAAGCAGTCACTTTGCTATTTATCCACCCCTGAATTTAAAGGTAGGATTGAGCAAACTAATCTCACTTTGCCTTGGGCGCTTGAGCAATCTGTTCTGCCAGCAGAGTTGTAGGCATGGCACACATGGGCAAAGGTAATCACCTAAGGATGCTTCCTTTTCCAGCTGGCACAGCTGTGTCTACAAGATGTGCAGCCTAGCTTCCAAACATCCTTTTTACAGTGCCCTGCGCTGCTGCGACAGCTTCTCCAATGAAATGCAACAGTGGCTTTGCTGTGGCAGCAGCTATCCTACAAAGAGGATCGTGCCATTCCCTGCTGCTTGGGAAGCAGTCGACTTGCAATTATGACCATTGATGTGATAGATTGATTAGTAATAAAAGACTGTCTGAAATTTAAGCCTTTCCTTTCTGTGAAGTGTGAAGAATTAACTCATTTTCTCCACTGAAATCTCATGGGATATTCAGTCTGTTCTCTGAAGTGTCACATTTCATTTAATAGTGTAAGAAAAGTAGGATATCACTTGCGTTGTTACTGTTTAACCTCTGAAAACATAAAGAGCATGTTCAAAGGATCTCGTGCTATTCTGAAGTTGTTTTACTCCATTGTTTTCTTCAGGAACTGTTCCACGCTGTCGTTGAGCTAACTCAGGGATTTGACATATTTTACTTGGAAAAAGTATATGGCATCATTAAACAGTGTATTTACAAACATCGGGAAGACTATGACAAAACCAATCTGGTGGAGGTAATTTTTGCTTTGTATTCTAGCACTTTCTGTCGCTGTTACGCAGTATTTGTGCGTTCCGGATATCGTGGTTATTTAGCATTGCTCTTTACTGCTTAGCTGTCTGTGCACAGACAACGACAACAGTAAGACTTTTTCGTTTCAGTCTGGAAGACGTTTATCCATATTGCAAAACCATTGTTATATTTGGCATAATTGTTGGCAGTTTCAGCAGGAAAAAGCTTGAACTTGAAGACAATGGGTCCACCCACACAGCCCTTTCAAAGCAGTTAACCTTAGTCTGTCAGTAGTTTTTCTTGAGAACCATTTTGGGGGCGGGAGGGCTATGAAAGGAAGGTGCTTTTCTAAGTCTTTCGCTTCCTCTCTCTCCCTCTACAGCCAGTCAGGCACGGTAATACTTAGTAGTTGTTCTATCCTTGAAGAGAAATTTAAGGATATAACAAGAGTTTGAGACTTCTCTCTAGTCACACTCTAATCTCTTTTTAACTAATGTGCTTGAACATCTGTAATTTGGGAGATTTCTGCCTGTGCCAGTTTTACACTAATGAGTCAAATTCTCTGGTCTCTTCCTGTAAAAGATGATTTCAGAGTTGTCAGAACTCAGCAGAAATCTGCGTGAGGCGTCCATGGTCCAAGTCAGGTGTTCCCAGTACACGCTGGATATTCAGTCTTCAGACTTAAGATCCTTGAACCCATTTATCTTGGAGTTGTTTGTGCTTGAGAACAGATAAAATTTGTAGTGCCTATCAGTCTGCCTTAAAAAGAGAGTGCCTTTTTTTTAGGCACTGGTCATCTCGATCCCTTCTTCCACATCTGATAAAGAGTTAGAACGGACACTCTGTTCTGCCTGTGAGAAGATTATTTGGATTCAGGGAGGCCGCTCCTGAAAAAAAAATGAGATCTTTTAGCTTGAGAAGGGATTTATTTATGTTATCTCATGGCCTGTGAACTTGTGTAACTTAACTTTTAATTTAAGTATTAAAAGTTAAACAGCTTTCTTGGTTTTCTGTTTCTTCCTTTAGCTTCAACAAACAAGTCTCTCCTATTCAGAGTGCACTGTACAAGTTAGTCAGGAGTGTGGTCTACTGTATGAAGAGAGAGAATTTAACAAGTAATTATTCAAGGTCTAGAAATTAACTTCTTGAGCTTGTTGTGGCTTTTCAGGAACTGTTTCCTCTTTCTAATTGTTGTGAAACCACTGCTGATAGAGATCCATATAGTTTATACTTATCCATATAGTTTACTCTCTATTTTGGATGCATAAGGATGCATCTGAAGCTAGAAGGGGTAATAGGTCATTGTGATGGTGATAGCACACTATTTGCTAAATATTACTAATTATGTATTACAAATTCTTTATTTTTATAGTAATAGAAAGTGTTCTTAAGCTTTCATTTGTGCTTACTGCTATTTTGTCCTTTTTTTTATTAGGAAATTAAGAAAGAAATCGCGGTCTTCCAGTCTTACAAGTAATGTGATCTTCAACATACTTGGTTTTTACGTTCCAAAGGTTTTTGTTGCACGTTCTTCTGTTACTTGTGTACAGTTTAGTAAAGAGTATCATATACAGGTATATAAAATTTCATATATAGGTATTTAAAATAAATTTATCTTAAAACAAATTTGTTTAAGTGCTTTTATTTGATATTTTTGTCCTATATATATAGCTCTCTATTTATGATGCTATATATGTATATACATGTATATGTGTATGTATATAGCATGATAAATAGCAAGCTTGGACAGAAGGAATGGAATATACACAGTCTCTTGAGATCACTGGGTGTAGCTTTCATTTCCATTACACAACACCTTAGTTTTCTGTCTTCTTTTTATCAGAGCTACTGCTGATAGTGCCTTTGTAACACTGTAGATTTGAACATCTTTCAGATACTTCCAGTACCTCTTTTTAAAAGAAAATGACTGAAAACTTGATAAACATACTTTGTCAGCTATTCAGAATATATTTTTCTGAAGTAATCTGCGGTGCTCTTTATTCCACTGGACATTACATAAAGGTCTTAAAACAACCTATATATGAAATGCAAATCCTTCAGAAACCTCTTAGTGCAGTTTAGTGCAGGAGGTATTTTTATCTCCTTTAGAAACCTGTAAACCTCCTTTACCTTAGTGCAGGAGGTATTTTTTTTTATAATTTACTGATAGCACCTTAAGGGGCTTTCACAGTATTAACACCCTAGAGAAACTTTCATAGAATTAACACCCTAGAGAAAGTATGTGGGAGAAACACTTTCCACAAACATAAGATTTTTGCCTATTAAAAGTAAACGACACAAATAGAAGCAAAGCAAGATTTGCTTATTGAAACTTTCTAATGCAAAGCGTAGTCTTGCTTCTAACAATGACAATCTTAGTGATACCAGAGAATACCATTTCAATATGAAAAGCTAGTTACAAGAAAGCCTTGTAGTTGAATAAATTGTTTTCTACTGACCTGGAGATAATTATATTTGTTTATTTCATAAAAATGAATATATTGCTGGTGATAAATATATTTAAGTGAACGGAAAGCAATATTCTCTTTGAAGATGGATACCTCTTCAAACCAGCAGAGAAAAATTTCTCTATGAATTTGACAGACTTTTAAGTTAAGGGTAAGGCAGGAAAGGTTTATTTTTTCGAAAATAAAATTCTATATTAGCTGTGCTCAAATATGCAGCAGGATATGTTGCTGTTGTGTTATGTCACATCTCATACACAACACCTAGTGATACCGGATACCTAACTGTGCAATACCTGCGTCTGTTTTTCTTTTGTATGTTTCAGTTTTCTTAATATGCGGCTTTCTAGCATGTGTCCAAATATCTGTGTACTGTGAAGAATTTTTTCTTTCATCTGTAGTGTTCGGATATGTATCCGTAAAAAGTGAGCCACCATTTTTTTTTGTTGTTGTCGTTTTTTAATCTTACACTTAAAATGGTATCAACTTTAAAAAAAGTTTGTGATCAGCTTACCCCATTCTTATCGTCTTGGTTATATGTCAAAAGCAAACACGGGAGGAAGAAAAATATACATTGAAAATGTACATTTTAATGTATTATTACATTGAAAACGTAATAAAGGAGTCAACCTCATTTTTCCCTGAATTGTTCTTCAGCTCGGTTAATGTCACAGATTTTTAGAATCACAGAATCATAGAATATCCCGAGTTGGAAGGGACACATAAGGATCATCGAGTCCAACTCCTGGCACCACACAGGTCTACCCAAAAATTCAGACCAAGTGACTAAGTGCACAGTCCAAACGCTTCTTAAACTCTGACAGGCTTGGTGCAGTGACTACGTCCCTGGGGAGCCTGTTCCAGTGTGCGACCACCCTCTCGGTGAAGAACCTCTTTCTGATATCCAGCCTCAACCTCCCCTGCCTCAGCTTGACACCATTCCCTCAGGTCCTATCACTGGTGACTAAAGAGAATAGATCAGTGCCTGCCCCTCCACTCCCTCTCTGGGTAAAGAACTGGCTGGAGGGCTGTGCCCAGCGAGTTGTGGTTAATGGCATTAAGTCCAGCTGGCGTCCCATTACAAGCGGTGTCCCCCAGGGGTCGGTACTGGGGCCTATCTTGTTTAATATCTTTATTGATGACCTAGATGAGGGGATTGAGTGTACCCTCAGTAAGTTTGCAGATGACACAAAGCTGGGAGGTAGTGTCGATCTGTCTGAGGGTAGGGTGGCCCTTCAGAGGGATCTGGGTAGGCCGGGCTGATGTGAATGGGATGAGGTTTAACAAGGCCGAGTGCTGGG
Organism: Anser brachyrhynchus; assembly: GCF_964034855.1. Taxonomy (NCBI): domain Eukaryota; kingdom Metazoa; phylum Chordata; class Aves; order Anseriformes; family Anatidae; genus Anser; species Anser brachyrhynchus. The sequence goes on along the minus strand of NC_137695.1, from coordinate 149,299,515 downwards.
TCCTGCGCTTTGGGCACAATAACCTTATGCAACGCTATAGGCTTAGGGCAGAGTGGCTAGAAAATTGTGAAGAGGAAAGGGTCCTGGGAGTGTTGATCGATGCTTGGCTGAACGTGAGCCAGCAGTGTGGCCAAGAAGGCCAGCAGCATCCTGGCCTGGATTAGAAACAGTGCAGCCAGCAGGAGCAGGGAGGTGATCGTCCCCCTGTACTCTGCTCTGGTGAGGCCACACTTCAACTGCTGTGTTCAGCTTTGGGCCCCTCAGTACCAGAAGGACATCGAGGCCTTGGAGCGTGTCCAGAGAAGGGCTACGAAGCTGGTGAAGGGCCTGGAGCACAAGTCCTGTGAGGAGCGGCTGAGGGAGCTGGGGGTGTTTGGTCTGGAGAAGAGGAGGCTCAGGGGAGACCTCATTGCACTCTACAACTACCTGAAGGGAGGTTGTGATGAGGAGGGGGTCGGCCTCTTCTCTCAGGTAACTAATGATAGGACTCGAGGAAATGGCCACAAGTTGCGCCTGGGGAGATTTACATTAGGTATCAGGAAAAGCTTTTTCTCTCAGAGTGGTCAGGCACTGAACAGCCTGCCCAGGGAGGTGGTGGGGTCACCATCCCTCGCGGTGTTCAAGAAGCGTCTGGACAAGGTGCACGAGATATGATTTAGTAGCTTAGTGGGTAGTATTGGTGATAGAGGGACAGTTGGACGAGATGATCTTGTAGGCCCTTTCCAACCTTGTGTTTCTATGATTCTATGTTTCTTTCATGAGGAAGCTGTAGACCATGATGAGGTCTCCCCTCAGCCTGCTCTTCTTCAGGCTGAACAGACCAAGTGACCTCAGCCGCTCCTCATACATTTTCCCCTCTAGGCCCTTCACCATCTTCGTAGCCCTTCTCTGGACACTCTCCAACGGTTTTATGTCCTTTTTGTACTGTGGTGCCCAGAACTGCACACAGTACTCGAGGTGAGGCCTCACCAGCACAGAGCAGAGCGGGACAATCACTTCCCTCGACCGACTAGCGATGCTGTGCTTGAGGCACCCCAGGATACGGTTGGCCCTTCTGGCTGCCAGGGCACACTGCTGGCTCATATTCAACTTGCTGTCAACCACAATCCCCAGATCCCTCTCTGCGGGGCTGCTCTCCAGCGTCTCGTCACCCAGCCTGTACGTATAGCCAGGGTTGCCCCGTCCCAGGTGCAGGACCCAGCATTTGCTCTTGTTAAACTTCATGTGGTTGATGTTCGCCCAGCTCTCCAGTCTGTCCAGATCTCTCTGCAAGGCCTTTCCACCCTCAGCCAAGTCCACAACTCCTCCAAGTTTGGTGTCGTTGGCAAATTTGCTCAAAACACCTTCTAGTCCTACATCCAAATAGTTTATAAAAGCACTGAAATGAACTGGCCCTAAAATGGAGCCCTGGGGGACCCCACTGGTAACCCAGCCACCAGCCCGATGTAGCCCCATTTACCATAACCCTCTGAGCCCTACCCGTCAGCCAATTGCTCACCCATCGTATGATGTTTTTTAATATATGCTGGACATTTTTAATGGGATTGTGCATATGGTTTGCTTATCTTGTTCTCTAAAACGACTTTTTGAAAAATCCTTTATATAATAAACATGAAGTTGAGGAATCACGGACAAGACAGCTGAAAACAACTTCTGAGGTGCTCAAAAGAGTGCACACCATAAAAATATCCATTTGCGCTTCCTAGCTTCTTTCCTCATCTGTTATAACTGCATTGTCATCTTTCTCCTGTGACTGCATTCTGCAGGCCTGAGTTTTTGGGATGCTAGCTAGCGCTCCTGAGCACATCACTTCAGGTTTCTAGGCCAGTCTAATAAATATCTTCCATCACTGAGGCAGCAGTATGAATATGAACCAGCGTATTAGCTCCTTTCTGATAGAATTGTAGGGGTTGGAAGGGACCTCAAGAGATCATCGGGTCCAACCGCCCTGCCAAAGCAGGTTCCCTAGAGCAGGCTGCCCAGGTAGGCATCCAGACGGGCCTTGAATATCTCCAGAGAAGGAGACCCCACAACCTCCCTGGGCAGCCTGTCCCAGCGCTCCGTCACCCTCACCGTGAAGAAGTTCTTTCACATGTTGGTGCGGAACTTCCCGGGATCCATTTTGTGGCCACTGCCCCTTGTCCTGTCCCCACAAAGCACTGAAAAGAGGTTGGCCAAATCCCTCTGTCTCCCACACTTCAGGTATTTATACACATTGATGAGATCCCCTCTCAGTCTTCTCTTCTCAAGGCTGAACAGACCCCGGTCTCTCAGCCTTTCCTCACAGGGAAGATGCTCCAGGCCCCATATCATCTTTGTGGCCTCCGCTGGACTCTTTCTAGGAGATCCCTGTCTTTTTTGTACCGGGGAGCCCAGAACTGGACACAGTACTCCAGGTCTAACTTTTCTAAATTGTTGCAAGATCTATCTATGCCATATAAAACATGGAGCTTTCTAGGCAAACACTGGCAAATCATGAGCCAGGTACAACTCAACGCTGACGTTTCCGTCAGTGTGTTAGGGGTGGCAGCTTTTTCCAAGACTGACCTACACCTGGTACCTAATCTGCATTTCAGTAGATGTACAGAAGGGAACAAAGAGCCGTGTTGTTAGCACTGCATTTGAAAAGCTACTGTGAAGGTGTCTGTGTTCAGTGGATAACAGGAAGCTTTCATTGCATCTCCAGGCAAAGGGGAGGAAAAAAAAATCACTGAGGCAAAAAGGTGTTTCTTCTTATCCACTTGAAGACGATGTTGAAAACCTGGTATCCTAAATGCATCTTTACCTATGGAGCCACAGTTAGCTCATTGCGTTACAACTAGAAAATTTCATACTTAAACGTAAAGTGAATGACAGGAAATGAGGAAGCAGGAGCATTCCTGGCATCAAAACTTCTGCTCTTCAAAGTTTTGGGCAAACTTCTCCCTGTTATTAGTCTCAATAGAAAAAGAATACCTCCACAGTTAAATAAATAAATAAATAAATGTGTAAATCTCAGTCCTGCGTGAACAGCTGTCACAGCTACCGGTTCCCAGAAGCCACATTCTGATTTTTCTGACTTGGGGAAAAGATCAAATTTTAGTGTCCAAGCCAAAAACATTGATAAAAGAATCGATATGTAGAAACACAGCGTATTTAACAGAGGTACGTAGTGGGAGTTAAAACTAAGTATCGGCTAAGATATCTGGATATGTATTAAAGGAAGAGGTCCTCTTTATTCAGCCTGGAGGTGGAAAAAAAGGGCTTTGTGGGTGGTTTTTTTGTTTGTTTGCTGTTGTGTCTTTTTTTATCTCCAAAGGTTTTGGAGGTGCCCCGGCCAGCCCCCGGAGCACGCAGCGATTTCCCCCTTCAGCGCCAGACGCCGGGCACCTGACGGAAACTCAGGGGTGGAGAAAAAGCTGCCGGGTTAGGGAGCGGGGCACCGTCAGCGTCTTTATGCCCGTGGGCGTGCACAACAGCAAGGACTGGAACCTAGCCCAGGGGCAGCCCCCGCCGCCGAGCCGAGCCGAGCCGGGCCGGGCCGGGCCGGGCCGCCCGCCGCCTGCCGGGCGGAGCGGCTCCGCCCCGCTCCCTGCCAGGGGAGGCTGAGGCACCGCGGCCCGCCGCTGCCCGGCCCTCCCCGCTCAACCCTCCCGGGGGGCTGCGAGGCGCCGGGAGGATGCGAGTGGGCGCCGCGGGCGGCGAGGCGAGGGCCCGGGCGGCCGGCGGCGCTGGGACTCGGCGGCTCACCGCCCGCCCCGCCGGGAGCGCACGACTCGGGGAGACGCAAAATGGCGGCGCGGCCGTGAGCGGCGGCGGCGGCGGAGGCAGGCACGGGGCTGAGGGGGCGAGGCGGAGGCTCCGCGGGGCGACCCCAAGCGGCGACGGGAGACCCCCGGCCGGCCCCGGGGAGAGGGCGAGGTGCTCCCTCGGCCGGCCCTGAGGAGAGAGGGGCGGCTCCGAGCCCCCCCTGAAGGGGGGGAGCCGGCGAGGGGGAAACGGGGCGCGGTGGGGCGGCAGCGCCCCGCCCGTCGCCTCCTCCTCATTGTCTGGCGGCGGCCCCCGGGGGCCTGGGGTGCCTCGGGGATAAATCCGGGTGTGACAGAGCGGGGGGGGTGTGTGGAAACGGGCAGGGCGAGCAACTTCGCTTTCCGTGCCTTGAAGCGGGACGGAGCCATCCGTGACTGGGCTCCCCCCCCCACACACCTCGGTGTGGCGGTGGGAGAGGGAGCGGGGCCATGCCCCCATCCCTGCCGGGGGGTTTTGGGGTGTCGGGGTGCGCTCTGACGCTCGGCTCTCCCCTAGATGAGGTGCAGCACTGGAGATCGGCAACTGCTCGGATGAGGCGCGTAATGGAGGCAGCTGTGGGGCTCTGAGAGGGAGCGGAGCGTCTGCGGTTGTCAACGCTGGCTGGTAGGTGCTCGGGCTCCCCGTCGGGGCCGCTTTTGCTTCCCGGCGGGTTGACGTGAGGATGGAGGAGTTGTACTTCGCGTCTGTCACGCGAAGTGATAAAGGCTGAGGTGTCGGTCCGCGAGCCGGGATAGACGCTGGGAGAGGTGCCGCTTGGTTGCCGAAGAGAGACGAGCGCGGAGAGCGCGTTGGGGATGTCAAAGTGCATGCAAACAGTGTATAAATAAAAAGCGGGCTTTGTTATGAAACTTGTTACGTGAACACAAACGTTCCGCTAAAGGTAGAAACGAGAGGGGAATTTTGAAAGCTGTGCTGCTGGTTTTAAGCAGCAGCCTCTTTTCTGTTTGTGTTTGCTCAGAGGGATTTCGTGCACAAGAAGCTCGTGGGTACGTAGAGAAACCCGGTCCAGCTGTTGAGAACAACCTGTACGAGGCAAACCCTGGGACCCAAATACTGTAGGCCCTAAGTCAAAACCTCTCTGAACAAGCAGACATCACTTAGAAAACCCATTTGTTACCGTCTTTAAACATTGCCAGCAAGGCAGCCTCTTCCAGTTACGCTGTTAATTGAATTCCCCAGGGCTCGTTAGAAGGAGATGCCATTTTTTATAACCGAGGTGACTGACCGCTAACTTCAGGCTAGCGGTCCTCGTAGCTTTGCTTGGCTGAGAAGCCCTTTGCGTTTTGGTAACGTACCTGTGCACTGTGCTTGTTTAACAAAGACGAGTTCGGGACATAACAGTTTGAGGTAGGGCACGCATTTGAGGTAGGGCACGCATTCTCTTTGTGAGGCATGCTTTCCTACTCTTTTAGTGCTTCTTCTGACCCTTCTGGGTTCCCTCCTCTCCCGCAAAGCCCTTGATGACCTGTGCGTGCTTCAGCTGCATCCAGCGTTCCGGTGGCTAGCCTTAATTGTTGTCATTTATCTCTGCTGGTTATTATTGGAAAAGACAATGTTTATCGCTGCGTGTCCATGTGTCATTGGCGACTGTTAGAGCTGGCTTTTGAACTGTTCTGCCTTTTGTAAATTTCTCCATCCTGAAGAATTTCTGTCAAATGATGGACTTTGTACTGTTGTTAGGATTCCTTTTGTTCCTAATGTACCAAAAAGGCTGTTTCCTTGTGTCTTTTGCTTCCCTTAGCAGTTTGTGGTGTTTCACTTAGGCTAGTTACAATCCTTGAGCTATTTTTTCCCCCAGTCTTAAAAAGTCCGAGGGACAGGATTATTTTTTTTTTATCTAGTTACCATTAACATAGATGGTCTTTTATTTTGGATGTGACTTTTGAATTCATAAAAGCCTTACTTCAGACAGCTATGGCTGTTTTTTAAGTCTGATGCTTTCTTCAAGTTTGAGTTGAGAATTTCTTCCATCTTTATGGAACTAACTTCTAAAGCAGCAAGTCAGTATAAACTGTTTTCCTCATTCTGTTTGCACGTAATAAATATAATCGAGGCATATTCACTTGTGGCTAAGCTATGGCTAATCTTTATTTCTATGGTCAGTTTCTCTTTGTGTGTCAAGGCTGAAGTCTAGCTGAGAATTCCCCTGTGCCAAATGCAGTATTTTTACATTATGAAATTAGCTTCTCTAATTTTTAGAAATCCCAAGCCTGTTGCAAAAGTGACAGAATGAGCTCTTCGGTGTCTGTGTAGTGAAAGTCCTATATAATAACAATTGTGGGGTCACGAAGGGAGGGGACGTTCTGAACACTTTTAGCTGAGTGCAGGAGGGCCTGGACACGCTGTTCCCTTCTGTGAATTGATGGTCGGTATTCCCTCTCCGTCCTGTGCTTTCGACGTGAGGTCACTGATCCATAAATGCCCAGAATGGTTTGCCTCTGAGTTGTCAGTGACTTGTAAACAAGTGATGCAATTTTCAGTATAGCACCGTTTCCCCTCTTTCCTTTGTTTCCTCGCTATTTCCCAAACAGGTAGCGGTATCAGTGTTCAAGTCACGTATCTGTCCCGCTGCAGGTCAGTTGTGTCACCTTTGCCGAATGTGTGCTCATAGAAATCCAGTTTTATGGTGTTATTAATTAACTTTCTGATACTGTCACATCAGGCATTAAAGGTGCTTCCTCCTGCAGTCTATACAAGGGATGTGATTACTTAAGTTTTCAACATCTTAATTGTTATTAGTATTATTAATTCTGATTTTCATCTTTATTGCGATTCATCATGTTAGTTTTGTTTGGGTTTGGTTTGGTTGGTTTGTGGTTTCGTTGTTGTTTTTTTGGGGTAGTTCAGGGCCTCCTGAAATACTCCAACCACTTTGCGGCATAAACAGTTGTTTCTTTTTCTGTGGAGGTGGGAGCCACCAAAAATGCTACGCTTCCTTACCCTGTACCAGCCAGATGGCGTTTCGTAATGCTGCGCCGTGCCTCCCTTTAGCTGATGGTTCATTTCCAGTTCTCTTGTCTTTCTGTCGGGGAGCTGGAAGGAACCGCACCAGGTCCGCTCGCCTCTTTTCTCGTACCCTTCAGAGTTCAGTGAGCTGCAACGTGTTGCAGAAAGCAGGATCTCTGCTACCAGGGGATCCTTTCTAACCAGCTGTGGAAGTCAGCCCAAAGTGAGCACAATTCTGCTGTCGTCGTTTGCGGGAAGCTGTGTGCCTGTCCTTAAGGGCTTTGAGATCACGGTGATTGTTGAAGTTTGATAGAATTTGGTGACAAAAGAGCGTGATCGAAAGGGGCAAGGACAGGAGCGTGGAGTGGAGCACTTTCTGTGCTGTTGGAAATGCAGGAAGGGCAGCATCACGCTCCGGCACAGAAACTGGGAAAACTGCAGAGCATAAAAGAGGAGCAGATATGGCGAGGTGGGAGAACGTGAAGGAAAAAAAACAGGAAAGAAGTCGGAATATGTTGCTACTAGTTCTTAAAAGATCTTGGAGATAGATCATGGAGAACTTAACGGTGCAAACACACTTTGGAAGTTGGACCTCTGCTTGCACCTAACAGGTCCAGAAGAGCTCAGTTCCAAAAATACAGGCTTCCAGTTGTGTTTGGAGCCGTTCAAGAAAGTCGCTTGGTGTTGCAGGTTCACGTTGGGCGAGGGCCTTCCCCAGCGGTGTTTTGCGGGCTACTGCTCCCCTTCCTGTCCCGCCGGTCTTGGGTGAAGGAATTTCACGTGCGGCCTGGGGGACCCGCGGCTTGAAGCCGCTGCTGGAGCGAGCCTTGGAGGAGCAGATCGGGTTAAGCGGTGGGCAGACAGGGCTGCGCAGTGAGGCGAGCGCAGCACCAGCCCTCGCTCTTTGGCAACGCCGGCGTCGTTCTGCGAGCGGTGCGAGCGCCAAATCCCCCCCCAGCGGGCAGGAGGACAGGAGGGAGCTCTTGAACTTTGCCGTGGTTATGGCAAAAGCTGCGCGTGTTCAACGCCCTGAATCTTCAGAGCATCTCTCTAGCCACATACGGTTTGTGAGACCGGGAATAGCTGCCAGCTTATGATGAGTGCTGTGACTTAGGCACACGGTTTGTGGAGGTTTTAAGGCTTGATTCCTCGTTTATAGGTTGGGAGTCTTAGGATTTTGATGCTGTCTTACCTTAGAAAGGTGCTGAGAACTTTGTAGAGGTAAATGTGTGTTTGCGTGGTCCCAGGCCGTTTTGGTGGAAGTGTCTAAGCTTGGCTTGCCTAAAAATCGAGGTGTGTTAGCTTCAGGAGAACGTGGTACTAATGGGATTTCGTTCCTCCCTGTGTTACAAGGGAAAGACACGCTTCGTATGCCAGCGTGCCATTGCATTTAAAACCCTCCCAAAGGACTAGTGCCTGAGTGTCAGGCTCCCGTTTGGTCACTGGGACGAAACGAGATCTGGGAATGTTGTGTGTCCTAAAAAGAGTAAAGGGGAGACAACCGGGGAGGAGACGGGCAAGAAGAGCCACTACTACGTGGGGTGTAGCGGGGCTGGTGGTTAAACCTTACTTACAGCTGCGAGCTTCTGCAGAAGGTCACAATTCCAGGTAAATCTTCGGAATGCTTTAAAAGTAGGAAAATGGTGCTTTTTGTTTTTTGTATATATGGGTCAGCTGCCAGCAGCAGCATCTGCTGGAGTCAAGGGTGCTGAGCAAAGCAGGGCTGTGTCCGGAGTAGCTGGGTTCTTAGCAGCGGTCGCAAAGGGAGCTGAGCGAAGCCCGCCTGCAAATTCAGGGGGTTCTGCTTCTCAGCACGATTCCCAGCAAGACGAAACACATCTGTAGCTGGGGTAGAAGTTCTGGAGCATTCAGCACCGCGCTACCGCCAGCCTGGTTTGTGGTGTCGAATATTACGGCTCCCTGTCCCGCGTACGTGAGGATGAGGACTGAGGAAGGCTCGCCCTGCCCGCAGCTTCGTGCTGGGTCAGCAGTTGTGTGTGAGGGGAACTCTTGGAGGAGCTGGTGCCTCTGGACAGCCCCTGTTGGTGCTGTGGGTGTCTGCTTAAGCGTGATGCAAACCCACACAACTCTGCTCCTCGTATCTGACGAATGTTTTACAACTTCGACTTCTTCACAGGTTTTACTGAAATTCGGTGGAGGAGGCTGTGGCTGAGCAGAGAACTAAATTTTTTTATTTCACTAACAGGAATAATTTACGATGGAAGGAAGCTTTTTTTTTGGTTAAAAGATGATTACAGCTTCGGCTGTTTTACCTTCCGGTCCACAAACATTCTTCTTAAACCTGATTCCTGACAAGTAGGTTTTCTCAATTCCCTAGTCCTTGGATTCCACCGGGGAAAAAGAAGGCCTTGCTAATGTTGGTCATTTGTTTCCTTTTGGAGGAAGGAGGGGAGAGTTGAGAAAAAGAGTGATGAAGTAAAACAAATTTACTCCTTGCACACGTGCTGAAGAAATAGACAGGTGTGCACGTTCTTAGGAATACATCATTTAAATCTCTGCGTACGTATTTCGAGCAGATGCGTTCTCACCTAGAGGAGCCAACATCCCCATTCTGGACCTGATCCTGCTGAGGCTGGTACCTGTGGGTCACACGGGCTGTTCTGAGCAGGGTTCTTCCTACTGGAGGAGGCCGAAGGCTGCAGGCTGCCCGGAGCCGAGTCCCGAGGGAGCCGGGCCGAGCGCGAGAGCTTGCTGGAGGCTCGGGGCTGCCGGGTGCCGCGCACCAGAGCCGCTTCGCTGCGCTCCTCTGCGTGGAAAGATTCGGTCATTTCCACCCAGAGCGAGGAAATAAAAAGCTCGGTCAGCCATTTCATTTGGAGACACCCCGCCCTCCTTAAACAAATATTAAAAAAGAAAATGTAGGTTTGGGCCCTCGCGTATCCCGGTGATTTCCACTGACTCGGCTGATGCTTGCGATTGGGATTGGGGCAGGCCGTGTTGTGCAAAATACAAGTTGTCTTTTTTTTTTTAATTTCGGTAGAGGAAGTTATAAGGTTGATGTAGTCCCTTTGATATTTGATTTAACCCGCTAACTGCCCGGGAAGGAAAAGGAGTCTGTTTAGTTTACCTTTGTCCTAGATTCAGTTTTAATATCTCATGTTTAAATGGGGAGAGGGGGGGCTGATCTTTATTCTTAATGATTCATGCTGCCTCAAAGCACAGTGGTTTCTAGTTGTGTGCTGCCTTTCCCACTGGGGGATGCAAACAAAAGAACAATAATTTCAGACTCCTCCTTCAGTTTCCAAGAGAACCTTAGCTGCTCAGGGATAGCTCTGAATTTTAAAAGCATTTTTTCTTCCAAATTACGTATTGATTGCACATAAAATAGCAGGACTGTAATATGCAATTTAAAACAAATGCACGACGGTGCTCATTTGCTTTTAATGCTCCTTTTTTATTTTTATTTTTTATTTTTTTTTTCCAGCAGAAAACAAAAAGTGGATTCTGTTCCCATAAGCCGGTCTTGCAAAATCCGCACAAACATTTATTAGTCTAGACACAAAATATTCTCACCCGGCTTCAGCCTGACGATGGCAAAAAAATAATAATAATAATAAAAAAAAAGGCAAGCTAATATTGTCCTTGGCTGTCAAAAGGGAAGGGGGGAGTCGTGCCCCAGGCCAGTGAACCAGTAACATTTTGCTGGGGCTGCCTACAACAACAGATGCATCTCATTCCCCTGGGCTTCCAGGCCTGCCTATTCTCTTCTGCTAAACTTGGCCACTCACAAACATTCTCGTTGAGTACCACACCCCAGGCTTATCCTGGGCTCTTTTGATTCGGTTTAATAACGGCACTAGGCATGCTCCTCTTTACCAGTCCTCCTCTTCTGCCCCAGGAATCATTTAACTGCCGCACTGAGTCGAAAACATTCAAAACAGGTGGGAACCGGGCTGACTGGTAGAAGTCAAAGCGGTTTAAAATAGGTGATGTGATCGCAGTTTAAATCTGCAGGAAGGGAGCATCGATCTAAATGCTTTATTCGAATCTTGAGCTGCAGTTCTCATAAATAGCAAATGCTTCTCCTTGCCTGCTACCGTGGCAGTTTGCAGACTTTTGCTGAGTTAAACACACAAATATGATTTATCCCTTTATTTTATCAGTCCTTTACCTCAACGCTCACGTACTCAGACTGCTGGTTTTTATACTTCGTCATTTTCTTAGAAAATGGTGAATTATGCATATCCTGCCTGTCAGCTGATTAGTTCCTGTTACTCCCAATTTGTGTCAGGCTGCGTTTGGTTGGAAATTAAAATTTAATTGAAAATTCCCCTAAACAGCATAACATGTCTGTATTATTAATTAAACTACTGTAAATACATAGGATATCTAAGAATGCATGGCTGTTTTTTAAAACCTACAGAGGAGGCAAGATATGATATTTATACTTAGTAGATTAAATATATTGCTTCTGTGGTGGCAGGTCCGTGCCTTAAGATTTTGAACCTGGTAGAGCTCGTGCTCAAACCTTAAAAGGAAATGTTACATAGACAATAAAATGTCCTGCTTTCTCAGGGAGGACACTTCTCAGGTCATCCAGTCTTCACTCGGTGCAACTCTTACGAAGTGAACGTCTTCCTGTGAGGTTAGGCGCTGGTGGCCACTCATTCCATGTTCTCACTAAGAATTTCCGACCTGACCAAGACAACTTGCATCTAAACAGAAAAAAAATTATACGGACCAAACCCGTCCCTTTTCAATACTTACTTCTTTTTTTTTTTCACATTACTTTTTTTCTGTTAATAAGAACGTATCTGTTCACAGTCAGTATTTCAGCCAGCGACCGGTGCTCTCCGAGGAGGATGACTGCTGTAATGTTGATAAATCAGGTGTCATTTATGAGGCAGTGTGTTCTTGAAACGTTAATATAACTTAACGAAGTATTTCTGATTAAAACTGGTTCTGAGTTTCCTACTCGAAGCCGTAGGGTGTTTAAGCAACACTGATTCTTCTCTTTCTGCCCCCCCTCCCATCCTATCTTGTTTTGGGCTGGGCAATTTTCGAGGCTTTCTGTTGCTCCTTGATGTTTTTCTTAACGCGTACAGTATTTTTAATACAATTTCAGTGTCCGTTCTCATTTAAACCGGTGAGAACGTGATTTTGACCGCAGTATGCATGTGAGGCTTCGAACCACCTATGTGGTTTAAAACAGAAGTAATCGGATTTTGATGGTGTTTAAACTTAATTTGCTTTAAGCACAGCATTTTACTTAACGACGTACTTCTCACTTAAACCCTGTTCTGCTAACTTTCCACGATTGTATTACTAAATGGGACAAAAAGTGAACTGGAGTGGTCTGTTCTCTGCAGTCCACTTCTTTGCTCCCTGCCAGCGCCGGCCAGCAGAGGTGAGCGGCTGGCAGGAGGAGCCCAAACATCCCTGGCAGCTCCAGGACGCGGGGGAAGGACGCAGCCCCCTGTGCTGCCTCGCTCGGCGCCTCCCACACCTGAGCCGCTGGTCGCAGCCGGGGCTCCGGGCAGCGCAGGGAGGGCAGGGCGCGTGGTGGGAGTGGGGCTCACGGTCAGAATTTGGGGCGTGGGTCCGGAAGGGGTCTTAACTAAGGCTTTGAATTTGCAGCTTCGAATTTGGATTTGCAGGCCCGCGTTTAAGGTGAGCCCGGAGCAGCGCAGGACGGCGTCAGGGCTGTCGCTGGGCTCCTCATCTGGCGGCGCTGGTGAAGTGAAACAAGTCAAACGCTAAGTGCAAGCCTCCCGCTCCCACCGCAGTGAGCTGGGGTGCTTGTGTTCTGGTCCGGCGGCTCTCTAAGCCCCCGTGTCGCTCCGTGGTAACTCGAGCACGCCGTCTGACTCCCACAGGTGACCGTCCTTCCACGGCCAGCCTTTTATTCCGCACGCTGCGCTTGGCAGGCTCTGCATTCCCGCGTCTTCCACCCTTTTTGTCGCTGGCCCGGTTGGCAGCGAGCGGTGTTGGCGCACCCCGTGAACGTGTGATGGCGGGGAGAGGGGGATCAGACCTCGTCGCGCAGGGTAAGCCGCCATCTCCTGCGGAAAGCAGCGGGAGCATCCGAGCGGCGCAGTACGGAGCTCAGCGGGAGGCTGGGGTCGGGGCACTGCCGCAAATGAAAATGCTTTGCTGGCTGCAGAGGCTAACTGGGTACACGCTGGTGTTTTACTACGTGGTGGAGACCTGCGGAGAGTGTTTCTGCAGGCAGCTCGGTCTGCCTTCCTTTGTAGCTGAAACATCCCCAAGTTCTAAGGGGAAAAAAAGAATAGAAGGGACTTGCGGAGATCGTCTGGTCCTGCCTCCCGCTCAAAGCGAGGTTAACTTTGAAATTAGATAGGGTTGGTCTGGGTCTTGCCGAGTTTTGCGGTCTTCCAGGGATGGAAATTCCTTAAAAGTTGCCAGCAGATCTCCAAGACCTCTCCGGACAGCTGCCTGCAGTCCCCAGCCGGCGCGGAGCTGCCGTTACTCCTCCATCGCCCTGCCCCAAAAGTGGTGGGTGATCTCCAGGAGCAGGCTGAGAGCAGGCTGGCCCGGCAGCGAGGTGGAGACAGACCTGAAGCGTCCCCGCAGCCTCTCCTGGCTCCTGGCAGAAATTCAGCACTGCACCGGGACCGCTGGCATGAACGGCAGGGACCGAGCACCCTGCGTACGGAGAGGGAAGCTCGAGCGTTGTGCTGCTGCCGTGAAAAGTGCTGCTGCCGACCCGTGTTGGTGGGATCAGGCCAGAGGATGACGTCCTGAAGAAATTGCGAGCATCGACCAAAAAACACACCTCCCCAGTACAGAGGAGTCTGCCAGTAGGGTCTAGGTGAAATCTGCTTTGGTTTCGTGGTTTAATTCAGCTTACAGTTGCAAAGCTGATGTGGGACACCGTGAGGCACCTTCAAAGAAATCTGAAATGTCAGCTCCGGAGTCACGTTTTTGACTTCCAAGCGGAGAAGCAAATCTTGTGACGAAGGCAATAAAGGACTTCTTGTGCCCTCTGCAGCCTTTGACCTTCGCCTGAAGCGGCAGCAGACCTAGGGTGCTGGAGGCGGCTCTGAGGAGGGCGCGGGGTGGGACGCGGCTGGGAGGAGGTGCCGTGAGCACCAGCCGCAGTGGCCGGAGTGCTGGAGGAGGCTCTGGAGAGGAATCGCAGCCTGGATGCTGCAAGTCTTCATCTCGACGCGTGCTAAGCTGGGTCTCTGCGAGAGAGTCTCGTTATTTTTACCCGCTCAAGTGACACTCCACGTACGTGCTTTCTCCCAGAACGCTGGCTCCTGCAGGCACTGCGTTTATGCTCTTGGAGCGAGTATTTTGGGATCTTTTACGAGCTACCTGAGCCTCAGGTCTGTGTCCTGGTGTATTCAAGTCGGCGTGTGCGTGTGGAGTATGTAGCAGAGCGTGTTAGTGTCACCTGGTGAGTCCATTTTAAGTCCTTGTTTCCACTTTCTTCTGATCTTCGAGATGCCAATTTCTTACTTGTTTCTGTTTGAAGGCTGCTTTTGTTCCCCGGGCCTTGGATTTGGGGGAACATCCAGCTGGTTCAAGAGCAAAACGCGAAAGCGAAGCAGGGAAGAGAGGCGCTCTCCGTGCACAAACCGCGTTATCTTTCTTTTTCTGAGCAGCTCTGTGCCTTGGGGATCTGACATAGGAACTTGAAATCTGGCAAGGATCTAGCCTGAGGTCTGACAAATGCGTTCTGCTGCTTAAAGACAAGAAACTGGCAGAATTATGAGTCATAGTTTATCGCCACCTCTTTGTATCCAAGGTAGGATTTGCAGGATATTTTGTTACCCGCTCTCGATGTGCTTTTATGCCTGTCACTCGCGCTTTGCAGGCTGCTTTAAACCGCCGCTGGTAAATGGATCCTCCTCCTCCCTGTCTGGGTTGTCACCCCGGCGTGGTGTGAAGCTCCTGCTGCCGTTGCTCCTGCCAACACCGCTGGCTTCAGGTAGAGAAGCACCCTTAAGGCCCGAGCCCTAGTGAGACCTAGCCCCACTTGTTTAAGGACGGGCAGAGAGCTCCCCAGGCTGCTGATTGCCATCGAGCCTTCCTTTCACAGCCGCTTTGAAGTCTTTCCCATGTGATGAGGGCACGGAGGGCTGGCGGGAGGAGGAGGGAGAGGAGAGGCAAGCTGTGCCGAGCTGTGTCACCTCGCAGAGCGGTGACGAGAGGATGAGTCGGGCCGTCTGGCGAGGGAGGGACCATCTGCAGGGCTGCAGCTCTCCTCCCTGACAGCGCTGAGAGGTGCCTGGGGACACGAGCTCCCGAAGCGAACGGAAGGTTTTGTACTCCCAGCCCTACGCCAGGGCCTGGGAAAGCTGAGGTCTCTAGAAATTTTTTCAGCTTAGGGAAAAAAAAAAAATAAAAAAATGGAAGTTGAAAGGAACATTTTGTGAAACGGTGCCTGTGCCAGACTTTCGTTTTAAAGGAGGAAACCCCGGGGGAACAAAACCTTTTGTTTTGGTGTTTTAAGGAGAAACTTTTTTTTTGATAAACAGCTTTTGAAGTGAATCAATTTTTACCGTTACCTTTTTTAAAAGCCGATACGGAACAAACATTTTGGGGGTTGAATTAAATGTTTATTCAACCCCAGACACGCTCCGCAATCTTTTCAGGTCAATAATGTTATTTCCTCTTCCTTCCCATTTTTCTATGCAACAGCACAGCAAGCAAAACAAAACAGAGCTGTAACTATGCAAAAAAGAATCCATCTCTAACTCTGCCACCATTTTATTGGCTAAGGTGAACACTTACATCGGTGATCGTGGCCAGGCCTGATCCTTTAAAGAATAATCACGTCGGGTGCTACAAGCGCTGGGTGCTCACCGCTTGAATTAAACACGCTGGAGGTCCAAAAATCAAGACCTGCCTGTGTAAAGTTAAGCTGCCCAGTTGAGCAGGTGAGGGAAAATAGGTTTAAATTGAGATTCGCTTTTGTTCTGGAGTCAGAAGCAGTAATGCCCTCTGAACTCCCCAGGTAATGGACAACAGAAAAAGTGGCTCTGTAAAACCAAGTCCTTCGCCCTCCTCAGCTGGAAGCAGCAGCAGCAGCACCCGTCAGAGCAGAACAGGCTGCGCTGAGCTCTGTGCAGAGGAGTTCTTGACGTGGATACAGCAACGCAGAGTGAATGGTAATGGTTAGGAGTGGGCTAAACAAAGGACTGACCATTCCTTATCATTGTGGATTAATTGGGAGCTGTAAGAAGAAGCCAAAACAAAGCTTTCTGGGCTGAGGAAGATTGCAGACACCTACTCATCCAGGTGATTTTAAGAGTTGGAAGCAGGTTCCTCTCCTCAGACTTCTCCTGAGCCACCCTGTTTGGGCACATCCTTCCAGTTACGTTGAGTTTGGGTTTTTGTTGCCTTTTTTCTCCCTTCTTCCTGCATGCTGGATAGAAGTGTCATACAGCAAGCAGGAAAAATGACTTTTCGTGAAGCATATCACCTGAACACACGGAGAACACTTTCTGTAATCTCATTTCGTGCGGCATCAGCTACTCCTGTCTGGGGCATGGAAGGACGAGGCAGGCAAAACTTTAGTCCTAGAAACGTGTTCTTTTACTTGCTTTCTGCTGTCAGCCATATATCTTTTCCTCCTTAAACTTCAATCAGAGAGGCAGTGTTTAGGAAACATATAAATCTTTATGCAGACCAGCTACAGAGATAACTTTTAAGTGTTGAATTCCACTCCGGAGAGTAAGTCTGTCTTAATAAAATTAATAATGAATTGGTATTATTAACTGTTTATGTTCTACTTCTGAAGAGCAGTGTCCTGAGCAATTGCCTGTTCAGAGATAAAAATATAAGCTCCTGGGCTTTTGAAAATGTGTGCCTGCGCTTATATTATTTCCCTGGGAAAATATCATGGGCTGGCTTTGCTAGGAGTGTCACCAGTATGAAGATCTGAGGTAAAATTACAAAAGGGCGTTGCAGTAGCGAATGTCTTGAGAGCTGAAGTGCAACTACCTGGAAGTTTTCCTCCAGATTCTTCCACTGAAGAGTCATGGAATGGGTTGGGTCGGAAGGGACCTTGAAGACCATCCAGTTCCAACCCCCTGCCCTGGGCAGGGACACCTCCCCCCAGCCCAGGCTGCCCAAAGCCCCATCCAGCCTGGCCTTGAGCACCTCCAGGGATGGGGCATCCACAGCTTCTCTGGGCAGCCTGTGCCAGGGCCTCACCACCCTCACAGTGAAGAATTTCTCCCTTATATCTGATCTAAACCCACCCTCTTTTAGTTTAAAGCCATTACTCCTTGTCCTGTCACTACACGCCCTTGTAAAATGTCTCTCCTTGTCTTTCTCAAAAGCCCCCTGTGAGTACTGAGAGGCTGCAGTAAGGCCTCCCTTCTCCAGGCTGAGCAACCCCAACTCTGTTTCTCTGCAGGAGAGGTGCCCCAGCCCTCTGATCCTGCCCGTGGCCCCCTCTGGACTCACTCTTACAGATCCGTGTCCTTGTGCTGGGGGCCCAGAGCTGGGTGCAGGGCTCCAGGTGGGGTCTCACAGTGGCACAGAGGAGGATCACCACCTCCCTGGAGCCACTGGCCACGGTTTTTTTTGATGCAGCCCAGGATATTGCAGGCTTTCTGGGCTGTAAGCACACGCTGCTGGCTCTTATTGGGTTTGTCACCCACCGGGACCCCCAAGTCCTTCTCCACAGGGCTGCTCTCAGTCTGTTCATCCTGCAGTTAGTAATCGAGTCTTAGATGCTGGGCTGTTGACTGCAGCTCTCTGGATGCAGCCGTCCAGCCAAAAATGAAGCTTTTTGACATGGTGCAAACACCTGAAATGCTTCCTGACAAACCAAATTGCACAACGGAGTTCCTATATTGTAGTGAGACGGAAAAACACAAAAGTAGAGTCCAGATAGGAATAGAAAATCTTTGCTCATGTATTTGACCTGAAAGTATTTAAGGGAGAAGCCAAAGCAACCTCTGAACCGTTAGTGATAGTCTTTAGGAGTTCATGGAGGATGAGGGGTGGTCTCAGGGGAGTTGGGGCAGGCAGACATAATACACAGGAGAACACGTAGGGAATTGCCCTCATTCATGGGAATTGCCCATGGCATCCTCGTCAGCAGAACAGGAGAGGTGTTCCAGAGAAACTGAAGGACTGGGGTGGTGCATAATTGCTTTGATCTACTGCTCAAGTGTGAGTTGTCGTAATTCCCTGGTAAACTGAAAGAACATAACCAGGCAGCGTGCTACAGCTGCGCTAATCCCATTAGTAACCGGTACAGGGGTTTCTGGAAGGTTTGTAGAGGAAGGAAGGCTGGGAAGGGCGGCAAACATCTGGCTTCGGTGGGATTTGAGAATAGTGAATGCTGTTGTAGCTCTGAATTAAACAGGGTTTTAAAATCACAATGTCTTTTTAAAAAATTGTGTAGTGAGAAGAGCGTAGATGTGGTTTTCTTTTCCTGACACCTGCTTGCCTCAAAGAAACACGTTGCTTGGTCAACAGTAGAGGGCTGGGACGGTCTGCCTGGACATGGTGAGCAAAACCAAACACAGGAACCAGGGTGGTGTTACGGAGATTTAGCTCTAAGGGCACAGGTGATGCAATTAATTGCACGTGGGCTTGTAGGGTTATAGGCAGCTGGGTAAGTGAGGGACTGGGGAAGCGCTTATTGATCTGTTGGACGGGGTTCAAGTTTTCTTCTTTACCTCGGGCCTTATCTCGAGCGTGCTTCCATGCTGCGTGTCAGGTCAAACACTGCTTCCCCTCGCGCTCCGGGCTGCCCCATGGCTTGACCCTCAGCAAGCCCCGTGCTCGCTGGGCCGCCCCGAGAGCCGGTCCTGCGTTCTGCTCGGCGCACGGGGCACTGCAAAGCACCTCGAGCCGCGTCAAACTGCAGCTCCGGCCAGCTCTGCTGGCTGCTAAGCAGCTTGTGACAACTGGCATTTCTGGCATTTCGGAAATTTTACTCAAGATCGCAGAAAAATTAGGTAATACCACCCAGCTCTTCCCCAGGAGAATTGCCCAACATTGCGTCTTGGCAGTTGCCTGTCTTTTGTGAAGAGCCCTCCAGCCCCGCAGAGGAGTGGCACAGTTAATGATGCTCTACCTCTCGTCCCTCAGGGCAGGGAGACAAATGGATCCATTTAGCTCAGCTTCGTGGCTTTCTCACCGCGAAGATAAATGAGACAGTCTGCAGTGCACGCTTTGTATATACTTTAAAATAAATATCCTTTACACCTCTCCGCAATTTTACAGATTGCCAGCGTTGGCTTGTCGAAGAAGGGTACCTTTCAACGCCAGCTCTATGAAATAATTATGATCCTGGAATGATGATTACCTGAGATTTATGGAGCACTGTCGGTGTCCTTAATGCTGTGTAACCGTACCCTTGGCATAAGGAGCCTGTTGTCCTGGGCTGCACACTTCAGGTGTAGGCAGGGAAGCAGTGCAGAGAGATTCGGAGGGTCACTTAGAAGCACTTGGGGAGGATTTTTGCAGGAAAGTGCAGTAAGGCACAGTTTCAGAAGGAGAGCTTGCGGAGCAGCACTGTCTCGTAGCTAGGGATGAGCGATTTTGTCTTTTGCGTAAAGGCAAAATGTGAAGTTCGGAATTATTTGCCTTCCTTCCTAGCCACAGCCTCTGCTCTCCCCATAATCAAAAATAAAGGACTGTGTTACTGTACTGTGGGAAACAGTATTTATTTTCTCCTTCTCTTTTCTTTAAACTGCGCTTCTTCCTTTTACACTGCTCTTCTTTTAAGATTCTTTTAAGATTTTGTTAAGAACAAAGCTGGCCTTCTGTTTTTAACCTGTTACATGCCTTATAAACCTTCTGAAGCAGCTGCTTGAATGTCCCTCTTGCACGTGAGCATGCCACCACTTCAGGCAGTAGATAATGTTCCCCTGTCTACAGACTCGTGTATCTATGGGATTTCTTGCACGAGAAATCAGCGTCTGCTTTTATTTCAAGAAGAAAACTATTACCAAGAGGATAACCCGCTGCAGAAGTTTGTGCATCATTTCCAACAGCCTAGTTGTGGTCTCAGTGGGATAAAACTCACTCCAGTCTGTGCTATTTAAGAACATATTTATTCTCTGAATTTATGTAGCCCTCAAATTGGATTGGTACTTCTTTAGTTTTTCTTAGAAGTGAACAAGGAATTCTGAATAGAAAATACATAATTTTGTTTGGCTTCTGCTTGCTATATCACTTTTTAATGCTTTTTTTTTTCCCCTATGGCAGAGTTCACGCAATCAATCATGTCCCCGTTAATGCATAGAGCCATGAAAACAGATTTTAGTTAATTGCCATTTGTTAACAATCAGCTTTTATTGGTCTGGGATTGGCCTTCACTGGAAGAATGACATTTGGGGAGCTAGGAAGAAAGGATAGTCATCTTTTGTCTGTCAGAGCGCCTTAAAAAGGCATTTTTTGCCTGATTTCAGACTGGGGAGAAAGGCCCTGTGCATGCTTGTACCTACATGTGTAATGAAACAGAAAAATAGGCTAAACGTGCCTTTTTTAGGGTCCTTCACAATGTCTGGCATAAAAGACATAGGATGGAGTCAGCAGCAGAGATGTCGTGCTGGGGGTGAGTTTGTGATGGGGAGGACTTGAGCTCACAGAGCGGCTGAGAGGAGTTGTAGCCTACACAAAGCAGCCCAAGAGCAAGGAAACAGAGGGGAAACAGAAGGTTGCCTTTTCTGTACTATTCTCTGTCTTGCACCTCTCACTGCATTGATGTGAACGAAAACAAATTCCAGCCTGTAATAGCTGAGCTGGAATTTGTCTTTCTTGCCTCAGCTGTGAGGATCTCTTCTTGGAACGGGTCTGCTGGTTTCAGGGGTGACCAGTGGTGGATGGAACCCCAAAGGGCTGCATTACCTTAAACCATGCTATGTAGCAGAACAGAAAGTAGTCTTTAAATTGAACTAATTACACTCTCTTCTTTGCTACAGGTGGTGGATGTGGACTTTAAAACAGTGTCTCAACATTTCATCCTCAACTGTCTTTTTTTAATCTGATTGCACTACAAAAGAAAAGCTGCTAATGGGATAAATGTTGAGACGTTACAAGAACTGACTTGAAGTACCAAAAGCCATTATTACCAATCAAGAAGAGCTTGAAGCTAAGCCTGTAGCTGACCAGTCAGTATCACATCCACAGAAGAGGCATGGCAAGTAAACGGAAATCAACAACGCCGTGCATGGTCTTAGCCAACGAGCAGGATCCGGATCTAGGAACGGTGTCAGACGTGGAGGAAGGACCACCCGCAGCTGCGCCAGCAGAGAATAACCCTACAGCAGAGAGCGTCACAAGCGAGGAGGATGTTCACGAGTGTGTGGATTCAGACAATCAGAAAAACACAAATAAAGTAGAAGGTGGCTATGAGTGTAAATACTGTACTTTTCAGACTCCAGATCTCAATATGTTTACTTTCCACGTGGATTCGGAACATCCCAACGTCGTACTAAATTCATCCTATGTTTGTGTGGAATGCAATTTTCTTACCAAAAGATACGACGCTCTCTCAGAACACAATTTGAAGTACCACCCCGGCGAGGAGAATTTTAAATTGACCATGGTGAAACGTAATAATCAGACAATCTTTGAGCAGACTGTAAACGATCTCACTTTTGATGGGAGTTTTGTTAGAGAAGAAAATGCGGAGCAGGCTGACCCTGCTGAGGCCCCCTCGTCGGGGATCTCCATTAGCAAAACTCCTATTATGAAAATGATGAAAAACAAAACCGAAACTAAACGCATTGCTGTTTTCCACAACGTAGTCGATGACATTCCTGGCGAAGAAAAGGGAACGGAAAATGAGCCAAACTCGGAAGAAGTAGTAGAAAACCCACCACCGTCGGTTTCTGAGTCAAAAGCGAGCCACTCGGTTGTTTGCAGCGCAGCAGACGTACCGAGCACGGTGGTGACTCCAGCACCGGTGCTTCAGCCCGGGGTGGCACAGGTTATAACAGCTGTTACAGCTCCACAGAACTCAAACCTGATCCCCAAAGTCCTGATACCCGTAAATAGCATTCCAGCCTATAACACTGCTCTGGACAACAATCCTCTTTTGCTCAACACTTACAACAAATTCCCGTACCCAACCATGTCAGAAATTACTGTTCTTTCCACTCAAGCGAAGTACACAGAGGAACAGATTAAAATCTGGTTTTCTGCCCAACGTCTGAAGCACGGTGTGAGCTGGACGCCGGAGGAAGTGGAGGAAGCGAGGAGGAAGCAATTTAATGGCACGGTGCACACTGTGCCGCAGACGATTACCGTCATCCCAGCGCACATTTCTGCCGCTAGCAATGGGTTACCTTCGATTTTACAGACGTGCCAGATAGTTGGTCAGCCAGGGCTTGTTCTCACTCAAGTCGCAGGTGCAAATACCTTACCAGTGACAGCCCCGATAGCCTTGACTGTAGCGGGAGTCCCAAACCAAACCCAGCTGCAGAAGAGTCAGATTCACACTGCTCAGCCCATGGCAGAAACCAAACAAGTAGCTGCTGTTCCTGCCCCTCAGCCTATCAAAAACGAAACCGCGCTAATGAATCCTGATTCCTTTGGCATGCGAGCAAAAAAAACAAAGGAACAGCTGGCAGAATTAAAAGTCAGCTACCTGAAGAATCAGTTTCCTCAAGATTCGGAAATTAGCAGGCTTATGAAAATAACAGGCCTGACTAAAGGAGAGATCAAGAAGTGGTTCAGCGACACGCGCTACAATCAGAGGAACTCGAAGAATAATCACGGGATTCATCTCAACAGTGATTCGTGTGCCACCATTGTTATTGATTCAAGTGATGAAATGAACGAGTCCCCGACAGGAGCCGCTCCGCAGAGCAAGTCATCGTGGGGTGCATTTCCTGATTTCACCCCGCAGAAGTTCAAAGAGAAGACGGCTGAACAGCTGCAAGTCCTCCAGGCAAGTTTTCTTAATAACCCTATCCTTACAGACGAAGAGATGAACAGGTTAAGAGCCCAAACCAAACTTACCAGGAGAGAGATTGATGCCTGGTTTACAGAAAGAAGGAAGTCGAACGTCTTAAAGGAAGAGGGAACCGATGTGAATGAGAGCAATGCCAGCAGCTCAAAAGAGGAGGCTGGAGAAACATCCGTGGGAGATGGAGCAGCAGGACCAAAATCGGGGGGCTCCGCTTCCAGCAAAATAGGCAAAAAATCCCCAGAGCAGTTGCACATGCTTAAAAGTTCCTTTGTTCGTACTCAGTGGCCATCCCCGCAAGAATACAACAAGCTGGCAGAAGAAACGGGGCTCCCAAGGTCAGAAATTGTGAGCTGGTTCGGAGATACTCGCTACGCCTGGAAAAACGGCGGACTGAAGTGGTATTACTATTACCAGAGCGCCAACGCGAACAGCTTGAACGGGCAAGGCTTTGCGAGGAAGAGAGGGAGAGGAAGACCAAAAGGGAGGGGGAGAGGGAGGCCTCGAGGGAGGCCTCGGGGAAGCAAGAGGTTAAATTGCTGGGACAGAGGTGTGTCTGTCATAAAATTCAAAACTGGAACAGCAATCCTGAAGGACTACTACATGAAGCACAAATTCCTTAATGAGCAAGACCTCGATGAACTTGTAGCCAAATCTCACATGGGGTATGAGCAGGTCAGAGAGTGGTTTGCAGAAAGGCAAAGAAGATTAGAACTTGGAATAGAGCTCTTTGAGGAGAACGAGGAAGAAGATGAAATGCTGGAAGATCAGGAAGACGAGGAAGAAACAGACGATAGCGATACTTGGGAACCTCCCCGACATGTTAAGCGTAAACTCTCCAAATCAGATTGACGCACAGTTTGGGATCTGGGAGCCAAAAACCTGTGAATTAGGTTTGATCTTATGGTGAAGAGCCACACAATTTTTCCTGGCCTTCAGTTTTAGCAAGCACCTGCAAAGCGTCTTACTTGCACCCGAGAGAACATGGGCAAGATGCTACCCGTGCAGGCGACGAGCATTTGCTTCCTTGCTACCAGAGATGGACATCCGCAGGCCTAGCCTAGGACATGGGGTTATAAATCAGCTCCGGTTCAGCTCCTCCTCTTCCGCATTACCGATGGGAAGGTTCATCATTCACATGACTGCTTCTCAGTATTTAATTGCCTTATGTTGTTTAATTCCAAAAAAACACAAACCACCACAGACGCATTTTTTTTGTTGTTGTAGGAGAACATTGCCTGCTCACGAAGGAGGAAAATACAAAAACCTAGGATGTGTTTTTGCAAACATCACTTCACCTGAAAGGTTTCAAGGCCTGGGTTTATTTCTTAAGGAAAGAATTCAAAACAAAAGAGAAGGGGAAAAGTGTGACAAAGGAATCAATGAACCTAGGGGTGAGGATTGCTTGGTTTAAGAAAACGAGGTGATATTGCACCTTTTGCGTATCTTCAAAGTGTTTTGGGTTTACAGAGCTTGTGCTGAAATGTTTCTTGCTGATAATTAATGAGCTAACTGAATGAGTTTAATGCTAGAAGATGCTTTTCGTTAAATTTAATCAGTGTATCCTACATCAATTTAATTTAAATGCCTGACAGACTTGATGCAGTTGATAGCAACATTCATTTTTAGCTTATGCATTCTTTACTTTGTTGGAAAATGGTAAGAAAAGTATTTATGTTTCTAGCTAAAAAGACTAATTTCTTGAAATCTTACACTGTATTTTAAGGTGAACATGAGGCAGAAACTGCCTGTTTTCATTGTTTCAGCATTGCTTACGGTTTTGTAAGAATACACAGATACAGAGGCGAAAAGCGTCTTCAGGTGCTAGTAAGAAAGGTTTTCAAGTAAGTTGTGGCAATGACCTGCTTTATAATTCTCAAACAAAATGAAGTTATATGGCTTTTAGGTGGTTAGGAATGGTAAACACACCGGTGTTTAATTGTTCTTTAGCGATAGCCCGGTTGAATGTTTCATGTGCAAGTTTAACCTAAAATTCAGCCTGATGGATTGAGCTTGCCACTGCGCTGATTGCTCTTAGGGCTGCTGGGTGAACACACGTATTTATAGGGGTGGTTCGATCTACCTGAACCCCAGAAGTAGTTGAATTGGTTAGGGAGCATCTGCATCTTGGATGAGTGTTTATATTAAAAGAAAAGAAAGGAAAAGAAATGAAAAAACGCCATGTGGTCTCGGGGCAGTGAAGTCATAGTAGCGTTTGGATAAGCAGATTAAAAACGGTGGGCCAAATTCACAAAAGTTTAGGCAGATACCTGGCATTCTAGAGTAGTGGTACTGCAAGGAAGAGCAGTTTGTGTTCGTGCCGCTGTCGGTCTGCATTTTTTAGGGGTAAGTTACTTTATATTTAGATGTCTAAAGATGATAAGGAACTGGTGCTGCTGTAGCCAGCATTGTCTGCTTTTACATGGGCACTAACAGAAAGCACGCTAGCGATCTCCTTTCCAAATCTGTCGACATCTTCTCTGTAGGCATTTGCATCTGTTGACCTGTGAGGGAAAGATTAGCATAGAGAAAATGTGTCCTAATGTTTCCACGTCTCCAAGAACCTAATCTAGAGTTATTCTTTCTTCCTTACTGTGATAGCTGTCAGAAGACCAAGAAGTCTTTTCAGTGATGATTTTCTGAAGCAGAGGAGTTCATATCACATCTGATCTTCTTGCCAGATCGTGGGTGAAACCCAGGTCGGAACAAGAGAGGGAATAATGTCTGACAAATGTCTGTGAGGTGGTGTCAGAGAGATCAGGATCTGGCCTTCCCAGCAGGGGCTGCTGCAGGTGGCAGGGAGGTATGGTTTGGCAGGTGATGGTGTGGGTGAGGCTGTTGGAGACAGCAGCAAATCAAAGAAAGATTTGCGTTAGCTTCAAGCTCCACTGGGACTACAGGGTCAAAAATCAGTGCTTGATGGGTGGGAAAGGACAAAACTAGTAGAGAAAGAGATGCTATTTTTAAGTTTCTGAAAGTATTAAAGCAAATCCTTAAACTCCTTGGGAATATGCCTCCAACAAGCGAATTCTGGAGTTGCCTTAAACCTTAAGGGTGAGCCAGAATTAATTAAAAAAACAAAACAAAGAAACAAACAAACAAACAAACGCCCACCCAAGCAACCTGTATAAGAATCTTCATTTTTGTTAGCATTTAGTTCATCACTAAATCTAACCTTCTTTAAAAGATGCGAAAAAAATGAAGATCCAAGTTAATTGTGTGATTGAACTGGGAAATTTTCCATTTTGGCAGTGCTCTGTTAAATAACGCTCAGCTACAATGTTAGGCCTTAGCACATCTGGTCTGAGAAACACAGGAAGAGGAAATACATTGTTTATCAGACTAAATATAGTTGGATTGGACGTCTTCTTTGAGTAAAATGATCAGAGAGGATGGCTGACGTATACTGGACCAGATTTTCAACTGCTGTAAACATTATAGTTCCACGTATTGCATAATATCGTTATAACAGCATTTACAGCCCATCTCATCTCTTTGCAGAGTACAGGATTTAAATTAAACCGCGTGCTGTGGGCCGGATAACGAGAGGCGCAGGGTACCCACATTTCCCTTAGGCTAGATGCACGCTGTAAACCTTTCAGTTGTGCCAAGGACGAGAAGAATCTGGGCAGGTTCAGTCCTGAAAACACCGGTTGTATGCACTTGTATCACTCACAATCTGCTATTTTTGTTGGGAAAAAAGAGCCCAGTTTATTTCGTGTTTACAGCACGTGTGTATTTGCACTGTGGGAGACGCTTAGCAGAGGCTCCTGCATCAGAGCTGATAGGAGGAGCACTGGAAGGAGCTGTTGGCGTGCTGGAGGCCGTCGGGATGTTCTGCTTTGTCTGTAGACCCTGGTCATGGCTGGCGGCAACCCCAAAGTGCTGGTAGCAGGGGTTTAGCCCAGATTCGTCTCGTCTGATCTTAGGCCACTGTGCTCCTTACCATGGTGCCCCAGGCACCTGAGAGAAACAGAAGCTGTGGAGGGGGTACGGCACATTCTCGTTCTCAGCTGATGAGGAATCTGAGCAACGCTGTCCTCAACACCAGATCTGGCTGAGGGCTTACCTCTGGGTTGCTGGTTTGTTCTCAGTCTTCACTGGGAGCACTGTTTCAGGATCCAGCCCTGAGCGTCGGTTCCTCTGGAGCTAAGGCTGAGCTTTTTTTTCTTCTGCTGTTTCTGATAAGAGCACCTGCTGTTACGATGCTGGTTAATGTTGTCTCTGGAACTCAGATAAAGCCAGGCTGAAGGTAATCCTTTGCTAGAATCGAGAGGGAGAAGGGCTAAAAACACGCAAGCAGTATCACAGCTGCTGAGGCACTCACTGTCCCTGGATCATGCTGCTTCACAGCATGTTTTACTCTTCCGAGTACAATGAAAAAGCACAGTTCTGTCTGAGCAGTGCTGAATTCCCAGTATCAGCCTCTTAATGGCCCTAGGATTGGTGTTAGTTGTAAAGAAAGTCAGAGACATCCCCCCTGGGGTTTGAATGAACTAACAGAGTGCTGGCTTGGAAGGAGTGGGAGAAGGGAAATGCAGAATCTTGACTCCGCATTTTCCTCGCCCTGCAGAATTCACTTACCTAAAACTTGGTGAGCAAGACAAATTTTACTCTTGCTCTTCTGACAGAACTAGTATTGCAGTCACTCATGTTTAGCATGCACAGATCCCAGCTCTGATCTGAAAGCAAAAGAAAGATACCTGGTACCCCGTGACTAGAATTGAGTGGATTATCTCTAATACACTACAGTAAACGGGGCCGTTCCATTTTTGAACCTTGTCCAGTACCATTTTTACTGTTTTTTCACAGCATTATGTGCAATATGGTTGCTAGCTGTAACTTTGATCATTAGTAAGGAAACTCATGCAATGTCCACGTGTGACATGAAATAGTTTTTCTAATGCACGGCTTGCTGACCTTGGGTAAAAGCCTGTTGTCTTCCTGCTCACCAAGGAACTCTGAGGCAGGCGAATGCTCTCCCTTCTCCTTCAGAGCAGAGAGAGGATTTCTGGAGCCCATACAAAGGGATTCAAAGCCTGATGCAGTCCCGTGAGCTAGAAAGCCCCACGATGCAGACACTCTCCTCCTCCTCCATCTTCCTCAGAAGTGAAAGCACAGCAGAAACTCAGACAACAAGCCCCTGGCTGCTGAAGAACTAAGCTGTAGTTTAAGGTGGGGAGCATTTTCCTTTTGCACTTAATGGAGCGCTGTGCATCCAGGTTGGATCTCAGTGTTTGCTCCTGTAAATATGGCAGCCCCAAATTGTGTCCTCCACCACCTCCTCCTCTCTATGTTCCTATCTCCCAAGGAGAGAAGATAATCGTTAAGCTTCTGTAATAGGAAATATCCCCGCCCTTACCCGAAGGCACAAAAGTAGAGTGCAATGAAATGTAGTTACTTTCTTTGATTTAATTTATTATTTATTGGAAAATACTTTTGCCTGCGTTCAGTAATAATGAGGAATTAGTATCAGTGATGAGAGAGCAGTAAAACTGCTGGAAGTTGTTGAGAACGCCTGGGATGAGCGTGTCAGCTGGGGATAGGACAGGCAGGCGCAGGGCTCGGCTCCCTACCCTGAGCAGTGCTGGGTTCCGCCTGTATTCCCCATCGAGCTGTTGAAGTACTGGGATAAATACGTTTGGCGAGCGGCGTGACACAAACTTAGCGGGTCAAGTGACTGGAGGTTTGGTGAGGTATTAAAATGCTGTCGGAAAAGATTGGAAAATGAAAGATGCAACAGTGAAAAGTCCTCTCAATAGCTATTTATACACACTCGATAGCTGAAATTTCTGTGTCATTATCCCACTTGTGAAAAGGGAGGTTTTGAAGCACGGGCAGGTTGCTGACAGTATTTTCAAGTCTAATGGCCTGAGCTTTTCTTTTGTCTTTTTTTTTTTTTCCTGCTACAGTGAAGAGCATCTGCACTTTTTCAGTGGATACTCATAGAAAAAAAATGACTCACCACAACGTTTAAAATGTTGGGTGGTAGCTGAGGATCCCGTAGCACTTTTCCTGAGTTAAGGGGGGATTCGTCTGGCCGTGCGTGGATGCCTGCAGTTGAGCAGGACACCACAGCAGCTTGACAAGTGCGAGTCAGCTCGTCCCGAACGCCTACAGCCGGTCAGACGAACTGCGCCCCAAACCCCGCTGACTGTTACAGGCGGCTCGCGGGCAGACACTGATGGGATGTTGCAGATGTCTGAAATTAGGGGAGGTGAATCTTCACCTCGGAGCGTGCTGGCTGGGTGGCAGCACTGGTCTCTGTGTCCTGTTGGGCTTCCGTTGTGGGTAGCGATGGTACTCGCCTCCACTCCCTGCCTGGCACGCGTGGGGAAGTGTGAGGTCTTAATTTTTGGTTTTGTTCTTTATTCTAGAGCAGATAGCACTACAGTGGCGGATAAAGTAACTGATCCTGGGTCGGCGTACTGTGGCATAAATACGGTTTTCGGGTTGCCAAAGTATTTTAGAGAGAATGTTACTATCTGAACATTGGACTGTGCATACCTAAAAATGTGTTGAGACGTAATATTTGTATCCCAATTGATCAAAGCGTTTCCTTATGCTTATTCAATACTAGATACCTATCATGAAACTTACCCTAAAGAATCTGCTAGAGTGACAGAAGGTTCAAGCTGCCAAGTCTTCACTTGTGATACGAAACAATCAACCACGAGAGCTCCACTCTGATTTTGCAATGTTCCCCTTGCCTCCAGTTCCAGCTTACAGAAGTGTTCCCAATCCTGCTTAGTTGGTTACCTGCATGTATGCTTACAGTTTGTACAGAAATGCACTAAAATGAGTTGCCCTACCTGGGAAGGCTTTATATTGTACAGAAAATGTGGCACTAGGTACTGCTCTTCATGTGCACAGGAGAGTTAACAGGTGTCGATCTCGTTTACAGAAAAGATGGAGCTTTGCAATTCTCTATAATATATTGCAATATATTTAAATGTCCTGTTTGACATGTGAAATGAAGCTAAGTTAATGCGTTGTTAATGTATTTGAAGTATGAGGAAGACGATTCACTAACGACCAGCAAGGTTTTTAGAAGGTGTTCCAGTATGTAGCAGTCTGTGTGATGTCTGGTGTATGTGCTGTTGTTAACGGAAGCAACGATGCTATTCGCGTTTAGAATGAGGAGTTTCTTACGAATGATGCAATAGCTTACAGTGTCTTTCCTTTGTAGCTGCCCAACGTGGTGAAGGGGAAGCAATTCTTGAAAAAGTTCAAGAAAACTGGTTAACTGTGAATGGGCCTAAACTTTCGTGAAACCAAGAAAATATTTGGACACACACAGGACTTGAATACTCAAAAGGATTTGGAACTTAGTGTTGTGCCAAAGTTAAAACTACTGCAGTTGGCAGAAGTTCTGCACTGTAAATAGAAGACTGATTAAAAGACAGCTTGTAAAAAAAAAAAAAAAAAGAAAAAAAAGGAAAAAAAGAAAATCAAATTTTAATACAGTACATTTTTATTCTGATACATAATGGAAACATTCTGTTTTAGACCTTTTTCGAAGAGGCTTCAGTGACCACTAGATTTTGTCCTCTTATATTTTGTTTGGCCTAATACTATATGTTCTAGTAAGATGGGCTTTATTGCCTGTGTTCTTTGATATGTGATTAAGCTTATAGCTTGGAGTGACCAAACATTTTACAGAGTAAAAGTTCTTAGAAACAGTATAATGTAACTGATATTTCTGTGTCTTATTTATCAGGCTCTGCACAAACTTGGAAAGTTGTGCCGGACTTGTACAACTCATATATGGGAACGCAGCATACTTCTTGATATTACAAACCTAAGCCTTTGTGGCAGTATGGATCTCGTCTTTGGATTTATTTTTGTTATTTTTTTGAGGCAAAGAGATGAATGGATGCTGCTGTAAAATATTTGTAATATTGCCATTATTGCTTTCTGTAGCAATTACTGCTTTTGCTTCAACAGATAAAGAAAATAAATCAGAGAGAGAAAAATCCTACAAGAAGCTGGTAGAAGGAAGGATCACGTGGGAACTTCTGAAAATAAACTTTGTACCAAAAAATTTGCAAACAGAAATAATGGAATAAACGTCTCCTTACTGAGTGTGTGTGTTTTTAAAGGGCTGTGCGGAAAGCAGAAACCATGTTTGTCTGAAAATGTCACGAACCAGATCTCATCAAGTGCCTGTTTTTTTTTTTTTCCTGTTACACAAAACCGAATTTCACTGGTGCCTCGGACGCGATACAAGCGGAGAAGTGGCTTGGCTGGAGAGCCAGCACGAGGTCAGCTTCACGTGCGGGTCGGGGCAGCAGCGTGTTGCTAACTCTTGTGCCCTATCAGCAGGGACGTCCCTATGGTTTCTCTCCTTAAGGCAGACGCTCTTTATTACCACGCTGAAAATATTTGGGGTGGGAGGAGTAGGGGCGAGTAGGAGCCTCCCTGCTGAAGGCCCTGTCAATTGGGCCTCACGCTTGGCGACCTCAGGGCTGGTTTAAAAATGCGCGTTTTCCTCAGGCAGTGGCTGAGGCGGGCGTTTTGTTGAGCCCTGCGGCGGCCCCAGAAGGCTCCAGGAGCGCCGCTGCCTTCCGGCAGCCTCCCTCACCTACCCAGCCGCGCGCGGTGCCCTGCTCCAGCCGCTGTGCCCTGGCCAGGGGTGCTCAGGAGCCCGCTGTCCCCGCAGGGCCTGGCATCACTCCCACACGCCGATCCCTGCAAGAGAAAGATAGGTTTAAGGCAACAGAGCCGTTCCTGTGCCGTGGCTTGCGGCAGCCCAGAAAAACTACACCCCGAACCGAAGTAGGGACCTGGAGGCGAGCGCTCGTGGTCGGGACAGCTGGGTGTCTGCCCAAACAGTTGTACTCAGGTCGGTGAAAAAAAAAAACAGGAGAGGAAAAAAATGCTTGCTCGAGATTCAGTCAGCTCAAGAGGGAGTCAGGAAAAGCCGCGCACAACCACCTTTTTTTTTAAAGTGACCTTTTTTTGGTTGCTGCGTTGGCAGCGCCGCCAAACTCGGACCGTACTTTCGGAGGAGAGCAGCCGGCCTCGGGGGCTGTGTCTCCCCTCCCAGCCTTCTCCTCCCAGCCCCTGCCGCCTTCCAGTTGTTTTCACACCAATACCGATGGCTGCTATTTTTAATAATTTCACGTACCGAACCACTTAGGGCAGCGCCTTAGTTTTCTCGCTGCACCGGAAAGTCCCCTCCGGGGCGATGTCACATTGCTCCCCGTGGGCTTTGCTTTGCTTTGGAACACTGCTGGTGGTCTCGGGGCTGCTTGGTAAGTGTCTTGTGGCGTCTGGGGCTGCGAAACGACTTGCTGCGCTTCAAGTACTGTAAACCGAAAGCTTTGACTATACGGGTTTGCAGTGGAACTGTGAGCGGTGTGACTAACTCCCTCCCATCTGTGGCTCCTTGCAGTCTCGGTGCTGATGTGCATTACCTTAAAATATTTATTCAGTAGAAGGGAAAAAAAAAAAAAGACAGGAAAAGGGGGAGAAACTGGTGGTCTCACCTAGCTGGTTTGTGTCTTTGGGTGAAAATAGAAGTCAGTGCTGGCAGTAATGCTCTTACCCTTTTTCAGTTTTCCTAAATGAAAACCAAAGAGGAAAAAAAAAAAAACAATTTCAGCGAAGTTTGTGTTAAGAGACTAACATAAAAGAGGCCTCACCAGAACAGCCCCCGTTAACGCCGTGCTCCAAAGGAGATGGTGCAAATACTACCGCAGCCGTGATGCTCTCAGTCCTGCAGTTCCTCGCACCGTGGGATGGAAATGGCCCCTCCTTTTTCTCAGCGACACCACAGAGCTAAGCCCTGTGCTGCTGATGTACTCTGCAGGGTGTTCTTTGCTCTAAATTCATCTCATTTCCAATAATTTGGGGGAAGGGGGCAGTTGCAGGCAAAGCCCGTTCTGGATTCCTGCATTTTGTTTGTGTTTAGTGGAGCTTTTCCCCTGCTTTTTCTTGCACTTCCTGACGCGCTGGTACCTGTACGAGGCGAGCGTGGAGCCACACAAGCTACGTTGAACAACAATTTTCACCGGTCCTTTCCAGCTGTGGAGAAGCTGCACCGGAGAACCCAAAAAAGCAGTTTGGTCGTTCCCGTGTGGAAGCTCTGTCCCCTGCCAGCCTCCTTACGGACAAGGAGCGCGGGACCGAAAGCCCACGAGTTGTGAGGGGCACTCGAGGGCAACCCCAAAGCCCTTTGTGTATTTCTTTGATGTAGCTTTTCGGTTGGTTGGTTGTTTTCCAGTTCTTTAAGATTTATTTCTCTTTGTTCCTGCAAGGCAGCAATACCGTAGGAAGCCAGGTCGGTTTTCTGGATCACCAGAGGCTTGCAGCAGCCAGACAGGGCTTCTTCAGCCGTGTCCTACAGGAGCAGCTGCCCGGTGCTTCTCAGCCCTGCCCAGCCCCAAGCGAAGTTTTAACAGGGAACAAGTCCGCTGCGGTCTCCACACCCCTGGTTTCATCACGAGAAGCAATTAAGCACCAAGCACAACTGTGGCTGGGGGAAGATGATGAGTTTTCGGAGGCTAACTGATAAAACCGGGGGGAGAAAAGGCCCAGGAGGAGGCCCACAAACCTCACTGCGAGTCTTGGGCCCGATACCGCCTGCTGCGATGGCTTTGGTGCGAGCGTGCGCCCCCGGAGCATGGAGCCGCAGCCTTACTGCCCGCAACAGGCATCCGAGGGAAGCGTTGGGGGCGTGTGGTTCCCCCCAGCGAGGGCGAGGTGCCGGCTTGCAAGGGAAGACGACTGCTTTAGGATTCTCCCAGACACCTCATCACCTTTTCCTTCCTTTCCGAAAAGCTTTTTTTCCCCTTTCCAACGACGCTCCAGTCAAGCCCAAGGGCGTGCTCGCTCTGTTCCTCATTTGTCTTACCAGACATGAAATGGTTGCGCAGCCCGTTAATAGCCCAACGCGGCTGTGCTGAGCGCGCCCTTTTGGCAGTAACGACTTTATTGGGTTCTGCGAGGCCTGCGGGGGAAGCATTATGGCCTAGTTAATGTGGCTCGCCAGGGGCTCGAAAGGTTGCACTGTTTTAAGGTAGATCAGGCGAATGAGCCAGCTTTGGGGGGGGTGCATCCTCCCTTATCGAGGTGTTCCTAAAAACCTTCTGGGTTCTGCTCGCAGCAAGCGGTTCTCATCCTGATCTCTGTGATGCGCAACCCCTCATCTCCCCGTTCGTTTTTGTGTCTTTTTAGAACCGTGGCTTGGCTCGCCGACTCACAGAGAAGCCGAACTCCGTGGCTTTGCTTCCTTCTGGAGAGGAGAGAGAGGCAAAGGAGGCTCCCTGCCCACTGGATTCGCTGCTGGGGCAGGCTGGCCGGGGCACTGCTGCAGCTCTGTCCGTCTGCGGCTCACCGCCACCTCTTCTGCCCGATTTCTTGCCTGGCGTTGTTCTGCTCAGCCCCCGGCCTCTGCATCCCCCTGTTCATGCCGCCCTGCTCTCAATTTACCGCCCTCCTCCCGCAGCCAGCGGAGGCGCTGGAGCACTTTTTGCCCTTTGGGAGGAAGGAATCGTGTCGGCTCCCACGTCTGCCTTTGCTTCGTGCTGGCTTTGCCTTCCTCAGGGACGGACGTGGATTTAGCGAGTGCAGCTTTGTCCGTGTCACGTTTGGTTTCTCACCCAGCTGGAGGCAGATGGAGGCCCTTCCCGATTCTGCCGGCACTTCCTTAAAGATGGGCTGAGTTCGAGCCGAGCGTTGTTTTTCTGCAATTTCGGTCGGTGGCTTCTGGGAGCTTTGGCTCAGGGGTCAGCCTTTCGCCACCCTGAGTGTGACCACTTCGTGTTCAAGGACGATTGCTCCGGGGATCTGCAGCTGCATCTCGAACCTTCGTAAGATTTGCTAGAGCTCACCTGAGCTCAACTGCAGTTTTGTTTGCTGGATCGCCTTCGTTTGTCTGTGGTGGTTTGTACCAGCGATAGCCTCTGTATGCCCTTCTGCATGAGATGCTGTTTGTATCACCCTCCTGTGCCCGTCGTGGACAGTATCGCCTTGTTTGGCACCATGCAAAGAGGATGAAAGATGGCTGCTGCTGTAAAGAACTCGCCCGGCTCAATAAAAGGAAGGAGACAATAAGTAGAGGGAGACAAGGACATCAAGACAATGTCAGTAAATAAAGAGCTCCTCCTCGTCTTTTCGTGAACGTGTTTAGGGAAGAGCCGACGTTATGACTGTCAAAAAAAAAAGCAAACTAATCTCCCCTCAAGGTACGAATGTTTCACAACGTCTGGAAGAATCCACTTACGATTCGGGAACCACCCGCCCTTTGAGGAACGCCGCCTGTGGGCCCTGCTGCCCTCTTCTCTGCAGGCAGCACGCCTGGCTGAGGGGGGAACTGGTCTCTCTTTTGCCTCCTTCCAAGGGCAGCTCCTTCCCAGGACGTCTCGCTCAGCCTGTAAATGATGTGCGAGCTGCCCAGCCGACGTGTGTGGGTAGTGCCGACCAAAATAGGGCCCTGGTTGCCAACCGAGGTTTCTTGTTTCTCCTGTGTGTGCTTGATGGTCTCTTGAAACCTTTGTGGTGTGTGTTCTCCTCCTGGCACAAGCGTGGCTGGGCTGTGGTATGCACCCACGGAGGCTATCACAATACAAATAATAACACCCAGTAATTAAAGAAACTCCAGGGGGCAATTCTTTCGAATTAATTTCGCCTCGGAATAGACTGGGAAGCCGGGAGAAGAAGGGCTGTCGGGATTCAGACAAGCTCTGTCTGCCGTGCTGTATTTTCTTTTCCTGGCCGAAAGGCTCAGACGCTGCGGCAGCAGAACGAATTCCTGCCTGTCGTTTGGGCTGTCCTGCGTGCCCGGGCTTCCTCTGGGCTCACCCCGACGGCGAGGTGAAGCACACGAGCTTGTCCCCAGCTCACTGAGGCTGGAGCTGGGTCCCAGCACATCACAGCTGGCTCATGCTCATGCCAGCAGCTCCAACAGCTTTGCTGATGCGCAGGAACTTGCGACTGCAACTTCTCAGAGCCCGTCGGTGTCACTGGCCTGATTTTCATCCGCTGAGCTGGTGGTTTTGGCTGGCAGGGGAGTAAGACCTCGTCTGCCTTGAGGAAGAGGATTCATCTGTGGCTTTTTATCCTTGTAGCTGCCTACACGGAGCAGCTGTGGCAGCACAGGCTCCCATCAGGCTCATGTATCTCTGAGCCCCCTCAAAGCTGCCTCTTGCAGAGCTGTTTTCTCCTGCGTGAAGCCCAGGCTGACAGCACCATGGCAAATCACGCCGTGCGAGCTCAGGCAAACAGCTTTACTCAAGTACAGTGGGAATTTGCATGCTGGCAGCTGCGCCGATGACTCGGGTCTTGCAGGAGGAATTGAGCAAAACTGCAGTGCTGACAAGGCACAGGAATTTCCTTAAGTTGCACTTTTTTCATTTCAGTAACTAATACACGAGGAGCCTTTTAAATGTCTGAGGGGAGGCGGGGGAAAGGGAGAGCCAGGGAAGGAAGGAAGAGGAGAAGCGATATTACGCCTGTGACTTCTGACTCAAAGCATGCAGTCAGCTGCCAGGCCCCCTGCGTGGCGCTCAGGAATTGCTTCCCTATCACTGATTTACCAGACAAAGGCATGCTCGGCGTTGCAACACAGAGCCTTTGCAGACCACGTTGGTATCCTCAGAGGCAACGATGGCTGAAACCCTGAGCCCTGGAGGACTCCGCAATCCAAGCTGGCAGGCAACTGGCTGCACTTGGGTTTGCCCCTGGGAGCGCCTTGCACTTTGTGTTTTACTTTGAGCTGGGGCCACATTTCACTTTGCTTACTCATGTTCCTTTTTTTTTTTTTGTGTTCTTTTTCATTTGTTCTTAATAGTCCTGCTGGATTTTAGTGCTGTACTCATCAGACTTGTGTTTTGCAGCATGACCGGCAGTCCTGGAGGAGTGGGAAAGGAGCACGTGCCCAGCATATGTGAGGAGAAGCGCAGACGCTGTAAGTGTTCAGACACCAGTGCCAACCTCTGCAGATTCATTCCTGTGTCCTCTGCCTGTCCTGCAGGAGCTCAGCACACCAGTCTGCATGCAGAGAGGAGACAGATGGTTTTGCTGTGCGCAGACAAGAAGCTCTGACTGTGCTCGCCTACCCTGACGCTTGTAACGAAAAGACTGAAGCATCATGTGGAGCAAGCTCCTGATTCTCTCCAGACTCGCTTGTTAAGCAGCTTCCTATGTTCAAGAGGGCTTGTTTGCCAAATGGTCAGCTTAGAAGCAAAAGAAACCTCAATCCCCTTTCATTTTCTAGTCAAATCTACTTGCCAATGTTCAGTTTCTACCCAAGGATTTATACCAGCTGATGCTAGTTCCAGTCATAGCTATGCTGGTATGGAAGATATTTTGAGCATGTAACCACTTAGAAAGAACAAGGAAAAAACCACAAGCACCCTCCACCCCTTTCTCACATCTCTACTAGAAGGAAACCTTTCAAATTATCCATACAAGCAGTGGTTTGGCCTCGAAAGCTGTTCCGGTAGGCACAGGTTCATGAGTCCATTTTCAGGTTAGGGAAGTACAAGGACAACTTTTCAGCTCACCTTCTCTGAACTTGTATGGTGGTTTGGTGGGAGGAAATGGATTTCCCTGGATGAAAGGGCCAGTAGGGCAGAGAGAGGAAACAGGGTTGCAGTATGCTTAAAACACGATACACGTTCTGTATGGTAGTGGCATGAGCCAGGACAGACAGCTGGAATAGCTAGGCGTTGTTAATCAGCAGTGGTATGTCTGAGTCTTAAAGTCTTAAAGAAGCTCTAGGATCAGTCTTTACTTTGCTGTGTCCCCTTTTCCCACAGCACAACAATGCAGAATGCAGGGAGATTTGGGAAGTCCTGTCTTCTGAAAGCCTGAGATTTCAAAAGTTCCCCATTCTGCCTTGGGCGAGAACTGAAATCAAATGGAAACGTTACTGAAATACTCTCCCATCCACCCTGGCATGCACACTGGACCAGGACACCAACAGAATAACTCCACAGTTATGCAATTAATTCATCTAAGCACAGGACACTTAAGTTCAAGTATTTCTTATGGTATCTTTCTAAATTTCCATTAGGATGACTCGTGGCCAGGATCTTCACCAGAGCAATGGGAAATGCAATAGTCCTGTTCCAAATGGGAGGGTAAACTTTGCCCTCTTACCACCTGCCTCGTAAAACCAACGCACAAACGCCAGGAACAGGACCACAGAATCATTAAGGCAGGAAAAGCCCTCCAAGACCACCTGGTCCAACCATCCCCCTACCACCAATGTCACCCACTGAACCATGTCCCTAAGCACCACGTCCAACTTTTCCTTGAACATCCCCAGGGACGGTGACTCCACCACCTCCCTGGGCAACCCGTCCCAGTGCCTGACTGCTCTTTCTGAGAAGAAATGTCTCCTCATTTCCAACCTGAACCTCCCCTGGCACAACTTGAGGCCATTCCCTCTGGTCCTATCACTGGTTACCTGTGAGAAGAGGCCGACCCCCAGCTCCCCACACCTTCCTTTCAGGTGGTTGCAGAGAGCAATGAGGTCTCCCCTGAGCCTCCTCTTCCCCAGACTAACCAACCCCAGTTCCCTCAGCCTCTCCTCATGCTCTGTGGCTCTCCCCGAGGGGCTCAGCGCTACCAGCACGACCCCAAAACCGCGTCTTGGAAGCCACAGCCCCCGTGCCCCACAGCGCCCTGCCCAAAATGGCGGCCGCGGCCCCCCTCAGCCCCACAGCGCGCCGCCCGCCCAGCCTCCCCCCGGGCCCGGCAGGGGGAGCGCTGCCGCCGGCCGGCCGGGGGGGAGCCGCTCTGGGCCGCTCTCGGTGGCGATGGAGGCGGCGACGGAGCCGCTGCTGGGCTGCGAGTTCGCCGAGTCCCTCTTCTCCGGCGGCAGGGAGCGGGGCGCGGGCGGCGGGGCCGGGCAGCCCTACAGCGCCAAGCGCTGCGAGCCCCGGGTGAGGAGCCGGGGAGGAGCCGTGTGGGGCCGGGATGGGATGGGGTGGGCTGGGAGCGGCCCCAGCCCCGGCCCCGACCGGGATTTTGCCTGCCCGGGGCTTGGGGAACGGGGACCGGGGGCTGAGGGAGCCGCCCCGGAGCGCCTCCGAGCGTGGCGGCCGCGGGTTTACAAATGTTTTTTTTTACGTCTTTTTTTTTTTACGCCCCCAGTGGTTCTGCGGCGAGACGGGCGGAGAGGAGGACGCCGAGATCTTAACGGGCAATAAATTCCGGGCTGACTTGGCGTACAGGGAGCGGCAGTTTGAGGTATCCGCACGGCTCTCACGCACCGGGCTTGGGGACGAGTCGGTGCCTCGGTCTGTAGCAGCTACCGGGACGCTGAAATCAGGCCCTGTAGTCCTCAGTGTGTTGGGTGGACGTGTAGGTTTCTGTAAAAACCTCCTGACTGAGCCGTGACCCTAGGTCCTGCCGTACCTAAATCCGGCTCGATGGCACCTTGGGAGGCACTACAGCCCCGTCAGCTCAGGCACTCTGCTGGTTAAAGTGTGCCCAAGCCGTAACAGTTAGCTTTGTTCTGGCAAGCTTTCTCAGCCAGCTGTCATCTCCTGGAGGCAACGGGGACCAAGGCGAATCGGCCAGCCTAAAAGAAATGGTGTTTGACCTCCGGAGGCAATGCATACCGAGCCCATACATGTTAATGGCCCGGCTGTGAGCAGGGCTGATGTTTGTGATCGCTGAAATCACGGTCGGCAAGAGTTAACAGGCTGATTTCTGTGCTCTTGGGGATCATGCCTCGTCCCACGAAGGTTGTCACCTCACAGGCTGCCGCCTGGCTGCCCTGCACCTTTCTCAGAGCTCCCCCTGGCCGTCAGGGTTTGGCTGAGTGGAGTCATCAGGCCCCTGACAGTTGGCTCGTGACCCTGGTCATTGCCTGTCCCACCCCTCTGTTGGCTCTGGGTGGCTGGTTATACCTCTGGGGTGCATTTATGTTCCCCGTTTATGTTCCTGCATGCTGCAGTCCTAGACCCCCACAGAATCACAGAATTGTAGGGGTTGGAAGGGACCTCCAGAGATCATCGGGTCCAACCCCCTGCCAGAGCAGGTTCCCTAGAGCAGGCTGCCCAGGTAGGCGTCCAGACGGGCCTTGAACATCTCCAGAGAAGGAGACCCCCACAACCTCCCTGGGCAGCCTGTCCCAGTGCTCCGTCACCCTCACCGTGAAGAAGTTCTTTCGCATGTTGGTGCGGAGCTTCCTGCGCTCCATTTTGCGGCCACTGCCCCTTGTCCTGCCCCCACAAAAAAGCCCTCTCCACACTGCCTGCTTGCTGAGCTTCATTCCTCATCATCAGTGCTCTCCTGCCTCTACCATCCTAGTTCCAGGATCCTGTCTTTTGTTTTCCCAGACATATTTCCTGGTCAAACTCAGCTGTTTCTGCCCATGCCTCAGCTCTGATCACTCTCTGTTCCAGGCTGTGGTTTGCATTACATGCTCCCTGATTTCAGAGCTGTCAAGCCAACATCCGACTACACTCCTGTTGCCTTTCCTGTTGGATTCGTGGTTCTGTTTTCAGTCCTGCTTTTAAACATTATTCCAGTGCTGCTGTCGCCTTGTCTGTACCTGACAGACATTTTCCAGTCTCAGCCAAGACGCCCT
Source organism: Anser brachyrhynchus (assembly GCF_964034855.1). Classification (NCBI taxonomy): domain Eukaryota; kingdom Metazoa; phylum Chordata; class Aves; order Anseriformes; family Anatidae; genus Anser; species Anser brachyrhynchus. The sequence continues at coordinate 149,259,355 of NC_137695.1, read as the reverse complement.
GAATGGCTTCACAGAAGTATGCTGAGGGAGGTGCCTCAGGCTGCAGTGAGACATCCTGCTTTCGTGAAGAGCTTTGCTCTGTGCCATGTGCTGCGGTGCCCTCCCACGAGGGACTGGCACCCCACAGATCTGCAGCGCAACAGAACGTCTCTTGCTTCCTGACCGTCTTCCATCACAGCGATCCACGTCAGCCGCGTCTGGTGGTGTGTTCTTGGATCACTGTGGCAGAACCAGAGCCAGGGAAGAGAGCGTCTGCGTGTAAAATCACAGATTTGAGAGCACTGACCTCAGAAAGGGGGCTGGAAACAAGTAAATGGGAATCTCTTCAGTCATTGTGAACCGTTTTTGATGCCAGCCTAAGCTAGTAGGTAGGAGAGACCAAGGACAGCAGTGATCTAAGCCATGCCTTTTTTTAGGATAGAGATGACTGCAGAACCTGCTTGGGTTCATAATGCCAAACCTTTGCCAGGGTTATACCCCTTTGTCACGTAGCAAGGCAGACAGGGACGTCCTGCAGCCCTCCTCTGGTCCCCCTGCCCTCATGCCTGCTGCACTCACTGGGTGTAAGGGAGCTCTCACTTTTGCCTGAGAAGGAATGTGAGCTTACCAGGGAAGAGAAATACTTTGACCATTATGCCAGGAGGTATTTCGGGGATGTTGCTTGTGGGCTCTTTTTGTGAGAGCTATTCAAGTTTGCAAGGAATAATTAAATATTCATTTAGAGAGATGGGAGAACGAGCTCTGCTCTTTAGTCTTTTGGTCTGAGCTCTCCCACAGAGAGGAAGGAACCAAGATTCCAGTCTGAGCATCACTGAATACTTAATATAATGTATTTAAATGTTAATTGGAGTCCTGGTGAGTGCCCTGAGCATTAAGCTACGGAGTATTGCTCATTCTCGTCTTTTTCCTTGAACCAATTAATATTTAATTATTTCATGCAAATCCGAGCCGCCGTACAGGAGTGATGGAGGCTCACTTTCCTTGCGGTCTCCCCCGACTTGCTGATTATTCATGTGAGGTGAGGGACAGCCCTTCTCGTTGCTCAAACCTTCGCAGGTTCATACCTTCTCGCCGAGACGTTCGTGGATTTGAAGCAACGTCTGCCAAATTTAGGCTTAGCGCTGCGATCCCTGAGTTAGCTGGGGCGAAGGAGCCTCGTGTCACGTATGCCCTGGGCCAGGAGGTGACCTCCTGCAATCCCTGCCTGTGCTTAGGCGTGGGTTGGGGCTGGGGCTGCTCGTCGCCGTCCACGCTCGGGCGGTTCAGAGCTGGGCTCTCTGACCCCGTGGTTCCAGGTCCTTTGTGCGCTGCTGGCAGTGGGTGGTAGCTGAGTGGAGACACGAAAATTTGGGCTTCAGCTCCTGGATTCCCTTTGTGAGTGCAGTCGTAAACAAAGCATGCTCTCGGGATAGCCTTCAAATGACAATCTCTCCCTGTTTTGTTTGCCTTTTCTTTCTACCAACGCTACCAGAAATCTCTGAGTGAATACTCCAGCTGCTTGCTCCGCTTACCTCCCGGTAACATCGCCATGAGGCGGGATGTCCAGGAGGGCCAGGCTCGGTGTTTGTCTCAACTAGGAAGGCACAAGGAAGCTCTGGATATTGCAGAAAAAATGGTAACTCCTACAGTCTTTCTTTTATGCTTTGAACATAAAAACATTGCCAGTAGTTCCTTTATATGGACTGTTTTCTGGAAAAATAATCTTCGTGTGTGTAGTCCTTCAGGATGCTCAGTGCTCGGGGTGTTTTGGTAAGCAGAGGGTAACTGTCACTGCAGATATCGTCACCCTGTAGAAATCAGAACACCCTGTACCACGGTGAGCTCCCCGTGCAGGGAGGCTGCTAGTCCTGGAAGGGGCTAAATATCATGCTCTGCCAGGCAGAATTAACGTAACGTAATAGGATTTATAAGAAAGGGGATAAACGAGTGCTTAAATCTTTCCACTGTAAAAGTGACCGTTCGAAACTTCCTTTTATTTCCATGTACTCGCTGCCAAACTGCCACCAGGAAGAGTGCCTAGCCCCTAATGGAGTTTTTTCCGTAGAGGAAAATGTCGAGAGGCTCTGAAATCTGCTGAAATTTTGCTGCTGCTGTTTATTGTATATAAAAGGTATTTTTACCACCAGGAAGGGCAGCTGTTTCATACTGAAGGCAAATAAGCAAGTGACAGAGTTCAGGGGCAGAAATGTTCAGGGGCCTTCTTGTCTGTCAGGCTGGGACAAGGCAACTAGAGGCAGTGCTGCCAGATCGATCCTGCACGAGCCGTGTCGCGCTGTATCATTTAAAGCTCAGAGAACAGTCGTGCACATTTTAAAAATTACCTCCAGAGGTATTTGTCATTATTCAGGGAGATGTTTTCTTAGGCTCTGAAGGACGGTCCTGTTCTTCTGCTCTTGTTACTAATCTTTTATCTTCTATCTTTGGTTTCCAGAGAAGCGGCGCCACTAACACGGATCACTTAACGACTGTGCTCAACCTGCAGTTTGCCATTTATCAGGATCTGAAAAACGTAGAAAAAAAGATGCTGTGTCTGCAGCAGCTGATCTGCTTACATCCCTTCAACCCGTGGTACTGGAAGTTACTCGCTGAAGCTTACACGAGCCTTTTAGAGAGCCTGTCTCCATTACGCATTCCAGAGACAAATACAAACCGCTCTGAAGAGGTTGGTGTCAGTGACAGCCACTCCAAAATATCAGCTGGAAGAGAGATTCATTTCCAGCCTCACGGATCAGCCAGCCAGAGGGAAGGCCTTTGGTCCAGCCTTGCTGCAGAGACAAAGAGCGAGAACGCAGGGACTTGTAACAGCAGCCAAGCTGTAAAAGAAACCCCCTGTGCTTCACCCGAACCTGAGAGAAAGGACAAAGGGATGGAGGGAGCCTGCGCGCCCTGGGAGCAGAGCGTGTCGAGGGAGGTTGGGATAAAGGCATGTGCCTCATTTATTAGAGCGAGGTAATGAAATGCGTTCTTAGAGTAATGCTAACTTCTCCCAGTCCAGGACAGTTTTAAGCATATTGTTACCCAGCCCTGAGATTTTCAGCTTCCATTTTCAATGTCAAGGTTTGTTTCGGTGCTGACAACACAAAGAGGCACCCTGCTACTGCTTGAGATGTAAAAGGTGAAGTCCACCAGCCATGAACAACTGCAATCTGCATGGAAAGAGTCAGTGTCATGCAACGTTGAGAAGCAAAACTTTTCTTTAATGATCTCATTATGTGATTTTTTTCCAATTATTCTATACAAAAGGGGTTATTCTCCTACAGACACCCCTGTTAGAGCGTGGCTGTTTTCTCTTTGCTGTTCAAGATGCAGCAGCTGAAGTCCCCCAGAGGGAAGGCTAGCCCGTCTTCCCTCTGTGAGTGCCACCTGGCTTATTTGCTTGAAGCCTCATGCTTGAGCAAAAGCGTATTATTTTAATAACACACCAATTTGCATAATGGATGAGGCTGAAAAAGGAACTCTGTGACAGCCGATTGACAAGGCTGCATTAAAATGCTCTTCCCTTTTCTTCCTTCTCTTACTAAAACTCTTGTACACAACAAAAATCCCCACAACACGGTCTTTCAAAGAGATAATTAGGAAATGATTTTTGTTAAAATAGCCTCGATTTTTTTTCCTCTTGCCTTTCAGTGACGTGTTAGTCACTGAATGTGCTTAATGCCTTTTTATGAACGTTTTTACAGAGAACACCTTATAACTGCCCTGTGCGGGCAATTTTTAAGAAATATTAAAACAGGTAGAGCAGTTTTTAACTGTACTTTGACTGAAAGAAGGTGATTTAATTGCTGCTTGGGAGAAGTTAATAGATTTAGTATCGATGTCCAATATTAAGCTACATTTGTATGAAAATAATGTGTGCTTCTTGTTTCAGTGCGTGTGGCTCAGCACTGAGACAACTGTAAATTCAGGGATCTCCCTACACAGATTCGCAAGGTGTTGGTTGTGCTTTATATTTGCATAAACACTTGTCCAGGGGGAACCTCTTCCCATCCCAGGGTTTATGTGTCAGGTTATCTAAAGTTTTCAGGTCCGCTGGATTTTAAGTGAGACGTGGATGTTGTGTGTGCGGGGTAAATGGCACCTGGAAAAGGGATGTGAGTACGGCTTTCTTCAGTAAATAAGGGGCTGCTTTAGAGCATTGTAAATAATTAATTCTTCTAGTTTTGCCAGCAACAAAAACGGAGAAATGGTTTTGTTTCGTTTTCAACATTTCTTTTTTTTTTAATATTGTTATGTAAATTTTGAACCAAAAATGTTCCATAAGAAAAGCTCCTTCCCGTTTTTACTTTGAATTCTCTGTGAAAACTTTATTGAACTTACCCACGGTTTGTTGGCTGAGGCTTGGAGATTTTGATGTTTATATTGCTCACGTGAAAACTGCCGGCTAAGGCCTAACGTTTTCTCTTGCTACAAATGCACACCTTTATTATAACACCTGCCACATTTAGCTGTGGTAAATGTGATAGATTTTTATTTTATTTCTGTATAAAGCACGAATGAAGCATAGTTTCAGAATGATCCTGCTAAGTCTCAGTGGTTACTCGGTTGAACATGCACAGAGACTTCCTCTGCTGACACGTTTTACTCCTTGTGGGAGGAGGACTCTGGAAACTGCCAGGATATTTGATAGTTGAAGGTATTTGATGTTTGGCTAAAAAAAAAGCAAATTTCTGGCTTTTCAGGTCGCAGAAATAATCGCTGAAATAATCAGTGCCATAGGCAGCAAAGCACCGCTGTCTTGTTCGGCCTCGGGGTGTGGGGTGCTTGACGCGCTGCAGGTAGTGCTTGCAGACCCGAGCTTCTCTGCTGAATTGTGGCATGACTACGTGGGGAGGCAGATGTTTGTGTAGAGCCAGCAGAGATACTTGGTATGTTGTTTTTTAGAAGTACTTCTCAGTATCGCAGCATGTAGGATAACCAGAGCAGCTTGCTACACGTGTTCATTTCTTCTCAGTTTGTGCAGCTGGCTGAAGTCAGGGAGAAGAGCTGCCTTAAAGTACGATACTGCAGTTGGTTTTAGGTTTGCTGACGTACTCTTTCTCCAGCCGTCCCCTCTTCAGCTGCCTTTTTCATTTCAGGCTTTTACTGCAGCTTACCCAGTCGCAACAGGCGTCCTTCGCTCTGGAGAACAACATAAAAAGTCAGAAGGAAATTGAGGGCAAAGTGGCGCAGTTTGGTTTAAGCGAGACCTCCTCGCTGCTGCTGAGCGAGGTAAGGGGACGTGGCCCTGGGTGGAGGTTCCTGTGGGCAGCTCAGCACCGAGTCCTGGGTGAGGTGCCTGGGCCAGGTGATGCGTACAGCTGCCTGACGCTCCCCTCGGCTAATTAACCGTGCTGGGAAGCGAGGTAAATTAGCCAGGGCGGATGCCCTGGGAGCGTGTTATCCGGAACTGTTCGGCGCTGCCGTGTGTCACGCGGGTGGATCTTCGTTCTGCTGAGGTTCTCCTCCTCAGATTGTTCTGATGAGCACCCTCCTGCGGGAGCGCTCAGGGTTGTTACGTTCCTCATTGGACTTGTGTTTGCATCATCGTCGCCGTGCGTTTTCCTGGGATGCAGGTTTTATCTTGGCAACTTCAGATGCCACCAAGTGAATCACGGGCATGAAATGCGAGTGGAGATTGCGCCGAGGGCCACTGGATTGTTAAACTCTTTGCTCCTTCAGAAAATTTTCAGAAAAAGACAGAGACAACCCTTTACGTTATTTCTTCGATCAGTTTGAGTACTGGCTTCTAATTTTAAAAGAACTACAGAGGAGGAGATTAATATTATATGGCTTTATTCACAGAGCTTAAACATTTGTAGTGTCATTTATGGAGTTCTATTTTAAAGAACAAAAAGAAGCTGGCGGGATTTTAACTTTGCTGCCAGTATTACAGGTTTAAGTTACTAAAAGCCAAATTTATTTGCCAAGTTGGCAGACGATCTTGCGGGGTTTCATCCATTAGAGGGCAGTAGCATGCAGACTATCGCAGATTTCGAAAACGCTGGTGAAAAGAAAATCCCGTCCCTGCTTCCCTCGGCCTGACACCCCCCAGCAGGAGACCGCAGTAGGTGTTCCTGGGAGGTGGGCGTTGAACGTGGAGCTGGGGGTGAGATTTCCCCTGCTGTTCACAGTAAACATCCCCACATACAAGCACAGGCCGAAGCTGGGAGGGATTGTGCACTGTGAAGCCTCTGAATTGTCCATATTTATTGCAGAATTCAACAGGCAGTCAACTTAATGGTGGCTTGGAAACGTCTCCTAGGTGGAGTATGGTTCGTGTGTAAATGGCTTGGCTGTTGTCACGTTCCTTGTTTCCTCTGCAAGGTATTTCCTTGTTTCCCACCTTCTTTCGTACTCTGTTTGCAGGTGATGGGGGCGGATCTGATACCGGAAAAACTAAAAGAGGAGTTCCAGGGTGAGGTGAAATGCATAGGCTCGTCAGCACTGTCCTCGCTGGTAACTGCCTCGGCCTCAGAATTTGAAAGCAAATGGTTTGGTGGGCTCCAGGAGGGTTTATGCCACTCTGACAGACAGTTCTGTTCAGATACACATAGCCCACCTCTGGCTACATAAACGTTTTGTTGTTTGTATTATCATGTCTTCAAATGACCGTGGAATGATACTTCCAAAAATGTTCATATTTTTTAAGAATTCTTCCCGTATATCTTTTAAGAACTTACATAAATCTCTGCATTTAAAGTCTTAATGTCTCATGTTTTTCTTTGTTCACTGATACATTTATATTAAAAATAATAAGAAATCCAGTGTAAAATTGCCCTTTTGGTTTAACTTTCAGAGGTAGCTTTCCGTCACGAACCTCACAGGGTTCTTGAAGCACTTGTGATTTTTGAGGTGGGGGGTCTGTGATGCTGGTGGAATGCAAGGCTTCCTTTTTAATGCCCAGTTTGAAAACTCCTCGGTTTTAAATCCTACATGGTTGCATTTAGAGCCCTGGAATTAGCCATTTCAATTTAAATTAATATTTCTTGATCAGTTGACATTTCACTGATTTACTGTTCAGGGCTGAGTGGCTAGGAATCCTAAATATATTTATGCTGCAAAGTTGTCAATAATTCCATATTTGGGGGGAAAATATCTAAATAGTAACTGTTTAACTTAGAACTGGAAGGAGATTTTCGCCTAGGCTGAATGCTTTTGCAGGCGTAGAGCTAGCCACAGCCTAGTCTTCAGGGTGCTTATACAAGGAAGGTGAAAAACTGTCAAGGCTGTTTATATGTGCTGAAGAGTGTTTAGTCAGAGCATATCCTTTGTAAAACCTTGCAAGGAAAAGAAAATCCTCTGCTGGGGAAATTGGCAGTGTTGTTCCTGCATCATACAGATCCTTATGCTCTGTTTTCGGTTCACAGCGACAGCACTTCGCTTTGTGCTCTGAAGCGTTGACGTTGTCTGCTGTGGGCTGGCACAGGAGAAGGCAGCGAAGATCTTGTCGTTTCTTTGGTTTGAAACAATTCAGATTTGAGGCAAACAAAGTGTGCTGTTTCCCCCATTTTATCTCCTGTTAAGCTGTGACCTGTAAATTCTTAGTAGCGTTTTGTAAAAATGTTAACGGCGAGAGTGTAAAACTGGGAATCTCTCAGACATAATTTGCTGTGACTTTTCTTCGTGTTTTCTTTCTGCTAAGAAAACTAAAAAACTACGAAAACTATTAAAGAGTGCTGAAACTTGCAATAACTCACAGTTGAAATGTCATTCACCGTACACGAACACACTCTGTATCTGCAACTTTCAGATGGATTTTAAAGCTTGTTAGGAAATCGGCCGCTAATACTTGGTGTGCCACGTCCCACTGCTAAGCCGAGCGTGAAATCTCCCCGGAAAGATGGAATATCGCCTTGAGCCCTGTCAAATTACCTGTGATAGTTTGGTGACTTAATGCGATTAAACCACATCCTGGTCAGCTGGTTACGAAATCCGATGGCTTGGCAAGGGAACTCGGGGAAGCGTGAATGCGCTCCTCATGTAGTACAGAATACTCGTTTTAGGCATGCGTCCGCTTTGCTAGGTGGAATTTTTTGGGGGTGTGCGTGTGTAGAGCACCGTGTGCGGATGGCAGGAAGCCCACCTGGAAGGCTGGGGGATGCTTTTAAGGCTCACTGCTGTTTGCAGCAAAGACTGTCTGTAAGGGGCCCTAAATTAATCACACTGTTGGCAGCAGCAATAGGGTGTCTTGCAGAAAAGCCACAGAAACGTGAAAAGCTTTGTGCTAAACATGTCAGCAAAAAAAATAAAGTTACAGAAGCAGGCACTTTTCCCAGGTTCTCTTAAACTTACGGTCATGAGTAGCTACAGACAAAGGATAAAATCTGTTTTCCCACAGCTCCCAAGTAGGTTCAGCAGTTCCAGCATCGTAACACAGCTTCTGTGGGACCAGGTTCGCGGAGAGATTTCACGGGAGCTTGCCAAACGATTTGGCTCCGCTCGTTGGAAGGTGGAAACAGCATTCGAGCTGTTTTAGCAGCAAAAGAACCGCTTGCCAAGTGTTGGCATTTCAGGGCTGGGATGGCCAAAACACGCAGCGACATGGCCAACGCGATTTGGAGGCTCTTTGGGGGGCGTGCGGGTTGTTTAGCTTGTGGTCGTCGCTTGGGCTGGCACCACAACGGTTAAGCCCAGCTGCTGGCGGAGCGGAAGGCAGGCGGCAGCTCTGAAGAACAGGCAGTATTTTCTCAAACACAACAATACGGCAAAAAATGTTGTTTATGACTACTGCAGGGAAAACAACACGAGCGCTCTTCTGAGCGTGTTGCGTGGTTACTGCTGCAAGTAACCCGTGTTTGTCGCGCCGGGCCTGGGAAATATTCTTTGTCCCCTTCGTGCCTGGCTACCTCTCGTCACAGCTACTTCAATTCCTCCTTTTTTGGCCTCCTCCTGACTTTTTTTGGCATGCCACTTCTACCTCCAGCTTTCTGTTTCTGATCCTGTCTCCTGAGGGGCATTGCGTTTCCATCTCGTGCTGGAATGGCTCAGCGTCGCTTCTGTGCTCCGCGTGATTCCGCATCTGCCTGTAATGGGTCTCCTCGTGTTTTGGCTCTCACGGTACTAATATCGGGATTAATACGTGCACCGGGACTCCACGCTGAGTGAAACAGCAAATTTAGGATTGCAAACTGCAAGCGAGGCTGTGTTAGCTGTTACCAGGACTCAATTTTGTCACTCTAACACTTGCTCATATTCCAGGCGCTTCGGGCAGGACCCTCTGACCCGGTCGTGCTGCTTCGGGAGCGATTTGGTGCGCGCGAACACAACCCGAGGAGCAGGAGCACGTTACTGCTGCGGCTAGCGAAGGCCCCCCCCCTTTTCTCATCGCATGGTAGCAGTGTTTATGCACACCCTTCCCTCGCAGCAGGCTGACAGGTATGTCAGCATCCTGCCCCGACCTTCCTGACAGGTAGTTTCTGCAGCTGCCTGTAACCACACGTTCCCTTCATCGCTGAGCAATCAAGCCTGTGGGAGCCTGTTAGGATTTTTGGCATAACTCAGGGCTGAAATTGCAAACTCTTGATTGTTTTCCATCAAAACTGAAATTCCATTCGTTTGACATTCAAGTTCAGCTGTCGTCTAAATTAGCACAAGCTGTGTCCTTGGTCCAGGGCTGAAATTAATTCTTCTTAACTCGCAATGCTCCTTCTGTGTTATTAGCTCGTCCCTTATCTACTTCTCATTAGCTGCGTGCTCCAAAACTTCTGTAGGCAGAGCACCTCACCCCACGGTGATGACAAGAGCTCCTTTCTGGATTTCACGGGTCATGGCCTAAGGAAACGAAGGCTTCAGAGGTGTAGTGGTCTGTGAACTAGTGGTCTATGAACGTCTTCCCATATCCGCTCCGTGCCACCCCCAATTGGGCCCCAGCAGGACCAAGGGACTGACCCAAATTTAGAAGAAAAGTCTTAATTAGGCAGGAGGGACACACGTTTAATTCTGTTTGAGTCGATTTCAGAAAAAAAAACCCTACACATTTCCTCATCAGCTGGGCTCTGGCTTTATGGAAATCATGTAAGTTTTGGAAAAGACAAAGAAACAAACGATTCTCAGAGGGATTTTAATGAAAATTTCTTTTATTTATCTAAATATGATAACTGTATATGATAATTAAGTAGAATTCTCATAGGAATGAAGAATCAATTTTCCCTTCTTCCCAAGGAATCCAAAAAAATGTCGCTATGTACAGAGATTTACAGTGATATGCAATAGTTCATTGGTTTCCCGGACTCCAAAATTTGATACACCAGGGGTAAAAACATCCACACCACAGCTGGTGCAGCACGTATCCATCCTGTACCTTTTATAATGTTCTGTAAACTTTACATTTTCAAAACTATAGCTCTTCCAAGGATGAGAAACTTTGCTCACCTGAAATTCTGCCGTTGCATACAATTTTCACAAACCACAGGCCAAAAAATTAAATTATTTTCTTTCAAATACAATTTTTGGACAGGTGAGAAGACAGGCAAAATGGGTCAGATGGGCAAATGTGTTCAGGCTTCTGTTTTCTGCTGGAGTCAGATGAAAGGTGATGTAAAGCAGGATTAAAAAATAAAAATAATAAATCAATAGATGTTAGGTGTCTAGTAACTTCGGGACTTCGATGGAAGTCCATATTTCATGAGTTTTTGTACTATTTTTTGCTTTCACTTACAGAAGCTTCCTTCGTTTTCATGAATTATTTGGCCAAAAGTTTCTCAGCTTTGTGGGCGCTACGGTTCAAGGTGCTGAATGTCTGTAGCTTCCTTTTATTCAATGGAAACTGCTGATACCCAGTTTCTCTTTAAAAATTAGAAACCTTGAAGAGTTCTGTAAAAAAGTATCATATTCTCTAAGTTAATGTTCAGTCAAGTGACCGCTGAGAGGCTTTCCAAGATCCACGCACTGCTAAGTGAATTGGAACTCGGTACTTGGAGGCTGTTACTAACAGGACTTTGCGTCCTTACTTGGTTTCAATTTCCAGTCTGAATCCACGCAGCTGCTCTGCAACGAGGAAAACTGCTCTGAGCTGGTGGGACTGGAGGTTTCTAACAAAGCGTGCTGGAATGCACCCACGTTGCTAATGAGGGAAAGGAAGCACAGGGTGGCTGTGAGATGTCCTCTGCACCCCGAGCTTTTGGTCTCGGTCCACTTCGCGGTTAGCAGGCCTGTTCCTAGAAACCCTGCAAGCAGATTTCCTCGCTGCGCACCTCAAGCAGACAGCTCCGAGACAGTGCGAAGGTGGAAACTGTGCTTCCCTGCCAGCCCTAAAGGAGTCCTCCTAAATCAAGACTAAGCTGTGATGACAGCATCGTGTCAGTCTGGCACGTAAATAGCAGCCTTCGGTCTCCCGAATTAGTTCCTTATGCAAGTGCATAAAAAGCCCGGGGAGAACCTGCGCCTTACCCCGTGTACAGGTGCCTGGCCACACGGAAACCTCCTGAAACACCAACCGGTCACCGGGGGCACGTGGCTGGCGGCAGCGGCGCTGCACCGCGAGCAGCGCTGTTTAGATGTGCCCTTACTGGGACCGTGAGGCGTCCAACGTTTACGTGCTGCCAGGCTTGGCTTTTTAATTAGGGAAACGAAGCATCCACAAGCACCGAAACAAAACAAGCGGCTCGAAATCATCCTCATTTTGTATTAGGCAGAATTTCTACGTTCATCAGTGTACAAGCGATTGCTAAACAGGTCCTCGCTACGTCTGCTTGCAATTCAAGGCCGGGTGGTTATTATGCAAACAGGTTACCTTTGTGGAGGCATCGCCAGGGTGAATTTAAGCCCGTCCTGTTTGGTTCCTCTTGTCTAACTCTTACAGGCCGGTAAATGTTCATGTTGTTGTAGAGAACCGCCGAGCTATCGGCCGCGTAGTGCGGCTGGTAGTAGTTAGGCTGGAGGGCCGGCTGGGCTGGGGGGGGCGTGAACGAGACAAAGCTGTGGAAAGAATTAACTCTATGCAGCGGTGACTGCGGGGCCAGGTTGCTGCTGAATATGAGAGTTCTTGGGGTTTGCTTGTTCTGGTGGGTGCTGCCGGCTGAGAGGCTGCTCAGGGGGTCTGAGAGAGTGTTGGCGCTGCCCTCGTTGCTGTCGGGGAGGCTGCGCTGGGGAGCCCAGGTGGTGCGGAAGAAGAAGGGCATGGTGCGTGGCGGAGACTTCGGGCCCCTGACGGGTTTGGACAGCGCGTAAAGGTGTCGGAACTCCTCGTCAAAAAGCTCCACAACTTGCCCGGTAAACTTGGAGAGGAGATTGCGGTGAACCTGGCCGCACAACCACGTGAAGCTGGAGGGAGAGACAAGGCGAGGGTTAGCGTTAACGTCAGCCGGTTGGAACGGGAGATCCAACACGGGACGGAGGTGTCCCGGTTGACTTTCGGGTCAGTTCACATCAGCGCCTCTCTCTTTGGCTTGGATCGAGCTTTGTTATTGCAGCTGCCGCTAAAACCCTCAAGAACCCTTGTGAAGTTATATAAGCTCCTGAAGGGAGTGGTGGAAACCATCAGCCATGTCCATGGCAGGACTAAGTGCCAAGTCCTTCAGGAGCCTGCCTCTGGGTGGCTGTTCGTGGGAAGGAGCTCAGACCCCTGGTTTCGGTGTCCCTCAGTGCTTAAATTCATGCCCTGCCACGTCTCGTCTGCAGATACAGCAGCTGTATCTCCCCTGCAGAACGCCACGCCAGGTTGTAGATTTCACCCGCTCCAAACTGGCATTAGAAAGACTGGTGAAAAATAACCATCCTTTGTCGGCTTTCCTTTTGCTGTGCCTCTGTCTGCACTGGTCAAGAGAAGCACATAAAAACGCAACCTCCCTGTCGCCTCGCCCCCCCCCAAAACAAACCTCATCTGGTGTTGGGCAAAAGCTCACTTTCTTCACAACAGAGAGAATGAAATTAGCAATATTTTCTACAGCCTTTACAAAAATTAAAAAAAAAAATATCTACTTTGCTGTAAAGTAAGGGAGAAGCACCGCAACAGTTTTTATTCCTGTAGACCGGAGGCACACCTCGGAACACTTCGTGGCTTCTAAATGATTTTTCTTTTATGTACTACCCTAATCCACTTGGCAAACGTAAATTTGTGCTCTTTTACAAAGCCGCAAGCCAGCTCGACTGTGCTGTGCAGGCTGCCCTGTGTGAGCAGCAGCAGCATCAGTAACACGAGCGCAGCTGAGAGCATGAGATGTAATTACTCCCCGAGCTGACTGGGGCTCGAGCTGGGCAGCAGAGGTTACTGCCCAGCGTTGGGTTTGAACTTGAGGTTATTCAGTGTTGGCAAAAGTCTGTCCCGGTTATTCCTCCAGGACCTTATTAGCTACGCTGGATTTGCACGAGGGTTGCCAGCGGCCAGACTTGGCTGTAGGTGTGTGCACTTTCAATCCCGGTCTTGTCAAAACTGACAGAACTCTCTGAAACTCGGAGGGACTGAGAGCCTCAGCTGATGCTAACAGAATAAAGACACAATTTGTACTCGCCAGTTCAAGGCGTTCTTAACGAGGGCTAGGTTTTGGCATGCGTCGTTCCTGTACTGTTGATTCAGGAGCAAGAGGAGGAGTGAAGTAATCCCTGCTCAGTGCCACTGGGCACCTGTACATTTATGACCGGACATGAAAATATTCAGTAAGTTACTAAACCACGGGTACTTCTCCTCCACCTCACGCAAATCATTCTAAATTTTGACAGAACCTTAGGAGCTGAGATAAACTGCGCAGCAAGCGAACTCCCCCCGGTTTGGTAACATCTGCTGTGCTAGCAGGGCATTGCCTTCACGCGCTAAAAAGCGCTCTCCGAACCTTTGCATGCCCTTTATCTAACCGTGAAGGAGGCTATGAACCTGGAAAGAATATGAAAATACAAGCAGTTAGTCTCAGATATCTACACTGAAGTCACAAACTCATGTAGGGGCTGAGACATGGAGCGACAGGTGTATATTTTGTGCTATAGGTATATTTAATTTCTACATGAAAGTTTACAGAGAAAGAAAAATCCATTATAAATGGCTTTTAGAAAGTAACTACCTCAGAGGAGAAAGCTGTTGGGGCTAATTTTGACAATTCACTCCCAAATATGACTTCCTGGAGTGCCTGACGGACAGATCCTTGTTTGTGGCTCACTGATCTTAGCTGTAACACTTGTAAGCAGCGAAAGCCAGGTCCTTTAATAACCCAAAGATTCTCTACAGACTGGTGGCGAGAGGGTCAGCAGTAAAACAAGAAGGTGAAACCCGCGTGATTTGAGACAAATGTTTGTGGATGTGCGCTGCTTCCAGCCCTGGAGCTCTCTGCCTGAGGAGAGAGGGCCAGCTTCTGGGGCTCTCATTTTGCCTCCTTTGGGAGCACTGAGTTCATACGCTAACTTCAAATTTCATTCAAATAAAAAATACAAAGAGCTAGCACAGCTTTAACGGGATGGGCTAGACTAAGACAGAGGCAGCAAAAAGAAATATTTCATTCTAACCCAACACCATAGAAACAGGCAATAAGGATCGAGACAAAAACTAAATCTTAAAACATTTATTGATGCCTGCACTCACGCAGACACACGGCTGGAGCTGCTGCTTCTTCAGGAGCTTCTCCACTCCAGCCTGTCTTGTGTGGCAGAGCCAAGCACATCCACACTGACCAAAGGAATGGCTTTTCAAATGGGTTTTTGAAAACCACTCCAGAGCAGGAGATCCCACAGGCTCCATGGTGGTTCCTTTGCCTCTAACTAATTACCAAATTCAGCCCTCTTTGTTGTCTATTAGGCTAACATATTTTGTTCCCAGACACTTTGGCTGGAAACAGCAAGCTGCGGTCGCTCTTAGAGCACTAAGTACCAAAGGGCTACTTTATTTCCTCAGCCTGCTCCCCTCATTGCTGTTATAAAGTCGTGCAGAGCACAGCACTAAGGTGAAATATATTGTTGTATTAGTTTTAAGATCCTTTGCATCAGTTTTAGGATTTATTTAAACTTGATTTCCAGCAAATATGTTGCAAAAAAGTGTTTTACTCTCTTAACATCATTCTGTTTACACCTGCAGAGGTTGGTGAGTAAGATTTGGCAATAATAGAAAGTTTTCAGATGAATAAAGGGAGAGCTAGCAAGCCTATGGAAATGCCATGCACTGATCGCCAGGTACAACCCGTGTGAATCTCCAAACTGGTGCTGAGCATGCTGAAGTTAAATAGCGTATAGATTTGCTCCTCACCACCCTCTCTGCTTGCTTGCTGGATAGGGGATTAGGTAGTTTGACAAGGCTCTTGGATTTAAAAGATAATGCAACGGCAGTAGAGAATGACAGCAGTCATGCGCAGTCTTGCACAGGACTTTGAGGTTTTGTTGTTGTTGTTTGTTTGTTTTTGTTTTTAGGATTGAAAAAAGAAGCCAAAAGGAAGCTTCTTGGCTAAAGAAAATCTGTCTTGTTCTGTCCCTCCTCTCCCGCACATCTACTGCTCTCTCTATGAATCTGCTGTTGCATTTCCAAATGTCTTTGGTGAGGGATTAAAAGAAAACTGAAAGAACAATAAAACCATAGTGGCCAATGAAAAAAACAACAGTGTGTTCACTCGTTTTTGTCTGATGGTTCGTTTGGAAACAGTGAAAAAGTGGGTGCCTGTGTCAGTAGACAGCTGCATTCTTACAGCCTTCCCCAGCCCCGCATACTCACGTTTACCTTTGTTATTACAGTTGCATAATCTTCCTGGTGGCACAGTTTTATCAGACTAGAAGCATTTAAGCCTCCAAATCATAAACCTGGATTAAGAAAAACAATCTCCTCCTTTTAATTATTTAATCACATCTGTAATTTTTTTCTCTCGTCTTTTTGTATCTGAGTTTCTAGGATACGCTTCAGTCATTTGTGAAGCTTACCTACGTAGCCATGAGGCTTAGGAACTTTATTTATTTGATGCAAGCTCACAGTCTCATGAAATTCCCTGACCTGAGGATCTCGGCTCTTAATTAAAAGCCAATTGTTGAGACGCTACGTCCTGTACCTGAAATAATTACAGCAGCACAAAAGTGGAGAGTTGCAGATGCAGCTTATAAAAAAAAAATAAAGTACAACAGCCACCTAGATACGCACTTCCTATCTGTTAGGGAAACACAAGACAAAAGAGTAAGTCCCTGAAGTATTTCTGCTTTCCCTTTAATCACTGAACTGGTCAAATAGAGAACAAATCCTCAGATAAGCTGAGCTACATTAAGGGATCCCAAGGGATGGAAACGTATCATGTCTCATGATCACAGCATCTGAGGACCCAAACAACAAGGAAAGCATAATACTAAGACACACACATCTCTCGTTCTGCTCCAGGGCTGCACTGGCAAAGTTGTTTTAATTAGTTTCGGAACGTTTAAGTTAAATACCACACTCCGTAAAGAAGTAACACGGGCTTTTAAGCAAGCGATTTGGATTATTGAAAAACGGCACGTATATGCAAGCAGAAGGTATTTTTTGTTCAAAAAAACCTGTTCACCCATACCAAACTTTCCACGGCAGTTTTTTTGTGAAGTAATATTAATAAAAGGGCACCTGGATATGAACTGCAATGGCTTATCTCACCTGTAAGATCCAGAGAGCACGTATCTCCAGTCAGAGATAAGAAATTTTTCTTGTATTTGTCCTGAAAATTTCCTGCCTGATTTGGCACAGTAAACCTCTCCAGTAACACTGCGGACTGAGATATTCTAGTAAAGAAAAAGAAAAGTTATATGAACAGAGTGAATTACATGTTTTGTCTTCTTTTAAAATTAAAAGTCAGAAGGAAAGAGCCCTTTTCCCCTGTTGCCTTTAGCACTTCCGTCATTTCTGTTACGATTTCTTTATGGATTTTAACGTTATATTTGAAGGTTTGGGGACAGTGGAAGCCCAGCCAAGCTTTCTGACTACATAGAGGGCTATTTTTTTTCAATGGGGACATAAACCTGCATGGAAACTTGCACAGGAGCAGCTGCATTGTACAAGAACAGATGCTACCCGTCATGAAATGAGTACCAGAGATGCGTCCTTCACTCCGAGCAGTCTGTTACCTCCACTGACATCCCAGCGACACGCGATTCCCCAACGTTTCACGCTGTCTATGGCACAACACAGCAGGGCAAAACCTCTGCTTTTTCTAATCCACCCGGGCCTGCAAGGACATGCACACTGCGCTGCTGGTGAGGCCCCGATGAGCTGTTAATGCAGTATCAGGTGTGAGTACACGTGTGAATGGAGGAAAAGGTCCATTTGGCCGTGATATGCTTCTGAGCTGTCACAGCTCAGCAGCTCCTTGCACCTCAGCAAGCTCAATTAAAGCCACGTCAGGTACCCAGACCTGACACCACTGTCTCCGTGCACGCTACGCAGAATTAAGGCCTCGGTAAATGAGTGGCACCAAGGGTGCAGCTCATTTTTGAAAACCTGTGAGTGGGAGCAGCATACATGCAACAAATAGCTAAGGAGTGGGGGTTTACAGACGTACAGACACCGCAATGAGAATGTTTTATTAATTTCGGCTTCCTGGTGTGTTTGGTGTGGAATTCAGCTGCTGAAACACAGGTGTCTGCTGCAGTTAGGATGCCCTCAGGCCTCCTGCCTGCCCTCCAGCTGCTGCTGCGGAAGGCCGCAGTCTCTGCGGTATCAGCCATCCCCGCGAAGATGTCACAGGTGCCCTGCAGCACCTCCAGCAACACCTGGGAGGGCTCCTAGGAGGTTATTTCTAAGGTCAGTTTCCTCCGGCAGAGACGAAGTTGGACTATGCTAACAGCCAGCTCAACGTGAGGCATCATCACCTTTAAGGCAAAGCCTTAACAGCATCGTTTTATTGTGTTTCATATAAACACCCACAGAACTGAGCTGAAACGCTGAGGCTGGGGATCAAGAGCAGCAGGGGAAGGAGCAAGGCGATGCCAGCAGACCTAACCCCTCCCAGCCCCGCTGAAACCGCCCTGTTCAGTCCCTCTGGCCGCCCAGGCATTGCCGAGCACAGGGGGTTGTGTGCAGCTTGTGCTCCCTGCTGTCTGGGGCTGCTGCAGGCATTAAACAGAATCAGCTGTAATGCTTTTGTCACCTCCCTCTGTTAGGGGGCTTCGTCTAGTGGAAATGCCTCAACTTCCTGTAAAATCCATGGAAAACTGTAGGCATCCTCGGAGGTAAGAAACTAGGTAAGATAACGCTAGCTCTGAATTCTCTTTGTCTGTTTTAATTACAAAGTGGAATGACCCCAGTGTAACCGTGCTTCTAACCCAAAATGCCTAACGTGAGATGAAGCCGAGAGCCGCGGTACCTTGAAGAGATCCTCAGCGATTTGCAGTTTGTCGCACATCTCAGAGAAGAGGTTTAGGTTGCCGTGATCGAGCAGCAGGTAGACGAAGACCATGCGCTTGTTAGCTGCCTCCAGGAGGTCACAGAGAATCTCAGTGTCTGTGAACACGTCCATCACGATGGCGAGCACCTAGGGGAAGAAAAAGCAGGGGCATTAGCAGAGTAAATTTACATACGTTAAGGTTGCCCGGGAGGTCACTGAAAGGTAGCGGGGTTTTTATTTGTTTTTAAGAAGTTCTAACAAACGCAAACCTTAGGAGGTACGTGGGGATATTTCTTCTGTTTTTCCCCCTGAATCAATGAATCAAGGAGAGACGTCGCTTCATTGCTTTATTGTTCTTATAAATCCAACATAACGTCCGACGGTTCTTTTAAGCATAAACCAGAATGTGACCCAGGAAACTGTAGGCGAGATTTCAGCACTAGGAAGCATATTGAAGCACTGATCGGAGAGTAATAAGGACGGAGCTAAAACAAGAGGCCGCAGCCCTAGCCAAGTGGCCGACCGGCTTTCCTGAGCCGTGTGCGTTTAGCAGGAATCACCGAGTGACGCTTTCTCTGTTCCAGCCTACCCGCGGAACGGTCCTGCTCCTAAACCTGCACTCTGCTCTTGGTGGTGGGGCCACAGACTGCAGCAGTTCCATATTTTTTAATTTTTACATCTGACTTCCATGGTTTATGAGCTAATTGTTCCAATTTAAGCACACATCTGTGCCTCCCAGCGCACAAACGGCAGGATAGGGTATGAAAGCCTCAGAGCGGCACGGACTGGGCAGCAAGACCCTACAGCTCCTTAAACTCACAGCCTTGACGGCGTGGGTCGAGGGAGCATTAAATGTGCTATAAAACCACTTCCACGCTCCTGCTCGTGGTACTTGCACTCACAGGACGCCGTGTTCAACCGGCGAAAACAAACCTTACAGTATTTCTGCAGTTCCGTCCTCCTAATTTCGTTCAGC
The DNA here is from genome assembly GCF_964034855.1 of Anser brachyrhynchus. Lineage (NCBI taxonomy): Eukaryota > Metazoa > Chordata > Aves > Anseriformes > Anatidae > Anser > Anser brachyrhynchus. The sequence goes on along the minus strand of NC_137695.1, from coordinate 149,240,155 downwards.
TTTCCCCGAATCCTACTCGATGCCTGTGCCCACGCCTGCCAGGGAGCTTCCCTTCCCTCCCCGCCCCCAAGGAAATCCTACAGGGCCCGGCACGTCCTGCGTGCCCGCATCCTGTCCCGACAAGCCGCGGTACTTGTGGAGCGGGCGAGGATCCCACACCTTCACCCTGCTGCCAAGGCACGGCGCTTCAGAAAAGGCCCTGCCAGTGCTGGGTAATTGCCCAATTATGGCCAATTACGTCCAACAGCTTACGTCCACGCTTACTGGTAACGCACCTCCGGCCGAGGTTGCCTTTTTAAGGAGCACAGTTCTGCTGCTTCCCATTCAGCCTCACCGGAGCTCCTGACCGCCTCCTGCTTTTTCACCACTCCTTCCCGAGCCGTGTTTCTGCGTGTGGCTTTTACTTGCAGTACTCAGTGCTTCTGCCTTTCGCTTCGGGATTTGTGCCTCACAAACGTGTTAGGGTCACAGTTCTCCCTGCTCCCCAACCCCTTGCAGTTTGGTGTCATCCACAAACACATTCCTTATTCCATTTTTTTATGTTGCTGACGGCCACATTAAGCACCAAGTATCCAGCACGTGCCCTTATCAGATACTAATGAATCCGGTCACTGAAGAACTACTCAAAAAGCAGGTGCCAAACTGATCCTGTCACCACGTGTTACTCTGGTACCCTCCTGTAACGTAAGCGAGGTGGCTAGGAAGGTCATGTGAGCTTGCACTGCATTTCCCACTTTTCCCCTGTGAGTTTTCTCCTCTCGAGATGGCAAATTGGACTGGATTGACACGTTGGCTGATGCTTATCTTCCTATGCCAGAGGTGTTGCTGCTGTTACTGCACCCTTCTGATGTTGTCAGCTTAAAATGACTGATCTGCGATTCTCCTGACGCGCTGAGCACCTGTAGCCTCTCGAAGAGAAATTGCCAGCGGGCATTCTTCCCCCAGGCTGCTGCATTCAGCGCTATCAGTCCCAGCTCCTGCCCTTGCAGGACGCTGCCACAGCAAAGTCCCTGACTCTAGAGGGCTCCGCAGCCTGTGCCGGCGAGCAGGCACCACACACACACACCTCTCTTTCCATGTGGCTGCTGTCTTGCGCCTCTCCAACCAGGAGAAATTTGAGGTTAAAGTTTTTGGAAAGGAATTACACAACAAGAGTTTGTTTAGCAGAGCTAAAAGCGGTAGGGGTGTGATTGTAACACCTAGAGCCACGGTTTCCAAGAAATCAGAAATGTGCGCTATTTCCCCCAAAATGCCACTCCGTTCCTAGCTCTCACCCAGGGCCTCTCACCCCTCACCTAAAGCGGAGAGTGTAGCAGGTACTTTCCCCTACAGAGCAAAATTCAAGCAAATTCCCTGCTGCATCAGGTGTGCCCACTGCTCTGACCCTTAAGAAGTCTTTGGGGACTTCATCGTTGCCACTGAAGTCTTGGGACCCCCCCAAATTTCCCTTCTGACACAGCAGCCGCAAGGGTTTTGCTTCTGACCATTCGTCTGTGACGCTGCCGATGGAGTCGCAAGTTTACGCAAGGGCAAAGCTCCCTGATGGTGATTAGCAGGGTCCTGAAAGGTCAGGCAGTTTTTTACCAAGAAAAGAGCCCGAGCTGTCACCACTCCGCCAGAACACGCATCGGAAGAGCTTTCTGCCCCCGTCAGCTGTTCATCTGCTGGCTTCCCAGCCGGTGGGCTGCCTGCCTGGTGACGGGCACCTCTCCACGCCCCCCCATAACTTGTCTGCTATCCGAGGCATGCTCCACACCTGTCCCACACGCCGAGCTAGGCTGTGGAGGCTCTGTATGGAGCCCACGTCACGGTTCAGTGACACTGACAACCCGTCAGGGATGAGAAGCCTTTTTCTGAACAATTCCACTCCTTCGGGGACACCTGGCACGCACCTGCCCTCCTCCCAGCGCTCCCCTTCGCCCACGTCTCCCACCAATCCTCCAAAACGATCGCTTCTAGCTCAGAGCTGCCTTCGGCTGACTCCTTGCTGCGGGTGAAATGGTGCCTTTGAAGAGGGCCAGCCTGCACCACAGCCCGGTGGCAGGGAGAGCCCAGGGGTGGCCACGGCCGCGCACCCCAGAGGAGCAGCTCCCCAGCTGGGCCGGCTGCGGCACGCTGCCGGGGTCACGGCTCGCACCGCTGTGGCCGCTCCAAGCTGAGCAACTGATGCACGAGAAGGAACGGAGCCCACCCGCCCTTCACAGAGCGTGCTCTGGAGTTTAAAAGAACAGGGAGAACTTTTTTCCTTTCTTTGTTCGTTTTTTAAGTCACGGAAGTGAAGGGTGCTCTTGTGAGTACACACAAAGCACTGCGTTTGGACATTAATGGGCTCTGGCTAGAGCAAAGCTACAAGGTAACGCACCAGGCTGGCTCTGATCAAACACCGCCTTCACCTGGTCTTTTTAAGAGCAGGAGGACAGAGAAGTGCAGAGGGAACATGAATTTGCTCTCCGTACCTGCGTGGTCTTGTTGATGTACCGGCGTATGATGTCTCTGATGTTGCTGTTCTTCTCCGTTTGGAAATACACCGTGGCCGTGGACTTTTCCTTTAAATAGGGCTTCTCTGCCGTAATCCATGTGTGCAGGAGGGCTGGCTCGCTGCTGTCAGAAATGGTTGGGAAGTAGGTCCCCGACGGGAGAGAGCCGGCATCGGTCTGCCTTGGCGCGGCCGCCCCGTCCGCGGGGGATTCCTGCGCGTAATACGACTCCCTGGCATTCTCCTTGATGTACCGAGCTTCCACCGAGGAGAGGAAATCCACCTCGCCTTCTTTGCTCAGCGTTTGGAGATACGAGTCTGTCCCCCCGTCCAGGAAGGCGTCGGTGGCCAGCCTTATGCTTTCGTTGTGGCTGAAATCTGCTTTCGTCGACTTAAGGGACTGGTTCTTGATGTCCTCCAGCCTCTTTTTTATCTTGCCCATATGTCTGGAGTGGCTCATGGTTCGTTGTCTCAGCAGCCGATCTGCGGGGTAGGCACAGTGCATATGCGCGGCGCAGGGAACGTAATCGTCCTTCGGGTTTGGAGACTGCATTCTGGCGTAAAATCACCTCGGCTGAATGAATTAACTGTGAATAAAAATAAAGAGATCTTATTACCTCAGGCGAATTCACACTCCCTGATTTTGTTGGTACAATTATCTTCAAAAAAAAAGAAGCTTACTTCTCAGGTGGCGGTGTACTTCAGCAACAATCTGTTTCCAGATGGGACACAAGTACAAAGCTGATTAGATCGCTTATCTGAGAGGCACCCACCTCACCCCAAGGGCATACGGAGGATTCAAGTCCAATTACCAGAGCTGTCCGATTTGGCTGTATTTCCCTTCTTGTCGCATCCTGTGAAATGCGAGTGAGGAAAGTATTCAAGCAAAAGCAGGTAGGCTCCCGAGGATCGTTGCACAATCTTCAAAACACCTTGAGGCTTCTCTCTCTTCCCCTAGCATTTGTTATGGAGCAAAAACAAGTCTGGTGTTTAACTGGGACAAAGACATCAGCCATGTCCGTAACTTTGGAACAGCAGAAAGGGTCACAGACTCTTGTCTGTACCTACATGCTGCCAGGCAGGCTTAAAAATAAACTTGAAATTCGTCACTGTGCCCCGTTCACAGTATGTTGCTATTACCATAGACGATTCACTCATTTATTTCTTTAAAGCTTTGTGACTACGCTGCCCTATTAAAAGAAAAATACCCCTTCCCAAACATCCTGAGCATTATGTGGAGGGAGGGTTGTGAGCTGGCCTCAAAGCATCAGCAATACAAACACTCATCATTTGATTGTGCACATTTAGTGCTGTTTGTTTGGTTTCCTTTCCTTTTTTTTTTTTTTTTTTTTTTTTAAAGGCAGCAGCTTCTGGAGTCACGTTGTCACCGTGGCAGCCCGGCTGCTGTGTCATTAGCAGGACGGAGGCGCAGGTTCGCAGCGGGGTGAGAGGCGCAGTGCCTCTGGGAGCCAGGCCGACTGGTATGACTGCACGGGGGTGAGGTGAGGCAGGGTGTGAAGGCACCGTGCCTGAGGTATTCCATAAATACTTGTGTGCATGCTTTTACGCAGAGGCACGTGTGACACACTTTTATCACGCAGGTAGGGTTTACCATCGGGCTGCATAGCTCTGCTCCACGCTGCACCCGTGCACCAACGTGCCATGGCTCCGGAGGTGGCCATAGGCAGAGCAGGGTGGAGCAGACGCAGCAGCCTGGTCTCTCCTGGGCTGCTAAGGGCACGTCTGAGCTGGGAAGGACTCCTGTCACTCTTACCAACACGCTCAGGAGCACGGGCGTCTTCAGGGCTCTTCAGAGGAGCACAGACCTGTTTTTTCCAGGGTAGATTCCCAGATTCTGTGTCTGTGTCCCCAGAGTCTGTGTCAGATGCCTTATGGAAAAAAAAAAAATAAAAGAAAGTAATTATATGCTAGCGTGCCACAAGCATACATATTAAAACAGAGAGGAGTATGAAATGGTTCAGATTTTAGACCCACAGCCGTGGATGGGGGGGAACACGCACCTCGGGAGCCAGAGGAGAGGTGGTGGAGGTGGTGGCCGGAGCGGCGCAGCTCGTGATGTGATTTTGGGAACCGTCCCCTGCCCTCCCCCCGCCCCCGACATCCGCCCGCAGCTGTCAGACGCAGCAAAAAGTCATTAATTATCTAGTGACCTGCTCCGCGCAATTATGCTCAAAACGATGCCTCCTAATTAATGTGACGTGCGAGATCGCGCCCTGCCAACGCCAATCAGGGCCTGGCCGGGCCCAGCAGGGCGGTCACCGGCCCTGCCCGCCGTCCTGCCCCCAGCCGAGGCCAGCGCAGTCACCATGGGGTCCCACACGGTCACCCCCATGTCCTACACGGTCACCCCCATGTCCCACATGGCCACCTTAGGGCTCACACCATCACTGCACCTCATGGTCATTTTGGGGACACACGTGGGCAATCCAAGGATCCCCCTGTCACCCCAAGGTCCACTCCTGTCACCCTGGGGAACCCCCACTGTCACCCTGGGGTCCCAGTGTCAGGCTGAGGCCCCATGGCAGTCACCTCAGGGTCCCACACGGTCACCTCAGGGTCCCACACGGTCACCTCGGGGTCTCACACAGTCACCATGGGGCCTGACACGGTCACCTCGGGGTCCCCCACAGTCACCTCAGGATCCCACACAACCACATTAGGATCCCCCATGGTCACATTATGGCCCCACATGGTCACTTCAGGGTCCCCCATGGTCACCTCGGGGTCCCACACGGTCACTTAGGGGCCCCACACAGTCCCCTTGGGGCCCCACACGGTCACACTGGTGACATACACGGCTACCACAAGGGCCCTGACTGTCACCAACAGGCCCCACACGGCCACCACAAAGCCTCACAGGCCCTTATTCGGTCACCGCGGGGTCCCTTATGGCCACCACAGGGTCCCACAGGGTCCCCATGGGCCGGCCCCTCCCGTTCCTCCGCCTCCCCAGGACAGCCCCCAATAGCCAGAGCGGCGAGGCTCCTTCCAGCCGCCTCGTTAGCGCAGTAGGTAGCGCGTCAGTCTCATAATCTGAAGGTCGTGAGTTCGATCCTCACACGGGGCAAAGGCGGATAATACTTTTTTTTTTTTTCCCCCGTTTCCCCGGAACAAAAAGCGCCGCGGGACCAAACCCGCCTCGTACCGGCCGTGCAGGGGGAGCCGGGTGTCCCTCACACGGGGCAGTCGCCCCACAGCTGTCCCAGGGCCCCGCACGGGCGGTGAACGCCCGTGGGTGGCGGTTTTTGAGTGAAACAGGCGGGCAGGGCACCTCGGGGAGCTGCCAGGGGAGGTTCCCCGGCAGCCCCGGCCTCCAGGGGCAGCTCGAGCAGATTCACAGTGGGCGTGAACCTATAAACCATGCACAAGCGTGACAGGGCTCATCCCAGGGCTCATGGGGCATCCACAGCTTCCCTGGGCAGCCTGGTCCAGTGCCTCACCATCCTCTGAGTGAAGAATTTCCTCCTAATCTCTAATCTAGATCTCCCCTCTTTTAGTTTTTAGTCATTCTGCCTTGTCCTATCATTATCTGTCAAAGTAAAAAGTCTTTCTCCATCTTTTTTATGACCCCTTTAAGCATTGAAAGGCTGCAATGAAATCACCCCAGAGCCTTTTCTTCCCCGGGCTGAACATCCCCAGCTCTCGCAGCCTGTCTCCATAGGAGAGGCGCTCCAGCCCTCTGATCTTCCTCATGGCCCTCCTCTGGACCCGCTCTGACAGCCCCACGTCCTTCTGGTGCTGGGGGCCCCAGCCCTGGACGCAGCACTCCAGGTGGGGCCTCACAGGGGCAGAGCAGAGGGGGACAATCCCCTCCCTCCCCTGCTGGCCACCCCTCTGCTGATGCAGCCCAGGATGCAGTTGGCCTTCTGGGCTGCAAGCACACACTGCTGGCTCATGTCGAGCTTTTCATTCACCAGAACCCTAAGTTCATCTCTGCTATGAGTTCTTCTCTCAGTCTGTGTTCATGTCAGGGATTGCCCCAGCCCACGTGCAGCACCTTGCACTTGGACTTGTTGAACCTCATGTAGTTCACATGGGCCCACTTCTCCAGCCTGTCCAGATCCCTTTGGATGGCTTCCCTTCATTCTTTTGTTATCAACCGCACCACTCAGCTTGGTGTCATCTGCAAACTTGCTAAGGGTGTACTCAATCCCATCGTCTATGTCATTGATGAAGATATTGAAAAGGACCAGTCCCAAAAAAGATCCCTGAGGGACACTGCTTGTCACCAGCTTCCACCTGGACATAGAACCATTGACCACTAATAAACGAGAATCACAGAATCATTAAGGTTGGAGAAGACCTCCAAGATCATCTGGTCCAACCATCCCCCCCCCACCAATGTCACCCACTAAACCATGTCCCTAAGCCCCACATCCAACCTTTCCTTGAACACCCCCAGGGACGGTGACTCCACCACCTCCCTGGGCAACCCGTTCCAATAATGCACAACTATAACATTTTTTACAAACCATAACTGTGTACACATATGGCCCAAGGTGCTAGCCAAAAAAGTTTTTTTTTTCTCTTTTAAATATAGAAATAATCACGTTATGTCTAAGACAACTGCAGTCGTCAAAAAAGACATTTTTTGCATCTACTCATTGTGCATCCCAAAGATCTTTGCTTGCTGTGTTTCTTCAAAAAGCAATGCTGCTGCACCTTCCCTGAGCTCTACTGAGGGTCTTTGATGAGTTTTCCATGAATTTTGGTGCCTGCTAATGCAACTATGGGTCTAGACACAGAGTATGTTAATTTAATAAGTAAGTACCTCTGGCATTTACATCTTCATGGAATTTAACATGAAATTGGGAGGCTGCCATCTGCCTCAGGTGACGAAGAGGAGCTGTTCAGCGGTATTGCCCAAGCCTGCCTTCTGCGTGTGCTTGGCACTCACAGGGAGCCCCTCTCTGATACTGCTGCCCCAAAGAGTGTCATCGAAACCCCATGGGAAGCAGAACACCTAGGCAAGATGTTTAGGGATTTCTCTTTGTATCCCAGCATCGCTCAACTAACATCACATCTGGATTACACTGCTGCTTTGGAGCTTTTGAAAATGTGTGTTCCTATCTTGGAGCTTGAATGAATGGGATACATAGAAAACTAAAAGGAATTTTCAGTCTATCAGGCTGAAAATGAACAAATTAAGTCCCAGGTCTTTGGTACATAATGTTGTACTCTTGGTTAAAAGCAGCAGCCAGTGAAAATCAGCCTTGCAGCACCAAAAATCATTATTTTTATTTAGTTCCTCTCCCTTCTCTCAGGAAATGTGCTTTGTTAATATATATGCATCTAATATATATGCTAATATACACACACATCTCCAGCAGCTAAGATTCCATAGCCTCTCTGGGCCCTGTCTTCAGTGTTTGGCTCTCACTGTCAAAGATTTTTTTTCTCTAACTGCAAATATCCCTGCTGCAACTTGTAGAATGCACTTACACATCACTCACAAAAGCAGTATTTTCACAGTGGTTTGTTGCTTCAAGTCATGGCTTTGACCAGAGCCAATAAAGTACACAAATACTCTAAGTGTAATAACAATGGTAAAAAGTGAGTTTATTTTACAAGTAAAAATAGTATTATAATTACTGAGAAAATAACGAGGTTACAAACACTGCACATTTTTCTAGCTAGAATTTTATTTTTATATAAAAATATTTCCAAAGGCCTTTAAAATAAACAATCTATGATCAGTCTTTAATCACATTACACATAGTTAGGGTTTCAATGATTGATAATTTGAAAGTACAGCTGAGGTCCAGAGCACATCATCTCAAGTTGTCCACTTTGTAGATGAGAGATGAGTTGGAGGATGTCTAATTCGAGCCTGTGCAGTAAGCTTTTGTCTGAGCTGTCTGACTTCCGCCATCAGTTCCCGCTCTTGGCATGCCAGTTCTTGTCTTCTAACTGAAGACACTTAAATGCAAGAAACTCAGAATTAATATTGCAACTGTTTTCCGTAAATAACATGAATGTTTATTGGAAAAGAGGAAACTCCTGTAGAGAAACACTACATTTTATTACTGAATACCGTTGTATTTGAGACAGCCCTACAGCCTGCAAAAGCAAGGAACAGTTTTCTCCGAGAGTGGTACCAGGGCAAACTAAGTTTTGTTACAAAAAGGTCAGATGTTGATGGGGTGCTATGGCAGGTCCAAAGAAACATGTTTCCTGTTGCACGCAGAGTTTTATAGCTAAGATACAAGTGTGTGCTTTCATTGACTAGGACAGCCCTCAGGAAATTACTGAAGACTACTTCTTGACTATAACTCTCAGTAGGATTTTCACAAAAGACAGTTCTACACATGCCCAACATCCCCAAAATCACACAAATATGAAGACACAGAAAAAGCATAGGTAAAATTATCGGGTCAGAATGGGACTAAACTAGGCTGATGTTTAAAATGACTAGTCTCATAACGTGACACGCCTCAGGCACTTCCTACCTGTGCTATTCCTGGTAGTGATTTTTTTTTTTTAAGGTGTGAAGTAGAATACAACAATAAACCAGTCTACTGTCCACTAAACATCTACGTGACTAATAATGGCTCTATCACCCATCTAGGTGTTCCAGTAATGCATATAAAGCTAAACGTGAGGGAAAGGAGGGCTGTAACTTAGAAACTTACTGTATGATGATGACTCTGATGCAGACAAATCATTCAAACACACATTTCCAGACTTTGGCACCTGCTGGAATTCTACCCCTCTCCCTGTACGACCAGCCTTTAAATCGCGCAGCCTCTCTGTGGGAAATGGAGAGAAGGTGTCTTTGTAAACTCTAAGTGTTTAAATTCCTAGTGAATTTTTCTTGCTTGAGGTGAAACAGTTTTTCTGCAGGAAGCAAAACTGGAAGGAACTCAGTCCTACTAATGCCAAGTAGAATTTCCTCAGAATCTGAAGTCAACATTTTCAGTCTACGGGTCAAAGGCATGCATCACTGCACTTCATTTTAACTAATGACAGTTGCACATGTGCTGTTTCTTCCTATATAATTAATCTTCTAACAAATGGGCCACTAAGTTCATGCGGAATATGTCGACTTGTACTTGCAGTTTTAGAAGGAGACACCCATTTTAATAACTTACAGTTGCAAATTACTCAATATTAAAACCATCAGGCAAATTAGGGCAAAGTCAGAAAAACTTTGCCGAGAGCAATACTAATCATCCAGTCTTAACACTAATCGCTAATCTTGTGTGTGTGTGAGGAGATGGAAGAATAAGATAAATATCTGCAAACCCACCCAAATGCAGCATTTCAGAAGGATGTAGTGGCCAGTCCTGGAAGGACACAAAAACCTTTTTTTTTCCCCCCCCTCTGTGAACAAACACTTGGCAAAGTCACTTGTTGGTAGTGAGTTTGCTTTTCTTTAGGTTATTTGACAGAGGATTTCTAAGGGATGAGAGTTTATGATTGGTTTAAGCTGACATAAGCCTGTGCTCCTACCAAAAATGCCATTCCCATCCTTTCCTTCGCTCCTGGTCACAGCACTGCCTCTGTGCTGGCTCTGCAGCTCAACACTCTGTGGTGCAAAGTTAGATCAGATGTGACTGACGTTCTAGTCCTGGAAAGTAAGGACTAACGTGCAGTCGAATAAGCAAGCCGTTCTAGCCTGTCATGTAGCCTAGGAATAACAGACCTGACGCAAGAGGGTATGGGAACATGTGTCTGGCACAGGAAGAAGGAGGAAAAGTGTCCCTTCTGATGGCAGCCTACAAGAGGACACCGTTTATGAAATCACAGGGATTTGGAAAATCCTACCTTGTGAAAGAAAGAAATATGTTAGCATGAAGACGACATTATGGGAACAAAGGAAAGGAGAGAAAATGAGAGTTTGTACTCCATCTTGTGTCCTTTAACTGTATGAAAACAGCTGGGGAACTTAATTCTGCCAGCTCATCATGTGATTGGAATTACAGTTAGGCTGGAACAGTACTGATCAGGTTGGAGGCAAGACTGATGTCAGTGGGACAGTCTGAAAGATACAAATGCTTGATGACAAACTCCCATATAACCTTTGGTGAAACTGTTTTCACCCGTATGAAAAATATCTCTGCCTCTATCACAGGCAGCCCAAGCAGCAGGTATCCTCTAGGCAAACAGAAAATTACAGGCTGAGGTTTCCAATCTGATGAAAAATCGGTGTAAACTATCCTACGTTTTCTGTTTATCTGCCCTCCCAACAAACAATACAAAATAATGTACTGGGAGAAAAAGTATCCTCAGTTTTGGGGGTGCATGAGGGAACTGCTGGGAAACAGAATCGCACCTATACACAGGAGTCAAGTAATTCAATGGATCATTTATGTTGCTGCATCTGATGGATATCAAACTGAAGTTCCTTTCCAAGGCTGGCCTTACATATCAGTTACATGAAAGAATACTGCCAAAAAGCGCTTATATAAAGAACTTTATCTCTAACGTTAGATACTTTGTTTGTATTCAGTTGATGAGTCCAGGCCTTCATGACTGATACTCAGGAGAACTGCATTTTCTCTAAACTCACCGAAAAAGCCATCCTCTCTTTGCAGCTTTTCAGCCAAATCTAACGCACCGTTCATTTTGTCTTCTAAAAACTGCTTCCTGTGTTCATGTGCAGCAGCAGCAGCCTTCTGCTCTTCCTCCAGTTGTGCTTTTTTCTGTATAACTTCTTCCCACTGTGCAACAGAGATATTTAAGTGCATCTTCGACACATGTATTACAGGGAAAAGGCAACAAGCAAAACCATCTGGGTTATTACAGACTACACTTCATCCTTAAATCAAAAGGTATGTTATTACACCGACTGAATGCTTCCTTTTTGAAAATTTTCTCCTTCGAACACCTGACGAAAGGTTAAGAGTCTTGAATTAGAGAAAAAAAATGAGAGAAACTTACACAATTAGGAATATGCTTTCCTAAACCTAAAATATCCTCATTAATTTGCTCTAGTGCTTCCAGAAACTTCTGGTTGAAACTGTTCTTATTCAAAACAGTTCTTATTCAATATTTTTCAGTTTTATGCCATACTATGTTAAGGGCAAAAGACAGTTATGTTTGTGCCAGTCCCCCTTAGGAAAAGAAATAACGCAAATACCTTTTTTTCTTCTGCCTCCCTCATGGCCTTCAGCAGTTCGGCTTCTTTCACCCTGTTGTCGTGAAGGAGCTTGGCTATCTCTTCATAACGCTTCTCACGGTCCTGATCGTCGTGCCTTAGTTTGTGCAATGCCTGCAACCTCCAGTCGACCTCGATGCATTTCTGCTCTGCTTTGGCTAAATTTTCTTCAGCTACCTAAACAAAACATCTTTCTTACCAGGAATCCACTTACTTTATTTCAAGTACACAGCCTTACGTACAGACAAAGAAAGATCTTTTGCTGTCAAACTCGTGTGTCCTGCAGCATTGCTGTTAGATGTCCCTAGTAGGAGACTGCACCTGCAGTGCCACTCCCCCATTCATTACAGCAAGCTGTCACATCTGACAGGATTGTTTTCTGCTTCTTTTACACTCTTGATATTCTTTCTCTCCCCCGGGGCCTTTTAAATGAGACATAAGCTCACTCCACAATTTTGGGGATTTTGCTTTCCTACCATGGATTACATATCATTTCCAGGTGCTCTTAACATAAGAGCGATACCTGAATGCCAATACTTCCACCCACATCCATCTGCTTCCAAAAATTGAAGGCTGTTTACAAAAATTCAGACCCATATGTTTATTTCTAGACAAAATATAAATGCAGATGCCAAGCATATGGGTAGTGGGTTAGCTGCAACTATTTTTCCAACTGTGCAGTTACAAGTTCTGAGCTTGAAAATCTGAACAATTCCTAATGCCAAGCCATACACATTCATTACTGTGATCAGGAAGACAGCTTCTACAGTCAAATTTCCTGCCAAGTACTATCAACTGAAAGTTCCTTTGTGGCTTACTTTTGTTTTATTATGGTTACAAACAAAACATGTTCCTTAACAGGAGGAACTTACTCTGAAGAGCACTTTTGAGTCTTATATTCCTTTTAAGTTCTGGGAAGCGAAGGAAAATTAATACTCACGGCAGTCCCAGAGAATTTCAGTATTATATAGCTGCTTGGACACTTCAGTCAGATTTTTGAAAATGTCCAAACTTTTAGCATGCCATCATGATCTATTAATACAGGTAACTAGAAACTAGATTTCCTTCAAAATATTTTCACATTTACTCGTACTAGCTAATTGCAATTAAAATGCTATTAACTAGTACCACTTGTACTAGTTAACACCCTAACTTTCCCAAATTCATGTTAAAATCCAATCATCTTACCATCTGAGCTTTCTGTTTTTCTTCTCGATCTGTTTCCACCAATCGTTGAACAACGTGATCTTCGAGATCTGCCTTTCTTCGACTGGCATCTATCTCTTCTTTCATTTCCTGTGTGGAGCTCTCTTGATCTTTGATAAGATGCTGCCAAACACACCAGCATAAATTATTGTTGCTAAGCTACTTTTACAAAATTACCACTTTGGTAATTCTCTCTTTAACATTTATTAAAACTTCATTAAACTAGTATTTGAATATATCCACACATCTCATCCCACTGCGTATCATAACCTACCACAACTGTTCAAGAAAGTGATACTCCCTGCTGTTTTACCCACTTGGAATTATGCTAAGCCTGAGTCAGCACAGTGATCTCCCAGGTTTATACTGATGTAATTCCATTCTATGGATTACAATGGACCATGAAAGCAGAATTCCAACATAAATCAATTAGATTAATCATGAAAATATTCTCCATTTTCATGGCATATCTTAGCCAAAACCTCAGAATGCTTCACAAATATAAATCATGCTTCATATCACAGGGACTTAAAATAAACACATCTGCAGATTGAATGCAGAGATGATTTGTCAAAATAGTACAAATCAGCATTAGGTCTAGAAAGATAATTTTAACTCTTAACAACTTTTCTTCACATTCATCGGGGCGCATCTACAGTTTTCTGAAGAAGGCACAATCCCCTCCCAGACCTGCTGGAATCCGTTGAGCTGCGTCAGCAGGGTACTGAAGCACAGTTAACATACACTGCCTCTCAACGGGCCTTCAGAGATTGAATATAGACCCTTGCTGACAGCAGTAAAACAGTTCAGGGCATGGGCAGTGAAAACCTGCCTGTACAGGCTCTTATGGGCATATATCCTTGGTTAGTTAAATAATTAGTACCTTTCTAGCCTAAAGAGGATGGTCACTGTAGAATTAATTCCCCTTAAACAGCTGACTTTTCATGTACTGGAACACCAGTGATCCTACCCCGGTTTGTGTTTTGCAGCCACAGTACAGCTGGCGGTGTATTTAACAAATAAATGCTAAAAGAAATTTAGCCCAGTTATGGTCGGCACGAATTATAAAAAGTCCATGGCCAAAAGCTTTAAGAAGTCAAACACACATTACTAAGTCTTTGACTGGCAGCCTTGTCAACCATTATTATTAACTCACATTTAACTTTGCGTTTGAACAAATACTTAATACAAAAAAATAAGTATACAAAATAAAAACCTTTAATACTAAATAATGATCTTTTTGGATTACAATGTATGGCATTTGAGAAAGGAATTGCACCTTCCCCACAAACCATCCACTCCTTTTTGCTTAATGATGTTGCTGGCAATGAGACATTCTTTCATCCACTACATCAATCTGTCACACTGTTCCCTTCAGAAAACGGAGATATATCTGGATACCACAGATGAAAAGGTGGGAGTTTTGGGGATGAGGAACATATTGTTATAGACTTTTTTTCTTATTTACATGTTTCTCGCTTCTCTCAGCCAGCTGAGTATACAGATAAAGCCTGCATCAACCGAATGATGCCTCTGCTCAGAAGAAAAATAAAATGGGGAGGATACAGGCATTTTCTCCCAGAAAAATGGATAACAGTGAGTACTACTACTGCTTTTATTATCATAGGGTTTATTCTAAAAAGGGTATTAAAAAAGGGAAAAAAAATCATCTCAATTTTTCCTCATATTGTCTGGTTGAATGAATACAACCAAATCTGAGAACTGCATAGGAAGAACTATTAAATATAAACATCTGTACAGTTCCCTAACAGTTACCTGTTCAAAAAGCTGTCTCTGTGATTCAAGTTCCATCTGTCGTACTTCTACATCTTGAACGGCAGCAGCTGTTTCTTGTTCTCTTATGGATGCCTTCAGGAGAAGATAAACACATGAAAACAGTGCAAAGGAAAAAAATCTTCTCCATTTAAAAAATAATATCAAGAAAAATGTCCAAAACCAGAAGCAGCATTCTACTTCTAAGTTCTAGTTAACTTTCTGTTATATGACGAACAATGGAAGATACTGAAGATCAAAAGTACAGGGCAAGGGAGAGAAGAGGCAAAGAGGCACAGGAATAGTTTTGCATCCAGTCACACATTAGGGAAATGTCAGGCTTGATCTAGTGCTAATAATCTGTAAGATGCAGCTCCAAAGTGAATAAAAGCTCTCTAAATCCTGTGGAGGACAGTAGAGATACGAAAGTGGCCACCTGTGTTGAGCTGCAAAAAAGAAACTGACAGTTCCCTGAGTCAGCAAAGTGTGGTGCTGAGCTGCAAGGAATGGCTCTGCAAAGACTCGGTTCATGCCCATGAGGTTCTAAAGCTCGTGCTCCACTCTGCGTCTGCATGATGTCGTGCCTGAGCTAGTAACCCTGCAGGAGCAGAGCCAGGCTTGGCCAAAGGCGGTTTCAGAGACTCTCAATCAATGGCAGAGTTAATTTGCAGCCTGAATACAGCCCACAGACGACTGTTAATTGACTAGTCCTTTAAGGAGCTCATTACATTTTTCAGCACTGTTGGTATACAGATAAATCTGGCTTTTCCCAGGAGTTTTGCCAGCTAGAATTGCCCTAAATTATGCATTTATCACCTCATGCTAAATACACTTTTGGACTCACAAATCACAGTATATGAACTGAAAATTTAGTTCTACATTTTTTCTTGGTTATTTTTCCGAATAAACCTTCGAGAAAAGAATTGCTTGAGCAATACTCAGCTTTTCTAGCAATTTCATCATCAAGACGTTTCAGTTCCATTTGGCGCTGATCTTGCTGGTATTTCAGAAAACGCCTTCTCGAAGCATCTAGAAATTGTAGTTCCTTTACTTTCAGTTCTCTTTTCACAGCAGCTAGTCTTCAAAGACAAAATAAACAGAAACATGGGAACTTTTATGACCTTTTATAAAAGGTCAGTAACAAAGAGCACAAGCTTGCACCACGGTCACCCATCAGTTACTAGGAGCTAATCTCTAACTTGTAAAGCTTAGGGAAGTTGCTTTCATTCTTGTCAACTGCCCAGTTTTCATTTACAAGACGAAATTAAATTCAGAGACACACAGACATCCTCTAATGGCAATCTCTCCCAATTAAGCTTTGAAGCCCTGTGCTCTGTTTCTGTTGTACGTTAATAAGCACTAGTTTAGTATTGTAATGATCCAGAGCTGGAAACTATTCCTTAGAATAATTGCCAGTGTCCTGGTACCTCTTTCAGCACAAAATTAGTCCTATGTTTATTTGCAAAATATCAAACTCTTTCAAGGAACAAAACCACAAACGCAAGAATTACTTGGCAAAGAAAATCCCACTGCTCACTTTTTAAATAAAAGCCTACTTTGTAGGTTACAGAAGTTCAAGCCAAGTATCACTTTTAGTTGATCTAAAAACCTGTGGAGACATTGAAATTCTCAAACCTTCACAATCGCAAAACGTATGAACTACGGAATGACTTTGGTACTATCTCAACTCTTTACTCAGCAACTGAAAAATAAAGCCTTCATTTTTCTAAATCCACTGGAAATACAAGAACGTGTACAGTATAGCATCAGTACTCTGAGACTGTAAATGACTCTTGTATTTGCAGTTTAAGTCTGCCCACGGCCTGAAGTCTCAGTGTGCAGACAAAGAGCAATTGGCTGCCCAAGAGCATTCGCAATCTGAAGAGACCAGAGAAAAGACTGGGAGCTGAGACAAAAATATGAAGTGTCTTGGCCTCTGATCTGCTGTATTCCCTTGAGCATGGCAGTAATACAACCCAGATCTCTTCATTCCCACACCAAAATCTGACCCACCAGACCACACTGCTTTCCCACATTTCAATTTACACAAATTAGTGGCCATTTCTCCTTTACTCATGGTTAAAAATGTAATAGCAGGATACTGTAGCCAGGGCCCTAATGTTTCTTATATTGTAATACCTTTGCCTCTGTTCTGCCAGCTTCTTTTCTTCTTCCAGAAGCATTTTTCGCCTTTGTTCTTCAGCTTCTCGAAGCAATTCCTGCTTTCGATACCAAGCTTCATCTTCTGCCTTCCGTTCCTGTGCTTTAGCTTCTAACTCATGCATTAACTGTCTAAATGGAAGGAGATCATCTGTTCTTATATCACGACAAGTACCAAGAAATTACTTGATTACTTTGAAATCAATAACTGAAATGTGATTCATGAGACTATGACATCCCCTTTATGTACTACAGAAGAGTGAGAAAGATGAGAGACAGATGAGAAAGAGCTACAGTGCTGACTTTTACAGACAACAGGGCATTTCAGACAAATGCAGACATCTCCACATTCTTAACAAAAAATGGTTTCTAAATGTCTCTCGAAATCATGGTTCCCACTGATTTCAACTGCAAGCTCGGAATTCCTGGCCCTTCACAAAAAGTTGGACGTGACAACATGAACAAAAGTTTAGGTTCTGACTTCTAAGCTTTCAACTTCGAGGACTGGCAGCCCAGTATTTAGACCACAAATTTAACTTAAAAAACGCGTCAAGCCAAGTAACTATTTGAATGTTAAAGTTATCTTCCCCATTTTTTTTATACGTATTGCTTCTCTATTCTCAAGAATAAAGCATACGCAACATAACAGAAAAAGGGAATTGCGTCCACCTGTCCCTCCCACTTTGACACCGTCTTCAACTTTCCCATTAAATACCTCTCTCTTAAGTATTCAATTTCATCCTGTCTGATCCTCTCCCATTCCTGAGTTTGATAATCCACAATGAACTTGGGATATTTATTAAATACAGGGTACTGTCCTTTTGTAAGTGGTACGAAGTCATCAAGCACACGTTGTGGATGGATATCTGGTGGTGTAGCCTCCATAAAATGATAAGCTTCTTTAATCACAACGTTAATGTCCAGGTTGTTACGATGATGAAAGAAATACTGTAAGAGACATGTTTCCATTTACATTCTACAAAAGATTAAGCAAGTTTTTAATATACTTATGTAGGAATAATTAGGTAAATTAGCAAGCTCTATATCCCAAACGTTGATTAAAAAAGTGATTAAGTTGGCCCTACTGATTAGTAAAGTATCATGGGCTCAAGTGACTTGGCCCAAACGTCTTCAATTTCTAGAAGTATACTTGGGTTCTTTTCCTTTCCTTCCAACGACAGTTGTGAAGAGATTTAGGAACCTAAGTGTGATGTAAGAGCGTAAACTGCTCAAAAAGACACTCCTACCACTGGATAGACCTCACTCAACTTTTAGTGTTTAAACATGAACCACAGAAGTTCCTCTTCTAGCAGGACTGTTCTTCCCATCAAAGATCTTCACCAAGAAAGTCTTTCAGTTAGTTATTGAAATAATGTAGCAATAATGTTGTCTGATACTTGTCAGATTGCTCACAAGCACATTTTCAAGGTGGAATCCTTTGTCTACAGAGATGTTTTCATGTAAAAAAATCCTCCTCCTCCCTTGTAAAGCTAAACATAAGAAAACATTTTAGCTTAGCATCAGAAAACATCAAATAATATTGCCTGACTTCATAAATCTGAAAGCAAAATAATGAAACAACATGACAGAATTACTGTCTTTTGTCTCCACACACAGAAATCAATATTAGAACTCCAAATAAAAGGCAGAATTATTTTGTGGTTGATGAACCATTGCCATTTACTAAATAACTTTAGTGGCATTAGAAAGGTTATGGAAGCTTCTAGAGATCTTGTTGCATGAAACTGCAGGAAATTGCTCAATGTTTTATTCATTTACGTACATTTGTCAGGTACCAGATGACGTTGCTCAGAAATGTAATAATACATTAATATAGAACTGAAACACCTCCTTCAAAACTCCGTAACAACAGATAATGGTGTTTCACACTTCTCTGTAGCTACACCTTCAGGTGACTGACTTCAAAAAAAACATTTACCTCAAAATCCTGTCTTTGATTACAGTGAAGCAATGGAGCTCTGGAACATACAATATAGGCAACAACAATCATTAGGAAGTATGAAGGATGGTTAGAGAAGATATTATCAAAGACTTTGAGCCATTCTTCTCTTGTTAGAACCTCAGAGAACAGGGTTTCTAGAAGAGGCCAGGCATAAACCTACATCATTTGGGAAAATTGAAAAAACAATCCATTAGTCGAATTTTGCTATTTCTTTCACAGAAATAATATAAAATTTTCTTGCCTTATACCACGAGTCTAATTATTTATGAAAGAAACAGGAACTAAACCAGAATATTTGAAGATACACTTTATTCCCCACTATAAATATTCAAAATGAATATGGGGTAAATATACATAATTTTCTTAATTCCCTGGATGTGTTTAGCTTTGTGAAGCTAAAATCATCCTTAATGATAAACATGTATAATTATGGTTTTGCCTTACTTACAAAATTCATTCATCACACCTACGTTGAAATAAATAATAAAAAAAAGAAAGTAAAAATACATTTATAATTTGGCCAGTAGATTTTCAAGCACTGTACACTTGAAAGGGAAGATCTCTAAGAACTACAATAGCATATACATGAGATTTATGACTATGCAAAAAAGAAAAGTTGCAGGAAAGCAATGATATATTCTTTATACTCCTATATCATTCACTATTATTTAATGAAAACTCCTTCAATAAAAGAATTATGTCAAAATAAAACACTAGTGCACTATCTATCATTCACTGCAATGACATTTCATATACAAATGTAGGCTAGAATGTTACCTGTGAGGTCACGTTGTATTTTATAAAATGCTGAAGTAGTTCTTTGTCATGATGTGCTAAAATATTTTCCATCATACTAAGGACATTAACTGGAGGATTGGGAAAATACTCAAACCAGTGCTGACAAAAATTAACTAAAGAAGAAACAAAACAAAACACAATCCATTGTAATCCAGAGAGGAAGACTCTTGACAACTTTAAGCTTTGTTTATAATGTCTGTGAATTTAAGAGGAAGTTTTAAGCGAAGTCTATTTAAGGCATTCCTATCTCTCCTACCATTTATTCCTACACCATTTCCACAGTACGCTGCTCCTCCAGCTGCACTGGCATGAGTGTGTCAGCACGCTGTGAACCAGCTTGGGAAACTAATCTGGCTCAAAGATAAAACGAAACGAGTCTGTGTGCTGTGTGGCTAGGTGGTTGGGGGCAGATGGGAATACTTAAGCCAGTTTTTCTGTCTCATCAAGCTACAGCCTGGATCAAGTAATTTTTAACATACTAAGAATAATTTTGGTAAACTTGGGTACTTATTCACTAACAGCATGTGTTTGCAAAGTGTGTATGGATGCTTGGCAGTACTTATCTTCTGTAGATTTAGAAGCAGCTGCAACAACTAATTTAAGTGTAGTGCACTTTAATTTAGTATGTTTTTTCAGATGACAGCCATAGAGAGCTTTCAGCCAAATGTCTAATTTTGAGGTACCACGTGTTTAGGACAGCTAAACACAGTAAAACTTTAAAAGAGATCATTCCCCTTTGATTGGGGTGGGCTTGACTACTTTTCCCATGTCTCAGATACAGATTTTAGTTATTAAATATGATGCAATTATGCAAGATACATTCATTTTTCATGATTAGACTTTACAAATGCTGTAAAACTGCTTGGTTTTGCTACAAATACTGCAAAAGGAAGTCTAATATCTTGTTTTGATTTAAAAACAGGTTTTGGTTTTAAACGTGCAGCGCTACATATTAATTCCTGGCAACACCTTTAAAAGAGAGTCTGGTGACATCTTAGGAAAGCACTTCATTTCATCAGGAAAAACTCTTTTGCATGGGAAAGCTTAAACATGTTGCATCATATTTGACTTCTGAAAATCGTTGCTTACCTACCTACTACTGTAGCAACAACTTCAAAGCAGATCAGCTGGTTGTTCTGGAATAATTTTACAAATGGGAATGCTAGCAAAGGAATATAAGGCGTCTCACCAAAGATAGCAGACCAGTGAGCTAGAGCTGATAAGGTCCTGCATATAAAGGCAAGAAAAGGTGTAGAAAACATTGGTCCCAAACCAAACAAATGCTTTTTAGAACTATCATACTATCATGTAAAACGTATCATGTATCATGCTATCATGTGAAATTCAAACTAGATGCAGGATTATACCGGTTATAAAAACAAAAATGCATCAGGGCACTATTTCATTTTAGACTTTTCCTTCAAGCTGATTCCAGCTACTGCATACACTTCAGATCAATATATGAAAATATAAAGCTGTAATATTTAAGTAGATATAAATATACATTTTACCTCTGTAAAACTCTCAGCAGTTTCCTGCTTTTGATCGGATACTCATTCTGAATATTCACAAACGCACTGTGGGTACCCTTATCTATTAGGCTACTGAATGCTAAGTGGTTTTCAGGAAGTTGTAATAAGGAACGCCAAACAAACATCCTGTAATTAAAATGGAGACTTAGTCAAGCAGCTTCTCTTTCATAGGCCAGTAAACACACGCAAATTGATTTAGTGCAAGCATGAACATGCACACAAACATACCTGTATTTTGCTGGATATTCGCCGTATCCTTTCAACAAAGCCTGTAGACGTTTCTTGTTTAATCCACCTGGCAATTCATTCTACAAAACAGGGAATCAACGATAAATCTAAGGATTTCTTGTTCTTTACCTCCTTCCTTGCACAGTAGCTAAATAATGAAGCTCTTAGCATAACATTAAAGAAAAACTATAATGTGTACAGCTACTTTATCCCAGGTATTTCAACAATGAAGATCATTCATCTCCTGCTGAAATCAAACAGCTGACATTGATTTCCAGCAAAAGCAGACAGACCCTGACTGACTAAACTATATATAAATAAATGATGGATATGGTCAACCAAAGAATATTTACATAAGAAATGGATTATGTTCTGATGAATGTCACAGGAGAAAATATCTATATGTGTGTGTGTATATATATATATATATTTGCAGATATGACTATATATATATATATCTAAGACTCAAGATAAAGACATGAAGAGAAGGCAGCACAATGATGAGGGAAGGGAAACAAATGTACTGATAACGCATCATCTGACCAATTCCAAAGAATGAAACAGCTTCCAGGCAGACACCTTAGAAGTGCAGTTTGCTAGCAGGGAAGCAGATCAGATCTGCCAAATAAGCAAATGTGTCACAAGTTGCTTGAACAACTTCAGAGGTACCCAAACCTGACTGGAGGAATGGTAGCTCTGGCTGTGTCACATAATACAGGCTGAACAGCGAGCAGAAATACTGTAAAGCTCCCTTAACTCTGCTCAAATGTCCAAGTGAATCAGTGCTTGAACTTATTCTCTAAAGTAAATGGCTTTTTTTTTTTCTTTTTGCAATGAAATTAGAATGCTGCAGACTGGAGAACAAAACATTTGCAATTTCCTCCTACCTCTTTATTTTCAAGTGATGTGTTTGCTTGCACTTTCAGCAGTCTGGTTTGAATTTTGTTTCCTTTGGATTTCCAAGGCCGCTCTGACCTTCCTGAAGTCACTTTCATCGTCAGCTTATTTGCCTCTGACTTGCACTTGGGCCAATCCTCCACTACTTTGAACTGGGGTGGTGGAGGCTAATATTAAGCGAAAATAACTTGGTTAACATTTTGTAAGACCGAATAAATCACACTATAATTTAATGTTAACTATTTTATATGCTATATCCTTGAGCTTGATGGCCATACCATGAAGAAGAGAGCCACATTTATAACAGAAACAAATATATATGGTCTGAATACTCCTGAACATGTATGCCAGAGAATTAAGCTGCTAGTAATAAACTAGCAAGAAGTACTGTGAGAACGTTTATGTAGCTTCCAAACGTCAAATCAAACATCATGTTATTTCCTTGTTTAATAAACACTAAGATACAATTGGGATAGTATAAATGTGTACCACGTAGCATTCTGGTTATTTATTTTAGTATGTTTCTCAATGTTACTAAGATACTTTGCATTTCTATAGCACCTGTTAGAAGGAACACAAGAGACCTTTACAAACTTAAATTAATCATCAGTGTCAGGTAGGCATTAATTCAATTTTGGAGATTGGGAAAGCAAGGAACAAAGTGGATATCCCAGTTCATGTCAACCCGGCAGCAAAAGTGCAAATGGAATGCATGTGTGACATCTTTACACATCCTTCCTCAGCTCCAACTCCTTCATTATCCAAAGCTGGTTACTGTTTACTTCAAAGACGTGGTGATTAAAGATATATGGAATTCTGGATTTAGAAACCTGACTCCCATTAATAAATTACTTTAATAAAATAAGAACTGGTATTTAGAATGTTTGTTATTTAGGAAGGATTAGGAGTATGATTGTGCCATAATGATGGATGCTGGTATCCAATAACACAGCAAGAAGAACAAAATCACAGTAACAAAAAGACCATTCATGCCTGCAGTTTAAGAGAGCATTAGCTGCAAAACTCTTCCTGGTAGGAAATGGAACAGAAGCGGCACAATTGTGCTGTTTCCATCTCCCCCCAAATGTCATTACAAAGTAAAATCGGTCCATATAAATCACTGTAGAAAGAAATGCCATCTCCCCCTCCTCCCAAAACCAGAAACACAATGATGCACTTTGAAAACACCACATTACCTGACAGGCTCGAATAACAATGAAGGGAACCCAACAAGCCACTTTTTCTGTATTTGTAGTGTTAAATATGACACTGCCACACTTCTAAGCCAATGATACATCAGCAAACTACTGCTGATACAAAAGTTACGCGGACAAGTGTCACCTTTAATAGGATTTACTGCAGTTATGAGACATGTACCGTACCTTATTTGCTTCCTGAGTCAAAGCTTGGACACTGTATAAATTGACACTACCATTTTCCATTACTGATGCAATATACCGTCCATTGGGGCTAATCGCTGCTGTGCTAATTCCCTCTTCATGACTCCCAATGGCAAAAAGCAGTTTGCATGTTTCTATATTGATAAATCTCATAATATTATCTTGACTTAATACTCCAAGGACCTATAAGTTAAAAGGATTCATCAGTAATGCTGTCAATGTAAACCAAAGAGGAATACTAAATTAAGGACTGACATTCCATTAAACTGTAAGAGCAATTGAACAAACATTCAGCACTGTAGCTTTCCTCTTGTATGGTATGGGCCCATCTCCCCACTGTCCCCAAAAAGCCCTTAAAGTACTTGTGTTGCCTTGAGTAACCAAACATCCCCCCTCAAGTTTTATTTATTTATTAAAACTGACCTGATTGGAGCCCCCATCAAAACTGTCCGGGAGGAATTCCAGATGGCGAACAGCTCGTACTTTTGTAGGCATCTGGATTATTTTTATCAGCTGCTTTGATTCTAAACACCATAAGTGAAGATGATTTGATTTTCCACCAGCTACAAAAATCCGGCCATCTCTGGATCACAGAGGAGGCAAAGTTTCTCAGTATTCATCAGAATACTATAATTTAAGCTAGTATTAGCTACAGAGATCATACATTTCTTTCTATGCCCTCAAATCACTTGGGAATCTATCATTATTCCTGTCATACTCTCCTGAAAGAACAAAATAGCTCCTAAATAATAAAATTGCTTTTGTAATAGATGAACCTTATTTTAGTGGTCATTAAATTAAATTACTTTATTTCAACTACTATGGGACTATAATAAAAACCGCTGTTGACCCTTGCTGCAAGCGTCAGTTGTAGCAGATTTCAAAAGCTTATCATAGCATATAGCTCAATGCTTCCATAAAACATGACAAATAAGAAAAGAAAAGCGGTTTTAATATTACAGGTTTTGTAGTTTGTCTTTAGAATGTTTAAAATAGCAATTTACCTGGTAACTGCAAAGCTCTTGTAAAGGAATGTAGAACCTTCTACTGCAGTTGGCAACTGGTATTTACAGTGCAGAGTATCAAATTCCCATGCAAAAACAGAATTATCTCTGAAACAGCTGAGGATGGTGTTACTCAATGGAAGAAAAAAAACCTGAAAGAATATGAAAAAGAAAAAAATGGAATGACATTGTCAAGGAATTACCTTTTACATTGGATCAAAGTGAATGGCAGAACAGAACAGAGCAAAAAAATCCATGACAGTATGGATATTTTGGTAACTGTGTAATGCAGCTGCAATGCAAGGCTTTGATCCCACAGTGGGATCCTTCCTCCTGTAACAGACAAGTCTGCCATGCTCTCCCTTGCACTGGGTCAGAACTTGTTGTACCTTTTGCTAAGCCAGTTTAACTCACCAAAATGACAGAAATCTTTACCTGGGTTATTTTTGTGACTGTCTTATGGAGGGTTCTGATGAATGCCAGAGAGGGTATAACACAGGTACTGGGAAAATGCACCCAGCAGCAGCAAAGGATGGGAGTGAGGAGCCAGAACTGCTCACTGAGCACTGGAGGGTTTTGAAGAGCTTGCTGCATCTTCTACAAACTAACTTCAGCTTTCAACAGCTTGCAAATGTATTGTGTGAAGCACTAACCTTCAGACCTAAGCTCCTTAATTTTACATACAATTATTAAATGTTATAAATATTGTAGAAAGTTTAGCAGTGTATTCTGCAACTACGAAATGCAGAGTTTGCCATGAAAGCAAATAAAATCAAAAAGCTTGTAAATATATTTTTTTATTATTCTGAACGGGTGTATTGTTTATGTGCAATTCCTTTTGATAAAAAAATGGATTTTTTTTACATGTTGGGATGTCATCAGATACATTCTTGCTGAATGACAAACTACTAGCCTAAACAGAGGTTCTGCTTTAGCAGCAGCACACGCAGCTTCAGCTAACTCCCTACAGCTATGACTTTGAAGGTTAAATTCCAAGTGTTTTTGGCTATTTGTTCATTGAGGGACTGACTACCTGAAGGGTTCACTAGCTGACATTTACAGTCAGTGCCAAGAAATTCAGAGTTTTGGTCCAAATTGTTCCTCTGGGCCTTGAAATCTGGATAAATGGGACAGGATTCATGTTGCTGAATGTCAGTGGCTGAAAGTTGGATGTTCAGCCCAATTCAGTCACTTGACAGTGAGCAGAAGTTACCTGTGAGGAAAACGTCATTTCACCTACCACAGTAATTTCTGTTCAGACAGACCGAGCTGCCCCTTCTCCCTCAGGGACTGAGGAAGCCTAGACAATGAAATGAGAGTAAATGCCTATCGTGCAGATGGATGAAGTTAAGCAACATGATTTCCACCTTTTCTTACTTCCTATTATCAAAAAAAGTCTGTTGCTCCTTCCAACAGTAAACGAAGCCCTAGGAAGGGTTTAAAGTTGCTATTTAAGTTCTGGCAAGTTGGAGTAATGAGCAGTTCCTCGTTTTCTGCTTTGTCCTAGAAAAATACCACAAGCTGGTCACACGCAGCTGCTGAATGAGCAGCAACGCTTTGAAAATGGTCATTACAGATGTTTTTTCTTTAGCTCTTCTTCCTCATTTGTCTTTTTTTCCACCTGCCATTCTTACAGCGTGCAACTCAGCCTGTCATATTAACTTTGCTTTGTCCCATACCAAATGAACAGAAGGTGTGTTTTGGAGTGCAGTCTGGGCTTAAATGAAAGGGTACCCCAAAGAACTCTACAGACTGGTGTGAAATTAACTAGCAAGCAGGAGTCCAACTTTGGACAATGAGCGTCATGGCTGTGTCTAAAAATAAATCTGATCTTTAATAAAGCACTATCTGTATATCTGGAATCATGGCATAGGAGTAAACAGCATTATCTCTATTCTAAAGACACCAAAATGAAATCCAGATAAGATGGATTACTTGCATGAAGTCCTATCAGGAATTGTAGAGCCAAACCAAAATTGCAGGCTCTTGCTTCCCAAACAGTGATTTATTCACCCAACCGCAGTCACTATTGTTTGGATTTAAAAGTCTGTTTCTGCATTGTAACATCCTGATCCTACCAAATTCCAAAAGTCATTCATCAGCGAGAAGCCCCTGCATGTAGCCTAGACAAAGAAAGATGAGCAGCAGAAAAATCACAGAATGGTTTGGGTTGGAAGGGACCTTAAAGCCAACCCAGTTCCAACCCCCTGCCCTGGGCAGGGACACCTCCCACCAGACCAGGCTGCCCAAAGCCCCATCCAGCCTGGCCTTGAACACCTCCAGGGTTGGGGCACCCACAGCTTCTCTGGGCTGCCTGTGCCAGTGCCTCACCGCCCTCTGAGTGAAGAATTTCTTCCTGATATCTAATCTAAACCTATCCTCTTTCAGTTTAAAACCACTATCCTTTGTTCTATCACTACATGCCCTTGTAAAAAGTCTCTCTCCGTCTTTCTTGTAAGCCCCCTTTACACATTGAAAGGCTGCCATAATAAAGATCTTGTAGACTAAAGAAATGCAGCCTTCTTTGGAGAGAAGACTTGATAATTATTTTCGTGATGTGCACTAAAGAGCAGCTTTAATACAGCAACTAAAAACGTATACACAATCTCCTCCAGTAATTGCCAGGTGACTATTTCAGGCTGACAAAATTCCTGCCTGACCTAGTACAGGGTGAAAGCACTCAGATGAGGATCCTCATTCTTTACAAAATCAGCATAGCTGTTCAGTGACCAGTCTGATGAGAACTTCGGTTTGAAGTGGTACGGGTACGACTATTCACTGTAGGGCAGCACGTGTGCAAGCACTGCTCAGGCACTGCAGTGGTGCTTTCTGTAGTACAAATGCCCAAGTCTGACGTTTGGTGGCGCAAGCAGACCTATTTAAAGAGGCATAACACCATAGTAGACCTATTTAAACCACTCCCTGACACAAACCTACTCTTTCTCCTCCCCTGTGTTGTTCCAGTATTGGTGCACAGCGAACCAAACCAAAGAAACCACTAAGCTAAAATGCAGCAATTTCTTTTTGCTGAGTTACTTCTCAGCTTGTTTGCTCCTACATTCAGTGCTTCGTGCGCACAGGAGGAAGAGAAGCTTTGGAATAAGCAACTGAATGGGGTAGGTGGTGGTGACTAAGTTACCATCACCATCCCAAAACTGTTTTTTGAACAACACCCTTAGAATCACAAATTCCTTCAGGTTGGAACTGATCTCCGAAGGTCATCTGAGCCCATCCCCAGGTCAAAGAAAGGCCAGCCTCCAGGTTAGATTGGGTTGGTCACAGTCACAGCCGACCAAGTTCTGAGTAAAGATACTCATCGGTTCCTTTCATGTTCCCAGCAGATCTCTGCAACTGCTGACCACACACTGGTCTGAGTGATGTCAGGCAACAGTCAGGGAGATACACCCAAGGAACGCAGGAAAGATTCTGCTGAATTTTTAAAAGTATCACAGTCATAGAATATCCTGACTTGGAAGGGACCGATGGGGGTCATTGAGTCCAACTCCTGGCTCCACACAGGATGACCCAAAATCAGACCCTGTGTCTGAGAGCGTTGTCCAAACACTTCTTGAACTCCGGAAGGCTCGGTGCCACGACCACTGCCCTGGGGAGCCTGTCCCAGTGCCCGACCACCTCTGGGTGCAGAACCTTTCCCTAACCCCCAGCCTGACCCTCCCCTGTCCCAGCTCCATGCCGTTCCCTCGGGTCCTGTCGCTGTCCCCAGAGAGCAGAGCTCAGCGCCTGCCCCTCCGCTCCCCTCGTGAGGGAGCTGCAGGCCGCCATGAGGCCTCCCCTCGGCCTGCCCTGCTCTGGGCTGAGCAAACCAAGGGACTTACTTCAGTGCTCCTCACACATCTTGCCCTCTATTTTCAAGTACTGTGATTTTAGCATGTGGTATTACTCCTGCTGAGGTATGCTTGCTTGCCCTTTAGCAGTTGTTCTTTACTCACCTTCTGTATACCCACAGAATGACGAACGTTCAGCTTTCTTTTCCTTTGAAAGGTGTCCAAGTCCCAGAGCTGCGCTGTATCAGTGGAGGTAGTGATGGCATACCTGCCTGAGCCATTGACCGAGATGGAAGACACTGAAGAATCATGTCCTCTCATCCAGCTAACTAGCTCCTTGGTTTCTGGGGGAGTTGATGGGAAAATAAAGAATATGAAAGTCATTCCAAGTGCAATGACTATTACACACTTCATTGCCAGCACTATGCTGTGAAAGGGACTTTTAATCACACCAGGTGTACGACCATTTTACCATCACAATCCACCAAACAAGAAACAAATATATCAGTCTTCAGATTATTATTATACCACAGAGAAACATAACCTCTTCATCTCTAAATAACAGGTTTAAGTAACAGATTTCATAAATTATTCTCAGCTCCGCACAGAAATCCAACCTGCACAGGCTTGTTTAATTTAGCCTAAGAATCAATCATAAGAAATCATGAACGTTAAGATCAGGTAAATTCAGCATGCCTTGTGGGCAGATTATCTGATGTGAACACCGGCAGAAGGATCTAGAAGTTGAATATTCAGAAGGCTGAACGCTCTAGTTAGAGTTCTCCACTTGTTTTGACTTGTGGACGATCCGTGTGAATGATTACGCAGCTATTTACAGGTGCAAGGAAAAAAGGTTTAATGACAATGGGCAATGCCTATAGAAAAGTACAGTCAGAAAGCAACACCTCATTAACTCTTTTAGAGTCCAAAACATTTTTCTGCTGTGCTCTGCACGCCGAGGAAATAGCTCTCTGACTACATTGTCTCCCACTGGTGACTGCGTGACCACTAATCCTTCCTCAGCAACTGAACTGCAGTTGTGGCAATCAGACTACGTACGCGGGGCAGTCTGCCTGACCGCCCGCGGGGCGCTTCCAGCCGACCGACTGCTACGGCATCAAGGGTGGGAAACGGCTGGAACGCAGCTCGCGAAGCCTAACAGCCAAACTTGCTGCTGGGCTTACGGAGAGTTGAGTGTTCAAAGCTGTTGTCACACGGGAGGACGACATGGGATTGCAGAGAAGGGCTTCTGAAGTAGGGGATGGGGCCCACCGACTATTATCTAACACACCTCTAAGGGTAGCTCACCCAGCGCTGACTTATGTGAAGATCACTTACATTTTAAAACATTCTTCGGTATGATTTGGTATCTGGAAACAGAGCCATAAAAACATGCAGGACCGTGGGATAATTAGCAATATTTCTCTAAGTGCATCCAAAAACAAAAACTTACCGTGGTTGAAAGGAAAAGCCAGGAGGATTTCAGACCTTATCTCCTACTCTTCTTTTATTTTGGGAAACATTGTTACTTTAAAAACTGCACTAATAATATCAGCCTCGAACCGCCCAAATCGCAGGTAAGTGACTCCTATGGCTTTTTAAAAAGACTTAAGTCCAGACGATATGAGACATTGCAGTTACAATTTTGACAGGTTAAGTGAGGAAGAATGAATTGTCAATGCCCTTCACCATTTAACTTCTAACCAAGTCAGAGGCACACAGCTAGCCCGCGAAGTTAATTTTAGATATTGCTTTTGAATAACAATACAGATCTGCTGGCGTTCTCAATACAACTGACAATTCTTTTAGTATATAAGCTTACTTTGTTTACAGATTTTACTGTAAACATAGTTTACAACTGGTTCAGTTGCAAACTAACATTGTTGACTGATTTTGCTTTGATTTTATATAGAATACCTTGTTCTAAAAAAAAAACAAACAACGAAACATACATAGATTTGCATTAAAAAGGTAAAATATATAATTGTGATCCTGTGCCAGCCTTCAGCTAAACAAATGCCTGTGTGACTCAGTGGGAACAAGAAGCTCTGACAAAGTGAAGGGTTTATTTACCCCCGGGACCATAACCCATACAGGCCTCACAGGTCTCAACTTGTGTTTTTTTTGTTTTCTTGGGGGTGGTGGTAAGAACACAAGGCATGAGATGCATAAAAGACTTCAATCAATTTACAAAAAATTGAGATTGAAACTAAAATTATAAAGGCTTTCATAACTATCCGGATAATAAACCTTTAAATTTCGCCTTACCCGTATCAAAGCACTTAATAGAATAGTCTGCCAAAGCCACCAGGAATTCTGTCTTTCTGCGAAGATTAAATGCCAAAGCAGTGCACGCCTGCATTGTTCGCTGAACAAGGTTGAACCTATTTAAAAATACACGGCCTCATTGTGTTAGCAAACTTGGGGTCATTATGTCAAGTGAAGTAATGGCTTAAACAGCTTCAACATATTTCACCAAGAAATAAATTAACTCAAAGGAAGGGAGCAAATAAATCATATCTACTTATAACAAATACAACAATCAGTGCTGATACTGTACAATTTAGTAGTGTAAAACTGAAAAGACATTAATGTACTTCTGCAAAATGACGATATGGACTAATTCGTTGTAATTCATGGCTCATATTACTAATTGATCAGTACTGGTCACAGAACAACTTCATTGGTAGTCTTTAATCACTGAAGGTCTGTGAAACTGCTGTTTGTTCGGTTTACAATTACAACCCTCTTATCTTTTTGGAACAGCTACGCTAATAAAATAGGACACAGGAAACCTACATCAGACACTGGCTGGCAGCTTCAGCTCTGAGCAAACCTCCATCCATCTCCACAGCCACAGAAACCTGAGGTTAAAACCAGACCTGTGGCACAGTGGCAGGCAGGTTCCATGTCCCTGAATGTTACAGACAGCAGGATAATTACAATATCTTGATATAAATATTCTTACCTGTTTCCTTTCAGGTCAAAAACATATATATTGCCTTGGTGGTCTCCGGCAAGGAGGGAATCTCCAGAACTGTCAAATGCCACATTCAGAAACCGTATCGTCTTTGAAGGAGCTCCTGGGGCACTGTGAGTTATATTTACTATAACTCTGTGAAGAAAGCAAGCAAAACAACCTTGTTTAGAATTGTTTTTATAGACATGCATTTTTCCACGACCTAGAATTTAAAGATTCCTAGGTTATGGTTTTAGAATTCTGATCATTCCTGGTGTTCTATGAGAAATCTTCCATGAAAAACATGTATTTCTAATATTAAAAATACACTAAATAAAGGAAGTTGGAAGGTAGTTGGAAGGTAGTTATAGTCAGGAGATGTTAAAGAAAGCAGGCAGGGGGAAATTCACCATCCATGGTCCTTTTATGTGGGCCCGAGTTCACTGATTTTCATTTATATTATTGAGTAACAGTAACTTGTATGCTGGTGTATCAGCTACCAAACTATCTGAAAACACAGCCCAGTGCCCAGCAAGGAGCCTGCCTCTTTGTTGTCACTGTAAAGAAACAAGCTAGAGAAAACTGAAAAGCTGTGAATTACTGTTAAAAACAAACAAACAAACAGGAACAAACAACACTTGGATTAGATGTGGAGAGGTTGGGGGATAGGGGAATCTGTTTTAACGCCACTTCTCTCCAGAGTCTTCAAAAGCACAAAGCAAGCCATCTTTATCATTGTTCATCTGAGGTATTACAGAGCAAAAGCTACTGCCTTCTCACGTTCCCTCCCTGCGTCACGCTGCTAGCATAAAATGAAGCCAGATGCAGAACAGGACCCCATGTGCAGAATGAGCCAGAAATGGATGGTTTTTCCCAGGAAGCAGCACAGTAAGATTTGGGAGGCCTGCTGCTCCTGGATTTCTTGGATAATGCTGGGAAAACCAATATTATGGGAGGCTGGTTAAGGACTTCAGGGCCCTTACAGAACACTGTGGCCATGACAGTGTAAAATCCTGCTATCTACCTGCTGTCAGGAGAGCAGAATACGTAAGCCAATGCCTGCATGCAACTGCTGGTGTATGCACGAAGTGTGAGTGAACCCCAGGAGGGCCACGCAGCTATCGCACAGGCTAGAGATAAAAACTAATTGTACTTTGTCTTGCTATGCCCGTCCCTTTCTGGGATAAAGGGGAAGGGCCATAAAAATGAAATTAGAAAGATAATAAGCTATTTAAATTAACAGCTTGTGATAAATTAGTATCTTTAGCATCATAAAAATACAAAGTGTGACTTCACATTTCCCATGTCAAACACCACACAGGTATGCAAAAACAGCATTCTTACTGCTCTTCGGTTTGGGACAGACAGTATTTCAAACACTTTTTAATTAAACTCTTGTGGGAATTTGCCCTTGGTATTTAAGGAAGTTAAAAATAAAAACAAACAAAAAACAAATTCAGGACAATTCTGACATTTACAGGTTCCAAATAAGTTATTTTGAGCATTTAAGCTCAAATGAAATAAGCTATTTCAGGATGCTTAACTGGTGCACCATTAGAGATGTTCAGCCTTCGGAATAAATTACGTGTAACCCTCACATCTACACCCGTCTCTGAGGCCAGCACCTCAACACCCGTGTACTTGTATTTAGCGCTTTAGTGATGTACATAGTGATGTTCTGTATCACTGATATGATCTGAAACATCACACGACCAACTACACACTTTTGGTTACACAGAGGATAAGGTGTAATCACAGAATCACTGAGGTTGGAAAAGACCTCCGAGATCGTCTGGTCCAACCATCCCCCTACCACCAATGCCACCCACTAAACCATGTCCCTAAGCACCACGTCCAACCTTTCCTTGAACACCCCCAGGGACGGTGACTCCACCACCTCCCTGGGCAACCCGTCCCAGCGCCTGACTGCTCTTTCTGAGAAGAAATGTCTCCTCATTTCCAACCTGAACCTCCCCTGGCACAACTTGAGGCCATTCCCTCTGGTCCTATCACCGGTTCCCTGTGAGAAGAGGCCGACCCCCAGCTCCCCACAGCTTCCTTTCAGGCAGTTGCAGAGAGCAATAAGGTCTCCCCTGAGCCTCCTCTTCTCCAGACCAAACACCCCCAGCTCCCTCAGCCGCTCCTCACAGGACTTGTGCTCCAGGCCCTTCTCTGGACATGCTCCAGGGCCTCGATGTCCTTCTGGTACTGAGGGGCCCAAAGCTGAACACAGCACTCGAGGTGCGGCCTCACCAGAGCAGAGTACAGGGGAAGGATCCCTGGTCCTGCCGGCGGAACACTTCCACTATAAACTACAGTGTTGCCCAATCCCTAATTGCCGAGGTGAGGCATTGCTCACAGCGCCGTTACACTGATACAGCGACAGGTGGAGTCCAGTGAAGTTATTTCTCCTGCTTTGATGTTTTAATACCTGGGGGGGGGGGACTGGGTGCTGGCTCACCCAAATGCCCCAGGCGGGTCGCAAAACCAGGGAATAATTCAGGGAGAATTCAGGAGGGATTCGGGAGGAATTCAGGACAGTTCAGGATAAATTCAGGAAGAGTTAGGGGATATTTCAGGAGGGATTCAGGGAGATTTCAGGTGGGAAAGGTCCCCTCTGGGCGCCCCTCACCGGGCAGGCCCAACTTAGAAACCAGAGGGGCCGCCCAGACCAGGCCTGGACGCCTGCAGCCCACCCATCGGGCCTCCTGCCTGCCTTCAGAGCGATTTAATTTAATTTAATTTAATTTAACTTAATTTAATTTAATTTAACTCCACCCCCCCCCCCCCCGACCCACCGGGGAGCTGCCCCCGGCGCTGCCCCCGGCTCCCCCCCGCCTCCTCAGCCCCCCGCCTCCTCAGCCCCCTCAGCCCCCTCCGCCCCCCCCGGCAGCCCCAGCGGCCGTTACCCGCCGCCGCCCGCCGCCGGGCCGGGCCCGCGGGCCCACAGCGGGCCCTGGCTGCGGCCGCCCAGCTCCCGGCTCGGCATCCTCCGGGCTCCCCCCAAACGGCCGCCAAACGGCGGAGGGAGGGGGAGCCGCGCTCATGGTACGGCCCGGCCCCGCTTTGTTGATAGGGGGAAATAGGGAACAGGAGGGTGATTCCCCCCCCGCTCTGATAGGATGGGATGGAACAGTCCCCGCCCGGCGGCCGCGGGGCGTGCTGGGAGATGTAGTTTCCGCGCGGCGGGTGTTGCCGAGCCCGCTCGTCACCTGGCAACGGCCTCCGGGGCGGGGCCGGAAGCGGCAGCGGCGGGGCCGAATTCGGCGGCGCCACGTCTGGCTCGGGGCCTCCCCCCGGCTCCTTCCTCCCTCCTCCGCCGGCCCCGGGCGCTGTGCGAGCTGCGGCCCGGCCCCGCCGCTCCCCGCCCGTCCCTTCCCTCAGCGGCCGGATCCTTCAGCGAGGCCTCGGCCTCGGCTTCGGCGGCGCCATGTCGGACTTAGGGGACTGGTTCCGGAGCATCCCGCTGATCACCCGCTACTGGTTCGCCGGCTCCATCGCGGTGCCGCTGGTCGGCAAGCTGGGCCTCGTCAGCCCCGTCTACCTCTTCCTGTGGCCCGACGCCTTCATCAACCGCTTCCAGGTACGGGCCGCACTACGCCTCCCGGCGTGCCTTGCGGCGCTCCCCCCCATGGAAAGCATGGGCTGCGGCGCGCAAGGCATGCTGGGAGTTGTAGTGCGCGGCGGCGGGGCGGTGGGCTGTAAGCCAGGGCTTGGTCCCTCAGCGGCCGCTCCGTGAGGGCGAAGCGCCCCGGGACAGCCCCGGGCACTGACCCGGCCCTTCCCCGGCGTGAGGGGGGGGGCAGAGCCCCCCTCCTGCAGCGGCTTGTGCTGGGCCAGCACCCGCCCTGCAGCCCCCAAGGTGACACGGGCTGGGCGCTCGGCCCCGCAGGGCTCCTGCGAGGCAGGAAAGGAGGAGAGGACGTGCCCCTTTCTGAGCTGTGTCGTTCTTCTGACCTCTCATCCTCGTGCCTCGGCTCCTGTAATCATAAATACCGTGGTAGTAGCTGCAGGTGACGTGCTTGGCCCCTCTTACAGCGTGGTGGGCGAGGAGGCAGGCACGCAACTGCCCCCAGACCCAGCTCGGTCTGGGGATACTGGGGCAAATTCTATGTGTAAAAAGTGCTTTATATGATCCTTGGTGTTTTATGTTCGTGTTCTGAACGTAAAACATCATGTTTGGGGATTGTCAGCCTGGGTATGGCTGATGTAAGTTAGCTGCAAAAGTCCTGGAGCTTCAGAATAACGGTGTTCCTCTGTGTTAGAAATGTTGGGGCTGATCACAAGGCAGACGTGGCCTTTCCTTCTGTTAGGAGGTCACGGGTTCACTGTTTTGGTACACAGATGTTTGGGGCGGTTACCCCCTGGTTGAACTGAAAATGAAAGTGACGGAAGCGAAGATAGCCCATCCTTTCAGTGTGTTTTATACGTATTCATTACATCACTAGTCAAACAGACTGAGTGAACAAAAAAAAAAAAAAGAGAAAAAGACAGCTTGTGCTCTGTTTGCTTCATATACTTTCCCCAGAATGTAATAGCTCAAGCGGCTGTGTTTTCTGTAGTTCTGTTTATCCTTCTGGAACTACGAAGCTCAGGAGCCTGAAATGCTATTTGGAAATGTTTCCCATTCAATATTGAGTGCATTCTTAAATGGCCAGACATTTTCTATCCTGGCTATGTGCTGCCATTCACTGTGCATAACACCGATGGTTGAGAGACTCTAAAGCAGGTGCAAAAAGCTTAAAGTAGCTTGTGCTGTCTGAAAACATGCTAAAGGCTGCTTGTGAGATCCTGCCTCAAACAGGTTAGAGTGGATTCTGCACAGATGCCTTTAAAACGGGCCGGCATCCTTGCAAGCAAGCCTCTTTTGCACCGCAGTAAAGACTCAATACTGTGAAGATGTGATGGAAGTGCCCTGGAAAGTTGTGCGTGACTTTAGTTGTAGTCTTAACAGCTTTGCGCATCAGATTAAAAGCAACTGTAGAGGCTGCTGAAGCAGCAGTAATTGATACTTGGGCAATCTTTATTCTAAAATTTGTATTTCCAATTAATTGGTAGGAAAGGAGAACAAAAAAGCTGTGCATATGAACACATTCCGCAACGTACAAACATGTCCTTCTCTTTTGCTCTGGACAGATCTGGCGGCCGATAACTGCAACTTTCTTCTTCCCAGTGGGACCCGGAACAGGTTTTCTCTACTTGGTGAATTTGTATTTCCTGTACCAATATTCATCGCGATTAGAAACAGGTATGTTGTACGTTAAGGGGTGTGCACGTGGGAAACTCTGCCCGGAGTTGATAGAGACAAAACATTGCCAAACAGAGCTTCTCTGGGGACTGTGGTGATGGGACTGTGGCAGGCTTGGACAGAACTGGGAGAAAGATGGCTCATCTCTGTGCCCCCTTATGTCAGTCAAAGGGAAAACTGCTCTAAAAACTGCTTTTGTATCACTGCCTCTTTGCCTGTGGCACAGAGCTTGTTCATTTACTTGATATTTTTTTTTACTTGAACTTGATATTTTCTTTCAATGGGAAGGCATGGTGCTTCTAGTCATTGATTTCAGGAAATAAGGGAGAGAGACAAGAAGACAGCTTTACTTCTTTTTTCTTGTGTCTGGTGTCCTTTAACATGGAAGTATGATAGAGCATGTGTAATACGTAACAGTCTCAGCTTTTCCTGTTTTTTTTAAAGGTGATGGTGCTTACTTGTGTTCTTCTGTAGGAAATGCTGAATTGGGAGAGGCCTTTGTACAAATGAAGCGTACCTTTCTGTCACACGGAAATGTGAAAATGTTAAGGAACTCGTTGGATTTTTATGTAGGGGAAAAATCGAGAGTAGAAGACAGGAGGTCAGATAATGGAAAATAATCGTTTTCATTTTTTCTTGAAAAAGAGATTCTTATTACAAGGTAGCTTCAAATAAGATTTCTTTTCGTATCACAGTTCATTAAAGCTAGCAAAAATTATTTCAAATCAAGAAAATAATGAAAGCATTTAGGAAGCCAAACTCCTCTGGAAGCCTTTGTAAACACTAATTCCAGTGTCGTTCTAATGGAGCCTTAGAGCTGATGGTGTAAGTGGAAGTGGAGGAAATTTGGGAACCCCTGTGGGTGGAGAAGAGGTCCCCAGTCAACCTGCCATCCAGAGGGCATTGTGGGATCCCTTTTTTTAAGTCGTAAGGCGAGTAACAGGGAAATGGAGGAGTGTGCCCATTGCATTTGGTTGTTTCTCAATAAAAGTATGCGGCCGTTCAGTAACTAAACCCAGCTCCTCCTCCTCTTTAAGCCTTTTGGTGTAGAAGGTTAAGAACACATGTGGGTAATGGCAGTTACGACATTCTACCGTGCAAAGCTATACGAAATAAGAATTCTTGGTTAATATATGCAAATTATAAGACATCACTGCTTGTACATATACTAAAAAAATACTGTAGTTGTCTCTGCTGTGGCAGAAGTCTCATGGAAGGGAGTCAGGTCTTCCAACAGTGAATTTACATTCCTGCCATATACATCTGGATTTTGAAGCTGAGAAGTCAGCTGTGTTGTTGTGTGGGGCAATGCAGTTCACCTGTAAGATTAATTTTTCTTAATGTAACCAGGCTTCTTGATTAGGTCAGTCCTTCCTTTCTACAAAAACTTCTCGGATTCTTTGTAGTTCTGAAAGCGGGAAGTTGCTGTGTGTAAGTTGCTGATACGTTTAAAGGTTGAACTCAGCGTAGACCTGCCTCCTTTTATCAGTGAAACCGAGGAAGTGAAATGACTGTTGTCAGGGTTATACATGGCGTTTGAGCATACACTAGCGTTGCATGCTAACCTCAAATTTATGAGGGGAAGAGATTCAGCTGTTTAAAAAAAAAAACCAACAACCATATGGCTTTATACTGTGGCTGTGTTTTCCTAATGAGCTGATGTCCAGCTACCTGAGGAAAATGAGATTGAGGTGTTTTTGGTTTGTTTCCGGTGGTGAAGAAGGTAACAAATGCCACCAGGGAGACTGCGGTGGAAATGTGCAGAGTTGACAGCAGTGTGGATGATGAGATTCTGAGCCTGCAGCTCCTCACCAGGTGCTGGATTTGTCCTGGGCCCTGATGGATGCAGTGGGCTCCTCGCTCCTGTGCTGAACTTCTTGGGAGTCTGTAGCTCAGTTTTCTTAAATATGAATTGGACTTAGGTATTAATTGGAAATTCAACTTAAATAGTTCGTCTTGCTAGTTAGTAATCTCCTAAATAATGACGTTAAAAGCTTTTTTATTTCCTTTATTTCTTCATATTCTGGAGGGATTCCTCTTCTTGGAGGTTCTGCAGCGCTAGTCGGCTTCCTCTCTATTTGTTTCTTGTGTTGTATGGCAACAGTAAGGAAAAAACTCCAATTAATGTAGTTCTCCGGCTTTAAAACTTTCCAAAAGATTTTTTCAAAGTGTTTTTGTTTTTTCTGTCGTGTAGCTTGCGTGGCTAAACTTAAATAATAAACTTAAAACAAGGTTGCCATTTTAGTTCTTTTACGCAGAGTGAATCACTCCAGTTATTTTTAAAAAGCAAATGCTAAAACCAGATATTTTTTCTTTAGATGTTTGAAGACCAGTAAAATAGTTGTAGGAAGCCACACTGTGCTAACATGAGTGTCCTTCTTTCTGGGCATTTTGATGTTTATTAGCAAATAAATCAGCTTGTTTGTGGTGCACTGTGTTTTGGGCCTGTTTCAGCAGAATTCTTGGTCTTTCCTTGCCTGCGTGAGGTTACATGAAATTCGATAGGAGTCTGGCTCAAATGCTGAGGTCTCTGCCACAGTTCGCAGGAGTGAGAGCTTATAATTTTCATGTTCACAAAGAGTTGAGTTGTTTTTTTAACCCTTCTCTCTGCCAGGTCATAAACTCAACAGGGCATCAAAAGATAACTTCATTTTCTTTGCAGGGAATGTTATTAGTTTTCTTTTCCACTGTCCTGAAAAACATGGACACGTTTGAAATGGGAAATCAGACAAGCAGTTCAGGTTGGAAGAAGGAACAGAATGCATGGCACGTGTATACTCTGTCACATATATTAACTTTTCTGGAGTGTAAAAACTCGTATCTCTTGAGTCTGACCAGGTGATGCAAAAAGGATGCAATGTGCCTAAGTAAGGAGTAGCTTTCATGTGACTTGATAAGCTTTGCATCTCTGCTTTTGCTGTTTAAGTACGCTTGTTTTTTGTGGGCTTCTGACTGGCAACTTCTTGGGAGGGATTGGATCCGACTCCAATTTGAAGTCTTGTGAAGTTAAAACTATTGATTTCCAGAGTTAGTATGTTAGTTTTTTTTTAGTAGAGCTGTTGTGTGTGCACTTAATGCAAATAAGTCTTAATTTTTGGTCTCGTAGGTTGTTCTCTTATAAGGCTTTTTAAAGTTAAAAAATAAAAGTCAAAAACCACTGGCAGTAGTTAGTGTAACTCTTATCAACTGAAGTTTTCTTAGACTTCTGAAGGTAAAGTCTTAATGTTTTAACCAAGATTTTATACCTTTCCTAACAAATCTTTTTATTTACAGGGGCTTTTGATGGAAGGCCAGCAGATTACATGTTCATGCTCCTGTTCAACTGGATCTGCATCGTTGTATCCTTCTGTTTGTCATATCATCAAACCTTTAGAATATTTTAGTTCTAATATTTCTGTCTGAAATACGTTGAAAGACCAGGTTTTAGCAACTAACTACATCTACAGTGTAGCAAATGTTTACAGGTAAACTTTTGTCTTCCTGGAAATGTATTGGTATTGTCCCTGCGAGCCACTCACTGCGTGTGCTAACACAGCTTTGTAACTTGAGGAGTGGAGTTCTGCTTACGTTAAGCTTCACTCGTGCTGCAAGAGCTTCTGTAGTGCTCACTGTATTACTTCCAGTAGCCACTTCTGTGGCTTGCAGCGTGGGCTAGGAGTGAATTTAGTGTGCTTAAGCTGCCACATGCAAGCAGGTCTGATCTCTGCTGTTCCCCTAGTTGGGAATTTGGGGTTAGCCCATACCTTACCTGCTGGTTACAAGTCAGCTAAGGCTGTGAAAGCAGTGCTGGGACACCTGCACTGAGCCGACTTCCTGAGTCTCATTAGGTTTCAAACACAAAACTGGGAGTTGTTGATAGCAGACGGTTGTGCTGCCACTCAGAGGGATCTGGACAATCTGGAGAAATGGGCTGGTTGGGGATTTTGTGGAGCCCGACACAGGGAAGTGCAAACTCCTGCCCCTGGGGAGGAGCAGCCCCGTGCACCTGGACAGGTTGGGGACTCGCTGCCTGCAAAGCAGCTCTGCAGAAAAGGAGGTCAGCAAATTAACCAGGAGCCAGCGACGTGCCCTTGTGGCAAAGGTGGCCGACAGCCTCCTGGGCTGCATTGCCAGCAGGCTGAGGGAGGTGATGGCTCCTCTCTGCCCAGCTCTGGTACAGGAGAAGCACGGACAGACTGGAGCGAGTCCAGCGAAGGACCGTAAGGATGGCTGAGGAGCTGGAACATCATATGAGGAGAGTCTGAGGGAGCTGGGACTGCAGCACGGGAGAAGAGAAGGTTCAGGGGTTCATCCGTGTGGATAGCTACCTAGTGGGGGAAGGATTAGAGGAGGAGCCAGACTTCTCTGGTCCTCAGAAGGACCAAGGGGCAACAGGCACAAAATGAAACACAGAGAATTGCATTTAAATGCAAGAAATAACCTTTTTACTGTGGCACTGGTCAAAGACAGGTGAAGGCTGCCCGGAGAGGGTGTGGAATCCCCATCCCTGGAGGCGTTCCTGTTCTGTTTGTGTTGTTCCTAGCCTCCTTGCAGCAATTTGCAGTGGCACAACTCCTAGAAAAAAAAAGGGAGTAATGACAGCGTGAACCAGGTACAGCCAGGCAAACTCCTGTGTAGAAATGCTGCCACCTTTATCAATAGATTAACCATCTCTAGTTACATTCCACATGGAGGGAATTGTTAGTCCTGCTAGTCCTGTTGAGCTGCAGCTGTACTGGGAAAACAACCTGTGTTTAGCTGTGTTGTTAAGAAACCCAGCAGCTTCGTTGTGGTTGCAGGCTGCTGGCTGTGAGCTATGAGAGGAGTCTGATTGTGTCTTGACGTTCAAACTGGTCATTTGAAAGCTTCCAGGTGCTTGTTCCATAGATGATGTAAGGAGGGAGTTGGATGCCTGAGCTGGGAAGGAGCTCAGTGCCATTTTACGTGCGTTCGTGAACTGTTGAAAGCATTCTGATCATAGCAAAATTCTTCAGTAATTGTTTCTGCCCAGCAGTTATTACAGCAAGCAAACCTTTTGAGTTCCAAGGCAGGAAAGTGATGTTAAAAGTCTTTAAGAAATTACTCATTTTCTGTGACCTAGTGGCAATATTAGATATTTTTGTCTGATTTGGTATTTCTTTTGTTACAAAAGCGTTTTAGTCTTTAAAAACCAAACAAACCACCAAAAACTAATGGAAGAAATAACCTGCTGTTATGGAAGGACTGGCTGAGTTTGTAGCTGGCCAGCTTCATCATGGAGGGAGGCCAGTGCATCTGCCAGCTCCTGGGGTACTGACTTGAGGTTCATGTACATTAATCACTTCTCAGTAGCCTTTCAAGCTAAGTGTGCAACTCTGTAGATCATTGGAGGTCTTTCATTTTTCCAGTGCCTGACTTAATACTTCCCAAGAACATTGTTTTCATTTTAAGCGTTAAAATTAAAGGCTTTCCCGTTTGTGTTCAGTGTGTGTGTAGTTTCTTTTTCTCCTCCTAGTCTGTCAGGTTTTGCTGCTTTTTCCCTTAATGGCAAAATGACAGATAACTGGCTTGGCCATGGACATGCAGGTAAGTGCAGTGCAGTTTTTTAAAAATAATAGCCTTCAGCTTTCGGACTATTTAATGAGGGTCCCAGACTGTTTAATGGTTTTTCAGACAGCATTATCTACATAAACACAGAGCATACTTAAGGTAGGTTGGTTTAGTTTATGTCAAAATGGACTGGCTCTGTGTGTAGTGTTTCTTTTTGAGTTTGAGTAGTTTGGGTTAGCCTCAGCTGACATCACAATCTCATTTCTGAATCTTCCATCCATAACCTAGTTAGGGAGTCAAGGAGCGAGAAGCAGCTTTCACAGTCAGGAAGTTTCTGCCTGTCACTGAAGTGGACCCAAGATTTCATCTATGTACTGTTTCCTCTAATGAATGTGGATCTGCATTCTTAGTTTTTTTTTAGCTAAAAATGGTTCCTGGGTTCGTTAGTCTTCTCAAATTCATTCCACTTACTTGCTGACAGAAGCTCTTTTTGTGAAAAGTGCAGCTTCAGATTCCTATCAGAACTGTGAAGTGCAAAATCCTCACGAGAATGATTAAATAGCAGTCTGAAGAATGAGCTCCAATGAGGGAGCTCTTATCTGCCCAGATGTTAAGGGGGGTGGAAATAAAGGAAGCATTTCTTGAATACAACCAAGTATCAGATACAACTGCATGCCTTCAGCCTGCCTCTGCTGTTCCGTCCTCATCTTACTTCTGTCCCCATCACCCAAAGCCTGCACCAATATCTCTAATACTCTGTGCAAGATTATCTTAGTATTTATTAGATCAATTATCAGGCTCCTCCAGTAGACAGAAATGATGATTATGCACCTGCAGTCAGGATTGAATTCTGTTAAGGGGTGTCCATAATTTCGCAGTTAATTCTTTTTTGCTGTGGGGAAGACTCCACCAAATTGTTCAAAAGGATGCTGAAGTCACTCTGTATGAATTTTAGACTGACTGTGTTGATTTGTATCTTTTAAAAAATAAAGTTAAAATGGTTTTAAGTCTGCACACAAGATGCTGCTTAGAAGAGGGTCAACTGTTTGGTATATACATGTATTTTTGTTGGAATTAGGGATTTTGCTTGTGTTGAATGAATGACTTGAAAAGTGAGATGACAGAGTAGGACATCTGGGCCTCCAATGGGCCTTCATAAACATTGTTTTATGTGTGTGTATATATATATAATATATGTTATTTTTATTTATATATATATATATATATATAAAAATAATTTTAATAATGAATTTAAGGTGCTTGTGTGAGGAGTCAGACTGCTGGTGAAACTTAAGGCTTGGGGAAGGCTGGGTTGGCTCTGGTACGGCAGCTTTAAAGTGAAGCTTACTAAATAGTGCCACCCTTGAAGGGACATGTTTTATCCTCTCTTCCAGTCACCCCAGCTGGTTTGTGGTGTTAAGCCTGTTCATGGCAGTGTTGGTAGCACGCTCTCTTTGGTTCAGAAATCAGCAGATACCTGAAACAGCCCTCTATATTTTGTTTCACCAAAATATTCCAATCAACTAAGGTAGGGCTGCAGTAGGGCAGTATTAGGAACAGCCTCCTCTCCCAGCATGGAGCAGGGGGTGACCTGAAGCTCTTCCAAGAGCTTTGCCTAATCAGGTTGCGACGCTTTGCAGCGATGATGTGCCGCTACGCCTCCCTGTTGGTGGTCTGAGCGGCACAGAGCTGGCACGCAGATGCAGCGACACCTCTGACATACTGGCTTAGTCCCAGGTGAGGATGTGTTGGGGTTACTGCCTTGGACTGTAAACAGAAACGATTACGGCACAAATGTTGCTGATTGTAGGTGTGGTACCCAGCTGCTGGGAGCATTGGAATCTGCCACGGCTGCTGTTCTGCGTAGTGCAGGTTGCTTTGGAGCCCTTTGCTTTGCTCTTGTGCTGCTGTAGTTACGTGGCTTCAAAGCCTGAGACTCCTCTGGTGTGTCTCCACTGCACTGTGCTGAAGCGTAGACCTGTGTGTATTAAGACTCAAAAGTTATCATTTGGTCGTATACTCAGGACATAGGTGTCTCTAATATGCATTTAAATCATTTTATACCTATATCGGGAATTGCACCACCTATTTTGGCTTCCGTGCTCATCTAAGCTATCATACTGTAGCCTAGTGGGGCACTGTCTTCAGTAACAAAGTGTTTTCCAGCACAGCAAAAGAGAATGACCAAGGAGGTTCTCTTCTTTAGCTTTTTGATCTTGAGAGCAGATCCATGATGTGTGTGTGGTGGCAGAGATCCTGGGGCAATCTTTAAAGACTTTGCTGATGCATCATGCTTTTAAACCATTTTTGAACCTTCTAGTCCCTTGCTCTCCAAGTT
Organism: Anser brachyrhynchus; assembly: GCF_964034855.1. Lineage (NCBI taxonomy): Eukaryota > Metazoa > Chordata > Aves > Anseriformes > Anatidae > Anser > Anser brachyrhynchus. The sequence continues at coordinate 149,195,759 of NC_137695.1, read as the reverse complement.
TCTCAAACTTCTGTGAACATTATGGTAACTTTTTGCCTCTCTTCTTTTTCTTGTTTTTTTTAATATTGCAGTTGCTGATGATTCCCCTCATCATGTCAGTGCTTTACGTGTGGGCCCAGCTGAACAGAGACATGATTGTATCTTTCTGGTTTGGAACAAGATTTAAGGTAAATTGAACAGGTTGTTGGAAAGGTTTTTGCCTGGAAGATGCATGTGAAAGGACTGAGGGACAAAATATAAGTATTTTCTCCCATTAAAGATGTCTCATGCACTCATAAAACTCCTTTAGAAGCAGCAGAGACAAGTCTGTTGGTCTTCCATATGGTGTCACGCAGTGTGGCTTTACTGAAAAGGTATCCTGACCACTGAAATACATTTGTCTGAAAAAAAGGAAAATAAAATTCCTGATAACACATTAACCTGGCTAAAAGCTGAATAGTTGTTGTTCTAAATTGCTCTTTCCTATGCAGCTTGGTCAGTTTCTGCCAGGTGTTGTAGTGAAAACTCTCTTGATTGTTGTTTCCAGACCTTTTCAAAGTCAGAAATGTTAGGACTTTGTTTCAGATGTAAGCTTGGCATGGAACACAGACTGCAAAAGGCACATCTACTTAAAATATTTAAGTCAGTATGATTTGTCTAAACGTGCTAGTGATTGCTCAGTTTAGAGTATTCTACCTTCTTAGTTAGAATCTACTTAATATATTCGGATTTGTGTAATGCTAAAACACTGAGATTCTAATCATACATACTAGTGCAGCGGAGCTTGAGCAGGTTTAAGTAGTACTTCACTTGTATTTACAATTTCTGCATTCTTTTTCAGGCCTGTTACCTTCCATGGGTTATCCTGGGATTCAACTACATCATTGGTGGATCGTACGTATTTACAGATGTGGCCAATTTGAAGTTATAAAGGTTTTTACAGCTATTTCTTATTGCTGAATTTAATAGCAATATTAAAATAAGAGGCTTAAAGCTGTGTAATTGGACTGATCCTTCTCAGTGTCATATGGTGGTTGTTTAAGATAAATGCAAAGAAGGAGATGTGGATGTGAGAACTACGGAATGTAGGTGAGGAGAAATAATAAGAATTTGATTTATGTTCTAGTAGATCCGTGCATTAGGCCTTTTCCTTGCTAAAAGCATGATGCCCAGTAAAGAAAGATTTCATCCCAAGTGACCAGCCATTATTACTGGTTTTAGAAACAACAACACTTGTCAGAGGCAAGCTACTTCATTCCATCAGAATCTCATTCAGCATGATGCTTTTATCAGCTTGTGAAACAAGGAAAAATGGCAATAACAAGCCTGCGGGGTGCCATATTAGCACTTTCTGTATCTGTTGGTTTGTTCTGCACTTCTTTTAAGTGCTGTGATGCAGAAATCCCCTCTTTGTGCACAGCCTTTCCCACCGGTGCCCTGTATTGACTGGGGCCTCTTGGTGATGCTGTAACACAATTGGTGACAACGGCAAGCGGTGTGCTTGGTTTATAAAAGGAGGAGATAGGAGCGCAGCAAAACCAAATTCCCTTTCCTGGCTGTGCCTCCCACTGACTCATCCGTCACTTGAGGAAAACTGCTTGCTGTTAGATACCTGCTGTTTCTATGCATGACAGAAAATACTCAAGGGCCTCCATTCAGCAGTGCTTTTGCAAAATTGGGAACAAAACAGTACAGCGGGAGGCAGGTTGTCCAGCGAAAACAGCCGTAACTTCTCAGGCTCTGCAGACTATTATTTTAGACACTAATAGCTATACGGTCTAATTCCCCGAGGTAAACAAGCATTAAATTGCGTTTTCAGTACAGTCTGCGGAGATGGCTTGGAAGGGAGGGTGGAACAGCCTGTTGATGTGTTGGCACTGCAAGCTGGCCCTTCTAAAGAAGTGGCTGCAAAATGCTGAGGGAAGGGAAATTTTCCGGGGCTCGTGGCCCTGGCAGAGCCTGTGGCAGGTGAACAATAGGAACTGGCAGAAGATGGTCACTGTTTTTGTGGAAGATGGCATGTGAAACTCCTCTTTTTCTTTTGCCTTGCAGAGTCATCAATGAGCTGATAGGAAATCTGGTTGGACACCTGTATTTCTTCTTAATGTTCAAATACCCAATGGATTTGGGAGGAAGGAATTTTCTGTCCACACCTCAGTTCTTGTAAGCTGGCTTTATACTGTGTCTCGCTGTTTATTTGGATCAATTTTTTGGGTTGTTTATAAGGACATATATTTGCTAGGATTGCACTGTGTAAAATACTTTGTTAAATCAACCTGCTTCAGACTATCATAGTGACTGTGCTGCTGTGTACAGATTGAGCCCTCAAAAATATTTAGTTTCTTGTAGATGGCCAGTATTCTTTGTTACCATTATGGGTGGCTCGTGTCCTTTACCCACTTCTCAGAGTAAGAGTAAAGGTTACACCTCTGCTAGTGAATTAAACTATAGTAAAGAGACCTCCCTACCAATTATCAGACAGTAGCCATCACATTCTTTTTAAAATTATTTTCTCCTGATCTTTTATCTGTATTTCCGTGTGTCATTACAGTAGCTACCAGTTTAGCAAGCTGTAACAGCAACAGAAGTCTGTTGCAGATTTAAGTGCGGTAATACAAACCCTACTCTGCAGCTGGTACAAGTCACCTGGACTGAGACTTCAGGTCTTGGATTCTGAAGTGCTTTCCTTGTAACTTATTCATTGTTTTGGCATTGGAATATTAAGGTCAGAAGCCAAAGATCATAGCTTCAGTTCCCCTTGTCCTCATCCCTTTTGGGTTGTAACTACTTTTTCTCTACCAAGTCTTAGTTAGCAATTCAGTTAATTAATAGTTTACATCTTTTAACCTTTTTAAAGGACGAAGTTGAATTACTGTTATATTTCCTCTGCAAGTTTTAATGAGAAGGGAAGCTTTGTGTTTGCAAGCCCTACTGCTAAACCTAGCTTTCCTTAAAGACTAGAAGACAAATGTTGCTTTAAAATGGCTTTCAGGGTAATAACAGCTCTGAAACTACCATCAATCTTGTTGATTATATGCAATTCTCTTGATTCCTCATATGTGTATTTAATTTTTCTCTGTATTTGAGAAGCAGGAATAGAAGTACTGAAAACACCTCTGAAGTGGGATAAATTCTGCTTCTGTACTGTAAAGTTTTGAAAAAAAAAATGCTGTCATGAATTACAGATACATTTAGTATAATGAAGGTTATACGGGATCATTTTTCTTCTATAAAGGAATCTGGTTTTTATGTTTGGGCCTCAGATTTTCTTGGTCAAATTCAGAAAGAGATTTCCAGGCGCTCAGCGTAATTAACTGTTTATTGTAGACCTGAAATGACTCTGCATTGATAGCATCCCAGACATCCCACTGGTATCTGCAGAAGCTGTGTTTTAGATCACTGTTTAGGTGGTAGCCTAAGTTGGATGATAAGGTCTTACAGCCCTGATTTGCTCTGGCCAGGTCACTTGAACTTTGATTTCAGTCACACTGTGTGCTTGAGCCTGTTTCCCTTGGTCTCTGGTCCACAGTTCTGCAGGAAGTTTTATTTAGAGAGCGGTGAGATAATTGGATGCTGTGGTAGCAGGAGCTTTGTAACTGTTGGAGAGAGATGCTCATAAGTAATTTGTTGGTGTTTTTATTACTTCTCCAGGAAAAAAAGGACGAGAATTTAGGGAAATTAAGTTTATATCACAGCATTTATTCTCAACAATGAGACTCCCTTATCATCTGTCTTTTCCCTTTGCTTGGATTATTGTTCATACAACCACATCCCAGGGATGTAAGTTCCCCAGAATTCCTACTTCTCAGTGTACTGGGGGCTTAAATTTGGAAAGAATCCTGTGAGGTACTGCTATCAAAAGCTAGTTTTAATGCAAAGTCTAGCAGCTGAAAGGAAGTCCACGGAAAAGTAGTCTGGTAATTACCCCCAAGGTACAAACAGCTATTTCTCAAACTCTTTCTCTTCTGGCTTGCCCTAGGTACCGCTGGCTGCCAAACAGGAGAGGAGGAGTGTCGGGCTTTGGTGTCCCACCTGCTAGCATGAGAAGAGCTGCGGAAGATCAGCAGGGTGGTGGAAGACACAACTGGGGCCAAGGTTTCCGGCTAGGTGACCAGTAAATAACGTCTGCCCTTGGAAAACAGCAACTCGTTGTTTTTAATTGCTTCTAGGACTGATCCTTCCTGGTGCAGAGCTTGCTAAAGAACTGAGCTCTCTGTAGTGCTGTTGGATATAACTGATTTGGAAGAATTTTTCTGGTGCAAGAGAAAATTATAAAGTCCACAAGGGAAAAATGTAGATCTTACTCCAGGTTGTCCAGTAGTGTCCGATATGATTCTGCCATTAAAAATAAGCTGCCTTTGTACAGTATTGTCTGTCTGTCACAACAGGCATCCATTTTGCCATCTCGTTCTGTGATGCGATGGAACAAGCTAACGATGTTCTATCTCACCTGGTACACTAAAAGCTTCAGCCATAGTAAAGTAAGAATCCAGTGTATGGCAGTTGGATCAAACTAACCCCAATGTTTAGGAGGCTGACTTTTTTCATAGCTGTGCTTAAGTCCCAGGGTCTCTGGAAACATTACTTAAGCGATATTTCTGTGCTGTGTTCATAAAGTGAAGTACAAATGTTTTATTTCCATTATTAAGCTGTATTTCCAGAGCAATTTTTTCTTGCCATGCATCATTTGTCCAACCTGCTACAGCACGGGATGGGCAAGACTGAGGAAAAGAGGGCTTTCGTTTGAAATGGCAATGACAGATACTCAGAGAATTGAAATCTATGAATTCTTCATGTCATGTACAAGGCTTGCTCTACTTAAATTGAAGCTGTCTGGATTGTTTTCTTCCTGAGATCTTTGAATTCTTGGCTTCAAGGTTTCTGTTTTGATTGTAAAATTGGATAGCACAAATAGTAATTTACAGCTAGAAAATGTAACATATCATTGTGGTTAAAGGGTTCTGACTACAGCATTATGTTTATATTAACTGAATTTACGACTTTCTCTTAAAAGCTTTAAGACATCAAAGAATCAAAGCTGGAAATAAACTTTTCCAGGTTCAAGATAAAATAGAACAGATTTTTTTTTTTTACTACAGGACTCTTTCACTGGTGAATGAGGAACTACGTACACTATTTATTAGCGTCTGTATTTTTCTTGTAAAGCTTTTTGACATGGAGAGGGAAATGATTCTGTGCAGTAGTTATCCTAGTACTGGGTTCCTGTGGGCAGAGCACAGGGCTGAGATCCAGGAAGCTGTAATGCTAGCTAGTTACTGACTCACCGTATGAATTTGAGCAGACTTATTACTTATCTCAGTTTTCCCAGTTAGAAGGAGGACTCGTGCATGTCTCATAGGATTCTTAAAAAAAAGAAAAAAAAAAAAGTAATCATCCCTCAACTTCCCTTGGTGGGAGCTGCTAGTGAAAATGTAAGGCTTAGGTTCATGTGAACGACACTTAAACTAAGTTGGAATATGGTTGCCCTTCTTGTTTTACAGTAGGAGGAAAAAGCACTGTCACTAGGATGAGATTCAAGTCTTTGAATTTCCCTTTAGCATTTGTCTTTCTTTTTACTGGGTGGGCAGGGCACACAAGGCTGTTCTGCCCCAACGTAGGTATCTCAGGTATCGCTAAGTAGGTGAAGTGAATCTGGGCCAGAACGTTTTTATTACTCCTTTTTTTTTCCCCCTTCATTAAACCTGGCTAATGAAGGTTGATAAACTTGTAAATACTTCTTGATGTGAAACTGGGTGGAAAATCAGCAGTCAGATTGGAAGTTTTCAGCTGGCTTGCTTGAAAAATATGCATGCTCCATTTCATTGTTGCAGCTCCCTTTTGTTGATCCGGCTTGTGGAGAAATGTGGAAAACTGGTAATGATCACAGTGCGTGCTTAGATTTTACAGGAGCTTGGAGTTCAGAGAGAACCTGCCATTTTTGTCCATTCAGTGATAAGTTTTGAAGATGTTCTAGTCTCCGTCTGTCTCTGTAGAAAAGGGTGGGTGGGAAAGAGGACTTCAGTGTTGTAAATACTAATTTGTTGTTGACCAGCACCTGCTACTTGATGGCCAACTCAAAAAGTTTCAGAACCATCAGTTTTATAGGAGTCACGGTGCAACTGGTCTTTTTAGTCATAAAATATCACTGCCTCCAAACCGGTATTACCTTGTCTTCATTTTGTCTTTATTTGGAGTCAGGACCTAACTGCAAAGTGAAGATGCAGTAGTCTGTGACTCAGCTTAAACTCTGGTACACTCACCTTGCACAGCTCCTTTGTTACAGAAGGAAGGCACGAGTGGGAGGAAGCACGGCAAAAGTCATTGTCCTGGCCCTGTGCATTGTGCTGGGTCTTGCTTTGTAGTGCATCCTCCTTCCATAAAGAAAGAGAAAAGGGATTTGTGAGAAAAACAGACTTCTGGTAAGTCCTGGTTTGCTTTTGAGCCGCTTCAAGTCAATTTACATTGCTGTATGGAAGATTCACTGTAGAATTCCATATTATAAATTCACTTTGTTTGTTTCTCTCTTGCCATTTGACCTGAAGCACTGTTTGTCCTCCAGCGTACACTGACAATGGCAGTCTCTTGCTAAACGAGTACCTCCTTTCTTATTTTGTACAGATAATTTCCCTTTTTGTAATCACTTTTTGTTGGCAAAGTTTTAAATTAAAGTTTTAATCTGTTATTGTCTCTGTTTCGCTAAATCATAATTCAGCTTAGGAGAAGCCTTCTGATGTGCATGTCTCCAGAGGGTGTCTGGCAGCTGCGTTGTGACACCACCTGCTGTTGATCAAAAGTACTCTCAGGACAATGACCTGTTTTGGGGGGGGGAGTCTCCTCAGATGAGTTAAAAAATCATAAAAGATATTTTCTTTGTTTATCACCATAAGTTCTGACAGTGTGTCCTTCCTGGGTTATTATCCTGTTGCAGTTTTTGGGGGATATACTCAACTATTCACTGTTTATTGTCTTCTGGGAGGAAATACCTGTCTGTTCACACTCAAGTTTTGTGGGATTGATAGAGATCAGTTCATTTCCCAGTAGCCACCTTGGTATTCTGCAGCACCCTCTCTGTCCAGCCAGGTAGGCACAACCGCCAGAATTTTTGAGGGTCTGTTACCTCAGCTGATTTGGAGACAGATTTAGCATCGTCCGAATGACTCTACTGGTCCTCGTCATTCATTTGACTGCACTTTTTCTGTTTGTTACTACGGAGGTGCCAAAGAAGACCACGGACTTGGTACCTGAGGTGGTACGTGAATCTGTTGAGCTCTTTTAAGCTGGAAAGTCTCAGTCCATGCTAAATACACCAGATACAGCAAAGTGACAAATGCTTGCTTTTGTTTTTGCTCAAGCTGCGTAAATGGTCAGTGGGAGAGCCAGGAATATGAAATCAAATGTCTGGTTTTGGAACACATCATCTTTCCTTCCGATCACTCTGCCTTGTCAACAGCTGTTCTCTGATAGCTTGGTAGTGGGGCGTAGCCAGCGTCTGACAGAGAAATGACCTCTTGCTTTGACCCGTCTTGTCCTCTGAGTGCCACGTGAGGAAAATTGAGGGGCTTTAACTTGCAGAGTAGCATATTGTTTGCAATTTAGTGTAAGGTTGTTTCTGTGTTTGTATGTCTCTGTACCTTATCAGGGAGGTAGGCACATCGCCTTGGTAAGTTAAGGCAGCGAGCTGAAGAGTTGCACGTTTATTTAGTCTCAAGCTTCTGATCTGACAGGTCACCTAATATCTTCACTTCTGCTCTTCATACTTAAAAGGTATGTGATTCATATTCTTCTCTGTGCTAGGATTAGGATGATTGATCAATTTGTACTTGCCATGGTGTGACAGGGCACTAATTTTGGTGGAGATGTTTTGGAGCTGTTGTTGCGTACAGTAGTAAATTGCTTTTCTTGGTTTGCATCCCTAGATTCTTACTTTGCCAGGGATGATAGTAACAGTGTGACTCGAAATTTGGTATTTAGTCTACCATTGTGGTTTTATTAATAAAATTAACTATGTAAGATGTGCATATTAAGCAGAAGTACTTACATCTAAAGGATGACAATGTGCTGCTTTTTATGACTGAAAAGATGAAGGGATATCATATTTTTCAGGCACGCTTCTTTTGGTGACGAAGGGAGTTCTGTTTGCAGCGGTGCTGCACCCTTTTATCACCTGGAACATGATCTGGGAGGAGTGATTACAACACGTGAGCAGAAGTTAGTTAGCTCAGGTTGGCTCCTAAGGCCAAGTTTCTGTAGACCACTAGCTGTTAGGTGGGGGTCCCTCGTGATGGAGGTCATGGCAACAGGAGGCAGCGTTTAGAAACAAAAACACTGCAAGCTGTCATCTTGCATATGAATGTTTGCATTCACTTCTTAAAAGAAAGGTGCTTAGTCCCTGAACTGGCTGTGGATTAAAGGGCAGTGGGTAGATCCCTGTATTAAGTAGATCCCTGTATTAATAACCATTGTAACCAGCGGTGTAAGGATGCTGCTTGCACCAACCTGTAGGCTTGCCAAGCTGCTTGGTAAATTTCTTCACCCTTTGGGGTTCACATCACCTTACAGTGGTTGGTTAAATGTAGAAAGCTTCTTTGCAGTGATGCTTCCCTCTAGGTTTCAAGTTGTTGTATTGACAGACCCCTTAGCTTATTTTAAAGTCAAAAAAACCTCACCTACTTCAAATGGAAGGGCTCTTTGGGAGTAGTTGTCTTCATTGAGACTTGACCGGCATCGCGCAGTGTTGGTGCTGTTAACGAGTCTAGCAGGTGATTAAGTAAAAAGTTCGTTTTGCACCCATGAGAGGGGAGAAGAGTAGGGGGTTTTCCGCATTCCTGGTGGAAGCTTCCCTGCACGTCTGCTGCTCTTGTTGGGGGTAGTTGTAATCTGCTTTTTAGTTTTCCTGTATGTTTTAGTGAGAACAGCATTACTTCATTCAAATCTTCCTTCCCTCTTGGTGATCTGAAACCGCACTCAAAGAATTTGGTCCAAATGTAATGTTCCAGCAGAGCACTTGAGGAAGAGCAGGGGATGTACTCTCAGCCTTCCTCCACCGAACCTGCGCTCCCTGTGCTTTCTCCAAGCCCGTGTTCTGCAGTGCCAGGGAAGAGCTCTCACAGGAATCACCAGATCAATCACCAGCTCCACCTGCAAAATGCGAATCTGCATCAATTTACAGAGCCCGAGCAGGTTGTAACGGGAACTCTTCATCCATTGCCTACCATGACAGCCAGCATATACAAAGAAGAGCTTCAAACCATTTTCAGAAGCTGAGTCTTGATACTTAAAATCACAGGCCCAGGAGCAATACTGGTTTTACAGCGATTTATAATCTTCTCTTGCTTCTTCTGGTGGCTGTTGTGCAGGCAGTAAATGACCAGTCACCTTTATTTTTCCTCTCCAGGGAAGAACCGGTTTAATACCTCTTCCCTTGCTCACAGTCATCTCTTTTTCAGCTATCACTAACTCCGTCTCTCACATGGTCTGATGAAAGTAAGTAGTAGGACTCAGAAAAAATGTCCTCAAATTCTATATATGCTCTTGGAGCTTGTTCCTGCTTTTCCAGAAGAACTCTTGTGCCCTTTTTTTTCCATCTCTGTTAACTGAATGCCTAATGAATTCTCCAGACCTCCTTGTTGCTGAGACAGCCCTAGAAGCTGTGTGTAGGCTGAGATCTGGGATCCAAAGGGCTGTGGCAATGGTATGGCGGTGCCATTCTGCCCAAGCGGGAGGGGAAGCAATCAAACAAACCCAGCTCTGCCCACGTCTTGCCTGGGCTGCCTGCCCCTACCTTGTGTCTGGCACCGGGAGGTTTCACCAGGCCGTGGAGTCCTTGGACAGTGTTGCCTTCAACAAGACATGGGGTTTTGTGGTTCAGAAAGACATCCATTAGGGAAAAGTTTTTCTCATCTCTGTCAATGCATTTCCCCCAGCCCTTGCACTCACTCTGCCCTTTCAAACCATTTATTCTGTGCAACGTGCTTGGGGAGGGGGATTGGAAGGATGCAAAAAGAGAAACTGATAGGAGTTGATGCCTTTTAACTTCCCTGGGCAGTGCAATAGTAGAATTGAAGGGGAAAAATCCCGTCAGTAGAGTACGTGGTGTGGTGATGTGGTGCTTGAAGGTCTAGTAAATCTCTAAGAACTGTATCAGTCTGATTTCTTGGAAGCAGACAGGTACAATAGCCGTACAGCTGTGTTATTTGGTTGAGTAACTACATGGATGGGGGACATTTTAGCTGGATGCAATCCCCGTGCTGCAGGAGCTTAGCTCTGTGGCTGCCATTAGAGCACAGCTCACCGAGGCCAAATAATTACTCTATAATTGAATGCCAATGCAAACAACATAAGCTAATGCATTTCCTCCCCTATAGAAATGCTTTGTCCTCTAAATCTGCTCCTGCCGGTTCCTCAAAGTCATCCTCCAGCTTTTCATGTCCCCTTGCGCATCTTAAATTAGATCAATAACTTCCTGGGCTGGCTGTGGTGGAGTGGCTCGCTCCACAGAGCTGCTTTCCGAAGCCGAAAGCAATGCAATCCCGAGGAAATCCTGCTGAGTAAGGAGTGTTTCTGGTAATGTGTAATCGAGTCGTGATAAGAGCAGCTAATAAAGATAAGGTTCTCAACAAGCGGCACGGGACAATGAGCAGGGAAATGGAGAATGGAAACCAGCGTGATTAATAATGACCCCTAGCTGCACAGCTCAAAAAGGGAAAAAACCAAAATATATTGAAGGGGATGTGTGGGCATGTTGCTGACGGGGAAGGAAAGTAGGAGGAACCCAGGAAAAAGGGGAGCAGGAAAGCAATTGTGCCCGTATAATTGCCAAGGTAACACCTCTGACCTCAGGGCAGGGTATTCAAGTCTTGATGCCTCCATAGCTGGGAAGCCAGAGGGAATTCAGTTTGATTTATATGGGTTGGTTTTTTTTTTGTTTGTTTTAACAAGTGGAGAGCGGCTTATTCCTGCTAATTTGCTGGGGGAGCTTCTGTGGGGTAGGAGTGGGTAGGCACACGGCTGGGGAGGAGCGCCTTGCCGTGGAAGTGCCCTCAGGCGTGAAGCAGGATGTCCTTCGTGTTGGTGGCCTTTCCCCTGGCGTTATTGCCACTGCCAAGGTCACTCGTGCTGGATGTATACCTTGTTGTATTGCTGCTATTGTATTTTTTTTGACTCAAGCTAAATTTGCCTGTGGGCCAAATCAGTAGGGCTGACACTTCCCTATTCAGTAGCTATCTCGCCTACATAGCTTTAATTTTTCCCTCTTCCACAGGAGCACCTTAAATTTTCAAGCTCTTGCCCAAATGAGGGCAGTTCTGTGGATTTGCATTTATTTCAGACAATGCCACTGTGTGTCAGGCTTCAGCTTTACTATGGGTATGCTAGAAAACAGCTACGGACTGGTACAGCAACCCTGCTAAAGAGCTGGTGAATGCAGGTGAAATGGGAACAAGAAGTATATTGGTGTAATCTATCTTTGAATAGCAGCAGCACCAGATAGGATGTGGGCATAATTTCCCTCCCCAGTCCCTGTATATCTGTTTTGGAACCCGAGAGGTGATGGTTTTAAGAATCGTGTAGTCTGGATCCTATTTGAAGCATTAATCTAGTGATGAACAAGCAGAAGTGCCAATAGAGAAATCATTACTTGCATATGATAATTCAGGGAGAATATAATTCCAGAAAAGTGCTGATCTTCCTTGCCCAAGAGTTTGTGTCTTGGCTTGTTTAGATACTGATAGCTGTCGTTCAGGAGCAAATTAAAATCAGTTCTGTAAGGCATGGGAAGTAGGGCAGTTCTAGCTTTCATCAAGAAATGGATGGTGAAAGCCTGATAAGCTCTGAATAGCTCTTCTATTTAATCTTATGCTTGTAACAGCTTTCATTTTTTTTTTTTTAAGCATGAACTAAGAACGTGAGTGCGGGTTGCTGAGGAGACATCAGTTTTGGCTCTACCACTTCTGAGAGCTAGGAGGAGGCTCGCTGAGTGTTGCTGCAAGAGTGTGTTAACGGGTCGGCAGGAGCTGTTGATGTAAAAACCACCCCATGCGTGCATCCTTTGGTCCTTTTGCAACAGCGTAGGTAAGTCAGCAGCTTTTGTCACAAACCTGGGATGAGGAGCAGAGCTAGGAGCCGCAGTTCTGGCGTGCTGAGGCCGCAGATGGCCATAAGCAGTGGCTTTGGGAGAGGTGGGAATCGCTTTTTCGAAGGGGTGTCAACACTACGGTGAAAATGTACACGCTGTGTGATTTTGCTTGTTGAAGGTCAGTGCGGCAGCATCTGCAGTTATCCTGAGGCGGTGGGTGGTGCTTTCACTGGGTGAAACCATTTTTCTCCTGCCAAGGGACACCTGGGAGTTATTTGCGAGCAGAGGAGGAAAGCTTCAGCAACCTGTATGACTTCAGTTCCCAAGTCGCTTGTATAAAAAATCTCCTTCTAAATGAAAAACGTGAGCGAGAGACTCGAGGAAACAATTCAAAGCCCTGAAAGGCCAGGCACGCCATCAATAAGCCCGTTCTGCAACACGACTTGCCGCGGCACAGCTGAGGACAAAGCACTGGAGCCATCCTTCAGTGCCACCACCCCACCGCCTGCTCGCCTGGGGAGAGACGCGTTCCGGCTTTGTTCGGATGCTGGAATGCCCTTGAAAGCAAAACCCACAGAGAGAGTAGGTGGGCCGGAGAGAAATTTGCATTTGTCACGACCCTGTCTGTGACGAGGTGCTGTCATCTGCCATCGCGACGGCAGCCAGCGCTACGGGCTGCTGCCTAACGCAATTACACCACCACGCCTCCCTGCGAACGTGGGCGCTCAGTCCAGTTCCCTTCCCTCGGCCAACACAAAATTGGTGCTCCCCAGGTTCAAGCTTAGGCCAAGTGTGAAGAAAACAAAGCAAAAAAACTCAGCGGCCTCCTGTGATTTAGCCCGGCAAAATTCACACCAGGGAAAAAAATTCCCCATGCTCTTTGGGTGAGTGCTTATCGTTCCTGAAGTTGGCACGGCAGAGCAGAGCCGCACATGCTTCAGAAAGCAAAGTAATTAATTCTCCTTGCTCCCAGCCACAGCAGTCTCCGTTGTGCAATGCTGCACCACAACTGGGCATGGAGAAACCTTCTTTCCAATCAAAATAAGTATTCTTTTTTTTTTTTTTTCCTCTGACACAGCAGGGTTGGTCTTCCTTTCAATATTATTGAAGACAATGTCTGCCTTGCCTTTCTGTGACCTTCAGCGTGTGGCTTCATGTTAAAATTTCCATCCTCTCCCCTCCCCGCTCCCTTTTCAAACGCTGGCATTCATTAAAAAAAAAAAAAAGATTAAAATTCCTTTTGTTTAAATCCCTGCTAGGGAGCCTTGCAGCACACTGCTGCTGAGGTGCTGGGGCAGGGGTTGGCTGGGGCTCCTGGCTCTGGGCTGTTCACCTGGGCTCTGGCAGCAGCGTGCAGCAAAACCCTGTGGGCCCCAACCTGGGTGCTCCCTGCCCACGTTTCTGCCTCCAGCTTTGGTTCAAGCCTGGTGGTAGCTGAAGCTGGGCTGGAGAAAAGGTTCGGAGCTGGGCTTCTCCAGCTCAGGGTATGTTCTCCATAGCTATCGTGGTGCCAGAACCATCCTGGCATCCTCTTTCTGCTGTTCCAGGTGTGCCTCCTCTTAGCACTGCCCACCTTGCTCAGCACCTCTGTGCACTCTATCTCTGCGTGTGTCACAAATAATGGTGTCACCTGATCAAACTGGGTGCTAATCTTAATTCCAGCAGGCCTCCCTGGCTTTCCAGAGCCAGCTTCCCTGCTCAGCATCCTCTGCTCAGCTGGAGGTGGACTTGGGGGAGCTGAACCTAAACCTCTGAGGGGCAAACGTGACCCATTGGGTGAGGCAGCAGATGATGCGGATCACAGATTGGAGCTACAGCCAACTCCAGTGAAGGGAGATGTGCAGAAGTGCCTTGGGAGCAGGGATGTAGACAACAGACCATCCAAGAGTTGTCTGTCTACAGCTACATCCACGTTTCACGCACCTGAGTGTGTGTGAAACCCTGGCTGATTAATAGGAACAAGGGAATATCCACCTATTGGGGCGGAAAATAGAAGGCTTAACAGGTGACAAGACACGGCCCGGCTGTTCAGTGTGTGTTTTAGGAGTGTGCTGAGGCAGGAGGCAAACTCAAGTATGTCCAGCTTGCCATTGTGTTCATGTATAGAGAAGATGATTTTGCGCATTAGGAAGTTTCACAGATATCCCATTTACTTTGCCTGAGCCAGTTTGCTCTTGGTGTGTAGGGTGCTTAAATGATGAGGACTGTAATACTTTAGAGCTACCATTTTGGAGCAGCAAGTCTGATGGCAGTAACAACACGGTGAAAAACCTGCTGTGGCTTCCTGCAGTTGAGCTGTGTGCTTGGGGCTGGTGATTCCCCCCTTATCTCCATCATCACTGGAGCTTGTGCTACCGTTTCCTTTTCCTGCTGTACTGTGAATATTTTCAGAACTACATTCAAGGCCTGTAGGCTCCATTTGTAGCTTTCCATTAGTTACCAGTCAAATGACCACTGAAGTCCTTCGTTTCACTGATCAACATGGTCTTAGGCCTCTTTCTGTTCAGGAGACTAAAAAAGTTTCCTTTCCATCACTGGTGTACACTTTCCTTGCTATCCAGATACCAAACTGACTTCTATAATGTTGCTGTATGTGTCTGTAATTTATCATGTCTCTCCCAGGTGCCGGTGTCTCTTTTTGCTACTTGCAGCCAGCAGGAGCAGGGAGGTGATTGTCCCCCTGTACTCTGCTCTGATGAGGCCGCACCTCGAGTGCTGGGTTCAGCCTTGGGCCCCTCAGTACCAGAAGGACATCGAGGCCCTGGAGCGTGCCCAGAGCAGGGCTACGAAGCTGGTGAAGGGCCTGGAGCACAAGTCCTGTGAGGAGCGGCTGAGGGAGCTGGGGGTGTTTGGTCTGGAGAAGAGGAGGCTCAGGGGAGACCTCATTGCTTTCTACAACTACCTGAAAGGAAGGTGTGGGGAGCTGGGGGTCGGCCTCTTCTCACAGGTAACCAGTGATAGGACCAGAGGGAATGGCCTCAAGTTGTGCCAGGGGAGGTTCAGGTTGGAAACGAGGAGACATTTCTTCTCAGAAAGAGCAGTCAGGCATTGGGACAGCCCCTGCAACAACTTGGTTGCAAAATGAGTTTTTTATATGTAAGTAATGGATTTGTGAAAAGCAATGTAATTTAGGCTGCAGAGGGATTTATAGGCTGAGATTTCTGCTCTGAAACTTTCCTCCCTCTGAAGTTCTTGACTCTGCGGGTAGCAGATGGGACTGTGTTTCCTGAGCTCTCCTGCACGATGTGTGCCAACAAAATGTGTCGCAAGCGATTGCTGGGGCCAGTGATGCCTGGTGGCACATCGCAGCCTTGCTGCGTGTGTCAGCGGAGCTTTGGTGGCTGCCCAAGGATGGCCCTCGGCTGAAGGCAAGCATGAGGTGAGAGGTATTATCTTCATCGATTCCTAGGCAGAACTTCCAAAAACTACAAAATCCAGTCTATGAGTGCTAGAAATCTAACCAGTGTTCAGATTCAGGGCAAAATTTAAAACTGGCGTTGTTATGCTTGGGTGAATTCACAATGTATTTAGCGAATATATGCACACAGTCTGCAAAAATAGGGGAATGTAATTCCTCGGGGAGCAGGGCAAACAGGGGTTGGAGGATGCCATGTGTTTGGCACCGCAGCGAGCAGAACGGGGAAGGGCAGTGTGGGGCTGCTCTGGGTGGGTTTCTGCATCGTCACAAAGGAGATGTTCACAGCACCTGATCCGTGCTCCCTCCAGCAGGAAAACCGGCTGCTGGTAACTCTGAGATGGGAATTTCCCTGCCCAGTCTCCAGATCAAGTGTTTGTTAATTAATTAATTTTGACACATGGAAGACTTCAGCCAAAAAGCCCTGAATTACTTCCATAAAATCAGAGTAATAAATTCTGCTCCCATGAAAAACTTCTGGGGGCGTTGATTTAGGAAAGCTCTAGTGCCCTTCAGGGAAAGGACATTAGGAGGAAAAGGGCCTGTACCAGTGCTGCTTTTCATCACCCCTAGGAAAATGCACCCAAATTTGGTCAAATTCTAAGCCACTGGTAGCAACAACAAGTTCCTATGTGTTATATGGCTGAGCATATAGTGGATTGCCAGGGATTTTGTGGCATGTGTTGACAGGGGCTTTTGTGTGGCCAACTCCCTATGGGCTCTTCGTGCAGTCTGGCCACCGTTGTCCCATGGACTCCTGCCAACATCCCCCAAATATTCAAATTTGGCTTCTGGTTTCCTCAGGCAGAGCTGTCTGGTGACTGCCTTGCTGAGGGCCGGTGCAGAAGATGAAACTTGGCTGTTTTTGGTCCTCCTGCCCAGTCAGAACCGCAGGGCTGCTGGCGAGGAAGCAATGCCAAGAAGAAGAAGAAGGTGGACTCAGGTCTTCACACCCTCCACTTGGCAGTGGTGGCCGTTTGGCATCAAACTTTGGTGAAATGCTCCTCGGGTGCTGGATGTGAACGTCTAGGATTTGTTTTGCAGGCAAGGTGAGAGCTTGAGGTGCAGCCAGGATCAGTGGTAACCTCATGTTATACACTAAAAGGGCTAGAAAAGGCCAAGCCCAGCAAAAACACCTGCAGTCCTTGGCTGTTTTCAATCACGTTCCAGTACTAGGAGGACCTGGAAATGTCTGTGCTTCAGCTTCCCCGTTACAAGAGGGATCAAGGCCCAGTCACACTGCTGTGAGTTATTGAGGAAGCTCTGTAACGGTGGTGGAGTCCTGAGCTGCTGAGACATCAGTTATAGAAAAAAATAATAAAACAAAACAAAGAAATCTATTTTTCTAAGCAAGGCCCGAATAACAACAGCAAGAAGCAAAGGGTGTCTCATTTACTGATCATCTTATGGACCAGGCACGGAAAGCCATGTGTGCATGTAACCAAAAACCATCCTCTTGTCAGTGCACAAGCAGACTAAATTAGAAAAGCACAGGCCACCTAATTCAAGTTCCTGGCTTCTGAGTGATGGATTTTTTTTTCCCCAAGCAATATTTTTTAAAAGAAGCACTGCACAAGTGCCTGCCCTAGCCAGGCCATGGAGAGGGGAGGCAGAGCTGTGCATGGGGAAAGTCAGCATCAGCAGCCTGTTCTCATCCATGCGCAGTGAAACCCCGTGCCCAAGGCCGTCCCCGATCACAGCGGAGCACGAACAACGTCCTGATTGTGCCTCGCCACTTGGCCTCTCCTAGAGCTTCAGTCACCGTGTCGTTATTAATTACAGCAAAGCCTGCTCGCAGTGCCCTCTCTGCAAACTTGCTCAGGCATCCCCCCTAAAGCAACCTTTGTGTGGCACTGGGGTGCTTTTGCGTAAAAAGGAAGTGGGATTGGTTTTCCAGGAGGAACCGTGGCACTCGGAGGCTTGCCCCCATCCTCAACCCATGGCCGTGCGGCCGGCGCTCCCGGCCGGGGCTGGCAAAGCCCTGCTGCTCTTCTGCAAGCATGTTTGTTTGCTCTGGGAGAGCTTTGACTTTATTATCTCTGCAATAACAAACTCCAGGGCTGCCGCTATTGTTCTGGTTGAATTGCAGTGATCCTACTGAGCCCCAGTCCCCAATCCCATGGCGGCTGGTGCTGTGCAAATACAGGCAACCCAGGTGGGTCTTGTTCTGCCGAAAACTCCCGAGAGCCACGGGAGCGCTGCTAGTTAAACAAAGTAGGTCAGCACTCCAGACACACATACTTACACGCACATCAGCCAGAAGAGACACAAACTGGAATATTAAGCTGCCAAGTGGCTGTTAAAAACTGTGCACGAGGGCAATTAAAATATTAGCATCCTTTCATGTAAGCAAAGCAGGCAGAAGTGGCAATTAGCTTCAGCTACAAGTTTGCAGCCCTGGAGGAAAGCCATCAGACACGTTGCCTCCTGACACACACATCCAGCCATCCGACAGCCCATGCAGGGGGGACAGAAGGGGCTGCACAGGACATCGGGCTCCATGCAGGCAGGATCGCCCCATGCAGCCTCCTGCGCCGTCGTGGTCAATGGCACAGCCCGTGTGCGTGCTCACCGGCAGGCTGCAGGTGCTGGAGGAGCAGCTGGGCTGCTTTCTGTACCTTTTGCCATCAGATTTTGGTGTAGGATCAGGGTGAGTGCAGCCACTGCAGTTCCCAGCCCCAAAAGGAGATGGGCGCTGGTTCAGCCCCTTTCAGCAATGTCCTGGACAGCTTTATGGTAAGAAAAGTCACCGAGTCCTCCTCCCTACTTACTGTAAACTTCCCTTGATGTTTAAATGTCATGGGGAAGGTTTCTTTCATTCGTTCCTTCCTTCCTTCATTCAGGTTGTAAGGGCAACCAATATAAAGGTACCCCTAAATCCATGCATGCCCCATGCATGGGGCAGGGGCTTGGTTCCCCATTCCCAGGCACTATCCGACCCCCTCACATGGCGTACAACTGTCTGACACCAGGAAAATAAAAATCAGTAGTGGACTGAGCTGTTCATTTTAATCTGGTTCGCGTTTGCCAAGCCGATTACTGCAAAACCAGTTCCAACCCTAATCGCAGCTCTAAAGCCCCTGAGCTCCTCTGCACAACGTGGAGCTGGCGGCGGCCGATCTTTGTTTTTAATTAAGAAGATTAAAAAAAAAAAAAAGAGAGAGACAAGAAAAAGGTTACCAAAATGTCTAGCTTTTGTTTTATTGAGTTACAACAAATGAGCAACAAGTTAGAAAAACTGGATTTATTCAAACTCCCTAACGCATTGTGTTTGTGCAGTGTACTGAAATATGGGTAAGGTTTCAAAATGCAGCTGGTCCGAGTAACCGAGCGGCCGGCTCCTGCATCCGCACGCATGCTCCAGCTCTCCCTCCTCTTCTTCCTCCTCACACCCGCACGTACAGACACCTCGCACAAAGGAAAATGAGCAGTACTTGAAAAAAGTGCACTCAGGAATCTAGAACTGATCTAAAAATTTAGTGGCAAGGGTTAATCAGAAATTTCCGTTGTGCGCTGCAACATCTAAAGCTGGCGGACAGGCTTGTGTTTATGCTGTCCATCCTTGTACCAGCCCGAGAAACGCAAACAAGTTCAGATTACGAAGCATCTTCATTTTCTCACTCCAACCCCTCCGGGGGTTGCGTGTTCAAACAAAAAGTGCTAAAACCAAACAAACAGGAAAAAAAAAAAAAAGGCATTGTAGCGAAGATCGTCAGAGACCCACGGTCTGGCCTCGTTTGTGAAAAGTGAAGTACAGGAGCTGGAGAAGACTCGCTTCATAGGAGCACAGGAAAGCACAGATTTAAATTTTTCAACCAGTAGAAGATGGCCATAAAACAAAACAAAAAAGTCAAAACAACAGGGAAAAAAAAAAACCAAAGCCCCAACCAAGGCAGACCGCCCCTCCCCTCCCCAAACCCAAACTGCATTGCGTGGGCTGAAATGTAAACGGCTGCTGGGGTGGGAATCTGGGATCGGATGTCGATCGGCACCAAAGAGATTCCTAAAATTGCAAATCTTTCTTCAAACACTTCCGAGAGGTTGTAGGGTCTCCCCTGGAGATCTTTAAAAGCCGCTTGGACGTGGCCCTGGGCACCCTTCTCTGGGCGTCCCTGCTTGAGCAGGGGGGGACCAGGTGGACCCCAGGGGGCCCTGCCAACCTCAGCTGTTTTGTGATTCGGTGATTCGGAAAAAAAAAAATCTCCTCTCCCCCCTCCCCACAAAAGACACCTCCCTCCCCCAAAACCAACCCTAAAATTTTGCCATGGCGTTATATGCAAGAATAACTTGCACCTATTAAAAAGTTAACAAAATTTCCACGTCGTACAAATCTGTTCCAGTACAGGAAGAGGATGGGCAGGAAAGTGGGTGGGAGAAAAGCGAAGGAGAACCCTATGTACAAGGACCCTTTTTTCTTTCTTCCTTTTCCTTTTCAATGCAGTAGTAGGACTTTGGCACTATAAACAACCCCATGACGGTGCTCCACAAGAGTATTTCTCACTGTGCCTCCGCGAGCACGGTTTGAGACTTGGAGTCGCAACACGCTATCTCACCCCAGGCAGGAAAATAGATTTTTGTTCTATTTTCAGGCAGAATTCCCCTTCATTGTCAGGACAGTGCAGCTGATGAGTACCCCTGCAAAAATTAAAGAAGAAACATATTACTTTTAAAGACACCACGAACAGCTACTTGGGCTGTTGATTAATGCAGCACCCGATTTACATCCCTGCAGCTGCCGTGGCCCTGCATTTGGTACTAACCACCCCCTGAAGCCTGTCCCTATCACTGGTGCTGCAGCAGGGTGCCAGATTTGTTTTGTTGTGCCCAACAGCCAGCTAATACCCCCCTACAGACCGCTGATGGGGACAAACAAGCCCAGCCTTGACTCTTGCCGATCGCTCGCTGCTGCGAACACCTCGGGCAGAGCCTGCACCGGCTCGTGGGTGACACCCGAGGGCTGGGGGCAGCTGCTTTGTGCCCACAGGAGAGATGGAGCTAAAGGCAAGGAGACTTCAGACCTTTCTTCCCCGGCAAATCCTCTCATTATATGGCACGGATTTAGAAAAGAATTATACAAACTCGAAACCAGCCCTCCAACAGCTGCCTGCCTACACACGGCCCTGTGAACAGATGGGGACACAGGGCGAGGGCGCTCCTACAGGGAGATGGCAAGGGATGTCAGCCCTACAGGGATGTCAGCCCTACAGGGATGTCAGCCCTACAGGGATGACTTCCAGCGTGGTTTTCCCCATGAGTAAAGTGTGAGAGTGCAGGAAGTGTGAGCACCGACCCAGGCTGCAGCTGCAGGCGGCAGCACGGGGTGGTTTCTCCTGCACCAATGCTCACCGCAGCCCTTATTTCACACCTTTTACGAACGTTGCTACTAGCTCTGTCGTTTCCCACAGAGGCACTGAGCTCTGTCTGGCATCTGCACCTCAGAAAGCAAAGCGGCCCAGCCCAGCAAAAGAGCGTGGGTTTGTGCCAACACGAAAGGAAAAAAAAAAAACCCTCCTTGTCCCTGCAGCCTTTACTCAGACAACCTCTCTGTGCCTTCTAAAGCACTGCAAATTTGTAATTGCTGCTTTGGGTTTTGCTTCTCCCTCTGAAGTCCTTCATTGCTGGGTCTCCAACACAGCTTACTGGTTTTAGGGGAAACGGCGAGTCCCTAAAATGCTTCAGTTCTGCAAAAACCGCTGGGAAGTCCCACGCTGCCTTCAGGACAGGGGCCGTGGAGCCCACCGTCGGCAGCAGGCGCTGCAGCCAGCTTCACGGATCGAGCACCAAACCACAAGAAAAATGAGAACTCGAACAGAAAGGAAGGGAAACCCCGGTGCTGGGAGCTTTCACCAGTCTCAGACACCGAGGAATGTGCTGGGCCACCAGCATCCGACTGATCTCGGCTCCCACCGCGGTGTGAAAGGAGCTGAGGGCACCGGGAGGGCCCAGACTGCTGCTGATGCTCAGCACCACGCAGCGAGCAAGGCCTGGCTTCTCTGGGGCCTTCTGGTGTGCAGCTCCCAGATCTTGGCCTTCAGCACAGCTCGGCCGAGCTCCCTGGGCTGTGGAAGGGCGTCACAGCGACCCCGGGGAGCGTTCGTGGCCCTCGAGAGCATCTTCTACCTCGGTAGAAGGCCTCTGGGCTTGAAATGGAGGTTGTGAGAGCAACCCTGAATCAGAAAGTTTTCGGTGGAGAAAGTGGTGGTGGGGGAAAAAAAAAAAAAAAAAGTACATTTCTGAGAAAAGACAAAAGCTCTGGTCTGAGGAAATCTTGGGAAAACCCCCCGGGGAGATAATGCTGTGAAGAAAGCCAGCAGAGGCTGCCAGCCGCTCCGGCATGCTCTGCTCCTGCTCCCGGGGCTGAGCCGTGATGTGCTGCGTTTAATTCGAGGCGGATTTCTGTTCGTCAGGCTTGCGCAAGTGGTGACAAGAGACCTGGTTTTGACCCACGCTGTCGGAAGGCAGGAATCTCGGCACGGATGGACAGGGAGCTAAGGCTGTGCCGATACACGAGGGATGCAAAGCTTCGTCACGCAGCAGCCGGGGCATTTTTAGTGAGGGCTTCAGCGCGCCTTGCAGCGGCCACTCAGCATCCCGAAGGTGCCCTACGGGGACAAGTCTTGAGGGAGTGTTCAGGAAACCTGACTCTGCTCCGTGGAATTCATCCAGTTTTGGCAAAAGCTTCAGATAGGCAGAAGCAGGCTTTATAACAGAGACCCCATTAGCCTGTGGATGGTGTGGCCACGAGGCCGTGAAAGTCCAGCAGAAACAACTGGAAATGCATCAGTTTTGAAGAACCCATTTTCTCAGGCACCAGGTCCATCGAGGCTGTAATACGAATACTCCCTAATGGTTTCAGGAACTTATAAAACTACCTGGGGGAGGCAAAGAGGGATCTCAGAAGTTCTGCAGCACTTCAAGTTTTGCAGAAGCTGCACAACAGAAGTACGGGGACTGAGCGCAGAAAAATGTTCGCTTTAAAGCGCTCATGTCAGGCTGAGAAAATAGCAACAGCGTGAATATCAAAGGAGCACGTTTCTGCACAAAGTGAAGCGCAGCAGTGGAAGTTTCACACCGTGACTGCAGCTGTGCAAGAGCCAAGAGGAGGAAAAGTCCCTTGTCAGCAACTCAGCGCTTGGCAGCGCCTCCTGTGTGCAGCCAGGATGGTGACACGGCCCCTCGAAGGCACCGAGGGCTATGGTGTTAGGAAGAATCAGACTTTTTTACGTGAGAACACACAGAAACAAGCTCACCGTCAGGTCTCACACGGTCTTTGCTTTTGGGTCATACCCTGGGTGTCACCTCGGGTAACACCTTGCTAGCTCAACTCCAAAGTTTCAGTTCAAAATCAAACAAGATAGCCAGCCTTCGCAAAAATGAGAGCGACAGTTTATCCTGAAGGACAAAGAAGCTGGGATTTTTCCACGGGTCCCATCAGTGCAGGGGATAAAGCTCCTGGCTTTCACGTCACCACGGCTGTGACAGCGCCTCCCACCCAGGCACTGGCACTTCTGGGCTGAGATGTGCCGGGAAGACGATGTGGAACAAAAGAGAGAAAGGCTTTGGGCTTTTGTCAAGTCGCCAGGTTGGGATGCTGAGAAATAGGCGAAGTTTGGAGGACAAAATGGTCGTCTGATCTTCCGGAATTGCAGGGAAAGCCCTGCTCTGGTGCATCTTTTCTCAGCTGGTGCATTTTACAGCAGGCCCTTGGAAGGTCCTCACGAAAAGGATAAACTGGTGAAAGTTTATCTGAGAGTAAAGTTCCTATTACAGTTCCTCTCTGATGACCCTTGAGCACCTCCACAGCTGTGGAGCTTCGAGGGCAGCAGCAGGGCGTGATGGCAGAAGTTTCACCCCAATTTATCCTGCTAGCACTGCAGTGCAGGCACCGACCTGTCCCTTGGGAAGAGGGCTGAGGCAAGGCTCGGTCTCACAGCACGAGAGAGTTGTGAGAAAGTGGTGCCAGGTCCCCCTCCCTGCTATCTGCCCCCCATTCCCCCTCCTCGCCCACAGCCTGCTCCCTCCCCTCGGTTACATTAGGGTAACTGTTTGTAGCTGGAACGGCAAAATGATCTGGAATGACAAACCCTGACAGAAAAATATAAATCCCATGGTGCACTTTCACATTGCTCATGTGATCAGATCCTGGGTCTGGTTTCGTATGTGGCTGCAGAGCCGTGGCACCCCTGTGTGCCTCTGCAGCAGCCACAGCAGCTCCAGGTGATGTCCCCAGCCCGTCTTCCTCCAGTCTCTGTGCTTGCCACAACCCGCTCCTCACACCCCCAGCCAGCAGCTTCTGCAAGCACAGCCCAGGACAGTTTTGTAGCGCAGCCTGGAGCTTTAACATACTCCGTGGTACGGACACAGTGACATCTCTTGAATGCCCAAACTGTAGTTCAAAATGCAACCACTGCAGGGTTGGAAACCCTTTTTGAACTCAGAGTGTCTAGCAGACTTTTGCATATACATGCAGCACAAGGAGAAACCGGAGGGCTCTAGGCTGGCCAGCAGAGATTGCTAAGAAAAAACCTGCACTTCTGCAACACGAAGCAGTTCAACCTGAGGCCTGCCAGCTGCAATAGCAAACGTCCTTAGTGCAAGGGTAGGGACTTCCTCTAGTCCTGGCTTTTGTATTTCTTTTTTTTTTTCTTTTTAATATTTTAGCATATTATACTTATTAGACATCA
Source organism: Anser brachyrhynchus (assembly GCF_964034855.1). NCBI lineage: Eukaryota > Metazoa > Chordata > Aves > Anseriformes > Anatidae > Anser > Anser brachyrhynchus. The sequence goes on along the minus strand of NC_137695.1, from coordinate 149,171,608 downwards.
GAGGTGCATTAATTCTTTCAAAAATCCAAGTTCTCTAATTGTTTGTCAGTGCGTGGTGCTGTGCTTTCTGTTGGGTAAGTTGTAGCATAAAGAGACTCCAGCTCCGGAAAGACGGGCTCTGATCTCGGCTGTACCATGCACAGAACGTTAAAGGCTCTGGGGAACTCAACACGCAAGTCAAGAAACCCCGACAGAGCTTGCTCCAGATTTATACCTGCGTAACTGTGATCAGAAGCAGGCCTCAGGTCTCCAAACAACACATCCTCTCATGTTGTGAAAGCTCACATAACTCCCCAGCCCCCTTAAGAAAAGACCCTGCAGCTTGCTTTTAAATTCAGGATCCTGTGAAGAAGAGCTGCTAAAACACCCACACAGCTTAGTCTGGAGCATTTCCTAAGCCTCTACAGTGAGCAAGCAGAACAAAGCAAGGCTGGAGACAGTTCTCACCTGCAAGAGGAAGAGAGCACATTTACATGAGCCGCTTGAGGCCCCACAGCATTTTTTGCTTGCTGTTGCATAAAGAAGCATCGCTGGCCCGGGCCCTTCCCGCAGAGAGCTTTTATTCTGCTGCAAAGGAAGGAGCCGAGGTGCAAAACCAGGCGCTGCGGCCTCTGTCCGTGGGAGATCAGTGATCTGTTAGCAAAAGGGCTATCGGGAACTAGTATCACCTATTATTTCTTTGCATGGCTCCACTGGTGTGTTTTACATCAGGCTCTGCAGAGGTTACACGGGTCATTTAAAGGCAGAAGTTCAGGACTTAAGCACTTACTGCAAAAAAAATAAAAAGTAAAATAACGCCCTTAAACGGGAGTTGACCCAAAATGAAAGGAGAAACCTGGCGCACAGCACTAACCCCTCCCTGGCAAGCAACTGCTTCAATTTACAACCAGGACAGCTCTCCCTTGTGCTCAGGCATCCAGCAGGCACCAGGATCCGGCAGGGACGGGCTTTTTGGGATTTGCACCGAAAAGGGGCTAGGGGATGCTGGAAGCACACCCGGCCTGAGGCCGGCCCAGAGAAGCAGGGCACCACCAGCATTACCTGTCTATACGTGGGCATTGTCTCCAGATATACTTTCAGAGTCAAAGTCCGCCAGCTCCGCCTGCCCTTCGGGCGCCGCCTGGCTCCAGCTGTCCGTACAGTCCGATGCGGCGTCATCCTCGCCCACCGTCACCTCCACCCAGTTGACCTCGGCCGGCTCCTCGTTCTCCTCGCTGCCGTGGCCGTCGTGGCTGTTGCACTCCAGCCTCTCCGCACCCTCCGCTTGGTTCCCCAACAAAGAGTCTTTCAATGGCTCGCAGTCCCTTTTGGCTCTCACCACCATTTTCCCTGCGTTCTCTTCGTTCAGCTTTTTATGCTCCTGGTAATGCTGCCGAGACACCTCGTTACCATTCTTTGGACTCTCCGTGAGTTTTGATCCCTTTTTCTGATTTTGCTCGTGATGGCCATCAACGGCGTACTGCTGCTGGTACTGGTCAATCCATTTAAGCGACCCCGTTCTTAGCGAAGACCGGTTTTCCTTGAACCAGCGAACTATTTCAGTTCGTGTGAGCCCAGTCTGAGATGCTAACTGGTCATACTCCTGGGGTGATGGCCACTGAGTTCTTGCAAATGTGCTTTTCAGTAGATGAATCTGCTCCTGGGTCTTCTTAAATGTGGCAGAGGACCCAGACAAAGCACCGGGGAGCTGGGAGCTATTCAGCAGTTCTGCTTGGCTTATTGCACCGTTGGGAGTTCCTTGTTCTTTAATTTTTCTGTATGATCCCATTGAGTCCAAGACAGCTTGCTCCATGCTGTCCCTTATCTTTCTCCGCTCAGAGAACCACGAATCAATCTCCCTCCTGCTCAGCTTAGTCTCCACTCGAAGCCTGTCCAATTCTCCTTGGGTCGGAAAAGAGCATCGTAGGAAGCTCTCCTCAAGGGCCCTAAGCTGCTCTTGGGTTTTCTCTTTGAACTTCTGGGGTGCAAAATCTGCATAGGGGTGGAATGAGCGGCCGTGCCGACCCAGTGAAGGTGCTATTTGATCTTTCCCTAAAGCATCACCGGTGACGTGCACAATGCCCCTCTGACTTCGATACCTGTGGTCGCTGAACCACTTCTTGATCTCACTCCGGGAGAGACCCGTTGCCTCTATCAGCCGGTAGACTTCTGTGTCATCGGGAAACTGGCTTGCTATGAAGCTGGCCTTCAGCTCTGCTATCTGCTCCTTCGTCTTTTTTCGCTCGCTGGCTGGCGTCAGCGGTACGGCGGTCAGCTTGGCAGGACTCTCGGGCACCTGAACTACGTGAGGACGCTTGGCCTCCGGGACACTTGCTAGGGTCTGTATTGTCCTCTTTTGCCCCTGGTTTGGGGCAACAGCAAGCGTAATTGGTGAACAGGAAACTGCTGAACCGTTTGACACAGGGGTTAAAACCAGACCAGTCTGGCCCAGTATCTGACAGGGCAAAGCTGTTTGGATGATGGGAGGGGGGATTTTTGCCGTTGCCAAAGGAGCTGGCAGGACGGTGATGGTTTGGGGAACTGCCTGGATAGTACCGTTGAACATCTTCTTTCTCGCCTCCTCCACTTCTTCAGGAGACCAACTGATGCCATGCTTCAAACGTTGCGTAGCAAACCAGATTCGGATCTGTTCTTCTGGATGTTTTGAGGCTGCTGTCAACCATGACAATTCTGCTTGCGTCGGGTAAGGGAATTTATTAAAGGAGTTGATCATGGTTGCGTTAGTGTCCAGTGCAGAGTTGTATTTGGTACTATTCAGAGGTACCGGGACCTTGGGGACAAGGTTAATATTTGGTGGTAGCTGTACAGAGGGCATAACATGAGCTAACACGTCATGGAGGAGGTCTCCGTTTATACAAGCAATAGCTTCAGTGGCTTCAGTTATGATGCGGGGGAGAGCACCATCCACATGGTTTTCCGTAACTCCCTCTTCTGGCTTTTTGGGACCCTTCTTGGTTTCCCCTTTAGGCTTTCCCAACTTCATCATCGGCGTTTTACTCACACTAATTCCCCCATGAAGCGAATCCTCACACTCTGCATTTTCTAGCCCACTGCTCGTGACAGTGACATCGTTAGTGGTGGTCTCAATGGACTGCTCTAAAACAGTCTGGTTATTCCGTTTAATTAATTTCAGTTTAAAGTTACTCTCTCCCGGGTGGTATTTTGTGTTGTGGTCAGATAAAGAATCATATTTTTTGGTTGTGAAATTGCATTCGGCACAGACATACAGGGGGTTGAGAATGACATTTGGATGCTGAGTGTCAACATGCTCTGTAAATTCATTTAAGTTTTGTGTAGAGTAAGGGCAGTATTTACACTCATAACCGCCCTGGGGTTTCTTAGACTGATTTTCAGCTGGGGGCTTTGCCTCGACCACTTCACAATCTTTTACCGAGCTTTCTGAAGGCCAAGTTTTTTTAGCGTCCTGCTGCGGTGTGCCAGCCCCCTTCTCTTTCGGAGTTTCTACGCGCTCCGTGACTTCCTGTTCCACCACTTCAGAAGTTCGCACCATACAGGGAGTTGTTGACTTTCTTTTGCTAGCCATGGCGGCCGTTTGCAGCAGGCTGTGGTCCCAAATGGTGACTTTTTTTTTTTTTTTCTTTTTGGCAGGGTGAGCAATAAACTCAAAAGATCTTGCAAATGGCTCCAACCTTCCCAGATTACTTGACTGTTTTGTTTAATAAAGGATTTCAGCCCTGGCTGTGACCATCAGCTCGGACGGCAGACCCATCAGCTGCATGACACCTGTGAAACAAAGCACACACCATTAGGCACTGATCTGTAAAACATGGACTGAGCAGAAAGCCACAGCTCAAGATATATACATTTAAAATAACGTTTTGGACAATGCTAAACTCTTCCCCTGCTACTCTCCCCATCAACTTAAGAGGCAAAATCTGCCCACAAAGAATAAAAGCAGTGGATAATTCACAATGAAGTGCACCACAGGTAGAAAATGACTTTGAAACAAGGAAGATGAACAGACAGGGGATTTTAATCTCCACTAGAGTCAATGCATTTAGCTGGAAAAGAAAGAAGACACTGCTATAAATACTGTACCTTTTTATAGAAGCTGCAGTTTCTATTAATTATTATTTTGAAGCATGCAGATCTGAAATTGAGTGTGATTTATATTAAACTTAATTACTTCCCACTGTCACTTACCTTGTAAATATGTCTACTAAATGATTGTGGTTACTAATGATGGGTGATTTCTAAATAAAGCTATAGGGACTGCCTTGCTTTTAAAAGTAAAGGCAGAAAGAATAGTTAATGCAAGTCAACATTTTCAAAGGTCTGTGTTTTGATGAGAGGTGGGTTCAAAGAAACTGCAGCAGATCTGTGGAGGCCTATCAAGTCTCTTCTGGAACAAAAGTTTCCTTAAACTACCACTTTTCACTGAATATTGATTCTAAAGGCAGCTAGCAGAGGTCACAGGCATCCTTAGATCCCTTTTAAACAGGGTCCCTTCTTGTGACCCTGCTGATATTCCCATTGAGTCCTGATCTGTGCGCTTAACTGCCTACAGAATTAAAAAAAAGAATCCACTTTAAAAACACGATTCACGTGGTGAAGTGGTTTTGGAAGTTCTCAAATGTAAGAATTCCATAAAAACATATGCATTTTAAAAGGATCTGAAGTCAACATCAGTCAGCACAACCACAAAAAAAAAGAGAAACTACACCAGCTGTGTTATAATCTACCCGTGCTCATCGGGGGGGGGTGTGTGGGGGGAGTGGAATTCCATTGTTATAACAGTTCCAAGAGGCAAAAAAAAAAAGATGTCTTTCCTATTTCACAAAATGCCTTTTCTAATCAATTCTTGACTTTAATTTTGCTACTCTTCTTGATCAGACGGGCTCTGGGTTTGTAACGTTTCCGCACCTGATGGGAAACTCATCGTTTGACATCAAGGAGTCCATGGGATGGGACGTGGGGGGCACCAGGGCTTACAGACTTGAGGAGGATGGAACGCGGGTAGGATCTGTGTTGATTTTTGTAGAAGCACATTAAATGGAGAATCTGAATTAGAGATCTTATCTCTAAAAAAAATGCAGACCTTTTTGTAAAGCTTGTAAATGATGAGCAGTGACCGGCACCTAGCAGAATCACCAAAGTGAAAATCAGATGAGGTAAATCCCACTGCAGTTCCCCCGGACACATCCAACACCAGCGGGCAGTTTCAGACCACCTCACTGCTGCCCCTGAACCTGCTCTTTTCACCTCTGCATTGGCATGAGAGCCAGAAACAATTTCTGCTCACGCAGATGCTAACTGCTTAGCTCTGTTTGCAGTTTATCAGTACTTTGAAAGTCTCTAGAGCATATTCCTGCTAGTCTGCCCATCGCAGATCATACCCCTACTGCATTTACGGAAACCTAAAGTGATATACTGACAGAGGAAGCAGCTTTGTCTGCGGACAAGCACAGGGATGGCAGCTTCCAGCTCCATTTCCCCAAAACCCAGCGTGAAGTGCTTCTCTGTACATCACTTCATGAAGCACTTTCGCAGGTAAGGTTCTGCTGAAACGTAAGCTGTGGAATGGCAAAGATGCAGGATGGAGGAGAGGCTGTCCAGAGATGCTATTTGTTACACTGCAGCTGCCTCGGCCTACACGCGTGGTGCTCCATGCTCACGGCCACCGCCAAAGGCCTGACCAAGACTGGGGGTGCTCCTGCACCCTTGCTCCAATTTGGTGAAGCGCTGCAGCATCGGGTTGATGCTTGAGGGTGCATTTAAGCTCTGGGAAATGGCACATCTTCACTCAGCTCAGTGAAGCATGGATTGGTCTGTCCACAGCATGATCTACCTGAAAGGAAGGTGTGGGGAGCTGGGGGGAGCTACCTTCTCACAGGTAACCAGTGATAGGACCAGAGGGAATGGCCTCAAGTTGTGCCAGGGGAGGTTCTGGTTGGAAATGAAGTGACATTTTTTCTCAGAAAGAGCAGTCAGGCATTGGGACGGGTTGCCCAGGGAGGTGGTGGTGTCACCGTCCCTGGGGGTGTTCAAGGAAAGGTTGGACGTGGTGCTTAGGGACATGGTTTAGTGGGTGACACTGGTGGTAGGGGGATGGTTGGACCAGGTGATCTTGGAGGTCTTTTCCAACCCTAATGATTCTGTGATTCTATGGCCATGCCTTAAGCATTTACCTTGGTCAGGATGACATGGTGACATCTCCCTCTGACCTGGGATCATCAACACTCATTATCATTCCCCAAGGCATCAGCACCTCCGAGCCACCCATGCCTTGGGTTTCCGCCATCTCTGTTGCTTTTTTTTTTTTCCTTTCTCCCTTTTAATAATAAGCAAGCAGATGAACAGTGGAACAAATGATGCCTGGTTTTCTGCAGATTTGTGCTGACTGACCTTTAAACTGGATTACTCCGAATATTCTCTGTTATTTCCACATATTCCTTCAAAATTTCCCTCTATTTCCCTTCACAATCATCCTCCCACAGAGTATTTTGTCTGTGGTCTGTCACCTGCTGTGTCCCACTGCAGATGGGATCAGAAGTTAGACACAAACACACAACTGTCTGAACACCCATCTTCCTGGCCAACCATTTTTAATGAAGCTTGCAGAGCATTAATTATCCCGGAAGCTACTTTGCTATATCAAAACTGGTTGAAATGGGTCAAAAGGTGAGAGAAGGGGGTGCAATCGGCTGCCTAAGCCAGGCTGCTGCTGGAAACGGGGTGAAGGTAATGGGGTCACCTCACACTGCCCTGCAGATCCCACTGCACTCCTGACATTGATGCTTGCAGATGAGGGAAGGGAGGTGCAACGCAGCACTCTGGGAAAGGCTGGTGGGGATGAGGATGGAGCCACAGCTCCCCGATACTCCTCTGCTGCTCTCCCTCCCTGGCCACACAGCTTCACTTAATGGTCTGCTCCTTTTCTGATGTGTGACCTTCTGCAAAATTCATGTGGCAACATCAGCAAAAGGAAGGAAATGAAAAGACATCAAAGACAGGGAAAGGCTTACTTATATTTCACTGAATATCAATCCCCCTCTCCCCCAAAAAGGAAGAAAGGGCTAAGAACAAAAAGATAAAGGAATGGGACGGGAAAGAAAGCCTGTAGAAAGAGAAACATCTAGGTTACTACTTTGGATCAATCAAATGTTTCTTAAAAGTCAGGGTAAATGTCTTGAATTCCCCATTCTCTGGAAGCACGGCAAGCTCTCTGCCACGTCGGGTTGCTGTGCCAAACTCCCACCTCTCACAAGGATGCAAGGATCAGCCCCAGGCACGGATGCTCTGATACAGAACGTGGGCCAAGGTATCTCCAAAACACGTATAAGTGGGTGGATGGATAAAAAATTCTGTCCGCTACAATTTTACTGGGTATTTTTACATATCGCTTCTTTTCCTCCGTTCTATTTCGCAGCGTTTTTCTGTATTTCTAACCGCTGCTTTGTGCTAACTCTACACATTGAACAGTTTTTCTGCCACACAAGAATCCCTGCACACTATAGAAACCAACCCCAAGTCAAATGCGGCTTTTTGGAGGTCAGTAACAAAACAAATGAGTTTCAACCCAAGATGTGCTTTTTTTTTTTTTTTTTTTTTTTTGTGGGAGACCACGACCAGCGAGGGACCCTACTTGTCCCTTTGTCCCGAAACAGGGGGAGGAAAGCGAGGCCCAGCAACTGCGTGTATGAGGAGTTTATTGGGACCTCCAAGCCACTGCTCCTCCAGGACCTCGGTAAGTGCCTCACCCAGGATAAATATGAAGTTGCTAAGGCATTTCTCGTGCCCTGGAGCTCCCGGTCACTCCTCACAATGAATACAGACCACCCATGCCACATCTCTGTGAGACGGGCAGGGGAACACACAAACCTGACTGCACAAACCACCGGCTTTTACCTGCAGGTGGCTGGTCCTCCAGCCAGCAGCAACTCCCCAGATTTGGTGATACCCCTCAGCAACAACCAAGGCTCAGCAAGCAGCATGCTGAGATGGCAACACAAGTCACACTTCACCAAGCCGCTGTTCAGCTTGTTCCAAGGGCCAAATTCACATCTAGTGCCAGACAAACAGGGCTGCACTGGGTACAGGCTTCTCCTGGCACATACACGATGATCTCTGTCGCTAAAGCCAGCCTCGTTCGCTGTTTTTGTTTTATTATGGATGGGACCTAGGACCACTGGCCTCCATTTGAGCTGCTGTCACCACCATGCATGGGGTGCAGAGGCGCTGGTGGCAACTGCCCTGCGAGCAGCGAGTGCCCAGGCATGTGGGAGAAGGCAGCCCTCACCCCTGCAGCTGACCTGCCTCGTCTCCTGCTGGGCTTGCCATGCTGCAAGGGGGGAAAACAGCAGAAAAAAAGAAATATTTGTTATGCTTATTTTTTATTTTTAAACGAGCAGATGCACAAAGCAGCCAAAGGCAGCCAGGTTAAAAACAAAAGCGCTCGCCTCCAAGCAGACAGCTGCCTCCGTGAACCAGGTCCAAACCAAACCACAGAGCCCGTCTGCAGTAACAGGAGCTTTCGATTTGCTTTGCTTCTGCAAAGCAATCAGGACGGGAGCACGCAGGTCAGAAGCAATGTGTTCTTTTCAGCATCTCTGCTCAAAAGTGCATCGTGGCAGTTATGAGAGAGGCCCCAGCCTGGTTTTGTTTAATTTCCAAGAGCTAACGAACTAACCCAGCCACAGTCCTCTGATCTTTCAAAGCCCTGTTCAGATGGCTCTGGAGCATCAGACAGGAGAACAAAGTGGCAACTCATTTGGTGACTTGGTGCATGACCAGGGAAATGCCAGATTCCCTCGCTGCTTGCTGGCTCCCAGGCTGGGAAACTGCAGAGAACTATGCAGGGAAAATAAACCATGTTTTTAGGTCTGGCTGTCCCTGGAAAATGTTTGCTTGGGTAGCAATGCCACCTTCCAGCAGCAAAGGATAATTCCTGCCTCTATAGGTTTCTCAAGTGAAGTAAGTTTGGGCAGTGAAAACACTTTTATGCTGGCAAAGCTGTAACTATCCTGAAGCACTTAGCAGTTCAGAGCTGTTAAAAATAAAACTCCAGGGCAGTCTGTGCCAGTGGTACTAAGCTGACTAGAACTGCTCGTGTGGACTGGCTTTACAAAACAGCACAGTTCAAGCAAAGGGCTGGAAAAATGAATCACAAACCTTTCTTGTGCTGAATTTTGCCATCTTTTCACTTTCTCCCATTTTTCCTTTGTGTCCATAGCCAGTGTTATACTACCTCCCAACAAATTAAAAGGAAAAAAAGCAAATATTCAAGTAGAGGCTGAACTCCCTGTCGCAGGACTCTTCCCCCGGGGCTTTGGTGGCAGGGTCCCCAAAAACATGAGGAAGTTTGGGAAAGGTTGTCCAAAAGCTATCCCAAACATAAGCGATGTCAAATCAAAAATACAGATGGAACCTTAACTGCTGCAGAAACGGAAAGGCACACCAGAAATGCCACTACTTCACACTGCATCTCACTTCCAGTGCAGAGGAGCCAGGACTCAATGAAATGGATGCAACAGAGACCCCGAAGGGGTTGAAACCCCCACCCAGTGCAAATGGATCTTTGCTTTTCACAGATATACTTTTTTTTTTTTTTTAAACCAAACAAACTGTAGCGACGCTAGTGTGATTTGCCAACAGACTCCTTTATTTTTCATCTCACTGGAAAACTTGCTCTGCCCTACGCCAGCATCTGGCTGCAGCCAAAAGCAAACAAAAACCCATGTCTGAACATGACGTTCGCTATCACAAAGGTACCAACTACTCCTCTCAGCTCTCCCATTCCCCCTCCCCAGCCTGGGGACACAGCAGGAGTGACAGCGCAGCACCCGCAGCTGCTACCTGGAAAGGACTTTTTGGTCACAAGCCTTTCTGTCCCTAGGTTTCGGGATGTTGCCCTGCTTTATCACACAGCAAATCAAAAAACACTTGACTCCAACCGAGATCATGCCCACAGCTTGGTTCTGTGCAAGAACTGCTATTGCTGGATGACCCTGTAACTCCCCTATGCCCATTTATTCCTCACCCATGGAGGTAGCTGCGGTGCAAAGATGCAGAGTAAAGCAGAACTGCTCTCCTGCTCCCTATCAAAGAGGGCAAACTCATGTTCATTAGTGTTGTGGCAATATTATTCTCCTACAAACGCAAGGATGAGAGGTGAGAGATACATTTCATGGTGCAAAGAGGAACACGCCTTGGGTGATGTTTTTCCTTCCTTACAACTGTTTTTAGCATGCAGCTGCTGCAGCAATATCAAAAAGCACATCAGCTAGCACAGCAAAAATGCTGTTGCTCTCCACTGTGATAACACAGTTAAAAACACTGCTTAATTATATGCAGGAGAATAAGCAGAAGCAAACCAGGGCAAATAATTCCTACATGATGGATCGGGACTGCAATGATTTACAAAGGGAAAACCACAGAAAGAAAGGAAGGTTTCTGAACTGCAGAGTTGAGCTTTTAAACAACATTTAAGTGAGAGCAGCCAAGAGCTCTGACTCCCTTGCTGTTCTTTGTAAGCTGAATAAAGCAAAATTAATGGGGAGGTATACAGATTGCCACAGCAATAGTTTTCTGAGACACGAAAAAATAAATTTGAAAATGCTGTAGATTTTTAATTCACATATGTTGATGGAGACATTTCTAATTAGAAAATAACCATGCAGATGTTTGAGGCCCGTCATGATGGCCTGGCGCGTGATGGCCATGAATTTTTGTCTGCATGGAAGAAGCAAAGTGTATTTTTTTCTTTGCTTTAAGAATCAGCTGCTCACACCTTTAACATGCGAATAGCAAAGCAAAGTGCCCCCAAGACTCCTGACCCGCATCAACATGACTCGTGAAGCTGGGTGCCAACGCCTCTGCGAAGCAGGGCAGGAGCGGCCCTGCCTGGGAGAATCCACGCCTGCAGCATGGCCACCAAGAGGCAAAAGTACACACATAAAACACCGATGGGTGGTGGTGGTGGGGATAAGCTGAGGTGGGATGAAATGCAGTGCTCAAAAGGTGCTAAGGGTAGTAGAAAACCCCAGAGAATGGCGTGCTGAAGCCAATCCACACGAACGCTGCCTCTTTGCATTAACAGCTCAGGGTCTACGTGATCACGGTGTGGAGGAAAGAGATGGAGAAATTTATGCTGGAAAACACAAGTGTTGTGAAAAAAAGCTCAACAGGCTTTACCAGAGTGAGCTATGTCAGCCAGCATCGCACACTAGACGTATTTCAGAGTATATTGCTCATGATATGTTCTTTGAACTAAAACGTTCTCATTCACACCACTGCAAAGCCAAAGGCATGGTAAAAGCTGCGGGTTTTCTGTGCTGCTGGTTGTATGAACACTAGTGGCCAACCCCTCCCAGAAATGGGCAAGTTGAACATTTTGTGCTGTGAATTTTCTATTTTAAGTACTCATCTGCAATCACTGTTTCTGTTTTTTTTTTTAAATTCCCTATTTTAAATGCAGGTTTAAGTTTAGTGGCTAAAATGAGGACTAGGAAAGTGATAGAATAACCTACCCAGAATGAAAAGCACCACCTTACAGACTGATTCAATACTTGTATAGCAGCAATGGCTACTTTCCCAAACAAGAGAGTGGCCTTTCCCTCAGGAAAGGCCTCACAGGAATTGTCCCTCTCCAGCTCCCGAGGGGATGGGACAGGCCCGGGAGAGGCAGGCGAGCACCAGTGATGTGCTCGGGTCTTGCACCTGTGTTGGAGATGGGGACAACATCCAGGTTTCCTCGCTTCCTGGCCACTGCCATCTCCTCTGGAAAACGGGTTGGCAACCTACAGCTTGAAGACCAAATGGGGCATGTGGGCAACCACCACTGGCACACAAGGGCCGTGCCTCCCACTGATTATGAACTTGTTTCCCTCAAGGTGTGTGCTTCTGCAAGATGCATCTGCCCTGGGGTCCCACTGAACACACATCTTGCTGGTGCTCTCTGATAGCAGGGGAGAGGATATCCCTTGCTTCCCACACGCGGAAGGAAGGGTTCCAAAATCCCTGTGGTGTCTGCAGCTGCCCATGCTCAAAACTCAGAAGGTGCTGGTGGGTGTTCTCCTGGGGCCTCGCTCTCCCGCTGGGGAGGGAAAAATGCAGTGTGACCTCCTCCAAGCAAGAGGATGGATGAATCACGCCCCCCCCCCCCCAAAACACTGGTGGATGCATCAGCAGTTGTTCAATACCTGCACGGGGGTTGAGCCTCTTCCCAACACCCTCCATCGATGGCTTTCAGGGGCAGCGAGTTCCAGAGATTAGTCACGCACCATGTCAAAATTATCTCCTCTAATCAGCAGCATGTTTACTCCTAGGGTGGGTACTTGCATGTTCATCAGAGAGAAATAAAGACCAACAGATTTCTTAAGAGAGAAATAGAAACACTATAAAAACATTCATTCTAATTAGTTTAATTACTTGTCTGTGCAGCTCACTGAATCCTCATCACTGGAGTGGATTAAAGTCGCTGGATTTAAATAATTCTTCATATTGAGCTTTTATGTAGAACCATGTGGTGGGATGACAAGAGATTCACAGACACAAAACAAAAATTATCTGTACACAGTACCTTCAACTACATGGCCAAAACCTGGATGTAGCCACATTTGATTTTACACATTAAAACCAGTTTGTTTTGTTTGAATATTCAGTGAGTTATTTTATTTTATTTTATTTTTAGGTATGCCTTTAAGGAGTGAACAATTCCTAGGAGAGTTAAAAGTGGTGCTCTTTCCTCTAGTGACTTCTAGAAATCATTTCCCATTCGCTGGGAAAAATAAACCACGTTTTAACAGCAATGTCTGGTCCCCTTCTTCCTTCCTGTGATCCTCCACCTAGGCAGGGTACAGCTTTATATATTGATATATTCCTATATATTTCAATTATTATTATCTATTCTCTCTGTTCAGACTTATGGTTATTATAGGGACACTATCAGTTAAATGCCTGCAAAGAGGAAGAAGGTGGGTGATTACAGAATCAAGGCATTTGACTTCTTTACACACTTGCAAAACTTAAGCAATAGCACAGAAGTTTTCCTGCTTCAGGACTTCTCACACTGCTCGTTTCCCTCAGCAGTTTTTCCTGCCCCGGGAACCACAGCACCCATCCTTTAGTCAGCTGAGCAGCAAGTTTTTCAAGTAAAATTAAGGCCCTCACAAACACTTTTGAGCTGCATAGGGCAAACAAAAATCACATGTGCATACTGGGTGTTCTTCTTGCGTGGCTTCAGGACAGAAATAAGCTCTAACTTTCTCAAAAAAAAACCCAAAACAACCAAAACCCAACTTAATTTCTCTACAAGCAGCCCCTAAATCTCTCTCCTCCTGACACAGGCAGCACACATCACAGCATGAAACACCAAGCGAAAAGTGCCCAGAGGACTTGATGGAGGGGAAGGAACACAGGCTGAGGGCAGGAGACAATTGGTGACCGCTTCTCAGCAGGGTTTAGATTTGAGGGAGAGGAAAAGAAGAAATCCAGACAACCAGAGTGCTGAGCCTGAACAACAGAGGCAATACAGGCAGACTTACAGGATGTGTGGCCAACACTATTTGTCCGACACGGGGAGCATCCCTTGCATCAGCCTCATCCAACACAGCAGCAGCACTGGAGGAGTCTACGGAGTTCCCAAAAGAGAGGAAGGAGCTCAACAATTAACACAAAACATTAGTAACCTGCGTGTCTATAGCCACACACCTCCCCCTTTGACTCATTCAAGATGTGGTAGAAAAACGCAGATGGTTGTGATTTACAACGCTGGTGAGTCACTGCACCTCTTCCCTTTCCCCCCACCCCCAAGGGCTTCTCTGTGTATCTTCATGTTCCCAGATGAGGAGTACAGATCAGAGGAGAAAACACCACAAACAGACTGGTGTAACATCTCCCTCCCACAGCATGGTTTTAACCTTGCTCCCCAGACCCTCCTGTTCTTCTCTCCTGCCCCCATTTCCCTTTCCACTCATCTGCGCTCCGTTGAATTCAATGGCTATCACTTCTTGTCATTCAGATTGACACTGTCTATGAAGTCTGAACCTTGGCACCACCAAGAAAAGCTTCAGAACACAGTAATTTCCCATTTAAAAACATTAGGTCTGGCTTACAATTATAATACCTAAAAATATTCTCCATCTGAATGGAAAGGCCTGAGCTACGGTGCCATAAACTATCACAAAGCAGGGCTTGGGGTATGAAGCAGTGCCTGGGGGCCCACCACACCGAAGGCTTGCACAGCAATGTACAAAAACGTTCACCTTGAGATTCCCAGAAGCAGGAACTTCAACACACCTTCAAAACCGAACCACCCCAAAAACTGCGAGCCAGATCTTCAGATACCTGGACACTCAGCGTCCCCCAGGTGAACGGGGGATATCAGACAAACCTGGTGCCCCAGGCACTTCAAGACAGCTCCAATTTTAAGCAGATGAAGAGTCCGCCTTTGGCCTAACTCACATGGTTCAATACCCTGATGAACTGAGGAGGCAAACCTGAGGCAAAACCCCACACTGAAATGCCACGTGTTGGTCTGGGGGTGCAGACAGACCCCACCACCCATGCCACGGCCGGGTCAGACAGCGTGTTGCAGACCCCCACGCTCGCCCATGCGAGGTGTAAAACCAGCAGGTCACACCTCTGCGTCCCCATTCACAAGGAAGTCGATGGCTGCTGGTTATGAGGATTTAGGTGCTTAAAAGAAGCACCGGCCTACGCAGTGCTCCGCATCCATCCACCTGACCTCCTTGTCTCCGTCCAGCCCTGGTGCTGATGGTTCTGCTGAGGGCCTTTCTGCGTACCTGGGTGTAAAAAACTCTCATCCTGTCACGTTTTAAATTACATTTTCTTGTGCTCTACTTCTTTAAAGTTCAAGAGCGGCCTTGCCTCACGCCATGAAAAATGTAGTTCCCCATTCAGAGCCGTTTCTTCTCTGACAGCAAACACATGATGTCCACCGAGTGTGTAAAACAGGTAGATTTTTTAGGGCCTTTCTCCTCATGTAGGAGCCCGCCTTAGGTAGTTAATGACCAGCGGTGTTCAGAGGATCCCAGCAGCCCAGCATCTGAAGGCTTTATGGCTGTTGAGGCACCTATCCTCACAGCAGGGCTGTGAATTAAGGCAGTGCCGTTATCCCCATTGCTCAGATGGGCAATTAAGGCATGAAGAGATCGTGGCTGAGGCTTCATTAAACGGCCAAGCCAATTTACAGCTTGCTGCTGCCAAATGGGATGGAGTAAAGACAATGCGAAAAATCATGCCCTACCCACCACGGTCACATGGGAAGTCTGCAGGGCTGGAAATTATATCCAGGTGGTCTGTGCTCCAGGCTACTGCTCCATCCTCCCATAAATTCAGATTATCCTCCTGGCTCATGAGTTAAAAATATTTAACAGCCAGTGCAGAAGGAGCTGGGACTCTTAGTTTAGGTCCTAGTGAACAAGCGCTGAAGACGCAAAACCACCACAACTCTGTGCAAAAAGCATAAGTCTGAAGATCAAAGGCCCGAACTATCTGCCTTCCCTTAGAAATCACTCATCAGCCCAGGCTGCAGAGAAGCCTGTCTCTGCACGTAGGCTGCAGAGAAGCCCCTCTGCTTCTGACATCCCTCTGTCCTTACAGAAGCTCAAAGTTACCTTCCTCTGCAGCTGCAGCAACATACATTGCTAGCAAAGCTGCACCAATTCCTCCTGGTCTTCCTTTGCTTGAATGCTACAGCTCAGTAATTCTCCTGCCTTGACATATATTTAAAACATATAAATAAATATATAATAAATAAATATATGCCTAAATTCTGGAAAATCCAGTATTTTAGGGAGGTTTTCCATGTGTTGAAGACCTTCTCATGACAACCCCCTCTCATCCAAAGCCTGTGGGTACTGCCAATATATTTGTTCTTTCTTGCTGGCTCTGAAGGCTTTGGAAGTCCTGTCCCAAAGCTGCTCTGAGTTTACCCACACTTCCCACATGCCTTTCAGTCAAGGGTAATTGAAAGGGCTCCTGCAATTACTGTTTAGATCACCTCTGCACATCATTTTTCCCTTATAGGCTTCAATTTTTATTTAATCATTTTGTTTTCAAGGTGTATTTAATTATCACTCTTTTTCTTAGTAAGCACCCAGACCTCATATCCATATAAAACACTTTGCTTTATATAATCCTATGGATGGTACGGCAGAAGCAGAAGACCTACCACATGTTCAGCAGAAAAGGCAAAGAGACAATAAACAGCAAGTCTGACAAGACCCTTGGAAACATCTGCACGCGTCCCTTCCACTGCAAGTCACAAAACATTTTCCCGGCCTTCTGGGTATTTAAGGCATCTCATACAAGACCAAAGCCACCAAGCATTCGTTATCCATCAGCAGAAGCATCACTGATGGTCCTGATGTCCACACCATCTAAAGTCTGAAATTAATAGTAGCTTGGAGATAAAGTTATTCACGAAATAACACATTATTGTTCTGTACTGCTGTTCTAACTTCTGTCATCCAACTAATATGCAACTAATACCCTAATATTAAATATAAATATTTACCTTCCTTAGGATAATCACAGATCATACATACAACTTTTTTAAAGAAAACCCAAACACACAGAGTTAAAAAGCCTTTCTAAACCATGCTGGCTTATGGGGAAAAGGCCTGTCTTGCTCTGCCCTACGCTGAGATTTCAGGTGGGTGTGTGCAGGTTACAAAGCGTCCCTCCTGGCGCCTACTAGGCAGGATGGCAAAGAAATGCATTTTGCCCTGGGGATCTCGGATCAAATGAGCTCCCTTTTCCTCACCACATCACCCTTTGCTTCTCCGATTTGTCACAGGGCAGAGCCGTTGCCCTCTGCACACAGTGACAGCTTTGCTGTTGGGAGAATTTGGCAGGGCCACAAAGGACCTTTGTTCGTGCCAGGACCTGGGTGCACAATGCAATCCTTCCCCCTTGTCACACACTGTCGGGTTTCCATGGCTGGGCCAGAAGCACTCCCCCGCTACCGCAACGTTACCTCCTTCTTCCCACAGCGAGTACTGCGGGACAGAGGAGACAGAGGGGAGCCAGTCACTGCTTTTTGGGTCACGAATTCCTGCAAACTCCAACCTGACTAGCAGCACAGACAGCAGATCCGAGAGTGTCAGAGCTCTGCCTCCAGCTTCTTCGCAGGACTTTCGCTACCTGGATGCTGCAAAACCTCCAGCATAAGGCTCTCCGATTTCCAGGTACATTCTTGTCCTCGAGGCCAGAAACGTGGCAGATAGATGTGATGTAACATTATTCCTCCGTGCCACATTTCTCCGTTTGCTCTAAATCTGCCAGCCTGTGTGTGTATGTCAGCACAGCAGGGCTGGAGCAGGGCTTTGAATCCAGCCTGTCCCACCTTTCCCTGTCCTGGCTCTTGCAAGAAAGGTGCCTGGGTTGTGGATGGGAGCTGCCAGCACCTGGGAGCTCCAGGAAAAGATGCCAGTGGTGGGGCAGGGGATGGAGGGTGAGCACAGCCTGAGCGGCTGCTGCTGGAGAAGAGTGGGACTTGGCAGGACGGAGTGTCTCCGTATTTTCATTTCACCCATGAAATACACAGAAGAGATGATTACTGGATCACTCCCAAATTATTTAATATCCCAGTTTGAAAGAAACAGTGCTTCTTTTTGAAAAAAGCAGAAGAGAGTGAAAAGCATCTTTGGAAGTAAATGAAGTTTCATAAGATCTGACCACGTACTAAAAACAGCTAAGCGACACCTAAAGTACGATCAGACTAGCCTGATCCACACCTTTGCAGACTTTTGCCACAGAGAGAGCCACAAAACAGGGCACATTTCGTTTCTTCCATTTCTCATTTAAAACATCACGGGACGCAGAACAAACCAGTTCCCATTTCCAAAACCGAGTCTGATTTGGAACACACAAAGTTCAGATGCTTTGGCATCTGGCTGGAATGCTCCTTACACTCCCAAACCACAGAGGGACAATGTTTCACCCAGACAGATTATTACCATGCCAAAGAATAAACTGCCAACGACAACAAGAAGAATTGGCAAAACCTTCCATTCATTTCTTTCTTACCAGTGTAACCGTTTGCCATCAGGACACCTTAAAACACAACGAAGTGTACTTGACAGTTACCTCCTCCTGTCTCCTCCCACACATTTTTAATTCGGGCATACTCACTGCTTCCTGCACAGAGCCGGAGTCATTACAAGCATCAGCCTTTTTGTCTCCCTGGATCCCCCTCCGGCTACTTCATAGCATGTCCAGATGAACAAACTGTAACAATGGCTCTTGAGCAATACTTCAGAAATGCAGAAGAGAACTGCTCGTTACAACAGTGTCTTACTGAGGAATATTTGTCTAAATCCTTTTTTTTTTTTTTTTTTTTTTTTGAAACTGGGTTTCTTCTCCTCCCGTTTCTGGTGAGTAGGAGGGATCTTGGTTGAAAAAGCCAAGGCTGGTTTATACACATAAAAAATATCTCCCTAGGGGAACACGTCTTAGTCGCCTCTTACAAGGTCAATCAATTATTTCACGTTGCCTTTTGGTATGTCAGAAATCTTCCATTGAGCAATTTTGCTCCATTAAAAAGTATCTGAAGGAATGATTTTTGAGTACTTTCTTATACATAATTGATTCTCCCCCAAAAGCAAAAAAATCTAATCACTATTCTCCAAACGAGACGACATCAGAATGCAACGCAAAGAAGCCATACGAAGGCAGAAGCACAAAAATAGGAATCAACTCAGAAGGCGGCTACTCTTGCTGCTATGTAGGTCAACAGAAGGAAAGCAAGACCTGAGCTTGAGTTCGTAACATCCCATAAACCTCATTACTTCAGTTTTCTCCTTATTTTCTATGATTCGTGCTCTTTCCCAGCCCACCTCCCCCTCCTGCTTCAAACCCCGAAGCTCTCCCTTGCCTGCCGGTCTCATGGATTATCTTCTTGCTGAATTTTTCAAAAAAAGGCGAAAGAGAAGTCAGAAGGAAAGTGTAAACCTGTGCCCATGCCCTGTGCGGGATGCAGGCTCCGGTCCCGTCCGCACGGAGGGACGGGATGACAGAAGTGCTAAGTCTGATTGTTTCCGAAATAACCTGTCATTTGGCTGCCTCTCCAGCCAAACTGAGCTGGAAATCCTGCAAAACCCTGAGCACAACGAGCACAGAAAGCAACGGCTCATGAAGCGCCCGTGCCAGAAGAACCCCAAAATTTCAGAGGGATCGTGTGGTGCTGGCACAGAAATAATCTCCACTCAGCCCATGCATGCTAAGAGTGAAGTTTTGCGAGAAGTTCGAACTCACATCTCCTCCGACACAGTATGTTACTAATCCACGGTGCTGCCTGCCAGGGCCACGAAGCGCGAAAAGCACGAAAATGGCCAGAAACAGGTCTGCAGCACAGCGACCAGAACATGCGCTCATCCCCGCTGACTTCAGCAAACACTCCTCCCCCCTTTCCTGTGTGCTGCAAAATAGGCTCCAACCAACCAGTCACCGACATCCAGCGGGACACTAATATTCGGGATTTGTTTGCCAAAACACGTGCGCTCCTTCCAAGGGAGGAGAGAAAGAAAAAAAAAGAAAGATTCTTAACTGCATGATTTCAAGAACCGCTGATTTTGTGACCAGCTTGCGTTAATTCAGTTCGTCTCCCAGTTTTACAACGTTTGTGAAAATTTCTCTCTCTTTAAAACAAATAACCAACGAAAACCCTGCTATGAGCTCCGTGCGATGTGGCAGCTCTTGCCATGGCAACCCACCAGCTCCGAGTGCGCTTTTCTGCATGGACCTCGCTGCAAAATGAAGGAGGGCAGGGAAAGAGCGTGCTAAAAACCTCCACTGGCCAAGTCCAGCCTGGTGATCCTACCACTAAGACACCCAAGAAAGCGACCTTGGCTCAAACCATTAACCAGCCACTTGGTCATTTGCAGGTTGGTTGGTTTGCTTGTTCTGTAAAGCACGTTCAGTGTATTTTGTTTTCCAAACGTCACAGAAAATTACCTTTGCAGCCCCAAAAATGTTCTCCGCACCAGGAAGGAGCAGAATTAAGGCAACTGGGCCATGTTCCCCGACGGTCTCCACATGCCACAGCAAGGAGCTCACTGGGGGATGTCCCTTGGCTGAGGACACGGCCGGTGGTGTGGGCAGCCAAGCCTGCGAGCAGGCTGCTTGTGAGCTCCCTCGCTGCCTCCGATAGGCATCGCTGGAGGTTGCACCCCGTCTTCTGCTAGCACCGACCCGCCGCTGCTGCAGCACAATTAAACACGGGCTGCGCCTTCAAACTCGCCTTCGCAACCACAACTTTTCCTCTGAAACAACCCCCCCTCCCCAGCCCTTTAATGAATACTTCAGAAATTCAGCACCCCCAGACATCTGTGGGAGCTAAGTCCTCCAGGCATGCCTCATCTTTGGATATTCTTCAATCTAGCCATGTAGCCAAATCCTTTGTGATCCTTCTTGAACCGCTCAGGATCCAAAGCTGACACTCAAGCCAACTCCCAAGGACTTCGTCCCCTTTCCTTCTTTCCAACAGCATTCCCTCTCTATCTTATCACCTGCAAGACTCTGCCTTAAGTGCTCCGATTACCCAGGCTGGAGCCATCCAGGGTTATTTCTCCCGAGGCTTTATGTGAAAGTTTAGTTGCACAACAGTTTCTGAGGTTTAGGAAAAACTACGTTCCACAGCTGAAAAAAAGCAAGAGCTGATGTTGTTATCTGAAATCACCCAACCCCAAAATCCAAATAAGGTGGGAAGAAAGAGACAATAGTCCAGCGGTTAAGGCTGGGGATGGCAGAGACCTGAAACCACATCTCCAAGGAGTGTTCAAACCATTCTCTCTCTCAAAGCCAGTATGGGCTTCAGGCAACTTTCCTGACAAAAGCATCGTTGAAACATGCATTTATGTAGAAAGGTTCAGCTCCCCTAGGTCAGCTGCCTTCTGGCACTGAAACACTTGGTCAAAAACATTTCCTAAAGCAACTGCTGTCTCAAGACTTCTGTGATGTTCAGGGGATTAGATCAAGGCATACTGCATGTTCCTCACATGAAAGAGGACCCTCTACCCCCCGGTGAATTCTTGAATTACTTTTTATCTTTTCTTCATAAAGTTCCTTTTCTCTTCATCATTTCTTTGTCTCATAGAAGAGATGCTGAAGAGGCTACCCAAAGAAATTGTGGATGCCCCATCCCTGGAGGTGTTCAAGGCCAGGCTGGATGGGGCTTTGGGCAGCCTGGTCTGGTAGGAGGTGTCCCTGCCCAGGGCAGGGGGGTTGGAACCAGATGATCTTTAAGGTCCCTTCCAACCCAAGCCATTCTATGATTCCATGACCTGCTTCCTCCCTGATTCCTTTTGCCTTCTCCACCCCCACCAAAACACGAAGGGGGTTGAAAAGCTCAGTCAGAAGGAACAGGACAAACTCCTCACGGAGCTCCTGATCTGTGTGGCCTTTAGCAATACTGCCGAGTCTCTGAGGAGGGAGGGTGCTCCTGCCTTGGGAAGCAATTGTGCCCGCTATGACCTGATGCATTCAATTCCCCTGGTGTCTCCTGTGGCCTCACAACAGTAAATTAAAGGGTAAATATCAGAGGAGAGAGGGAACAAACAAGAAGCCTTAAAACCGCTTCCCACTCACACAGGCCCGGGACTGGGTGAGCTGTGCCTCTGCTCTCCTTTTGGAAGATTTCAGCTCCAAAGAGAAGTTATCCCAGGCGAGGTACTGCAAAATGGGAACAACAGCCACGGAGCATGAAAAGGCTACAGAAATGTAATAGAAAATCCTCAGTCAATCGCAGACGAGTCCTCTCGTAACACTTATTAAAATAAAGGGAATATGACAAAACATAACACAACTGCACACAACACTGCTGAGAAATTGGATCTGGCTGCTGAAATCCGCTCCCAAACCTCTTCAGACACACATCAGTTCACATCGGTCAACTGCATCCAAACCACGCCAGGCCAAGGAGGGACAGGCAAAAGGAGGTAGGTCACCAGAACCTGAGCCATCTGCAGAACGGAGCTGCCACCTAAATCTTTGCTCGCCTCTTTTGTCACTTGCCAAGGCTCAGACGTGGCATCTCTAGCTGTTTTCTAATGACAAGAGGCGGCACTAAATAAAAGAGTTCAGGGGCTACGTCCATGGGACTTTTGTCTTAGCTGTTGTTGCACGAGTGAGTGAGGAGAGGAGCCTTAATATTAGATCTAGGAAGGTGAGTGAAAAAAGGATGCTCTGTTTTCTTCTCATCATTTGTTTTTAATTCTAGATCTCATTCTTTCGAAATTGAATTTAAACAAGAACAGGACAGATTTTACTCCTTTTGTGGAATAAATCAGCCTGACTGCTGAGGTCGGTGTTTTTGGACCAGTATAGACTCAGCCAAGGAAATTTGGTGCTGTCAGACTCATCCTTTAGGAAGGATGAAAAACAGCCACCCTGGCACTTCAAGTTTCTTCCTTTGAAGATGAAACAATTTTGAGTTGGTATCAGATGGCAGGAACTGAAAACTCTCCTTTTCCAGACTACCCGAAGATACTTTTTCAGTGCTTCAAAAGCTGAGCAAGGGCATGGCCCACGCGGCCCATCAGGCACACAAGAAGCTGGGGCTGTGAAAGACGTCCCTGCTCTGCCTCCTGCCCCAGACGTGCAGACAGAGACAGGGGCAGGAAACTGAGGAGAGCCACAAAACATTTAACCCACCAAAAGGAGCTTCAGATGGGATCCAAGGCCGATGTTTCAGAAGAATCAAAGCACAGTCTGAGGCTTGCATAAAAAAACAATCCCCAAAACACACACAGAAAAAAAAAAAAAACACCAAAAGCATACTAGGAGAGAAAGAGGGGAAAGGAATGATTTGAGGTTTTTTACCAGATCTAAAGCAAGAAATCTATTAGTGAAAAATAAGTCTTTCCTCCACGGACAACCCAATTTCAACATGCAGGCACATACACACACGATACCTATCAAACTATACAAGAACAGCACATGCCATTGCTGTTTTTGTAGGGAGTAAGTACCACCAGGAAAGAAACACCTTTGAACCCAGACCTCTGTTTGCTTCCAGTCCCAAGTGACCCAAAAGAAGGGCTGTCTGAAGATGCTCAGTAGCGGGTCAATCTCTCCCAGTAGGTAGGAGAGCTATAAATCAATTGCTTTAAAATAAAATAATAATAATAATAATAAAACAACAAAAACCCCTGAGGCTTGCAGGGAAGAAGTAAAATTTGGGGAAAAAAGGTAAAGATGAAAAGAACCTGTAATCTCTTTAATGTGGCACTGAAGTTCTTATAAAGAGAAAGCACAGAAATGATAAGAAAGGGAAAGAAAGAAAAAGAAAGCAGCCCGTTGACACCAGCTACAGATTTTTTTTTTTTTAATGGGCATTAGGTCAGCAGGGCAGCTCCATCTGCCCTGCCTAAACCAGAGCTTTGATGATATTACATGTAAGATTTTACTACGGATTTCATCCTGGTGGGCTGTAAGTTTATCTTTGTGTGTGTATGCATGTATATCACGGCATGGATGATAGCACAGGGTTTTCCGGAGGGGAAAAAGGGTGATTTGTAAGTAATAATGAAAACAGCAGGCGTTGGGTTGCACCTCAGCTGTCTTTTTTGGGTTGGACAAGGGGACAAGGGGACAAGGGGACAAGGGGACAAGGGGACAAGGGGACAAGGGTCGGCCGAGACAACACTGATAAAAGACTTTTCTCCGCTACGTTTTCACCAGTGATTTGCGTCTACACGTGTATGAAAAGAGACCTCAGGCATCCTCCTCCAAAAGGACTACAAAAAAGGAAAGATCATGAATCCACAATGCTTTTCTTTGAAATTCCACAGTGCTTTTCCAACCTAATTCAATAAGGACTGTGTAAACAGACCGGAGCCTGTAAGAGTTCCCAGTAAATGAGTCGCCTGACTAACACCGATGAAGTTAGAGAACGTTTGCTAGGAGCTGGAGTCAACGCTTAAAACACAGACTGGAGACAGACCGAGCAGATTTGGAGCCTGGCTTTCAGAAAACCTTACCCTACAACCTCAGCAATCTCTTAAGTTTATCTAATGCAGTTTAGCATTAAGTTTAGCATAAAGGCAGGTTAGCAATAATTGGACTATACTTTCTCCTAACACGCGTAAGATCCCTGGAGAACATCCCTGTTTCAGCCAGAATAGATTCATGGTACACTCAGCTGCACGCAACGCACAACTACACGCAACGCCTTTTAATCGAATAGATCCTATGAAGCCAAAACAAACCCAGA
Source organism: Anser brachyrhynchus (assembly GCF_964034855.1). NCBI lineage: Eukaryota > Metazoa > Chordata > Aves > Anseriformes > Anatidae > Anser > Anser brachyrhynchus. Next base: position 149,147,409 of record NC_137695.1, on the reverse strand, counting down.
GCACATTTGTACGTCCATTACAATACACGCAGCAGCCATGTTACCCAAAGTGGTCACCGCTTCAGGAGAGCACAGATGGCAGACGCGAAGGACAAAGCAGAAGACACCCAGCACAGGCTGGGCCGCGCAGGGACAGCGCTCACGGATGTGCACAGACTCTGCCCTCGGGCAGGCGAAGCTGGGGCAGAAAAAGGCTCTCGAGACACAATAGGAAACTTAATATTCACAAGTTGCAGCAAGAACAAACAAGGGGTTAACGATTTCTGGCGGTTTTATTTTGCAAGGGGCAAGATAGAAAGGGGGATACATTTTCAAATTTAATTTTACAATCCCGGTAGATTATATTCCAGGAAATTACTCTGTTACGTGAATACTGAATGACATTTTGGTCCCATTATCTCAGACTCTTTTTGGCATGTATGTCAGATGTGATTCACCATATGTTTAATGACATGCAACACACTGGTTCAAATATATCCTACTAATGCAACCAGCCAAGAGAACCTTTATTTTCTTATGTTTCATGTTACAACTTAACTCAGAAATGCCTCAGTTAGTCACACACTCCCCCTCCAATTTTAAGATCTCCCATGTAGATTTATGGAACTTTAAACAACAAAAGAAAACCTCCCGAGACAGATAAAACTTCTTTTCATAAATCTGAGAAAGACAGGATACCATTTAACTGTTAGCACTGGAGATGTCCCGATCCCAACATCTTCTCCAGCATTTTTGAGCTATTCTTGTAGAATGGTTTCTCTGTATGATAATTAGATAGGATTTTTATAGTGAGAATGTTTTCCCAGACCAACACTTCTTCCCCAATCCCAACTTCAGCGCTACAAAGACAAACAAGCGCCAATCCCTGCCCCAAAGAGTTTACACTGTTTCCTTCCTCGAAGAGGAGTTAGGAGGATTACTAGCTGTAAACTGCTTTGAAGATAAAAAAAATTAAAAAAAAAAGCAAGTGCTAAATATTGCTGTCCCCATGAGTCAACACATACTCCTCAAAACTCTCTACTAACCATTTATACCATGACAAAAATAGTAATTTCGAGCAATAAGCTCGATGCTTTACAATCGGTGGCTCAGGAACAACAAGCGGCATCAAGCGTTACTGCCTGTGCTAATAGCTCCTCACAGGCAACTCTGTTTGAAGGTTAAACCCAACGAATTCCCACTCGTGCAGTCAGACAGATTTTGTTCAGCCCCTTTTGGCCCAACGAAGGCAGAGAGGTGAGGGTGCTTCTGCCCTGCAGAGAGCAAAGGGCAAGAGGTGTCCACCACAGCGACCTCAGCCCTTGCTGAGGGGAAACCCTCCTAGATTTCCTACCTGCTCACCTCCATCCAACTGCTGCTGTGCTGAATTTCCACAAAACAATTTGGCACCGAGCTTCTACCAAAGAGGCTTTGGGGCAAGGAGTGGCCGAGAAACACCAGTCGCCCCCAGCAGTCCCCGTGAGAAAGGATCCACAGGCGGGCAGTGTGCGTGGATCAGCCGTGCCGTCTGTCGTCCTTTTTGACTAAATCATAACGGAAACCAAACCCCCAAACTCACTCCCAGGAATTCACAGCCCCCCACTGCCGGGCTTCTGATCACCTGGACTAAAATCCAGCATTTGCAAAGCAGCCACAGACTAACTCGCAGATGGGGCCAGGATCCAGGTCTCCAAAACCATTTGATGGGACCCCCCAGGAGTTCAACGTCCTGGAAAAAAACTGAGGTCCTATGCGTTGCATACAGGTGTCTGACAGAGCACTGCTGCAAATATGCTGACCACGGCGGTGTCTGGGTCTGCACTGCTACCCCAGCCAAGGCTCCTGCAAAGGGGCAAGAGCCAGGGAAAAAGCCAGGACACACACCGAGGTGCTGCACGGTCTCGCTGAAGCAAACAGGGCAACGGGCTCCTTCACTCCAATAGATCCGATAATTTCCTTCTTAGATTATCTACGAGGGAAAGCGCAGCTAGTTACTCGAACCCTTTGAGTATCACTGTCACACCCGGACCATCCTCTCTCTGCAGATCTCAGGCCTGAGCGTCGGAGGAAAGGCAGAGAGCACAAGGAGCTGAGTCCAATGGTGTCAGTGGGACCAACCCTGTTAGAGCCGCCCGGAAAAGAAAATGATCTGATCGATAACAACTGATGGGTCTGCAGAAAAGGAGGTGTTTTCCCCCTCGAAATGGGCCTGGTGCTGAACAATCGCTGTGATCACACAAAACGTGAGCACACGGTAACAATCATCACACGCCAGGAGACTTTGCTGGGCAGACATCGGCAAGGCACCACCAGAAACAATGCTGTGGGTAGGGATGGCTGTGTTGGGAAACCACTGCTGGTTGTGAAATTCCTGGGTCTGACAGCGCCGCAGAAGCAGCACGCTTTAACGGAGGGTGTCAGTGACCAGGTTGGTATCAAGTCGCCTCCACGCTCCAGATGTTGTAAAGGAGACTCGGATCAGGGGCTGGGACAACAGACTGGGGGTTTCCAACAGCTGTCGATGCTGTCCATCACTCAAACCTCATTACTGAGGTTACCGTCACTGTATTTGCAGCCATGTGCTTCAGGTGGACACGAAGGAGGCCACTACACCTGAGCCCAGTGCTATGGATACGCCACAGAGCACAGTGAGGTTTTTAGGAGGAGAAGCAACATCTTTAGTAGGTATCTGTGGCTGTCCAGAGACCTGCTGGGCACAGCAGCGCACCGGCTGGGAGGTAAGAGACACACTGCGGAAGGGAGGTGTCAGAAACAGGCGCACAGGGGCTGTGATTCGCGGGTGTAATTCACCAGCTCAGCCTACCAGGATTTTTTTATATGCTGTGAAGACCTCCCATTAAACCCATCAGGTTGAGGAAGCGATCACATCACGCGCAGGCAGGATGAGAGGGCAGCTGGGTTGCCAAGAAGCGGCGTGCAGCCAAGCAGAAGGGGATCTGCAAACGCGGCCATGGCACGAAACGGTGGCTGCAGGAGGGGCCGACGAGACCTGACTGAGACCCCGTGCAGGAGGGGGGCTGTGGGAAACCCCGGCCATCGCCGGAGGCACAGGGTTTCCTCCTGGAAACCCAGCTCTGTGGAGGTCACCGTCTCCCTCCTCTCCCTTCATCACATCCCCGCCTGCTTCCCAGGCTCAAAACCCACCTGATAGCCACCAAGATGATACGAGGTGCTGTAGGCTCTGCTAGCTTTGCACCACTTTTAACACGCGTCCCTCCGACTTCCCCGCCACCTCAGGACTAGCCCAAGCGTAACGCCGCAGTCAGGAGTCGATCCAAGTGACACAATTACTCAGCCAGACGTGGCTGGAAAGAGATACTCAGCCGTCCTCGTGACACGCACGAAACGCACCCTCAGGTCTTCACAGACAGGGAACGAAGTCGCTTTCGGATCTTAGGAAGAGCAGCGGCACGATTTCTGCAGCAACAGAGCCACGCACGACGTACGGCTGCAAGAGGCAGGGCTGCACGGTACGCTGCAGCTGCAGGATGCTGAGGTTTCTGTCCCTAATGTGCGCCAAAAGGCATGTGCTCAGTACAAAAGCAGCCCTTACCAAGGGTGTGCTGCCTTCCCCCACCCCAGGCAGATGCAAGCTGCTTCTCACCTGCTCACAAGTGCTTTCTCCTAGTGCTGCCCAAGTATTTTTGAAGGGGCTGATCCTGGCTCATTGAATTCCTCTGAACTTTCGCTCCCGGCTCCACCAGAAGCAGGGTCAGAGCAGGAAGCAGCTCCTTACACTCCTTGAACACCAGAGAAATGGTCTGGCCATGGTCACTCAGAGGGCTCTTTTATTTCAGAAAAAAACCAAAACAAAACAAAACAAAAACACTGGAGAATAAGGCTGCACCAGGAATAGGGACCATAGAATATTTTAGAACAAAACTAAAAAAAAAAAAACCAAACACAAAACCAACAGCCTCTTTGGTGACAAATACGCTTCCCCATGCCGCAGGACCTCGGGCCTCCTCCTGGAGAAGCTGCCGGGTGCTGCCCTTGCTCTTCCTCCCCCCCCCGCTCACTGTCCCGCCTGAGACCCAGCTGGGGCTGGACCCATCCCTCGCGAGCCCGGCCGGGTGTCAGGGAGCAGCACGCGCAGCTACAGCCCGGTCTGAGCACGCTTTGAGGAGCACAGACAGGAAACGCGCCGGGTTTGTTTGCACCTGAGCCGTGACTAACGCTGGCAGGGAGAACTGAGACAGCTCAGACACCAGCGCAGCGCTCGGCGCGTACGTGATGCTCCTCCTGAGCTCCGAAAGCAGCGAGATGGGGCCTGAGCACACACCACCCATGCAAGTATCACAGCTGCATCGCAGGCAGCTACTTGGGATGCAAACCCTGTGATACTCACCTCCGTTGCACGCGCCGGGCTGCGAGACGAGGGCGTGCTCTCCAATACATAAGCAGACTTGCAGATTTAAGTGCTCCTGCCTTCGGGGTGCCAGCTCCCTCTGATTTCCAGCAGACCCCGTAGGGAGCAAGCAGTCCCCGAGAAGACAAGGCTACCAAAAACCTCCCGCGGCAGCTGAGGTGGGGGGACTGCATCCTGGGGAGCACAGGGAGCTCCGGGGAAGTTTGTTGTGATTTTTGTCACTTCCCACCTGCCTCCTTGCAATTTACCTGGCTCTCTACTCCATCCCTTGTTGTTCTCACTTACCAGGCAGACATGAAGGTAGCAGCGTGGGTTTTAAATCAACCGGGACCAGCGGAGAGGAAAGGAAGCAAACCTTGGGCTGGCTTTAAGCATGGGGAGTGAGGGTTTTGGGGAGGGGGAGAGACTCCAGGGTTGGTTAGATGGGGATTTGGGCCAGATTACTGACTTGCAATACGAAGTGTGTGCAGAGATATTAAACCTTCATAAGGACAGAGGGCACTCGGTCTTGCTTTGGTCTGCCGGAGGTCATGCTGTGCCTCCCAAAATGACGTGCCAGTCCGAGCTTAGTGCAAATTGAAAACCTACATGGCACCTTGCACTGCAGCTCACCCATGGCCCAGGTGCTGAGGCTCTGCTGGGGAGCAGTTGAACTCTTCCACTGCAGTCTGTGTTTGTGGCACAGCTTTTATTCCCCTGTGCCAATCCCATCTGCCTTTTCAGGAAGACTCTGTGTGACACATCTACCCAAACAAAAATGAAGTTTCTCTTCCCTATTTCTTCCCTCCTAGAGAAACTGATTTTTTCCCACCTCAAAAGCTGTTTTCCAGGGCAGATTGAACGAGCTGGACCTGCCGCACAACACGATGCTTGGAAACATCATGAAGTCCCTGAATCACTCGCAGCCCAGGTCCTGCTCCTGGCCCCGGCACCCATTGCTCACCTCTGCAGCCACCTCCACCTGGGCAGCACCGTGCTCCCCATCATGCTGTCCCTGGCACAGCGGGACCTCCCTCTATTCACCAGCGAAAGTGGCTCTGGCCGATGCTTTACAAGCCACGTTGAGACCCATGCTTGCTACAAAACCAGGCAAATTTGATCTTGCAGCAGGGAAGTTGCGGTTCCTTAGCGGTAGGATATAGAGCTCATTCCTCCCCAGAGCCCACAGCAGCCAGCAGCTGACCAGGGTGGCTGCGAGGCCTGTCACCTCCCCTGCTTGGCACTGTCCATCGAGAGACCCTGTGCTAATTACATCTCCCACCGCATCCCAGGGTCACCTCTGGGCTCCTCGAGGCGGCCATCAGCTGACAGAGAGGTTTAAACAGAGTCTTAGACACTTTGCCTGCCACAGAAATGTGGGATGCAACCCAGAAGAATGCTTCAAAGAACTGCCCAAAGCACTGTTTGCAAGACTACAGCAGCAGTACTACAATTTCTGTCGCAATAGCGTGCCTTCAGCACAAATAGGAAGGAATGCCTTAGGTCTCAGAGATGAGCCATGCTACTTGGAAGGGGGAAAGATAACAGCCCTGTGCCAGCCTTCTGGGAACTGAGGGACCTGGCGAGACGTGATGGTGATACGTGATGGAGGCACCTCTAGTTTCAGACTCTTCTGCGTAAGTCAAAACACTGAACAGCCTCCCCACCCTCCCTCCCTCCCTCCAGGAAATAAAGGTGTTATTTCCAAATAACATTTCGGTACGAGATGAAGCGATGCGATGAGAATGGAGACGAAGTGTGCAATACTGGAGTTAATCACAGCAAATAGGGGTTGTGAGGGAATCCCACGAGACCGACACGTTTATTTCATTATTATATCACAAATGACTTTAAGTATCCACCGAGTCCCTCAAGGCAGAATTCCTGCATAAAAAGCATCCCCGCTCACCAAGCACGGCAGAACCTGCAACCGTTCTATAAATAAAAGGTATTTACAAAGAGAGCTGTTAAATATTTATTTTCCTCTTGAGACCGAGTTCTCTGTTCATTCGTCTCCGCCGCAGTACCGGGGAGCGGAGGAGCTCACCTAAAAAAAGACCAGGAATGGGTCCAGAGCCCGGTCTGGCCCCGAGCACCAGCCTCTACAAGCTGGCGAGGGAAAAAGCATCCAACCTGGCACGGAAGCAAACAAAACGGGCATGATCTCACCCGGCAGGCAAAGGTAGAGCGAGGAAGTCTGGCGACAAAGCAGCGCTTAATAAACACCATCAAACCGCCCTGTCCCGACAGAGCCAGCTTGGCACCGGGCATTCAAAGGAGCGACAACCTTCGGTTGTCAAGTGCGGCTGCGGATTTGCATCACATTTGCTTTGTGTCTTGGGAACACGCACACGTTTCTCACAACTAATGAATTACAGTGATTTATTTTTTTTTTTTGGCGAAACTGACAGATCTGGGAGGGGGGGAAGGAAAAAAAAAAAAAAAACCCCACACAAATCAACCACCAAAACCCACGGCTAACCCTTTGTAGTAGCGATTGTAATAGTTCCTACCCCGGCTTGCCAAAAGCTGAGTTTTAATTAAATATTAAAAAGCTATTTGTTAAAATAACGTTGCCGTGGCAACTAGAGAAAGCTAAAATACCCCAGCATTTCTGACTCACGGCATATTAATCAACCTCCAGCTATTATATAATGAGCCCCCCCCCCCCCCGCCAGCGCCTGTGGCCCCGGAGCTGGGCAGCGCTCGCTGCCGGCCTCTGCCCCCGGCTCGGCGGGGTTGGCTCCTGACCCTGGCCAAGCACAGGAGCCACGAGCTCACGGATTTTGGGGAAGCCATGCTGGGGGCGTGCACGTCTCCATGGGTGTCCAGGGCCGGGGGGGGGGCTTGGTGTGGGCAGTGTGGATGGCGGCGGTGAGGGGGTGGAACAGCCCCTTCCCCGCCAGCCCCCTATTTCTCATCGTGCCACCAGAGCATCCACTCCCCATCTGTTCCTGCCAAGGGTTTTCAGAAACCGGTGGAGTTTTGTCCTGCAGCGGGTCCCTTCCGACCCTCAGGCCAACTGTGCAAACTCCCAAGAAGAGGAGAAACCTTGCAAGTGCAGAGCAGCCCTGCCCCTCACCCCAAAATCTCTTTATTTTACAGATTCAAAACAACAGACGGGCACTTGCTGCCCTGGGAGGCTTTTCCCTGGGGACACCGCTCGCATTGAAGGCGCTGGGACTTCCCCTGTTGCCTTCAGCCGTGCCACGGTGCCACCGTGAAGGAATCGCCGAAGGGAATCGCTGCAGGAGGGAGTCGAACGTCGAGGTCCCAGGGCAACGCTGGTTTGGGGGAAGAGGAACCAGAAGCAGAAGTGCAGCTGCGTGGCTCAGAGTCAGGGACAACCTTCCCCTTCGCAGCGACTTCATTTTGTTCTCTTAGCCCCCCCACTCCTTTTTTATTTTTTATTTTTCCTAATGGAAACTAAATACCTAATCACGTAGTTATTAATCGAAAGGAATGTGGTGAATATTACCGCATTTGTAGGGCAGCTTGGTTTCCTGCTGCTTTGTTTGGGTGTCACAGGCTGTGACTATGACAACCGCAAGCAGTTATTGGACTGATGTCATTAGTGACATCATGCTTAATGGAAAAGAAAAGGAAGAAGAGACACTACCAAAAAAATACGAAGAATGGAACAAAACCTGCTTTCTTCTCTTTCCTCATGCCTCCCGGACTGGGTCCTCAGGGACAGCCACGTTGGGGCTGCTGGAAAGCCAGGCAGCATCAGCCCTGGCCTTAGCGAAGCTCAGGAGGTGCTGAGCACTTGGGAAAAGCTGTCCTCCTCCCTGCCCTGGCCGCAGGACAGAGGTGGACTTGATGTCACACGGAGGAAATCTCCTCACCCTCTCCTGGCTGGGGGCCGAGGGCACCATCCAGCGCCTGAGCGCTGTGCGTAGCGCTGGTATTCAGAGGACACCCCGCTGTCAGGGCTTTGATAGAAAGTATTTGTCAACTCATTGCTCAAGCTGCAAATAGCAAAACCAACCCAAACCAAAACAAACAAGAAAACAAAAAAAAACCCACCACCACCAAAAAAAGCCTGAAGTCCCCCAAATCCAGCCAAATCGTATCTGGCAGAGAAAGGTCCCCCTGCAACGGGAATCTCCTTCACAGTTACACATCTGCGAGTGCTGACAGAAAATGGGTAAGATTTCCAAGCTATCTTTTCCAAGCTTTTCCAGTGCATAAAATGTGCTTCTTTGCCCTTCGTGCTCTCCTGCCAGGCCTGCCATGTCTCAGCAGCCCAACGTTGCAGCTTGCCCTGGTACCACCTTGTCCACCCCGCCCCCCCCAGCATCCTGGCATAAGACAGCAGCCACACCACTGTGATACCGCTGATGCTTCTCCTCAAGTGGATCTGACCCGGAGAAAGCTCTCCCGCTCCATCCTCCCAGGGCTTGGTCCCTTCTCTCTCCCACAAGAACAAAACCCCATGGAGGGAACTTGCCCGGCAGAGCAGCTCTCCCCTCTCCCCATCGCACCTCTCCAGGCTGAATGCCTGCTCCTGAAGCATTTTGCAGGACAACACTGGAGGGTAATGCAGAGAGCAGATGTTCCACCTCCGGTTTCTCCTCTACCTTCTACGTGTTGTTTCTCATTTGGCATTGCCCTGCTGCAGCCATCTCACGCTGCCCAGTTCTTCTTGGCTTTGGTCAAGCAGCCTTTCACATGCCAGAGCGTTAGAACACAAGTAAATGGGAATTTACGTCTCCTTCCACCGCTGAAAAATGACTACCTCTCACTGCAATAATTTCAGAGCCATCTGAGACCATACACGAGTTACCTGGGCAGCTTCCAAGCAGCCTGCTCTTCTGTTTTATCTCTCACCCTCTTAACACAGCCACGATATATCAGAGCCTCCTGCATCGCTGCTTTGCTTTGACTTAACAACACAGACAGCATCCACCTTGGGCCAGCGGGCTGCCTTTGAAGAGCTGGAGCACAGCACGGGCAGGTCCCCGTGTCTACTCCTTCTGCAGCAGCGAGCACCGCATGGGTGCATTAGGACACAGATTTGTCAGGGCTTCAGAGGTGCTTGCAGAGCAGAGGCCAAATTTTAACGCTGCCTACTTCAGAGAAAATGAAATGCTCATCTCAAAGAGAAGGTTGCTTGAACAGCGTTTCTAATGGATGGATATACTTTGAGAGACACAACGTGTAACGTGGCACCTTTCTGCTGAATTTATTCCCCTACACCAGCTCCCTGCAGCCAGCACAGCTGTAGAGAACAAGGCCAGAGCCCCTTCTGTGCAATGCTTTCTAAGTGACGGACAAAAAAATAAACCCCACAGCTCGATTAGCAGGCCTCATGTGGCACTTTAAACACCAAGGAGTGGGGAGAAAACACTTTTGATTCAAAGGGAGACTACAGACGACAGAACTTACTGAGGACAAACCCAAAACACCATCACAATCTCATGACATTTTTCTCCCAGTAAAGGACTTTGTGCTGGTATCCCTCACAAAAAGCTGGAAGCAGGATTCCCTACTGCTGGGCTTCTGCTTACCAATTTCTGAATGCCTGCCAGGTATTTATTTAGCAATTTTTACCACGTCTTTTTTCCGAACACTGATGGACTCGGTTTCTTTCCTCTTAACATAACAAAGCCCTTTCTTTTTTTCAGGCTGATTTCAATTTGGGGTTTTATTCTGCTCTAGCCCAAATAGATTCGTGTTGGTGTAACAGAAAACAGGCTGTATGCCACTGAAATATAAATGGAAACAAAATTCTGATTTCCAAGTAACCATAGATTTGTATCACCACAGAAGAGGGTAAAAATGGAATGGGATTTGGGCTGCTTTTAAACACCTCAAAAAACCCCAACCCCTGTACAGCTGCTCTGCTAGGAAAACTTACAGAAAAGCAGTGAAGCCCGGAGCAGTGGTACCCAAACACTCAAATCTGAACCCTGTTCCCCCACGGCCTGGAGGAGCTGCACTGAGGCACGGGAAGTTTTGTCTTGTGCAGCCCCAGCTCTTCCAGCTCAGGAGCTGCAAACCAGCCCCGGCTTCTTTGGCAATGCAGGGGAAAAAGCCACGGTGTGGCTGCTGCTTAAATATATGTGTATATGCTCATCATCATAGAATATCCCAAGTTGGAAGGGACCCACAAGGATCATCGAGTCCAACTCCATAAAATATTGGCCAAACTGCTTTGGAGCAACAGAGGGAGCCAAGCCTGCAGATACCTCATGCAGTGTAAAAGTGTCTCTGAAGTTATTTGACCAGATTAGGGAAGAGCTAGATACTGGATCATTTTGTGTTCTGGTGACAGGGCTGGGAAGCTGTACACACACGTACTCAAGAAGCACCTCACGGCAAATCCATGTTCTTCTCCCTTTTCAAAACACGCAGGCTTTCTTCCTGAGGAATTCCTTGCCTCAACTCTCCAGCAACGTTTTGTCTTTTAATGGCTGGTAGGGCTTGAAAATAACAAACAAGCTTCAGATGGTGCTAATGGTCCATTCTGCTGACCATATTCATAGTTAAATGCATTCATGTGGTTCGTATCTGTAGTGAGATAATTACTCAGCCTATGTGGTAATACAATGCTGACTATATTTTGTGGGCTGCAAAGAGGTGCCAGAGACACACAACTGGTTCCAAAGCACTGGAGTTGCTTGCTGTAAACAGTTCTAAAAGCGTCTTTTCTTTTTTTAAAAAAAAAAAAATTCTTTTTATGCTTCCTTCTGTTTGAGCAAACTTGGGGTTCTCACTTAAAAGGAAAATAGAAATAAAACAGCTACTCACAGCACTGTGTTTCTTACATCCTGTGAATTCAGTACTTCTACCTCAGAAGGCGAGCAGAACTTGATACCTACAAAAGAGGGGGAAAGTTCTGTAAGTCAGGAAAAAAAATGGGGAGAAAACAGCAAAACAGCAAACAACCCTTCCACTCTCTGCCCACAAGGAGTTTTTTTGATGGGACCTGGGAATGCCGACTGACAGGAACTGCAGCAATGCGCTGTCCACTGACCACCAAGATCACGTGAAGGTTTGGTGCTCCAGCACGTTACGGTAACACCACATACCTCGGGGGCCTCTTGGGAAGAAGAAAATCCACATTTCTGAGGCCAAAACGACAGTGGGGAGCACTCACAGAGGGATGCCCTGTCCTCCTGCCCTGCTGGACTGGAAATACCCACGACACATCTGCTGCAGGCATGGGCCAGAACCAGCTCTGGCTACTGGGAGCTCCGACAAAATGTGTCTGGCTCATCACCCTTCTCCCTCAAGGGACTCACCTGTTGGGTCCTAAAGCTAAAGTTTGCTTTCTTTGGTTTTTCTTCCTTTACTTTTTTATATATTCCTTCCCCCCCCCCCCCCCCAAGAGCTGGCAGGGAAGGGTCTGGCAGTAGCAGCTGTGCATGTGTGCACACACACATCTGAGAAACACCCTGCCTGAGGGGCTGCGAAGAAAAGGTGAGGGGAAAATAAGTGGTCACAGGACCAGGCTGAAAAAGGAAAAAAAAAAAAAAAAGCAATACATCCAGCTGCAAAAGCAGTACATCCAGCCAAACACCCTGCTCGCGAGACAGCAGCTCATCGATCGCTTCAGCGGTGCCCACGGCACCGCCTGCATCTTCAGCTCGAGCTGAGGAATTTCAGCTCGAAACTTCACATTCTCCGTGTTATCTGGACAGAGGAAGGCTGGCTGGAAAACCTGACGGCAAATTAGAAAGAAATAACTTGGGAGTCTTTCGCTCCTTCCCAGCAGCAGGTCAGGTGTTTTTTGGCTCTTTTCAAAGGAAGACACTATTTGATTTCCTGAAGGGATATCAGAGCTACTCGAGGAGCTGGGAGGCCAGGAGCTGTTACACAACCAAAAATGTTTTTTAAGAGCTTAGAATAGAAGAAGCTGCATGTTTATTCATAGATAAAAGGGAAACTGCTTCCCATTTTGCTCCGTCTCAAAGTAAGGCAAAATACGAGTTTCACTGAATTGTAACAGAAACTGATGTTTACACCTCCACCTGCTGAAGGGACAGAACCTGCTTGGGCACCAGAATTTTGGGTCAAAATCCCCCAATTCTCCCCTCCTGGGCTACAATCCTGGTGCCAAGCAGTTTCTGTATTTAATGGGCTTATTCTGGTTATCTTATACTGAATCCACTCTCTGAAATCCTGCCTTTTCAGTGCTGTGTCCAGTGCATAAACGTGGCCCCATGTCTTCCCAACAGGACCAAAACCGCCCCTACAAATAAAATGCTTTCAGCCACCAACAAAATTGCCTGTAGCACTAAGTAGCCTCATTTCTAACCTCTGGTTAGAGAGTCAGTTGAAATAAATACATTATATAAAGTGCCATCGTTTCTTGGGACTGCATAATGAGCCTCACAATTTTTGGTGCTTTTCCTAAAGACTCAGCTAGTGAAGTTTCTGTGAGGATCCCAGCTTTAGGAAACATAAAGCGAGAGGAAATCTCCAGGGTGATTAAATCCAGTCCCTCACTCTTGTGCCGCACCACGCAATCCTCTTCGGAATTCACGGAAAAAGTTTCTACCCCTCGTGGCTATGAGAGCATGATTTAAGACAGCAGCTCAGAAACGAGCCGGTAATATACATATATACATATACACGCACACATATCTCAGATCTTACAAACAACCTCACGGTTCTGGGAGATCTGCTACTGCTTTTGAAAGTCTGGAGTTAGGCGATTGTGGAAGAAGTAGTCACGACACATTTTGCACAGAAATGCCAAATATTTTTTTTTGCATCCGGTAGGTAATGGCTAACACAAAGAAATGAGGTCTTGCCCAGCGTTGTTCAGCCTGAGCTCCCCTGCCCGGGCAGCTACACCTGAATGGCTGCTCCCGAAATGCTTCTTGCGTTACTCCAAACCAGCTCAGGTCAGGGGAAGCCGCACTCATTCCACAAAAACGTGATTTCGCAGAAGTATGTCGCAGCTACGGGACCAGGCGAAGGCAGAACAGATCTCTCCCGTCCGCAGGCAGGCACCCGTGCACGCGTAGCCACACTGCCCTCGAACCACAACCTGCCTTCTTCTACGCGTGCCACGTACACAGCTGCGTGGTCACGGACAGGAACGGGAGGGATTTGTATCTGCTGGCTCCAGCGTGGTGTCCCGGCGAGCACCCGTACGGAACAGGTGACGGTGGTTTGTGAATTGCCACGCGCCACCTGACTCACAGGAATCGCCTCCGTGTGCTTGTACTTGGCCTGCAGCCTAGGGAGGACAACTCCAGCTCCCTCCTTCTCCGCCTGCCAACCAGCAGGCACAACCCAACCACCGGCCCCAAGCCCCGCTTCGTCATTCCGGATGCTTTCCAAAAAAAAAAAAAAAAGAGTGGCATCTCATGTCAAAACAACGACAACAAACAGAAAACCACAAATAAACGGAAAGACTTCAAAAAGTGTGTCACTCTACGAACATCAGCAGGTTTCTGCAACCCAAACATCACAGCGGTAACCACCTGAAAATGGGATTATTTTTCATTGTTCGCAAGAGATTTCCCCCCAAAAAACAGATCGTTGAAATATCTTTAGTGAACTAAAATGTAAATCCAGAGCTGCCGTTAGGGCAGAGAAGAGAAATAGCTGTACTTTTTTGCAGCTTGACAGTAAAGTTCCTTTGAGACTCTTTCAACCTAAGGAAATTATCAATTTTGCAAAAGAACACTTTACAAAGAGAAATGGAGTTGGGAGTCCTGAAAGCACTTGCTTTCCCCAGCTGCACTTGAGTCGAAGAAAAATAAAACCCAAACTCCTCCTCAACCTCTTTTCCTGAAAGATGCCAACTGGGTAGTTTAATCCCCACTGCCAGTCTGCCCGAAGCATCAACGTGGAGCAGGTCACACCTCCAACGCCAACCCTCCACCAGCTCCAAGCAGCCCCACGAGGCTTTGGTGACCCATGACCACGCTCCCATCTCTGGCTGCCCCAAAATGCCAGGCTTGGGGGGTCCTAAGGGTTGGGTAAGAGAGATGCAATGGGGAGGAGTCCTCATCCATCCATCTGCCTGGTGGCTTTTGGCTTCCCCCATCTATTGGCCATGCCCTGCCCAAGACATCAAGGCCATGGGACAATGAAGTCCAAGTCAGCTCCTCACCCCCTGGTGTCTGTATCCCAATAGGCATTTATTAACTTTTCCGTCTAGCTTATATCTAGATTTCCCTAAAAAACTACCATGATAAAAATTACAACCTCAGTGAGCCGCATTACTTTGAGCACTAGAATAGAAATGCCTTCTATCAAATTAAATATTCACAGCTGTGTAGGAAATGGGTGGTTTACAGCCTGGAGATTGCAGACTGTTATTATGGCATGATTAGCAGATACAAGCTTTCCTGGAAGTTGTCTGTCTCGGTGTGCTGAAAATTCCCATTATCCTGGCGGGTCCTGAGCTCCCCAGCAGCTGCTGGCTGGCGGGGCACTGCTGTGTGCTGCTGCTCCTCCGCGGAGCTCCTCTTCCAACGTTCACCCAGGTCTGGGGACCCTCAACGAAAGGGAAGACTGTGGTCATGACGATCCTTCACTTCTACCCACTTTTATAAAGCTTGTGTGTGCCCATACGATCTACACGTGCTTAAAAAACGTAAGAATAGCACAGTTTGAGCAAAGACATGGGGATGGAAACACACAGATAGTATTCCTGGCGTAGCCAAAGTCCTACCATGGGCCAAACCAGACCACCTCACAGTTTTTCTGTTTGCAGTGCAAATAATGAATGCAGAGCTGGAAGGTTCGGCGTAGAGTTTAATTAAACCATCCCCACCCCTATCCCTAAGACAAACCCATAACAAAAGTCCAGAGTTTCCATCAAATAACTGAATATGCAGTGAAAAGGCCGTTAAAACAACGACAGCCACCAAACCACGAAACAAAACCCCACAGAACCGCCCGGAGGTCTCCGTAAGCACATGCACCACGTGCCACACCAAGCGACTGGTGCCTGGGGATGTCCCTGCACCTCTTCATCCCCAGCAACCCCGTCCTTATCCCACGGGGCACTCGGCTGCCCTTCCCCAGCACTGAAAGGGACGGTGAGATACGCAGCAGGGGCTCCGCAGCCTCCTCGGGTGCGACGGAGGTGAGGCTGGGAGCGGGAAGGCTGCCGTAGCTTCTGGCATGGCACGGGCAGAGAAGGAGGCTCCTGCGAGGCACCCCTCCACCTTGGCAGCCTGACAGTCACAAGCACAAGGTCCTGATCCATGCCGTGTCTCCACTCAGGTCATACAGCCTCTTTGCACCTCACCTTGCCATCGTGTTGTTCAGTGGGAACCAAAGGACTGAACCCAAATGAAGAAGAATGGGAAAGCATTGCTCAAAGCCGATTACATTCGCTTTTCAACACATCCCCTAGCTGTGGATGTCAGCACAAGAGAAAGACGTATTACTTTCTTTTCTATTTTCTTAACTGTTCCTAGTTTCCCTCAACAAATCAAAGCGTTTTCTTGAAGGGTGAGAAATCTCAGTTTCGTATACTATTTTAAATTGGCAGCAAGGGCTTTAGAGCAAAGAGAAGAATGTTTGTGTAAGAAAATTCAGTGATGTCCTGTAGCAGAATGCTTCCTGGCCAGGAGAAAGTTCATCATTAATTTATTTGGCTTTTAGTAGAGTTAAATTATTTCACATTACTCCTCTTACCCCTTCCATTTCAGACTGCCACCCTCTGGATAGTTACCTCTGAGACAAGCCAGTAAAGGCTCGCCCAGAGTAATAAATGCCTTTGGAAAGCGGTTGTCCAACTCTCCTCTGCCAAAACCACGACTGATAACTGTTTTCCAACACAGTGGTTGCTACAGTAGCACTGCTGTAGGACACTTTTGCTGCCCAGCATAGGTACGGCAGTAATTTTTATTTGAGTTTTAAACAAATGAGCTGTACGCTATCAATCCGCTACTCAGTTTTCAACTCCAAGGGATGCCGAGCCCTGGTGTTGAGATCCATCCAGGTGTCATCAAGCGAGTTTGCTTTAGAGACAAAGAGAATGTCGTACATGGGGGACCCAGCCAAGAACCACACGCTCCTTCCTACCCTCCACGAATATTTAAGCTTTTAACAATGGCAGTGCTAAAGAGGAAAAGATCAACAGAGAAAAGACAACTGAAGTGAACAGAAAGCAAAACTACGCTAACGCATGCCTGACCTTACGGTTTAAGCACACGTGCCGATTTGGAAAGGACAGGGGTTATCATTCGAGATTGCCTATAGCAGGGATCCCACAGGAACGCACGGCAAATGATGCCGACAGCAGGCGAGCAGCATCGCTCCCTGTGTGTACAAACCTATTGGAATCAGACTGCAGCCAGAAACATCGCTAGCTGTTTTCACCACTTCGATTCACCGTCAGAATGACACATTTTAAAGCCACCCAGTACTGTTGGATTTGGCCTGGTCTCTCCAGTTTCAGCCTGATTTCCTCACCAAATGAGGCTCAGCCATGCAGCAGACACTCTTTCTCCTGCTCTTAATTCGTTCCTCCTTTGTTTCCCTCAACTCCCAAGCTGAAAAGAAAAGAAAGGCAACTTAAAAAGAAAAAAGGGGGGAAAAAAACAAACCAAAACAACAACAACAAAAAACAGACCAAGGCCAGCCAGCAACTACATTTTGCTGCTATAAAAATAAATACAAGAGGAAGGGGTTTCCCTTTTCCGGCTGTTTAGACCATTCCTACTTTTGGCTGTAAGCATCGATGTGTTTGCAAATTCCTGCCAAACACAGCAGCCGTCAGTGCAAAAGTGGTACGAGAAACAAAATGAGCATAGGGTGTAAACATAAAGCAAGAAATCACTTCACTCCTTTCAAGTAACGGTGTTTGCGTTTCATCTACTGTTGAAAACTAGCACCAGTAGGTGTTGTTGAGTCTCTTATTTTCAGTAAGAGCATGTATCAACATCTGGGAAGCTGCAGCTGAAGCACCAGTGATGGCACATCAGTGCCCCTGCACTCAATGCCTTGCAGAAATGCTGTGGAAAGCAGAAAGCCTGCACACACCAAGCACCAAAAAACAGCATCTGAGGGAAAAAAATAAATTCTGGGAAAGACGAGCTTAACAGGGCTAGCATCCTCTGGCAGCACAAATCCCTGTACTGGTGTGGCTCCCCTAGGCTTGGTGGGCGCTCAGAGGGTCTGATGGCTCTGCTCACCCCTAGGACTGAAAGGCTTTTGGGAAAACTCATGCAGCAGTTGCTTTTGTGGACTTTTCCCCCCATCCGGGCAATACCCAGCACAGCCTGGGCACTGCATCTGCGTATTCTGTTAGGAATCAGTAACTTGGGGCCCATCCTTTCCCTCCAGCTAGTTTTTTTTTTTTTTTAAGCAGAGAACACAAAGAGATGGAACAAAAATTTATCCTCACATACCGCCAATTTTTCAGCCCCACAAATTGGTCCTATCCACTTATCACCCTCATGGCAGTGACGGCTGTATTGAACATTGGTTTGTTACACCTCCAGGTCCACACCTCCGAACACCCTCAGGCATTTTTGGAAGCCAAAGGAAGACAGGTTCAGACATTGGAGCTTTTAGACATACATTCAGGCAGGAGCTTTTATACACTTCCACAGATCTAAATGCTGTATTTGAATCAAATTAAGATTTGGAGTCTTGTGCTGGAGTATGTCAGTAGCAGCCGATGCTTTTTACAGCCTTCTACCTGACTCAGGATCCAGGGCATAATTACATTTCTGAGAGCAAATCCAGCTACTATTTAAATACGCCTTTGCCACATACTCCGGTAGGAAAAGGTTCAAACCAAGGAAGATAAAGTGCAATTCACATCCTACTGTGAATAGCTGTTCAGGAGAAACACGCTTTCACCACTTAAAAATCAGACAAAAAGGGATTTCATACAAAATTTATCCAATCTTTCAACATAACCTGCAACATGACATTAAGTCCTTCCTTCTCACAATATATTTAACAAGGGAAAAAAAAAAAAAAGCACACATGCACACCCCTTTCTCTGGTGCTCCTTGTTATTCTTCCAGAACAATTCTTCAAAGCTGCTGAGATCACTCTGTGTTACCTCCTTTTTGAAGGATCAGATACATTGCATCAAAAAGCATGCAGGAAAAGTTCTAGGGCATGAAACCAATTTCTGCACACTTTTATCTGGGTCAGCTTTTCTATTGATTCTGCAAATACCATATCATTTTTTTAAGCTTTTTTTTTTTTTTCAGTTTAAAAAGAAGAAAAAAAGAATATCAGAACTTAAGCCAAACATCCACCTGAGCCAAGGATTAGTTTTGCTGGGTGACTCCAAATCAAAAAGGTAGATTAAAAAAAAAAAAAAGTCTAATAGCAAAAGAGCATCTGGATCAATTTCTAAATTCAGTAAATGCCGTTTTCCCACATTGCTTCTGTTTTTATTATATACTATTTAATATCTTTGCTGTTACATGTACAAAACTTAGCTGACAATGTGTAGAAAAGCTGACGTGAGAAAGCACAAGAAAAACACACACACATTTTATCATTAATTTATCTCTCCATTTCTCTGCCCTCTGTCAAGTCTTGCTCCATGGTTATGAACTACTTGGCACACTCTTCAGTTTTGCTTTATGTTGTCTCATCAACCCCAATGTCTGTCTTGAGGTGCTCTGTAATAGAAATAATAAATAAGAGCTGACCTCAGGTGACAAAAAAGCTGGATTTTGATTTAGGATGAGGTGACCTGTTGCAGATGTCTTGAATTATCAACTCTATCTGCACAAATAGGTGGGAAATGGAGAAGGGACACTTCTAGGACAATGCCTAGCAACAGGTAACAGTTTGTAGGAGCAGTGACTCAAAAAATTGCTTGCGACTCCAGATGACAGCTGAAAAAAAATTATAAAGTATTTCGGAAGTCTAATTAACTCCTGGTAAAAACAAAGAGCTAATGAACTGGCTCTCAAGTGCTTTTCCAGGACGCAGTCCTTTTAATTCTGAGATGCTTTTTGCATATTTTGTTGGTGGTGCAATGCTGGGAATAACTAAATGTTGCCCAAGAGCCTGATCAGCAAGCTTGCTTTCGCTGGAAGCTGGGCACACGCTTTGGCAAGACCTGGTTTTGCAGGGATCCAGGCACATGGCGAGTGGGGACATTTGCACGCGCACTGTGACTTGGAGCTTGAGAGGGATCTGACTCAGCTGAGCAACTCCTTCCTGGCTCTGGGACACCACTCTGGCACTAGAGGATCATCAGGATGGATCCCTAAGCTCTGTCAGGGTTGCATTTTTACACTCCGTTTTCCTTGTCTGGAGAGTTGAGATGGAAAGATGAGTAATAGTTTCCACCACAGCAATTGTGTAACACAAAAAAAACCCAAAACCCAACCTAACAGATGTACGGTTTCTGATACACGAATGACTAAACTCCAACACCAGGCTGGTGGTTCCCTCTCCCAAGCACCTCCCTGCCACACCGCGTGCTCTCCACCCTGCTCCAGCACCTACAGCTCCATCTACTTTTATTCGAACCACCTCCACCATCTCTCATTTCAGCCTGAGGAGCCTCATGAATGCAGCTCCTGCTCAGGAGGCTCACCCAAGGAGGTGCTTCTCCAAATCCTGCTTGCCTCCTGGCGATAAGCTCAAGGGGCTGGATCGCTGTCTTCTGGGACAGGCTGCCCCTCTGCTCACAACCAAGCCATGCTGAAGTGCAATTTTTAATACACGTCTAATTGCAGAATTGTTGCTATATTACACCCAGACTTCTGCCTTCCACTGTGCATTAACTGATTGCTCTGAGCTTTGCAATCTTTCAAAGAAAATGCCTTGAAAAATAAGGCTGGGGAGAGTCCCACTAAACAGGGAAATGAAAACGCCTCCTTAGCTGCGCTGAAAAAATTAGGCCAGGCTTCTCTCCACTAAATCTCTAGGTATCACTGAAGCAGTAACAGTTGGCACAATTCTTAAAATATGTACAGGTTGTGACAAGGCTGGCTGATTAATGGCCAGCTTACAGTGCTTGGTAAACTCAAAGCATTAGTAGTGAATTTTAAAATCAGAGAGATACCGTGGTTTCAAAAAAAAACTTCTCTCCACCCTGGGCTGCACATGGTGTTCCTCTGCTCCCTGGCTCCCACTTCATGCAAAATGTGTTAAGATCATCCTGGGAGAAGTAGAGGTAAAAAACTTGGGATATCGGCTCAGATTCCCACCAGTGACCATTTTGGGGTTGCAATGGGCTTGCTCTGCGAGGCAGAGGAAAGGAGCAGGGCTCCTGTCACTTCTTTGCCAGGCGATGCGGCAGGGATGGTGGAGGGGTAGGCCGAGCACCAGGCCACCCTGCCAAACGAGGTTGCTACAGAGCATATATTAACATAAAATTAAAAACCTCCCACACACATATCCTACTCCAGCAGGACGCTTTCCACAGGGAGAAGTTTCTTCTCCCGAGCTCCAGAATAACCCCATGTGCCACATTCCCATCCTTCTCCTGCTCCACTTAGGCTGGAAACACCTGGTTACCACCAGCATCCAACCACGGCAGTGGACTTAAAATGGGAGGTATTCTCATTCCTTTATTACTGACGAGATAAAGCAAGGCTGATTGGAAATTTGGCTTCATTGTTCCCAGTTAAACCTCCCATGTTCCCCCAGCACAAAGCACTGCCTTGCCATGGCCCCCAGAAGGCCCCAGTTGCCATCTCTGGTGGCCACAGGCCTGGACACCCCTCGCCGCCCGGCACGTCTCACACCCCTGGCTGCCCGCCCAGCCTGCCTATGGCCTCTGTATTTAGATATTTAGGCCACTGTGAAACAAATACAGCCACCTTTTATGCCTGTGCTCTGGCACATGAACTTCAATATGCAAGTTTCAGCCACCGTCCCACGGCAAGTCACCCTACACAAGGTGGTCGCCACAGGTCACCTGAGAAACAGACTGCGGATGCTCAGATCTACACACTACGTCTCAAAACATGAAATGGTGGCTTGGAAGTACCTGGTATCGAGCAAGTTAAGTAAATTTGCCTTGCTATTAGTCTCCTTTGTGACACTTTGTGATGATTTCCTAATAACTGTGGAGCGGCAGTGACATTGACCAGAGCAAGTCACCAGAGCAACCTCTGCTGTGCCAATGCAAACTGTACAGTTTCGATTTAATTCAGGCTTTGACTTATTTGTATTTTTATGCTAGCATTTTCCAGATTAACTGTGGAGTCTACGCAAAAGCCTCAGTCAGTGTCTCCACTGCCTTGATCCCAACTCAGCCACAAGCTTTCACATGTCCCATTGAAAGGACCAGGACCTTACTTGAGCCCAGAAATACCTTTATTTAGAGCTCTTACCTCTACAAAGAATTCTGTAATGCTCTGCTCATAGATGAACAGCAAACATTTTATTCCTGATGGAAGATGTATTTAAAATATTTTTCTATTGTACTCAGAGGGGTTTCACATTTTTTCACATGTGACAAAGTAGACATGGGTTGCAAGAAGCTACAAATCATGTCTACACAGCACTACCCAACCTAGAGAATCCTGGACCAAATCTGACTGCTGGAATCAAGATGTTCAAATCACTTCTGGTGCTAAAATAAAGGCAGAATTTATTTCTGGAAGACTGAGGTCTCTCCTTGTTTTGCAGTAGAGTCGAACTAGAAATCTGTCCAGTTTCTAGTCCACACCTCAAGCTGCCTTGTCAGGTTGTATGATCTGTAAGCAGCAGCCAAGGTAGGGTTTTATTGTCAGGGAACATAAACAAATAGCAGGCAGTGCTGCCGATCTATCTCAGCTCGGTGCATATAATTTTAATTAAAGCATTTATGTAAATACAGATGCAAATTAGGCTTGGTATAGCATCTGGCAAATTGCTATCAGAGGCCTGAGGCTAGTGGCAAATTATCAGCATGAACCTCCACGAAGCAAAGGTACCAGATCCAGTCTTGGTCCAGGCACTGTATATTTTATTTGGCTTACACTGGCAGTAAAACTCCACATTGGTACATACATAAGAAGCTAAATAGTCTTCCGTTTGAAAAAGAACTCTTAGGAGGTAAACCAACATCATTAAAATCTGTCCTTTAGACAGCCTATGTCTAGCAAGAAAAAAAACACAACACTTTTGCATTTCTGCAACACCTATCAAAGGAACTCAAAGCGTCTCTGAAATGTTAATTAATCCACACTCTCCCCAAAGGAGATCTATTTTAAAGATTGTTATATGCAGTCTGCATTATTCTCTCATTTGCCAAAGGCTCACAAGAGGGAAAGCCACAGAGATCGAATCTGGACCTGGGAGCCTTGATTGCCTGCTCCTCCACGTCCTGATCACAAGACCTCCCTCCCCAAAAATCACAAGAACTCACTCACACCACAGAGGTGCGAACCTCTTTGGCCTAGATATCACTGCCTCAAAGTAGTGTTAACTTCAAAACCTTGTTAAAAGTACACGAAGGCGATTACATGACAAGAAAAATAAGGGAAAACAAATCCCAAGGGGAGATTTTTTTATTTTTTATTTTGAAAATTGAAGGAATCTTTAGATCATGCTGAAAGGATTTTATCTTTGGAAAATGAAAAGGTACAGCCAAGATAATGTTCACAGCATTACCTGCATCAACTCTGGCTTATTATTTCTCCCCTCAAGGTGCACTTCCATCTTCACAACCTTGTAAGTAGAGATCAATTCCCCTTCTTTCAGAACCTGCATTAAGACCAATGCTTGGAAAGAGGCAATAGCTCCTAAGGCTTAAGTGCACACTTAACTTGATCAACATCAATGATGCTTAAGCACACGCTTAACATTTTCCTTGCAATACCCTTGCAAATTTTCCAGGGTATGAATTTTCCAACAGTACTGAACGAAGTGAAATCACATTTCCAATTTATTCGGAATGGATACAGATGTATACTGGAAACAATTCTTAATACTTGTGGCAAAGAATAGGACAAGAAAACACAGTAAGTTTTGTAGTCATGTGGATACACTCATGATGTGATAAAACGTGACGCATACATGACATATCATTACTATGACAACATTGTTTGGAATGCATTTGCAACCAGCATTTTGTAAGCATATGGTCATATATTGGCCCTTTCCTGTGCTCAAAATAAAAAACTAGAGGGAGGGTCAGGAGCTAAAAACATCAAGCCACACGCTGGCCTGTTTGCATTCCTTTGCCCTGATATCAGTTATAATAACTGTATATTCATTTAAATGCTTTGCTCATTGACTTATTTGTCTTTAGTGTTTAGCCTCAAGGAAAAATAAAAAATAATCAATAAACAGGTAAAAATAGTGAGTGTTGTTTTTGAGCGCTGAGGTGCCTGTATGCATCCCTACAGTAACAGTGAGTTCCGGGTGGAAGAGGGAAATGAGAAGTGATTAAGGATATTACAGTGAGATCCTGTGCCCTGTGATCTGTTGGGATGGGCTAAACACGAGCACTTCGTGCCCCAGGAAGCCAAGCATCCCTCCTTTCCACAGCTGCAAACAGCACCAGCATATACATGTGGGAAACTCGCTGGAGAGCAATCACATTTCAGTGTTTCAGACCCAGCTCCTCCGTAGCGCCTTTGCATTTGCTGTAGCAAAATCATTTTTGGGTCTACTTTGCAGAAAGAAAAAATGCTGATTTTCACTGGATCAGGGAAAAGACAACGAAAGATGACACAGTTCCCATTCTTACTCTGGGAGAAAAACAAGCCACAGTCGCAGCCTTGCCACATATTTGTTTCAAGTCAGAACCCACGTTCCCCATGGAGACCAAGTTGGGGATCTTAATGTTTCCTTGTTGATAATCCCATCTCAATACACCGTTATCTGATCTGAAATTTAGCTGGGTAATGCCAGCAGACTGAGTTATTGCACTAGCTTTGCCAAAGGTAACAGGTAAATTAAAAACCACAAACAAACATCAATAAGAGGTTTGCTAGTCTGCTGAGGCCTTTGCCATCCGTCGCACTCAATTGGCACATCCTCAGGGACCTGTTTGGAAATCAGAGCCTCCAATATTGTACTGAGAAACCGAGCTATTTGCACAGTAACTCGCAATGTGGGGACATGGGTACACTGAAGGAAAAGGACAGGCAGGAGGGTAATGCCCTAGTGAGGGCCATGGGAAGAGAGATTTTAATTCCCCATGGAAAAATGTACATACCATTTTTATTCCTTGCTGCTTCTGCACGTAATTCTTCTAAGAAAACTTTTCTGCATCACAAACACATGGATGGAAAATATGCTAACAGCTATCAGGAGCTTTTTTTTTGAAACAAACAAACAAAAAAACCCAACCCAAACCAAAAAAACTACAACACTTTTTTATTTTTTTTAAAAAAGAGATGGGGTTAAAAAACTTGAGGAACTGCTTTTTTCTCTGGTTCCCTAATGACGCTGAGAACGACCTTGATTTTTTTTTTTTCCTCAAGCAAAGAAATGTGTAACTCTAAAATGCTGGGGGGAAGAAAGGCACAGTACTTCACCAAAGGACCTGCAGTAGCAGTGTAACAACATCAGCTCTTGAAGGAAGCCAAAGACTAAAACTCTGTGGAAAGATGGAGTAGGTGATAAAAACTCAAAGGAGTTATCTGTTCTCCAGGATTCAGGGGGTAAAGCTGTGCTGGGAAGAGGGAAGGGAGATGCTCTGTCCAAGAGGTAAACTGGTGCTTTGTTTCCTCCGTCTGCATATTTTTCCACTTTTTATTTTTGGATCTTGCAACCTTATACAGTATTAAGTCGTGCGCAGCCAGAATAACAGCTGCTGTGCCCTGCCCCAGCGAGCGGAGGGACACCAAAACCAGCCACCCAAAGACAGCCGACAGCAGAGGACCTGCGACGATTAAGATGTGCCTTTCACCTCCGATACTGAGGAGGATGTGAAAACATCCCTTTAAAAATTTTGTAGGAACCAAGACCCCCCACGACACCAGAAGCTCTTCAGCAACAGACGAATGCCCACATAGTGCTGTCAGAACGTTATGCAGTAGATCGAGCCATTGCAACGAGCCCACCTTCCACAACAGCGCAGCAAAACCAGCCAAAAAAAGGGCCGAGGAAGGATGGTTTTTCCCAGCGCAAGCAAGCCTTGCCTTGGGGCTGTGCCAGCATGGCTGTGTCACTCAGGAATCACACCTCTTCACGCTTTTGGCCAGTACAGCTTTGCTGGCAGAAGTCTGCGCTGTAGGCATGCCTTAACCCCAAGCTATTTTCAGAAGACAGCGAGATGCGATCTAACTCTGCAGCGCGCATTACAACCTGTGTTCTACAAAACATAAAGTTCAGCCCTCGTGCCTTTCCCCGCTGAGCCCCTCCGTTCACGGGAGCGACTGTCAGTCGCTGTAAAGCAAGCGTTGAGATGCTGATGCGGTGAAATACAAGGTTTTATTAAAAAGCCAAACAGGAGAGTTTTCACTGATCTGTGAACTCCAGATTAGCACTGTTTCAGGAAAGGATTTGGCATGCAGGATGAAGCTGTAACGCTCACTGTTACAGAGAGAAACTAACACATCTCAACGAGCGATTAAAATCCTACAGGACAGCTTCATCCCAGACTTAACCAGGACCCACTGTATTTAAGCCAGCTGACCAGCTCTTCCATTTCCACCCATAAGCCTGCAGCTATGAGGCTGATTTTATCCTTTCCTCCTCTTAATTTAGGCTTTGATGACGTTTTCCTGAGTAAGACTTTACTGTGCCCCAAAGTGGCTGCTGGTTGGAGTACCCATCGACCTAAATGTACATCAGGTTTCATAACAATTTAAGGTAACACTTCAAAACCTGGGTACCCACCCGGGGACACAAGGCAAATACGGATCTAGCTAACAAACGAGGTCTTTTTTGGTAAAAAATGCTGGAGGACCACAGGTCCCAGTGACCTACTGGCACCCCAGTGATCACTTCGATGCTACGACATTTTAAAGGCTAGACTTCAGACACCACTGTTTGAAAATGCGAGCAGTGGTTTTCATCTTGACAGAGCATGACAGGAACACAGTGGCAAAATAAAAAAAGGAAGATGAATGATGAGTTTCAGCTTCCTCCAAAGTGTGGTCCAGTCCTCAGCCTGAAGGCGCTGAAATCAGGAATCTGCCTGAGAGTGCAAACAGACACACGTTTCCCTTGAAGTGTCACCCGCAGCTCAGCAGCGTGCAGGAGACACTTCTGGAGTTTTTCTGGCTGCTGGCGGCTCTCTATGTTCAAGTTATGACACCAAGATCCCAAAGCTGACACTCGGAGACGCTTCCCTCTTCCGCTTATTTCACAGGACACCGTAAGCTTCTGCTTATTGGAAATGCTGATCATCACCGCGCTTTCTCACATCATCGATACCTGACCGCTGATGCTTCTGGCAGGGACAGGACACAGCGCTTTGAATTACGTTGGTCCTCCCTCTGCTCAGGAATAGAGATGTTGCAACATCCTTCACCTGTGATTCAACGCGAAACTGAGAGAGGAGCAGGGTCTGTTTTGGGATAATTCCTCCTAACCACCAAGGAAGAAGGAAGGAAAGGGCTCCCAAAACTTAGGAGATTTATGCCCTTGGGTGGGATGACAGGGGAGATGTTCCAGAAGGAAAAGAGCAGCTGTACAGACAAAGGGATAATGGCACTACAGGTAACAAAAAGAATTGACCAGGATCTGCTCTGCAGCCTCCACTGCAGCTGCCCCTGGAAGAACTGCACCAGCAAAAGGGCAGAGACCCAGTTTTTGCATCTATCCATTTTCCAGCTTGTGAAGGAATTGCTTCAATGAGTGACAAGAGTCACTCAAAATCTGGATGCTCGCTGCAGAGTCCCACGAGTCTTCCCAAGAGACAACTATGCTAGTTTTGAGGTCAAAACCAAGCTGCATTCAGCACGCTGCTGTGTTCCCGGAGTCTGATGCGACAATGGGGTCCCACCAGGGCCTGCTGCAGTCATACGGGGCACGGCACGACCACGTGCTACCACGAGCTTCTAGTTACCACCAGGCTACCTAAGCAGGCTCTTCGCCTTGTCCCAGCAGTACAAATTAAGGTGTTAAGCTAAACCCTTGAAGACGACGCTGGTGAAGGACAGGACTTTGGAATTCCATCCCGGATCCATTTTAACTTTGGTCCATCAGCTATAAGTAATGGCTCCAGGAAAAGAACCAAGCATCCCTTGTCCTTTCATATGACGTGGGATAAAATAGTCACACTCTGTAAGAAGTAGTAACAAGGAAGTTCTACCATGGAGTACTCCTGATACGGATC
This sequence comes from Anser brachyrhynchus, assembly GCF_964034855.1. Lineage (NCBI taxonomy): Eukaryota > Metazoa > Chordata > Aves > Anseriformes > Anatidae > Anser > Anser brachyrhynchus. The sequence goes on along the minus strand of NC_137695.1, from coordinate 149,119,924 downwards.
TGCCTTGCTGCCTGGCTCCACACCAGTGCTATCTGTAAGTCCAGAAGCTTGAAGAGCACTAAAAGCTGGTCATTCCTGACATACTCTCCATCTTCCAAACACACCGGAGCCTTTTTACTCTAAGGGGCAGCTGCACGTGGAAAAGACATTAAAATGACACGCTTCTTGGTACTGGTGGGAGCTAAAACAACTGGCACCTTCCCAGGGAAAGCACTACTCGGTGCTTATCTCTATGATCACGTAGGAGCTCTGTTTGGTATGGGACAGGGACGACTTGTAGCCATGGCTTCAGATGAGGCTTGGTGATCCTTGTGAGGTTCCTGGCTTTGTTTCACCTCCCGTTTGTTTAGGGACAAACTCTTCCCTAGCCTGAATCCTCCCTCTTTCACACTAACCAGACTTCAATTAAAAATACCATTACAGTTTGCAAAAACATTTCCATCCTCTGCTGGCTTCCCATTGCTTGGTTCCAGACAAATTGTTCAATTTTTGCACCTCATTTTCCCCATCTATTAAGCAAGGGTAATATAACCTCCCCTGGATGTAACTTTTACACCTTGGGGCTTGTCAAGCACTGTGCAAAGTAAACACCACAGGACCGACCGATTACAAGTAAAGCAGCCAAAACTCTGCTAAGGAGGCAGAAGACCAGACACAAGAGTAGGTCAGCCTGGGTATGAAGCTGCCTGGAGTAACAGAGCACCAAGGGACCAGCTGAGCCAGCGATACTTCAGCGAGCGCCTGCTGTGGGTCTGTCCTACCCCTGCAGCCAGACACACAGTGCAAGGTTGGCAAGCCAAAAAAAAAAAAGAAAAAGGAAAAAAAAAAAGAGAGAGAACCTGCCAGCTTCTTCATATTCATGAGCTCTTTAATAATGCTCAACAAAACTTGGAGGCATGTTCTCTGCTGTTGCTCTTGCCCTTCTGCATAGTGAGCAAGTCATAAATATTTCAGGGGAAGAGTCCAGAAAATTTGTGAGATTGGTCCTAGCCTTTTACAGCATTAATGAGCGGGTCATTAATAGTTAATGAAACAGCTGCTGGTGATCTCAGAAGCAAAGGCAAGATGAGAACAGAAGTGTTTGCCCATTCACTACAGTGTGATAATGCAAAGGAACGGCTTGATCCTTTCACCAGATCCTTCCCGTCAGGACAGGACCCCGGGGCTGGTCACAGACCTCCAGGAGAACTGCACCCAGCCTGTCTGCGTGTGGTGGCAGCCAGGGGACGGCTCCCTTGTGCTGGACCCAGCAGTGGTGGGTCCCAGGGACGGAGACTGCTGCAAAAAGTCTGCACGGACTGTCCCGATGCTCCAGGCACATCTGCTGGGGGGAGAAAAACTCAGGACTACGTCCAACTGAAACACTGTCCTGAATGCATGTCCAGGTAGGAACACGCAACGCGTGTGTGCAACTATGTGTGTGCCCTGCAGAGGGATGTATGTAAAAAAAAATGTCACTAAAAAGAGCAGAGGTCTGGGGCTTTCAAAGGCCTCAGCTACGTGTTCAAAGCTGTGCCTTGAAAGCCAAATTCACAACACAACTAGGCAGCTGACTTCAAAGAACGGCTCCTATGATTTCAGCCTTGCATACAGCGACGACTTCGGTGGAAAGGTATTTTTGCTTTGCTTACTCTTTCATGCCTCTGAGTTGACATCGCCTTGCCTGCACGTTCCCAGCCGGGAACGCAGTGAGCGTCTCTCAGCCGTCCCTGTTTGCTAACTCCACGTACAGAGAGCTTCACCCAGCGAAGCCTGGAGCAGCTCCGGCCTTACAGCCAGGGAAAGCAGACAGGGTGAGGAGGACGGGTCCCCACGAGCAGTGCCGTTCAGGGAAGGGGACGCAGGTCTCTGAGTCCAATCTCTAGAGTCAAATCCATCGGAAAGCAGCCTACGTCAATCCTGCCGCTCCCCCAGTCAGTCTCCTGGATTTCAGCTCACATCAGAACTGGCTTGGCGCAGATGAAGCTCTTCCTGCTAAACAAATGATAAGGGTCTGCAAAAAAACCACAAGGGTCTGTAGCACAGAGACTCCCTGAAGATCCCTAGGTGGATAAGGACAGCACAGACCCATCTCCTTACCGAGCAAGCCCACGAACTGTGGGGTTTGCAAGGTCTCGACTTTACGTAAAGGCCTCAGAACAGAGCACAAAAGTTTGCATGTCATCTGGTTAGGCTGTACCACTCACAACTGGCAGTCAGGAGCCTTGAATTTATTAGGAAGAAGACAAGGAAAAGGAAAGCTTAATTTCAAAGCTGTAGTCTTAATCCTACCCTCCAGAACGGAGCTGCAAAGCAGTGCTGAAGTCAAACACGGCTGCAGCATTGGGCCCCTTCGTCAAACCATTACCTACAATTTGCCTAATCTATCTGCTGGTACCTGCCGAACAGACAAAAGGCTTCTCTATCCTCTAACACCCTGCTTTCTCCTAAAGCCTGTGCTTCCGGACAAGCACCTCCTGGAATGATGCCTTCTAGTTTTTAAGAAAACTGGTCCTTGGCTTCGCTTGCCTTCAAACAAGACTCTGCCTGCCTAATTTCAATGCAGATCAAGGGTGGCCTTAACAGAGCCTCGCTGTATGAAGACCTGTAAAATAAGAGTTCATTAAATTCAATTTGAAGCAATTATTTTATTCTGTAATTTGATTAAAAACTATCATTTGCCAAACACGCCTCAAAAAAAAAAAAACCACAACCTACTTGGACTTAATAAAAAAGTACATAATTAGCAAAGAACGTTCAGTGCTTCCTTTTAAAACACATAGCATGTAACATTCCTTCCTGCTTTAACTGGGGAGCATCTGAAAGCTGTTATAAACCTTGATTTAATGACTTTAACACCTTGAACTATTTAAATCATGTTAAGGATGAAACTTCATGAACGGAGAATCCTGCCAAACCCAGCTGTGCATTGGGCTTTTCCTCATCTGGCATGAACCAGATGTTTTAGATAATTTAAGAACAGATACTTTAAAATCACTGACTAACCAAAAAAGGTTAATGACTGAAAAAAATACCCAACTGCAAATGTTTCTTAACTGGGTTTCTACCACAACCGTCTCACTGCTTCATGAAAAACAAAACCAAAAAACAAGATTTGTGATATTTTTCTTCCTCTGCTAGCTACTCTAAAAATTTCAATACTGTGTTAAAATTTGCTGATTCCAAGTTTTTGAGTGCTTTTCAACCGATTTTAAAGCACAGCAGAGGCACAAGGACCATCCCACTGCCAGCCAAAAATTCACCAAGTTGCAACCCAACCCAACCCAAGCCAAGGGGCCACGGCAGAAGGCGACCAATGTTTCAAGATGAGTATCTGTGGGTTGTAAAAAAACATAATAAACTGTGGCAAATCACAGGTCTTTCCTCCGTCCTGCAGACCTTGTGAAAGGGAGGTGAGGAAGGGTCCTCCAGTGGGGCTGAACCAGCACGAGGCGATGGGGAAGGACGCATCGGGTCCAAGGCAGCAGACTTCAGTACATGATCCAGCTGTGACCCCAGGAAATGGGCAGAGAGAGGAGGCTCAGGTATGAATTCAATAATCAACACACTCGTTTTCTGTGCAAATACACCCTTAATACACCCTTCTCACAATGCAGCAAAGTGCACCTTGCACTGCTGCACACAAAACATACAGGAGAAGTTAGAGGGGTGGCAGAGATGGATGCTAATTCCCATCCCCAAGCTGCTGCCCTATACCTTCTGTAAGCAAAGCAGACCACAAACAGCCCCCAAAGCTTGGCCAGCAAGTACCACACACTATTTACCACATCACAACCAATCTCTGGAGGCAGCAGCGCTAGCACTAAACACCCAATATCCTCCTTGCAATGCAGCTCGCACACTTTCCGGGGGGTGCTTCGCATTCAATAGCACATCACCGAGCAGGTCCCTCGCTCCACCGTGCGCCACAAAAGCTTTTTCCCTGCCACGGTTTCCCCAGCACAGAAGTAGAAAGCTACTGAACAGACTGCTTATTTAAAGACAGGCACTGAATGATGCTGTGCCACCGTGAAATGTGGCCTTTTTTTGGTAGGTGGAATTATAAAGAGCCCCAGGCCGCACCCCACCGTGAATTTTCAAAAGAACTTGGCTCATATTTACTATGGAAAAAATCAGCTCGGGCCAGCCGGTAGCTCACAGCTTGCTGCTCCCCGAAGCACAGCCTGGGACGCAGGGGACGAGGGCAGTGAGCACCCTGCCCAGACAGCACCCTGTGCCCAAAGGGATGTGCTGCCCTGCTATGGGAACGGGGAAAGGAAAGGAGGGGAAGGAAGAGGATACTGAAAATAAAACTAAAAAAAAGCAAAACATGATCTAAACAACATACTTCCTCCTAAACTGGGGAGAGGATGAAAGCAGAGGTTTGTGACTTTATTATTATTATTATTATTTTCCCAACAAGCATGTATATGTGCATCCCCTGGAGATTTTGCAGCAAGGTGCATTTGGCTCCGCTGGGAGCTGGAGCTGCTGGCCCTGCTGAAAGCTCCCATTCTTAAAGCACTTGCAGGTGCCTTACGGGGAGAACAGGAACTTCCACTTGCAAAGGAGCTAGAGTGGAGCAAAAAAAAATGAGTTCAGATTTCAAGAGATTACCTTTAAATCCACCACCTCGGCACTCTGATCTTCTACTAAGTGAGAAGAGACAGGGCTGGAGAGCTAAGACCATCTCTATGGTCTAAAAACATCTAAAAACATTTAGGCTTGAACGCAAAACGCTTCAGAAAGCTAACATTTTTTTCCTGTATCTGATTAACCGCAGATTTTGAAACTTGTGTTTGCCTCGAGGAACGCTTCCCAAACCACCTCTATCCCCCTGCCATAACCACGGGGCGCACAGACGGGACTCCGGCACATCCGCAGAGGAGAGGAGCCCTGCATAAACCGAGTTTGAGCGACGGCAAAACTTGAGGACGCTAACTCCAGACAAAAAGAAGATGCCAAGTAAGGGTAGCTGAAGAAAACAGCTCCCTCCTAACTAACATATTGCTCTTCCTTGTCACTCTAATTGCTTTAAGACACACGCAGAGCTTATTCCTTCCTTAGGCCAGAAGATCCCAGACAGGCAGAGGGAAGAGGCTCCCTAAGGAAGCAGTTTCCTCTGAAACTACCCACAGATCATGATTTGCTCATCACCAGCTCTGCACCTGGAAGCCTCCTTGCAAAATCCTGCAGGCCCACAGCACCAGCCCCGCACGGCTGTGCTGTATATCCCATGCAGCATCCCCAGATGCTGTCTCTGACTTGGAAACCCCACATGATGCTTTTTCAGCACTTTATCACCACTGACTTCTCAAAGAAAATTAAATTTAACCCTCTAAACAGTAGCAGAGTGGAGCTGGTGCCTTCCTGACAAGATGCTGGTACCTGAGCCCAGGTTGGAAAGATCAGGAACTTTACTCAAAGCTCATGTAAAAGGGTTTCTGGCTCTCATAGCCTTGAAAAAGGCTACGCTGTCCCGGGAGATAAGGAAGAGATCCCTAAAATCTGTAACTGTGAGGCCACAACTCCTCCCAACATCTAGCAGTGCCGCACGACAGTAATGACAAGTGGCATCGTCAACGTGTCAGGCTGCAGGAGATGCCCCAGGAATGCCTGACGGGGACAAGGGAACAGATGCGGGATAAAGGACCGCCTAACCACCTTGGGCTGATCTTCCATGGATTTCAAGGAAACTATAACAAGGCATGGAAGGCGACAAGCACTGAAGCCTGCAACGGCAGCGTGCTCCGAGCATATCATTTAAATAAATCACTTTCTGGAGAGACAAAAGACAAGGAAAAACTCCCTGCAGTGCCTGACAGTTCGTGCTGGAGAGGATGCTGGAAAAAAAACCCACAAAAACACACACAAAAAAACAAACCACAACAAAACATATTTGCTTTAGAGGTGGGAGGCAGAAAGAGGGGTGGGGAAGGCATCTTGTCAAAAACACTTCAGGCCAGAACCATCAGGACTCTCCTTTATTTCTTGTGAGAGTGAATCAGCAGCGCTCCTGAGCATGGCAGCAAACCTGGGAGATGCCAGTGCTGTCTGCTTCGACCTGGCATCCCCCAGCCAAGTGCCCAAAACCCTGCAGCATCTGAAACAAAGCAAACTTATGACCTCAAATTAAAACAAAACAAAAACCAACCAAACAACAACAACAAAAATCCAAGTGTTTTCCCACTTCTGCTGTCTGAATGAAGTGTAACATAAAGTAACTGAAATTAATAAGCATGAATTTAGGTTGAGAGATACAAAAAAAAGACCTCCAAAGCTTGGAGAGTGAGAAAAGGGAACACGTAGATTGAAGGCAAAGAGACGGGGCACAGACTTCTTAGGAAATACTAGGATTTTACTGAACTCCTCTGATGGTGCCTTTAGCAGCCGCTCAGAGCCTGCTTCTTTGGAGTGCTATTTAAAAACAAAAACCACAAGATGATTCCATGTAAAAAGAAAGGAATCACATTTTTTTCCCCTATAAAGCTCTGCTGTAGGAGATACACATCAGGTTTCTGGGTTTCTGACTTCTTCCTCTACTCACCAGGCTATACAAGAGGTTAAATAATTCTGAACTTGAGGCTTCCTCAGTTACGGTCATTGACTCAAAACAGGCAAGAAAATCTCTTTCCATTTAGCTTTTTTTTTTTTTTTTTTTTGGATCCAGCAAGTCAAATATGCAGTTTTAGCACTTAATAGAAAATTGTGGGAACAATAGACAATTAACAACAACAAAAGAGATGCCAAAATCCACAGGTAACTTGAGGTTGCAAGTTTAAAAAGCACTTAGTATCTAAGAGGGGAAATAAGGTCAGGACAGGAAGACTGGGAGAAAAATAGGCAAGGAAAACTAAGCCTTCAGGCCCATGATGGCCTAACCTGGGCACAGAAGCCAGGGGGAGAAGCTCCCAACCCACCCCTCCCACTGTTGACATGAAGTTAATTGTCCTCGCTGTTGGTGCCAGCTGGGACCATGCCATAAATCACATCACTGAAATGCTGTACTTTATATATATATATATACACATACCACTTAAGAAGCTTCCTACAGTGCCACAGACATTTGCCACAATGCTGAATCAGCCCAGGGCAGCACATGTCCCACCAGCAGAAATGCTTGTATCAAAAGCAAAAGGGCATCTTGTGCTTACGCAGCTTGTCCAGCTCCCTGCCCGGCTTTGGGAGGATAAACCCGTGATGAGTAAACTCGAGGAGCAAATTCTTGGCATGGCTGTAGGATGCTTACCCCACCAAAGTGCTCATGCCCACCTAGGCCCTGGGTGCCCTGCTTAAAGAGATTATAAGCAACCTGAGGAGGAGACCTACATCAATTCAGAGCTTGTCAGTGGTGTGGATGGCAACCACGTCCCTGCTCAACAGTGCTGACCACAGCTTTTTAACCCATGGTTTATGGACTTGTGCAATTGACACCTGAAATGTCTGCAAAAGTTAACTCCAAGGGCAAGCTGATGGTCAACAGGCTCGGCTTTGCTAGATCATGTCCCTGCCGGGAAGCCTGCCCAGGGGTCACAGAGAAGAAAAGATGTAAGCAGGAGGTGGAGCTGTGACGAGGAGGATCAGTACCGGCATGACACCAAATTCCTTGCACAGGCCTTGCTTTCACCACGCTGGCACGGGCCGTGGCTCCTTGCAGAAAGTTGTCACAACTCACTGAAATCTCCCCACACCCACTAGGCTAAATCCCCAGGAGGACTTCCTACAGGTCCCCTCCTGTTCACCGACCCTAAACCAACAACAGAGGATCTTTCACACACCTCACGCGGACGCCCTACGTGCTCCAGTTGGACCAGGCCTCCCAGCTGCACCAACACGCTCACGGTACTGGCTGGCTTACATAAAACAGCAACTCCTGCAGTCAGAGACCTCAGTTTTCGTTTCAGAGCCATTTGGGGGGCTCACAGTTACAGAGAACAGCCTACACAAACAAACTACAACAACAACCCCCCCCCCCCCACCTTACGATCTGTAAAGCCATGGTGGTTTTGGGAGGGAGGGCTGGGATGGCGATTTCTGAACTGCCTTAGGACAGCAATGCTGGAATTGAACTCTCTTGGATTAATCTTTCAAGGGCCCTGTTCACATCGTTCCCACCTCGGGGCACCACACTAACAGATACTACCACGTATTAAAAAGTATTTGCAATGTTCTGGAAATGGTCAGCTCTTCTAGCTTTTACCTAAGAACCCCCAAATTATCGCTTACTTCCAACATCACCCTACAAGGACATCTACCGAACTCTAGGCCTATGAATTTTCACACGGGAGATAAAATAAACTAACACCGCGCACATTTGTTCCAGCTGGCATGACACACACAAACACACCTTGACAGAATCCCAGGAATTATTTAATGGATTTAAGTTAATGCCTTTAATGCTTGATTTCATTACTTACTTGGAATACCAACAGATACCAACAGGGAGCTGTGCCATGTTACAACCCCTGGTTTGCAGTAACTGTTAGGTAAAGAGCACACTAGCTGGATCATGGTTATGCTTGAAAGGAAGTTAAAACTCAAATTACACTGTCCACATAAAAAGGAAATGCAGCTTTGCTGCCGCTGACAGCCATGCTACAGTCTCAGGGAAGTCAGTTGAGACCACATCCATTTCTCAACAAATTATAATCAAAACACTACTTTTATTTATTCTCAGTGGACGCTTTCGTTCCTTAAGATGAGCGGACACACAGAAAAAATAACTCAGATATGGGTCAAAACGTCCCAGCCGCGAGAGACTCCAAGTGATATCCCTGAGGATCACCCTAGTTAGAGCGGAGCTAAAAGGGATAAAACCGGAGGATGTCGCACATGCAAGCACAGTGATGTCATGCCTGGCATTAAAAGCCTCATTTTGTATGAGGACGAGCAAAACCTGCTGTATTCCAGTCTGCTGCAGTTTGAAACTGGTTTGAAAAAGTAAAAAGAAGCGAGTACCTTTGCTATATTTAACGCTAGTTTTCTCCTTTGGGGCTTTTATTAAAACACCATAAAATCCACCTCCCTGACAAAAAGAATCAAAACGCGACACTGCCAGCTTGGGATGTCTCCTGCCATGAATTATTGGTTTTACAGCCCTGGAAATCGTGGATTGTCCCTGTGGTGGAAAGAAAAGAAAACCGTGGTACTTGCAGAGAAAGCAGCTGAGGGAGCGCCCTCCTCCCAGACACCTACAGCAGAGGTGTGCTGCAGGACGAAACTCTGACGGGAGAACTTCTGTGGTGGCCAGGCAGGAAAAACGTCATTTTATGAAGGGTAGTAATCGCATGGACTTTGGGCTGATCACTTTGAGCTACGCACATCTGTGAGCGCTTTCCGGGACCGAGTTCATCACAGGTACAAGAAGCGAGGACAAACAGAGGAGAGCTCATGGCCATTCGTTTCTGCACATGCACTGTGGCAGCTTGAGAGGGGATAAACACGCAAGCGGCTGCTGAAGAAAAACAAGGACTGGCCAACAACTTTAAAAATGCATGGGCTTTTTTTAGCCTTTATACCCTCCCAACCTGCTGGCCAGTAGCTGGCTTTCACCGACCCGGAGATCAATTTGCAATTCTGTGTTTCAAAGGGTTGCTGCATCCATCCTACAGGCTGAAGCCACATCTACATCAGAAAGGCTTCACCGGGACAGGAATATATTACACAGGCAAAGCACTTCTGTCACAGATACCTCTCAAACAACAAAATCACTCCTCTCCCGGTCTCCTAACACCACCACACCACGCATCCAGCCGGGCTCTGGGAGCTCCCAGCAAGGCTACATGCATGAGGTTTCTGCTGGAGATGTCCGAGCCTGCTCCTCGCACCTATAAAACTGCCCCGGCTCCAGCCAGGGGACGAACCGGCCTGAAGTTTAATCCCTAGTTTTAAAATAATCACAGCTCTTTGCAGGTGAAGTGGATGAAGCGGAGAGCAGCAATGATTTACAATCATTTCATGAAAATAATATCGTAGAGGCATTTGACGTGTTAGTTTTCAGCTCCAAGTTGGAAAGAGAGTTTGCTGGAGTTCCTGTCATTTCTCCTCTATAGGATGTGCTAAAACTTCCCGAACTGGGATGCTGGCACCTGCATTACCTGAATTGAGGCGGGACACAACAAACACATAGGAGGTACTGGCTCTGCCTCACTGACATCCTCGTGCTGTGCCCCCAGCTTTGCTGTGGGCAGAGGTGCAGCCCCGCAGGGCTCTGTGTGCGCCCCCAGCATCACCCACTGCTCCAGCACCACTGGCAGGAGCTGCCGGAGCCTCGTCACCCAGCAAGTCCCCCTCTTTCCTCCAGCCCTGCTTCTCTGGATGCTTTTTCCCCTCCTGCTCTCCACTTTCCAATCCCCCAACAAACTTTTGCTGGGTTCCCTCTGTACGCCAGGGCCCCGGTGAGCTCCTGGGGTTTAAAAGGAGCTCCTGCCCTCAGGGTGGGGATGCTCCACCGGGGAGGTGCCTGGGGAGCCCAAGGAGGGGGGGACGAGGGTGATGCCCCCCAGCAGGAGGGGGCAGAGGGACCCCCAGAGCCAGGCAGGTGGAGCTCCTCAGCACGTCCCAGCTTCGCTTGCAAGTTTTATTCCTAGCAAAGAGGGGACAAAATCCGTGCCTTCTGCTTTCACCCTCGTCCCGGAGACGAGACGGAGGGAAGGAAAAAAATATATATATAATAAGCGGACAGTTGCGGGCAGGCTTTGGGAAGCTGCTAAAACAAAAGAGAAAGTCACCCCCCTCCTGAGGAAAAAAAAAAAAAAAAAAGTAAAAAAAAAAAGTGGACGCAATGTGCCAAAGGCCGAGTTTCCCGAAATCTCCCGATCCCGTTTTGGGAGAACTCAACGCCCCGGCGAAGCGGGGCCCTGGGCAGCGGCTGGCGCGGGGCGGGCGGCTCCGTGCCCCCGGGGGGGGGCCTGGCGGTGCCCCCTCACCGGCAAAAAGGGGACAGGGGGAAAAAACAAACAACCAAAACACCGCAAACAAAACCAGAACCAAATCACAACCCCCCCGAACCCACCGAATCGCAGCCAAAGAAACCCCGGCCAACTCCGGCAGCGGGGCGCGGAGCCCGGCGGCAGCCCCGGGACCCCCCGGCCCGTTGCCTGCAGCCCCCCCCCCCCACTCCGGGCTGCTTTTTTTTTTTTTTTTTTTTTTTTTTTCTCTTTCTTTTCCCCCATCTCCCCACCCGGGAGCCAGCGGCTCCCGTCGCGACCCCGCGCCGCCAAAATCGCCCTGCTCGCCTCTACGTAACGCCCTGTCGAAAGCGGACGCCATATTTTGTGTTGCTGATGTCGACACAGACAAACGTAGACATGTTTTTTCCTCCCCCCCCCCCCCCCTCCCCGCCTTCCTCCTCCTCCTCCTTTCCCCCCTTTCACCCGAACTTGCGATCGGGAGGCACAGCGGCGAGCAGGACCGGAGGGGTGTATGGGGGGGGGGGGGCAGGGGGAAAGAAGCCGCATTGCTAAAAAATAAAGAAGCGATCAATTAAAAGCCCACCCCCAGCACCCCCCCCCCCCTAGGCTCCGGCACCCCCCCCCCCCCCCAGCCCCGGGGCCGGCTCCCGGAGCAGTTTTTTTCCGGGAGCAAAAGTTGGGTGCGAGCGAGCGGGGCGGGAGCGCCCGCCAGCGCATGTGGGCAGGGAGGAGGAGGGCGGCCGAGGAGGGCTCGGGAAGGAGAGCAAAGGGGGGGGGGACACGGGGACACCCCGCCCGGGAAGTTTCCTACCTGAGCCCAAGGCGGCGTCCCCGGAGCGTCTCGGGGGGAGCGGCGGGGAAAGCTCCGCGCGGCCGCGGGACCCCCGCGCCCCCCGCCCGCGGCGCTCGGCCCCCCGCGGGCGGCCGCTGCGCGCACCCGCACGCACCGCCCCGGCAAGAAGGGAAAGGGAGGGAGGGGAGAGAGGAGAAGGGAGAGGGAGAGGAGAAAAAAAAAAAAAAAGAAAAAAAAAGAAAAAAAAAGGGGAAAAAAAAAAAAAAAAAGCCCTCGATCGGCGGGGATCTACGCCAAAAGCCACGTGATCTCTGACGTCAGCCTGCGTATTTGCATACGGTACCACCGCCGGGGCGGCCGCCGGGGGCCCTGGGCTCGGAGCAAAGTTGGCAGCGGGGCCGTGCCCCCCCCCGTACCCCCCCCTCCCCCCCCCCGGCCCCGGCCCCGGCCGCGGCCGCGTGAATTTCCCACGCCCCCAGCGCCGCACGCGTGGGTTCCGCCGGTGGCGCCCCGCCGGGGGTGGGGGGGCTCTGCCCCACGACGGGACCCCCCCCTCCTCCCCCTCGTAGCATCGCCCCGTGGGGTTAGGACCCCCCCCCCTTTTCCCTGCCCCCCCCCCTCCGTGGGGCTGGAGCGGCTGGATGGGGCCGTGCCGCCTCCCTGAGGCTGCCCCTCGGGACACCTGGGGGGGCGGGGGGCATTTCTGCGGGCTCCGCTGGGGATGGGGGGGGGGGGGATTTGGGGGGGGGGGGCTGCAGGCGGTGGCCGTTTGTCGCGGGGGGGTGGTGGGTATTTCCGAGGGATGCTGCGATCCCTGCCGCGTCGCACGGAGCCTGCCCCCCCGTTTAAAACTGTCGTTAAAACTCCTGGCGTCTCTTCCCCTTCCTACCGAAGACGCGCAGACAGCCGGGACCCGGGCTGTTTTCCGTTGGCTACGGTGTTTTCATGAGGAGAAATAATTCGCCGAGCCTGGCTTGCTGCCGGCTGGCAGGTCTCGCCACAAGTCCGGGCTAACAGTCCCCGTAACTTCGGGGACACGCCGGCTGCGACGCGCTCCCTCTGCCGAGGTGCCCTTAAATTCACACCTACATCACGCACCTCGACCTCCCGAGGCTCGGAAGCCGCGGGGGGGGGGGGGGGTCGGCAGCGTCCCAAAGAGGGGACAGAGCCGGGCTGGACCCCCCCCACCCCCCCCCGCAGGGCTCAGCGACACCCCCGGGCACCGCGGTGTCCGCAGCCTCCCGCGGGGACGGGACCGCCCGGCATCGCTCGGAGTGCGGGGAAGGGGAGCCGGGAGTTGTCGCTACTGGAGGGAAAAAAAAAAAAAAAAAGAAAAAAAACCGCGTGAGAAAGTAAATATGTCAAAGCAATGTCAAGAGATTTCTTTGCGGGGATACCCTGAGCCGAGTAGGCGTGTTTTTGCCTGCCTGCCTGCCTGAGTGCAGTCTCTGCGAGCTCCGGCTGCGAACGGGACGGATCCCTGCCTCCCCCCGCTCCCAGCGCTTCGCTTTGGCTCCTCGGCTCCTCGCCAGGAGGGAGCTATTGGAAAATATTGGAAATATTGCCGAATTTTGAATGCTTGGCGGAAAAAAAAAAAAAAAAAAAAAGCTCTTTTTGCTGCAAAAATCCTCCCCCCCCCCCTAAGTTTTTTTTCCTAGTCTTAAATAATTTTCTGTGATTTGGGAACTGAAAACAAAGAAGAGCCAAAGCGTTTTAGCTACACTTGTTAATGTAAAATATTCTTTACAGGGCAGATCAATGGAAAGGCAAGCGAAAAATCGTCTCCTTGCGGTTGTCCTAATTAGCACTTTCTTTAAGGCCTCTTTAACTTTTTTTTTCCTTCTTTTTTTTTTTCTCTCTCTCTTTTTTTTTTTTTTTTTCGCTGCCGAACGCGAAGGGCTCTTTGCCCGGTTAGGTGATGCTGCCGTCAAACGCCGGCTTTCAAGTGCAAACGAGGGCTGCCAGTGGGAGCCGGGTGCCTTGCCCGGGGGCAGCCTTTGGGGACAAAGGGCGCTTCCCAGCCCAGGTCCGGGCGGTCCCTGCGCTAAGTCAGGGCCCTCGCGAGGCTCCCCCAAAACCTACATGACGTCGTAGCAATTGGGAGCTGAAAAGCCATTAAGGATGGAGCGCGGTTCCTCGGTTTTAAGGCGAGGAGGGTGTGGGTTTTAAAATTGTGCCAGTTTGTTCCACGTTCCTGCAAGGCAACTGCGGAGATTGTGGGGGTAAGGCTAAGGGCACCTGCTCCTCTGCGACTTCACGTTTTCCCACGTGGAAGTGCAAACCAGAGACCTGGTCTGGCCATCAAATTCCTCCTCTGTTTGAATCTGGAGTGGTGGGACCAGCAATCTGTGTGGCACCTCTGCCCACATGCTCTCCTTTAGGGAACTTGTGGTTTAGGGGGGGTCATCTCTGACTCCTGCCCTGTCAGATGTAGGATAGGATAGGATAGGATAGGATAGGATAGGATAGGATAGGATAGGATAGGATAGGATAGGATAGGATAGGATAGGATAGGATAGGATAGGATAGCATAGCATAGCATAGCATAGCATAGCATAGCATAGAATAGAATAGAATAGAATAGAATAGAATAGAATAGAATAGAATAGAATAGAATAGAATAGAATAGAATAGAATAGAATAGAATAGAATAGAATAGAATAGAATAGAATAGAATAGAATAGAATAGAATAGAATAGAATAGCTCGGTTGGAAGGGACCTTCAAAGATCACCGAGTCCCACTACCTGATCTCTTCAGGGCTAACCAAAAGTCAAAGCACACTAATGAGGGCATTATCCAGATGCCTCCTGAACCCTAGCAGGAATGAGGCATCAGCCATCCCTCTCAGCAGCCTTTTACAGTGTTCGACCACCCTCAGGGTACAGAAATTGTTCCTGATGTCCAGTCTGAAGCTCCCCTGGCGCAGCTTTGTGCCATTCCCACGTGTCCTGCCATCACCAGCACCTCCCTCCCCACTGCCCCTCCTCGGAGCTGCAGGGAGCAGCGAGGTCACCTCTGAGCCTCCTTTTCTCCAGACTGGACAACACCAGCGTCCTCAGCCTCTCCTCACAGGACATGCCCTCCAGCCCTTTTACCAGCTTTGTTGCCATTTAAATGAAATCAACAGAAAGGATCAAAAATTTGCTGGGGGATGGGAGAGCAGTATTTGTGATCAGGGTTTATAATTACAAAAGTCTTAATTCTTTGGGAAATCGGACTAAAAAAGAAGTATCTCTGGTGAAAGTGGTGTAAATACTCTCGCTAACTCTCTGAATGTAATTAATTTATAGAAGCCTAACATTAAAATGATGCAGGGCAAGGTAAGGAAATGGAAATTGCTTATACAGTATATGCAAAACGGAAGTTTGCAATTATTATTATCGCTGTATGTTGTATTTATTTATTTATTTATTTTGCATAAAGCCTCTCTTTTCAGTTCCTAGCACAATGGAAGCCCCACTGCTCACGGAGTACCGTGAGTGCGTGCACAATTTCCCAGGGAAGCAAGGGCAGAACGTCGGCTTGCTTTAAATCCAGTGCCCTCTTCATTTCCTCTGTGCACTTTTCTAGATTTAAGGTGACGCCTGCTCCATAAAGACCTCAGATAAAGTTGCAGCCTCCCTGTGAAATAGCACCTTGGTCAGAGATAACGAACCGTGTGCTGATACGCGTGTCTCTATACCCTTAACGGCGAGGAGATGAGCGTCTGACATATGTATTGTCACATATGTTTCCGTCTTATTGAGCGTGATGGTTCCTTTCTGACTGTTTTAAGCCTGTGAAATCGCAGGCTGAGTCAGCGTTACAGAGCTCCTTCCCCCTCGTGGAGGTGCAGCTCAGAGCTGCGCTCCGAGGAGACTCCGTGTGTATCCTCGGAGGAGCCGAGCATCCTCTGGAAGCCAAAACAGAGGCACGGAAAGAAACGGCTGCACGTTGCTCATGTCTCTGCTGGCCTAGCGCTGTGGCACCAGGAGGAGGCTCGCGCACGGGATGCGGCAGCAGAAGGTGGGCTGGGAGCTTCAGGATGCATTTTCCACCCCCCAGCGGAGTTTAGCAGCTCTGGGCTGGGGTCCCGAGCTGCTTGCAGGAGCAACCAGGCTCAGCTACAGCTGCTGATCACACAGCTGGCTCCTGGCTCCATCCCACCCTGCTCCTCATCACCCACACAGGTACGGCGAGGCCACGGCTCGCAGCTGGTGTTTTAGGTACAGATTGGTGCTGGAGTTAGGCTTTCGGTGTGGACAGCAGTAGAAATTAAGGTAAAAACAAATTGGAAAGAGGTCAGCAGATAAACACTGCTGTTTCTTCCCTCTCTTGTGGAGATCTTGTTCTCTGTGCTCATGGCAAGAGAGGCGCTGGCATTGGCACTGTGGTCAATGACCAGTGAGGAGGAACAGCGCTCTTTCACCTCCTATGTTTGCCATTCATTCCCCAACCTATATATGTTTTCCCCTGGCGAAACATCTACGAAAATTAAGCTTTCTCCCCTGCTAAAGTGCTTTGTCAATCCTCTCACTTTCCTCAATCGCTGAGCTGTACAAACACAAGCTGAGGTGGAGAGCACCGATCAGACGTGCTGTCTGCAAAATGAGATGTTAAAATAAATGCGCAGAAGAGCAAAGCGCTGCTGCGGTCTGATCCAATTATAAGGGCTGACCTTATGATCTGTAATGCCCTTAAGCTGGGGGAGGCTGTCAGGAGGCAAGATGCTTCCCCTTCAGCAGGGCTGATGGGGAGGATCAGCTGCTGAGCCTGGATGGAGAGAATCCCCTAAACACAAGCTCCCGGCGCGCCTGCACTCATCGCCTGAGCTTTCAGATGGGTCCTGGCAAGAGGCACGCAGGCATCTGTCTTTTTCTGTTTCAAAAACTCCAGGAGAGCTGATCACTTATCACGGGAACCATCTGGCTTATTCTTCGAGAGATCAACAGTTAGTCACCGAACGAGCAAGGAACACGCTGCACCGAAGTCTGCTCTCCCCATTAAATACGAGGACTCAGCCCAAGGTCCCCGAGATGCTGCATGTGCTGCCTGCTGCAGGCGGAGGAGAGATTTAATCCTGCCCGGAGACTGCTGAGCAGCTGCGATGTGGAAGAGCTGCAGCTATGGGGATGGCAGCATCTCTGCCATGAGCCCTGGTGGCTGTAGGGATGGGGACCTAGAGCTCGGCTTCATCAAGGTCACCTCTGCTGAGGAGGGGCAGCAGGGCTGGAAAGCATGACTTGGTCTGCTCTGCCCCCTCGATTGCTGGTCCCCCATGTGCCGGGGGGCCTGCTGCTGGTCCCCCATGGGCCAGGGGGCCTGCTGCTGGTCCCCAGTGTGCAGGGGGACAGGAGGAACTGGGCTCAGCCCCAGAGATGCTGAGGATGAAGGGCCAGGCCAGCGTAGGCTGCTGTACGGGTCAGTGCGGCTGGGCTGGGAGGCTGGGGGCTGCACTCTCCTCTTGGGGGTGACGCTTCACCATGTCCCCGCAAGGACAAGAGCACGTTCCTGGGACTCCAAGCTCCTCATTTTCTGCATTAAAAAGGGCCCTGGGAAGATGTGAACCAGCTTCTTGCTAAGAACTTGTGCACCCAGGAGGACACATCTCCCCTCCGCCGGGCACTTGGTGCTTTAACCCAGCCTCAGACCTGCAGCATCCTCCAGCAGCCCTCTGCCTTCCCTACCAAGGGGGGCTGGCCCCGTGCTTTGAAATGTGCTGGTAGGCAGGGGGGGGCACGTTGCAGCTGGGCAGTGACCCCATGGGGGGAACTGGGAGCAGCAGCCCCTACTCCCCCCCTCCCCGCCTGCAGAATTCATTACCCTTTGCTGAGGCTGCCAGTTTCGGGGATTTTTTTTTTTCTTTTTCAATATATTTTTTTTTTCCATTGCTCTTGCTAATTACTAAAGCAATTTTTAAAATTTAAATGAGGGCTTCCTCCCTCACAGCCCATCTGCTGTGAAATCATAGCACGCATCCTTCGGTGACAGTTCAGGCATCGCCATGGCAACGCGCTGTGATGTGATCAGCCCTGAGTTATGACCTCACCGCGGGACCAGGCAGGCCAGGATGCTTCAGAGGAGGAATCAAAAAGCGGCTTCTGCCTTAACAGAAGTGGGCTCTGTGCTGCAAGCCGGGGGGATTTGCCCTGGAGTTGAAGGGTTGAAGCCTTCCCGGGGGCTTTCTGCCCGACTTCGGGGCTTGGGCTGGGGTGGCATCCACTTGACAAACCAAATATGTCTCTCCGTAGAGAACATCGCTTTCTTTGAAAAGTCATTTTCACCTGTTTATGATGCTAGTTCAATCCCTTGGAATTTTTTACACCCCCCCTGTTCCCCGCCCCCCCCCCCCCCCCCCCCCCATACCCATAGATTAAAAGCTCTGGAGGCCAAACTCCCTGTTTCCTGTTGGGAAGCAGGTATTGCATGGCCGGGGGCAATGCGTGCTTCACCTCTGCTCCCCCGTGGCTTTGCCCCGACCCCATCCAGAAGATAACAGGGCTGGGGGGGAGTGGGTTGGCTTCCCAGGGCATTCATCTCTCACCTCCCTGCTGAGCCTGGCGGGAAGGGTGACAACTGTCGCAAGTCTTTGTGGCCAACTGGAGTGGATTAGTGACCAAAGGCTGCCCCGCAGGTGTCACAGCCTCTGTTACCCATTTTCAATTAACCAAAGACCTGAATCACAGCCCCCGGTTCAAATTAGTTTTTGGTTTTTTTTGTGTGTGTGTGTGATTCCTGTGGATTTTGGAGCCAATTTTAACCATCAAACTGAGTCTGCTCCTCTGGGAAGCTATTTACACATGTAGCTAGTTCACCGAGACAGCTTGTATGTTTGTCTGTACTTTAGTACGAATTTTCAGGACGTGCCTTTATCTGTCCTCTGGACTAGGATGTAGCTCGTTTAAACTGATGGTACAGAGAGAAATAATGGGGATATCTGGCAGTGCAGGAATGCAGGCGGACGGGTGGCACCATGTGCCACCTCTCTGGGGAGCTGGAAAGTGAACAGGCAGTCTGATTTGGCTCTTTTAATCATTGCCAAGTGGATGCGGTGCTGTCTAGGAGGACTTAAACAATATGTGCCTATTAAGTGGTAAGTGGTAACAAAGCTGAGTGTGACAGGAGAGGATTTTTGGGAAAGGGGAGGGGAAGATCCAGGAGAAACGGCACAATTCCTCACTGTGCAGCAGAATAGATTTTCATATGATGGTGATCCTGTATAGTGGTAACATCCAGGGGACCCCACTGGGGCTGCTGTGCCAGGATCTGCATAGTGACATAGGATCACACAGCCTTTAGCATGCTATAGGCTCCCCTGTCCCTTATGGTGGAGCTGGTGTACAAGGCTGACAGGTCTGGTGCATCTGTTCCTCCCCAGTCCCTTTTTATATGTATATAATCCATACAGCCTGAGTGGATCACTAGTCAGGCCGTTTCAGTTTGCTTTACCTCTCTACCTGGCAAACGCTTGCTGCAGCTTCGTCTTTAAGCCATTTGGAAGAGCTGACCTCAAAGACCTCCATAAATTTTTAGGCTCACAACCAAAAACGAGTGAAAAAAAAAAAAGATTCGGATACAATGATTTTCTCCTTCCAAAACTGACTATAAAAATATTCCCTGGCCCAGCCTGTTTATGCCATTTTACGGCCTCCAGCAAGTGTTTACAGCTGAGCCATGTTCCAGCCCCAGAAACTGCGGTACAGCCCTGGAACTATTGAAGTGCAAATGGCCTGACCCTAATCTAGGAAGATTCCAGAGAAACAGGTCAGGTGTTGCACTAAACACTTATGGCAACATGTTTTAACAGCAGGAGGAGAGAAGAATGTTTACCCTGGACAGATTTAATGTGAGAAGATTAATATCTTCTCTTTTCCTAAGGGGGATGTAATTAGTTTATTGGTCTTTGGCTGTGTACACTTAAAATAAGAGTACTTATGTAGCGCTGTCCATACCAGGGTCTCAAGATGCTTAAAAGATTAACGTGATGAGCGTTACAACACACCCATACCATCAGCCCATACTGTTATCCCAAAGTGCTGGTGTGAAGCTGGGGCCTGGGGGAGCTGGGGATGAGGCTCTCCAGTGCCTTTGGCTCTGGGCGAGCGGTCATAAAAATCAACACCAGAATTGGGGCTCTTGTGGCTTTTGCCAGCATCATGAAAAAAACCTTTGGCACAGCCGAATCTCCTGAGCGTAAACCCGCTGGCTTCGCTCCACAGCCATCGTTTGTCTCCGTGGCTGGTCCCAGCAGGAGCGCCCAGCTCTCGGCTCACCGCGCGCCGCGGTAAATATTTATGAGTGGCCTGTATCTTAGCAGTGGCAGCAGGAATTTTCCTGCTTTCACAGGGAAGTGTGCTTGTATCACCGTCAGAAATACAGAAGCAGTACTGCTGTGCTTGCAGAAATAAATTGGAGCCTTTATCCTAGCACGGCTCAACCAGCGGTTCATAATGTCCTTTTAGTGCACGCTCTGCCCTTAGGTCCCAGCACACAGGTTTTCCCTGCGTGCTGGGGTAGCTCCAGGATTTTGTTTCGCCACAAGGCCATGCTGGTAACATCTCCAGGAGGTTCTGGAGAACTGGGTTTGAAAAGCTAGCTGCTGGGGAACATGCTAAATTTCAGGCTAGGCTAAGTGTATTTATGACAACTAAAGGGAAATTCTTTTCTGAACTTGATGAAACCCAGAAAAGCAGCTCTCTCAGTGTAAAGTATTTTGTCACAGTAGCCACCTTAAATGTCACCCTGGTTCAGTGACAAATTTGTGGTGACATTTTTCCACAGAGGTGGTTAAGCTCAGCTCAAGTGCAGCCTGTGAAATACCGACTTCCCCGCACCCCGAGAGCGGCTGGGGAAAAAATGATACTGTATGTAAAATCTGATTTATAAAAAGCTGCCTGTTGCTTCAACCTCTGGGCGCGTTTGTATTACAAGATGCAAATTAAATTTAGCGTCCTGCTGCCATCAGCTGTGTGGCGTCCAGGGCTGAGCAGGCGGGGGGGGAGCGGTGATGCATGGGTGGCGATACAGGGGAAAGCAGTGGGAAGACGCGCCAGGAGGGCAACTTGTAAAGGCATACACCTTTATAAAGATGTGAAGGTGCATTTTGCTGGCTATGAGCTGTATAGAACCACCTGTTTTCAAAACTACAATTTTCAATATTAAAACAAACCAGAAAAAAAAAAAAAAGAAGATAAAGGATCCCTCACCCCCAGCCCCTTGAATTTATTTCTACCTGGTTTTGGGAGTCAGAAATAGGATGAAAAATAAGTGTAAATTGTGTTAAAACTATCCATAATGTTGTATTGCCTTGGGGCATAAGGGTCTCTCTTTGTCCAGGTCCTATTCACCACTCTTACGTTTTACCACTTTGATGAAATGCATTTCAAAACAAGTGCAGTGCTAAGGATGGTGTGGTGGGTACTGAATTTGATGGATAGCGGTACAAATGTAGATAAATATTAATCATATCTGTATAATTTAATGAGGGATATAAAGCCACCTGCTGCGTGGTAAAAACAAATTACTACCTCTTTGGTTATTTATTTTTTTTACTCTTTCTGGAAAGAATATGAATTTTGACTATACTAATTTCCCTTTAATGTCATATAGATGTAATTAAAGATCCATGCGTTGCAACTAAGCACAAGTCAAATCACACACAGGGGAGGCCTGCAGTGTTAACCCACCACTTCCCAGCTGGTACCGCACCCTAGCACCTCCTCGTTTGGTTGAGGACCTAGAAGACCACCTCCCTGCTTTGTTACAGGCGCAGAAGAAATCCCTTCGGAGACAATAATGAGTTTTTATTCACAGGGAAGTGCCAGATGGAGATGTATGTTCATATGGTTAGCCAGGGCATGGCACCGGTCCACCTCCATCCTCCGAAGGTGGGGATGCCCTATGGGGCCAAAACTGAAGCTGTGGTGCCTTGGAGAAGGCATCTGTGCAGGTGGAAACAAAATGAGTGCAGACCACATTATAGAAGGCACTGAAGGCAGATAGTTGCCTGCACCTGCTGCCACTGTGGGCCTTTTTGAGGACTTGGCAGGGTTTTTAGCTAATGGGTTCTTTCTGCTGCTCTGGAGCGTGCTGTGTCTTCTCACATCAGTTGTGCCATACCTAATTGCCTAGCTAATCAGACTTATAAACATCAGGAGCAAAACAACTTTGTCCCCCAACAAAGTTAATTGAATGCGATTTAATGTTGCCAAGAGATTTGGATCGCATCTCTCCAGCTCCAGGAGACTGGGCTGCCGCACAGGAGGCGCTGCGGAGGGGATGGCGCAGGGCCAGCAGACGGAGCTTTGTCGGGACGATATGGCAATGTTTGTGTGTACTGTGAAATTAACAAAGATAAGGGCGGGGTGGTCGACTGCCTCATCTGCTTCTCTGGCACAGGGATTCCCACTGAAGCGAACGGTAAAACACTCATGCTTCCACAGTACAGGCAAGTGATTTCAAACCAGCACGACTGCAATGGAAAACGGATGCCTAATGGAGCCAGTCCACCTTCCTCTGTGGTCCGAGCAGGTCTTGCACGCAGAAATACTTGTCTTCTGAGAAGCCCCAGCTGAAATCAAATCTGAATTGTTGTGTGCTGGAAATACATGGGGATGGGTGTGAAAGGTGTTACACCTCCCTCTACAGCTGACCTGAGTCCTGCCAAACCCTTGAGTGGTATTTCCGTCTGAGGACAAGCGGTATGTTCAACAAGCATGATCTATTGGTACCATATCAGCAAAGCATAGCCCGTGGTTTCCTCACCGCATGAAATCACCAGTACCTGAATAGGGCATGGGAGACAGTGGGAAACCTTGGAATTTCATGGGTTGGGGGACAGTGCAGTTTCTACTCAGAGAGCTTAGCAATTTCAGCTGTGATTTTAATGCAAGAGCTACAACCCTCTCTTACTACCAGTGAACAGGTAGGCCGAGGCTGTCCAGCTGGCACTTTTTTTGTCTTCCAGTCTACCACCTTTCATAAGCAATTTGCCTGAAATCCTGGTCCCAGTGAAGCAAAACGTCAAATAACCTCATTGGCAATAGTGTGATAGTGTGATAGCTCTCCCAGCAGCGTTACGCACTGACTCCATGCACTGGCTGTGCTCTGAATTTACTCACCCAGAAGTCACGTACGCATAGGTCATGGGAAACCTGCATTTTCTGTATAAAGAGAGTACAGTGTGAATGGTTCATCTGTGTCTGCCTGGATTTAAAAGGATTTACACATACGGGATGTTCCCTCTTTGCCAAGGCATCCCCTGGCATTGGGGTGAGGTTCAAGGGTGACATTGGTGGAACACAGCTGGGCCACAAGACAGCCACTTGCTGTTGGCATTCCCTAAAAATGCTCAAGGAGAGAGGGACAAGGAATGCACCAAGCATTAATGGCTTTGCCGCTGTTAACTGGGTAAAGACAAATATTTGTGCAGTGGTAAGGCCTGTTATCTGGCTCCAGGAATAAAGTGGTGATTCAAAGTGCTTTATCACTGATACACATCAGAGGAGAACTGTATAGAAAGCTTATCTCAGGGCTGTCTTGGCTTTTGCAGATCTGAATACTTATGTGGATCTGATTAGTTGTAAGTTTTATACTCCTTTAATGAGGCTTTTCCATCTGAATAGTCAGCTCTTCGTACAGAAATCCTCTCACTTCACATCATTTTCTATTGCCCAGGGGCTGCGTGTGTCTAATTCATTTTTGTAGCCCAGAAATGGTCTCTCTAGACAGATTTTGGGGATCAGGCCTGAGCCAGGATGTGCAGTGGGAGCTGCCGTCCTATGCTTTCCGAGTGGGGACGCCCCGGTGGGCAGCGATTCCTCCGGTCGCAGTGAGCTCTGTGCTGTAACACAGCAACGGGAACAGAAAGGCTGCAGCTAAGCCCCAATTCATCCTGATGGGGAGTTTATTATTGTGGATGAATTTGGGTTTACCTCCAAACACCTCCCAGCAACACAGGAATTCAAGTGAGCTAATTCTAGCAACTTTCTTTAAATGACGTACGGCGATCTTCACTCCAAAAGCCTTTTCTCCTGGTGATTTTCTCCATTCTGGTGTCCTTCCATGCTCAACTGGCAGCATCAGCAGAGAGGGAGGAAAATAATAACAGCGGTTACTGCCAGAAAGAAAGTGTGCAATCTTATTTATATTGTCCAGAGGGGAAAGAGTATGAGCAGGGAACTTTTGTGCTCTGTTTAATCTTGACACTCCTTCCAACACCCCCTGACGTTGTATATGAAAAAGAATCTCTAAAGTGGTGAAAACAGCTGAGACTGTCACAAGAAATGGTCTCTTGAAACCAAAGCTCTTGGTTCCTCCCTGGTGTGGTGGCTTGGGAAGTGTCTTTGTGGCTGGGGCCCTTGGTCCAAGCCCTATGCTGAGGCTTTGTAAACTGGGGGAATGGGGAGAAACGGGGGAGCCGAACCTCCTGCTCCTCCATCTGACTTTAATGGCACTTGTGAAGGAGCTATCAGAAGTTCTTCGTTTCACATTTTGATCTCATCTCCCATTCGGCATCTTGGTACAGATGTGGATTTTCTGAGCCATCTGATCTGTTTGGATAGTAGAAGCCCATGAGGTCTTTTGGGGAAAAGCCGACATATAATTGCCAACATTTTTGTAGATGTTTTCCAAGTGCAATTTTCCAACTGAACCCCAGAGGGTGGGCAGGCCGGGACCTTCTGAAGGGCTGTGTGCTCATTTTGATTCATTTTTAAAGTCCTTAAAAAAAGAAAGAAAGAAAACAATGCCCTTTCCTTGTGACCAGCTTCCCCAAAATGAAAGTTTTTTTTTTTTTTTGTACCGAAGAATTTCTTTTCTAACAAAGACTTGATTTATATCTTTTAATCTAGGTTTCCATTTTTCTGCCAGAACATTAAAAGGGCAGCAATCTTTTCCCCATCCATGTAGTGATGAGAGGAACTCACATGGTCTGTATCAGGAAAAGCATATAAAAATCATATATACTGTTTTTTAGAAAGCACTTAGAGCTGCCAGTTGCCTGTGAAATTTGTGGTGGTGGTAAATTTGCAGCACCTCTAGAAATAAGGGCACGAATGCTAATCCATAGGCTTTCAATGCCTTTCCTGCATTTTATGGGCTTCTCCTGATGGATCAGTCTTGTAGTACCGCATCCACCACCCCAGTAAGCAGCCCTGGAGCACGCTACGTTCATCTGGTGGGACTTCAAGTGGTGATAGGCTCTGACCTCTTTGCTGGCATCTCTGGATACGCTTACCGGGTAGAAAAGAGTGAGTATTAAGAGTGTGTGGACTCTGAGCTCCCTGCTGCTGGGATGCTCTGTGATCTGGTTCTCAGGAGACCCAGAGGGTTTTGTGGGGACCATACCCAGGACATGGCCTGAAATGCTCTGGTTGCCACCTCACAAACCTGTTGTGGGATGGGTATTCAGCTGAGGGATGTACTCAGGTCCTCTGTGCTGCACACCTGCTTCTCACTCCTACTGTTCTGAGGACTTCCAGTCTTCTCTGAGAAATCTCCTTTCCTTCTGAAATTGATCCTATCCTTCCCAGGTTTCTTCTCTTCCTTTGTTTTCTGGAGTTCTGCATTATAAAGAAGAGGAACATGGATTTCTTCCTCATCTCCTCTCCCTTCTTCTTTCTTACAATACCTGCTTTTGTTGAAAGTGCAAGTGCAGTCTGCTGCCAGCTCTTCATTACTACTCTTCATGAGCTGGAGGACTTGCATGCAAGGCTTCATACACAGGTCTGGAAGTGAGTGTGACAAAGTGAATCCAGGACTCAATGACAGATTTTTTTTTACAACTAGTACTCAGGACCACATTACTTTATGAAGCTGTGTGCAGTGAGATCCATCAGAGAGCTTTCGTTGACCTCTGAAGGTGAATGCAAACCTTATCTCAGTAGAGCAAATGGCATAAAAGTAGGCCTGCCTTCTCCAAACTTGCTTAGTTTCACCACTACATGAGCTTGAGAGCCTTCTGTGTCGTATTGAAGTAAGATTTTTTTTTTTTTTAATTAGAACTTAAGCTCAGGAAAGAAAGAAACTTTAAACAGCATGGAAGAATACTGGCACAGGTGACCCAGACGTAATTTATAGAGGGACATTAATCAGCACAATAGCATTGAGGATCATGATGCTCTGGCCCTTTTTTCTTCCACGAACTGTTCAGTTAATGGTTGGTCTAATTGGTAGCTGTCAAGCTTGTGCTGAATGTACCGAAGGTTTCTGTGATACTGCTCTGTCCACTTGAAGACGAGCAGTATAGTTTGCATTTCAGAAAAAAAGTCAATTAGAAAGCAATTTCCATGCATTCACAGCTTACTCAAAGTGTTATAATTTTGCCTGATGCTTTCCATGCTGCTCAGTCTTCTGAAGCTGATCTATTTATTTCTGTTATCTGCTTGTTTGTCAGCTCCCAGGGAACAGACTGTCTCCTTTATCATATACGTGCAAAGTGCCCGCTGCAGCCTGGCTCTCCTTGCTGGGGCTCCAAGGTGCTGCTACAATTAATGCCAGGATGGAAAGTTTGAATAAGCTCCTTGTAGCTGTTCTGAGTGACGAATGTGTATGAGGAAGTCTCCTGGGATTTTTTCCTATAGTAAAGTATTATTTTTTCCCATTAACGACTCCAAAATAGCTGAACTTTGACTTGGTGTTTTCATTGCATGTTTCCCAGAGTATGCATTTGCTGAGCTGCTCTGCTACTGAGGGTGAAACTCTGGCTCCAGGGAGAAGCAACCAACCTGGCTGTTGTTTGCTGCTGGATTCTGAGGAGTGGCTTCTTTTTTTCTTTGCGCCTCTGTAAACTTTCAGATCACACTATAGCTTGAGCATATCCTTTCAGGAAGCTTTTAAAAATACCTGGTTTTGAAGATGCATCTCACCAAAAGTTAATTTTAGTTGGTTGAAGAAACAATTGCTTATTAAAGGACAATATTCTTTCTGCGGGTATGTTGCAGAGGTGATGATGAAGGGATAGAGCTGGTTCAGGTTAGTGGCTTGGTTAAAGCGTTATTGATGCAGTCTCATTGTGCAACGCATTGGGTGTTTCTTAGAATCACAGAATCATTAAGGTTGGAAGAGACCTCCAAGATCATCTGGTCCAACCATCCCCCTACCACCAATGTCACCCACTAAACCATGTCCCTAAGCACCACACCCAACCTTTCCTTGAACACCCCCAGGGATGGTGACTCCACCACCTCCCTGGGAAACCTGTTCCAATGCCCAGTTCTTCTTCCTGAAAGTGTTCAATAGAGGCGGTGGTATTCGAGAGTTGTGGATGTCCATAGAGTTTGTTCTCATCACCCATTCAAAGTTCCTAAACTGTGTCTGGATCCATTCTTAAGGCCATTGTAAGAGGTCCAACTAACCTGCAGAACCACAGCACTTTTTACCATTTCCCACTGAAAAACTGAGAAAAGCTGACTGAGAAAATATCCCTGTCAGTACAAGCCATAGGTGGGGGTGAAGGAAGCATCCTGAATGTCAAATAGTCCAGAATGTCTGGAAAACCCTGGATTAGACTAGAGGCTGTTGCTGGGATAGCAACATCTGTTAGCATATGTCCAAAATAGCCACATGTGAGGAGGAAAAATTGATATGTAGTGATGGCTTCCTTTGTTTTTGACTACTCTGCAGGACTCCTAAAGTTGTAGATGATCATGCAAACTGTGTGTGGTGCAGAGAGGTCAGATCTGAGTTACTGGAAGAAGAGAATTGCTGTTCCTGGGCTCTTGGGTCGGGGCTCTTCACCCAAATTAACTCAGAGATTTTTTTTTCTTGGTCTAGAATAAAGATTATGCTATAAAAGCCAACAGATGCTTAACTGTCGTGTTATGAATGGCATCACTGTAATTAAATGCCTCAGCTTGTTGCCTTAAACAAGTAGTTTCTTTGAGAACTCAGCACTGCAGAAAAATGAATGTTGTGTTTTGGAGAGGGCAGAGGGGGAGACTTTGCCTTCCTTCCTCCCACTACTAATTCAGCACCCCAAACTACCCCCTACCCTTAGCAGGAGCTGCTCTCTCATACATAGGTGTGAGGTGGGAAGCTCACGTGTGAATTCAGCACCCCAGGCTCCAGCCTCATGCTCTTTCAAGATCTTAGTAGAGTGGAGTGAATCCTATAGTTCCTATTTACAGGTGGATGTACCAAGACAGGAATCTTCAGGTTCAACACCAAGACTCAAACGCCACATCACTGTGTACCTGTGAGCCTTGTTTTTAGGTGACCTGCTGTCCTGTGAACTCACACCTCCCATTTGGGAATTCATTTTGGGGGTAGGAGCCTGAGTCTGGGATTCACAGACATCCTCCTGGCTGGTGGAAAATGCCAAGATGTTGAGTTGTGCTCTTGTGAGAAGCCTCTTTTCACTCAAACCCTAAACAGCCCAAAATGTGTATGCAACTCCATAGGGGACTTCCAGACCAGACATTTCCCTCACCTCCTGCATTTGCAAAGGGCATTTTGGCAGGAGACAAAATACCATGCATAGACAGGACATGGAGCAATCCAGCTTCAGCAGGGAAACTTTCAGGGAAGGCAAGGGCTGAGCGAGTGCCAGGAGCACCTGAATGTTAGACATCACTGCTAAAAGGTAGGTGAGAACTCTCATTTCTTGCAAATTTATACCCAAAATGACTACCCAAGGTAGGAAAATAGTTAGGATCAGGGCTGCTTACATGTGCAGAACAGCCTCTTGATTTCCCTCTTCCCACATTTTGTCTCACTCCTCCTTTTTTTCTATCACTGCTTAGGGCTGGCCCTAGTTCAGCATGCACCAAGGAGCCTGTCCAAGGGCTCCCATGGCCTGGACAAGGTGAACACACCTGCATGGTTGTCTTTCTGAGCTTATCCACTGGGCAGATTTGCTACATGTTGAATACTAAGCCAGACTGGAGTGCTGGATAATGGGGAATTTCATCCTCATTCGTACCAAGTTGTGTTTGAAAGGAAATTCTCTCTTTCCAAAATTCATTATTCTTAATGGATTGGCCTTAGTTGACTCTTTTCTTCTTGACCCTGCCAGTTGAAACAAAAAGGTCTCAGGCCAAAGAGCTCAGCCTGAGACCCTCGAAGACATTTAGACTCCCAGTGCCCAAGGTAAAGTATCAGCAATGTTATGCGTGGGACAGAAGGGCTTTGGCACAGGAGGCAGCTAAAACTTTGTGTGAGAGGTGTTTAAACACTTGGATAGAATCCTTGGGAGCACACAGCTTGAGGAAGGGCCCCTCATCTGCAAGTCCCACAGCTGGCCAGCCCAATTTCCAGCCTCTCCAGCCCCCCCTGAACAGCAGCCTGCCCTCCAGCGTCTCACTCCCTCCCAGATTTGGTACCTGCATGCTTGCATATTCAAGTCCCATCAGGCAGGTCATTAGAGGTGATGTGAAGGTCATTAGAGGAGATGTGAAGAGGAGACGTCTTATTGTCCTCTTATCCAACCTGTATTGCACCAATCTGATGTTAAGGACACTGTAGGAGACCACATCAAAGGCTTCACAGAAGTTTAAGGTGTATACCATCCTCAGCCCTCTTCTTGTCCACAGTGCCAGTCACCTCATCAACAAAAGCAGATTTTTACTGGCTCAGGCACGGTTTAACTTAGACACAAGTTCAGCCAGCTTTGTACTGCCCTCCCTCCACCCTCCAGGATGTGGTGTTAGCGTGGATCAAATTAATTCAGTTTATCTGTGTCCTCTGGAGTTGACATACCTTTAACATATGCTCATGCTGCTGCAAAAACAATTGAACCCAGTCCTGAGCAACTGAGTCTCAAATACTCCCTCCAATTATCTAAACCACTTGTACTCTGGGAGAAAGTACAGACGATGACATTCAAGATGGAATAATTACGTAGTGGAGTCTTGTAATATTTATGTGAAGGGTTACCACACCAGAGCTCCAAATGTTAGCAAAATCACCCCAAGTAAACAACACGCGGTATTTGCATCTCTGTCTTCTGCTCTCATAATGATCGCTCATCTTTATGTGCAGAGTTATATGGGTTTTTATTGCTAATGTCTCTCTCATTAATAGCCTCTTTGAGTTTTATGGTATACCTTTTTGGCACAAAATCAATTGAGAATTCGCAATTACGTTTCTGAATAGAAGATGCAGTTTGTATTCTGTTGCTCTTTAAATCTTGGACAAAGAGATCTACGTGGGAGCATCATGCATGGTGCTTGGCCAAAGATACCAGAGGTTTATTTGCAGGATGTCTATGGCCAAGAGGACAGAGTTTGCTGCCGAGGTTATAATACCGTCCCTCAGCTAGACGCAATGGGCTGACCAGAGATGCAGAAGGGGCAGGAACTTCAGACAGGGTTTGCCCTGAGGCTCTGCAGGCTGGGAAATGCCCGGGCTCCACAGGGTGTCCGTGTTTAGCTGGAGAAGGGCAGGAGCATTACGGGCAGCGATGTCAGTCCCATCTGTCCTTGGAGAGGTAGGACCTGCCTCGGAGCAGAGTCTTCCCGCGCACTTGCGAGGCCTCGTATGGGCACACTTTGTGCAATGTTAGGCAACATGCCACATGAATCACTTTGCAGAGGCTGGAAAAATGTAGCAACATATGGAGCTGAGTTTGGGGAAAGAATTGAAAACAAACCTCATAACTCGAGCGGTTTCCTCCCGTGGCAGCTGTTCACATGTGCTCTTGATGCTTGATTTGGGCCTCCCTGCTCACTGGGGAGATACCTGGAAGTCGTCAGAGGACTGCTCACTCTCCAGAAGCCTTTCATCACCTCTGTGTGCAGCTGCCTGGGATGAGGAGTGAATTCTGCACTGACCTGTGGAAAACGCAGTTGGCTGCCTCCCCACGCCAGCTACGGGAACCTCTCGGACAGCATCTCAGCAGCTTCTAAGCTAGATCACATCTACACCCAGCACCTACTGAGCAGTCTGCACTGTGGGTGTTCAGCATGGCGTGGTGAAGGACCTTATAACCAGGCTGGAAGAGTTTCTAGTGGACACAGCATGGTCATGTCCACATCTGATTAAAGCACTATAAATCTAATGCAGCCCAAGTCAGCATTGCTCCCACCAGGAGATTCAGCTCTTTCACCAGCAACCACAAAACCCTGCAAGCTGAGTAGAAAGCCCGTGAGTCTTTGCTCTAAGGTGCTGTGAGGGTAAAGCTGGGGAGGAATGGGTCGTGCCTCTGCTCCTGCTACAGACGCTCACATGGCGCTGGCTAGCTGGTCTCTTTGCACCTCAGCTCTCCAGCAATAAAAAGGAGAGAGGGTGGTGCTCTCTGCCTTTGCACTGCAGCTTTGACAGCGGGCATATGGCCAGGCCCATGGAGATGGTAGTCTTACTCCTGGGATGGAAGCTGCAAGCGAGTTAAACCAGCTGAAAATAAAACTTCAATAGAGAAAAAACTACACAGGAGTTAGAATAGAACAAACTCACCTGAAAGCAGGAACTCGGCAAGAGTTTGATGGACTAAAATCGCAGCACTGACAACATTAAAGGTATGTCCTGGTTAGGGCTGTCAAGCTATTCCTGCTGGGGTGCCTCCTTTGGTCAGGTTGCCACCCAAGCTGTGGATGCACTTCTGCTCATCCACCTCCAGCCTGCAGCCCTGGCAATCACAGAGGCAGTCTCTGTGCCATAGGAAAACCATGGGTAGGCATTTCTTTTCTTGGCTGATTTTTGCATCCTCTCTCAGGACGTTGGCATTGAACTGGGCTGCTTCTCCCCCCCACCAGTGAATGGGGCTGTGGGTGGTTTGTTGCCCTCTCTCACGGCCACTTTTGGGTGTGGGTGTCCTTGGGAGCGGCACATTTCAGGACCAGTGACTCAGTGTCCACAGGATGTCCCTGTCTCCTCTGTGGGAAGCCAGCCCAGCAGCTTCTCAGGATGTGGATGCCGAAATGTGGCGCGTGGTGACGCCACTTATCATATCTCTGTCAGACGGGATTGAGAGAGGCCGATTTTGGGCCAAGGACTGGGGAAGGAGACGAGGAGGAGGGTGTCTCCACCTCAGTGCTGGGTGGGCAGTCCCAGGGGGCAGAGGTGGCTCCCAGGCACTGCCGTCATCTGGGAGCCCTCTTGTGGAGCATCTGCTTTGCACATCCAGGGACGGGATTAACACCCATTTGGGACCAAGCTGTCTGGCTTCTCTTGAGTTTCAGCCCGGCTTTTGATGAGAAGTGGGAATTTTTGCTCAGGTTGCTCCCCAGAAAGAGGCGGGCCAGCCACAGCTTCGCAGGGCCCAGTCAGGGCTTCCCATTGACCCTCATGGCTGGGCCAGGTTTCAGCTTCCCCATAAGGGCCTGGGGGGGTGAGCCCTTGTCTTCTGCAGATAGGTGAGAGGATTCATCCCTTAAAGACCATGTCTACCCCAAACTGGCCTCTATATAGTCAATGCTGCTCAGCCGGGTATAGGATGCATCGTGCCCCCTGCCAGATAGACCTCTAAAGAGATCTGGTGAAGAACGGTTCAAAGGCACATTATTTCTCTCCATAAAGGGATTTTAAAGCGATGAGCAGATGTCAACATCTACACTGGGAGTATCTGCCATTGGGTAAACTTGACTCCACCACTGTGTCTGAGCAAACTCCGCTCCTGGTCCTACGCTGGACAAGAGTCCTTCATGCGAGGGGCCCTGCTGCAGGGAATTAGGTATTGATTTTGTTGGCTGCTGCTGTATCCATGCTTATTCTTACTCACCAGGGGCCCTGCTCTAGCAAAACTTGAGTGTTTGTTTAATGCCTAAATGGAAGGGGGATAATTATGTACTTAAAGTTATTTAGTAAATGCTCTGCTGGAGCGAGGGGTGCACAGGAATTAGCTGCGAAGTTGGTTGCAGTAGACAGAAGCCAAGGTGGAAACTGGCCAGGGATTCTCTCACTCATTTCCGTATCCCAGAGCACTTCACGGAGCTTAATGGGCAAAATATGGCCAAGACTATTTTTTCCGTATTCTGAGTTTTCAACTGCAAATATCCGTATTCCAGGCACTCTTTCCTGTAATGCTGATAGATTATGCCTTCTGCCATCTGGGACATGTACAGACCTGGTAACTCTGTTTATGGTTGTTATTTATTTTCCCTTGTTTGTGTCAATATAAATCTCTGATTTTTTCCTCAGTCACTTCCAGTGTCTGAAATGTGCATTTGTGCAGGAAGATGTTTCCCTGTGGCATTTTGGGATAGGGCCAAGCTGGCAATGGTCCTTCTGGTGTCCTGCTTATTTTCAAACATTTACAATGGTTCCCATCCCATCACTTTTTTTGCAGGGATGGCTCAGCCACCCGTGCAATGGCAGCTGAACTGCCATAAACTACAGCCCGATATACTAAAGATTCCTGAAATCAAAACCATTTTACTGTAATACCCTACTTGTAAATGGTGGCAATTCATTTGCGACAACCTGTGAAGCAGCTGCCAGAGTTTCATGTTAGGACTGTGGTTTGCTACCAGGAGAGTTGGTTCTGCTTCTACCCCACCTCCTCAGCACAACTGCCTGTCTTGCACTGCATGCGCAGGGATTGCTTTTCTAATGCATTAAAAGTCACCTCAGACACATCACAGGGATCATGTCTGATAAACACTGAGGCCTGCTTTATTCTGGTGAAAGAGCCGCCCCTGCTCCTGGCAGGACCATGTTGGCCTCAGGTGTCAATGCTCTACTGGTGTAAAATGTACAGTTATTGCACAAGAGGCCTTCAATCTGCAAGTGCAAATGTGACATAAATGGGTCTAATGTGCATGGGGCTTGTAATGGGTGACAGCTTAAGAGCTGCACTTTGAAAATATGGTCCTCTGTGTCCCATTCTCTTTACGTGGCTTTCATTTACTTTCTCATACACGTGGGGGAGATTAAGAACAGAGCATTTACTACTCTCCAGCAACTGTGCTTTGCTGATCCCTCCTTTTTCTATGCTAAAAAGAAAGCAGGGGCTATTACAAAGCTCCGCCATGGATCAGCAGGCATGATGCATGAGCAGCAAGGAGATGTCTAGCCTCGTGCAATGCTGCAAGTTGGATCAGATGAGTTCTATCATCACCTGAAGTCTGCATCTACAAAACAACAAGGGCAGACTGTGCAGTTTTGAATGGTGTTTTGCATATTCGACTCTGCCTCCCCTTACGTTGATGTTCAAGCAGCAATGTAGGGAACACTCCCTACAATGTAGGGAATCAGAAGGGCCAGGTATATGATCTGCAAGGTTTTTTGAACACTGGAAACTTTCTTTGCTCTCTGCTCAGCATCTTGCAGCAGGCACATGAGAAGACTGTGCTTTAATATGCATCTGGAGACATTTCACATAAGGAAGGGGAAAGAGTAAAGTGCATTTCTGTGAGCTCTGTGCAGGTGTGAACAAGGTAAGAACAGTGTTTAATTGTTCTTGTCCTCATTTCACATACCTAAAGTTACTTTTCCCTTTCAAAGGCATAATTTCAAGCTGTCACTAGGTGCACTTTCCTGGGAAGACCAATTTGCTGAAAAGATTGAATCTATATAGTGCCTTCCCACTGATGCCAGAATAGCTGTTTCTCTGATTGCCAGTCCTTCCCCCTGCCTTTTCTTCCTCACCAAAACAAAGACAAATATTACCAGCTCATATTACTCACAACCAATTGAGACAAATGACTTTAGAGGGGTGGTACTGCTTTTATTTTGCTGTACGTTTCTTCAGGGAAGCTACCATCCTTCCCAGTGCAGAGGGAAGCCTGGATCCATCCAGGGAAGTTTTTATTTCAGAAGTTCTTCTGCCCCTGCTCCCTGGGACCCATTCAGCCGTCGAGCTGTGCAGTGGGTCAGGCTGGAAGAACAATCTGTGTGTGTGGTCATCGAAGCAAGGGGCCATGAACAAGTCAATGGGGTGAAGTTCTGGAGGTGTCTAGTCCAAAGTCCCTCTCAGAGCAGGACAACTTTAGCATAGATCAGCTGTGGCTTTATCTGGCTGAGCCTTGAAAACCTCCAAGGATGGAGGTGCCATGACTTCTCTGGGAAGTATTCACCCATGCTGCCTACCTGCCTAGCGAAACACTGTCCAACCAGCTCCTCCCAAGCCTGTTACCCCTGTAACTAACCATCAGGTAGCTGCTGACCTCTGTTAGATCATCTTTTAGACTCTTTCTGATCAAACTGAAGAAGCTCATCTCTCTCAGCATCTCTCTCTAGGTCTTGTTCTCTAGTCTCCTGAGGTAGTGAGGCTGCCCACTAGTATGTACCCTCCAGGCTGTCCACATCCCTCTTCAACTGGAGGGCCAGAAACCAAAACTAGTAATCCAATACGTCAAGGACGATGAATTCCCTTGACGCGCTGGCCTTGCTGCTCCAAATATAACCCAAAATGCAGTTTTCCCTGGAAGAATACATTGCTGGCTCTTAGTCAAATGGTGTCCACCATAGCCCTTGGGTCCTTTCCAGCAGGGTGCTATTGCTGTCCAGCTGAGGATGGAATTGGTCACAACATGGACATTGCCACTCAGCTGAACTGTGGCCTCTGGTTGTGCATGTGTTGCTGGGACTCCTAAACAGAACTCCTGATAGAACTTGCTCCAGTAGTTTAAAATGTCTGTCTTATGCCTGAGCTGCTCCAGAGCTTTAACAGAAATCAAGGGTAGGGTCTTTGTATTTTTTTTTTTTCCCCAGGAAGGATAAAGTCCTAAATACCCTTTTGCTATAGGAAAGCAGTAAGCTTATATATATTGAGAAACCTTTTGCTACTCTCACTAATCAGGTAGGGGACAAATTTGTGGGCTATAATCTGACATAAAATCTGGAAGCAAAAATGTTATATGATTTCAAATTTTTAGACAATTTTGTTTGGCCTAGTATGGACAAATAACTACCTGCATCTTCCTGGTTTAGAAATTAAAAACAAATCTCTCTCTATTTTGTTGTTGTTCTTTTCTGCTCAGTAAAACTAATGTTATTCATTAAATTTAAACAATGGTTAACTTGCCATTCTCCTCAGTAATTATCTTTCATCTCTTAGGAGTACATAAACACACAACATTTGCAGTGTATAAAGGCCCATGCCAAACACACATAAGTAAATAAAGAAAAGGAGAGTGTGAGCTGCTTTTGTGATACTCTTCATGACAGAAAGACTGTTCTTAAAATACTTTCCACTTGTAAAAATATCAAAACTGGATCTTGCAATGTGGGTTAGGTATTTATGATAACTTATCTTCCTGGAGTATAGAATTTGTTAAAGTGTCTTAAATTATTTATTTACAGGTTTCAGTTCAACATTGAAATGCCCATTTTGATGAGCTGGTGATGAGATGTCATTACTTGTTCCACTTCCATTCAATAATTAGCCATCCCACTCATTTTGTCTTGATCCTATCAAGCATGTATTCACTTTGATTGGATAGAATATTCATTGGTAAAGGCTGTGAGGAGGCACGTAATTCTATTTATGTTCATCCCTTAATCTATTTCTGCAGTTTAGAGGATCTAATAATTCCAACTCTTTCACCCTTGATTGTAAATTAATTTAGTAAATTGAGATGTTATATTTTATAAAAAATTTGAAGAGTTTCATTCCTGAAATGGGCTGTTGCGTTCTTTACTGATGGGAAAGCATTCTGCAGAACTAAAGGTACTCACAACTTTTTCATGGTTAAGGATATTAAAGTTTAAATCAGCCATGCAAAAATCACCTTTTCTTTTTGGTTTTATAAAGGAAGAATAACATTCCCCAGGAAAAAAAAGCCTGTAATGTGAAGAAGTATTTTCCTTGGGGTGTTTCTCACCTGACCAGATGAAGATGTCTACAGCTAATGCCTCTATCAGCTCATCATCGAGAGTCTCTGTATACTCAATAAATAGCAATAGATGCATCTGATGTGATTGGTATCACGACAAAGGGGCTGTAAAGGGATATCTGTTGTCCGTGAGTACACACCAATTGCCATTTCAGATGCGGCAGTGCATTTAGCACACCTGCAAGGGGCTGGCAGATATGGTGTATGACCTCAAAGAGACCCTTCTGGAAACGTGGCTGGAGCCAGGCATCTCTGGTGGCAACAGGTGCCTGTGTTAGGTGACTGAGTCAGTAACAGCCTGCATGAGCATGATCCAAGGCTTTTAGGGATATCAGCTTAGGAAATCATGCTTGGACTCTGATGCTGCTCAGGGAGGAACTAGGCTTCTCTTGGTACAGTGCCATCTCATCCAGCTCTGTGTGGATCTCTTGGATCCCCTGGGGCATATAAAGCAACATTAGGCAGTTATATTTGTCCAACAAAACCAAGCCCTGGAGCTGACTGCAGTGTGAATTTACGCTCTTAGTGCACATGTGGACAGCTAAGCTCCTGCCTCTGCCTCTGGAGATCAATTCTGCCCCCAAAGTTAGGCACCTCTAATTCCCAATCTTTATCACAGCTGGTTATTGTTCAGGACCAGCTATGAATGAGATCATCCCGTTGATCTTACTTAAGTAAGTGGCTGTTTGCTAGTGGAGCTCAATATGACGTGGTGTTACTGACATATCTTTTCCACAGGAGAGATGCCTGCAGTCATTCTCTGGTGGTGAATCACCAGAGAACTCGGAATTGCCACATCTATGATTATTTGTCTGTTCTAAGATGAAGATTTGGAGTTAAACATACTGCAATAAGAGCATAATTTTTCCCTTAGGATCTGTTGGAGGCTCTTGAATGCAAAGATATACACAAACAGTTAGCTTTGTCCCATGCAAGTGGTCTCTGAAGAGAGGTGGACTATACTGTAGGTGGCCCTGCTTGAGCAGGGGTTGGACCAGATGACCTCCAGAGGTCCCCTCCAGCCTCAGCCGTTGTGTGGTTCTGTGATTATACTGAGTTGGACTCTGCCCAACTGCACTGGGTCAGTACAGCTGGGGTATCCAGTGAGTACCCTGTGTCAGGATTCATCCTAGTCTGGCTGAAGTGGGATGCAAAGCTGCTATGAACTGGTGTAGGAGGACGAAGGTTGTAAGAGCTGTACCTGGCTTCTCTCTGGGTGCTGAGATCCTCCTGATTTCACTGAGATTTCTGTACCTCCAGAGCAGTTAGGAATGCAAATGCTTCTTTGGATCTGGATCTGAGATGAGAAAGGAGGACAGATGGAGCTCACCTATCTCCCGCTAATACTATCTTTATCCATCACTACTAAATTATTTTCTACATTAAAGCTATTTTAGCATTTATTTTTTGCTCTGAGATTTTTGCAGTTTATTACAAAGTCTCGCTCTTTTGGGATAATTCCATCTCTAAAAATTAGATTTAACACTGAGCTCTAATGCAGAGTTTAGTTCAATCTGTATCTAACCATTGTGCAACATTTGAAAAGCTTTCTTCTGAAGTACATGGGACTTGCTGTGTTAAAAAACAACAATGAGAAAACCAGGATAGTGAGCTACATGAATCCCTGCTTTGATCCAGGAGAGCAACCCTAGGACAATTTTTGGCTACCCCACTAAACTCCCTTATATATCACCATTATATCTTAACATAAAAACGTGACTTTTATGCAGCTCTGTAATCTGTTCACCACTTTTGATTAGCACAGAACAGACCCCAAAGCCTCAGCCCATCTGTATATGGTTCACAGCACTTTGCATGGGGTTAAAACATGGGGTCTGGGTGACCCCTTGGGGTAATTAATGAACAGATTGAGAGACACCCAGGTGGCTCCAATGAAACAAACACTCAAGAGATGGAAACAACAGAATAGCTTTGTAAATAAACTCTTATTCTCTCTTAGAGACAAACCTTCTAATCTAAACAGGCATTAATATGCAAATAAACAACCTTTTTGTCAATAGAAGGGAGCTGAGAATAGAACTGATGTACTCAGTGTATTTACTCAGTTTTACCTGATATCTTTTTGCATGATAACTGTTTTAACATTAAAAACAGAGCCTCAGAAAGGAGCCAAAGCCAGATTTAACAGAGTCCTAGCAGTAGGTGCTTGTGGGTGGGATGCTCTGCCAGGACAGGGAAACGGGCTGCCCGGAGAGCTTGTAGAGCTGCCTCCACCAGGGACTTTTCACAAATAGGTCAGATCAAGATTAGCTGGGAGGCTTTTTAGGAGATTGCTTCTGCTTTAGTCTTGTGTCCTGTGGGTTCCCAAAGCCTCTCCCAGAGAGTTTCTCTGTGCAGTCTGCATGAGGGTATTTGAACTGTGACATTTGTTTGAATTGGGGTGTTCTGTGGTGGGGGAGCCTCCAGAACGACCACTTAGTGAATGCCAGCACAGTCTGCTTCTAAGTCCTGTCACAGTCTCAATGTTAATGAATAATAATTGACTTAAACGTTACATTTCTTTCTCTTCTCTTCTCTTCTCTTCTCTTCTCTTCTCTTCTCTTCTCTTCTCTTCTCTTCTCTTCTCTTCTCTTCTCTTCTCTTCCCTTCCCTTCCCTTCCCTTCCCTTCCCTTCCCTTCCCTTCCCTTCCCTTCCCTTCTCTTCTCTTCTTTTTCCTTTTTTACACCACTTTCTCCTTCATCCTACACTAATGTGATCATAACACCATACTGATGACATTTTTTGACTTTCAAAATTAGGATCCAAATATGCAATATTTAACGGAGCTGTGAATAAGAGTACAAATGTGAGCAGACCCACTGATTTCAGTGGAATGGGTTAACACTAAGCACATAGGGAGCACAGCAATCATGTACTGAGCCTGCAAGTGCATCGACCTCATGGTCTGAGCCTTGTCTGTGGACTCTCCTGCTTGTGGGGATGCAGTGACTCCATGGAGATCCCACTGGGATGTGGGCATCACCAGGTATGTACGCCAGGCTGCAGCAGTGACGAGGAGAAACGGAGGGAATAGTTCCTCTCTCAGACAGTTGTGTTTAATTTTCAGCAACATACAAAATTCACTTTTTTTTTTTTTTTTTTTTTCTGAAAATTATTCAGGCAACAAGGGGCAGCAACTTTCCTTTGCAAGCTGCATGCCCTTTCCCCAGCATGTGTGCTTAAGGCTTGCTTTCTTACCTTCTCACAGTGGTGATGTTTTTTCAAGCTGTATCCTTTGCATTTCTCTTTCCTTTGATCTCCCTGTTTGTCTGTTTAAAATGTGCATGTGCACTGAAGAATAGCAAGTAGAAACTTTTTGCCTATGTGCTTCTTTTTCAGGTGATGCCATGTGCCCTGTGTAGGCTGGAGGTGGCTATTCTTTCAGCTGTCCATTCTCATGAAGGACCCTGTTTTTATTTTTATTTTATTACAACTCCTAGAAAATCAGTGAATCATTTTTAGAGACCTTTTCATCTCACATATAACACTGAGGTTAAAATAATCAATATTGGCTTGTATATTGAAATATACAACAATATAAGAATTTTTAATGAAGGCTTTTCCTTTTGTAAACCATTTTTTACTAGATTACAGCTACTATGGAAGTTAATATACCTAGTCCCATGTATATGTTTTAAAGCTTATTTAAGCAGTATAATAAAATATAATAATGCTGGGGGTACCTTGGGATTTGCATAAAAAATCCTCCAGCACATTCAGTTTAGGAAGTGGTCACAAGCCTTAGATTTATTGTAGGTGTTTATAGCTCTCTGGGAATTTTGTGGAGGGAGGGAGGGAGGAAGGGAAGGAGGGATGGTTAGTCCGGCTTTGCTGACACTACAAAATGTAAAACTTCCTCGGGGTTTTGTAAAAGTTCCACTTCAGTGTTTAAATCATTCCTAAGTTGTGCGAGATGTAACGCTGAATATTTCGTTTTATTTCATTATTCCTTGGGACTCTCAGTTTGCTCTGATTGACACTGCTGGAATTTCCAAAGCTGAAATTACAGAGTAGAGAGAAATATGCACAGTGCTGAAGGGATGACAGATTTTGCTCTGACTCATTTAAAATAATTTTCTTTGCCCTAAAATCTTAGAGCGATTAAAAACTGGTGATCTAGCTAATCCTCCTCAGGAACTGAAATCACTGAGCTGCCCTGATTTACACCTGTGAGAGATCTCCGGTGAGCATCTGCACGGAGCAAAAGGCAAGTCCTGCCATCTGGGATCAGCTCAAAAGCAGGCTGCGGCGGTTTGTTATCATGCAGCTCCAGAGACAATCTGGAAGTCTCCCCAAGTACATAAATTTTCATCTGTTATGGATGAAAGGAAAATATTCTTGAAATTATCTGGAGGGAAAACCACTGTCCTTCCAGTCTAATCAGAGAAATCACTGACTGCAGAAGAAGGATCAGTGATACTAATAAGGTTCTTGCTATACCAAGACTGGCTCTTCCTCTGTTAACACTCATCGTTCGACAGTCATCAGCTGTCTCCTTCAACCAGGACACCCTGCCTCACTTTGTCATCTTCAACCGCAGCCTCAATTCAAGCTTGGTTTTGCCTTTCCAGTTCATTTATTTAGGAAATACAGTATAAAGCTATCCTGTAAATAACAATAAAAAAGCTATGTGGAAGTCTGACTGCAATGGCATCAGTTTTGGCTTGCCTCTTGTACATTTGATGGTTGCTTTTTCACTATCGTCTTGTTGGTTAGCTGGTTTTATTATGGGCCTATGACAATTTCTCTAACTGGTTTCACTTCTTACTCTTCTGATTTTCACTTCTTTCCCAGTTGCGTTGTGTATGCTATCCAGAACAGGCCAGTAAACGTCCTACTGACACGTGTGCCGCACTACATCAGAAGACAGCTAGAGCACAGCTTTCCTGCTTTTGCATTTAGTCAGTGGTTAAGTTTGCAGTCTTAGATTTATCTGTACTGTTTCCATGTAAGTGGCTCACTTCTGGCTGGAAAGAGTTTATTCTGCCAGTTTAGTTAATGGAAGAATATTTGTTGACTTCAGTTGTGTAAGATCAGTGTATAAGAGGAGGTTTGATCCTCAGTGCAGTTTGGAGGCTATCCAGTGGATATTTTTTCTCTTAGAGACATCTTCCACCTCTCCTCTCTCAGGATAACATGGATGATTTCTTTGCTCTTGACTTACCATGTGGTGTTTTCTGCCTCGTGCTGCCTCCTGTTTCCGTGAACTGGAGAGAAGGAATGAGCAGGACGTTGCAGCTTCTGGTTCCTTCTTTGTGGACACCAATTTGTGGAGTTTCAGGGAGGTGAAGGTTGGTCCTCAGGGTTGTGTCTGCACCGTGGCATGGAAGTGGGACTGTAGGGCCTGGCTGAGTGCTAGTCCGGCTGGTCCAGAGCCCTGTAGCGGTGACAGGCTGCAACGTGAGCTGCTGGGATGGGGTCTGGGGGGGGGCTGCCTCTGTGGGATTTGCACCCCGGCTCCGTTTCACCCAACAAGGAGCTGAATGACGTCAGGTGATTTGTGTGAGCTAAAAAAACAAGTGTCAGTTTACTGCACGGCCAGTGGTTAAGTATTCACATGTCCCTGCAGGGAAAGAGGTATTAAGAAGATGAAAGGGTACTCTTTCATGGGACAGCTGTGCACCCAACCACATCCCTTCTCTTCCTTCTTTTTTTAATTAATTAATTAATTAATTCATTAATTTTATTTTTTTGGTCAAACTGCTTTCTCTCCAGCACTGGTTCTACTTCTCCATTTGAAATTTTAGGCTCATGGATGTGTATTGGTCTTTTACCTATTTATTCCTTGTTTTCCTTCTGACACGCAGTTTGCTTGCGAAGCTCAGGAGCAGGACAAGCCCAGAGCAAGCAAAAAAGCTGCAGCAGAGAGCCTGGGGAGCTGGGTGGGGACAGGAACTGCTCCATCTACTGGAACTACAAAGGGAAAACTGCTGTGCCTCTGCTTCAGCGAGGAGTTGGCAAACATGCATATTTCTGTGTCCATCACATGGTGAGAAGCCCTGTTTGGTCTGTTTTTAATTGCAGTAATGGAATGCAGAGAAATAGCCTTTATTTTGCATTAGGAGGATCCACATCAGGACAGAAAGTCCCCATTCTCACAGGCAAAGTACCCGCCGATGGCCTCTATCCATGGAGCCATTCTGTCAAGGTCTGGAGCAGGCAAATATCTACATCCCTGGCTAGCATGAGTTTGCAAAAAGCTCATTTTATTCAGGCTGCTATTTAGTTTTGTTAGCCTCAGATCACGCCCCACGACAAATGCCGACCGTGTTAATGCATCCCGAAGCACTGCCGATCCTACCCATATGTGCAATTAGAATTCATTATTACAAGCTAGTACCTTGCTGACTTGTCCATTTGTAGTGTCACACACGATGAGGATTTTGAAAGACAGCAACAGCCCAGCTGGAACGACATGAGAGCTGCTTTCGCAGCA
Organism: Anser brachyrhynchus; assembly: GCF_964034855.1. Taxonomy (NCBI): domain Eukaryota; kingdom Metazoa; phylum Chordata; class Aves; order Anseriformes; family Anatidae; genus Anser; species Anser brachyrhynchus. The sequence continues at coordinate 149,077,108 of NC_137695.1, read as the reverse complement.
GCACAGCTGACATAGCAGTAGTGACACAGCCAAAATTAAATCACCGCTCTGGGAATACTTGGCAGAGCAAGCCCAGATTGGAAGCGCCCAGCAGGCCTGGTGACATCACGGGCACTTTTTTTCTCCTCCTGAAACACTTCAGAAAAATGCAGGAATCTTATTTCGTAAAATGCGGCGTTCTTCAAAGTGTTCTCCCGTGATTCACTTGCGTTGGGTGTGGTAACAACCCTCTCAGTTCCCTGCCTACTTACACGCATTAATTGTCTCCCACTGGAGATTTCCTGTCTTCCTTGTAATTATTTGGGGATGGAAAAAAAAAATATCTGATATGTCACCTAATAGGATAAGCCCTTACTGGGTGAGTAAGGAGAAGATTGAGCCCACAGTTTCGGCACTGTGTTCCTGATCCAACGTCTATCCGTATCTGTGAGTCCATTAACCTAGTCGTGCAGTGGATCCAACCTTCTAAACTGTCTGGGTTTAAAAGCCTCTGTGATGGCTCTAGGAACTACACTTTCAGGATTCTGGTAAAAGTGAATTTTGGAAGTGTGTCTTTATGCAATGTGTTAGAGTTTCATCACCTGAAAGGAGAAATGATCCTGATCCAGCCACTCTGCTTGGAGAAATTTTTTAGGGTTCTGGATCACACTTTCATTAAAGCTCACCAATACCGACCCTTTGCAAAAGTTGCTTTCTCCTTCTGCCACTGTTGGAGGTGATCAATTTTTTGGTGCCTAACTCTGTGAAGGATAAATGTTACTTTCTGACCTGCTGGTTGGTCTGAGGGTCTTCTAATGGGGGAAGCCACTGGGGAAAACCTACCACTTGGATCCACTAGCTCCACTGTGGGACTTAACCTGATCACAGCAATCATAGTGCTATTTCCTCTGTGTTACGCTGATGAAGCTTTGGGCTATTTTGATATGGTTTTGATTATTTGAAAATCCTTTCCTCATGTTTATAAGCACATGTGATGGCAAATGGTATGGGTGGAGACCAGATCTTCTGTTTCAAGGAAACTCTGATTCTCCATTCCCAACTGGAAAGGAAAAACTATCCTTTCCCAGTAAGTGAAATTCCAGGAAGGCAGTTAAATGAGACAAAATGTTTGGTCTTAATTTCCATCTTTTAAAACGTTGCTAACTGAATTTTGTTTTCAAAGTCCATTTCAGGAGAAAGAAAATCAAAACTACTGTTCCAAAAGGACAAAATAGGATATGTGAACTTCACAATGTGCCAATTATTTTCTTTCTAGGGCAAATGCCATCAAAATCAACAGATTTTTTTTTTTTGAAAATGCATGAATTATGACAAAACCAGATCTTTTTTGGCCCCCCAAATACTTTGATGAAATCTTTCCAATCAGCTGCTACCGCAAGAGCACCCTTGGGCTGAACATCCAGGCAGATCTGGAATGGGCTTGCCAAAGGCACCTCGTGAGTCTGAAATCAAAGCAAGTGAACAGTAGCAGAGTGTATTAATAATTAAATGCTTTAATATATTAAAGCAGGATACTTTGGAGAAAAAAAATAAACAAACAAACAAACAACAACAAAAAAAACCTAAACCCCCACTGTTTTAAAGGTAGTTCAGCTGCTGTGAAGGCTGGATCTTTTCTTTCCATTTGTACTTTTGGAAATTCTCTTCCTCTAGTTCCCTCTTGTAACTCACTGAGCAGATTTATATGGCTGCAGTGGATTAAGGATTTTATGGGAACTTCATTTAGATTGAGAAATGGAGATAGAAAAGTTAAATAAGAAAATGAATAATTCAGTTTCTAGGAGAGTAGGCCGTGTCTCTTCTTTGTGATGTTGTGTGTGATGTATAATGCACTGCCTGTATAACTCTATACCTGGATTTTGGTGCCAGGTACCTCAGCTGGGATGTCAGAAGCCAGCATTGGGCTAGGAAACAGGAAACGGGGGATTTAAGTCACCTGGATGAATGCAGTCAGTGCTTTGTGCTGGACACAGTGTTTTGGGTGTGCTGAAATTGTGAGATAGAAGTATGCAACTTGATGGCTTCTTTTTATGTTATTAATAGTGAGAATAATATCTACCACCTCATGCAGGAAATATAACCTTAGGAGTATATAAAAGCCAAGACCGTAGGTCCCTTGAGTTTCTTATTTTAGTGCCAGAGTTATCCAAATTTTCTTCATGTCTGTGCATGCACGTGTATATGACTGTGAACTACATGCAGAATGCCAGCAACAGCAAGCCCAGGCTTTAGCTTCAATGATCAATTTGGGAAATGATTATTTATTTGATAGCACCTGAAGACAGAAGAGTTTCTTTAAAGGAAATTGTATGGAAAAAAGAGATTGCAATGCAACGAAAGACTTGACAGTTCAGTGAGGAGAAAGAGTAGGGAAGAAAATGGGTTATGGAAATTGGAATATGTGGTTACTGAAGTTAGTGTGGGTGGTTAGAAATAATTTTGCATGTGAAGTGTATGTACATCCTTTTTCTGAAAAGCATGTGAAAGAAGTGATTTTTTAATTTCAAGGATAAAGGTTTCTCTTAGAAATGTTACTCGGGATCTGCAGATGAACAAGAACCCAGAGTTATTATTTACTGAGGGACGGATTTTTGGAAACAGCCAAGCAAAATGCATTCCTGATCACTCATCCTTGTGAGCTGTGACTCTGCAGCTTTTGTCTCTTGCACTGACATTTTCCCTTTCTTTATTGGACAAAAATACAAACAACGAAAGCCAGTTGGAATATTCATTTGGAAATACTTCTTTAAAATAAATCACTTCGTTGTCAAAATGGAAACTGATGTGGAAAATTCCTCTTTTTATTGAAAAACAAACAAACAAAATAATGCAAAAGCCAAACTATGATTTCTGTTTGGTTCATGACAACAAAAGTCCCAAACATTTTTGTCTGCAAATTGGGTTGAGGGCCAAATATTTTTTTTTTCAGTGGATGAAACCAGAAACTTTTTGGATGAAACTTGAAATTTTTTGCACAAAACAAATTAATCTTTTTCTGGACTATTTGTGAGGGTGTAAACATTTGGCTGTCCTAGTGCAAATTCTTATGCATCCCCTACAGAAATGGGTGGACATGGCCATGCAGACAGATTGCCCAGGGACAATTGTGAGTTCAGAGTTTGCCCAATGAATGCACAAATTCCTCTACTAAAAGACTTGTTTTGGATGCCATAAAGGCCATAAAACATGGTACAGAAATGCTCTGTCATGTCTTTTACAGTTTGGACAAGTTGAAGTGGCTTTTGAATCTCAGCGGGGTGTAGGAAAGCAGAGCTTTGTGTGCAGAGCTCTCAGATATGCCGCACAGGTCTGCTTGGGCCAGATAATGTTAATTGCGTGTGAGGAAATTGAGATTCTTTGCCCATTTAGAGATCATCCATCATTTTCAGAATTAAGCATCTGAGCGGTTCTCACATGAAAGTTAAGGAAGGTAAGGAGTCTCAGTGTAATAGTATGCGATTGCCAGGTAATGAAAGGTGCTGGGGCTCATTACCTAATTACAAGAGGTCCGTCTGCCTGCCTGGTAGGGAAAAATCTTCAGCACCCATAGCTTTGAGACAGATTGCCTGGCCCAGGAAGAGTAATGCCATTCCCTCCATCGGTCACAAAGAGCCCATGTGCCTTGCTGTTAACCAGACGAGAGGCAGGGGACACCTGTCCCCAGGGGACTGCCAGCACTCTGGCACTGTCCTACACCTGTACTGCTCCCAGAGAGCAGAGGAGCCCCCCTGTGAACCAGGCATGGAGGTGGAGATCAAAGTGGAGATCAAGGTCTCCAGTGTCCACAGTCTGCCGCCTTCAACTCTCCTGCCGGACAGAGTGAGCTCTGCATCGCCCCTTGCAGCCAGGCCAACGCTCAAGAAGTGTTAGCACATGGTGTCTTTGCTATCACTTAATAAATGGTGCTGTGGGGATGAGTGCAGGGAATCTGTACGCTGTCTGCAGAGAAACAGTGAGCTATGTGTGGCACCTTGGGAAAGGGCAATGCTGGGATGAGACCAAATCAAAAGGTTTTTCTCACTGCTGTCATCCGCAGCGAGGAGCTTTTTGTTACTTCTCAATGCATGTTTTGCTGACACTGTTTTAACAGGTGCGATCAAACTCCACTCGCCTGAGACTGAAAAATGCGCATTGGTGCTGCAGGTAATAGGGTGTAAATCTGTAGACTGTGATGGTCTTTGTATCACAGCGCTGGGGCAGCTTTGGGAAGGACTAGTGATGGCTTTTTCATCTCTGTTATGACTAGCTGGCTCTCAAGGGAAAGAGACCTTGAATTCTGGAAAAAAGCACATTACACTTCATCACATCTGGACATGAAAGATCTTGAACGGTGCTCACGTCTCCCAGTAACTGTAAAAAGCAGTATCGCTCCCCATTTGGGACACAACTGATGGACCTGAACAAATGAAATAAGAACGAACAGAGGTTATTAAAAACAAATAGGGGTATCAGGGCCTTCAAAAGCTGCACAGAGCACTGGCAGCTCCCAACACCTTCTCACCTGGAGTTCTCTGTCCAGAGCGGGGTGAGCCCCCCTACCCACTGCAATGTGTAAACCATGGAATCCTACAGCCGGCCGCTGGAAGGACCCAGCGTGTGCACCCACACCTGGGACAGGCTTCCCTTGGCAGCAAGAGGGGGAAGCTGGATGTGGAGGACCGAAGCCATCACTTCCTAGGGCTGTGTTTTAACCACCAGATCACACCGACCCCACAGTAAAGCCGGGGAGAGTTAGGGATGCCCAGCTGCTCGCCCTTCATTACTTGCAGCCAGAAAATGAATCGGTGGCCAACCCAAACAACGTCTAAGTCTGGAGTACTGGTGAGGAACATCAGACACCAAATTCTCTTCTGGGAGTCACACCACATGTTTGGCTCTTCACTCGAGTATTTTTGCCTGTATAGCAGCTGTGTGACTGACCATTTCACTCCATCCACAGAAGCTGAACTGGGAACCTTGCTTGGGTCTGTGAATCATTAATGAACTCTGCCAGAGACACTAAAATGTGTGTTAATTGAATAGAGGGATGCTTAAGTACCTGGATGACAACTACGTTTCACAGTCACATTGATACTTTTCCATATACTGTCAAGTTCTGCCTACAAAATGGTGAGAGCATCCTAACGGCTCAGTCTGTCATTTATCTGGGTGTAGACAGTGGCCATGGCTTTCCCATGTCAGTAGGTATCAAACAACCAGACTGAAGTCATAAATTGTAACCTAAATCACACCAAGCTATTGTGCTCACCGTCATCCCAAAGGTGTCAATGAGGAATTTTAGTTTGTGCTTTCTGTTTTCTCTACTTTGGATGTATTTGAAAGCCTGTTCTTTCCCCGTGATGAAAAGAGGAAAGGATGTGGGGGGAAACAAGGAGTCAGTGTAAGTCAGGAATTATTGAAGAGCCGAATACCTAGGGGCTCCCTGGTGTCCAGATTCACCCCATCTGACTGCGGACTGGTGGGATGCATCGAGGAGTGGGAGCACTGTATCACCCATAGAGAGAGGCAGGAGGAGGTAATCCTGAGCCCTCTGATGTGCGTCTCTGCTTTCCACCCACCTCCCCGCAGACAAGGACCCACTCTCTGTTCTCCCAGGTCTGACAGATCCCAGCCCTCCTAAGGGAGAGCCCCTTCTACAGGGCTTTTCTTACCTTTCCCTTTCAAATTAAAGGTATTTGCATAATTTCCCTATCTGTCATTTAGCAGTTGGCTAGGAATTTTTGAGTTCTTGTGGAAGATGAGCATGTCCACTTTTCCGTGTGAGGGGAATGCAGGTTCTGATGCAGGCTGCCCTGCCTGTTGTGCAGAGCACTGGTTAATAACCAAGGTTTTTATATGGGTTTTGTTTGTAAAATAGTAAATAATTGAGTATCTTCTTCTGTTGGCCTTGGATGGAGTATTAATATGAACAGAATAACAACTGTTGCACTTCATCGCAGAGCTGGCTGCATTTTAACAGCCCTATAAACCCAGGGTGTATAATGCAGAAGTTTTATTAGTTACTGAAGAGACAGTATGAAAATTAAAATATTTTTTGCTATTTAGTAAAATATGCTATTTATCTCATATGTAAAGTGAAGGCTTTAGAAAAACTATTCATGTAACAATAATCTGATTATTCTGTTATTTTCTTCCCTGTTTAGTTTCCCACATGGCTTCCCAGTGGCGCTCAAAATGGGCTGATTTTGAGCATCACTGGTGTGCTGCTCTTGTTCCTGCTGCAACTCCAGAGAATGACACCAGTACCTGACCCTCCTTCTCTTCACCCCATACCTCCAACTGATGTAATCCAAGATTTTTTCTCTTCTTCCTGACTGATGCTATTGTCACCAGGACATCTATCTGTTCTAATACTGCGATGTATAGACAGGCATATATACAGGTATCAACAAGTGAAATGACTTCTCGGACAATGCAGCTGTAGCAGGGGCAGGTAAGAAGTCCGGAATTCTTGAATCATTGCACTGTGCTTAATCCTTCAAAACATAAACCCATCCTTGTAATCCCAACTAGACCTCATCTCATAGGCAGGGGGCCACGAGTCTCATCTCTGAGTTGGAAGTGAGCTGTGCCTCTTTGTTGTGAGCTACAGGTTTATTATCACCTTGGGACCAACATTACCGGCATTGGACACGACCACATTGCAGTGCTGGGTGCCAAGTCCTCTTCTGATCTGCTTTTGCTGACAGGTACTCTAACTTCATCTCCGGTTATCTCATACCCAGTCTGTGGCAGTTTCTAGCCCTGAAATCCTGTCGAGGTATTATAATATCACTGCAACAAGCAGCTTTCTGCTGGCACTTAGCAGTGGAGCACATGCCAGAGATTCATGTGAATCATAGGGAAATGGTTCCCACTACTGAGTACATTAAGTTAAAGGAGAAAGCTATTTCCATAGTAACCACATATGGTAGGTCAGATGGTGACTTTCCAGATTTACCACCAGTGGTTTTGATTCTGAATTATTTATACAGTGAATTTAGCTTCTCCGGTCTGCTTGGCTGGTTGCCTGTGAATCTCCATGTTAACATGTGGGAGAAAAGGGAAGTTTTATATGTAGTGCCAGAAATGCTTAGGCTTGATGTTTTTATTCATAGATGAAACATTGCTATTCTCATGGCAAGGATCAGCGCAAATAGCAGTGGAAACACTTGGGCTCTCAAATCTGTGTTTTACTAGGGACAGTGTAGTATACATTAATTTGAACATGTTATAGGTGGAGCTGGTAGCAATTGCTATGCCTATATTACCAAACATGTTTCCTCTCTAAGACCCACTTTTCTCACTTGAAACTCCCTGAAGCTTAAAATGTTTCAGCTGAAATCCGTCAGTTCTGCTGTTTCTTTGCACGGTGATTTTTGGAATATTTCTTCAGACAATTGCAGGCTGAATTTAGGGGAAAAGTATTGCTTTGCTCATGTCAAAATTTTCTTAAAATTCTTTTCCTCATAAACTCGAGTACTTTTTGTATTGGGAGTGAGCACCTAAAATTGCACAATAAAGCGATTTTAACACTGCGATTTGTCTTCATTTGTTCCCAAGAATTATAGCCAAATGTGGAGAAAGTATAAATTTTTGATTAATTTCAGAGCAGATTTACATTATATGCAACTTTTCCAACCCTCTGAGCTCATTAGGGCTCTGCTGAGCCCAACCTTACCAACCTCCTACTAACAGACAGACCTAAGAGAATGAGGGATGTGATATTTCATAACCGCGGACATCCCTTGTATTTCCTGGTGTAAAACAGGACTGGAACATCTCTGCTGTCAGTGATTATTTCTAGCTGCTGGAGTAGGAGAGAGCTCAGCATGGAAAAGAAGAGCTCCCTGCTAACGGGTGGGTATGGTCGAAGTCTTTGTCCCAGCCAGCCTAAGGCATCCCCGCAGCTCCCCATTAAGGCACTTCATTTTGCTGGCTAGGAGGTGTTATTTCAGTAAGGATTAACTGTGAGCAGTTCTGTCACAGGGCCAGCAACAGGGTGTTCAGCATGGGTTCATAACCCAGGGCTGAGAAGTCTTTCAGCAGAATTTGGCCTTCTTAAGCAGGGGTTAATCTTTTTTCATATACTTTGTCCTACCAAACACCACCCCTGGACTCATTGCACAACTTTGGCACACCAGTCGGTTCCTTTCCCCAGGAGATTTTTGCCTAAGGCACACCCAGACAATCTGCTCTCTTTTGCACATGGAAGAGAGGAGAAGTCTTCCCCTACAAGGGGCAGAGGATGCTGGGTCACGCTGGATCACTCACCATCATGGGCAAAAGTAGTGCAACGACCATGGAGATCCCACAGAGACAGGCAGCAGTGGCCGAGGGATGGATCAGTTTCTGCCAGACAGCAAAGCCATGGGCTGGGAAAGTCCTTCCAGGGCAGGTACCCTGCTGTGAGGATGAAAAGCTGTCCTGGTGGGCTAGGGATCCGTGGTGTGACCCCAAGATACCGAGCTGGCAGTGGCTGGGAAATGTGTCTGCAAGGGTGAATGGCTGTGGGCTAAGGGCTAAGGCAGGCTGATGCCGTGCATCACAGGGGAGTGAGCGATGAGGTGGCAGTAAAGCCATCAGGGTAACGGGAAGTAATTGCAAGCAGGAGGTAAGCATGAAGATATACAGCTCACATGGACATGGACTTGCATGGACATAGAGCTGCCAGGAAATCAGCGAGCCTGGCGCCGTGCAATCATGCCTCTCTTTTTAACTGGTGCTCATAGTAGTGTTTGATGCCAGTGCTGTATGTGGTTACCAGCAAGGTCTGTGTGCTGCATTCTTCCCCTTACCATGGAGCTGAACGGATTAGGGCCTCATGGTAATCTTTTAGACAGCAGAATTAGCTTAAAATCCAAGTTCTTTGGATGGGGAAACTGTGCTCAAGGCACACCAGCTTCTCTATCCAGGAAAATGATTGGCAACAGATTTGCTTATGCAAAGATCTGGCACCCATTCCCCTAATGCTTGGCTTCCGTGTTATGTTCCTGTCCTTCCTCTGATTTCTCTTGTCTTGATGCTCTCCTGTTGCTTTGTGTTGAGGTTGAGCCCCGGCAGGCAGCTGGGCACCACCCAGCCGCTTGCTCGCATTCCTCAGGTGGGATGTGGGAAAGAATCAGAGAGGTAAAAGTGCGAGGACTCATGGGATGAGACAAAGACAGTTTACCAGGCAAAGCAAAAGCCACACACACAGGCAAAGCAAAGCAAAGCAAGGAATCCCTTCGCCCTGTCCCACCGGCAGGCAGGCGCCAGCCACCCCCAGGACAGCAGGGCTCACCACGTAGCGGTGCCTTGGGAAGACAAACGCTACCGCTCCCAGCACCCCCTGCCTCTTTCTTTCCCCCAGCTGCCATTGCTGAGCATCCCCATGGTGTGGGATGTCCCTTTGGTCATTTGGGGCCAGCTGTCCTGGCCGTGTCCCCTCCAGCTCCTGGGGCACCCCCAGCCCCTCGCTGGCAGGGCAGCACGAGGAGCTGGGAAGTCCTTGGCTCTGGGGGAGCGCTGCCCTGCAACGACTGAAACAGCGGTGTGTTATCAGCATCACTCTCATCCTAAATCTAAAACACAGCATCATACAAACCTTTATGAAGAAAATTAACTCTATCCCAGCCAAAAACATGACACTTTGTCACACACTACAAGTCAGGGCAGATGGAAAAGGTCCACTGAAGTTGCTGTGTGTTATTGGTCTGGGGGGCTTAAACCATCTGTATGCTTAGCCATGCTTTCATTCTGTCTCAATGCAGGACATGGTGCCTTCCCCTCTCCCCTGGTTCCCATGCGATGGAAAACCAAATATCTGTATGATCTGGATGAAGGCCTTACTGAGGAAGACAAAGGAAGCTGGCTCCTATCTTTTAACCAGCTATGGACTCTCCCCTTGCCATGGCAGGCATTTCTACTATTGATAAGCAGTAATATTGGTCAGGAAGCCCTTGGCACTGAGGTACCTCTGAGTATTTTGTTCCTGGGTCCTCACATTTGGAACTGTTTTGAACTCTCACGTATCAGGTCAGGGATCCCATTATCAGATCACTGTGATGCTTTGGGTAATTGTGTGATTTTAAGGACTGAAGCTCACCTACTAGGGTGTTAAATGCACTAGATGCAGGTGTTCAGCTGCTCAGTGATGTCAGATGGGTCTTTTTCATTGCCTAAAATAAAAGATGTGTTAATTTGATTAATCCCAGCATTTTTTATTCTATGGCAGAAAACTTCTCTTTCAAGGTCATGTTGTGAGCCCACATTACTGCTTCAGGATGACCTGGGTAGGGAGCTCCCGTCCCACCACCTCCCTTATTTTCTGCCTAGTTTCTGTTTTGTGGTTTTGGTTGCAAAGGGAGATAGAACATTTTTCTCTTTCTGTCTGGAGCTGAGCAGATTTTTGTGTCAAAGCACAATCCTGCTGTCTGCCTGTTTCAGTACAACACACAACTGGTATCTGAACAACTTGAAAGCAGAACGAATGCTCCTAGATCCACAGGTTTTCCTGTTGATGGCCCAACATCATCACTGCTCCACAGTCTTACAAAGAGAGTGCTAACACTGCCCAGCAAAATAAGGAGCAGCTCATAGCAATGTGCACAGAAAAGTTATCAGTTACTTCTTTCTGCTCACCGCTCTGCCAGCTTTTAACCCTTGGAGCCACAACTTTTCAACAGGAACCTGATGAATATTTTTTGAAATGTTTGGTAGAGAGCGCTTGTTGCATGTGGGATGAGAGGATGGCACCACGTTCAGCCTCTGTCTAAGAGGAAATATCCATGCAGCCATCTGTCGTGGACAGCCAGCCCCTTGCTCTGGAGAAAGGCTTGCTGTGCTCTCTGGGCTGACCGCTGTGGAAGCCTGCCCGCATCAGGCCATAAAAATCTCAGTTTGGCAGCAGAGAAATCGGTGAGAGCTTTCCATTTATTTCAGTGGAAACAAAAACAGGCCTGTAATTCCTAACAACTTTATGCAGTCATTAAAAAAACAGAAGAACTAAGAAATAACCAGCAAAAAAATAAACACGGAAACCACCCGTGTAGCAAACATGTTGCCAGCAATTTGTTTTCCAAATGAACTTAACCATTTTGCCACTCTGGCTGTGATGTGAAAAGCGTTAACTCTCTCTCCCACATCCCCAAATCCTTTTATTTCATCTCTAAACACAAGTGTCCCTTGTTATGAGGCATGTAAGAAGTGCTCACCGGAGCTGCTGAATTGCTGATGAGAATCTGTCAGTGAAGAAGAAATTAATCCCACTCTTCTGTGTTTTACCTTCTTCCTTCAGTGATGAACAGATAAAAGGTGTCTCAGAATGGGTCAGGACTGGGTGGCCAGGACTGCAAGTACCTGATATTAGTGGGGACGAATGCAGATGGACAGTTTTCCTTCATATGCTGGCTCTGTTCCATGATCTCAGATGTTGGATCAGTCTCTTTATCTAATTTCTCACATAGCCACTGCTCCTTTTCAAATTTTTCTTTACTAAATTTTTTCTTTACAAAATTTTCTTTACTAAAGCCAAGGCCCAGATGGGTTATTCAGTGAGTGAGAGATGCAAAATAATTTGGGTTGAGAGGAACTTCTGGGTATCATCTGGCCCTGCCCCTGGCTCAAAGCAGAGTCAACTTTGGAATGAGAGCAAGTGGCTCAGGGCCTTGTCAGGTCAAGTTTTTATTTTATTTTATTTTATTTTATTTTATTTTATTTTATTTTATTTTATTTTATTTTATTTTATTTTATTTTATTTTATTATTTTATTTTATTTTATTATTTTATTTTATTTTATTTTATTTTATTTTATTTTATTTTATTTTATTTTATTTTATTTTATTTTATTTTATTTTATTTTATTTTATTTTATTTTATTTTATTTTATTTTATTTTATTTTATTTTTATTTTTGTATCTCCAGTGCAGACATTCCCCACCTCTCTAGGTACTTTCTTCAGTGCTGAACCATGCTCATGGTGAAATCTTTTTCCTTGTATCTTTCTGGAGCGTTACTTGTGTCTCTTCACCATCCACCTCTGAGAAGAGATGGACTTCACCTTCTCTATGCCCTCCCATTAGATAGATGTAGACAGAAGCAAGCTCTCTCCTGAGCTGTTTCTTCTCCAGGCTGAACAAGCCCAGTTCATTCAGTTTCTCTTCCTACAATGTGTGCTCCAGACCCTGATGCCCTTTATAGCCACTGATGGGACTCACTGTGGTCTGTCAATGTCTGCATTGAGTCTGGGAGCCTGAAACTGGGCACAGTTTTCCAGATGTGGCTGCGCCGGTGCTGAGCAGAGGAGAAGGTTCACTCCCCTGACCTGCTGGCTTCACTCGTGCTAACATGGCTCTGTATGAGGTTGGCAAGGGTGCACTGCTCACCCAGGTTAACCTGGTGTCCACGAGCTGTCTCTCAGTACATACAGCTGCATGGCGGTGCTGCTCCATCCCAAAAATGAGAGAAAAGCGTGGAATATCCTGGTACATAGCTGACCAGGGGCCCCCTCCTGTCCCTCAGAGTGTGGGGTGCTGAGGTTTGGCTTCTGTCACCACAGCAGCTTTATCTGTGTCGAGCTGCGGTGTGATCTGGTTTTAAAAGGCAAAACGAAGGCACAGACACCCCATCAGTTTGCAGACTGTGTGGCTCCGTGTCGCACGCAAATTTTGCAGCAGTCCTCGGGCTTCTTTCTTTATCCACTAGAGGGACCCAAATGCAAATAAAAGCTCTAATTTGTCCGCTGGGGAAAAGCGTGTGGGGGGTCAAGGATATTAGCATTGCATGAAAGGCAGTATTTTCTCCCTGTTATTATTTGTGTTAAGGACTCGATTCACCTTTCATTGAGCTCGAGGTTGAAATACTCGGAGTCTTTAAGCTAAGACCTGGAGTACCTATTTCAGAACCATTTCGCAAGGCTTGAACACTTCAGATATTAATAGCTAAAATAGCTGCAAGCCAAAGGCAAACCTTGAGTAGTGAATATTTCAGTTTCCATGTGTATTTTACCAGTGACCTCTCTGCTGTGGCTCCCTGGATGGACACTGCTCTTTTCTGCCAGATGACGGCAGAACGTGGTTTCTGTTTCAGGGGAAGGATGGAAAAAATTGCTGCTCGTCACTGTGTTTGAAACCTGCTAGAAACAAAAGTGCAGTGGGATGGGGGTCTGCATCTTCTATCCCAGCCCTTCGGAAAGAAAAGCAAAAGAAAAATGTACTGAAGGGAAAAAGACAGTAGCTGACAGTTTGGGGGTTTTATCGTGGAAAAACCACAGGATTCCTTTCTCCCCCCCCCCCCCCCCCAAACTTTCTCCACATCAAGATTCACTTACAAAATCTGCTTTAACTTCAAACTACTGCTGATTAGCTCCAAGTCAGCTGAATAAATGTCCTGCCTGGAAAACCAAATCTGAAGCAGGTACCAGGTGAAGATGAGAAAAACCTGTATCAAAAAGCTGAAATCTGCCCCCCCCCCTTTTTTTTTCTCAGTTGGAAAAAGAAATAACTCTACACATAAATGTGGCTTAATCGTATGCACCCACTGACTCTACTGAAACCCAGCCTTGAACATGTAACTACAGAAGTGTTTAGTAGAGGAACAAAGCTTTACGGCTGTCTGGGCTGCACAACCAGTTTGGCTGCAGACATCTGTGACCGTCTGTCCTGGTACAGCAGGATCACTCGAGGTTTTCCCTTAGCATATGATCCTGCTCTGAAACAGAGTTATTCTTGCTGGAGGACAGGACCAAAGCACTCTGGCTTGACCGGGTTTAGTGATGAGGCATCCAAGCGAGCATAATGGGAGGGGAGCTGGCAGATGGGCTTGTAGGCACTGAATATTGGCACTGCTTGGTTTGTTGTGTCACTCATGATTTGCTTTTCTGCATTGCGAGTCTCATATCTTTCCCTTTCTCACTCTCCTGTCTCTGGCAGGTTTCATCCCACACACTTCTACTTAGAGTCTTGCAACCCAGCGACTTCTCCACCCAATCCTTGTTATGGTTAAAAGGGAAGGGCTGCCAGAAGTAGGCCCTCCGGGCTCGTTTCTGCCTGTCAGCCATGTTATTAAAACCAAACCTCCTGACTGTCTGCCTGGGCAGGTCAGAGAAGTTAAACCAGATGAGAAACATAATGAAAGAGAAAGGTGCTGGTCCTGGGACTGGCAGTCCAGGACTTGGGAAGCGGGAGAGAGCGGGAGGCCTGAGCATATCTACTTGGTGGTCAGGCATGGCTCCACCATGCCTGTCTTCACCTGCCGCGTTTTCCTTGCTCATGGACAAACTCAGACTGAACTCAAATGTGGGAACTCTCTGAGGGAAGGAGGGTGGGTGGTGCTTTCACACAGCCCCTGCTCTTCTGGGCTGAGATGTAGGCCGCGGCCCTGCATGTGGGAAAGACTGGTGGGATGGCCAATTTAGTCAACTCTGGATATAGTGAAACAGACTCCATCACCACCACCAAAAAAAAAAAAAAAGGTATTTTTGGTTTGTATAGCTTTCCAAAATTCCTGAAGCAAAAAAAAGCTGTAGCTGTTACCATCATAAAAATGATTGCTAGGGCTCTTGCCAGAGAAACGCAGTAAGAAAGAACAGCACCACTAGTTGATATGACTAAGCTGGCGTAAATGCCAACTGGCGACCAGACCCACTGCTCCTTCTTTTGTTTTCCTGCAGGTCTTTGTATTTCTCTCCTGCCTTATCGTTACCTGTCCTGCACACTTCTCTCATAATCTGCCGCTGACAGTTTTCTATTAGGCATAATTTCCTGACCATCTTTTCTATAACTTAGACATGCTGTAAATTTGGAGATTTATATGGAGTTGTATGAACTGTGCTCTTGAGACACTTGAAAGAAAAACACTGAAATGAACAATCTTGGCAGGAAAAGTACAGTTGGAGAGCTGTAAGACCAATCCATAAGAGGTAGTTAAAGCTAGTCAGTGAGAGTTGATTAAGATGAAACAGGCCCTCAGCTTTGTCACTACTTGGGACTGAGCCATCAGTGACTACAAGAGCTGTGATGTGGACTTGGGTCGATGTTAGAAAACAACCCTCCCCGCTTGATTTGCACCACATTCCTGTTTGAATCCCACTCTTATCTAGAAGCCAGGTGAGCTTGGAGAATCCCAAATAGCCAACAGCAAAACAACACAACTAAAATACCTTTGAATTATGTGAACTCTCCTTCTGAGGCATGCCTGCCTTAAAACTGTATCCTGTCTGTTCATTTTTCATTTTTCTTCTCTGAAAATGTACTGGTGTGCAAAAGAAAATAAATTGAGCAGTCACTGATGTACAGGCAGCCTGACTCCTCAATGGTAAAAACAATCAAGTCATTAGTGGTTTGGAGATTGGGCTCATAATCTTGATGACCCCAGATCTGGAGATTCATTTGGTACTGCATTTGGTCTAGTACAGTTTGGTACTTGTACAGTCCCAGCTAGAGTGCAAGGTCTGGTGTTTCCTGATCTTACAGTTAAACACTTCTCTTGCTGCTGGACTGTCTCAGCTCTTGTCCAAAGTACCTCTCTGCTACCAGCTTTGCTAACCCAGACAGGAGAGAAAGCAGGGAGCTGATGGTGCCTGCAACTGTCTTTGTAGTCTCTTTGGACTACTCAGGTGCACATGAGAGCAGACCCCTAAAGGGAGGAGAAAAAAAAATCAAATTTTAAAGAGGAAAACAAGTAGAAAAATAGATCTCAAAATGCAAAAGCCATGGCCATGTATGGCCATTCCTTCCACATAGCCAAGCTGGCACTTGTGCTCCTGCAGGGCCAACATAAACCCAGGTGGGAATAAGGAAGGAGTCCAGTGATCCTCCATCACTGATACTTGCAGAGCTGACAGAAATATGAGAAAGACAATCTGGTGTGAACCTTGGTGTGAACTCTAGGTCAGTTCTTACACATGAAAATATAATTAGAGGCTGGCAGAGATACTGTAGGCACAGAATAAAGGCCGAAGGTTGTGGCCTCCTATTTGATGTAGTGTAATTCAACAAGGCAGGGCTATCTCTGACTTTGCTGGTGCTTGCCCTTCACCAGGAATGTAATACCTGAGATACTATTTCTCTAGCCTACTGTAACATCTCAGAACTGAAGCTGAAAACAGTTTTGCTAATTCACTCAAAGGTTTCAGCTGAAGGTAGAGTGTACTGATATGTTTAAAGGCTTTGAAAACTTGAGGTGTGTTATTCCTACTTAGGTCCATGTTATGGGTTAAATCTTTTGAGCAATTTTCATGCCTGTTGTGAAATTGTCATGCTGCTGTTTCATTTGCAGGCACTTGGCTGCAGTGGGAAGTTTTCTAAGATTTATAGGATGATGTATCTCTTTCTCAAAGCTATTGACAATATATGCCTTTGAAGCTTTAGAATGTTAACTTCAACATGTGACTGGTTTGATATTATGGTGCATTCTTGTCATGGACAGGAGTTTGGCTGTTTTTTTCTTTTTTTTTTTTTCATAAGGATTTAGGTGGCAACAGACCTCTTTACAGCATGGAAGGTTCAGAGCCATTGGACCATGGAAAAAGCAGCAACTCAAGTCACTCTAAGCATAAAGAAATCAATGTTAAATTAGCCAGTTAGTAAGATGAGCTCCATTGTCAAGTTGCCCATCTTTTAGAAGATGCATATCTTATGTTAAACCTCGCCAGTTCCACAATGGATGATCTCCCATAGAGAACAGCAAGAGCACGTCTTGGGGGAGGTAGACAACCCCAGAAGAAGCAAGCAGGAATCACCATGGTTAGATTTTCTAACGTTCATCAGAAAGAAGCATATTTATAATGTCATCGATTGCCATGAACTTACATTGATTTTTATTTAATGTGGTTACTAGTATTCTCTCTTTTTTTCAAGGGTCAACAAATTAGAAAGAAATCCTTATTTTCTCTTTTGTTGAAACCATTTGTGAACTTCCCCTTGATCTCACTGAGATCAGTGGGTGGGGCCAACATTAATTCCATGTGATAAATAAGTATAAGAAGAGAGCTATCAAAATCCTTTTTTGAGCTGGCATTGTTTTGGAGCTCTGTCAGAAAATAGTCAATGGTGACGGATGTGTTGAGGTCAGGATCATTGTATGCTATTCATTATATTCCTTATTGCCAAAAGAAAGCACAATGGTATTCCTGTTCTTGAGATCCTTTGCACCTACTGTTATTTGTAGAGCAGGAAAAATTATTGCAGCTTCTCATAACTGTATGCCAGGAGAAATATCAGAAATTTTCATTTTGTTGCTGCTTTAGATTACAGAACAAAATTAGTTGCATATGTAATAAGGCTACTGATGCCATGAGAAAATGATTTGTGACTCATGAGAAAACTTCTTAGCCAAAAATACACAAAGCTAATTGGGAAATGATTTTTTTCCCCTATGTGGCAAGACATGTCAGCCATATATTTCTCACCACATAATTGGCAGAAAAACAAAGCAATTTTATAGTCTTGTATTGTGCTACGATACGTTGGTTATTGTAAACCTTTGCAATCACCCAATTACAAGGTACCAAAGAGAAATGAACTAATCTTAACAATAATAGCTCAGGACTCTACTCAGCTCATAAGTACCTATAAAGCTGTGAAAGTGTCCCGATGTTCCCATGCACACATCTATTACTTTTCCTCCACTCTCCCTTCTCCCCCACCCCCACCTCGACAATGGTCACACTAAAAGCCCTAGGTCCAACTAAGATGTCTTAGTTTTAAATCTGCATGCTTAGGTTAACTCAGTATCGTGTGTCCTCTGTCTATGTGTCCAGAAATTTCAACAGATTAAACAGTAGACATTCAGTAGACGTTAAATCACTTTAAAAGTCCTAATCTGTCACTCAGACATCAGGTGAGTTTCCCATATTTCAGTAGAGTAAGAGCAGTCTAATCTACCTCTTGGTGGCAGCTGACCTCTTCTATCTGGACGCAGTACCAGCTCAGTGCTAATGTTGCTAGTGTTTAGTTGAAGCAGGAGGCTTTCTCCTTCCTCCAACCTAGGAAGTACGCTTGGGTTGTTTTCCTGGCATTGCAATGCTTTCCTACATGAAATGATGGCATTTTCTATCATCAGGAGGATATTCTGATGATTAGTGCCATAGAAATGTGAATAACAAGTAAATAAGATCTGTACGATGCATGTGTCATAGTGAAAGCTCAGAACTTAATGAGATATTCATAATTTAAATTTACAATAAAACTACTCAGTTTGATGGTTATGGCCAACTGCGGTGACAGAGCAAGTCTGAAGTCCTCAAGATCATCTGTTACAAAATTCAAACCACATTTTCTCTTATTAGGATAGACGTACATAATTATTTAATCTCACAGTAATAAAGCTATAGTTCTCTGGACTGGTTGACAAAGGATCCATAATAAAGGAGAACTAATCCACCCTGGGATAGTGAGGGTGAGCAGAAAAAGATTATGCCGCATCCTATATTATTTCTTTCACTGGATCCTTGCTACACACAGTGCATAGGGTGGAAAGTGTTAATTCAGATGATGTGGGAGTAAGTCCACTGACTGCAGGGTCCCAGTCTCACTAGCTGCAGAATTTGGAAAGTGTGGAGGGAGCAAGTCAAGGGATTTCAGAAAGAGAAAGTGTGGCCTAATGTTTAATGCAGTCAAGTACCACCCTGAAGAGCTGGATTCTTGGCCAGATGCTCAGCTCCTGTCTGATGCTGAACCAAGATTTCCCCAGAGTGAGGAAGTGGCACTGCTTTTACTGTAAGAGTTGTCTGGTTGTTTGCCAGGAGATGGGATACTGGGGCTAGGGTCTTCCTGCTGCTTGGGAAACCTTAAAACTACTTTTCTTTCTTTCTTTCTTTTTTTTTTTTTAAAAAAAAGGAGGAAAAAAAAAAAAAGGAGCATCTGTCTTGCTGACCCTGAATCAAACAAGGCTTCAGGACTAAACACTGGGGCACTGTTTAGGTAGGGCTGGCATGTCCTGCTTCTTAAATCTGGACAGCTAATTGCTTGGCGTATAGGCTTCCTGCATTGCCTTCCAGGGTGTCTGATTCTCCCCAGTGATACCTGGGCCCCAGCTATGGTGATCTGAGCCACTCAGCTGGGCACAACTTCCAAATCTTTAGATGTTTTGACACCCAGAGCCACCAAGACCTGTTACAGCTCTGGGCCAGAGAAAATATTTGGCATCTACCTTCGTTATGGCAGTAGCATCCCATCACCATCCCTGCCTCCACCCTGGTGTTACACTGGAATCCCTGTAACTTGCTCAGGACTTTTCTTTTGTTATACCATTTAAATACAATATGTAGCAAGACTGGCATAGAGCACCTCAGCCTACAGACATGTGCAGGTGAAGAGGACATGAATCAATGTGCCAGAAAACTGAGGAAACACAGCTTACTCCACACCGTGGTACATCAGAACTGGGAACTCAGGTTAGATTCCCTAAATTTTCTCAGAAAGGGCGTCCTTCCTTTCCAAAAAATGGCCTGTGACCATGCAGCACTT
Organism: Anser brachyrhynchus; assembly: GCF_964034855.1. Lineage (NCBI taxonomy): Eukaryota > Metazoa > Chordata > Aves > Anseriformes > Anatidae > Anser > Anser brachyrhynchus. The sequence continues at coordinate 149,057,681 of NC_137695.1, read as the reverse complement.
GCAGTGGGCTCAGGACTGCTGGTACTTCACCCCTCACTACTGACACAAGTCATCTCCCACCTGACATAGAAGGACGTGCACTTGAAGGTTGACCACTGGTACATCTGCAAAGCACTCTGCTCTGAATTCTGCTTCATTCATCTGGGTAAATGGAAAGTGAGTTCCTCTGACTGAATATTAATTAGGCCACATAAATGCAAACCAGAAGGGAAACAAAAAAAAGGACTGCTAGTGAGCATCATCCACCAGTCTGTGGTTGTATAATGTGCTTGGAGAGCACTGCTCTCTTAAACGAGTTAATGAAAGACACCAAGACACCCTTTGTGACTGTGGCTGTGTACCGAGCAGTCAGCAAGCTCCTGTTATGATTTATTGGGGAAAATCCATGGGAGAGGTCGAGGGGGAGGGAAAAAAAAGAGCAGTCTGTACTTCTGGTGCCAGAGCTTTAATACGTTCATATCATCTCCAGGAGTTTTCTGGCTGCCACTGGTACAATTCTTTGAATATCCCCTGATGTTTCTTCCCTCTCAGCCCAGGATCATGGGCCTTGTGCCCATGTCCTCCTGCCTATTTTAACATGTCCTCCTGCCTTATTTTCACACCATCGCTCCTCTGACTTCTACCCTCCTCCATGATAGAACAGGCCTCCTTAAACAGAAAGGTGTTCTTTTGTTTTTTTTTTTTTTTCTTTTACTTAGCACTTTTTACCATGACCCTGCTTGTCCTGCTGAACTCAGGTGTCACCTCATTTTGGCTTCCAGGGGATGTTCCTTCTCCAAGAACCAACACACTTCATGAAAGCTGATACACTTCACATTAAATTAGGCACCACTGTTGGTCTCATGTCCCATCTACCAGCACCTTGTACTTAACTCAGATGCTCCAGGATGCTTCCATTATCAGAAGATTCCTGTGAGTTGAGGTGTAAATCTTGGCTGATGATGGTGAGATTTGAGACCTGGCACCTGCCTTTAGATGTCTGCATTCAGCTGTCTTATTCTTCAGATGAACTTTATGGCTACTGGCTGGGCATCTTGAATAGATTCCTCAGGAACCAAAGGCCATAAAAGCTGGCTCTCCAGTGACTTTAATGGTGGCTGAGACTCTTGCAGACATGACAAATACATGCAGGCACCTAAAGTTGTGTCTTACTCTCCAGCTGAATCCCACCTGCATCTCTTGGTGTATTACAAAGATGATGAAGTTCAGGGCTACAAGTATTTACCATCAGAACCCCAAGGGCACTGACAGCCCATACTGCACATGACCAGTCTCCTCTGGAGCGTAGTACCATTCCTGCCCATGGCCTAGGAGCCCCATTTTGGTGTGGTTTTGGGACCATCAGTTTCTGCCCCACTGATGCTGTAAAATGCTAGTGTCCAGCTCTGCCACAGCCCTGCCCTGCCTGGCCATGGGCTCCGCTGAGACCAACCCTGTCCCTACAGCTCAGTCTGGCCATCCCATGGCTGTGTCTGACCCTGGTTCACCTCATGGGGCCTGATCCTGACCCCTACCTGCAGCCCAATGTCCCAACCTGGCCTCAGACGTATGGAAGTGCCTGATGCCTGGGGCTGGAGCCTGGTCCCAGCTGCTTCCCACAACCTGCCTTGCTTCCCCAGTTAGTCTTTGCTAATGACTTCTTGCAACCTTCTCCATGGTTGGTTTAACCAATGTTGGGGTCTGTGTGGCAATGAAATAGGCTGCAGTATAAATGGACTGTAAGTATTAGCCTCAAGACAAGCATCATAATCAGCTTTAATCACAAATCACACTCAGTGGGACCACACAGAAGCCAAATGGAGATAAACTGAGCAACTTTTGAAAAAATAAAAAAGCCATTTCAAATACAGCAGCTGATTTATTATTACCCTTTTCCACGTACCTCATTGAACAGATTTTTGTTTGTGAATTCTGTTTCAAATATTTTTCTAATATTGGGAAACAGGCCTGACCCTATCCTTATATTCCAGCATTTCCACAATTTAACAGTGTTATGAGTCTGATTTCTAGTTTTCCGGAAGATACTATCTTTCCAGAGTAGGAAGCCAGTATTCCAGATTCTTAACCTTGAAGTGTTCCAAATTTGGAGCCAGATTTGAATGTGAATAGTTTACTTGTTGTCTTTAATAGTTGTCTTTAAATATATATATATATGTAAATATATATATATTTTTTTGAATATGGCCTAATGAGGTGTGATGACTCATACTTTACTGCAAGGAAAACAGACACTGTCAGCTATATGTTGGATTCCTTCTTCAGCTGAAAAACTCTGGTTTCACTCTACAGGTGGGATCCAGTCAAGGTGAAGGGCAGGGCTCAGTTTCAGAACTTGTGTGGTGCTCTTGAGTACTCAAGATGCCTGGATATATCTGGAAAACACAGTCCTGGAAGAGACTCATGCCATTCGGGAGTGGTGCCAGGAGGTTGTGTGGAATCATGTGGAATCTAGGGCATCTCTAAATGCACCAATGGGCATCTCTAAATGCTGAGCCCTGGATCATTACCAACCGTAATTGAAACTCAGATGCCTAGTGCACAGGTATATGGGGACATTAATCCTATTAGGTGCTTCAGTTTGGAGAGGAATCTCCCCATTTGTGCTGGATGAAGTGGTTTAGCAGGTCACAGATTGGGCCAACTCGTGATGCTGCACAGTGAATGTCCAAGGAGACAGCCCAGGTGTGGAGGTGAGACTGTGGGAGTCCCACGCTCGTCATACAAGACTTGAGAGGCTTGTAAATCACTGCTGTCTGGTACAAGGATGGAAATATTATTTGAATCTGGGTTGTTGCAGCTACTTAAGGAGACTGTAATGTGAGTGCAAGCCAAGCAAAAAAATCAAGTGATGTTCAGATGAAATTGATAAGCCATTGAATTGTCTCTTCCTGTGTCTCGAATGAATGAAGCTTAACAAATATTTTTTTAATGGGAAACATAACCGTACATTGCATACGGTTCTGAAAATTGTCAGGCTGGAAGCCAAGCAAAATAAGTTTTAGGATTTTCTCAGCTTCGTAATTGTGTTATTACATTGTACCATAGAAATTGGTCTGTGGCATTAATTCTGCTCTCCAGCATTCAAAAGAAGAGGAAGTATTTCTTCTTTAATTGACAGCTAGAATTTCATTCATGGGGTATTAGCAGAATTAGCTTTTTGCCTACCGAATTCTCTTCTATGTTTCTGATAATATGATTTAACTTTGGCACTGAGGAGCTCTTTTATTTGTGAAACACTAATCTGTATCAAGCAAAGAAGAGGAAAAAATCACTTATGTGAGGCAGTGAAGAACTCCAAAGTTTTTAAACTGAAGTGAGAAATTAACTATTTACATGCTCAGAGTGAACTATCTCTATCCTATGTGAAAATCCACTTTGACAAAAGCTCTGACCTCTGCAAAAAATATTTGGAAAACTCCCTAAATGCCCTTATAAAGGCTACTGGCATTGTATGCTCTCCTCAACACTGGATTCAACTGCTTGCAGGTGGCCCTCAGGAACACAAATGTGTGGTTGCAGGGAAGCTAAACCTGTTCAGCACTTCCCTGACATCAAGCATAAGAAGTCTGCTTGCTTAAAAGGTCATTGCTGAAGTGGTGCATATATCACTTTCCTCTGTGAGCTTGAATCAGTGTATCCATCTATTGCTGGTACTATCACTGTCTTCTTGCCGTCATAAAAGCCTATGTTTGCAGTTTTACTTTGGCAATGGGAGAATAACACAAATGGGTAAGGAATTTTCTCTTTCTAGCTATTTACAAAGAGTAATCAGAGGTCTCTGGCAGGAGTCATGGGGGTCTTCGTCCATGAGTGTGGAGAATTTTGGCAAAGACTTCTGTGAACATTTTGCACAATTTCAGTGATGGCAGGAGGGTCAAAGCACCTTGAACTAGCCAGGGTAGGTCTCATCTGCTAAGCATGAGAGCTATGGGAAAACCTGGATTTTCCTCCACTGAAGCCTTACTGATGGCCCATCCTTCAGAAGGCTCGCCAGGGAGGTCCTTCCACCAGAGGCAATGGATGGAGAGTCTCTCTCACAGTTGATGCAGTGGTGTTGATGGGTTTGGTGGTGAGCTCACTTCTGAAAGATGTTGCTAGCACACTGAGGTTACTGTATTATTTTGTGAGTGCAGCAAATTGCTCTGAAGATAGAAAAAACAATTGTCTCTTTCAGCCTTGGACTGAAAGTAACCTGGAACATCAAAGAAAAACCACCGGAGCCTCCTGGCTAATCCTGTTACCAGGCTGATTCCCTGTGTTAACCATGAAAGCTGTTGTTGATTGATTCTATTTCTTGCTCTTCCTCGTCATGATAAATTGTCCATTAAAAGGCAAAAAAATGCACATAAGTGCATTACACTGATTTCCCTTTGCAGCACACTGGCTTGGGATAGTGGAGAAGGGTAGTGACAAGTTGTAGAGCATCTGTTCTTGTTTACAGGGTGCTCAATTGCAGCTGAATAGCTTCCAGAAAATATGAACTATAATCCATGCAACTGAACAAACCTAGAAAAAAATACATCATCATTGGTGCTGTTACTCATTCAAATATAGTGTGAAGGTGAATCAGAGCTTGAGGCTTGTTTACCATTTGGTGTCCCTATTCCTCTCCTTTAGCAGAGGTAGAGACAAATAATTTAGCACGTGTTTCAAGGGTGTGCATACAAGGCAAGCATTTGAACATACTGTGCAGATGAGCAAAGAGCAATCCTGGTTTCTGATGGGTCATTACCAGATTAAAACATCTTTGTTCTGACCCTATCAGGGGGTGTGAGAGCTTTTGAGGTGGTGCAGAGTTGTGTTCTTCATCACTCTTGGACAACAAAGATATCCCAAGGCATTTTGCAGGGAACATTAGTTCAGACCCAATTCAAGAAGCATGCTGCATCTCACTGCATTTTGCTGTGCTGTGTAGTGTCTGCTGAATTTAGAGAAGCAATGAAGTAATGTGCAATGGTGTGCAGGACTGAAAATGGAAAAAAAAAAAAGTATTTCTGAATTGCGAGAGCTTTGTATGAGGTGTCAAAATCTGGAGTTCAGTCAGTAAAAGCAATTTTTCTGCTTCTCGATCAAACCGAGAAACCCAGAGTTCCTAGTAACATCTCTGGGAGTTGCTGAGCTTTGCTATTTAGGTGTACTGAATTGAATTGGGAGTCTCTTTCCAGCCGACTTATTCTGAGAGAAACGCTGACGACGGCTCTTCACAGCGAAACATCACCACAGAAGGACAAGCCAAATTCCTGCAGTACTTCCCATGTCTTATCCGAAACTATTTTTTCCTTATTTTCTGTTTGTGGTTAAACAGCTGCCAGGCTTTACCAAAGAAGAAACCGCCAGTTAATGCAGGGGTTTGTGATATATATTTAAGTGCTTGGGGGGTCTCTTTTACTGTAAAGGACATTGAAATACAAGATATCGTATCTGGTTATAGAATGGCTCTGAATGTAAATTAGTTGTTCTCTAGGACAATAAACAAGTAACAGCTGGTGGAGTTTTAAAATGGTCATAGAGAATATCTAATATCTTAAGTATTGAGGACGAAGGTGAGTGAAAAGCCCTGCATAATTTTGTTACATAAATTCTTACAAACAATAACAACAATGCCACATTTATTTTGATTAAATGCATACTGAAATTGAAACAGTAAGGTTTTGATGTGGAAAAGGGAAAACTGTTTTCACCATGAGGACAGTTAGGTGTGGGAGCAGGTTGCCCAGTGATGTTGTGCCCTCTCCATCCTGAGAGGTGTTTTCAAGACCCAAGCACTGAGCATCTGTCTGGTCTTATGGCTGTCCTTGCTTTGAGCAGGAGGTTGGGCTACAGACCTGCTAAGTTCACTTCCAACATGATTTCTCCTCTAAGTCTATCATTCTCTGTACTTTGATGGGGCATTAAGATTTCAGTCAAGCGGGTCTATTTGTGTTGGTGCTGTCAAAGAGGCTTTCCACTCTAGATGGATCAAGCAGGTTGTCTGGTCTGGAGTGTGAGATACAGATTGGCAGGTTTGTCTAATGGGATGCACAATGTTCTCAGTCCTTATTATAGCAGTTCTTTCCCACAGCTCTCCGCACACATGTTCACCAGGTTAAAGACCACTGGATGCATGCTGGAGGGATGGTGGAGTAGGACTTCAGGGGTTGCATTGCACATTTGATTGGAAACTTTTCTTGCTTGTTGATGACAGGGTAGAAGACTATGTGAAATACGGAGTTGTGAGTCCAAAAAGCTCTTTTTTGTTGCCCTTGCACTGAAATAGAGCCATTAGAGTTGGTGGCTCTGGACATCTAAATGCACGAGTGCACTAAAGGGCTTCCTGGAGGAAAGGGTGCTGGGGCTGTTGCCATTGGCAAAGCCTGAGTTGGAACTGAACTTGCAGTAATGGAAAGGATTGAAAGGATAGGACAATATTTCGGAGGACTTTCAAAGCAAGGGGAGAAAACTTGTCTTTGATGAGGAAACAAGGAGGAATATGGCTGGAGAGTTGTAATAGAACAACTGGATGAAGAAGAGAGATGATCTTCTTGGCTGTAATTTGAAGCGTTTCCCAGAAATAATAGTCAAGTGTAGCTGAATATAGCAGAAAAAAATCCTGCTGGCCTCTTTTTAATTTATGCAGCTTGTGTTTTTGGTGCTAGTCCTAGGAAAAGAACCCCAATGTTATCTGAGGATAAATATCAGGCCTCAATAAATCCCTTGAGTGGTGTCAACATACCCTGTCAGAAATAAGCCACCACATCAACAGCCAGAGATACCTCTGGTGAATCCTACACTCTCTTGGCTGAGATGGTTTTTTTGTTCACTTGGTTTTTCCAAAGCATCTTTTTAGTAGACCAGAGAATAAATTATCACCCTCAGATGTTTCCATTTTTCTCACAGTTTCCCCATACTCCTGCCAATTCCTAAGACATAATCTAATTTAGTATTTGCAGTTGTCAGTTGAAATTCTTCAATATGTTATATCTGAAGCCAACACCAAGGTGTACAGTCTGCCGAGAAGACCTAACTGATTTATTTTCCTGCTTGGCCTTGCATTGCCATGTCAACCTGAGTAAGGAAGAGCCAGAACAGGGAAGACGCTAAAATGGAAGCACTGCAGAAGACATAGTGGCTGTGATTCCCTGTGCCACACAGTTCCCTTTTTCTGGTGAGTTCTCAAACCCTTCCTATTCACTTTCCAGCTGCACAACACTGTTCATTGTCATCTAATTCAGGAAAGGTTGGCACAGTTGGCAAAACTTTTTCATATTCCTGCAGCCCAGATGGATTGTCACTTTTCTGGACTATTTGGCCAATACAGTATTTCCCATCATTAGAGGTAATTTGGACAGTATTGCAATGACAGTTATCAGCAAGTGATATTAACAGCCTTGTTGATTACGAGGAAAGATAGGTGAAAATATTAATTTTAATATTATATATATACATTTCTTCTTGCTTTTAAAATTAGATGGCTTCTTTTTGCAGTTGGTCAAAAATGCTTTAGGGAAGAGGTGCATATCCCTTTTCTTGATTAGATTACTCAACATTGAAGAGAATGAGGCATGGAGAAATCCCCAGGACCCTCTGAGAATCAGGAATAAGACCCATCTCTCTCCAATTTGAGACCTAACCAAACATGCTGCTGGTGCAGTCTCCAAGCCTCCTTGTTGCACCCAGCTCCCAAGCAGTTCTACAACATCAGTGGATCCACATGCATAGATCTCACCAACAGAAATAAGAAAGCCCATTCAAAGAAGAGATCTTACATTTCAGATATTTCAGATTGCTCTCCGATAACTATTTTTATGTTTCACATTCCCATCCCAGCTCTGGGTCAGGTTAGAGTTCTGTGCTCCCCTCAGGAGACACATATGGCTGTGGCAGTGGTTTTGCTTTAGACCCTGCTCTAATACCCATCTATTTGCGTCAGTTTTCACTGCTTGCTAGTACCATGTGTTACCTATGGAGCAGGGAGCTTCAGATACCACTGGAAGGGTGCTGAGATCTGATTTGCATTTCTGTGGCCTACAGCCAGGACAACACATCAGTCTGCAGCTTTCTGGAGCAGATCCAGGGGGAGAGCTCTTTGTGTAGAGATGCTGCCCATTGACCAGACGAGGTCAATGCCAACGGACCATGCCTACACCCTTGCCTGGTGCTTGCTACCACAGCCCTGGTAGTCCCCATGTAGCCGCACACAATGTGCGGGTGCAAGAGCTGAGAACTGCAGTTGCCTGTCCCTGTCCCTGCCATCACCACTGTAGGAGGGTTCCCCTCTGATACATTTGTGCTTCTATCATCCCCATCAGGAGCATATCCAGGGGATCACAAGGGCCTGTACCCAGCATATCTGCACAGTGGTGGGAACACACACCCAGACAGGGAATGTATAGGACACAATTTCTGGGGGGTTGTTTAGGGCATGATTCAAAGCCCAAAGTGTCTCAATAGAATGGATTCAGTAGTTGCACTGTTTGTGATTGCTTGGTGCTGCTCCTAAGTGCCTGCTGACAATAAATACTTGATTTATTTTATTTTATTTTATTTTATTTTATTTTATTTTATTTTATTTTATTTTATTTTATTTTATTTTATTTTATTTTATTTTACTTATTTGCCTGTGCAGGATAAGCTTAGCCTGAAAAATACATTCCAATATAAAGCTATTCCTTTTTTCCAGCTAGCCTGCTTTGAATTCACTACTGATCGTGGACACAACTAATGCATACAGTTCTTTGATTTCGTTCCAGATTCTGGTCATTTACCTTGACCAACTTCAGAAGAAGTTCTTTCTAAAAATGAAGGTCAACAAATCAAAAACATATCCGTGTACATTAAAATCCCTCAAGCACAGTGTTGACTGCCAGGCTGACTATGAGAACAGCACTGGTCCTTGCAGTTAACTGGACAGCTTCTTCCTCACTGATGCTTTTCCAGAAGAGTATTAGCACAATGTAACATGTGTTGCTGGAACACATAAACACTGAGCACCAGATGCAATGGGGTTGCTTGATTTTTCTCTCTCCCAGTGTGTCCTGATGTGTTCAGAGTGGGATCCAGTAATTTAATTTGTGATGCCTTTAAGACCACTCCAGCAAATCAAAAGTGGTGGACAGAGGCAAATAACATTTTGCAATATATTTATTGAATGATAATGCAAACCAGAGAAATCTATAATGAAGGGAGGAAATCATATTCCCTGTCTGGGAAGATACTGAACTGAATTTTAAACCAGAGAACCGGACATGGCTGAGACTGAGAAGGGAAGGAGGGGGAGTTGTCCTGACTTTCCCCTTAAGAAATAAATTACTGGAGAGACCACACAATATTCTTCCAGTTTTCAGTCCTTCTGATCTCCCTTTACAAGTAGACATGCTCACATTTTGGTGCTTTCACCCATTTTTGGAAGTATTGCCCTTGATGAAGGTTTACTTAGGACTCATTTATTTTTTGCCCTGAAGGATGATTTGTTCTTGCAGCTGTAATCCCTTCCAGAAAGTTCTATCCTCTCATTGCTTCAAGTACGTGGAGAGTAACAGGACATAGAGACAGTGAAGCTGTTTTCACTCTGTGTTAGGCAGCAGTTTCCCTTCGTGTACCACCATCACTGCTGAGTAGCATGGAATAAGAAAAGACTCAGTCTCTGTAATGAAGTCAATAGCTCCTCATCTGTAGAGTAAGAAGGATTTCAGCCAAGAGAGCAGAATGGCTTGCTTTCTCATGTCTCATTTTAGTTTCTACTCTGTGTTCCCCAGCCTCTACATTACCCTTTTTTGCAGTCACTGGGGAATAAAATAGTCCAAGATCCTGCTTGCCATTACTTCACCACTTATACTATTTCAGATCAACCTATACTTAACATGTAACCTATACCCCTCCTGAATTTGTCATGAAGATTTCCATGGGAATTGTGTTCTCCAGACCAGATTCTGCTTTGTTATTTTAGATTAAAACCACAGGAGTTCCACTGAAACCCTGCTGTTTTTTTATCTCCATCCACATCTATGAGATTTGTGATTCCCTGGAAGTAGTCTGGATTTGCTGTGCAATAACTAGTAGGTTGAACACGGCTGTAAGCAAATTTATTGTGGAGAGTTATGGCACCAAACAACCTCACCAGTTATAAATCTTTTAAATTTCGGGTAAAATGAATTTATATTCTGGTAGTGGTATTTGAAGGCACAAGCTTTGGAGTATGGTTTCAAAGAGATCTCAGGTTAATCTACCTCATGTTAGGTAGTTTTCATTTATACTTTGATTGTAATAGACAGAGTAAAACTGTGACTTCTGAAATTCATGTCTTAAACACAACCGTATAGAACCCTTACCTTTGAACAGAGTGGGGCCTCCTTGATGATTAATTTTATAAAAGAGTTCCCCATTCATTTTTCATATAAATGCGTTCAGCTAAAGTCAGATTCAGTCAGACTAGTTTGAGTAGGCATATTTTAAGAGTAATGCCTGTATTTTAAAAAGTTGTTATTTTCTCAACAATTTGAAAAAACCCTTGGACAACAGAATCAGCACTCTAATTCTAATTATTGTATACGGTATTGTCAGGTATAATAATTGGTAGTCATTTGCTTTAATTGCTAGTCTCTTTTAGGACAAAAGGTATACTTAGGCATCTGCATCCTTTGTGTGTAATTCTGGGGAAATTGAATTCCTGGAGTCACGGTCATTTTTTGTGTTTTCGGAAGACAGCATGAACTAGTTCTGGTGAAGATGATGGGCTCTTTAGTCCCAGCCCTGTGGGAGCAGGGTGGTTTCTGTGTCCCTTTTTCTTATTTTCTAGGTATTGTCTCTAGGTTTTGATTCAATGTTGTGCTTGTCCAGTTTCTTACTGTAAGGTGCATCTGTAACTGGGAGCAAAGCCTTGCTATGTTAATTCTGATCATCTAAGGTGTAGACACTGTGGTTGGTGAGATACACGCCTAATTACACGTTTTGTCTCATTGATTCCACATAATAAAATTTAAACATGCATTTAAGTATTTTCCTGGATCTGGCCTAGAATGCTCAGCCTTCTTAACATCTACACCCATTTTCTACTTCTTGTGAGTCACAATGCTCATAGCTGGTACGGACTGAAACTACAATGATCTTCAGGTCGGGCATGAGTCACTGAGAGGAGAGGTCAGAGAAGACAATGTGGACTTTGGAAGTCAGTCCCCTGCAAGGACGCTCACACTTGACTCCTCTGCCCATACAGCACTGATGTGTTTGAGCTTACACATGGGTGAGCTCACACAGGCTGTACAGGTCAGTCATAGAAGTGCAGTGGTCGGGGCTGAGCTTTCTTCTGCTGTGGCATGGTGCTGTGGGGCTGAATGACATGGTGTCCTGCCTCCAGCCCCTTGAGCTGCCCAACAGCATGGCCAGGCAGTGCATCTCCTCACTCCATGACGGGAGGCACCATGTTACGTGCCGTTCGATTTCACAGCGATGAATAGATGTTCTCCTCACTGAGGAGAAAATGGCTGGATGATCCAGAGACCAATATGTGACAAATACACATATGCAACCTCTCTCCTCTTCTTTGTCTACTATTTTATAGCAGGATGGCCAGACAATAGTCCAAGAATACTTTTTTTCAAGTCCAAACATAATCTGCAAATACAGGTCTCTGACTGAAATGATCTGGGCACCTCAAACTCTCCTATATCTGCCAGCAACAACTCTATTTCCAGTTTCTCTTGGAAATACTCTGTTTTCAGCAGGGCAACTGGAACCCAAAAGCTTTTTCTGAAGCTCCTTGTCCATAACAGCTTCTGGTTTTCAGCTACAGATGAAGGACGTTGGTCACACTAGATCCAGGCCATTGAAATCCAGCATCTGAATCTTCATTTGCTTCTTGATTTCTCTCTAGTGCTGGAGGTTCCTGTGCTGAGTCAAAGGAGTTAGATTACTTGGTGTCTAGGCTCAGACCAGTAGGCCACAGGCTATGGGAGGATGTGGAGTTAAACTACTTTGCTTGAAAGGAGCCTTAAGAAATATCTGCATATCCCAAGACAAGATGGGGGCTAATACTATTGAAGGCGGTGCTAAGTATAACCGAACGCAAATTGTATTTGAAAACTGACTGTCAAGGATATGTCCTAGAAACCAATGAAAGACGTTCAAAGTTTACCCTTTGGCCATTGGGAGATGTTCAGCTGACAGCACAATCTAAGCACAGTCCCAGAAGTAGTTTAAGTGCTTTTTAGACCTCCTGTCTCTGGCATGGCTTGGAAGGAGCAATAAAATTACACTCCTGGAAATGAGAAGGTGACCTGTATTAAGCTTGCTTTGAAAGTCTGGTGCAATAAGAGTTCAGTTTCTGAGAATATATTTTAAACAGATCCCACCCCTAAATTTGTCTTTCCTGGTAGAAAAAAATGGCAGAATTGAGTGGGATTTACAACAAAGTTGTGTGTTAATGTAGCTTAAACTCCTGAGGGAAAAAAAATCTTTGCAAACCCACCCTTGCAGAAAACACTTCTCAGTGCTCCATTTCTGCTATTGAAGTGCAATTGCCCTATATGCGGTTAAAAAAGTTTCAGAAAGGTACAATAATCATGTAGATTAGCAGACAAGAATGAAACAGTTGTATGTTTGCTTGTGCATGAAAATGTTCCTTTCTGAGAACGGTGCACGTAATCTTTTTAGACATGGCAGAAACAGGCAGAACTGTAGCCTTGAATCAATACCTGTGGGAGATGATGACTAACAGACTCAACAGAGATTTTTGTTTGGAGGGGAACACTTAAACTTTCGGAGTTGGTACCAGCTGTTCCTTTGAACAATGCTGTACTTATGATTCAGACCAGGGTGGTTGTGTTGTAAGCAAGCAAAACTGATTATTTCCCTCCGTATGCTTACTAAAAAAATATTAAAAAAAAAAAAAGAACGAAACTTTAGGTGGGCCTGAAAGATAGAGGAGCCTCTAAAGTACTTGTGAATCAGTTTTCCTGGTGTAACTGCATCCACATGTGAATTTATTGAAAACACATGTGAGTTTGATAAAAGATTACATTTAAAGAAGGGGCTAGAACTGGGCTACAGACAACAGGGTACTGTGTTTCATCAAACACTGAGCTACACATTTTCAAATGTTTCATGTTAAGAGAAAATGTTTAGATGATTTTAAACAGTGCACTACTCCATTTCCATTGGCTTGCTTATCACATACCCCTTATGAGTGTTTCTGTTACAGAATAATCCACCAAGGCCATTCATCTGGTTGCTTGCTTGGGGGAAGAAAATCGAGTTACAATGTGTTTACTCTAAGGAATGGTATTATGTATTTGTAAGGTTTAGGGCTGGGTGAGCCATCTGGGAAGAAGAAAGAGCAAGCACAAAACTTGCCTGAGATTCATTATCATCATTAGCTTGCCCTGCCTTTTCAGTGTACAAACTGATGATAACTAGTATGTGGTGCAATTCATAATAACCAAATCTCTAAAGAGGAGCTGATATGAATTCAGGCAATTACGTATTTAAAAACAGATGAGATACTTTCAAAGTAATTAATAGACAATAGAGAACATGATCCATTTCAGGGAAAAAAAAAAGATGTTTCAGATAACCAAAACTCAGGTCACGGAAACTGCACTGTAAATTGTATATTAGAGTTTATGCTGCACTGTATTTTTACAGCACAAACAAAAATACACTTGATGCTGGGTTCAGCTTTCCCTGTGTACACAGAGTGCTTTAAGTATATTATATATAGCTAGATTCCTCCTGGATTGCATGCTCTGTAAATTCAAAGTCTCTCTTCTGGCAATCTGAATTTCATAATGAAGTTTAAAGTCAAAGTCTACCGAAGACTTTTGGGCTATTATTGATACAGGCAGGCCAGGTTCTGTAACTTACGGCTGCAGGAATAAAGCATGAAATACGTCTTTGCCTTTGCCTTTTGCATCCCAGTCACAAAGTATTTCTTGCTGGGGGCAGTGGTGGTAAGCAGTGCAGTGGAGCAAGGCCTGAACTGCTGACTTCAGTAATGCTGTGTTGCTACTGTGCCCTGCTGATAGTGATGTGTGCGGATATTTTACTCCAGAAATGCAAGATTATTTTAGATTCATGACCAACAGTAAAAGGCCATCAAAATTGTTAGAAAATCTCATGATTTTCAGTACGGTATTTGCAATTTATTCTATCGCCAGAAACCAATTCCCACAACCTGAGAAAGCTCCAATGATCATAAGATGCTGCAGCACTTAAATATCCTAGGTAGCCTGTTCTTCATTTAAAGTGGATTAACCATTACCCAAAGTCCCTGTAAGTGGAGGATTTTTGCCACCTTTAGATATTGCTAGATGCAACTAATAGCAGCAATCTTCTGCCTGAACAGAGGAACCATTTACAGAGTAGTGCTATCTTTAAGCCTCAGGTGATGGTCCTGGAGACAGAAAAGACTAGAATATTACTGGAACTTTTTTTTTTCTTTGATTTAATTCTTTCTTTATAGAAAAGTGCTCTATAAATCAATCATGGTGTTTGAAGGAGCTAAGCAAAGGAGACCAGCTTTGTCCTTAAGATTCAGAAGAAATCAGATCCAGCTATGAATGGATCATGCAAGCATCTTAGCAGAGCTTTAGACTTCTGAGGAATCAAGCAGGTATATCATTGAACTGCCTTTTTGTATTTCCCCAGTTAGTTGCTCATCTACCATGTGAAGAAGGCTGAGGTTTAATACCAATGGGGATTCTTTAACGAGACGACTGGGTAGTCAGAGGGAGGATGTCCATAGGATGGAGGACACAGCTTCTGTTAAGCAATGAGTTATAAAAAAGACAACTCTCATACTCATCTGCTCTAAACTCCATAGTCAACCTACTGGCATTTCCACCTGTCATAGTAATATTAAGCATATACTACTCTCTGATTATCTGAATGCAGTGAGTCAAGTGACTCCATGCAGGCTAGGTATCTGCCTCACTAAATTACTGTCTCATCAAAATGGGGTTAAGCATCTTCCTTTGACCTGGACCTGCCTGGATTCGATAAGCTGCACAATAATGCCATGAAGGGCATAATCAGAGTATCTGCATTTCCTAAAGATTTTTATTTTGAGAGTAAGTGCAGATGTAGATTCTCTTAGTAAGGCTGGAGCTCATAATGATGCCTTTTTCATAGTGGGAGATTAATCATTTCAATAGACCTGTCTATCTATTCCCGTGACTATTGTAGGAATGTAATGGTTTTGAGACCTCTTCCTTTCTGTGTGATTTGGCTTACAGGTTCAAAAGGTATTAAGGAGAATAGATGATAATATCACAGCTGAAGTCAGTCTAAAATAATTGTTGCCTAAATTAGATGAAATACAATGAGCAATGTAGCAACACACTGTTAGCTGGTTTGTAAAGGTCTGATTTCCAATAAGAACTGTGACACAACCACGTACAAAAGAGATTTGCAGCAAGAAGATAGCTTTCAAATCCTGAATTTCAGCTTTACTCTGAGCTGGAGGAAGAGAATCATTCGTGTATGCAGCACTCGATAAATTACTCCTGTCTGTTTATCATACCAGTTTGGTTTTCAAAAAATGTGGTTTAAGATTATTTGTTTTGGATAATAGTGTAATCCCTGGCTCTTGAAAGCCTCCAAAGTGTTTACCATTAGCAAACAATGCTCTTTAGAGATCCTTCTTCAAATGAAGAGTGAACATTGCTGTTTTCCTTTGCCAAATGAAGATACTGCCTTCAGGGCCCCCATTTCTTTCACAGTGTGCTTTCTTGGTTCAGTGGGCTTGAGGGAGTTAATTTTCATGCCTAAATAAATAATGTGTGTATAATAGCAGACATTCAACAAAGGCACAGAAACAATTGAAAGTGTATTTGGCGTTGCCATCCCACCCTTCTCCTTAAAGGCATGGAAACAGCATGCTTCCCTTGTGTCTTTTCCATTATCACTGTACCTATCAACATTATATCCACTAGTCCTGACTTTGTCACATCTGCTGAGCATCAGGTCTTGTATCTTTGAGGATCTTTCTATTGCCTGTTATGCTATCCCACTGGTACATTTTGTGACCTTCCCATTAGAATCAGCCAATGTCAGGCGTGTTTCCACATTATTAGATATAGCTGTGCAGTCTTCTGAGTGGTCTCAGCTACACAGTTGGCCCAGATGCAAGGGCATGCTTGTTTGACAAGGACAGAATGAAAAAAAAAGGAAAATTCATCCTTTAATCTGGGCTCTGAGGAGCCTCAAGCCTGCTGTTTGGTGGCTGACAAGCCTGCTGTTCCTGCCCAGAGTGCATGCCCTGGGGGGTTTCTTCAACGGGCTACAGGGCTAGGCAGCTCTTGGCAGGTAGAACCAGGATAGAGAAATAGGTTTTAGCACTGCCTGCTTTATCCCCACCAGCACATGATTCTGTTATTTCTAATTTCAACCAGACTTTCTAGTGCGTGTTGCTAGGAGATGTTAAAGATCCTGCATGTAATGTAGTCTATCAACAGAGGCTGAGTTGAATTTTTCAGCTTTTAATTGCAGGGAAAATCCTTGCCTTATATTCTTGCTATTTTGACTATGTCTATACTAGTAACTAAACTAAACAAGACTGGGGCATAGGGTGAGCAATGTCCTACAATAGCCTGTATTGTGTAATTGTTGGCTTGCCTGTTGGCATGGTGTTGGCCCATGCCAGCTAATATTCTCCCAGACAGAGCCCTGGCATGGTTCAGGAACAGGTCAGGGACTCTTTCTAATAAGAAGCTTAGATTAATTTATTTCACTCTGTCTCTCTCTCTCTTATTTATTTATTTATTTAAAGTGAAAAAATAGCATAGCCGTACGGATGCAGACTGTTGTGCTACTGCATGAAATGCCAGAAGAAAAGTCCTTGTCCATTGTTTTAATTTGGATGCATGTAGCTTTTGGCTCTTAAGAAGTAGACAGTCGCAAACTATGGAGCATGGGCCAAACTCTTTTTTGACTTCCCTAATCACAGTGCAAGGTGGTGGTACCAACAGAAACTAGGTTGAATTTTTCATCAAATGAATTTGGAGCAAGTTCTGTCACCAAGAGATACCCACATGTGATGAGGAGCTAGGTGTAATCAAACTTGTACCTAAAGAAAACTACATCACCACTAGTATCTGATCTACGTTTTGTCAGCAGATCAGCATACTCAGTAGTGTGCTGCCCACGTAACTTGTGATGGGTGACATTAAACTATTGCTATATCATAATATACTTTCATGTTGGTCCCCTGAAGGTGTAAATTGAATAGGGAAGGTGCTGATTTGCATCAGTCGACTGGAAAGAGTAAGAAGGCACAGCATATTAAAGATACTAGATCTACAATTTCCAATGCATCTGCACATGTGGTAAGATATATCCCATGGAAATTTGGTTACCTAAATGATAGGTGTTTAGCCCAACCTTCTCGCCTGGCAGACACCTCTAGAGGCTGATTTGTGCCATGCCCAGGGAGGCATCAGTGGCAGGAGGAGTGAATGAATCGTGCTCTGCAGAGCTCAGCTCTCTGCTGACCCAGCTGTCTGCCCTGAAGTTGCCAGCTCCTTGGATTGCTTTTATCTGGGCATCATTTATCAGGCAACTAATTGCTTTTTTTTCTCAGTGCTTTCTGTCTTTATGTTCAATAATTTTCTCTTGAATTGCTAATTGTCATGAGCTCAGCTATTTCTTTTCTGTCTTTGTTACAACTCATCTTGCATGGCCTTCACTTACTCACTCTCTCATAGCCCAAGTATTTGTTTCAGCAAAGCTGAATCAAAGCCACACCAAAACGCTTAATAAAACTGTGCCTTAAGTTGCACAGCACTGAATCATGATCCTCTGTAAGTGTAGCTTACAGAGTGAACCTAGAGAACTAACTTAATCATACCTCTAACTTTTTCATGGCTAAAATATCCACATGTGGCCTCTTTCCATTTTCGCTTAGTTTCCTGGATGCTGCCTGGCATGTCAGACCATGAGCAATTCCTTGTTAAAAGTGGCCCATGCCTTCTATTCTACTACAAACTGCCATGGGGCAGTTGACCATGTAATGAAAATAAAGGCTTGTTTCAGGGTCAGTGCAGAATACAAACGGTCTTTCCCAATTAATTTTTGGATTTAGAAACTACAGCTGATTATCAATCATCATTTCATGGGCAGAGCTGTCCTTTGAAGTGGGCATTTGCAAATGCTTTGAAAAGGCAACATTTTTTTTCACCTGAAAATCTCTCTCTTGAGCAGGGAAGAAGATAGGGTGATAGGACTCTTCCAGCACATGGAAATAGGGAATCTGAAATCTTGGAATTCAAAATGACCTAAACAGAAACATTTAAACTGATGACAGAAACAAAATACATCAGAGAGAGACAATAAGCCTCGTATGGGAGGGTTAAGGAAGAAACCTCTAATATAATCCCATTTTTCCATAGCTATGAGGCAGGGCAGTGAATGAGAAAAGGCCATAAGACAAATTAGTTAAACTGCTATGGCAATTGATACAGCAAGCTCAAAATGAAACTCTGTAAAGTGAAACTAGAGAGAGTCCCAGTACTACTTGGCATTCCCTTTGCTGATTGCCTGCATTTGTTATTCATTTCAGAAAACTCTTTGAATAGAAATGAAAAAAAAAAACAAAAGAAAAAAACCCAACGACTAAAAACAAACTATACAAACTCTGCTGTTTATTCCAGCTAATATATAGAAAGTTAGCAGAAGATTTAGGAACAGAATGAATGCCAAATTAGACATTAAATTTGTAGTTTAGTTGGCTTTAACATTTTGGAAGATGACATTTGAATGTCATATTACTTTAATTTAGGGCAGGGAGCCTATATTTACAAGAGGGCCTTAAATAGAACATTCATTTCAGGTTTAATTAAATCTCTCACTCCATTTTTTAGAGGAAATAAAGCAAAGCACTGACTATAAATTTCCATTGAATGTATTCTGTTGCTTCTTATTTTGTTAATGCTCACTCTAAGTACTGCTTCTTTCTACTGTCATTTTTGAAAAGGAAAAAAAAAAAGCAAAGCTTTAATTCCTCAAAAGGCAACCGCTTTAATTTCATCTTTGTTACCAGAGCAGAAGGTTAAAATGAAAGACTGATGACAGTCCTCACTTCTATGGTTTCTTTGCTACCCCCTGGGAGAGATGGCCACATTTTGCTTTGCTTACTCAGGTGAGCAGACCACCGCCGTGAGCTCTGGGTGAGACCCACCAGTGGTCAGCAAAGAGTTAAGGCAGTGTAAGAAGTGGTCCCGGCACACTGAAATCCACCCGTCTAATGCCAGGCTTCTGCTTTAAATTCGAGCTCTACCTTAAAATCATTATCTGAGGAGTGGGAAGCAAACCTTTCAGCTTGTAAAGCAGCAAGGTTCGTTGGAGACGAAATCCAAGCTGCTTCAGTAGGCCCGGTTCAGTTGCTCTGAATCATCAAGTGAAAACAAGCCATTTGCCATCTGGTAATTACCTTGGGGACCGAGGTGTAAATCCCTGTTCCTTAATCTTCCCCTCTTTAAGAAAACATTTTCTCACAGGTGGTCCAGATGGTGAGAGGCCTCCAGACAAGCCATGGAGGTGACCAGTGATGGGCTGCTCCAGCACAGCAGGAGGCCCTGGTGGAGAGCATGCGGAGGGAGAGCTCGCCTGTGCAAATGATTTGTCAGGGTGTGTGAGTGTGAGCGGGTGTGTAAGTGTGTATGTGTGTGTGTATGTGTGTCCATATGTGTGAAAGCTGCATGAACACACCCTTCCTTAGGTTGCTGGAGACAGGTGGTGAGGGTGAGAATGGGTGAGAATGGGCATCCTAACCAACACAGCTGCTATCCTTGCTCTACTTCTTTCTGTGTATTTAGGCCTCTAAATCATGGTTGAAATGTCTCACCGGTGGAACTGATTAAGTGACAACCATATGGATCCTTCCCCACTCGGTTCACAGAGAAACGCCCTGTTTTCTTTAGAGAGAGGCCTCGTCAGGCGGCCATGCCAGCCATCACAGGAGAGAAGGAACAACATTATTTTAGAAGCTCTTTAGTTATGCTATCTGCAGTGCTTCCCTCTGAGAGGGGACGCCTTCTCCTCTTGTTACTTCAAAAGCAGTCAGAGGCTGAATTGGGCCACTTGAAGAGGAAGCTGCTGCTTCCCAAACCCTGACCTGGGTTGCTCACGCAGTCCTTGGAAGATGTCACGCAGCTCAGTGCAGGTTTGTGAGCCCGTTTTAATGGCAGCTCACTGCGCTGGCTGCACAGGGCTTTACCAAGAGGATGCTGCCTACTCCACCACCGCTCTGTCTATCAGGCAGTGTTATTTCACCTGCTCCAAAAAGGAAGAGAGGAAGCAGGTGGAGCAGGGCCCATCATTTTTTCCTTCCCTCATCTCCCTTGTACACTCATGGCTTAAATTCTCCCCTCCCTGTTTTCTGAGCTGGAGACAGGCACTACACAAACAGCAAAGAAGTAGCATTGGCACAAGCTAGCAACTGAGCTAATGGGAAGGCAGATAAAAGTATTTTGGAGAGCTGCTGCCATCAGACAGGTAATCAAAGCTCCTTGACTTCACCGGGGTGTGGATCAGGCCTGTGACACTGCGGGTGACCCAGCCCTCAGATAATCCACCCTCTTCTAAAAGGACTAGGACTGAAAAGAAGTCATCAAATAAACCTGCCCCCATAGATAACCTCTGGATAACCTCTACACCTCCAGAGATGCTGCACAATATCACAGGCAGGAGCAGCAGGGCATCACAGGGCCAGGGAAGCCCAACGGGAACAACAAGGGTGACCTGGAAAAGAGGAAAAAGAGAGGGAAGAGCAGGCTGAGGGATGAATTGCTCCTTCCATTTTCCCCAAGCAGGTATAACCCGGATGGTGCAGAAGAGCAGGTTTTCTTACAGGTCTTAGGCCAGTGCACACAAAAGACTTATTTAAAAGCATTTCCTAAAAGGAAAGACCCAGCGATGCCTGCATAGCTCTGATGTCGCGACAACTTTTTTGGAGATGTTGTGATGGGGTTACACACCAAAAGTTGGCTGCACCATATTGTTTTTGGAGCATTTGAATGAGTTTTGTTGGCTGGTTTTGAAAGGTACATTTCATGCTTGGATAACATTTTTATCATTTTTTTCCCCATTAAAATGCTATATCAGAGCTATCCATGAAATTTGGCCAAATTTCATCATTAAAGTGCCACACAGGAGCCTCTTCACTTACAGCAAACAAGTCCATTTATTTCAATGGGACATTCAACATCGTTGTGGGGAAATTATTGATTGGCTCAAGTTTGAAAAAAATAATTAAATATCAGCTATTCTGACCTTTTAAGCTGAATTAGGACAGGTTATTGTCATATATTAGTTTTTGGAAGTAAATTCACAAGTATAGTAATATCAACCATCATTGTTTTAGACAGAAGTAGAATATGCAAAATTTTTTAAGCAATCCCATTCTGCATCAACTGATGTTTAACTTAGAATGATCTAAAACACAAAGCTATTGTATTAGATACAGGCACAAGAAGGCAAATTTAAAGCTGTGCTTTCAACTCAAAAACTTACAATTTCCCAACTTTGCAGTATTTCCCTTTTGCCTTCCAATTTGAAGTAGTTTCACTTTTTTTTTTTTCCATATGTGATATATCCAGAAGAAGCAGAATGATTACATTTCCAAACTGTATTGGTGAAGCTTTGTCATACTTTTGCTAAAATCAATAGAGATATTTATCAATACTTTGAAATAGCAAATGAAATCAATTTCCTAAACCTAATCTTAATTTCTAATTATTTTTCTCTTAAAGCAAATTTCTTGAGTGTGTGTATGCTAAGGAATGTGCTATCCCAATTAAAACTACCTAGGACTGCATGTATATTTCTGGTTAGACATTGACATCTGAGTTCCTAAATGATAACCTTGGTATTGACCTAAATGTGTGAATAACTGAATTTTGACTTTGGTAATTCTGAAAAATCAGTTATTTTTTCTATTTTCATTGCTGTGCCAACATGATTTTAGTTTTTAAATAAATTAAATAGCATATAAAAATGTTGTAATACTTTTTTTTTTTAAAAAAAAGTGAAAAAAATAGAACATTGCTGAAATTAAAATGCCATTCCACAATGAGGAATTAAAAAAAAAGTCTAATTGGAAAATGTTGGAATAAAGCGTTATTACTGAGAATGTTTTATTTATTTTTTTCCCTCATAATATCTTGAATTCAGCTGGAAAACCCTGCACTGTAATACTTGGCAAATATATCTTTAAAATTTGCCACAGATCACTGTTGACATGGCTGTCTATCCCAATAGCATATATAAAAATGGATTTTCCCTGTGGAATATCAACCTCTAATTTGGTCTGATCAGCACTAAGCCTCATTCTTCTGCCACTTGCAGTGTCTTTGGTTTTGAGTGATTCTAGTGCCTTTACTGGCTTAACACTGGATTCTCCCCAGGAGGGGAGCTTTAAATCACAGGTGTCAGGAGGTGTTTCGCCTTTATGGAACCCCAATTTCTCCAGCGGGATGATGCTATTTCCCTACTCAGGACTGTAAAGCTCTGATACACAGGAAGTTATGATTATCATTCTGCTCAATTCTACCTACCTTCCATGTGGCATTTGCAGGTACAACCTCTTCTTCCTTCCACAGTCTCTTGCAGAATTCATCAGTGTGCCTTTTAGGTCAAATATATTCCCCCGGCCACAGCATCCAGAGTGTGAAAATTACTAGCATAGTCGACGTAATTTCACAAAGATTATTAAATCTCAAGTGAAACAAATGTTCTATTGATATCCTATGAGCCAGCCCAGTTTCCAGAAGTGTTCCACCATGACAAACTCAATGGTTGTGGATCTAGGCTTGTTCTTTCCTCGCCGTGCATTTTGTTGCCACGAGGGAGCAGTTTTCTCACTTTACAGAGCCTGTGCCTTTGGAAGGGTGGGAAAGCACACATGCACTTAGGTGCACTAAAGTTGCTTTACAGACAGTTAGTTGGTAAGGCAATATTTATCACGTGGTTTTTGAATAATCTTATATTTTTTTTCTATAGAATTTTTGTAAATCATTCATCCTTCTCGAAAAGGTCATGCTGTCTGTATTGAAGGCAGGGAATATGAAATTAACCTGAAGGCTTGTTAAACTGCACTGTGGTTATAAATTCTGTGTAATTCCTTTGTATTTACAGTAACTGCTAAAACAGATTTAATCTGTTAAGGCTTCAAGATGTACATTTCTTGGCTTGTGTGCTGGGACATTTTCATATTGGAAAATGATGTGTATTTTCCATATACAATGTGGGTTTCTTAAAAGAATGGGTAAAATCTACTTATTCTGGTGATAACGTAACGACTGAGAAGCCAGGAAAGGGAATGGCAATTCAGTAGGTCAATAAACTAATATCCTCAACTTTGGGACATGGACTGAAATAGATGTGGGCACCAAGTGTTCACAACCAAGTGCGTCTAATGCTTTGCCTGAGCGCAGAGGTCCTTCTGCTTTCCCTACAGCCATGTAGCTACATCAGGCTAACAAAATGAATGTGGGCATGACTGTACTTCTGTTAATATGTTTATACCCATGAAGCTTGCTTCCTGGTGCTTTAAGGACTGACACATAAGAATAGCAATAACAATTGCCAAGGGAAACTTCAAGAACTCAGAAGAAGTGAAAA
The DNA here is from genome assembly GCF_964034855.1 of Anser brachyrhynchus. Classification (NCBI taxonomy): domain Eukaryota; kingdom Metazoa; phylum Chordata; class Aves; order Anseriformes; family Anatidae; genus Anser; species Anser brachyrhynchus. The sequence goes on along the minus strand of NC_137695.1, from coordinate 149,034,092 downwards.
AAGGAAAAGGGAAGCTGTATGTTATTAACATAGCTGTTATCTGCGTTATTATTGTTAAAAATTTGCAAGAAAAAGATAAAGGATTTGAAAATGCCTTTTTTTTTTTTTTTTAGGAGCAGATTTTCACTGAAAAAACAGCACAGAAAATGTTGTTTTTCGCTTAAAAACAATCAATATTAGTTATTATTTTTTCCTAATTATTTCTGTTGATTCCACTATAAAGATGATCTTGGCTCCTGTTGGAGTAAGAGTTTTGCCATTGACTCTGCACAGCGTAGATGCTGGATAGATACTACATTTGTGTTTTAAATCCAGTCTGTTATAATTAGAAGTGAGTCTAAATGGTGTTACTTTACTTTGGATCGAAAATTTCCAGAAGTCTCATATTGTCTGGAGCTGTGATTTTGGTTTGGGCCCACCTCCAGGGCAGGGAGTGGTTGATTAGCTGTAGAATCCGTCTGAGATCTTGGTCAGCAATATTTTTATAGTTTTTTTGTGGTTCAAATGATGTATGCTGTACTATGAAAGCAATACTTTTCACTCATTAATCATGTTTCAGAAAATGGGAAGCATGTGATAACTAAACAAACCAAAGCATGAAAATGGACTTATGGTAAGTTAGCCAGTGTGAAAACCTTTATTGGACCAAGAAGCATGGTCAGGAAGAAAAAGATTCATTATGACTAAGTGCGTCAAAGGCAGGCTTTTTTTTTTTTCTTGATGATGCCGTTCTTTTCTGCAGAGATATTCCTAAGTTATTAGTCTAATAAACATAATAAAATATTACTCTTTTAGTAAAAATAGCTCAGAAAGTGAATATTTTGTTTCTAAGATCTTTGGAAGAAAGCATATGAACATATTAATAAACTTATAACTATGTTTATATATATATATATATTTTTAACTGACTCTTTTTTAATAGATTTCAAAACCTAGGTAGAATATATTCTGTTAAAAGACTTAAAAACTAAGTAACTGGAACTTTACCTCTACTTACCAACCATAACTTGATTTTAAAGCTTTGGGTGTTCACTGGTAGTGAAAGAATTTAAAATAACATGGATCATGTATATCCCATCACCCTTTAATTACCAAAGCAGCTGGTGCACTAGAGAAAAGTAGGTGTCCACTGCTCTTTTATGTGATTCTTTCCATATCTTATCCTCCCCACTTCTCATGGCCAGCAGTCTGGGGCTTCTAACATCCAGCAGAGGATGTTTTTTAGCACTCGTGGATATCTCCAGGAATTTTGAAGGGTTTCTTTTGAGAAATCAGTTAATATTTGGAGGCTGCACAGCACTCTCTGGAAGGAATCCCACACTGTGCCTTTGTATCAGGTGAAGTGTTGTCTTGGGGTTTGTTTTAAACTTGGTGATTTCTGGTTTCCTCAGGAATCCTTAAGCAAGAGCTTTATGAGAAATAAACAGTAAATGCTTCCTAATCACATTCTCCAAACCCTTCTGAATGTTATAGAACCTTATTCATAGTCCTGTCCGTTGTCTGCCAAGCTCTAGCTCGAGCTCCAAAACATCAGTCATGTTTAGGAAGATAAACTCAATATATCTGCCAGGGTATGGGGCTGTGATGGGCTTAGGCTGCCTGTGTTATCTTCAGAAAGAATCCATTGGAGGTATGGGGGGCATTCCTTTGGGGAATTTGGGAAGTTGGTGCCATTATGTAGGTAAAGCATGTAGATAAGGAAGAACAAATTTTAGGAAAATGGGCTTAAACTAAAACTTTGAGTATGAGCATACCAACAGGTTTTGTTAAGCAGTAACAGTAAAAGCTGATTTTGTAATGGTGGATGTCGTCTCTCTTTGTTTTTTCTTTTGTTTCCACATTCTCTTGTCTTGGGTTGTGAACAGTAAAAAAGGCCACCATTAAAATTGCTTAAAAAAAAAGAAAAAAGGAAAGAGTTAAGTTTTGTGAGGTTCCCAAAGGTCAAGAGAAAACAACTTCCAGCGATTTAGTGGGGTGAGAACCTGGGTAGGAGCCCAGTAGATATACTGCATCAGCAGAGAAATAACAGGGAACAAAGAAAGCCTTAGATGGAGGGAGGAAGTGCGAGCATTTGTGTGTGTGCACAAGAGTCTGTAAAGGAAACTCTGAGTTCCAGGGTGATTTATTTATTTGAAAACACTGCTCATTTGGAGAGCCTCCTGAGATGCCCATCTCATCTTCACAGGGGTCCCCACCCTGCTTGTAAAATGAAGAATGATGTATAAGGCTGTAAAATGAGGAAATAAATTTATTTGCAAAACAAAGCCTAGACAGGGTGCCTCACCACAAGACATGCTCCTGGCAAAACCGCAAGGACTGTAGTCACCAGGAATATGGAGAAATGATTAGGAGATAGGAGGAACTGTGAAGTGCTAGGATGGAGTGATGCACAACATTTGGTTAATAAGTAGTCAGAGTATAACCACAATGACTTTCCTAGGGAAAAAAAGAAGTCTTAAACTCTTTGTGTTCTGTTACTTAGGGGTCAATGGCAATGGCAAATCTAAACCTTCAGGCTTCAGGCTTGGATATAATAACTTATGTGTAACTTTGTGCACAAGCTAAACAGTTGGAGCTGACTCTTTTCTGGATTGTGGCAGTAAGGTATTATTATTATGACTTTTTGTCATAAAAAAACCCCATGCTATTACTTGTAGAATTCAATCTTACTGATCCAAATATCTCAGTAGCGATGAGTTGTCACACTTAACCAGCACATTTGCATTTTTACAGAGTAGGTGATGTTTACACATCCAAATGCACTTTTACAAAAGTTGCATGTTGGGACACTTTCGCCTTTTTAAAGGCAAACTTAAGACTATTCTCATATTTTTAGAATAAACAAGCAAAACACTTATAACATTGCTGCATAAAATCTTGACAAACATCAAAATTGGCATCCAAACTTCTGACTTGCACGGGATTCAAGTATAATTTGCATTTGAATTGGATTCAAGTATAATTTGAATACCTATGGAAAGGAATTACAATAAGATATCCGTTGGATTTTATGAGTCTGAAATTCCATTATTCCATGATGTAGACTAATGCAATGAGGTAGTGTATATAAAAATAGTGGCAGTTATGCTTTTCACAAGGGTGCTTATTATATTTTTTCAGTGATTTCCTTGAAACAAAACAACACAACATAACCCCCACCCCCCACCCCCCAAAAGCAATTATGAATTTATGGGCTGAAGTTGTCCCCATGTAACAGTTGTATTTTGCAGTACTATAGACTGGCTCCAGGGGAACTGTTGTGGTCTCTCTGTTCCCAGGGCTTAAAAGCTGTGTTGATATGATAGACCATAATGATTCAGAATGAGGATTATGGTCTATCTGTAAATAGTATGGTATTATGCATATACCATAATATAGTTACTATGATTTTTTATGACATATTCCTGGAAGCCTCATTCATTTGTGTAATAATAATTCACCGCAGCTTTACTTGTGTGTAAAAAGAGTAGGATTATGCTTTGGGAATGCAAATAAGAATTGCACGGATGCAGGCTGGAGATGCAGAAACTGGAAAGCAGAGGCTGCATGATTTTTAAAGGGAAATGCTGGCCTATTCATTTTGTTATGAGAGTGCCTTTTTGAGTTCTTAACAGTACACTTCTGTAGCCCCCCAGAAATTCAGATTATGTATAAATATGAGCTTGCAGTGCATATAACAACGTGCAAACCAGAATGAACTGTCTGAATTCCTTTTGCTCTCATCTTTCCTTCTTCCTGGGGGAACAGGCCAATAAACCAAATTTAATCTTATCTTATTCATAGTTCTAAAGCTTCTGTTGGGTTTTATCCTTGCACCAAACATAATAAAGAACTTATTTCATTCTAGGTGACTGTTTCTAAACAGGGACAAATCTCCCTTCTGAGAAGTCAGAAGTGAAACTGTATGTAGCAAGTGGTGTTGGTAGCTTCGTAGGATTTAGCCACAAAGGAGGGAAAGTTAATTTTCTTAGAATAAACAGTAGCTGTAGGGCATTCTGTTTTATTTGTAATACCCAAGTATATCACAGATATGCCTGTAAGAGGGATTTCATGGCTCATTGACACTAGTAGGAACAGCTTTATGATTTTATTTTTTAAAGGTACTTTTTTCTGTAATATAAGAAATGTCTGTTGATATACCACAATGGTATGTTTTACAGAGAGGGCATGCAGCTGTAGTGGAGCGATTAGGAAAAAGGAGGCTTCAACTGTTCTTTTGTCTGTTCAAATAAAAGATAAGCAGGAGGCCTAACTTGTTTAGGAGAAGAAAAGAAAAGAAAGAAGAATTTGAAACAGAAAATAATTGTAATTGTGGATGGAATAAAGATTCTGGCTGGAGCCATAATCAGAAGGCAAGTCAGAGGATAATGCTATGAAATTGCAGAGTAGACATCTGAATGTACACAATGCTCCTTCGTGGCTGCAATCAGTATCAAGCGTCAGCAAAGGGACCTTTCTTGTTTTTCTAACCCAACTGGCTCTCACTTCCTTCTAAGGTCAGAAACAAGCAGAGTTTGTGGAGTCTGGCTGCTATGTTTCCATATACAAAAAGAATAAATACTTATTTTCCACCTACATAAATTACTGTATAGGAAGAAAACAATCAAGAAAAAAGAGCATAGCATCCAAATGAGAACTCAGCATTTATGTGTGTCTTGTCTGTAACCCCCTGCCCAACACTGGGGAAAAATATGGGTGTTGCTGCCCTCAGCAGAGATCTGTATAGAAAAGAGGTCAACTTCTCATCTCAGCTCTTAACAGGCTCTTAGACATGCAAACAGTCTTAATGAGTAGAAAGTTAAACTTGCCACCCTCAGTTACAGTTCAGCCTGAGAGAATGGTATTCCATATGATTTATGTGACATTGTGTGTGGTAAGTGAGTGTGTTAATGTATTTTTTCACTCCATATTTATTGCCTGGCTAGACTTCTCTTGTTCTGACCATGTGCTGTTCTCTGACAGATCAGGAAAGTCATAATAAGCAACTGCTCCTTTTCTACAAACACTCTTGCTTTTGGAGCCTCACAAGATCAATCTTCCCTCTGTTTCTCTTCCCATGGAATAAAGCCATGAAGGAGCAGGGATGGAGACCGTCAGAAAACATGGCCTGTTTTAAAGATGACGGAGTGTTGTGTACAATGTTCTTCTTCTTTGATAGAAAACTCTTTTGTTTTTCATAGGCAATACTTCTACAGCTGAAAGTGGACGCAAAAAAAAACTGTTGTGGTGTTTTGCTAAGTTGCTTTTCTGTTTAAATATAAAGCAGCTAATCAGAAAGCAGAGAAATGCAAAAGAAAATAAGGATGTCTGACTCTTCCACTATGCATCCACAGTCCATTGAGTCAACAGAAAGGGACAAGTACCTGAAGAGTGACAGTATTTGCTTAAACTGATGATACTCTGAACCATATGTCATATGGTAAAGACCGGGTCTTGGATTATATATTGTGGATTCAGTCTTGATCTTCCATGATAGAATTCAGCACTAAATCTTCTACTGAAATTATCCAGAAATATTTGGCTGTAATTAAATTGCATTTAACTTGAAATATGAATTACTGTGCAGTGGCAGCATGCAATTTAGACTTTAAAAATACTCAGTATACTAACTCAGTGCAATCATCCAGACTGATTAGACACTACTGATAAAAATGCATCCATTCTGCTACGTACACAGAAAATCTGCTCCACTGTAGGTATTTTCTTCTTCCCAAACTCCTCATTCCAGTGATCCATCCATGGGATGCTAACAATGTGTCTTTGGAGGCAGTGTAGATGGAGGCAATGCTTTATTGTCTACAGCCAGCATATTTAAAGCATATTGAGGAGACAGATTACATTTAGGAACATTAGAAGTGAACTCATCAAAGATCTGTGGGTCACAGTATTACTGTGCTTCTTTGGATGGACATTCACCACCAAAGAAGGACATTCTGGACAAGATTCCACTTGTAAGTATGTACACAGTAAGTATGCAAACTTCATGTATATTTGTGAGTGAAGTGTCCATCTGTTACAGAAGACTGAGGGGAGGAGTCAACTTCTTCTTGATATGGTTTTAGCATATCTGAGATGCCCAGGGTACAATTGCATACGGTTGCTACTCCAGATAGATACAAATCTGTTTATCAGCCCTGTGTGGATATCTCAGATACCCTGGGACCACTTGAATGGCACCAAGCACTTTTGTTTAGGCAAATGAATCACACTGACTGGCTCAAAGTCGTCATTAAACTTCACGGCATCATTCAGTTAACTAAATAGTAGCTGTCTCTTTCAATATGAGCTAAATTGTTCCCTAAATTTAATTGAATCTATTGACCATAGGTATCACTCAGTTGTTTTTGGCATTAAGTGCTGCTTGCAATGGCCTCAGGCATTCTGCCTTTGTCTGACTTCCAACTGTTTCTCCAAGTGGGTATTGATCTCCTGTAAGCCTTGCGTTGTGTCTCCAAGACCACAGAGGGCCCAGACATAGGCATCTCTGGTGGCAGTAAAACCCAATGTTCAGGCAACTGAACTGATTACCAGATCTCCAGTGACCTTAATGGGATTATGCGCTCACCAGTAGGTATCTGTATTCAGGTGTTTTACTTTTGAACTACAACCATTGTCCCAAAGTGCAGAGTCAAAATATAGATGTGCTATAGGTCAGGTTTCCAACTGAAGCACATGGACACCTGGGAGTCTGTGGACTGATCCAGAGAGGTCTGCAAAAGATAACAGCAAAACAGGATATATGTACCATAAAACTGCCTAGGTATGCAAAACTTTGAAAGAGTGTGCATCACACTGGAGATTCATCAGGCTTCCACAAGTTGAAATATTTACAAAACCTGAACATTTAAAACATTTAAACACCAGAAGGACAATGTGGTCATCGGTCACAACAAGCACGTTCAAAGGGTTCACAAGGGGAAGGTCCTGCTTAACAAAGTTAATTTCCTTTAATGACAAGGTCACCCATTTAGTTGATCAAGGAAAGCCTGTTGATGTAATATTTTTGGAGTACTGTGTGCAGTTTCGGGCACCACTTTATAAAAAATATGTAAAACTATTGGAGAGTGTCCAAGGGAAGGCTACAAAAATGGTGAAGGGTCTAGAGGGGAAGACATATGAGGAGCAGCTGAGGTCCCTTGGTTTGCTCAGCCCAGAGCAGAGCAGGCCGAGGGGAGGCCTCATGGCGGCCTGCAGCTCCCTCACGAGGGGAGCGGAGGGGCAGGCGCTGAGCTCTGCTCTCTGGGGACAGCGACAGGACCCGAGGGAACGGCATGGAGCTGGGACAGGGGAGGGTCAGGCTGGGGGTTAGGGAAAGGTTCTGCACCCAGAGGTGGTCGGGCACTGGGACAGGCTCCCCAGGGCAGTGGTCACAGCACTGAGCCTGCCGGAGTTCAAGAAGTGTTTGGACAATGCTTTCAGACACATGGTCTGATTTTTGGGTGGTCCTGTGTGGAGCCAGGAGTCTGACTGGATGATCCTTGTGTGTCCCTTCTAACTCAGGATATTCTATGATTCTGTGATTCTGTGAAACCTGTATTGGGCTATGAGACATCCCAGTGTGTATGCATGCTTACTGCTGTCTTTCCCTACCAGGGAAAATGCAAGCTTTTTGAAGACAGAGGTTTTGGCCTCTAGGAATTGTTTTACTAGGCTTAATTAACTGTGATAGTTATAAATGTTAACATAAGGAACAGCATACTGCTCAGACAAATGGTCATTCTAATCTAATATTAGTCTCCAGCAGGGGCAGGGAAGATATTCTTTTGGGAGAGCATGTAAGTTTAGTCCTTTTATTATCCCTTCTAGACCTCTCAGTATCACTTTATGTACCTGTTCATAAATTTGTCAAATTCCTTTCCGAACTCCAATGTACTTGTTTTGGTCAATAATTAAGTGGCTGAAAGCCATTTTTCAACACACTGTAGTCAACTCACACCTTAGCAGTCATGTGTGTTGACATTATTTATACTAGTATTTAAAACATATTTCAGCCATATCTTCTGACCTTTAGAAGGTCATGGGCTTAAGATGCATGGCAATGTAAGAAACTGTGCTGACCATAATATGTCTGTTATGGAAGGGTTTGTTTTCCTTTTTTTTTTTTTTTTCCAGGAAAAAATAACATTTGAAGGGAATGTTATCTTTGTGATTTGGCCTAATTCTTTCCCATTGATAAAAGGAGAAATCATGAGTGCTTTTATTTTAAAAATATTTGAGTGGAACCTTTGTTAATGTGAAACAGTGGTAACTTTGAGTCACTAAGCTCAGGGTTGAGATACTATACAGTTGTGATTTGTATCAAGTCCTTCATTCCATTTTAATTTTTGTCTGCACCCGTTTTTCATGTTGACTTTGACAGGATCAGGATGTAGTCTTAGAAATGCAACATTTATCTTGCAGAGATAAAGTTTATGCCTTTAATGTTACCTTTCAAGAATAAGAGAAGTCTTAGACAAATTGTCTGGGTAGTTTCAGGCTTTATTTGCCATACTGCTCACTGGTTAGGAGTGTTCCCCATTTACTTCACACAGCTACTAAAGTTCCCATTCATTAAAGCAATTTAGTCATATACATTTCAACAGGAGCAGACACCTGCTAAGAGTTATGCATGTGCTCAGATGTTCTTCTGACTCAGTCTTCACCCAGGGAACTGACAGAAACAACCTGTGGGAACTACTGAAAATGACTTATGATCATATCTAAGTCAGATCCCTGTTGGTACTGAATTATTTTAATAGGCATGTACGGCAGTATATAAGGGAACACGTCCTACCTCTGGCTTCCTGCATTCTTTGTATTTGTTCATAAAAGCACTCTGAAATAAGTAAACTCCTCTCTACCCTCATGTTTTTAGTTACTTATACCCACTACATCTTTTGAGATTTCCTTCTTGTTCTATGAGGTCAAGGCTGGCAGAATTTCACAACCTTCAGCCAATATTCATGGTAAGTTTCAGGAACAAATTGATATGTTCCTCCTTTTTCTCATTGCAACTTAATAAAACCTTCCCTTGTGCAAATTCTCAGCAAATGACAATTTGACATTTACCAGATGATGCAGGGGTAAGAACTGAGGATTGTTCCTTCTTTTTAAGAGAAAAAAAAAAATCAAGTAAAGCCAGTTGGGAATTTTGCCAACAGAAGCTGGACCCACACAGAGATGACTGAGTTAAATGGGCAGAGGGCAGAGAAATGCAATCATGCTGCTAAAAGCAAACCTGAGGAAGAAAAGCCCATCCTTTAGTCAAAGCCCATATATAGTGAGCATGTTTTACAAGGCCTGCACCCAGCAGACCCCTGTGAAGGGTTTGTTCAGGTCTCATGCTGAGTTGGTAACTAAGTCAATGCTTCTGAAGGAAGAGCTTATCTTCAGGAAAAAGCTTTTGTGTTGAGACATGACTCTTTCATAACCGGTTTCTCCAAGAGTGAATCTGTCTCCTGCCATCACATGCTCATGTGGATCTGGACACAAGGCTTATAGTGTGATAAACAGCTCACAGGTGAAGCTGATGGATCAATCTTTACTCGAACAGGGCTTTTCCTTTTTTTTTTCTTTTTTTTTTTTTTCCCCCAGGGTAAAGGATGTGACCTTATCTTTGGCACTCCCTGACTTTTGTCAGTCTGTGTCACAGCTGGAATGCTATTTAAATCCAATTTCTTTTATCTGAAAGTATTTATGTGAGCAGATAAAACATTAAGCCTTTATCCTAAAGTGCCCTGCTCCACTTTAGTTCTCCAGATAACATTGACTTTTGCTGGAGCTGCCACTCTGTGGACAGGAAATCAATTCTCTCCCTCATTCTCCGCTTGATCTTTCATGGTGGATAATGGGGATGTGTGTGTGATGCTACTGACAGACCTCAGGATGCAGCCCATTAAGAGGTTAAAGGGAATCTCCTATTCAGACTGTATGAATCTGCTTTTTATTTTATTTTTTTTTTCTGCTGGAATTTTATTTATTTGAGGTGGGGAGGGGAGAAGAGCATGACAGTTCAAATCTTCTGTATTTATAGTTTTTCTCTTACTTGGAGCCTAAGTTTAAAAGCCAGAAGCTCTTCCTCTTTTCTGCCTCTCTTCTCCATTCATACTAAGCTTACTCAGGCAAAGCTATTAATTTAGCTGAGAGAAAAGTACTATTCCAAATGAGTGAAAGTGTCAAGAAATGTCTCGGAGCATGTCAGATTTATGGATTTGAAATGCAAAAAAAAAAAAGAAGAACTGAAATGCAGTTAAATTCTTTCTAAGATTACTGGTAGAGCAAGTACTCTGTTATATATTGGATCACCCATGTGCTTTCTGTGGTTAGTGCTAACAGCCTGTATAAGAGGCTCTGGAAAGTTAATTGAGGTTTGTGGACCAGGAGATGGGAATGATTAGGTTGGATTAAAGTGTCATATGTAAACGATCTTCTGGACACAGATATTCTTATGGCTGCACCTGATTTTTGTGAATGCTCCTGATGCTGCAGGAAGAACGATGAGTAACATATGTCTTGTGTAAGCTGTAACAGAGACACAAAGAGGAAAAATGTGTAGGACAAATGCACTATTCTGAGTCATGTTTAAAAGCAAAGGGATAGAAAATTGGCAAGGTCTGGCCCAGGAATTGGCATGAAAGTCTTGAACAATCCCCACAAGCCTTCTTCTGAGGAAACATGTCAGAAAGAAAAAGGGGAGGGAAGGTTTACTGTGTCAGAGGGGTAATAAAATTGGGAGAAAGTTGCCACATGTATCATGTTCCCTGGGAAACTTGTGTACTACAATGCCTAAAGTCCATAAATACTTATGACACAGTGAACTAGAGCAGCACCAGCTAGGAGTTAAGCTGTGGGTCCTAGATGCTTCATATGTCAAAGACAAAGGCAACGTGTTGTTTCCTGATGGATGCATCACTTCAGAGGGAGAGTGTCCTGGACCTTGGAGCTGGTAGTGGTATCTCCAGAGACGCTCCTCTCTGGCATAGCTGGAGGTAAGTCTGCATCTGCATCTGCTCTGAAAAGTGCATTTACTACACATGCCATAGGCCCTTCATCCACTTATAGCATCATCCCTCATGGATTAGGAGAAGGGGAGGAGAAGGCAGGGCTTAAATTTGCTTCCTTGTGAAGGATTTTTGCAGGCATGACTGCTGATATAGCCTTCCAACGGCTAAAGGGAAAATCAATGACTCTACAAAGGCCCGATGGAACCTGTAACTTTTTGGTGTGGAGGTGGCTGTACCTTGTATCCACTGCTTCAGGGAAACTACTTAGAACTGGGGACAACAGCCCTCCAAAGGCATATACCAGGTACAGGGCACTTGGACTCAGGGCTTGTAGGATAGCCAGTCAAAGCAAGGGTGGCCCTTCATTGCCATGTAACACTGCTTTTTTAATTCCCTTATGTATCATAGGAGAGTAATGTATCAGCAGACCATATCAAAGCCTAGCACAAGGCTTTGGGCAGTGAATGGAGCTCATTAAACTCACTGTAACTGACAGCTGGATATTTCAGAGGTAAGTCTCATTATGAGCAGAAATATTTATAAAAATGTGCATTGGAACTGGTTGGTTCATTTCCTGGCACTCCAAAGGAGACTTTTGGTCCTCTTCCAAGGAGCTCTCACTGCAATCTATTTGTATGAAAGGAAGCTAACAAATTACTTGAAGTAAAGCTGCATGTAAAAATGGGGGTCTAATTGCTTCATTCTGGTGTCTCATTTATGTCAATCTTTCTGCTCTCTGGGGTACTCTTCTGCAGCCTATCTCCTCTAATATACCAGCTATTGATGCTCTTGCAGTTTATGTGCTTGTGAGCCTTACAGATTCTCTAGAAATCCAGGTGTGTTTCTTTAGATACTTTGGGAGCATCATTTTCTACTGGAGGAGTGGCTGACTGCCTCCTAGGAGCATCCTGGGAGTGGGTGTTTTGTTGCCTTGCAGTCACTCCAGTGGCGAGATGCTGCTGAGAGATGCATCTTTGCTCTTAACTCCTTGCTCTGGAGGTGAGCTCCCACTGCTCTCAGCACAGAAAGATCACCTTGGGGCCCAGACAGCTGTTTGAATGATCAGTCAGGTGGACTGACTTGTCCTGTGGCTGGAGAAGTGCTAGGGAGGACCACAGCAGAGGACAGTCAGGAGCTTGCAGCCAGGCTGGAAAAGCAGTGCCAGCATGCCAGAGCCAACTCAGTGTAGTAGCAGCTCATCTGTACATAACTGTGTCTTCCTAGGTAGGTCTATATATACGTGCATATGAATGGCAGTTTGACTTTTTAAATATAACTAATAATCAAAGGGAAACAATTAAAAATGTTATGACTCACTGTCTCTAATCATCTCAGTGATGCACCTAAGTGCCCTTTCAAGTCAGTGAAGAGAAAGAAATGTTTCCGGTGTGTGATTCTTCTGATCTACCACTTGGAACAAATATAAGGAAAGAGCTTTTAAGTGGTGGGTGATGACCTTCTGAAACAAGCTGCTGCAGGAGAGCACGTAGTGTCTGCAAGCACAAAAAAGACGTAGATGAGCTCTCTTGAGCGTGTGCAGAGAAGAGCAATGAAGCTGGTAAAAGGACCAGAAAACAAGACTTACGAGGAACGGCTGAGGGAAGTGGGTTTGTTTAGACATGAGACGAGGAGGTTGAAGGGAGACCTCATTGCTCTCTACAACTACTTGAAAGGAGGTTGCGGTGAGGAGAGTGTTGGTCTCTTTTCTCAGGTGACAAGTGACAGTACACAAGGAAATGGTCTCAAGTTGCACCAGGGAAGGATTAGATTGGACATTAGGAAGAATTTCTTCATGGAGAGAGTGGTCAGGTATTGTAATGAGGTGCTGAGGGAAGTGCTGGAGTCCCCATCCCTGGAGGTATTTAAGAGAGGTTGACTGGGTGCCATGGGATGTGGTTTAGTGATGAGACTTGGTAGGTCAGGTTGATGGTTGTACTTGATCATGAAGGTCTTTTCCACCCTAGATCATTCTATGATTCTGTAAAAACAGATCTTAGAGGGCATAAGCAAGGTTCTATGTGCAACTGACCCTAATCCAGTGACCGTGGACATTGGTAGGGTACAAGGGCAGTGGCCTGCAGAAAGTGGCCAGGACTTTCCCTAGCAGCATCCTCTACTACTGCTACTAACAAGCAAAGCAGAGGGCTGGGAGAGTTGGACCCAGAAGAACAATTAACATACTCTTACACTGTCTCTGGCCTCAGACGTGGCTCTTCCATTTCCACCTGGCTCTGGACACTGCTTCCTATCTCCTAGGTCCAACCTAGTTATGGTTTCCACCTTATGTGTCACCCTGGAAATTTGGAGGCTGGACAGGCGAGAAAGGATGGACAGAACATTCTAAAGTAGTATAGCAGATACTGGGTATTCTTCAATCATTTATTCCCAGGATATTCTGTGAAGATACCCTGCTTGGACAAATATTTAGATGTTATTTCAATCAGTTACAGCTGATTTTTTTTTTTTTTGATTGTTGACCTAATAACTGGGAAAGTGCTTCTTACCTAGTCCTTGAATACCATATTCAGCCTTGAGTATCTCAGCCTTGAATATTCCTTCCAAATAGTTAACAAGCACAGCTCTTATTATCAATGCTGTGTAAAGAGCAGAGCCACTTGAGCAAGACTCTTGTTTCGTGGCCAAAACCAGAATAACTAGAGCTGAACTAAAGAGGTCTACTTGGCTGGAGTGGAAATAAATCTGAAATAACCCAGACCACAAAGAATACACATGCCAGCCACTGCTCAAAGGTGCTTCAGTACAGCTGGGTAACTCCTGCTGTTGCTGAACAGCAAATTATCCTTGAAACAGTGGGCTAAAGGGATGGTATTTAACTCACCTATCCTGAAACATTGGCAAGGTGCAGGAAGTCACCTCAGCTAGCTGCTTAGATGCCCTTTATAGCTGGTGGGAGAAATAGGTACTTCTAGGGTGTGATTCATTGAAGGTACTTCATATTTTTATACTAGTCTGAGACTTGCTGAGATGCGGATGTCCATCTCAGAGGTGCTTATGGTTTGGCCAGAGAAATCCCTGTGCCAGTGACTGAAGCCACCCGTGTGGGTTGAATATGGCAAAAGTGGAGAGAGGAAAGAGGAAATGGATATTGAAAATGGCATCAAGGTTCCTTTCCATGTTTGGAAAATTTGGTTTGCAGACTTGCCATTTTCAGGCAGCATTTCCATTTCAAAATAAACTTATATAAAAATGTGTTAATAAAACCAATGAAATAACCTTATAGTTGAACAATGTTTTATTTTGGACTGAATGGTATTTTCCATTTTGATCCAAAGCTCACTTCTAATTTCTTTACTCCTAATAATAATAAGAAAGAATTTGGGCTGATCAACACTGAGATATTTGTGTGGGCTTAATCACTCAACCAAACAGAAGAAAAAACCACAGCCCAAATTATTATTTGCCTTCAGACATTATTTTTCCTACTGCTGTGAGAAATAGTTGTGGTTACAATGCTAACCATTTTTCTTCTGCTTTTTCTTCTCCTGTGTTGAGTACCAGAGATCACCTATAAAACCCATCTTGTACTTGGTTCCTCCTTTTCACCCGACTTTGCATGTGGATGTTGTATTTGTCACACAGGAGCCTGTACTGGTGCATGACTGTCAGAGCCAAGGGTGAATCTCTGGAGGGATTTTTAAGAGCATTGAGATCAGCTGGTGATAGTAACTCTTCCCCAGGTTTTCTGATTCTGCCTATGACATGGAAACAGAGGTGTACTTTAGCAGAAGTCACTGGTAGATTTTGAATCTTGCTGACTTTCAACACAAAAAGCAATCTTTTGCTGACATAAGTAAAAACATATATATGCATATATCCACTTGCCAAAAATCGGTTTTGCTGATGTCTTACAAAATTAAAGAGAAGAATCCTTCCTCTAGAATTTTTAGATTAAATGCATTATACAGTGAAGAGAAGATGAGGTTTATACTGAATATTTGACAGCTAAACATTTTTAGGTGCAACTCAGAACACATTTTATGGCCAACATCTTCAGGATGGGAACACTTTTTGACATAACTTTTTAAACTTGTGTTCTCTAAAATATTTTTTTCTTGCAAATTCCACTTCATGAAAAAAAAACAAAACACCTAAAATAGTGTATTTTGTATTATTGCCAAAGCCAGAAATATATCGATTTGGAAACACTGCTTCTATGCCTTGTTAGATTTGTAGCCAAAATGTGTCATTTTCCTTTTCTTTGTGAGCTGGGCTCCCCTGCTGGATTCTCTTCTTTCTCACCACTTTACTGCAACATTGCAGTCCCCTAAGGATTTGCCTCCCTGCATCAGAAGAGTGAAGGGGAGGAAGGGGATCGTTGTGAGTGATGGAGGCTGCTGTGCATGCGGGAAAATGGGTTATTAAAAGAAATTATGGCCAGATTTCAGCTCAACATGGAAAAGCCTAAAGAACACTTTAGTTCTTGATCTTAATTCCTCTGAAACATCAGACATTTTGCATTGACATAGAATAAATTTTGAGATGTGGCTCAGAGTACTTGCATTTTAAATCCAAGTCTCTTTGTGAATTAGATGAAAATATTAATTTACCTTTTCTTAATTCAGGCCTCATGCTGAAAACTTTTGTTAATTTAGAAAGTCTTTGGGAGGAAAAGACAGTTTCCTTAACATTAATCCAACTTATTCTAGGTGGAGTGTATGGAGGATCGGCTCCTTAATATCATTACAGCTGCTCTGAAGTTTATAAATGCTCTTAGCAACCAGTATCATTTCTTCATTGGAAATCTAGTGATATTTGTGGATAACCCAGAGAGGTTTGCCAAGCACTTCAATCTCTTGCACTTTTCCAATTAAGAAAATTAAGGTGTGCTGTTTCTACGTGAATAAAATCAAGAGACCATTCAATATTTTATATACAATCCTGCCTGTTTCTGAATAGCCTGATGAATCTTATGGATGTTTTTGAATGTATTATTCATTATCTATGTATTATTCATTATCTACCAGTTCCCTTTTCAGCATTTTATTACAGTTTGACAGACTAAGCAGCTGTTTAAGTACAAGTATATATTTTCCTTGGTCTTTGTTCAGAGTTGCTTTAGCTCTTGTGAAACACTGATTTCCAGCTGGGAGCCAAAGCAGTTTGAAATGTCTGCAGAAGACAGCTAAGGATACAGTTTAATTAGCCTACTTTGATCTTTTGTATGGTGGCTGATGATTTACTACAGCTTGCAGCATGGTGAGGCAATTATATTCATGGTCATTATGACAGCATCCTTTGAGCCAGAGTTATCGTAGAAGTAAGATTAATTATAATGGGATTTTGTGGGGCCCAGAAGCCAGCATAAAGTAATGTTATATCCAGAAGAGTGCAATAAAGGAGAGCTTCGTAATCTAAATATTGGGTAAGACCTTGGTCCAGCTGAGGTTAATAGCAAAACTCTTTGTAACTTTAGAGAGAGGCATTTACTCATAGGGTATCTCAGAGTAACTCAGATGATTTTCTGGAAGACCTATGCTATGTCTTAGTTGACTCCACTGTCAGCCCAGGCTATGGAAACTATTCACCATTCACCATTCCCTTCAGCATTATTTTCTTTCTTCATCTAGAAGCATGGAAGGGAATTTTGGAGAATATAGTTAACTACAGTGATAGCTTTAGGGCTTTTCTTTCTTTGCTGTTTGTTTTTTATTAAAAACTTTTCTCAGGTTATTGTGCTCAGGTCCTCTGTAGCTGCTCTGTCACAACGGGTAAACATCTTTTGGGCAAATCTATGCAGCATAATGCAGGGTGGCAGTGTTATGCTTGAATTTGTTCAAAGGAGACTATTTCTGTAAATATTATGGCTTTGGTAGCAGTTGTTTTATGTCAGGAGAGCTAGTAAAACTGGGCAGTAGGCAGAGCATGGCCCCTTCCAGCTATTGCCTGCGAGAGCCTGCTCATCTGTACTTCTGCCTCTTTTCCTGGGCCTGCCCTGACACAGCACTGTGTGGAGTAACTTCAATACTGCAAAACCAACTAGGTTTGTGTGACAGAAGGAGAACTGGGCATGAGATGCTGGAGGCAAGAGCCAGCCAGCAGGCTGCTCTGCTCCTTACAGGAAGGCGACAACTCGCTTTTACCACCCAATGGAAACAAGAATACGTGACCTAGCGCAGCTCCTGGCTTTGGCTTCTGTTTCACCCAGCCACCCTACAGATTTCTCCTTTAAAGCCGGTTGCTGGTGGCAGCTGTGGTTTGCCTCCACGTGCCCTGCCAGCAGCTCTCAGCAGGAGCGATGGGCACAGGGGCTGCTCTCCTCCCTCCCTGCCTGCTGCTTGTCAGCTGTCAGCTCCCCGAGGTGAGCCCTCACCCCTTGGATGTGAATGGGAGCTGGCCTCGCAAAACACGCTCTTTTCCCATGGGTTTTGTGGTTTCTCATCAGCATGCTACTCTGTCCTCTCTCTGTCACTGATAATGAATGGCTTTGGGAGATTTAAGGCCAAAGATTAAATGGCCATAAGGAGCGAAATGCTCTGACACCCTCGCGCTTTTTCCTGCCAGGCAGGGGTCCTGCTAGGCCAGCGGCGTGGGCAAGGCGTGCTTTGCCACTGCTGGTGGTGGAACAGCACTACTACAAATCTTTGGCTTCACTCATTCACAGAGCTTCATTCATAACTTGCAAAAATCTCAAAGCCTCTGCCTTCGACTGCTTTCAATTAAACGTCTGAGAGGAATCCTTTGTCTTCAGCGTCTCGGCCCACGTGAGCAGTCATGGGTTAAAGCCTCCCTAGGTAGTCGGGAGCTGCTGGAGCTGCCTGAGCCAGTGACCCTCGGATAATGAGGTCAGGGGGAGATTTCAGAGCCATATGCTTGTCCCTACCCAGGTGCTGCAGGATGTGTAGACATGTCAAGGATATGTCAAAGCTCATGGACACTTCCACAAAGCTCGGGCCTTTCCCAAGTGGCCCAGTCATGGGGCACTTCCCTTCAGCACGCCTGAGCTGGGTTCAGCCTGGCAGCACTGACGAGGCTTGCTGAAGTGTTTTTGTTTAAAACGTGAACCTTATCTGGTCAGTTTTAAATGCAAACTTTCATGGACCCTTGCTGTGGCTCTTGTCGTTTAAAACATACCGTTTTATTATTAGTGTCGTCATTATTATTAGCACCCAATAATTACCATTGTTGTGCTTTTATTGTGGCTTCTGGTATCTTCAGATGCCTGTGGCTAACATTATCTTTTTTCCTATCAGCTGTTGATGAGGAAGAGAATTTTTACATTTGGGCTTTCTTAGTCTCTCAATACAGTTATACTGCATTGCGTTGTATGGTAACCTTCTTGTTATCTTTGGGTATTACTTTTGTCAGACTCTCAAGTGATGTTGGGAGTCCTTGATGCACAAGGGCAGCTATTTTGAGGGTAGGAAATCCAATTTAAATCAACATTGTGATGTGGGCAGGGGGGCTTAGCGTGTTCTGCAGACGTGCTGGCTGCAAGTGTCAGAGTCACCTAAACGTCTCAGTCACCTAGGGCTGCGTTTGTAAAGACAGAAATTGCCTACAGTAGACAGGATATCTAAATTTACCTCACAGTGGATTTCTGCTGCTTATAACACAGCTTTGGAAATCAGGCCCACAGTCCTTAAGGTCTTAGAAAGTACTCAAGTCCCTAACTGCTCCTGCACCAGGGTGGGAGGAGAAGAGAGTGAGAGGGGGATTTAAGCGTTGCCCTTCTCCTGATATCTGCTATCAGCTAACTTCAGGCAGCCCTCTGCACTACTAAGTGTTCAGCCTTTTCAAGATGACCTCTGACATGCCTAAATATCCCCAAGCACCACAGGAACTGCTCAGGATTGGCTTTGGGCTTCAGTCAGGGCACTGGCATCAGACAGTGTGACTTTACCCAGGATGGATGGTGGTGGCTTGTAAGTATCTGCCTGTTCTCGGCCCAGGATCTCTTACAGAAGTAATATGTAGCTGGTTTTGGAGGCCTTCCCCTTTGCAAATAGACAGCAGAGGGGCATTTGACAGGAAGAGGCTGCAGGTTTTCATTGGTGTTAGCAGGAATTTTGCCAGGGTCTCACCTGGGGCAGGGAATGAGCTATCATGATCTCCGTAAATGCCCTCTGAATCATCCCTCCACTTCTGCCCCACTCCAATGACACCTCTCATTTTCAGGTCAACCACTCTCTGGAGATAATATGGTCCTCAGCATTCTCCACACGCTTTTTGAAACCCAAGGATCTTCCCCCACTACTCTGCCTCTTTTGCAATTGGTAACTTTTGCAAGAGTCTTGCAGATCCCTATCTTCTGAGCCTGACTGCCAAATGTCTGTTGGAGACTGAAACTCTCATGCAGGTCCCGGTGAGGGAACGTGGTCTTGCAATATAATGATAATAATTATTCTTTAAATTAGGCTTTGCAATCTGCAGTTTTGCTCATTGCTTTGCCTCTCTTGTTGGCTGAGTGCCTGAGAAAACAAAGCCAGAGATTGTCTGCAAGGCAGCACTACATCTTATTTTAATAACCATAACTCATCGCTTTATTATTTTTTTCATTTTTCAGAGAAAAAGTCTGAAGAACCCCCTGGCATTGACCATGTTTTATAGATCTTTTGGACTGCAGAAAGACAAATAAAAAACATTCAGAGGAAGGTGTCATGAGAATGGGTAACTATTACATGCCTGCAAGGTGACAAATTTTGGCTACTGTGTACATATGAAAGGAGTAGGAAAGGAGAGCCTGGAGACCTGTCCAAGAGCAGGAACTGGAAAGGGGCCAGGTGGCTTTGCTTGCTGCTTGGGTAGCTCTATAAAAGGAAGAAAATTGTTTCTTCTGTCCCCTCATTGATGATTTTGGGTTAGTTTGGAACTTTCATGTGCCAAATCCTGCTGGAGGGGCACACTGCAGATGTGGGAAGGATGGGGAGAAAGGTTCTCTGTAAGAGTCTCCCAGTCAGGCATATCTGGTGTTATGGGGTGAATGCACCATCCATTAGGACAGCGCTGCTTGTAGCTTATTTTATGGGGTTCAGCGTGCAAGTGGGACTACCTATCATCTGAACTTTTTAGGCACCTGAAAGCAGTAGGCTCTCCATTTCTCTTCACACAGGGTTACTGGGATGACTGGACCAAAGCAGCCTTTTGTGTACAGCATCCCAAAACTCCCTCACACCAGCCCCATGCTTCAGAAAACTTCCTGAATCACCTAAATCTTTGTAGGTCCAGCATGCAGTCACCCTTCTGTCAAATTCTTGCATCTTCTTCTTCCACCTACCATTTGGGAGCTACTTACAAACTATCAGATTATCCCAGAAGATTTTTACAGATCCTAGGTTTTTCATTTTTATTTTTATTAAGTCGTTCACTTCCAAGTTGTTAATTTGGCTTTCAAAGGGGAAGAGGCTTTGTAACTGCATCGTCTGTCTGTGTACTTCCTGAACCCATGAGCCATTTGAGCTAGATTTGATCCTCTTGCCTTGCTACAGGAAAGGAAAGGAGAGCTCAAATAATGGTCTCCTCTGCTCGGCAGTGAAGAAGCAGGTAAAGACTGGAGGGCTCCAGCAGCAAATGCTGCTTCTGCATGAATAGGGGTTGCAGTAGAAAAGAATGTGGAGCTGAGGTTTAGGGTGGGAACACAAGCAGTAAGTTCCTTAGTGCATCAATGAATATGAATAGGTTAAATTAAGCATTTTAAGACCTTTCATACTAAAAAGAGGTGTAGAAATACCAGAAAGAATATGACAAGGCAAAGATAAAATAGGGGGAACAATTAACTCTTCTCTATTTTTTCCTTTCCTTATGTTATATTTTACCTTCTTTTCTATAATAGCATAAATATCTTCTTGTGTCTGGTACAGAGCTTCTGATTTTTCCAGGAAGATATTATAAAGCCAACATCATCTAATGACTTCTGCAGTCTGAGCCATTTCAGAGAACGACCACTTGGCAGTTCAGTTCATTTGCAGTGGAGATGCCGGGACCGTCACGATCAGTGAATGAATTCCAGCAATGTTTTGGATGGGTTCCTGCTTCCAGTTGGCATCTGGTCTCCTGTCTGCGTCTCTGCTCGATCTCTGCTGCATATGAGCAAGGCATTGAGCTGTTACTCACTTTTAAAACTGGTTCCCTTTGGCACCAGTTGTACTTCAGCTGACTCCTGCAAACAAACAAAACATTCTTCAAAGATTTGTGGAAGTTTGGAAGGAGTCTCACATTTCTCACTGCCTGCACTTTGAAAATAACACTGCTGTATTTCCCCTTACCTGAACACACACAGACTTTACCTCTTCTGAAGCTGACAGGGGTTTCCTACATCTGACCCCATGTGTGAGTTGCCTTTCAAACTGTTTTCCCCTGTAACTGGATAGTCTCCCAGTTCTGAAATAATCAGAAAGACTTGAATTGTTGGATTGATTTATTTCTTTGTTGGGATAGAAATGAAATGAAACAGGCACAAGCCAAGATTTTTTAAAAAAATCAGGGGATTAATATTATGCTCTGACATTTTTATTTAGGCTAATAAATAAGTAAGTATAAAAAAATGTTGAATGGCTCCCAGCAGCGGTGTTTGGAGTTGATGGTTTTGAGTGCTTGGTTCTTAAGGAAATGAGGCTGTTATACCTGCATGCATGAATCTGAAGGCAGAGGTCTGAGCTAAGTTTCTATTTTTAAAAATCCTGGCCATACTGCTATTTTATTTCATGCATTCAAGTAAGTAGGCATATTTCAGATGGGGGGGTTTGATGTCAGTGTCACGAGCCTGATGCTAAGCTCCTGCTAAAATCTTGGCCTAGAATTGTTTCATTTCAGTTCTGTTCCAGCAAGGATACCAGGAAATCACTGTTGCTTTCAGAGCATTAGTTTTTTTGCTCAGTTTTCCTTATCTTCTTCTTTTAGCTGCCTGAGTGCTGTACATTTTCCTGTATTATCCTAACAGCTTTTAATCCGTATGAAAAGAACTCACTGTGGACCATGGTACAAACTAGAAGCCTGTTCTAACCAGCTCATCCAGCAACTCTAATCTGCCTAATTCTTTATCACCCGCTGTGATTTCTTCATGGACAGAGCTAGTGGGGTTTTGGTATAGCTAGAAAGCATCATGCCTTGGTACAAATTGAATGCATGCAGCAAAGTTTTTGAAATTCTATCAGAATTCTTTTTTTGATAGGATTCTACTAGAAAATATTTGATAGAAGAAAGCTAGAGCACTGATTCAGGAAGGCTGAGCTTATGGACTGCCACAACATTTTGCTGCACTGTGAGTTTTCCACAGAAGGTTTACAAAACCTATGTCCCAGCCAGGCAGCAGGAAGGTTGTAACATGTGACTGCCTGCTTGAAGGCAGAAACTACAGATTCTTGGTCCAGCTTTTGTTTCTCTTTTCCAATAACTCAGACAGTGGTGCACTTTCAAGGGCTGAAGAGCTATTTTAACTAGGATCACAAGCATGGCAACAAGCCATGAGGGATTCTCGAAAGTGTCAGATGGAAATATACAGATCCTGAAGGAGAATGACTGCAAGTATGTGGTGGCTTTGGGAGAGATAGGCTGCCTAGAGAGATTGTGGGTTTTCCATCCTTTAGAGATATTCAGAACCTGACTGGCGAGAGCTCTGAATCCAAGTTTAAAGTTAGCCCTGCTTTTAGCAGGGGTTTGGACTAAATGATATCCAGATGTCCTTTCTGACCTAATTTATCCTATCAATCTCTTTATTTTTGTGTGTGTGGAATTTCCTAATTTGTCTGAGTTGCAGCCCTGTCACTTTGGTCAGCAGTAAGTGGCACCACAAACCTCTCATAGAAAGTATCAACAAATATTGCTCTATAGGGTGTTCTAGATAAAAAGGAGATGTTGAAGTGGAAAGGAGAAGATTGTAAAAGTTCTTGTAAGTAGACAGTTTGGAGGATGAGAAAAGGCAACTGAACGGAGACAGAATTTTGGAGCCATCTCAGCAGTTTCATTCCCTTATAGGTTTTCCCTACCACATCTCTGCTGGACTTGATATACGACAGCATTGGTATACAACAGCCACTATATACAACAGCCACAAAGTAAGTTAACCAGTGCCTTGGGTGAATGTATGAGCTCAGTGCTTTCCCTATTACATTTTCTCTGGCACTGGGAAGAGAGGGACATTCCTACAGCTGATATCTTCACTAAGCCTCCATGCAGCAAAATTTCAGGTTGGAAATTAGGAGAAATTTCTTCTCAGAAAGAGCAGTCAGGCATTGGGACGGGTTGCCCAGGGAGGTGGTGGAGTCACCGTCCCTGGGGGTGTTCAAGGAAAGGTTGGATGTGGTGCTTAGGGATGTGTTTTAGTGGGTGACATTGGTGGTAGGGGGATGGTTGGGCCAGATGATCTTGGACGTCTTTTCCAACCTTAACGATTCTAGGACTCTATGATTCTATGAAAATGCAACAGCTTAATGCTTCAGGTCACTAGAGCTATTCACTGCACAAACAAATAACAGTTTTATGAGCTTTTCCAGGGCAGAACAGAAAAACTGACTCTATTTGTTTGGAAATGTTGGCAGTTATGCTCATCAGAATGTCAGAGTGCTTTTTGGGAGTTATTTTTTCCTTTTCACTTTTTCCTTGATATTCATAGACAATCAGATTGAAAGAGACAACAGTGCTAATCTAGATCTTTATGCTGGTGTCTCCCATTCCCTGTGCATCTTTACTTTGCTGTTTTAAGTAAACAAAAGACATGATTAAGAAACCACAGCCAGATTATGAAATCAGCATCCTGAAGAGGTGTCAAGTGAAGAGAAATGGAAGAAGGAGGAGAGGTTCTTATTTCATGTTAACTTATCCAGGGAATATTGGTAAGAATATTGCTGTGCCATTAAAAGTGTGATGTAATTCTTAAAAGCTTTCATTATTTATGTATTTATTTAATACTTTGTCAGTGGCAGATATAGGAGAATTGAAAAATGAAACCACTGTTTTTAGCCAAAGCGCTCTGATAACACTATTTGAATTAACTTTTAAATCATGTTGCTATGTTGAAGTTTTCATCAAAATATGGCAGCAGGTTGTGTGCTGGAGGAGGTTTTCTTGCTTGTGAGAAGAGTAGTTGGTATATTATGGAAATCGTACTTATATCAGTTTTGTGTTTGTATTTTGTAGTGCCAAGGTTGTTTTTTTTTTTGTTTTTTTTTTTTTTTTTTTGTTTTGTTTTGCATGGAGAAATAGCCATATTTTATATTGGTTTTGTTGCAGAATTAAAATACTGCCTTATTATTGCTTTGGGTAATGTCATAGCATGGAAAAATGATGACAAAGCAGGACATAAAATCATCCAAAATACAGACTGTGCTTCCTGATAGTCTTCTGTTCATCTACACATGAAAGCAGAATATAGATGTAGAAAAGTTAAATGTTATTAAGTTTCAAGAATATAGTAAAACATAAAAGGCTACAATGAAGACTGTTCGTACTGTCCTAAATAACTCATGGACTCAAATGAAGATACCATATTCGCCAAAGTCAAAAATGAACTTCTAGTTTTGGAGCAGTTTAGTAGAATTCTGTGGATATTTAAATCTTAGAGACACCTTTGAGATTGCTTAAAACCTCAGCTTCTTAAACTATGGAGTCACATCCTTTTAAAATTCCCCAGGATTATTCATCTGGTGTGTGCAGCTCTGTATTCATAGCTGTGCACTGCAGGAGGGAAGGGTGATGTGGTGCAATGATTTAAATATCCTTCAAAGTTAAAATCCCTGCAGTCTAGTATGACTGTTATTACCAGAAGTGTGGCTTTGGTGTATGATATGCAAAGTGACAAAAATGACAGTAGCTGTTGAGGAAATATGCATCTATAAATTAGATTGTTTCTCAGGGAACGATGCTAAAACAAAGTATAAGATGGAGTGAATATGAGTTCCCTATTTCTCATCATTTCACTCAGCACAGATATCTTATGAATCAAAACGAATGACCAAGGTGGTAAGGCTAATCCATACCATAAAGTAGGCTAGACTGGTTTTATGAAGTGTCTGTGAACAGTGCTAGAAAATCAAGATCTTGGAAGGTCTTTTCATGTTTCTTTTATGCAAGTATGTATGGGAGAAGTGTCAGGGGGCACAAGATGTTCATGAAAAAGATGAGTGACCAGATAATAGGACAAAACGGAAGAGGGAAAGGAAGTGAGACAGCAGAGGAAACAATATAGAAAATACCGACAACATAGAAATACAGACAACATTGGAAAAAGAAGCATCAGAGAAGGAATGTACTGGAACAAGGGTGATTAATCTGGAGCAAAGACAAATGAAGAACAAACCCTGCATTTGGAGACATCTTTTTGCCTTTAGGATTCCTAAATGCCGGCTATGATTAACAGTGATCTCTTAGCCTTACTCCAAATCAGTATTTCAGACTTCTTTCAATGGGAATCAAATAGGTGAAATGGGTGGTGCTATCAAGATCTCCTGCTGATCTCCTGGACACTGAATGATCAGTGCCCAAGACCCTTTTCTAGCAGTTTATAAAAACTCTTTCCATTTGGCTATTTATAATCACAGAGTAGATTTTCAGGCATAGTTGTATTATTTTATCTAAACTAGCCTTCCTTTTCCTTGATAAAAAAGGGACATGTTGTCACAGAGAAGAAAGCAACAGCCGTACAACTTCATAATAACACAAGGAAGTAGGAGTTTTATGAAAATGAGAAATTTTCATTGCAAAAAAAAAAAAAAAGTGACCTTGTCAGCAGATGCAGAGGTGTGTATGTGCCTGGAGTGAAGCTATGATATGTGGTTGCAAGTTTAAAAAGGGTCTTACGGGGAGCAGTAAAAAACAAACACAGAATTGGTAATGGAAATAGGAGCAAATAACACTGCAGGGCTGTGCTGGAGAGGAGCTTAGGTTCCCTGCTTCACTATCTAAGTGGGGAGCTTTAAGCAATAGTGACTCTTTAGCAAAATTTTGCCAGGCCCCAGGGAAGAAAATAAAACACATTGCAAAGTAATGAAGACCTGTAGATGGCTCAGTTATTGTGCTGTTCTGCTTCTGAGATGCATTCATTACTTTTTCCAAAAGAGGAAGTCTACCTGACTATCAAAGACACGCTGTCCCTCTAATAGTGAGGTAAGTACCAGTGTAAAATGTTATTTAGATTAGGAAACACTTGTGTAATTTCATTTCTCTTTCTGGGAAGAATACAGAATACAAAAGGAAGGTTGTTAGATGAACAAGGTTACGTAGTTAATAAAGACATTGACTGCAAAGGGATGATATTAATACTGAAGACACAATAGTCAAGTAGTTGATACAGCTTTTACTAGCAAGATATTTAAAGCAGGATAGCATTAGCATAGCTGAGTATTGAAGAAAACAAAATGTTCAGCAAAATCAGAAATAAGGATAGAATAAACCATGATTAGTTCTGAACACAGTCATTTGGTAACATAAGTTCTTGGGATAGTGTGACTGTGTTGGATCTCAAGGGTAAGAGAAGGGTATCAGAGACAGCAACAGGTATGGATAGATACCATAACAGTGTTAAGGAGATGCAGATTACTGGGGATTATGTTGATATGTGTTAAGCATTATACAATGCCTTAATTTGCCTGGTGTAGACTGGAGAACAAGTGGTCCTGATGACAGCTGGGCCCAGGTATTCCAGGGTGTGAGTGGTCACAAATTTCTTTGTTGAAGTGAGAGAATTTTGTATTCTAAGCATGAGGAAAATCTTAGAGAGAAGCTCTCCAGGTTCAGTAAGATAAATAACAGCTTCAAGAAGGAGATTAGAAGAGAGAGAATTTTCAAGGGGAGGAAAAAGGGCCCTCAGCAGTCGTAGAGGTTAACATGTGGAGGAATGAAGTGCAAACTGCCAAATGTCAGGTCGAGATAGACCTAGCAAAAGATGTTAGAACAAATAACAGAAGGCTCTTGAGTCATATAGGAAAAGAAATGCTATACAGTGAGAAATTTATAATGGTTAAGGATAATAAAATGTGACATCAAGATCAAATTAATACTTGGATTCACGTTTCAGTAGAAGCTATAGTACTGACTCTGAGGTAGAGGCATAGCAGCCAGTGGGAAAGAAAATAAGAGAAGTTTTAAGATAAGATTTTGAAGGAAGGTATAATTGGAGCTACTAATGAGCTAAATCTCTAATAAACCGTGGATGTGAGAAAATGCAGCATGGGTTTATCAAAGGTGTGCATTGGCTGTGTAAATTGATAGACTCACAGATTCATAGAACGGTGGAGGTTGGAAGGGACCTCTGGAGGTCACCTGGTCCAAACCCTTGTTCAAGCAGGGACACCTAGAGCATGTTGCCCAGGTCCATGTTGTGGTGGCCTTGGAAGATCTCCAAAGGAGAGAGACTATAAAACCTCCCTGGGAAACTGTTTCCAGTGCTCAGTCTCCTGCTCAGTACAGAAGGGCTTCCTGATGTTCAAACGGAACCTCTTGTGTTCCCGTTTGTGCCCATCGTCTCTTGTCCTGGCATTGAGCACCACTGAAAAAAGTATGTCTCTGTCTTCTTTGCACCCTCCTTCAGGTATTTATACACATTGGTAAGATCCCCTCTGAGCTTTCTTTTCTCCAGGCTGAGCAATCCCAGCTCTCTCAGCCTCTCCTCACAGGAGAGGTACTCTAGTCTTTGTGGTCCTTCATTCACGATTCTGAGAAGATGTGCTGTAGAGGAGGACTGCTAAGGATAATTAAGAAAAGGGGCATCTTATGCAAAAAAAAAAAAAAAAAAAAAGAGAGAAGCTAAAATAAATTGTACTGCTCAGTATAAAAAAAAAAAGAAAGCTTGGAAGAGGACATGGCATAAGTATATAAAAGAGTTTGGGAAAAAAAAAAAGCTCTGTTTAAGTTAAAGACATGTAAATGGGAATCAATTGGATATGATGAATATCTTTGTCCTGGAAACCTTGTAAAATTTCCTAATGCCAAGATGAGTCGAACTCTGAAAAATCCTTAAAAATTTGAGTGACTTAAGATGAAGCTGGAATTTTTGGAAATGGTTTATATGATATTGCTACCTGCAATATCAAAGGATTGACTTGAGGACTTACAGGTCTTTCTCAGTTGAATATCCAAACATACAAAAAGATGAGAGCATCTTTTACACATTTAATACTTTTTATTTCTCTGAAAGCTGCAAAGACAATCATAATGATAATGAATGCAATTAATTCTTTTTTTTTCCCTATAAATTTGAGGTATTTCTGAAGCCAATGTCAACAGTTATGCCTGATTTAGCTGAAAAGTGTGTATTTAATAACAAGAACTGTGTGATGCAAGAAAAGAATGATGGATAATATTTCCTTTTTCCAAAAATAAAAAGCACAATGTGGGGCCATGCTGCTGGTCATTATTACCAGCAATAAATCTGCACTGTTGCTTAATTATTCACTGACATTAAATGTCGTCTTGTACACACCCTGCCAACATAGGATTGTTCTTCACTTTTCTTCTGCCTCTTGCAGATTCTCCTCTTCATGAGAATATATGAGTGTTACATATCTGTTGCAGTGCTGTGTAGTAGCTTCTCTTCCTTGTGGAAAAAGACTATGAAATGGGGTGACAATTTTATAAGTAATCTGGTAGGTTTCTATGCATTGCTGTTTTGTCTTTTTTATTTTTTTATTTTTATTTTTTTATTTTTATATACAAGAAAGACAAAGTCACATAATCATGTGCTTGGACTATAGCCCAAAGAGGGTTGTGATGGTCTAATTACATCTTCTGAGTTGTGCAAAGGGCTACTGTGGATCATAGATTTTTTTTTTCTAGAGTTCCTGGTAGAAATTCATTAATATACCTTCAAATTATATAGCCCTTATGACCTGAGCTATAGGTATCCTGTAAACAGAGCAAGGTACATAATGCTGTAAACAATTATCCTCTCACTCACAAAGGTTTTTCACAACCAGGGTGGGATTAATCTCAACTAACTTAGAAGAGACAGATAGGTTCTAAACCTCTGGAGCTGGGTGTGACATTGAAAGTGCAATTAAAGTTGTCAATCATATTGTCTTTACAATCAGTAACACGCAACTGGAAAGACTCATTTTTTGATATAGTGAAACTGCATGGGGACAGTTCAGAAGAAAAAGTAGGAGCAAATAGAGAAAAAAAAATAAAAAAGGAAAAAGTTGTGCAAGAATAGAAAGAACAGCAGCTTCTGTCTCCCAATTGCTTGAGAGGGAGAGGGAACAGAAAATAGCCATTTAGGAAGACTGGTTTCCTCAAAACCATGTTGGCTAACAGCACATGATAAAAAACAAAAACAAAAACAAAAACAACTCGAATTGTCAAAAGAAGAGCCAGGTACAGTGTGATTTTCCTTGAAGGAAAAGAGATGTTGATTTGAAGAAAAAGCAGAGATTGGATGGCCAGCCAGAAGGAATGGGAGAGATCCAGGGCAGCATATGACAAGGAGTAAGGAATGGCAGACACAAGAGAATAGTCCCCAAAGGAAATAAAGTAGTAATGGAAATAGCAAGAATATGTATATCCATGTGCTGTTTGAAGACAGAATTTGTGTGTGTGTAAGTTTATGTTCACTGGAACTGAGAATGAACAAAAACGTAAGAGCTGAGATTTTGAACTTGGAATAAAAAAGAGAATGTTCAGGTATAACACATTTTGAAATACACGTTTTTCTATATTTCTTACTTTTTCAGTTTAAATTTCATCCACTAGCTTGCATGCCTTGATATTTGCAGTTTGGCATTATGAACAGCTGTGTTTTCTCAATTCAAAAGGGAGGAGTCCACTTTGCAGAGAAGGAAAAACTATCAGCAAATCATGTCACAGGAAGCAAAAAAGGACTAAAAAAATCTCTTTTTCTCTGGCTTTCAAGTGCCCTAGACATTCCGAACACAAAATATGCAGGAAGCATAGTCAGACAGGGAAGAACACATATACGTAGAGAATGTTCCACCTGTTAGGGATATAGAAAGTGTATAGAAGATGTGATATGTCGTGTTCCTACATGTCACTGGCAGATATGCACTTTTAGGAAAATACAAATCATGGGAAATCTTGTCTAAGCAAATTTGCAGAGCAACATTTCAGTTGACTGAAGAACTTTCCTTCTGCTTCTGGAGAAATGTCTACGTTTTCTTCATTCATTTTGTTTTTCACCTAGGTATGACTAGATGTACATTTTTCAGATTAGGTTTGGATTTAGTACTCATTTTTCATGAAAGATAAATTAGAGTTAACAGTCCCTCCTTTGTAATGGTAGAGAATAAAATTTTTTCTGGAATACCAAGATTCTTTGACATTGAGGAAAACATTGGCATACTACTCCCTCACTTAATAAAAAAGACAGCTGTTTGCTGTTTGTAGTTCAGATTTCTTTGCTTTAGCTCAGTGGTATAAGCTTTCTTCCTGATCTTTTTGTCCTAATAATCAAACTGCTGCTCTTCAAAAGCTCCTATTGGAACAATGGACTACAGGAAATTATTTTAAATTCACACAGAGAACTATTTTAAATTCAGGCACTTCATTCTCTTCCCTTTTACTTCAAGTTAGGCTTTGCTGAGTCTCTCAAATACATTGTCACTTAGTTTTACCTCCCAGATGAATTTGCACTAGCTTTTTTTTATGTCAGGAAACACTGTTTTACTTCTGCACCTATTTTTTTTCCAGACAATTTCAACACAAATTCTAAAATTGGTGTGAATGGAGAATGAATGGGAATTCCCAGGTGTGCAGCCACCTTATGAAGTCCACAGCAAGGAGGGGGGGCTCCCAGAATGGCCTCTGTTAATGGCATCTGGATTAGCAGTTCATCAGGACCCCATCACATCCACCTGCAGTTTCACAACATGCTTGGAAAATCCAGCTTGTGGAAAGGAGACCAGTGCTACACAGTCTTGGGTTGATACATTTAACAATTGCTTCTTTTGCTTTCCGCATCTGATGAGATATTTTTTGGGAGCTGTTCCAAAAATGGGGCTTTGCTGGGGTTCAGTAAGAATGACTCTGTGTTTTACAATGTGGTTTTGTTCCCCTATAAAAATTTTAAAAACTCCACACAATAAGAACCCAAAATCATGCGGCACGCAGTGTGATTTTCTGAGCTCCCTCTGGGAAGACCTTTGCATGGTTTTGCTGTGGCAACTGATAATAGTGAGCAGCCCACACTGCGAATGTTTCTGCAAGCTGTTGGCACAGCTCACAACAATAGATCTATCCGCTCACTTGTAAAAGAAGCAGCACTCAGCAACATAAAACCAGGAGAAGCTTCAAGCAACGTAGGGTGGTTATTCCTCCCTGTAACATATTCAGACACAGAAGGTATTAACAGCGAAAAAAAAAATGGTCTTTTCAAAAAAACACAGTTTTAAAAAAAGTCTTGTTTCAACACTGACCTCTCAGGATAATTTATGACCCTCACGCATAGCTGGAAGGAACATTTAAGTGAGAGGCAGGTGTTTTTTTCAAGCTTGCAGGCTAAAATGAGTCCTGGCTGATGTTCAGCTATCCAGAAATGTGAGCGATCCTGCTGGGTCCCTGCCACCAGGAACGGATGAGCTCACATGCGGCTGGCAGGAGCCAGGTGTCCATCAGAGACAAACACAAGGCAATTGTATGCAGAATTTGGCCAACATTACTCAGAGGAGAAGGGTGAACAATCAATCTTGGAACATCTTCTGTACTCCCTGGAGTAGATTTAATCCACTCCATTGATCACAGCATTTCCAGGCAGCAGCGTGAGACTAAAAATCAGTCTAACCTTTACTTTATCTCACCACAGGTGGTGGTCCCCAAGTGCCTCTTGTGTGAGGTAATCGAAGGCTCTGGGAAGGCAGATGGTGGGAGGTCATGCACTAAAACACAGGTAATACAGGTTGAAAGCTGGCTGCAAATAGCCCAGAGGCAGCAGCAACTGGATGTACTATCCTCAATCTAATGTGTTTGTAATTGCCACTTAAAGAGAAACCATGCTGATTTTCTTTCTGGTGGATCTTATCATGTCCCCTGTGCTAATTACCCACCTAGCTTCAATGCTGATAAAAACAGAAGAAAAGATTGCTATTGGAGTTCTTTTGGAGACCTAGCTCAGTTGTGATGAATTGAAATGCAAACATTTTTTTTTGGCCTTGCATAATTTCTTGCACCTTCCTGCAGGCAATTGCCCTGACTGATGCTTCCCTACACGAAACAACCGGGAGTGACCGGGCCACCTCTCGTGCAGAGCTGTGTCCTGCTGGCAGCAGGTGGGGAAGGCTGTTTCCTGCGCTATATTATCAGACTTGGCACTGGATGACTGATGCTAAATTATTTCAACTAAAAAAAATAAAAATATCCTTTTTTTCATGCCAGTATCAGCCATCAAAAGGGCAGACTGCTCTTCATTTTATACTGCGTGTGCCAATAAAAACATCATCAGCTTCATGTTGTCCTTGTGGTGCCCTCCTCTTCAGTGAACAGTAGAGTGTTGTCCAAACACAAGTCAATGGTGTGAGGAAAAAGGAAAGCTGATTCAAGTGTAACAAGCTGTGATTTTTTTTTTTACTATTATTGTTTTTTTTTTTTTTTTCTGGAGATTTCCAAATCCCTGGAAAGATTAAAATATAATTGTATGTCTACTACACAATTGCAGAAGGGTTTAAGGGAATTACAAGATTTAAGAAGCCCGTGATATTTCTATGATTTTGCTCTTATCACATTGTGAAATACTTTCCCATTAGGGTGGAAATAAGATCTTCTTGTTTCCATTTTAGTACTAACTCTCGGCCAGGCTGTCAGTTCAATTGGAAGGGCAAACAAAAGCACAGCTCTGCTGCTGGGAGGTCTCTCATCTGAGAGATATCTGAGGGATTATGAGCTATGAGAGCTGATTTACAGAACAAATCAAATTATTTATCTGAAAATTTCTGTCATAATCGTTAAGGTCCCTTCTACGCTGTGAAAGATCAGGTAGAACTGTAGGAATTACACATGCTGTCAATTTTGGCATCTCTTTTTAACACTCTTTTCAATTTATGTTAGAAGAACTTTTCTTTGTACAGTTGATCTCAAATGTCAACAAAGTCTACGCTGCGAGCAGCACTGTGCTGCCATAAATCATGTGGTTATTGCACCTTGGGGATGCTAGAAGCTCAATGCCCATGAAGACACATTTACGTTTGAAAAAAAGCACCATTTCAGCTTGCGATCTGACAGATGGATTCTGTCTCCATAGGTCTCATGTAACCACTCCATCACTTAATAGTTTATTATAACAATAATCACCATGAAAATTTCCCAAAGGGAGGCTTTAATTTTTCACCTCTGAAGCCACAGCAAAGTGATTTTGGTATTCATGTCTTCTCACGAACTGTTCTCTGCATCTTTTTGCTCACAGATGGGCATGAATGAAAATGAAATGAATGAGTGCTTACAGAAAAACAGGCTGTAGTAACATACCGAACATACAAAGGAGGAGGGGAAAGTAAGAAGCTGTGCTTTTATGCTGTATTTGGTGAACACTCTCATTGACTTCTGGTAGCCTGAGAAGGTGGTGCAGGATCAGGCCCTCACTGCATTTCGGTTAAACCTAGATTATTTATCCCTGGAGGAATCCTGGGGAGAATGTTTTCTTAATTTTAATATTTCATAGCAGTGAGATTCTACTGTTTTACGCAGACATGCTCGCAGCGCTGACTAATAAAGACGGCCTGGACTGAATGTCAGCGTGCAGATCACAAGCTAACATTGATGCCATTTCCCATTTTAGGTGCTGTTTTACAATGAGATGAAGCCTGTGGATCTCGTGGATGCCCGGCATGTTGCGGAGAATGCTTGGGGAGCAACAGGATTGGGCTCAGAGATGCCTCCAGGTACCTCAGGATGGTTCTGAGCCCCTCCACAGCTGCTCCCCTTGAAGGTCCCAGACCACATCGGCTCACTGAAGGTTCAGCAACAAACTGCAAAAAGATGAAGGTTCCTCCCTCCCTGTTCCCCCACATCAGTGAAGTCACTTGCAGGGTCCTCAAGTCCCAAGGGAAGTGGTGTTGCCCCTTTTTCATTTTGGAGATTAGCAGCCAGACCCTTCAATGAGTTTTCTTTCTGTTGTTATTGTTGTTTTAGTATTATAATCTTTAAAAGTCGATGGCCTATCAAGGCCACCTTAATGCTTCAGAGCACCTTTCCCAGCCATAGCATGGGGACAATGTACCCTCTCTTTAAAGTCTGTCTACAGAGAAAGAAAAATGTTCTGAATTTAGTCCTTTAGCTTTGGGAACTGATGGCTTCTATGATTAACTGCCTTTTGGGAATTTGCTTTAAGGAACCTTGTTTATGTGAGCACAATAAAGTACAAAGACACGTCCCAAAGACTCATTTACCTTCACCTGGATGGTGGCTGTGGGAGAAGCAGTGCTGGTTCCTTGGTACTGTCCTCCACGTTTCATCTCACAGGGGTTTCTCCTGCAGTCAGTTTACACTGGAACCAGATTTGTGCCCATTTGAATGTTAAAATAGTTGGCTTCAGCAGAAGCACATTCTGACAATCTGTTTATGAACAGATTAGGAGGAGATTTTTCTCTTTTTCCCTTTGTTTCCCTTGTGTTTTGTCTGATTCATAAGTTGTCATCAAAACCCCCCACCCTACCTGCTCATGGAGTGCTCATTTCCTGAGAATTTAAAAGCCACTAAAGAACAGTCACGCACTACTATTTTATGTTTAATGCAGTAGAGACTGAAATGCATGGCTTTGCCCCCAGAAGTTTATTATCTCATTGTAAAAATGAAGTTGAGTGAACAGAGATATTCTGTTAGAGATATTGGTTAAAAATGAGGGACAAAGATTTCAGCAACTAAATCAGAAAGTTGCTTAACTGAAGTGAGATGTTGCCAGCTCCCCCTGGAAGCCAGCTGGAAGAAAGTTCTGCTCTCTAATGGAGTGGTGGGTCTCTGACAGGGTCCTGGTGCCTCCTGCCTATGACCTCCTCCCAGAGGTTTGACTTCTGCAGCGCTGTGTATTGTGGTTTGTTCCTGATGGCTCCCAGCCAGGTTAGGCTGTTGTGTAGCATGTGGGGCCAGGAGGATTGGCTCTTCTTAGCCTCTGAGTTGCCAACTCCCTCCCCCATATAAAATGTTAAAGATGTTTCCTAGCTTTAGTCCAAGACGACCTCAGTGGATGCGTCTTAATGCAGTGACAAAAGCATCAATTTTCACCATGCTTTTATCTTCAAAATTCTTCAGTTCTGGGATTCTAGAAACTAGTGATTTTGATTAAAATGTATAGCATCATATTACTGAAAACCCTCTTTTGCTCTGGCTCTAAGAAAAGCTGCAAAGAGAATGAGGCAAAGGGAAAATGAAGTCTACCTTTTTCCAGCTGGAAAATTGATTGTTAGGTAGGTTAAAGTTTGTGTGGACCACCAGGCTCGATGGGTATTGACAAATGGCTCAAGGTCCGTTCGGTGAGTAAGAAGCAAAGCAGCCCAGGGGCTGACCATAGGAGCTCAGGGGTTCATACTGACATTGGTGCTGGTCATATTTTCAACAATGGATAAGGAGACAGAGCACAATTAGCGAACATGGAGGTAGCACTAAATTAGAGGGAGGGATCGAAGTGCTAAATGGAAAAGATTCAACCCTGAAGGACTGCAAAGAATTGTGAGGATGGGCCTAACAGAAGCCTTACAAAGGTTCAACAAAGTTCAGCAAAGAAGGCCGTGAGGTTCTGCACATGGAGCAGAATAACCTCCTGCACCAGCAGAACCAGGGACTGGACTGGCTGAAAAGCTACCCTGCCAGAAAGGGCCCCGGGCTGTAATCGACAGTAGGCTGAATAAATTTGCCAAAAATGCACTTATACAACAAGCAAAACTGCTCACTGGATTCCAGTAGAGGTAATGTGGCTGAGATCAAGGGGAATCTTTGCCCCACTTTTTTATGTCTGGATGCCCAGTTGTGGGCTCCCTAGCTCAAGAGGGTTGTGGATGAACTGGAGAGACTCTAGCTCAGAGCACCCGAGGAGCTCAGAAGCCTCGAGGAGAGGCTGGGACCCATGAGAACTGGACTTCTTTGCTCTGGGGAAGAGGTGGCTTCAGGAGATCACCCAGCAGCCAAAAGCACATGGGGAGTTACAGAGATGACAGAACCAAACCATTCTCTGATACAGCAGAAGGAGTAATGGCCGGCAGTGCTGACAATTGCTTTTGGGAAATTCAGGTTGGACCAGATGATCTTGGAGGTCTTTTCCAACCTTATTGTTTCTAGGATGTGAGCATATTCTAGGATGTGAGTGCAGCACTGGAGCAAGGACCCTGGGAGTCATCATCCTTGGAGGTTTTGAAGACTTGGTCAGGCAAAACCATGACAGACCTGACCTAGCATTAGCGATAACTGTGCTTTAAGGAGTGCTGGATTAGGGATCACCATTAGTTCCTTCAAGCCAAGGTTTCTATAATTCCGTGACAACTGCTATCACAAGAATAACCTATATTTTATATTGGGGAAATTATATGTTACTCATCTTAAACTTGTTTCTTCTGCAATATCCCAATAGTTAGCTTTCTGAGGCCTTTGGGTATTGGAAAGGAATCAGATATAGGAAAAAAAGCTCTGTGTGAAGGAACAGTATCTCTATTAATTCAAAAGAAAATGTAATTTCTCTTCACTTGATCTTATTTCTGTGTTAACAGTTGTGAAAATGAACATAAACGATTGCCTATCTATCTCTCTATATATACATATATGCACACGCACACACACAAAGTTTATATTTAAGTATATAAATAACTGGGTCAAATGGTGTGAGACTGATTAGGGAGGTTTAAAGTTTAAATCTGGCTGAGTATTTGATAGTTCGTGTTGCTCTCAGCAGGACTTGTTGGCTGCTCAGCAGGCTGGAAACTCAGACTGCTTATGTATTTGCCTACTTAGTACCCGAGATTTGATCTTTCACTTACCGAAGCCAGTTCTAAGGCCCTACCAACCAAAGGGTTTGTGCCTTTTCCAGTTTCACCCTTTAGCCCAACTGGACTTTTTGCTGTTGCTTTAGCTCAATCATAAAATTAATCTAAAACGATCTTATTCTGGTTTGGCAGAGCTGTATTCCTGTTTTAAACTGTACACTGACAAAAAGTCATGGCAAAAGGGTCTCAGATCGGGGGACTGAGGATTACTGAAGAGCTCATGATTTCTGAAGTAGGGCATGAGGTTAGGTAGTGGGGAGAAAGAGGATGAGCTCTGGCCAGAGGATGGGGTAAGAAGTACATAGAGGAGGCCTAGCTGTAAAGAGGTGGGATGTGTACAGGGCACAAATAGGGAAACCATTGCTCTGAAACAATCCTGTGAGGAAAATTGAAGGGTTTAAGGTGTGTTAAAGGCTTTGCAACCTCAAACTAATATTTATGGCCATTCTGGAAGAAAGAATTTTGTTCTTTTGCATATTGGCTCTTAGTAATTATAGACATTTCTCTAAATTTGCTGGAACTATTCATATGTAATAGCATGTTGCAGAGTTTCATGGGGATCTTGTGAAATACACTGCAGTATCAGATTATGCCTATTGCAATTCAGTGTTTAACACTGGCTCTAGGAGCTCAACCTAGACATTTGCTGGTGGTTACTGAACACAAGCCCCTGTGACATTTCTGGATGTGCTATTGCACTCCTCTGGAAGAGCAGGGGTACTCTGCAGGTTTTGCAAGTTGGATGAGAAAGGACGTGAGAAGAGACAAAAGGGCTGAGACTGTCTGAGACAGGCACTGGCCCACAACACTGCTGATGGGGCTGTGCTGCTCTGCACGGGCTGAGAACTTGGCGCAGGCTGCGGCGATGGCCATTGTGCCCTATGAATGGCTGCTTCATGCTCACCAGCCTGCGGCAGCTATTTTTAATCCCAGACTCTAGCATGCGGGTTTTAGAATAGCGCTTGTCTCAAATGTGAAAGAAACCACAGAGCAAGGGACTAAAGGGCTGTTTTGAAAAAGGTCCAGAAGGGAAGCCACACAGACTGGAAAGCTGCCCCGCTAAACCCAGATTTAAAGAAAGTAACTGAGACATCTCCTGAAGAAAATGGAATGGTCCTTTTTGAAGACTGCCAGCCAGAGTCAAGGACTCAAGGCTGGGTCAGATGCTGGGGCTGATCCCAGTTATGTATATCGATGTTACATATTAATTATAAAGTTGTTAACCCAAGATTGCCTTGACTTAGATGAACAAGGAATATAATACAAAGAGTTAATAATAGTTAATAATAGCTAACCCACATTATGTTCTCTCAGAGTCATAAGGAGAAAGATGTAACCTGCATTATGGTCTGAATTTTTGGGTAGACCTGTGTGGTGCCAGGAGCTGGACTCGATGATCCTCATGCTTCCCTTCCAACTTGGAATATTCGGTGATTCTATGATTCTATGAACATGTACATAAGAGAAATTCTGCAGTACACATATAAAGAACTGTGGTTGTGACAAAGCCACATCTTGGAAGTGCATGCATTACTCTGTCCTGTTGGCCAAGAAACCCTTCTGAAACAAGCTACAGGCACCTTTCCTTCATTACTCTTTGTTAAATACTAATTACTGCTTCACACTTCTGCAAAAGTCTTCATGAAATTCTGTCTGTGCTTGAAAATACCTGGGCTGTAGCAACATGAGACTGTCTGAATAGAGAAAGATGTTGGTAATATACAGTACTACTCAATTATGAATTTGGCAGCTCTACTCTAAATTGAAAGACATCAGCTTCAAAGCTATACTTTTTCTCAGGCATTTAGGCAAAGAGGGATTTCCTTTTTTTTTTTTTTTTTTTTTTTAAGGATAGCTTGGCTGAAAGGTATAGTTATGTATGTAAAAAGCTTGGCTGAGGCATGTCTAGCACATATGTATTAATCAGAGGGCATATCGGACTGCTG
Source organism: Anser brachyrhynchus (assembly GCF_964034855.1). NCBI lineage: Eukaryota > Metazoa > Chordata > Aves > Anseriformes > Anatidae > Anser > Anser brachyrhynchus. Next base: position 148,995,308 of record NC_137695.1, on the reverse strand, counting down.
CAAAACTTTCCTATTTAGAGTAAAGGAGGCCGTGCCCCAAGTGCTTACAAACAACCTTAAGAAAGGGCATAAAAAGCAATTACTTGGATAACTCAGACAGACCTGACTGTACTCATGAGCCCTTGATGTTTCTGTTTTCTTAATTCTGGGTAGTTTTCGTATATGACATCCAAAAAAAAGGTAAAAATATCCAATGCTTAATATCATGTAAACATTGCTGATTATAAGTGGCTTTTGTCATTATGATAAATAATTTTTCCCTTCCTTCCAGGCCTGGGATAATCCTTACAGATTTGCCTCCCATGGGTTTCAATCTGTGTTTTTTTGTGGTTTTTTTTTTTTTTCACCCTTAAAAATTATCCCGTGGTAATGTTACTCCAGTATTTTGGTGCCCTGATTTAAGATACTGCTGCATTTTGCATTAAACGGAAAGAAGGAATGATTTTTTTCCCCCTTGTTCCAAAGAGCACCGTGGCACGTGAGACTGTGAGACTGCTTCAAGGAGAGATTAGTGCTCCAAGCATTGCTTTCAAAAAAAAAAAAAAAAAGAAGGATCTTTAAAAAAGATCTTTCCTCTGTGCTAAACTAGAAAGATCTTTTGAAAAAACACTAAAGTAAAGAAGGCATGATTGAAAGTGTGTGGAAACTCAATGGAACTCTTTCCATTGTCTTCACTGGGTTCTGATTTAGGCTCACAGAGTGTCCATTACATTTTTATTACCCTTTCTGGACACATAAAATGTTACTTTTATTGTTTAAGAAGAAAAATAATCATGAATGACTTTAGCATTGACTAGGATGAGTCATTGACCTGAGCCAAGTGTAGCAAGACTCAGGGGTTCAAAGCAAATCCCCACAGTCCCGTCTTCCACTCTACTTTATGATGCTTCCCCTGTGCTAGCCCCGGCTCCCAAGCAGGGAACAACACCTTGAAAAGTGTTAGCTTCACTAAAAAGCATGAAGAGGTGCAGGAAAGCCTCTGTGCTCTGTGTCTTATTAATTCTGAGCATGGTATGCAATCGTTGTTCACTGTCCCATCATTGTTGCCTGGGATTGTCACAGCCCCTATAGTCCCATGTTTGGCTATAAGCTAATGACAGTCCTTCACTGTGTATTCCCCTTGTGCCTTGTCTAACAAAGTCCTTTGTTGATGAAAGTTTCATAGTTCTGCTCTTATATAAAGAAATAGTAACAAGATATAAGGAAGTTATTCCTGAGATGACTGTGGCCTACAGCCAACGCACAAAATTGTGCTCTGAAAAAATACACTTGATTTTTGTCATGGTAGACATACATCACAAGGTGATGTATACCAGAGGAAGCTTTGCTGTTGGTGCATTTCTCCCCTCTTCCACTCAGCAGCCACTGTTGTGGTTTCTGTGCCATATAACATCTCAGTTCCATCCCTTCTACAGGGATGTACACTCACTCCAGCCCAGGGTAGAGCATTGTAAACCTGGGGCTTGTGGAAGCCTTAGGCTTTGATCCAATCTGCAATATCTCACTGAGAACCTGGCTCTGCTTTCACCAAGGACTGGCTGGCTGATGTATTAAACAGTCATTTATAATTATGGGAGAGAGCTACAGTGTCACAAGCCGGTATCGACTCCTGATGGATACTCACATGTTGGGTCCCCAAAATAAGTGCCTCTTATCTATCATCCTTACACGAATACATGTTCACACTGACATTTATGGATCCAGTCTTGAAGTGCTGCCAGACCACTGAGCTTATTTTAGGAAGATGAACATATGGTTCCAAAGATTCATTGTCGCAATAGTGGAAATAAATCAAATATTGTCTTCTTGATGTTTTTTGTTTTTTGGACAATAGCTAGGAGCATTCAGGTGGTATCTCTAGGCCATTGTATCCCTGAATTGAGAAATATCTTTCCTTCTATTCTACTCCCTTGTTCTGTCTTTCACTGCTATTCCAGTATTTTTAGAACTTGTCTAAAAGTTAGCCTAGTTATGATTTTTATTATTATTTTTTAAATTTGTATCCCCTTTATTTTGAAGTTTTAGACACTTACGATCTTTCCAAGTGTCCCAATGATTCTGGTACATGTGTTTGGTTGACTTTCAGCAGGAGCTATGTGTGGAGCTGTGCTAAGTTGCTGAGGTGCTTTTTAAAAGTACAGGTCCAGCCTTCTGTTGTGCAATTTTTCAAAACCTCCAGGCTTTTCATTTGCCTGTTTACCATCTGGGACTGGTGGGATGGAGGAGACAGAGCATGGCGGAAGGCAGCATGGCCTTACATGTGGATAGAGTCATGAAGTAATGAACACCCAGATTGTTCAAACACAGACAAAGGTCCTTTAATAGTCCTGCCAAACTCCATTTGGACACGCTGAACGGGAGCACGTCCTGATCCTGGCTCTGAAGGTATTGATGTGGTGCTGGCAGGTAGCTTTGCCTTGCATCCTGTGCAAGGGGCACCCTGCAATTGCCTGGCCCCAAGAGCAGGATTTTGCATGGTGTGATCAAAGTGATCTCCTAATGATGCCATTCCCCAACACTTTGACTGAAAATAACAAACCTATTGAACCCGTGAGGAGTGAATTCGTGAGTGATTTTCACCTGCTTATGGGGACTTGGAAAAAAGTACTTGATTGTATGTTTTATGGTTCAAAGATGGATTAAAGCTCAGTCCTTTGTTCGTGGGGTGGAGGTGTTGCATTCTGCCTTTTGATGGCTTCTTCCCATTATTTCACTAAGACACATGAGCTTGGTTTCCCCGCTTTTATCTGTGCTAAATATAAATGGAAAAACAAACCGAACACAGTAAGGTAAATAAAGAACAGGAAGTGTAAGACAGACCTCTTGAGACTCTGAGTATTCCCACATGTTTTATGTTACAAACCAGCAGGCAAGCACTGGCCTGCCACACAGGTGGAAATGCGTGTGTGGAGGCCACTGAGCGCTGAATGTTTACCCTGTATCAAATGACAGAAAGGGCTGAGTGAAATAGCATTGTGCTGAAGCACCGCGAAAGGCCGTGAGGTTTCCAATATTCCCCAAATTTCTCTGGGGTGGCTAGTGTTTGCATAGTAGCCTACAGTATGAAAACAGAGGCACTGGCTCAAACTGCTAAGAAACAGCTATTCTTTTCATTGCTGGTGCATGGAGGTGCTGCTGAAATCTGGTGAGCTGTTATTAGTGGGTAAGAAATTTTGTGTAACACTGTGGAGCTATGACTGGCTATTAAAATAAATACAATTTTATGATGGACTGCTCTCTATCTGCAAGGACAGGCAGTATGTGATGTTAGACCAGATGATGCAGTTGGGCAAAGAAAACGAGATGCACTTTATTTTGCTGACAGGACCATCCAAATCATGTCAGTAGCTGGCTGTTAAATTTCAAGGGCTTTCTCCCAAGGTAGACACAGGCTGTAGAAAATCAGCTACTGGAGAGACAGACAGGTTGTTACTGGAGTTGGGAGTAGTGGAAGGCTGTCAAATGCTGCATAAAATGAGGGTGTTGAAAAGACGTGAGGGAAAAGGCAGCGGGGGGTAATTCACTGTGTCGCTGGAAGCTTTAGCCATTTCCCAGGATATGATCGGCTGTCAGTGAGATGGCAAGGCCTTCAGCATTTGGCAGGTTTGGGCCTCTGGTGAAGGTTTCTGTGTTTTCACACAGATAAGCTATGATATGGATCTGAGGTTGGCATATTTTCATAAGCAGTCAGTCTGCCTTTTCTGGAGGAGGTCTGGAAGTGGGACCATCTGCCAGGGCAGAAGTAGCAGTGTTACTACTTTCATAAACAGAGAACTAAGATGTTCGACATTTTATAGATTTTATCAGATGTCCTTGGCTGTTTCTTATGCTATTCTGTAAATTAATAGAGGATATTTGTTTCTAAAAGCTAATACAGCTCAGGCTTTGTCAAACCCAGAATTTTACACAGCAGTTACAAGTTCACTCAGGCTTATTAATTGCAGTGAAGGGCTTCAAGTAAATCTTGCAAGGTAAGAGTAAGCCCTTGGTTATTTGCCTACTGACAGACAGTAAGAGGTGACTACCTCTGTGGGTGCCTCTATTTGAGTGAATATGCTTAGAGACCCTTGTGTGGCCACTAAGTTTATAATCAACTAAAAAAAGATAAAGGAAGGGATGATTTCCCTCCCAGGATAGATGGGGAATGGATACATAAGGTGAGATTCATCTCATTTAGTTGCAGATACCCGCAAGTGAGGTGCCTTACTATGATCTGGTGTTGTGCATCCTCCCTGTGGTCAGTGGTGGGAAGAGGCAGGTCCACCCTGAGCCACCCTTACAGCACTGAACCTGCCAGGAAGGTATGTGACTTTCTCACATGAGATGAGACAAAATGCCACGTTTGGTGACTTGCCCAGCACAACAATGTGGGAGAGTCAAGAGCTGAGCAGAGTGCCCTTAGGAACAAAATCAGAACCCCTAGCATCCATCCTCTGTGTTCATCCTTTCTGTAAATCATTTGCAGTAGAAAGCTCCAGAAAAGGTTCCTTGTGAACCCTAGAAAATTCTGCCACAAATCTGAACTCACAGAATGTAACGGGAGGCCAAGTCCAAGGTCTCAGGGTCCAGTCTGCATGCACAGCTTGGGAAAGTTGGAAGGATATATCACCACACAGATAACCAATATTTACACTAGCAGCAGATGAAAATGTATCATTTTAGAGATCCTTGTGTTGGCATAAAATTGCTCTAGATCAGAAACTGAAATTGTACATGCCAATTTGCATTTGGCTTGTTCCTCAGGTCAGCGGTGGGAAGACAAAGAGAGTGTTCCAGGAAATGCCCATGAGGATTTGCCTTTTGTTTATCATTGCTCATCTTTCTCTGTGGTGCTTTTTTTTTTCCCCATTCTTTCAGAAACTGTGTGTGGTACATACCATTCACATTACAATAACTATAGATTGCTAGGATCGTAGCTGGATGAAGTATTATTGGGAAGATAATTACAAACTGTGGGTAGCTGTCAATGCTCCTGATAGTGCATTGCTGAGGATTTCACAAAGCTGTACATTGTGGGCCTGTTTTCATGAATGGATTCTCCACAAAGAGCATCTATTGCCTTTTTCTTAAGGTGACTGGAGATGGAATTTTGCTATTTCTGTATGAAATCCAGGGAAAGGCCTGAATATTTCAAATAGTTGTTTGTGGTGGTTTTACCCTGTTATGCAGTTGAACACCACCACAACATCTCTTTCTCCCCCTCCTCAAAGCAAAAAAGGGGAGAAAGTACGATGGAAAGGGCCTGAGGGTTGAGATAAGGACAAGGAGAGCACTCAACAATTGTCATCACGGGCAAAACAGACAGCATAGGGAGATTAATAAAATTTATTGCCTATTACTAACAGACTTGAGCACTGAGGAACTAAAAGCAAATACCACCTTCCCCCCTGCCCCCCCAAGCAGCGCAGTGGAATGGGGAATGGGGGCTGCGGTCAGCCCCTGATGCTTCATCTCCGCAGCTCCTTCACGGTCACTCTCTGCCCTTGCTCCAAGTGGGAGGTACTGTCCTTCCCGAAGGGATGCCATCCTTCCCGAACTGAGCCTGCGAGGGCTGCCCACAGGCAGCAGCTCTTCAGGAACTGCTCCCACACGGCTCCGTCCCACGGGGTCCATCCCCCAGGAGCAAACTGCTCCAGCACGGGTCCCCCACGGGTGGCAGCTCCCCCCATGCCCCTGCTCCTGCGTGGGCTCCTCTCCACTGGCTGCAGCTCCGGCCCGGGGCCTGCTCCTGCGGGGGCTCTCCATGGGCCGCAGCCTCCTCCAGGCCACATCCACCTGCTCCACCGGGGGCTCCTCCACGGGCTGCAGCGTGGAGATCTGCTCCGTGTGGGACCCGTGGGCTGCAGGGGGACAGCCTGCTCCACCAGGGGCCTCTCCACAGGCCGCAGGGAACTGCTGCTGCGTGCCTGGAGCACCTCCTGCCCTCCTGCTGCACAGGGAACAGCTGCTGGGCTCTTCTGACAGAGGCCACCTCTGCAGCTCCCCCCACTACCAAGCCCTTGCCACTTAAACCCAATACATTATTTTCTCCTTTTATTGCATTTGACAATTGGGTTGTGCCTTTATTTTATGGGAATTTTTTTGTAGTTTACTACAAATTTGCTTTCTTTGACACCTATGCCAAGGCTGTGAACCTGAGAAGATGAGGCAAGCACTTTCTTCATATTCTGGAGTACCTAAGAGTTGTTCTCTGTTTTGGCATGCAGGCAGCAGTGTAGAGTGGAGGGGATGGGATTCCTGGGATAGAAAGTGACTTTGTGCCCAGCCAGAAACAGCACAGTGGCAGAAGCCTCGTGGGGATGCTGCTGGGGGTTCATGCCCCCTGTATGCTCCCCAAGTTTGCTGCATTTCCACCAGTGCTGGCTATGTGAAGGGGCGCTGTACCAGAAGGTGGCACTCCAGACCCTCTAACATATGTCCTGGGCTGTGTTGAGGCCCTGGAAATGTGCCCAAAGGGTGCCAGTGTTTCGTGTTGTTTTAGTGTAGATATCTGAGCAGCTTCTAAAGAAGTTGGCTGGGAGCTGAGGTTGTTTAGCTGTAGAGGCATAGAGCTCTGCGTGGTCTTGTTCTCCACACTGGTGAGCACAAATGCCAATCCAGTCTCCAGAGGTGCATCTCTGAACAGGGGTTTGAGGTCTACATGCGATTGTCCTTTCTACCTGCTCACGTGCTACCTGGAAGAGCTTTGGTCTGTTCCAATTAGCATTGTCCAAGAGATGTCTGGAGGTAGCACCTCAGCTAAAGATTCTTCTTGACCAGTTCTAGGGATGAGTCTGACTTATTGTTGGAAGGGAGGGAATTTCCCATTGGAGAGGCAAGTTGTGCTATGCTGCTTGTCCTCAGAGTCAGTGAACCAGCCTTTACTCTTTTTTTTTTAATTTGGTGTTACAGAGGGAACTGATAAAACTGCTGAACTTGCCTGTGCACTGGCAAGAATGGCTCTGGCAGGCTCTGGAATGGCTCAGTCTTGTTTGGATATTCAGAGGAACGTGGAGATTTTAAAAGCAATTACAAAGCAGGCTGCAGACTGAAAAGAATTCGAGGGCTGTTAAAGGTTTGAACTTAATAACAAGCCCAACTACTTCCCTATTGAAACATTGTCCCCCCTTTGCTTTTCCCATCCTCATGCCTAATTAGTGCTGCCACCTTTACACTCAAGGGCAATGGCCCCTGTCTTTCCCTTCCATACCCTTCCTGGCAGCATATTCTTAGCAAACAGACATCTCAGTATTTAATCATTCAGTAACCTGCCAGCACGTAGAAGGACTGGCAAGTCAGTGTAACCTGCCTGTTCGGAGAGACGATGCAAAGATCTCCTCCAACGCACAGAGAGCTTTGTTGCTTGAGGATACACGGTGTCCCTGAATTTCCTAATCTGTGCAGTTATTTGCTGGGTCATTGTGCAGAGTGTATAGCAGTTCCCTGTTATGCATGCTCCTCGGGAACCAGAAAGAGTTGTACTTCTTCAGCTCGCTGTCGTCGCTGAATTTCCAATTGCTTTTACAAGATGCATGTAGAGCTAAAATAAGTATTTTCATAATTTCCTGTTTGGTGTATGATACAGATACTTCATTTCCAAAACATCTTTAACAACTGACTTCATAATGGATTAAGTTATAATTTAAATCCCTCCTTCCCTCTCCCTAAAGATGAGTGACTGACCCTGTCTCTCTGGAATGTGATTAAAATGAGGTATCTCTGATAAATCTCTACATGTTTCTCTGGAAACCAATTTCCACTTTGTTATATTACAGTAGCCAGTGCCGTATGAAGCAAAGGAAAACATTTGTCCAGCAGGACATCATAAATTTCATGACAGATTTTAAATTTTCCTGGATGAAATGTTTAAAGTGGAGCAGACAGATCTTCTAAAAACAGACTGGCCTTTCCTGAGTTCATGAGAAGCTGCTTCATCTCCTCTGTTCATGAAATCCCCTCTGCAGAGGAAGCCTGGTGGTAGACGGAATCAATATAGGTGTTGGCTGGGTTTCAGACCTGGGGAAAACCAACACCATCTGAAAGCCGGTATTACAAATAATTAGTCAGGATAATTTTGATAAGTTGATTGTGCCCCATAAAAGAGGGATTGTGGAACCCACCATAGTGCTAGAAATTTGGACATAATCCAATTTTTACAGTGCAGCAAGATTAATTTAAATTACTTTTCCAAATAACCATCATTTGTTTGATTTGCTTTCATGAGGGCTTTCGGTTATGTCAGTAGTTGTCAGATGCAGACTGACGCTTGTGATGTGTCATGCCTTTCAACTTGAGAAAGTCATATAAACTTTGCTGCCCTCCACTTAGAAGTAGCAACAGTCTTCTGAGAATGAATGAAATCCTTTAGCCCTCAGCTCTGAAATGCTTGGTTCAGTCTTCAGCGTAGTAGGAAGTCTGCATGGTGGTGTTTTATGCTACAAACTTACCTTCTTCATATTAAAGACATACTGAGAGTGGCACCTAAATAAAGAATGATTGAGACCTTTTATGTGCAGCTGCTTTCTGAATTGGTGAAGGAAACTCTTACAAAAGACACTTAGATTCATATATGTACATCTCCAAGTGGTACTTACAAGCACACCTCATCTTTAGTGCTATAAAATGATCAGGGTTTGGTTTTGAAATCTACACGTTAAATATACCCATGAAGTTCTAGCTTTGACATATATTTCAGTGGATGAACATTTCCTCTGCATATATTGCTAGGGTCCATACATTTGTCTTATTAATGTTGAATGCTAGGATATATCAGGAGATACATGCTGCCAGGAAGAATGTGACTACAACAAAAATAGAAAAGAAAGCAAAATAACTCTTTTGAAATGAAAAGTTGATATCACAATAGCAACATCAAAACACAACTTCCCATCAGAATAAACTAGAACCCAGAATAAATATAATCTTCCAAGTAAGAAATGTTTTCTCTTGGGGAAATGTGTTTATGGAGTAAATTAATGAAAACGGGGAGATTTTGTGAAAAAGAACAGTTTTTAGCAAAGGAACATTTTCTAAGGAAAAAAAAGTTTGATTATTTTTTCCAAGAGCTGACATTTGATCCAGGCCTCTGCTTCCCCCTCGATCTTGGCCCTAATGAAATCCAGCTAAGACCTCACAATGCTACCAATGGACAGGACATACATTGTAAAACTTCTGATTAACCAAAATATCCAAAATGTGAACAGTCTTGCTCAAGCTATGAGAAGCGTTCCTGCAGAGAAGTACTGGAAACTTCAAAAAGCTATTAGCAAATTGGAGTCTTGAGGTTTTTGAGAGGTGGGAGTCCCAAGTAAAGTTTGACTCCAAATGCTGGAGACTGTAGGTGGATGACTGCAACACAGGCATTTTGCCTTTATTATTCTTGCACTGTAACCTGACTTTGGTTCAGGAAGAGGAAATCCATGGCCTTAATTGAAGCCAATCAGTGAAAGGTCATGGGGTAATACTTAACAGACAGCAATAGGGAAAAGAAAAAACAAGGAAAAGGTAAGGTCTCCGCTTGCTTCAAAGGCTAAGTTGGATCCTGGAGACAGAACACACCTGGAAGGAGAATGCACTTGGACCTCAAATATACACATCGCTTGGGAGTTATAAAATTAAATTGAGTTTGTTTAGATTATTTACTTCCCATTTTTTCAGTGACCTGTGCAGCAGCAACCTCTGTGTTGGGACATGTGAGTGACTACTGCAAACATTCAAGTGTTTATTACAGTGGTGTGACTGCACTATTAGGAGCCTCACCGTTTCCTTTAAGGACCAGAAGTGGGGTTCTGTGGTTTCACGTATCCCAAAGGTTAGGTTTAAATGAAATATTGTAAAAGACTATTCCAGAGTATAATTAGTTGCTTCTAGAGTTGGATTTCTTTTTTTGTTGTTTTTGTCTTTACTGAGATCCAGTAATGTCACGACTTTCCCTTGATTGTAGTAGAGTATGATCAGCTGTCTAATTTATTCCAGGGCTTCAGTATCCCCCAAGTTAGAAGATATGTTGTGACATATAAGCTATATTTACTTTCTGTATTTAAAGTTCATTATTCTGTCCCCTAGCTACAGTGGACGTAGAAATGAGATTTTTTTATTATTTACTTTTTAGAGCAGATATAAATCTAAGCTGTTCATGGCCATGGTCTTGTCTAAGGTAGGCATGGTCTAAGTTTGCTCTCTGAGTAGTTCAGCATGAACTTCATCACGCTCAAGGTTTATATGAAAATATCTAAGTCAATTAGGTGCTTGCTTAGGTTAGACATATTTGTAGGCTGAAGTACCTAAACCAGATTCGTCTTAATTTACTGGTCTCAATCTACTGAGATGTTCATTGGCTGTTTAGCATTTATAAAACTCACACCATCTTTTAATGACCTGAGGTGGGCTTCCAGAGCATCTGCTGATCTACGTGTGCCTAATGGAGACGTTGCAACTGTCCCAGTGACAAAGGACAAGACAGTAAAAAGAGGTCCTGACCAGTCTCTGACCAGAGAGGACAGATTCGTGTCTGCTTCAGTCTCTGGAAGAAATTGCTGCAATCTCTCTTTGGGGTACAGGTACAGTAGATGGCACAAATACGTATCTTTTGCTTTTGGGATCTGTGCTGGATCTTGTGCTGTACACCATGTGGTAATGGCATTTATGAGTTTATCTGAGGAATTTGAATGTCTTTACACAGGACTGCACAGAGCAGGGTAGGTATGCTTCATGACAGAAAATAGATTAAAACCTTTTTTTTTTGAAAATGTTTCCGTGTTAAAAATATTTGTGATTCAAATCCTCAGAGCTGAGGAAGCCATTGTGTTCATGGTGTGAGAGAAGAGCTCTTAGGACTGATCTGGAAAATACTTCTTTCTTCCAGCTTGACCATGAACATCCAGTGATAAACAGTGTTGGAGAAGAATTATTGCCTTTGTGCAGATGGATGAATTTACAAAGAAAGCCAGGACAATGATGTGTCCTCAATAAGTAGCTCTTGCTTAAGTCTGTGTAGAGAAGCCTCTGTTTTGAAATAACAAATATTGAGAGATTCTGTGAGCCTTAGAAAGCTATTTTTAAATGTTGTGAGGGATAAACAAAAGGAAATGTGCCATACCAAGAATAACTAAATTCATTCTAATTTCAAGGCCACAACACCAATAAGGCAAAGTCCTTGTCTTTTCCCCACAACTGGAAAAGAATTTCAGATTCAGCATTTCACCCTGTGTTATGCAGACTTTGTGGCCTCTTAGCTAAACTGCACAGCAGGACTAAGAGTACAGTGTGTGGGCAGAACCAGGAGATCATCCAAAACAAAAAAAGTTCGAGGAACATTTTTTTCATTCAGACACCTCAGGACAATAATTTTGCTTTTCTAAAGTATTTATTCATGAATAAATTCGTGATATCAAGAATAGCTCTGCCTTTAGAACTGGGCTGCTAAGGCTCCCCTTATTTTCCCCAAATTTGACTATTATTGCAAAGTCATGATTAATTTCCAGGAACAGTAAAGTACGTCTATAATTGTTATTGCTTCTATTATTGCTGTTCTTGGTATTATTGCTGTCCTCAGTTTCCTCAGTGCTAACAGTTAGTTTTGTCCAGGACAGTTTATCCTGAATAAGAAGGCTCACTAGATTCATTATACATGGGGTCTAATCTGATGTCTGGCTTCTCTATCAGATATTTTAAGCACAAATATATCTTTGAGAAGTCAGATCTCTGGACTTTGGCTCCTGATTTCTGAAGTTAAGATAGTAGCTATTCTCCTTCTCTAGGAGGATTTTGGACCAGGGCTGCAACTGCCCATAATCCATATAATGGTAAACTGAAACCATTTGCATTTATGATAGAAAACTATGCTTTGATCTGCAGATCTGAAATTTGTACCACAAAATGCATGGCTATGGTGGTTTAATCCTGGTAGATAGCTCAGCACTGCGATGCCACACTCTCACTTCCCCTCCTCAGCAAAAAAGGGAGAAATGTGATGAAAGAATAGCTTGCAGGTTGAGATACGGTCAGGGAGAACATTCACCAATTAACATCATGGGCAAAACAGACTCAGTGTCAGGAGATTAATGTAATTTTCTGCCTGTTGCTAACAGACTAGAGCAGTGAGAACTAAAAGCAAACTCCCCACCCACCATCTCCTACCTCCTCCCCCCGAGCAGCACAGGAACAAACTGCTCCAGCACGGTTCCCCAACATGTGGAAGATCCAACCCGACTTCCTGCTCCACTATAAGCTACTTCTCCACAGGTTTCAGCATGGAGATCTGCTCCATGTGGGACCCATGGGCTGCAGGGGGACAGCCTGCTCCACCAGGGGCCTCTTCACAGGCCGCAGGGGAACTGCTGCTGCGTGCCTGGAGCACCTCCTGCCCTCCTGCTGCACTCACCTTGGGGGCTGCAGGGCTGCTTCTCCTTGCTCTCCCAGATGCTGTTGCACAGCAGTTTTTTTTTTTTTTCCCCTTTCTTCCATCTGCTCTCCCAGAGGCCCAACCAGCATCACTCCCTGGCTCAGCTCTGGCCAGCAGCAGGTCCCTTTGGAGCAGCTGGAGCTGGCTCTGACCTGACATGGGGCAGCTTCTGGGCTCTGCTCGCAGAAGACTCCCCTGTAGACCCCTGCTACCAAAAGCTTGCCACATAAACCCAAAGCAGTGGCTCAAGTTTTTCATCCTTTTGGTTATGAGGAATTTTGGAAACACTAGTGAATTACTATTTTCATCAGTACCACTAAAGTACAAGAAGGAAGAGAAGTCTGTATTCATGCAGGCCAAGTGCTAGTCTTGCAGTCCAATTCCCAGTTGGCCAATGTAACAAAAGATACTGCAAGGCAGGACAGGTTGGACACACATCTATCACAGTGATTTTAACATCTAAGCACTAATCTTTAATACCTTCATCCTTTCAACAGCTGTCAGATAGGGAGGGAATGGCTGTTATTTACATTCTACAGTGACAGAAACTAAAGGACCAAGACCTGGCTCTCCTAAGAATTCAGCCTGGTCCCTGAAAACCACTCTTGTTCCTGCTGCTGCCACACCACTGCACTTCCATAGTCTTGGTTATAGATGAGCGTAATTTCTTGTGCTTGAGCATGATATTTGCAGATATCCTTCAGGTTTCCCAAGTTTCACACTAATGCTTAAACTTCTAGACTTCTCTGTGTTCAATTAATATTAATGGATGTGTCTCTGAAAAGCAACTTCAGATTGTCAATATTAAATAGCTGACTGCTCTTTCCTTTCTCTGCATGCATTACATGTTGCCTTTCCCAAGTTTAGGGAATAGCTTAGAAAGTGTCCCTATGATATTTTCTTTCAAGTTTTCTGCAGATCTTCTACAACCAAAAGTTGTTGCCACAGATGGTGAAAAGTTAGGGAGGCAGATAAATTCTTTTTCACAGGAGAGTTCATCCAGGTACCTCTGGAAAAAAAACAGTCTGGAAAATGCTGAGTACAAATACTGCACAACTAGGAACATTCATCTTCGAAATGCCTGTGCTGTAATAGGAACAAAAACACACTACTGCTCCCATATTGCAGCATGGAATCTAACTATCCCTTACACATCCCTCAAAGTTTTGCAGTGGGTAGATGGGTTCACAGGCTTTGGTGAAGAAGTGTATATAAGTGGAAAAGCTCAAAATAACTAGAACGTGTAGTAATGACAACAGTAGCCTCTAGGGATATGTTAAGAACTGGGAGTGCTTACCACAGAAAATTTGTATGGACGTTTGCTTTTCTTGCATTGGCCAGGCCTTATGGTTGTCATTTTGAGTATTTATTAGAACAATACCACATGTTGATTGCTTACATTCTTTGAATTAATTCCCACCCAATGCAGTGAGATGGAGCTCTGAGTCTTTTCAACAGTTGCAAATCGTAATTTCACTTACTGCTGGCATGATTATAGGATACTGTATTCTAAAGATAAATGTAGCTATAAGACCCTCATATATCCACAGTGTGATTCCCAGGAGCAAAAGTAGAATAAGCTGTTTGTTTAGAGTAGGCTCTGCTCATGCAATGCAGAGCATGAGCTGGAAATCACAGAGCAATATTTCAGCAAAACTGCCCAAACAAAAGTGAGTATGGCTCAGTGTGAACAGCAAATGGGGAGTGGAACAAAATAATCACTGCCACAATTTGGAGACAAGATATGGAAGAGCAGATTAGGCTCCATTGCTCTGAAGGCCACAGAAGCTGTGGTCTCCATCAGCAGACACGTCATCTTGATGGGCCCAAAACAAAGCCCAAAGCACTTGCATGTCCTGTAGCTGCGGTTCCTACACTGTGTCCCCCGGAGGTGCTTATTTCTGGGGAGTCCAGGGTAGTAGCTTCCTAATATAACTGTCACAACTATTTCTTCATTTTGATAAACAGATATCTGGGACCTGACAGTGGTGTGAGCATGGTTCTTTCTCTTGAACTTGTTAGCATTTATTCCTGCAATAGCCTTCCAGGTCTGCCTGGCCTGCTTTTGACCACCTAACTTAAAACATCCATGGTAATGACCCAGCTAGCAACCTAAGTCAAACTAAAAGTCAATGGAGAGGGACAAGAGTAGTCTTCAGTGATTCGTACTGCATGACTTTCCCTCTGAAGGTGTCTCTTTCTGTTAGCTACAGAAGGACAGCAGGCGAAAGCACAGCGTTCATATACCTGATACTCATTACAGGAAATGCAGCCTCAGTGATACATGAACAAGTGTGAAAGTGGCCTCAGAAGGTCCCCCTTGTGCTACTGTATTGTGTCTTACATAGTCTGCTCTGTCTGTGTGACACACAAGTTTCTACCCACGCTATTGTTGGGTACTAATAAGCTTTCCTGTTCTCACAAAGCTTGTCATATGTGAAAGGAGTTTGTCATCTGCTTTGTATTTTAAAACCATCTTTTTTCCCAGAAAAAAAAATAAAAATAAAAATCCCATATTCTTTCACTTCCAGAAAAGTTCACTAAGGACATTTTTATTCTTTCATTTCCAAAAGTTCACTAAGGATATTGTGGGTGCAATCCCAAGTACATATATAGGCTGGGCGAAGAATGGATTGAAAGCAGCCCTGACCAGAAGGACCTGTGGGTGTTGGTTGATGAGAAGCTCGACATGAGCTTCTCATACATCACGAGAAGTGTGGCCAGCAGGGTGAGGGAGGTGATTCTTACCTTCTACTTTGCTCTCATGAGACCCCAAGAGAGGTGAGGAGAGGTGCTTCCACCCCTTGCTCGTCTTTGTGACCCTCCTCCGGACTTGTTCTAATACTTCCATGTCCTTCTTGTGCTGGGATCACAGAGCTGAATGCAGTAACCCAAGTGGAGTGACCTCCCACGACCTGCTGTCCACACTTCTTTTGATGCAGCCCAGGATACGGTTGGCTTTCTGGGCTGCAAGTGAGCATTGGTGGCTCATGTCGAGCTTCTCATCAACCAACACCCACAGGTCCTTCTGGTCAGGGCTGCTTTCAATCCATTCTTCGCCCAGCCTATATTTGTACTTGGGATTGTCCCAACCCAGATGCAGGACATTGTACTTGGCCTTGTTAAACCAACACAAGACCTAAATTAATAAACTAATGAGGTGTTGACATCAAAATAATGCAAGTGCAGAGCTTCTCAGAGCTCACTATACTGCATGGTACAAAAGAGAGTGCAGCTCGGGTCAGCAGTAAAGCATGATCTTTGTGCTGTATGTCGGTGTGTAGGACAGGCAGGTCCTTAGAAGTGGCCTACAAAATTAGAGGTTGCCCACGTGCTTGGAGAGGGTTTGTATTTCCCTCAAGGGAATGCATGGGAGATTGGGTGGTTCATACCTGCCTCACTGAATTTTAATGTAAATTCCCTCTTCAGGCCATATACTCAATTGAGGAGTGTATTGGGAAGTTGCTTCCAATTACTGCATCCAATCTGATGCTAGATACATAGGGAAAAAAATCTTACTGGTCTAGGGAGGCTATTTAACACTTTAACACACATTACTGTGTGATTTTTTTCCCTGAGGTTCAGCCTAGATTTTGCTGGCTTAAGTTTTACTTTGTTGTGCCTTGCTATAACTTTTGAATGGCTGTAAGCAACAAAGCAACATGGTTTTTTTCCTCCTTTAAGCTTCAGCCTTGGTAATGTTTGGCATCATTATTAATAAGAAAACTATGCAGATATAATTTATGGGGCACATACACAGCAGAGTACACTACACAAAGGCCTACTTATTTCAGAGTGGAGCTACAGGCCTTTGTTTCTGGATGATGACTTCATTGGCTTTGGATCAGGCCCATAGGGAGCTACAGTTAAAATAATCACTTAAATAACTAGAATTAATGTATAATTCTTTCAAATCCCAACAGTTTTTAAAAGCTAGCTTACTACTGTCTTGGCTGTTTTATTCCTTGCTGGTTGCTTTCTCTCCATTTGGAGATGATCTGATTTTCTGAAGATCTCATTTAAAAAAGGCTTGTGCAATTAATCAATGCTGTGGGGCTAGTTTTCTGGAGTTCTTGTTACAATTCAGTTATGCTGAGTGCTTTTCCATAATGCTGTCTAAATGCATTCCAGATTTAGCTTTCTGTCTCCTTTGTAGGATCTGTTACACTTCACAGACCAGGCCAGATGAGGTAAATGCATGTAGCTCTGTTGAGGTAAGTGCTGTCATGAAGTTTTACACAAGATGAGGACTGGGCTTCCATTGTCTGCCTACTGGACAGATCATCTGTATTGTCTGTATGGAGGAGAAGTGTCTTTTCTTGGTATCCTAGTGGCATTAAAGAAAATATCTCTACCTACTAATAATATTGTAGTCATTTGAGCCAAGGACAAAATGGACCCTCCTCCCCACAATGTACAAGGTGCTGTACAAAAAGAGAAGAAAACAGAGAAGGTATCAAATAAATTCTAAGGCAATGAATACATTCAGATAAACAACGGGAGGGAACAACGGGAAATTCACAGGCAGAACTGGTCATCCTGACTTGCAGTGCCCTCACCATATCATCCGATCTGGCTGTTGTCAAGATCTTTTGTGAGGAGTCATTGTCCTTCCCTTAGTGTGGAAAAACCTACACATGCTTCTTGACTTACATTTGTAGCCCTTCTGGATGAAGGGAAAACTCAAACTCCTGACCCAAGGTATGTGGCATGGCTATGTAGTCATCGCAGTTTGAACAAACAAGTCAAGAGTTTCGTGATACAAAGTTCCTTCAAATGGACAGGGCAATGGCTAGCAAAACATCTGGCAGTGCTGACATAGTACATCTACTGTTTAATTCATATCATGTGTTGTCAGCTGGAGACACCCAGACATGCAGCATTTTAAAATAGAATTGTTCTAAATTCTGTGCACAAAATTTCACTCTGAAGGTTTTGGGAAAGTGGCTTTTCCTGCTGTGCATGTGTGACCTGTCATCCTTCTGGCTCAAACTGAGTGTCAATGTCATGTGATTTGGATGAACATCAAATGATATTCCCTGACACGCATCTGATCTGTGGCTTGAAAACATTTTTCATGCAGTGAGATAAATGGAAGATTACTGTAAGCCTGTTTACTTGGAGACAGGACTACTGCTAAACAACAAGTTGTCACTGAATGCGATGTATTTTCCGAAAGTTGCTAAACTTAGTGTTTGTGAAGGTTGTCTCTGCTTATTCTAGCTAGCCCATGTGAAACGCTTATGGGATGCAGTAGCCTTTCTGTGAGTTGTTGCCCTGATTCCTCTGGCCTGCTGGTTTGCATCCCTACAGTGCTGTGCATTTGACCTTGGGCCACATTTAAGGACTGGGGCAGAACTGCTGCCTTAGGGAAGGACTGACATAGCATATCATGTTGGTTTTCCGCAGGATTTTCACAGTCTTGTCTGCATCATGAAAACTTCTTTCATTATTTATTTATTTTAAAGATGGTGTGGATTTTGATTTGAAAGCTGCCATCTCTTAAGTGGTGTTTTGGTATTGAGTGGAGGCTCAATGAAACAAACTGGATGAAGGAAACATGATGCCTATGAAGGAATGGCCTGTGAATAGATGTAGGGAGGGGCTGGATCCTAGCCTTCCTATTAACTCCATGACCAACACTGAATATTGGCTATCTTTAGGGAGAATTATTTTATCTTTAATGAAGATTAGCTGAGAAATACTCAAAATATTTGAGGGCACAATATTATACAATCTCTCTTTGAAGTGGGGAACCTTGAATCCTGTCAGTGTTTCATTCTCCTTGGTGCTTGGTTTGGAGTCGTTAATCTTGTTTACTTTGATTTTCCAGGAAAGAGTAGATAATGAGTAACTGGACTGAGGATGTCTAACTTACTAATTTTTTCTTGAAAATCACCAGTGCTTACTGTGAGAAAAGACTGTGGGGGTTGTGTTGTTTCAGTCGCAGAAAGAGAAACTTTTGCATTGGAGTTTACTTTTCTAATCTTGCTGTGGCAAACCTTTCAAATAACTGATGGCCGTGCAATTGTCACTTCTAAAGGGAGCAGACAGAGTACATCTGAAGAGATGAAGGGAAGTATTACCTAGGCTGGAGATCAAAGTATGCTTCCACTGGGACCAAATCCAGTTAATGCTATATTTACTTTAATAAACTCAAAGAAAAGGTAACTATCTATTTCAGCCTCACTGTCATTTAGGAAAGCCACCAAGGAGGAAATTACAGATTCGTAGAGTCAGCGGCTGAATTCATCAAGTACATATTCATATAATGGCTTGCTGGTTACTGAAGCTTTCATTTCTGAACAGAAAAGAAAATCTGCTCTTTGAAAGCCACATGGAGGCACATGAGATATAGAAGAACACTTATGGATTCAGTGCTGATTTAATAGGGTCTTTAAATGGGAAAAATCTACTTTTTCTTCCTCCTTGTCAGCTCCTCAGTACACTTCTGACTGCAACATCTGACAGTCCCAGCCATTGCTGCGGGTGAAATGCTGTGTATTGTATGTGTGATTTGTGATGTATGTGCAGCATGGTGGACAGTGTAGGAGCTCTGCAGAGCACAAATGGCACCAATGCAGCAACTGAACTGGACCGTCTGGTGCTCCTGCAAACAGACTATTCATCTCCGGTAAATTTCCAGGATAGATTTGCAGACAGTTGGTGTGTGAGCTTAGCCTGTTTCTGTGGTGTGCTCTGTGAAGAGATACAAAGTGACCTAATCATTCTTCTCCAATTTACATACAGGTTGTGAGCGGAATATAGATGGAAATGCAGTGCTCTTACCCCTTGGTTACACTTATGCTTTTAAGACAAAGGATCAGGTATGTTCTCTAACTCTGGTGCCCATTCACACAGCATGGTTCATAAATATATGGCCAAACTCTTTCCCTTAAAATGGAGTGGTGGGCCAAAGCTGCCCACTGGCATGAATCCTCTGCTGTGGCCAGAATCATTATTTGGAGCTGATGGTAAGGGTGATCATGAGAAAGTGCTCAAACCTGTACCATAATTTGGTTAAATTTACCAGCATAAATATAGCCTACAGATCAGGATGGGTTCTACCTGCTAATATTTAAGGAATATGACTATGATGACCTTGCCCTCTGCTCTCCCTACTTATTCTTGGCTTTTCCTGTCTGTCTGCACAAACAATGACATAGCAAATGCTGTTGTTGACAATTAGGGCTCTCCAGTGAGATATCAGTCAATCTCTGAGGGCACTGTGGGTTTACCACACTTAGAGGAGATCATAATGCTGGCATAACATGGAGCAGACACTTCCTATTTGAAGGCACAGAAGAGAGACCTCATGAGCCACAGGAGGCCAGTGGAACCAAAAAGTTGCTCAGTGTGGTGCTCATTGGATGTGGATGTGCCCAACATCTTCCCAAAACAGAGATCCTGTCTGGATTAACAGCTTCTTTTAATTTCTGATGACTACAGTACTAGCTGGCTGCTGAATGTCCTTTGAATATCTAGTGGCCAGCCGTTACATTACAGCGGTGGCTATCAGTCACAGATTCAAGGCATGGAAGAAGAGAAAACTCTGAAACATGGCAGATTTTAAAGACATTTCTCAGGAAGTGGGCTGAGGGTAGAACTCAGAGTCAAAGAAATCTTAAGGATTTGCTGACTAAAACAATTTAGATCATTTAGTTAAATGGGAACTTTTAATATTTTTTCTTTTCCTGTCTAAATGTAAGGTAAGGATGTAAAAAAACTTCCAGCAGTAATGTTCTCCAGTTTGTGACATCAGTTAAAATCATTCAGCTGTGTGCAGAATAGAAATAGGATAAAAAAATTATATATACATACATAGAGACAATGAGTGAAGCTACACACAAAACATATGTAGGAATAGACAAAAATGTGGGTTCTTACATGTTTTAGCTTTATTGTGTGGTCACAGCTGGAATATGTGCACAAAAACAGTCACTCTTTTATCAACAGCTGGTACTTTACTGTATTCTCGCACTCCAACAAAGTATTGGCATGCAGGAGATTTGGTGAGGAGGACCTGCTGTTCCTGTTATTAATCATGCTCACCATGGCTGGAGTTTAGAGAGAATCCAGTAACACTTCAGGATCCATGCTTGAGCAAGGGATTTGGACCAAATGACCTTCAGAGGTTCCTTCCAACCTCAGCCATTCTGTGATTCTGTGATGGGAAGTGAAGTATTTCCTATTTTTACTCCTCCCTGTCAGGAGGGAATTGCCATGTATCCCATTTAAACATAAAGTGGATTAATTTTCTTTTTCCAGACTGATGAGACTCAGGCCTCATTAACAAAAATGCTCATTCTCAGGTCATGAAGTAATAATGGGACATGTCCCACCTCAGGTGGAAGTGCCTATTGCTTTGGCCACCAATAACAAAAATCATCTCTTTTGCAGAACTACTTATTCAGACTGGATGTTTGAATTGTAAAAAACAGCAAACAGTAAGATCCTGTGAAGACTGAGAAGGCTTTAATTTGGGACTTGAAGAATGTGTATTTTATTCTTGGCACTTGGGCTAGTTATTTTGTCTCTTGACTTCATTTTGCTTTCTCACCCCTCTTTCTGTTTGGCTTGTTTCAAGAGATCATCACACTGTCTGGAGTGCTGGAGTTTTCTCTTTCATCACTTGCAGCAGCTATTTCCATAGCCATAGCCATAGCCACACCAATGCAGTGTGTGGGAGTGAAGGTTTGTCCAGGTGCTTGGTAGATGCTATCTGAGAGTTTATTGCTGCACTGCGTTTTATTGAACGAGTCAAATAGCTGTCTAATTGGAACATATTTTTTGTTCTATGGCACTGGCTTCAAATTATGTCGTTTAGAGTTTGTATACAGTCATGAATTAAAAGTTACCTTGGATATTTCAGCTGGGAAAAGGCTTTTAATTTCTTTTGCCACTTGGAATGCAATAACAATGAGTAGGGTGAAGCCAACAGTACATTACCTAGAAAACAATGTTTTTACCTTTTTTTTTCCACAAGTTCCTGGTTTTCAAGCATCATTGAGCTTTTGGCCGATTGTGTGCATGTGGGAGAATTCAGACAGGTGCAACATAAATCTCTACTTCTCAGCTTATTAATGAAGCTAAATATGAAGCCTGTGCTTATCAGCACACATTTTAGATCCAGCGTGTGTGAAATGGAGACTCCTCTTGCATTTAGCTTTTGGCATTGCTGGCATCAGATAAAGAACCACCCAATGACCATGCAGCTCCCATTTTCTCTTGATGACAAGTGCCTGTGTACTTGTTGGAGATGAGAAGAGATTTCCTGGGGAACCAGGTAAGATCATAAGTAAAATTATAACCAAAAATTGTGTTTAATTCTTTTAAAATAGAAGTTCTCAGGCATATATTTTGTAAAATTAAATCCTAGACTGTTATCTGCATCTGTGCTTTCATCACTTGCTGTTGGTTCCCACACTTCCATTAACCAGCTCCCACCAGCCTCTTCATGGAGAACTTGATGAGATATGTTGCTTGAACTTTGCTTCCAGCTCTTCTGATGCCCTCTTGGCTTGGTCATCGCATTCTTCACTCTTTCTCTCCAATTCCTCCCAGCCACTAGGTTCTCCTCTTTCTTATTTTTTTTTCACTCCTTCCAACATCCAGAAAATTTATCACCTTTCCCCAGCCCACTCAGACTCCTTCCAGTCCATTGCCATGGCCCCACAACCATTTCTATGGGCAGAAGCACTACCCATGGCAGTAGGAGCAAGCAGGGAGTGATCATGTCTTATTTGATGTTTCCACTTGTAAGGAAGCTCCTTTTCCCAGTTTTACTACTGCATTGTTACCACAACAGACATTTTTGATGTAAATGGCAGTGTTACAGTGATGGCACTGAGGAGCTGGTTCCTGCTCAGAAACTGGGAAGGGAAATTTGCGATAGTTCATGGTAGAAAACCTCTGGCTGGCAATGGGTTGAATGTGGGCGGACAGAAAAGTGGTCAACAAAGTCAGGGTGCATTTAAATGCAATCCCAGGAATGAAGGTGGTGTGTACAGTATTTTAAGTATTTTCTGTTACCCATATGGCTAACCTGGAACAGTGGTTTGTTTAAGTTACACTTAAGAAATCTGCTTAGGAAAGGGTATAGACAAGGGGTTCATCCACTGAATCAGATTCTTCTGATGCTACCACTAATCACAGTATTGCTTGTGGTGAGCAGAATCTTCTTGTTTCCCATGGATTAGTATCTGTCTCAGCTCCGTGGTCCTCTGCGGTGTGTGGCAGGATGGTTTTCGTGGGGGCGATGATGGCATGCTTGCTGCTCATTAGCTTCCCTCACTTTCTTTGATCATAAAGGATGATGCAATATGCTGAGCTGCTCTAACGTTGATTCAGCACCACTCCACTTCCTCAGCACGTTCACAGAAACTCAGTGTAGTCTTGTCTCACTGGGACGTAGGTACCTCAGTTGCATTATCGAACAGTTAAACAAGTGGAACGGTGAAGAAGTTGCTCCCTGTTTTGACACCACCATGGGGGGTACAGGGAACCTGTAACCTCGAAGAGGATGCTTATGCTCATGACCCATGGGGATGGAGGGGTGTTTGCATGCAGCTGAGTGTATGCGTGTGATTAGGGCTTTTGGGAATTAGTTATAGAGGTGTACTTAGAAATTTGTAGGTGCTTATTCACATTTCATGAATGTCTTGTTTTTCATTTTATCTGCTGCATAGCTGGACATTCCTGGATGTATAGTTCATTGATTGCCATTAATAAATCAATAAACTGATTCAGTTTTGATTTGGTTTCAACAATGTGAAATGAGCAATTTTTTCCTGCAACAACTGATCTTTGTTTAAAGGTTGTAGCTTTTTGGTGTGAGATTTCAAACACTGGATACTCTGTCATTAACAGCTGAAGAAACAAAACACAATGCTTGAAAGGTGAATTAGCATGGCTATTTTGTCCCCTATTCTTCTAATATCTCAGTCACTGTATTTATCCTCACAGAATTTATACCTAAAAAGGAAGCATTTGTATTGCTTTGCTCTTTTTTTTTTTTTTCTCTTTTTTTTTTTTTTTTGGCACTGGTACGTGGAAGATGGACTCCTTAGCATCCTCTCTAACATCAGCAGCTGAAAATTTAGGCAGCTGGTTTGTGCTAGATCATTCTGTAGGCAAAAGCCCCAAATGGGGACTTCTGGGGATGTGAGGTGAGGTGGGAATGATTCCTTTTCCAAGAGTGAAAGTTTAGTTAGTTTAGTTTTAGGTTGGGATGAACAGCCCCCTGAAAGTGTCAAAATCTCTCTCCTGGGAGAGATCGCTCATTTTCAAACTGATGGCAAAGCCTCAGGTTTCCCTCCTACCCGTCTCCCCACTATGGTTTGCTTTCTTTCCATCTGGCAGTTTATGCAGTGCATTCAAACAGCTACAGATCCACTGGCTTTGCTCTCTGAAGGATTCTTGCAAACAGCCTCTCCCTATATGATCTCTTTATCAATATAGCCCTGTGTCACACAAATAAGCATGACTGCAGATGAAGACTCGCAGCTTAAAACTGCTTTTCCTTTCTCTTCTTTATCTGTACTATAGTATATGAGATAGCTTAATTTAGCTGAAAGCATAATGGGTTTATGTATGTTTAGTAATTTTCACTTTTACTATATTATACATTTTAATGAACTTTGGAAAAATTGTTCAGCATCTATTTTTCATATGTGTGACAGACGCAATGGTACTTAGTAGTAGAAACCAATTACACACATGATTTTTGGGGATAGAAAAGTATGTTCGCTATAGCATATTTTTGTACATGTGCAGGGAAGTAAATGGAAGACCAAACTCCAGAAACCTTAAATCATAGAGTATATGCTACCATATGGAACTGATTGCTGGCATATTACACAGTAAAACCCCAAAAAGGCACACAAGTAATGTTTTTTGGACAAATTATTCAACTATAAAATGATTGTTTCAAGAGTTCATGTTTAAATCAAAACAGCTTATAAAGGGGAATTATTCAAACTATTGCTCCTACCATAGACTTGTAGCTAAGGCATCTCCTTCAGAAATGGATTTTTTTTTTTCCAACTGGAAAACCACTGCTACACTAGTGTTGTGAGTTTCCCAGCAAAGAAGAGAGTCAAAGTGCCACATTAATGTACTCATAACTTCTTTTCCAACTCTAGTGTATCTCTTCTGTGGAGTGCTTTGATTTCTGAGCATTAATATAAAACATCTTCAACCTCAGTATGTGTCCTAAACACAGATGTACGTGCATACTGTTTGTTTATATTTTTTGTTTTAAAAATCTATTTGATATATTTTATTTAACTAGGAACAGAAAGCTTCAGCCTCCCTGAAATCATTCCTTCTATAAGAAATTCAGGACAGCGTGTGCATGATTCACTCAGGACTGGACACAATCTGGAGGCAAGGGGGAGGTGTGAGGAGCATGTGTGTAACTCCGCTGTGTGGAAATGAAAGATGAAGACTAAAGACCACTGGGTGTCCTCTAACAGAGCCTCACGGTGATGCTCGCGGACACCGTTTAATAGAGATCTTGGAGATCATCACTTCTGTGATGAAAAGAATGAGATGTACAACAAAAGCCTGAAATGCAGCACAATGAGGGAAAGGGAGGGGTGAACATAGTTTATAACTTCCTAATGAGGTCCACGTCCTTACTAATTTCTCAGATATACCAAACATGCCAGAATTGCCACTACAATATAACCAACAGTGTTTGTTCTCTTAGCGTATTGCTTTTGCTGGTATGTTGGCAGTCTAACAAAGATCAGATCCCATTAATGAACATGGTCAAAGGGACAGAAGTGGTCAGAAATGCAGAGAACTTCTGCTTGCTCAACACCTGTCTCTGAGAGAAATGTGCAGGAAGAACTTCTAACCTAACAGCCAGATCGTCTCTTCCCTTTGGCTTTTTCTCTGTGTTCTACCAAAACCTCGAGCATGACAACAAGCAATATCATCACCTGTGTGTTCTGCTGTACACCAGGGTGAAGCACTTGTGATGCTGACAGACGGGGAACCAGTGAATCAATTATGTGCTGAGCTGTGTCAGAGAAGCTACGTGCTGTGTCACTTTGAACTGCTGTTTCATGTGGGATAAAAGAAAACTAAGTATATATGCCAGGTCTTGCTTTGACCCAGATATTACTGTAAAAGCACTCATCATCAGTGGGTTTTACTGGATGTAATTAATGAGGCAACATTGCTCATATTATGATTATGGTAATAGCATCAACATGCAATGTCTCTGTGGCAGTGGGTACTTGTTACCTTGTTTAGCATAATTCTGCTAGGGTGAAAATAACAAGCAGGATTTTATAGTTTTGTCTTTTAATGTGATGCATAGAAAAAGAATTAGCCATCTGCACGTATTTTACAAGTGTATCTTGACTCAATGACAAATGTTACTCCAAGTATTCATATGACAACATAAACTTTAATTCTCTGTGTAAGTCAAGAGATATTGTTATCTTTGCGACTGAGATGGGCCTGAAAGTTTGGCCTCACACAGGATTGTTCCTGAGGCTTTGGTACCTGAAACTTTTGACAATGAGTCATGGAGAAGCTAAGAAATTTTAATTCTGGTTTCAAAGATGACAGTGTTGCCACCTAAAATCTTATTGTATTTGCAGCTCTATAATTTTATTTTCTGAGATTTAAAAGGAATAGGAGTTAAGTTGCTGAAAACTTAAGTTGTTGTTGAAACATATTGGTAAATGACTGTTTTAATGCTTCTTGTTTTTTCTAAAGCCAGCTCACAATTGCTGCTCACACACGGCTTCAGACAAAAACTGCAAGAAGTGAACCACTGTTCCACGAAAACTTGGCCAGATGACAAAGATAATATGCTTAGTGCCCTAGAGCTCCTTGTCAAACTAAGCCCTTGCCACCACAGTCTACAGACATTTTTCTCCACACATGTTATTTGATAGGGAAATCACTGCAATACCTCCCATAACCCATATCAATCTGCTGTCAAAAGAAACCCAAGACAATGAACAAAAAGAGCTCCTACGATGGCTCGAGCTGACTGAGTAGTGTTTGGACATATCAACTTTTACATATTTTTGGCTTGGAAACAATTTACCATTAGGCTTGGCTGTATGCAAGCTTCCTCAATGCCTGTATTATACGAGTATTTCTGCTTGCATATATTCACACTGCTGGCTGGGTTGTCAGCTATCTTGACTGTTCTTCCTGGTTCAGTATACGATCTGTCAGATTATTCTATTTCTGATGCACGAGGGGTTTGTCAAATAGCTATTTTTGTGCAGCTAGGAGGAACTGGAAGAACTTAAGGGATTCACTAAAAATATTGTTTGTTTCAATATCCGGACCTTGCAAATCATGAACAAGATGTGCTGTAGTTTGAATTAATAAATCAAAATGGTTGTAGTTCCTCAGCCAGGAAATACCTTACTGCACAAAGGGAGGTGGGGTGGAAATCTCTCCAGTCATTTTGGGAGCCTGAAAGGGGAAGAGACTGTGTAACCCATACAACATCTCTGTGCAACCAAAGGATCCATGGGTCTCTGGGGCTCATAAATGGGGTGAAAGCAGGGTGCAACCTTGTAGCTCACAGTACAAAAATTGAAAGGAAAAACTGATATTTCAGCATTAAAACCAACTCCAGATTCTACCAAAGAGAAAATCTGTGCCTTTCATAAGTACCACTGAGCTTCCATCACCTTCTGTCTGGCAGGTCTTTTAAAATAATGCTTAAGCCACCTTAAATAGCAGGTCTACCTCTCCATGATACCCTTTCAACTCCCAAGAGGCACCACTGAGCTGATTTGCTTTATGCTCAGACATAAGAGAACAAATCATCTTTTCTAGTGCTGTCTGGAAGATTTATATATTTTCTTTTTAACTGCAGAAGTTTTAACTTTTCACATACCCAAAAGAGGAAGAACCCAAACTAGAAACTATTTGCTCAAGAGATGTTATTTTTTTAGTGTGGAAAACCTGAGATTCTTCATGGGAGATAGATATTTTCAGGAAAAAGAAAGATCATATAACTCAGATTTCTGTTCAAAAAATTGTGTTGTCTTAGCTGCACACTGTTGACCAGACATAATCCTCATGTCTCTCTATCCTGCCTTAGCACGAGAACAATGCTTCCCAGTCTATGCACTACTTTGTGTATACAAAGAGATTAGAGGATTTACAAAGCTGGAAATAAGCATCTTAAATTGCTTCTTAACAGATTTAACATTGTCCTGGGATAGAGGGATAGAGGCTGGGATCGAGTTAATTTTCTTCCTAGTAGCTGGTATGGTGCTGTGTTTTGGGTTTAAGATGAGGACATGGTGTGGGATGTCCCTTTGGTCATTTGGGGCCAGCTGTCCTGGCTGTGTCCCCTCCAGCTCCTGGGGCACCCCCAGCCCCTCGCTGGCAGGGCACCACGAGGAGCTGGGGAGTCCTTGGCTCTGGGGGAGCGCTGCCCTGCAACAACTGAAACAGCGGCGTGTTATCAGTATTATTCTCATCCTAAATCCAAAACAGCATCATACCAGCTACTAGGAAGAAAGTATCCATGTAAAAAAGAAAAAAAAAAGAAAAAAAAATGTATCTATCCCAGCTGAAACCAGGACAACCACTTGATCCTTTAGGAGCTGTATCCACACATTTACCCAACATGGTGTACAATATGGCAGCAGAAAACTGCACCTCAGAAATAGCTACAGCCCAGGACTGTTTTAAATATAGCTGTCATTAGAGTATTTTCCAGCAGCGAAAGCCTCTAACTAATTGCATATTAAGCATAGCCAATCTTTCAGCCCTCTTGAAATGTTCTGGAAAGAACATTCTGAATTTGAAAGAACTTTTGTGTCAAAACTCCTCAAATCCAGGTCTTTGTGGGGCAGATAGGACCCTGCAATCAGGTCACGTGTTTGACATGGCAAAAGACCACTGTGAGGTGTTCATGGTGACATGTAGGGACAGGATAAAAAGGTCTCTTTTTTTTTTCCCGGCAAGTAACAGCACTATGGAAAGGCCCCTGACTCAGAATATCACTTACTGCTCTGCTCTGAGTTGATAAAGCCAATCAAAATGAAAATCAGTCTTCTCTTCTCACCTTTGTCAGAGGACTGTTTTGAAAATTAAAGGCTCAGTGAAAAGGCAGGGAATACAAACAACCTAATAAGCAGCACGTTATAATAAAATATTCAAAGCAGAGGCTGTGACAGTCTTGCAAGTAAGTAGCTCTTGTCTTTGCTGGTCTGAGCTGAGGATCCTTCCTGTCGCTGTCCTTCCAGGGCTCACTCTGCTCTGTGTTGTCTCTCTGAAGACTGAGCTCAGATTCAGCCTAAGACCAAACCAGCCCAGGAGCTACAGTGGGCTCCATGTGGTGATTTTTTGAGACCTTGGCAGTCTTGGTTAGTAGGCAGGTTTTCTTCTGCCACTGAATTGTTGGCACAATAAAAGAGCCTGTGGGTGCCAAAAATGCCAACGAAGCCAGCTTGTTCTTTCTTTTTCCTGTGACACTGTGGAGCTTTGTTTCTCTGTCTCATTATGTGCTTAAATCCACAGCATTCTTTGCATATTTAATACTCGGTGAGGTTATGATTTGTTTCTTCAGATGTGTATTTCCTGTCAGGCTCTACAACACCAACATGAGCACCTAAATAAGACTCTCATTGATGAAAGACATGGCAAAGTATTGTCCTGTTTGTTCTCATTGGAACTCTTTTCCAGGTGCTGAGGTCTGAATTTAAAAGCCTTACCATACATGCTTATTTTGAAAGCTTGGCTGTGCAGTTCTATAATGCCACATCATATATTTGTATGACTGTCTTCAGAGATCTGCTTGTCTTCTTGTACCTTCTTTTCCATCTACAGCGTTCATTTAAAAACACAACAACAAAAGACTAACTCAAGATTGTTTTAAATGACGTCATTTTCAGCACCAAGAATGAATGAAAAGCTGAATCAGCAGGCCTTAAAGAGTGACTGGGATTAATTTGTTCACAATATTTATTTTGCTGTGTATAAAAGGCAGTAAGAGTGACTTGAAGTCCTTACTGGTCTGTGGTCCTGCTCCAAGTACTTTGTCAGGTACTCATTACTTCACAGACCAAAACTCAGCTGAGAACCCTGTAATTTGGTACATAAAGTCTTGTTCTAGCTTTCTATCCACTCTCATCCAATTAGTAGTTTATTATTCCATGCAAAGTGGAACAACTTCAGGAACAGAGAATAAATGAGGTATGTAGGAACTGTCCCGGGATATAAGGGCTCAGATCCCTTAGGCAGCACAAGGAACCGAACCCTGATTTTTCCCATTCTGTGTTCTCCCATTGATCCATGCTACCAAATGGGTACTGAGGCTGTGGCCCACCTCATTTTACAGCTGGTTTTCATCATTTCATGTCCTAAGCATTCTGTGATAAAACCTACTAAACTGAGTGCTGGATGCATGACTGGTAAATGACTAGTTAGTAAATGTAGAAGAAATCAGGCTTAAGAGACTTGCCAGGATACTCACTGGTGTGAAGAGAGAGGTGATTTCAGCATTGGAAAACTCAGTACTGGGAAACTGAAGACTTGTCTAGGAAGAGTGGGTTGTTGTGTGAGATTTTTGGTTTGTCTGATGGGACTAAACGTCTAAGCTCTCTTCACAGCCTGGGGAGAGGATCAGATGCTTGCAATCCAAATGCAGGTGAAGGGACTTTCTGTCCAGAAGTACATTTTCTTCCTGTCGTCTACAAAGGGAATCTGTGTGATGGGTTGGATGTAACATCTATACTGGCAATAGTTGCATCTGATGATGGACCCTGCTTCTTCTTTCCTTCTTTGTTGTACATGACTGAATGAAGGTTCTGGACTTCACTTTGAAGGACACCATGTAATTTTGCCTACTTACATTGCTTGGTTAATTTCCTCTCCTTCAATTTCTCCTGCAAGGCCTTGCAATTTTTTTCTTTGCTGGAATGAAATCTCAGTGCTCACACACTTGTTATGGTAATGTGTTCTCTAGAGATACCCACAATGGAGCATACCAAACATTTTTGCCAACTTTTCAGAAAAGTGCCAGAAAGAACAGCCACAAGCCACCGCAGTATTAACTTTGGTAGGTCACTGTTGTTAAATTCTTGAGGTCTCTAGATATTTCCACACCTGTTTACAAAGAAGTGTTAACTTGCAGCTTCAAAGGAACACAGCCAGTTTTCTTAATCCACAAAAGAAACATGCTGACTGCAGTAATACATGGGAAGTTTAACAACAGATCCTCCGTGCTTGGTGAAAACTGGCTGGCAGTAAAATATGTTTTAAGGATCACCCCTACAAACTGCCAGAATAATAGGAGCCATGAAAATGTAGTGGTGTAAAAGTACTTGAAGGTGAAGCTAAAAAAAACCCCAAAGCTTAGCTAACTACATTTGTCCAGCTTGCCTGGTTATAATATTCCTGCTACTGATTCTGGCTGTGCAAATGCTGTTTTGGAAGACAGTGCTGTTACTCCCAGCTGCTTCAATAGAAAGCGCTGTGTTCACAGGGTTAGGAAATTAGATGTCTAACCCAATCTGAAGTTCCTCAAAGCTCCAAGTCACTTGTGAATCACACTGTGAATATTTCTGAAACCACACAGGACAAGGCCTTTGGACTTTCCTTTAAACTTCAATTCAATAACGAATATTAATAATAAAAGAGCTAGAATCTGGTTATTTTTCTGCTCTGTGCAGAAGATTCTGGGAAATTACAAGGACTCCGTGTAAGTTTTAGGGTTTACTTGATTGAAACAGGAGCTCATATCAGAAGCTCTCATTCATATTTGAAGGCTATTTGTGCACATGACATGTGTCTTGCCTGCTTGCTGGCCCATTCCTTACTTAGTGAGACTGAGTACAGCTCCCTAAACTGATGCTGATTTATGTCCAGAAGGAATCTGGTTTGACACATCTCTCTTGGTCAAGTGGACTAGGCAGTTGGGTGAATGGCACTTTATAAGCCTGTTGAAAGCTCAGTTAGAAGCACATGGTGTGCGTAGGCATCAGATCTCACCAGCTGAGCTGGCTTTGCCTGGGGCGGTAATTGGAAGGGAGACATGGAGGAAACACTACATGCTTCAAGACATGATATGGCTGTGAAGCAGTAATTGACCCAAGGTGCGTTTGGCACTGCCCACAAAGCGCTGCTCAGGGTAATTCGGACTTGAAAGGCATGATCAAAGTACTCACAGCTCAAGTTACATTTCATAAAAGAAATGAATGTTAAGAACTTTCTGGCAATACAGCAGCTATGTGCTTGCACAGGAGTTGGATGGAGAAATAATATGTAAGACAGAATCATGCTATGGTGTTTACATAATTTGTCATTTAAAGCTAGCTCCAATGGCTCAGTGAGGATGATATGAAGTCAGCTCCATGTCTTCAGTGGGAGTTTGGCAGTAACCTTGCCGAAGCTTTAACATACTTTTATTTTAGTAAAATAAGTTGATGAAGTTCTGCTCTGCTGCACAGGGCTGGACAGCAGAATTAAGAGAATAATTTAGAAGGCCTGCATTGTTATGCTCGGTGATGGCAGTATTTATGTGAAATAAAAAGTCTCAAAAGAGGTTACAGGAGTTAAATGTCTGCCTTCTAATGAACTCGAGTGGTACCTGGTGCTGGTGGTCCTTAGACTGTTTTGATAACCTCAGAGTCAGCATTTCAGGGAGGATGAAATGTAGAATTCTTTGCCTTGCTGTTCTGGCAGCACTTAAAATCAGTGTAGAAACAGTTGTTCTTAAGAGAAATTGAAATAGTGATATTACACGGATAAGTATTATAATGTGAAAAGAATGACAAGAAAAGAAGAGAATGGCATAGTTTAGGATTGTGATATTGTGAAACATTTACTTAACATTTGAAATGAAGAGGAAAAATTTTAAAAGTCAAGTATTTTTTTTTTTAAAAAAAGACTTTCCTTATGAAGAAAAGCTATCAAAGAAATGAGTCATCAAGAGACTAGGAAAGAGGTTGGGAAACAGATGTTCTTACATTTAGGACAGATGTTTTATGATAACAGTGCTTTGATAGCAGTTACAACAAGAACCTACTCTAATTGAAAAATGTTGTGGTATTTCACAAGAGGAAAAAAGAAAAAGAAAAAAACCCACCACGTTTTAAATGATTGTATGAACACAGATTTTCACACCATTGTTTTATATTGCTTATGTCTCCAGAAGGGCACAGAACAGTAAAATTCTTGTTCAGTGGAAATACAGAATAAGTACCTGTAAACTAGGATAATAAGTTAAGCTCTTACAAAAGGTTTTTGAAAGAGTTAAATGAGAGGTGAAAAAACAAACTGAGACTAAATAAGTGATAATCATCGGCTATGTTGCCAAAAGTTGAAATGATATGTGCTTGATAGTGATAATAATCAATGGGTATGCTGTTGAAAGATGAAATGATAGGTGCTTGGTATCTATAAAATTACTTTAATGGGTATGAGGATAAGAAAACTGTACTGCTCAGAGTGGGGTAGCAAGCATCACTTCTGTCCCAGCCATTCAAAGTCAGTGGAAAGACTCAGAATTTGAGTTTGGGCGCAGCTGCTTAAAAGTTTGGGTTGATGTTTTGTGAAAGTGGTAGAATAAAGAGAAATGTCATCGCTCTTTTTTAATTTTTTTTATTTGTTTTTGCTACCTATTTACAAGGCAGATATAACATTAATTAAAAAGAATGTGTGTGTGTATGTATGTGTGGGGTGGTTCTCATTCATCCTTTTAGCTCCTAGAAAGCTAATGCAATGTAAAAGGGAGAGACTGTTAACTAGTTCAGTCAGGAAAGCATATACAGGCCTTGGAGGTAAGCCACATTTCAACAAGTGGTCCCCTTGAGAACTTCCCTTGGCTCTAAGATAACTTCTTGTCATGAACCTCTGAACTTTTTGGCAGGACAAACCCCTACACACCTAGAAAGCCAGACAGGAAGTTGGTTTCTTCTTAGACAACATATCTCAGAGAAGGGTTCTTATTATAAGAAAGCAGGACAAATGGGTTGCCAGATTCTGTTACTAGGTCAACATCTCTGCTGCTTTCAAACAGCCAAAGAGATATCTTACTTGGGGGCAATTGAAAATAAAGGCTCACAAGATTCTGAAGTCATTTTTTACAAAATTTGAGCCTATGTTTATGTGTGATAGAGTAAGTAATCCATTTTATTTGGGACTACCATGTTAGAACTAGTTGAATAAAGACAGGGGTTGCTTTATTTTTATGTGAAGTGAAAACAAAAGCCATGAAAACAGCAGTTCATATTACCTTTTAAAGCTTCCTTTCCAGCTGCTTATTTTTTTAGTGTCCATTCTTGTAACCAGAGACACTGTAAATATAGTCTAGGGGCGCTTTAACTGTAAGTGGCAAGGCTTAGTTAGTGATTAACTCTTACCTTTGTTGAGGTCAGGAGATCTACTCTGAGGTCTACTCGCTCTACTCCGCGCTGGTGTGGCCTCACCTCAAGTACTGTGTGCAGTTCTGGGCACCACAGTACAAACTGTTGGAGAGTGTCCAGAGGAGGGTGACGAAGATGGTGAAGGGCCTAGAGGGGAAGACGTATAAGGAGCGGCTGAGGTCACTGGGCCTGTCCAGCCTGGAGAAGAGGAGGCTGAGGGGGGACCTCATCGCAGTCTGCAACTTCCTCGCGAGGGGGAGTGGACAGGCAGGTGACCTATTCTCTGTAAACACCAGCGATAGGACCTGCAGGAATGGTGTTAAGCTGAGGCAGGGGAAGTTTAGGCTGGACATCAGGAAGAGGTTCTTCACTGAGAAGGTGGTTGCCCAATGGAACAGGCTCCCCAGGGAAGTAATCACTGCACCAAGCCTGTTGGAGTTTAAGAAGCATTTGGACTGTGTGCTTAGTCACATGGTCTAAAATTTTCAGTAGACCTGTGTGGTGCCAGGAGTTGGACTCAATGATCCCTTCCAACTCGGGATATTCTTTGATTCTATGATTCTATTTCTTTGGTGCTCGTCTGTCAATTATCAGGTAAAATGCTTTCAAATATCAATTTCAAGCAGTTAATTTTTCTAAGAATAACACAGTCTTTAGCAATACCTTTTGGCAATAGCCACCAGCATCCCTCTCATGCTGGGCAATCCCCTATTGTACTCCTTCGTCAAAGCCTAGAATGCCAAACTGAGAGTTGACCTGGACTGAACCTCAGTCATATGGTGTATCTGGGTAGGAATTATCCTGCAGTTATCTTTCGCAGTTGATACCAAAGACTGAAGAATTCCTTACTTCTCATGTGATTTTTTTCCTATTGTCTATTTTATTTTTGTCTTCTGTGATTTTCATTGTTTTCCAACTCACAGGCTAGTGAGGACTCAGCACTGATGGCTTCTTCATTTCTGGGTAGGTGTGAGCATAGGGAAACTGAATGACCAGCTTTGCTTCCCAAACACAATGACAAAGACCAGCAAACTCAGACTAGCCAGAAGTTTTAAGGCATATGAAGCGAATTAATGCTAGAATATTCCAGCAGCAGATCTCACATGTCCCATGGGGTTATCATGGGCTTTCTAATGAACTTTACAGACTCTCCAAGCATTTATCTTTTTTGACTTAGACAATTGTGCCTGTTTTCCAGAAAGCAGCCCTCCAGATTTACATCTAACTAACACAAGGCAGAATTTGACATCTCAATTTTACAATATCCTTTCATTGGTTGTCCTACAGAAACACTGATCTTTGTTATATATAAATATAATTCCTCAATATCTGAAGAAATTTCATGTTAAATGAAATATCCTTTCCCCGAAGCATTAGATTAAATGTACACATCAGAAGAGCTTTATACCCCTTGGATGTTGCAATGCTCATCAAACAGAACAGAGCAGAGGAACAGGAGTCTATTGTAGAATAGAGAAATTAGACACTTATTAAAACCTGGAGTCTGAAGACATAATCTTTTTCCCTGGAAAATCTGTGCCCTCTGTAAA
The DNA here is from genome assembly GCF_964034855.1 of Anser brachyrhynchus. Lineage (NCBI taxonomy): Eukaryota > Metazoa > Chordata > Aves > Anseriformes > Anatidae > Anser > Anser brachyrhynchus. Next base: position 148,960,011 of record NC_137695.1, on the reverse strand, counting down.
CAGATTACAGACTTCATTTTTAATGTAGTTTTTCCTAATTGTTTCCAGGAGTTCTCTGGAAGTCTATTTGGAAGTGACTGATGTTCTACAATTCCTGTTAGTGCCTGATTTCTCTATGCTTTTGTATGCAAATGTAGCAAGACTGAAGGAAGAAAACAATTCATTCAAAGTTGCCAATATGTCTCTAAATGAATTACTCCCCCTGACCTACCATCATTTTCTGTTGGTAGAATAGCAAACTTTGTGGAAGAAGAAGGCTCATTTGGGGTTTACTTCCACAAATATACACCTCCTTGTTGATTCGCATTTGATATAAAATGTACCAGTTAGCACACAGTAACTGGAAACAAATGAAGGAGTTGAAGTATTCTACATTTTGCAACATGTCCAAGATTTCAGAACATGGATTACATTAGTCCAACAATCAAGAACATATTTTTGGTTCTGGAAACTGCTTTTGGATTTCACTTATTAAAAAATAAATAGAAAAGAAAAAAGGCAATCCTATTGTCTAGTCAGAGAAACAGTTTGCCCAAGAAAAGAGTCCCTTAAGCAAAGGAGAAAAGATGTGGAGATACATGCTAGCCTCCAAAGCAAATATTGTTCTCATTTACACTGATGAGAATCCACAGTCATCTCTTGGGTCATTCTGAAGTAGGAGAAAAACTTGGCATAAGCAAGAAAAGGTTATCATGCCCTTGGGCCGCTGACTCACATGGGCTCTGATCTGGGTCCATGTGAACACAAGGGGTGAAATCCTGTGCCACTGAAATCAATGGCAAAATTCCCACTGAATTAATTGGGTAAGGATTTCTCCTCAAATGTCTGGTACAGAGCCCATTAAGTAAGTGCAAAACTTCCCCAAAGGAAAGGCTGCACTTTCCTGTATTTTTTTCTCTCTAACTTCGTTTCTTTGGTTTTCCCAGCATCAGGATTATTTCTATATTAATGAGAAGTCTGTGTGCGCTTCTTGGTAGGATAAAGACTTCAGGTAAGGTTGCCAACATGTGTGCCAAGTACTGCTAAACATGCTGATGACTTGTGGGAGGACACGAGCTTGTAAATCAAAATGCCCCAAGCCGTTTACAAGCTACTATCCAGTCACTGTTGGAGATCATTATCGTGCCTCCGTTGATACACAGCTGGATTTGAAAACTAACATGATTTAATGTACTTTGGTTTATCCTGTTATTGCTGAGCACTGCTAATGACCTTGTAATTTAAACATAATATTCATATTTTTATGAATTTTGACTGAAAATGTTTCCCTCAAAAAAAGGAGATGAGAAATGAAGGCTTTTCATGAATCAGAAAAAAGTTGGGGGAGGTTTGTGTGTTTAATTGAGGAAGAAGAGTATTTATAAAAAAATAAACTAAGTTTTCCTCTGCCTTTCAGGAAGAATGGAGCAGATTTTTAAGTAATAAATCCAAGGTATGTATCCACCAAGGGGACTGCATAACAAGATGGTGTAATAAACAATTTTTGACAGAGGTCAGAAAGGTTACCAGCAGTTTGTGTGACTGAAGAATTTGGATAACAGGATTTAATTTTTACAGTTTAAACTAGATATTGGCTGAGAGGAGGTAAGCATATGCACAGGATTGTGAGAGAAAGGAAAAACAATAAGACCAGAAAAAGTTACTTTAGAAAAAAAATAGGGATGCTACAGTGAAAAAAGAAAAGCAGTGGCAGTGCTATACAGCAGACCGTGAAGACTGAGGATATTCCAAACCAGTAGGTAGTAGAGGAAAGAAGTAAATCTAAGGTTACGTTAAAGACTGAATTAAAAACAAATATTTTATTAGTCCTAATGGCCACTGACAGGAGGCTTGTATAATATTATTCCGGTTGAAAAATTTTTGGAAGTTATCAGGTTTAACAGTTGTGTTTTATTCAGGATAAATGCAAGAAGCAATTATACTCTTTAGGGAGTCAGATAGTTGCAGCAATGGGAAACATCATCCAAAACAAAGGTATATGCAGCACTAGTCAGGAATCTGGCTGGAGGGTTTTCACTCTGAACTGAATTTAAGCATAAAGGACAGGCTATTGCTTTGACAGATTGATGAGGATGTGAGCAGACAAGTCAAAAACACAAAAGATACTAACAACAAAATTCTGAAAGCCAAGAGTGTAACAAGACTGAACACTGGGACTTTAGCTACCAGAAGGAACCTAGCAAAAGTTTTCCATAGGGAAGCTGAAAAATGCTTGGGTCCAGGAACAGCACAACATCATACTTCACAGATAGCTGGAAATTGTCTAAATTGATGCTGGACTCCACAGCCCATCCCCTCTTACACCAGAAACAACATGAAGGGTTTGGCAAATTTCCCCTTTCCTCTGCTGCCTGTATGTATGGGAGCTATGTGCCATGAGAAGGAACTGCTGGCCTCTGATCGGAGGACACACTGTGTATGGTCTGTGCATGTGTGCTCAGGAAGACCATGGTCAGATCCCTGATCTCATGGAGATGGAGCAAAACAATGCTCTGTGAAGTCAGAGCTTTTGCCTAAAGAATCCCTGTGAGAAAGCAGCTCAGAGCCACAGGATCTGCTTCTGCATAAGCATTGTGATGTCCAGGGGAACTCCTGCTGGGCTCAACTCTCTCTCTTCCTTGTCAAAAACTGAGCTACGTGAGGTTTAGGCTTGAGCCCGGACACTGTTGCAAATTGATTTTGTTCTTCTTCGCTGTGCCTTTTACATGCAAGAACTAAATCAGATTTGAACAACAAAAAGGAAGAAAAGAAAAAAAAAAAAAAAAAGCTTTTTGTCTGAATCTACTTATCTTCCAGCACAGCAGGGTATTCATTAGTCAACTTCTCATTTAAATGTGTTAGCTCTCACATCTCTTTTGGAGTGGACCAACTGGTTTCCTCTGGGATAAAACCCAGGTTTGTTTCTTGGAGTAGCTCTTTGCAAAAATCTCTCCCTACAACACATGCGGACAAAATGGCTTAGATTTGCTCCAGTAGCCCTAGGACCTCACACAGTCCCCCAGTGCTAACCCAGCAGATCCTGCACTCCATATTCTCATGTCCTGTTTCAAACATATTTCCTGGGCATTGCATTAAGATGCATTTCTCCAGTGAGCTTGTATAATTTTGGGCACTTGAAACTGGCTCCCCACGGTGCTGCATTAGCAGCATTATCTCAGCGCTCCACATGGAGATCCTGACCACACCTGGCCACAGCATGGAGGGACCAAGGTTGAGCAGCCTGGATGCTTGTCTTGGCATCTTGAAGATCTCCTGTGAGCTGTGGGCATTGCTGGGCTGGTTTGTTCTCTCTCTGGTCTCCCTCCAGTACTGTCACAGTCCATTCTGAACCCCCTGCTCTCACACTACTTGCCTCTTCTTCACTCTTTGTCACCCATCTTTAGTACTTTTAATCTTCATTATTTTTCTTCTAGGTTTTTACCTATCCCAGGTTGACAGTTTGGCTAGGGCTCTGCTAGTGCCTGGTCCTTAAGGAAGATGCCAGAAGTCCTGCATTGCCTGGTCTGCAGGGGAGTACTTCTTCCTGGGGCAGACGTCTTAAGGCATATAGAGGTAATCTTATTGCCTTTGTTTCATTGTTTTCTAAGACGTTATATATATCTTTCTGACACATTCAGGAGAATCATTGAAGCATCTCCTGTAAAATTTTCCTGCTGCAGGATCCCAGTTCTTGACATCAACTATACATTCCTCCTAGGATTGTTCTCTCCAAGGCCTCTTCTGAACACTTTCACAGTAGAAGAAAATTTCAGAAGTGATTGAAAAAAAACTGAGGTGTTTTATAAGTTACTCCTGAAATACTTTGTTGCAGTGATAGTAGAGAAATGCAAATTTGGGTCTCATCCTGCTGGTGCAAACCATTGACTTCTTCATTGACTCCTCTGGAATTGCACCAGGGTTGTGACAGAACAGCCAAGTGTCAGCATCTTTTGGGAAACTGCTGGTCTGTGAAATGAACAAGAAAAATGTCTTCCCCTAAATTAGTGAAGAAATATGACCTAAAGAACACACTGTTTTCTTAGACCCTGAACAACCTTGCCCCTCTGGGTGATTAGGTCAGTGAACTTTTACAAATCGAGCTTATTGAAACCCTGGGCTAGTTTGTGAAACTGGAGATTTGCAGATGCAACAAAGCACTCATGTGTGTATTAGCCATGTAGTTGTTTTTAGTTTTCCTACTCAGGGGATTATGGCTCTCTAATAAACAGGTGAACAATCTGACCAGCCTTCAGCTTAAGAATGATTATAGGTTGGTATACTTCAAAAATTAGGAGACAGCAAGTACAGAAAATGACCACAGAAAGACACACTACAATTTGTGTCTCTTCTTCATATGTCTTGCTAATTTTCATTATTAAAATCATGTAAAATTGCAGTTGAAATTGTTAAGCATGTTTGTGAATTGATTAGGAATCTTTAAGTTTTAAATACACATACTCAATATCCATGATTTCAATTCATCTTTCAGATACAAAATTTTCATCTAGGTTGTGGGTTCAGTATCAGTTAACATCAAGTGCTATTGCTTTCCTGAGCATGTGAAGCTTTGCTGATATAAATTGCTTAAGATTTTAGGGCACATTAAGCCATAGAATTTGTGGCTTTTTTGTGCAGCATCCAAACTACCAAAAATATAGTAGGCACCAGTAACATGGGAAAGCTGATGACTGCATGGTTGAGATCTTGATGAATACTTCTAAAAACAGTGTTAGAGAAGGGACGAAAAAATTAGCAATTGAATTAAGATGCTATGACATAAAAGCCCATGAAGAATTGAATATACTTGAAGGAAAACCGCGTTAAGTCTGGAAGTATGTGTCTGCAACTGAATAAATAGGAAGAGAATCATGTTTAAAACTTTTTGTTTATAATCATGAAGTCTTTGTGTAATTCCATCAAGTCAAGAGTAAACGCTCGCTGTCTGCCCAACAAAACAGCACAAGTTGAGTTTGTAGGATAAACACAAAACAGTAGCATCAGTGAGCCAGCAAACCCTTTCACATGTTGGAGACATGCAGTAGAAGACCACCCACAAAATTCATTGCAGCAGAAGGCAGTTGAACACAGTCCATCCACAAGACTCTTCAGTCCTTTCTCCGTGGCTCTTAGTCCTGAAATAATTCAAATTTGGAAGAGGTGCAGATGACTGGTATCACTAAATGTGTTATTTTAGAGAGCAGCATCATGTGACTATTTAATTTCCTTGTCATTTCCAGTGGTCATCACTGGAGTCTTATTCTTCCATTTTTTTCCCCTGAAATCTCACTTCCATGGGTGTAGCCCTTCAAATTTAGCACAGTCAAACTTGGCTCTACCATGCCAATTTTGTAACCAGCAGCAACTATCTTTTCCAGCTGGTGAAAATGTGTTACCTTTTGCCTCAGGCTGAGAAAATGGCATCCTCTCACACTATATTCTTTTTTTTTTTTTTTTTTTAAATCAATGGTAAATCCATTTTCACCTTCCCAAGAGGATTTCTTCTTGGCTCTCAGTGCAGGAGGATGTGGGATTCCCTCTGCCTTCCTTCAATGTTTATTATTGCTGAGACATGCCATTTTTATTTCTGATGAATATTGTATTTAATACTGTTTAGTAAAATCTGCTTAAAGATCCTAGCTATTTGTAGATTCTACAAACAGAGTTCTTCCAAAACTTTCACCTGGGATAAATTAACCACAGGAAAAAAAAGGTTTGGAATGTAAAAGTAGCAACAGGCATTTTGTCATCATGACTAACAAACAGAAATCCGTCTGGACAGCCACTGGAATTCAAAATATGGATTGTCCCAGCTTTCCTTCTGTACTAAATCTTATGAGAAGTCTTGCACTTCAAATGTAATATCACCAGTCAGCAATGCTACTTAAAAATATCTTCCTTACTTTTTCATTAGGACTAGATCTGGCTGAGGAAGTGTCTGTAGCCCTTCATGAACTGGTTAACTATTAGAGCTGCATCTAAATAGGGGAGAAGGAAACGCTCTGTGGGAGAACTGTAAATAGGGGTGAACAGGAAATTCTTTTTCCAGCTATTAAGAACACATCCACCTCTTGCTAACATTAGGTTCTGCCAAAATAAAATTAATAAAAGTGTTTGAGTTTTGGGCTGGCAGTAAAATGTTGCTGATCTTAGGCCAGTGGCTCTACATGGTCCTGGCTAAAGGAGCTGGGAGCTGCTTAGTAAAGCACAATGCACTTTGCTTCCTCCAACATCACCAGCTCTTTAAAATGAAGTCAACATGGTAAATGATGTTTCTGCATCAGTTCCTTCACCTGTAGTGATCTTCCCAATATGATCTTCAGGGATAATGCATTATCTGCTGCAGTTAGTGGCATCTATACATTTATTTTCAGAGGCTATTGTTCTGAATAAAAAATTGGATAAAGTTAACATCTGTGTAATCTTCTAGAGGAAAAGAAAAGTCAGATTTTGTAGGTAATACTCAAAATCAAAATAACACGCAATTTTATTTAATTTTATTTTTTAACAGAGACAGGATTTTTTTTTTCTGCGTGCTGCATAAACTGATCTCCCATTGAATTCAACTGCCTTTTATGTATAGAAGGTTAATGCAAAGTGCTGGAAATTAATTTTATAGCCATTCTGTGGTACCATCATGATTGCTAGGCAGCAGTTACTCAACAGTATTAGTTTTCCCCTGTTTCTCACAGATGACTGTTAATGCTTGGGACCATAAAATGCTTGATGGTATTCCATTAAGAAACAGTGAGGATCATTAATTTCATTTCACCTTTTGTTGTGAAAATCAGCACACCTTTGAGGGCACCACAAGTATGTGTGTGTATTTTATACACATCTGTGTTCACAGTCACACGTATCCATCTGTTTTCACAACCTTGTGAACACATACTCCTCTAGCTATGAAGGTATATGCATGTGCATCTATGTACCAGCTAGACTTGCTCTCTGCACTTATGGTATTAACTATGCAAATCATCTCATACGTAAATGAAACTCAAGGCATTATTTATCTGCGTCCCTTTGGTGCTTGCTGCATAGTCTGCACTCAGAAAGCAGTATATTCCCTCTGATCTTTTCATGATGGAAATTACTTCAGCTTGACTACTTACAAAGACAGCTGGCTCTTTACTGCTCCCCTGGTCTGAGGCCACAGTTAAGAGCTGACTCCTCACATTTAAAGGTCCCACTCAGCTTGAAACGTCACCTAATTATATGATTTGTATAGTATTTCATGTGGTTTCAAGTGAATGATGTGGACAAAGGCAAATCTCAAGTCCTATGACCAATAATGGGTTCTATTACCCTTGATGGGATAGATTTGTACTGACAATCCCAAGCAGATATGAGAACTGCTGTGATGTTTGCAGCAGGTTTTCTGCCTGAACCAGAGAAACCAAAGCCATCATATTTGTGAAAGGGCAGCAGGGCAGCAGTTGAGTACAAAAGGTTACAAAGAGAGAAATCCCTCTTTTTTTCCTTTTTTTTTTCTTTTTTTTCTTTCTCAACTAGAATATTTTTATGACATTTGCTTAAAAGTGGCAAATAGCAGGCTGTGGCTGTAGGTAGCTAGATGGAGTTGTTTTTGGCTCCCGGGGAACAAAGCCAACACTCAGCTGAGTTGGCAGGCTGTGCAGGCATCAGTGCCAGTCATCTCCCTCCCTTCTTCTCCCTGATGTTTGGCTTTGAGGCTGTCTTGCTGCAGGAGAGGTTTTTCACTTTTGGCTTGGGCAGTGCAGTGGCCTCTCCTAGTTCCCAAGGGGAAACTAGTTATATATAGGTGAATATACATATCCAAAAATGGAGACCCACCTCATGTTTCAGAGTCCCTCTAGTTCCAGGTGAATAGAAAACTCACTGGTAGTCCCCACTAACTGACAACATGATCGTGGACCAGCCTGTTGCTTGATAAAAAAGAAATGAAGAAAATGTTTGAAAACATCCCCCAAAATTGCACGTGGTCTGAAGTCTGAAATGATATTCCTTAGCTAGGACCTTAGAATAAATAATTCCATGGCTTTTGTTCTTTTTTTTGTTGAATGAGATTTTCCCACTATTCTAAGATGATTTAATTTTATTTTGCTTGGCAGTAAGTAGATGGTATTTAATATGTTAATGTTATTAATAATGCTTGGCATGCAGCTAACTCCTTCCATCAGACTCTCATGGCCCTTTGGTGAATGAACGTCTGAAATATTTCCCTGGAACGGCAGGCATTAGCTCAGTGTTGTGCAGACGCTGTGTGGGATCTGGGAACATAACCCTGATTCCCATAACTTGCAGCTAGATTGTAAATTGGATTACATGTTCATGCATAAGAGAAGAAGTAAGAATACCCTTTGTATCCCTCTCTGCACAGTGGTCTCTGAGTGGTGGATAATGATTTATTGCTATTGTAGGAACATAGTAAATTAGTATCCTTCATCTGCCATGTAAAGGGAGAATAAAGAAAGATCTGAGAAGTATAGATGTGCCTCTGTTTACAACACCTTGTAAAACAGCGTATGACACTATTTTCTTGCCTAAAAGTCATTCTCTGACCCTGAGACTGAGGTCCTCCCAATTTCCTGAGAATACAACTCTTCATTGCAATGCATGGTAACTCTGCATGTGTCTCGATCATGGTAAATGTGAAATCCTGTAGCTCACTTCTGGAAGTAAGCAGGGCTGGATCACTTTGCATCTGCAGGGTTTCCAAAGTGGCACCCAGGTCCCTGTGGAAAGATGTGAACTGAAAGCATAAGACTGGTGTTGCTGCTGGTAGTTTGAGTAAAAAAAAAAAAAAATTTAATTATAAGAAAAATTATATATATATATTTAAAAAACAAAAAACAAAAAACATGAAATCATACTTTCTCATTTTCACTAGATAAACTTTTTCCAAAGAGGTGTTAGAATGACCTTTTATTTCTCTGTGGCCAACTGCCTGTTCATTGCATTAAACTCTTCCTTGATTTGAGGTTATCAACAACTGAGACAGAGTTACAAGTCCATCTATGTCCATACTTTGTGCGAGCTCACAGGTATAACCATATTATGTCTCTTCCATTACTTGTCTAAAACCAGCCAGTTGTCTCAATCTATTTCTAAATGTACAAGTGTCTACACTGAGTAAATAAATAGTAATGTAATTACAAGTGGCATATGCATTATGCATTGCTGTCGTCACAACATTTCCTCTCTAGGGTTTTGATGCAGGAGTTACTGAGCTAGACAAACACTTGATCACACCCTCTGCAAATAGGTCAATATATGCACAAAACGGCTGTGTGGGGATGTGGTTGGAGGAATTAAATTTAGACAGGGTTTATCCAGTGATTTAACAATAGCTTAATTTTTCCAGGAATCAAATCTGGTTAAGTCATGTGTAATTTAGGAAGAAGAATAAAGAAATTCATACACAAGGTGGGTCTAAGATAGATATTGTATGTACCTAGAATCTAAATAAAATTGTATATTTTTTTGGTGGAGACATAAAAAACCATAGCTATTTTAAACACCTGTTCTAGGAACTGGGGTTTCTTTTAGTCCCTTCCATATAAGCACTTTTATTTTTTATTGTACTTGCAAAACACTCAAGTGTATCAACATCTGCAATCAGAACATCTCCATGTGAGGTCCTCAGATAGCCAGCCCTTTAAGCTTAACAAAGAGAAACAGCTGCATTGAAGCGCCTTTTGGCTTATATTTGCAACATCATCTTGCATATATCTTGCCAATTGAGAGGAAAAATAATATCACAAATCTTTTGAATTCATTTCAAGTCAGCAACAAGCTACAGATATCTTTAGGTGTCTCCAGTGTGGGTATTTCCACTGTGCCTGACTAGGACGGAGTTCAGGCTGTGATTCATGTCCACCAAATATTGACAACTAATTTAGGATAAGATAAATCGCACTATGAACTCCATCCCCTAGGACACAGTCAAAAGAATCCCACCACTACAGTATGACTAATAGTTTTGGCCTTCGGGTCATTATTTCTTGAATTATTGTTGCTAGGCACCATTATTACCCTTCTATATTATTCATTGTGAAAATATAGAAAGGAGGCTCCTAAAGTTTTACAGACTTCAGTACATGCTTAATTCTATTTAGATTCATTGAAGTAAAGGCTTTGCAGTCTTAAGTTTTATTTAAATTTAATAATTAGTCAGTGTTACAAAACATTTTTCTTATACACTTTTCTTATTTAATTTTATTTTTTCCCCTAAAAGAAAAGACAGTTTTCCTTTGATTCTGTCTTATCCTTTTAGGGTGTGGTCCATGACATTCAATGACACAAGAACATCAACAGGCAATGCATTACATTAAGTACCAATGAAACATGACTGAGTGAGGATTATGGTTCCCCATTTCAAAAGCCTTTTTTAGATTTCCTCCAAGGTTTCTCTGTGTGGCCTGTTGATTCATAAAACTTAAGGGGAGGTTGTGGCAAAACATCTAAATGTAGAAAAAAAAGATAGTTAAAACTGTTAGAATGCATCATTGTGTCTGGAAATATCTTTTCCCCCATGGCCAGTATTTTCTTGTCCATCTTGGAGGTTGGTTTCTCAAGGAATCCTCTGTGCTTGTGTCACTGCAGTATCCTGGGATCAGGACAGCTGGCTTCATGCCAGCAAGGACCTTGCCTTGATGGAAACTACAAAAGTAGTGTTGTCCTTGGTTTTACTTTTTAATTATTATTTCAAAGATAGGGATCTCTTTCATTCTTCACATAGCCACAAAGTGATGTATCCGAAGAGACGTGAAGATAAAGAAGCAAACGAAAATTAAACAAAAGGGTTGTATCATTCATTTGCTTGGAGAAAAGACACAACTATGGACTTGTCTTGGTTTCTATGAGATGGTTATAAAACACAGCTGATGCCCTAGTATTTTATAAGTCCTCTCATTACTTTGCATTGACCCCAGTGAAAAATCCAGCTAAGGTTTTCATAGTCATTTCCCACAAATGCTTCTTATTAACATGTAATCTTTATATGAACTGTTTCCTTTTATTTGAAATTAAAAGTGCAGTATTTTGGCATAGATAATCTTTCTAAGCACTTCATTAAAATGATAGTAAAATTTATGTGATGGGTATACTATTGTTCAAATAGAGACTTTATGGGCCAGTTTAGTGTCACAGTTGAGGAGAATCACATATATAAATCTTCAGCAATCAAATACCTATAAGAACCTCCCCCGCAGGTGCACAGCACTTTTTATTAATAGCACTCATGTCTTACATGTATAAGGAGGTATTGCGACGTTTCCCCATTATTAGAGAAGAAAATAATATAATAATTCACTGGAAATGATGCAAAAATAATGGCTTTGCTTTGTTAATTCTTGTCTGTAAAATTGCTTCAATGAGTATAACAAGGTGGCCAGCTGTTAATAAGGCTGCAATGTTTAATATAAAGATAGAAGTGATGTGTTAATGTGCATTGTCATTCTCACTCACCTTATCTGATGATTTTGACATTGTCTGAAGAAACAGGCAGAGGTAATTTGCTTTCCAGCCCTGCCAAGAACTATATACATGTTGTGCAGAGGCTGAATGTCACCATCATTTCTCCATGGGCTTATCTTGGGCCTGACCCAATGTGTGTTGAGACTAGCTGATTTTTTTAATGATTTTAATGGGAGTTGAATGAGACTTCTTCTTTAGTGAAAAATCATGCAGCATATTAAAGTCTTCTATAAGTACTTCTGTAACACAGGTGATATTAAAAACCTAGAAATGAGTTTCTGGTGTCTACCTTCATACCTTCATAAAAATATTCAGATTTTTTTCTCATACATTAGGATAAGGCTCTGGTTGGGCAAGTATTAGGAAAATTCTCATTTCATATCATAGCCCCCCAACAAAGTTATTTTGGAATAACAGGTGAAAGACTTGGTTGATCAAAGCATTAAAAACATATGCTTACATTTAAGTATATTAGTGGATTTACTGGCATCAGTGAAGTGTGTCTTCAATTTCATCAGAAAGGAAGGGAGAACCTCCACAGATGATGTACCAAGTCAGGATGTAAGTGGATTTCTCTAAAGACACATGGATTTTGATGCTAGGGATGTTCTTTCTCCATTGCAGGACTGACCAAGCCATTATGTACAGGCGGAGAGGCTAAAAAGAATTGTGAAAATGAAGGTACATAGAAGTGCAAAACACAACTCTGTGCTGTCTTCCACGTTCATATCACATGAAGTGCTGTGGAATGATCAGGAAAATGCATGTTGATAGCTGTATTTTATTGCCTCTGTGTGACTGAATAAAAAAAATGACCAGGATAAAAGGTCCATAAACTTGCTAAGCTGCAGTTTTTGTCACTAGATGGCAGAAAAAGATGAGTTATCTTGTATGATTAAACCATTTTTTTTTTTTTAACATATAAAAAGGATGAAATAGGTCTGAGTATCATAGCTAACCAGAAATGATGCAAAACCCACTTACCTAACTCGCTACTAAACCTGTTTCCCTGCCATGTTCATTAAAGCTAAAACAAAACAATGAAGATCCTTTAATGCAAAAAGTGGCAGAGAATAGAGGAAGCTTATTTAATTACCATGTGTGGGAAAGCCCATTGCTTATATTTACTTTGACGGTTAATGTTTACATTGGGTGACTGAAGGACCAGCTATTCCATCCAGACGCCCTGCTGAGTTCAGTGGGAACACAAAATGTGGAAGACTCTATCCAATACACCCTTGTGCCAAGGGGAAGAGATCCCATCTAATTCTCCAGTACTGAGATGAGTCCTAGCAAGGAGGGGTCCTTTGAACAATCAGCATTCAGCACAGAGTAGCCAGCACAGGATGCTGGGGGTTTGCACAGCACTAAGCAAATAAATGACACACATTCCGCTTCTCATTTGCCCCAGGGTTACACGTGCCATACTTGGAAAAGATCAGAGATTTTCCCTGGGAGGCCAGCCACACAGACTGAGAAAGCCACACTAGATTATATCTGCTTATTCTTTCCATCAAAAGAGCTCAGCTGTAAAAGCTGCTTCACTTCTGAAATGGACGTGAGAGCATTCTGGGGATAAGCTCTGTTTCATGCCTACCTCTGGACTTCTCCCAGATGTTTGATCCTCAGTGTCTCCCTGTCATGGTCAGTTCCCGTTGAACAGCACCATATAGCAAAGCTTGTTCTCTCTGGCATGCACACAAACCAGCTTTGGTCATCCCAATATCATACGCCTTCTTAAGTGGTTCCAAGAGATTTATTTTCCTCAGATTGCTAGGAGATCTAGGTAGCACCAAGAGATCATAGAATCATAGGTATGTGTTGGAAATGACCTTAAAGACCACCTAGTTCCATCTCCCTGCCATGGGCAGGGACACCTTCCACTAGGCCAGGCTGCCCAAAGCCCCATCCAGCCTGGCCTTGAACACTTCCAAGGACAGGGCATCCACAGATTCTCTGGGCAACCTGGTTCAGTGGTACTCCTCTGGACCTGCTCTAACAGGTCTATGTCTTCCTTATTCTGGGGCTCCCAGGGCTGAACACAGTACTGTAGGTGGGGTCTCAAGAGAGCTGAGTAGGGGGGAGGATAATAACCTCCTTTGACCTGCTAGCTACACTTTTGATGCAGCCCAGGTTATAGTTGATTCTCTGTGCTGCAAGTGCATATTGGCAGCTCATGTTGAGCTTTTCGTCCACCAGTAACTCCAAGTCCTTCTCGACAGGGCTGCTCTCTATCCACTCATTGCCCAGACTGTATTCATGTTTGGGATTGCCTTGAACCAGATGCAGGACCTTGCACTTGGCCTTGTTGAACTTCATGAGGTTCACACAGGCTCACCTCTTGAGCCTGTCCAGGTCCTTCCAGCATTTACCATCAAATCTGTATCTCTTCATTTTAGAGACAAGGTTATCATGCAGGACTATATCAAACACTGTGCACAAGGTGTTATCAGTTGCTTTTCCCTTCTCAACCAATGCTGTAACCATGGTGAAGAAGGCCACCAGATCTGTCAGGCACGATCTACCCTTAGTGAAGCCATGTTCACTGTCCGCAGTCACCTCTTGGTACTCCATGTGCCTTAGCTTAGTTTCCAGGACAATCTGCTCCATGATTTCACCAAGCACAGAGGTGACACTGACTGCACTGTAGTTCCCTGTGTTTTCTCTCTCTCTCTCTCTTTTTTTTTTTTTTTTTCCTTTGTTAAAATAAGGTCTATGTTTCCCCTCTTTCACTCAGAGGGAACTTGAATGGACAGCCATGACTACTCAAATATGGGTACTGGCTTAGCAACTTTGTCTGACAGCCCATAGACTGGTGCATCTTCACTTACAAGTACTGTCCAGATTATTTTGTTAGTTTAGCTACTAATGGACTTTCGTGCATGCTCAAAGAGCCTGGTGGGCCTGTCAGATTCTTGGGACAGCTAGTTGTGTGTGTCAGGGAGCTGTAGAGAAAAATGAAAGAAACATCCCATGAAACCTGAGGTGCAATCAAAATACAGAACATTTGCACGTTTGCATTACATTAGTTGACCAGTGCCTGACCCTAATTACTTTTGCATCCAGACCAAGAATATAAAACACCTGGCTATTTTTTCCATTTTTAAAAATAGAATAAATGTGCCTTATTTAGCAGATTTACAACCTCAGCATATGTTATATTTATTTTATATTTTATATTAGTATTTGTGATAATTTGGGCTCAGCCTAGTATAAAACAAACAAACAAAAGAATTTTCTCATAATCTTTGACTAAGGTAAGGCTTTAGTTAGTACTACAGTGAATGTGATGTTCACTACAGTGAATGTTTCAGGCTATGGAGCCCTATGCGAAGTTAATGTTTGCTATAAAAAGCAATCCCACAAATACTTTTTTTTTTTAACTTTCGTTTGTTTGTTTGTTTGTTTTCAGTGTTTTATTTTGTGCAGTACTTTTGAGAGGACTTAGAACACTGAATGAAAGAAACCAAGAGGAAGATATCATAAAGGGAAGAAAAATAAACTTTTTAACAAGTACTTAACAGTCTAGGGTCACAGTCTATGTAAATATGATCTGCTAATTTCATACCAAAACATTATAGCTTAATGCCTTTTATTACAGCTTTTGCCATCTGCTTTAATATTTGCAGTAACCAAGCAAAGGAAACATAACAACATTCAAGTGCCAGGGATTAGATGTGGGGAGGGCACAACAGAAGCTCACAGCTGGTGGTGAAGGCATGGTTGCTACTAGGAATCAGAGATTTTGGGAACCTTCACTGACACGTTGTAGGTATCTTTGAACTGGTATTACAGCATCGCCTTGGAAACAGAGACAACTATTTCAGGGATTATAATTCCTGTGATGCTTAAGCCAAGTGGATACTTGTACAGAGCATATTCAAGGTCTTACTGTTTCTTGCCCCTGTCGTGACTTAAAGCATCAAAGCAGTTCAAAATTCACTCAATTCTATCCCATAGACTCGTGAAGCAAACACGAGTTGAAAAACTTGTGCAGCATCTGCAGTGCACAGCTACCTGCTGCTTCCATT
This sequence comes from Anser brachyrhynchus, assembly GCF_964034855.1. Taxonomy (NCBI): domain Eukaryota; kingdom Metazoa; phylum Chordata; class Aves; order Anseriformes; family Anatidae; genus Anser; species Anser brachyrhynchus. The sequence continues at coordinate 148,944,547 of NC_137695.1, read as the reverse complement.
CATCAGTTTCCTTGCTCTTTCTCAATGCAGATTTATTTTGGAAATGACAGTCACAGACCTCAAAAACACCTTCTCCTAAGTTCAAGAAGACCTCTTGGAGCACAGCTTTCTGAAGGATGGGGCACACCTTGCAAAGTATAGATTTAAGGAAAATTCCCCGTCCTCCTCCAAAGCAGAATCTTGTTGCTTGTACCATTCTGCCATTCTGCTAAGCAAGGGGCAGTCATGGTGCATGCCAGATGGCAGCTGCTGTGGTATTTTGACGGCACCCAACACCATCCCTGGAGCAAAGTACAGTTTGGAAATGTGACATTGCTTAGGTGGTTTCCTTAATGATCATCATGCTTATGAAACTAGCTATTGTGGAAAATGAGCAATGGATCACAGCAGACCAATTTGATGAGTCTTGGTATGTACATGGTCTGCTAGGCAGCGATCCGAAACCGCTAATCCCTTGTTCACTCATAAAGAATTATTTTTTCTATTATTTTGCCCTGACCTGCCATTTCAGTTAGGCAGTGTATCCAAGATGAGGATTTTAAGTCCTTTTTTATTCTTGCAAAAGTTCTGTTAGGAGGGAATCGTAATAAAAAGCACTAGTGAAAAATCTTGTTGTTTCTCAATTCCAGTATTCTCCTTCCAGGGTGTTTGAAACTAAAGTATGTCTTTACCCACTGAAAATGAGTAGAACAGACCCAACTTTATGGTTCTTGCTTACCACAGATGTTAACAATTAGTTTATACTTATTGGCATTAATTGCTGGATGCAAAGAGAGGGTACTTCATATGCTTCGTGGGACACTACTGAAAAATTTTGCAACCTTTTTGGTCATATTCAAGCTACTCTGTCCAAAGGCCTGGAATTGCTGATGGAAAGAATGATTTCCTCTGCCAGTTCTCAGAAGCAAGTTAGAGGGCAAAGCACACATTGTCTTTAAAGCTAGTTAAAGAAAGGATAACTTTTGTGCTTTTACTCTAGGCTGTTAGAAATGTGTATAGGTAAAGGAGTGTTCTGCTCATCTGCCAACCATCTATTATGCTTCTGATAGTTTAATAAATCCTGGTGGTTCAAAGTGATATCTTGTACAAATTATTTATAATCTATAAAGCAGGAGGAAATTTCACCACTAGCTGCTCCAGAGGATGTGGAAATAATGGGAAGATCAGACTACAGCCACAACATTCATTTAGATAAATAGCTTTTGTTTTAAAATAAACTCCAATAACTGAGAGACAAAATAACTCACAGTCAGACAAAGGAAATAATATGTTTTGCAGACATTTCATGGCAAGATTGGCTCATGTCAGGCTTCATGAGCTAAATAGGCTTGAGCCTGGCCTGTGTCTACAGTAAGACCTCCCAGGAAACATATACACAACCAGAAGTGTTGTTATTGATTTAGTAAATGATGCTTTTCTCACTGAATCCTAATGTATCCCCAGAGCAGGCTTGGGCAGCTGTGAGAGGGTATCTGTTGCATGACAAAGCCACAGAGTACTTTTGGCCATTACAAACCACTGCAGTCCTTTTCTCACATTCCCATCTTGCTTTGGCCACGTTATCTTAGGCAATTGCAATTTCCTGCCACTGACTCCCCCTTCTCTCTTTCAAAACTTTGCACTGAAGATCCTGTGCCACCTCTCATCTTGTACAGTAACTTTTCCCAAAAGGTCAGCTTTTGTGTCCAGCAGACCTAGGGTATACACTCAGCCAGCAGGCACAGATCATTTTATTTTCAAATACGGTTGTGCTCTGCCATTTCGTGCTTTTTTGCCCCCGGATTAAATGTTTCCAAAAAGCCACTTCTTTCCCTGTTTCAAATTCTTGCTCAGATCTGATCATTACAAAAGCACAGCCATGAGTAGCCTGTTGGTGGCTGTATCACCACCTGAGACAGCCCATGTTTGCTTTACACTCACAACTGTCTGTATCCACTGGCTGCCTTTAGTCTGTTAACACTTTAGGGTAGGATCTATCTTCTAGTTCCTTACTTGTGCTGGCAGTAGGGCAGGAAGAATCACAGTCCATGACTGAGGCATTGGCAGGAAGTCACAAACTGTGAATCAACTGAATCCAGAAACACAAGAATTAAAATGGCCTAGGAGAGCAATAGCATATAAATGGCCTATGAGCACATTTAGTCTGGGAAAGTAAAGAAGTTCTTACAGTCCAAGCAGAGAGACTCTGGAACAGCTTTCAGCCCAAGTAATGAGGGAAAAAGGGGAAGCTGTTTATTTTTATAACAGTGATTTTGATGCTTTCAATAAAATGGTCAGAACTTAGCAGTTTCTACCATATATATATTCCTGCTCCTTGATCTTAACATGTCTTAAAGACCTAAAAAATTCACACCTCATAGTTTGCCTTCTCTTGCTTGCAGACAGTGGCTGTGTCTACAGGCAGACCTGAACTCCTGTGCTGGAGCTACAGATGGCAAAGGCTCTGATGTGAGAGTTATGTAGTGGGAGCTGTGTGTGAGGTAATAAGCCTTGTTGAGAGACAGGATGTATTAGTCAGGGCACTGACTCTGCATGAAGCTAGCTATAAAGCCTCCAGACTGGCTTTGGTTTACATCTGATCAACTTGAAGCATGGGCAGGGTAGCTGATGTCTGTCTTCACCCGTTCCCACATCCACATTGGTAATGCATACACAGCACCCCTTTCCGCTGCTCTGCCAATGGGGCATTCATTTTTCATAAATAATGTTATACATCAGGTCCAATCTCTCTTTTCCATCAGTTCAAGTTACAGAGCTTGGAAACCAACCAGACCCTGCTCTATTGTCTAACTGAGGCCCTGTATATAAAAGGGCTGCATTAGGAGGGGGACTTGCTGTAGGAATATGTTTTTTGGTTAATGGAAACCATCAAAGTGAAAACACTCATAAGCTTATTTCTGTTGAAAAGAACAAATTGATCTTAATGGTTTTCAGCTTTTGATCGACTTATGAGGCATTTTTCAAATTAACCCTGTATGGTTGGAATTCGGTGTGCAGAAATCTTCTCTCTGGCATGTTGTCTGAGTGCAGTAGGCATCAGACTGTTGGAAGTCATAAATGGACAGCACCGAGACTTTCCAGATGTCTTTGAATGTATTTCCTCCTGAGACATGAAGAAGTGACATAGATTCACTGCTTGGCAGAGGATCATTAAGATGGCACCTACACCCTCTACAAACTCAGCACAGCAAAGCAGAGGAAGAGATAATAGTTGAGTTAATTCTGGTCCTTGGAGGGCTCAGAGACAATTAACCATTCTTAATGGTTTTGGTTGATTAGGACACTTCTCTCATGCCTGGCAGCTAAAGAACTTCAAATAGAAAGAAAGTTATCTTTTCAAGGCAAAATGTAAGGATTATTGTCTTTCTGCGGATGAAAGAGTTTACTAATAAAGTAGAGAAAGTCTACACCACAAAGGCATTGTAAGTGAAATACATATCACAGTCAACAGTACTTGCTCCCAATCTATTTCAGCCAGAAAAGAAATACTTAATTTTCATGATCTTGGAAAAGATCAGTCAAGTCTGTGCCTGGGAAGAGTGTGTATGCTTGGAATGAAGGCAGCACAAAGAAACTGCTCCCGCCCTGGCTTAATGGTCTCACATGGGTCTGCCTTTGCTGGACAGCCTCTGTTACTCCTAGATGTGTTGTATTGGAGACACTGATTTTCCTACAAAATGCTTGCTGAACAATGAGTGACTTTTCTTTCCTGGATTAATCAGTTTGCCAGTTTGCTAGCAGTCACCTGGAGATTACTCTAGTCACATGTGGGTTTTGTCTACCTTGACTGAAATGGAAATCACAGACATGTAAGGACTCAGGGAGGAAAGAAATCCTTCCTGCTAGTGTTCAGGAACTCTTTCGTGACTACTGACGCTCCTTAGTTCTGATATGGCGAAGCCCTGGGGGTATGTCCTAATTGCCTTTGCAGGAATTGCTGCACTGCAAGTAGGAGACAATGTTGTGTCATAGCTATAACAGAACACACATGGTGCACTCCTTCATTCATATGGAGCCTTTTTCGGATCCTTGTGTAAGGGAAATATGGGAAGCCGAGAGTGGACAAAATCCACCAGATCTAGGAGACATAACTAGTTGCATTTCTACTTTCTCTGTAATTGTGTCTTAATAATTCACTCAAATAAGGCTTCAGAAGGATCTCACTTAGGACAGGGTCTGCTGCTCTTAGATATGTATGCTTAACCTAGTTTATTTTCTTATTCTACTTTTAATAATACATTAATATTGTATTCTGACTTTACCTAGCTGTGCAATATTTTGGGCTGAAATATACAGAATACTGATCTCAGATATTGCTATTTTCTTTAGACCATTTTTTATTTATTAATAATATATTAAAGTCTCATTCTTTCTGTGTGTGTATAACAAACAAACAAACAAAAACAAACAAACAAAAAATCCACCACCACCACCACCAAAAAAAAAAACCCAACAGCCTTACTCTGCATCATTATGTACACAACCCTTGACAAAATAGCCACAGGAATTTTAAGGAATATCAGAGTATTTAGATGGAATGATTATGTTGCACAATTATTATTATTATTATTTTTTTTTTTATTCAAAAAACAGAGTTTGCAACTGAGGCAGCTGAAATACTCAATTTGTGTTTGATGGAACAGGAATTCATTCCATGCTCTTCCAGGAAATTAAGAATGAGTTTTGCTTTTGTAATGAGAAAAAAAATGCGCTTAGCCATCAGGCTTGAAACAAGAAGAATATGACAGCCTGGCAGTCATTAACATTAGTGTTTATGGAGTAGATTTAATCATCCAGCTATGGATAATCACCTTTTTTCCATATGCTGTCTCAGCTAATGTAAGTCTTGAGTGTCAACAATGACATTATAGGAAGAGATCTTGATTAGAAAAAGAATTGCATATTATCCAGCTCTTAAGGGATATGACCAGTAAGCTAAATGATAAATGAAGCTTATGAAGCCTTAAAATGGTAATGAAAATTTATATGTACTGGATCCATAAATGCTGTATGATCCAACCAACTCTGCTGTGAAGTTGTCATAATTCCTGTGTCAGACAGTGTTGCTTTCTATGTAGCAACAGTATATTATACATTTATTTCAGGTACTGACACTTTTACCTGTTAGCATGCATTGGTCACTGCTGAAGTGGAGTCAGAGCACAGTAGGGTCCAGAATACACATTTTGAAGTACAGGTACTGGAACTGTGCCACTGCCATTGAAACCTAACAATAAAGTGAAGAGCACCTTGCAATCACAGTAAGTCTGCAAATAAGAAAGGTAATCGTGGAAAAGATGAAAGAAAAAAGGTCATCTCTCCAAGGAGAGGATGAACAATGAAGTTCTCAGTGAGCTACATATTATCCAGAGGAATTGCTCTCTTTCTTTTGCTTAACCACTCTTTGTATTTGCAGTAGGGTCAGAAGCTCAACATACTAGGCAAATAGTACCAGTCATTTATAGGGTTGATAGTATAACCCCCTGGATTCTGTGCAATGTGATATGAGGGCAGAAGCTACAGCCAGAGTATAGAAATTACTGAAGAAAAAAAAAAGCAGAGGCAGGAACAGCAGCTATAGAAACAGCTGGAGCAGCTGTTCCAACAGGAAGAACAGAAAAGCTAGCAGAATTTTCTGCTCCCGGTCCTAGATCCAGGCAACCCAGGATTCCAGAGCATGATTTTCTCCTCCCCTAAAGGTTTTTCTTTTTAAGAAAAAGTTAGGTGATGACAAACTTGCAACATTTCTGCAGACCACTCAGAAGTGTTCCTTTCCCAGTTGTTTTAATTGTCACAGGCCATCAAGGCAGAGCTCTGCTTTGTAGAGCATTCCAGCTTCATATCATGAAGCTTTTTTTTTTTTTTTTTTTTTGTATTGTACTGAAAACCTCCTTTCTGGATCTCCACAATCCTGTAAAAAAAGACTACCATGATTAGACTCATGCCTTCTGGAGGTAGCTGGGCAGCTGGGGAATGTCTGTTTGCAGATGCATCCCTTGGGATGGAGGTGATAGAAGACAAGAAAGTGATGGTACTGATACAGTTTTCTCAGATTTGCTGGTACAACATCCTGGCAGAAGGATGGTAAATGTCATGAGGAAGTTGTTGGAGATCGAAGAGAATGTTAAGGTTATAAGGGACTCCTTGGGAAAGTCTTGTCCTTGAGAGCAGGACCAGTGATGGGAATGATGATACTGAGCTCCTCTTCATTTATCCTGTTTCAAATACTAGTCTTTCAGAGAGTCTGAAGCAGTCCTTTTGAATACGTGTTTTAAATGCGGGGTGTGTGAGTGTGTGTGTGTGGAGGAGAGAGGGGGTTGGGGTGGGAAGAGAGAATTTTCCCTCCCAGACCAATGTTTTTTGAGGGGTGGTGAAATTAATGTACTCCAAAAGTTTCTGCTTGTGACAACAGTTTATGGAAGAAAAAAGTAGAATCTGGCAAAAGAACCAAACAAGAAGATGGTAGCTGTATCTGGGCAAATCTATAGCTGAAGTTCTGACTGTCCTGATGTGGTCAGATACACAATAATTTTTCCTCTTATCTATTGCCTTCAGAAGACAATAACTACATTACATGCAGTCTTTCTGTCTCTCCCTGTGTTTGTTTATTGTTAAGGAAAAGAAGAGATCAAAGATTTCAGTAAAGTTCTTTGGAGATTTTATTGGATTTTCTTCGATCCTACTGATGTATGGAAGTATTTCATGCCCAGATAAATCCGTACCTACTATTCCAAGTTTATATATGGTATATCAAACTTACTTTATTTTTTACATTATATATATATATATATAAAACTTTGACTTCCCTCGACCAATAAACCATTCCTTTTTCCATCTTGTTTTCCCATTGTTTTTTTTCCCATCCTTCCTACCCTCCACTTGAACTGTCAACACACATCCTGTTATTCTTACCTCTAAGACTTCATTTTCACTAGGGAGAAAAAGGGCATTTTTAAATCAAGACAGAGGACTCAGTATACTAGGATGAGGTAAAATACCCAGGAAGAGAGTTTAATTTTGATAGATGTCAGCAGACCTGATTAAAGCCTAGGGCAGCCCCAGGGTTTGCTTTGACCCACTAACCTCTGCAAAAGCTATCAACTACTTTGTCTTCATTAGGCCTAAGCACTATGGTAGCTAATTCAAGTTAAAAGTATATCCCTTTTCCTTGGGAAGATACCACCTTAACATTTCTGACATCCTGTTGATTTATAACTTATTTGCCATCAAAGATTTTACTGCCTGCCTGTCTACTGGGGATCACACTTATTATTGTGCTCAGTGAAGATTCAGGGAGGAGAAAAATTAAATATTAATTCTGCACACATTTCAAGTAATTTGTATTTTATATGTTATTAATAGATAGAAGCACGAGTTCGGAGCTGAGTATAGCTGAGGTCTTGGATTTTGCTTCAGTCCCTTTTGTGTCTCCAGTTTTTCTGTTTGCTTCTCAGTGGTAGATGTACAACACATGCAGAGAAAAGCTTGCATTAAACAGAGATTTTGGCAAAAATAGTGAGGGAACCGTGATCGGTGCAGTACTGAATTTATGTTTTTAATCACCATACAATAAGCAATCCAAACTCTTTAGCAATCTATCTTCCTTACAGAAAGTTTCTGTGTTTTGTTTTGTTTTATTTTTTAATATTTTATGTCCTGGGAAGCCCACATTTGCAACACTGAAAGACAAGAAAGATATTTAACACATCAGAAAGCAATAGCTTTTTTGTTTGTTTGCTTGTTTTTAAATATATATATTCAAATTATTCTGTTGAACTGCAGTGAAGAAACGTTTGGTCAGTTCCCTGGTCAGAAGGGGTAGGACTTGGTATCCAACTTTTCCTGAATACAGTAGGTAAAAATGTCTTCAGGGAGAAAGCCAACATAAGTTTTTGGTATAATTTAAATCTCAGTTTATCCCAAAATTTAATAGTATAAAAGAGATTAAGGAGGTCACTAGCAGTCTGCTGTCCCTTTGCCAGCCAGAGGCATCATCTTCTGCCAGGAGCAAGATACATATATAACATTTATTTTTTTTTGGTGGTGCATCAGATCCCATTTTTCAGCTCTGATTTTGCATGGGAAATATCCAGCAACCTTGCTCAGTGATACTAATAAACAGTGAGGCTGGCATCAGTCAGAACTTCAAAGAGCCAGTGTCATATGCTACCATTTAGGAAACAGCAGCTGATTCCATATGGTGTGTCAATCTCATTCGTTATCTAATTTGCTAATTTCTCTGATTCCCCACAGTGGCATTTTTCAACACAATTGCAGGTCAGTTAGGCTTACCAGTAGGACATTGCCTTGTGATTATACATCCAGAAAACAAACAAACAAACAAACAATGTTGCTCTCTGGGACTAGAAGAAAGCAGAGCCAGTGTTGCAAACTTCCAACTTCTTTATTCTTTTTAAGGATAAAAGACAGTTAAGTAGAGCTGTTAATAGAAATATCCTTCCCCAAAAGAAGTGTGAGTCTGGGAACACGAGATAAGTGTTTGGTTTTTTATTTGTCAGAGACCTGTCTGTTCATAAACCCACTGGTCACCACATGCTTCTCTTTGTGCATCACCATTTGGAGCAAGCAGCTTTCCCAGGAGGTGCAGAACTTTTCCCTTCTGTTATGAAAGGCAAGATGAACACTGAAGTAGTAGTAGGGTGCAAACTTTCTTCCTGTATAACAGGACATCTGCAGGTTGTAGCTTTCTTTGTGCTAAACCTCTGGATGATGTATATACACAGTTTTATTTGAAGTCCTTAAAATAAGGCAGGAAGGAACTTTGATAGGTCATCTTGTACAGATGATTTCAAGCTGTAGTTCATGATTTCTTGGCAAACAGGAACATAGATGATTTTTGTGTGGCCTGTGAAAGCCAGACAACCATACCGTCACTGAGGTTAGATTTGTTCTACGTAAGGTACACTACTATGACTATTTGTTCAGGGATCTTCAAATAGAGAAAGGCGGAAACCAGGTGACTAGTCCCTTTCCCTGCCCTGAGGTTGGAAGGAACTGTATCAACATAATTCCTGATGGATATTTACCACTTGAGTATTGTGCACCAAGCAGTGGCATGCAGCATTTTGGAATGTGCTATGCCTTTATTTTTTAGTGAGTCAAAAAGGTAGATAGGAGTTGCTCATATAGGAAGAAATTTTGGCACTGAACTGACAAATATATGAAAAAGGAGTGTAAACGGCATTGACAGGAAGGCTGACATGATCTGTGCTAGTACTTTCATGAAAAGAGATGTGTGATTCCACTGAGTGAAGCAAGGAGCTGAAACATTTGCCTTGCGCCCATGGAGCAGCCACCCAGGACAGTGACTAACCCATAGAGTTGTGCACACCCCAGCCTTATGACAGTTCTTTAGATGGACATTAGAGTCACTAATGAACGTGGCAAAGGCACCGAGGAAGGGCAAAACACAGCTCCTTATCTCAGGGGTTCCTGTCCTTGCTGGTTTGAGTTCTTGGAACAACCAGATTGTGTCTTCTCCCTGCTGTGGCAACCAAACCTGGATGCTCCTGTCTGTGATCAGCTGTTCAGTTCTGGTCTGACACTGGAGATTGTACGGTCTAGTAATCATTGGAGAGTAGTGCTCGAGAGACCTGGCAATTATTTCCAGCCTGCGGAATGACTTTAGAACATCTACTCTTGCTCTCTGTGTATTAACTGAAGGGGAACTGGCTTCTGTTATGAAATTCTTTGATTATCTACTATAAAGTGTAGATAAAACTCAGTGTCATTACATATAGACTTACACGTGAAATAAGTAGAATTTTCACTAATTTAACCTTCCTCGAATGATAATTTTCAGCCTGTGCCTGAAAAATATCCTTCATTTCTTTCTCAGTGTTTAGAAAAGGGTAAAACCTTCCTGTTCCCTAGCACAGGAAAACAAACAAAACTTCCAGTGTGATTGATTGGAAAAACTCAATTAGCTGTCATGGCTATAATTACTACATAAACACAGTCCTGGGGTAGAGACCAAGTGTGCTGGAGACCCCTTCACGAGGCCTCAGTAAACCGAGGCACCCTCCATAGTCCACTAAGTAAGTGATAAATGGTAAAGTGCTAATGCACGGGTGTCTCTTTCTGTGGGGTCTGCAGGCTGGGCTACACAGCATGGGCTCCTTAAGAAGGGGTTTAATCCCAAGGTCAGAAAAGGAAAGAAAGTTTGGAGCTATTGCTAATGTCAGTTCTTACTGTTTCCCTGGGCAAATCCCTGTTCACTTTTCAGATCTTAGCTCTGTTCCTGAAGACTGTTTCTTCAACATATTAAAAAACACAAGTTAGGCTCATACAAGCTTTTATACTATTAAAAATCTAGGTTAAAAAAAAGCTTTGGAAACCATTCTTTCCTTCCTTCCTTCCTTCCTTCCTTCCTTCCTTCCTTCCTTCCTTCCTTCCTTCCTTCCTTCCTTCCTTCCTTCCTTCCTTCCTTCCTTCCTTCCTTCCTTCCTTCCTTCCTTCCTTCCTTCCTTCCTTCCTTCCTTCCTTCCTTCCTTCCTTCCTTCCTTCCTTCCTTCCTTCCTTCCTTCCTTCCTTCCTTCCTTCCTTCCTTCCTTCCCTCCCTCCCTCCCTCCCTCCCTCCCTCCCTCCCTCCCTCCCTCCTTCCTTCCTTCCTTCCTTCCTTCCTTCCTTCCTTCCTTCCTTCCTTCCTTCCTTCCTTCCTTCCTTCCTTCCTTCCTTCCTTCCTTCCTTCCTTCCTTCCTTCCTTCCTTCCTTCCTTCCTTCCCTAAATTCTCCAGAGACACCTCTCTTCCCTGGTTGATATATAACTCTACAGGAATGTGGCTAACAGTAAGGTAGCCACAACTGTCAGATTCAATGCCCTGTTCTGCCAAGTGTTACCTGTTCACTGATTTTACCAGCCTTAGATCAGGTTGTAAATGGGTTAAAAGCAATTGGAAGAGGCATGAAAGAGAGTTTCAAGACTATTCCAGGGACAAATCAAGTTTTCCAGCAAGATACAATTTTTTCTGATGTGTTTTAGCACAGCACCAACACATGAGAAGGGGTGGCAAGGTGTACTGGGACATGCCTGTGAGAGGGGCTGTGATGCTGGTTTGCAGACACAAGTGTGCTGAGCTGCTGAGCTGGATGGTGACCCACCGGCTGCTCTGCAAGCATCTTCAGGACACTGCTGTTAGTTGAGGTTCATGCTGAGGGCATGGGATTTCTTGTGTTATCAGCACCACAAATAATTCAACAAATGCATGGCACAGAAGATTACCCTGACTGATGTAACAGAGGAGTAACTTCCTTGTAACTGACACGTAACTTACTGTAGCATATCAGAAAACATTGACATAACAAGCACAGCTGCACTCAAGACATAGCTATTTCCAAGGCTACATGAAGCCACAGTTGATTAAATTTTGTTTATTTTTTTTTCAGTTCAGACTCTCCGAATTCAGGTTAAGTTTGAATTTCCAGATGTATAATGTGGTAAAAAATGCCACGTATCTTCATCTTCTAGCATGCAGCTATGTGGTGAGCACAGACCTGATGTTAGAAACCTGTCACTGGTGGAACTGTTAGACTCCCTTTACCTACCTGACAATCAACTGGTTTACACACTGATGAGTTCACTAGTTAAGGAGTCATCTTCCTTATAATGTAGAAAGCCAGTAATAGTCACAGCATCTCCCACTTGAACTCTGGAGTTCAAATCTCACTCAGCCTGAAAAGAAACTACTTTTGCTCTGCTCCTGGCCAATATGGTATTTATATGTCAATGTGTTTGAAGAACCCAATGGAGATCTGTAACAGTTGTTATGTATGAGCTGCTCGGCATGTTTACTCTGGGTTGTTTCAGGATGCTGGCTGTGGGTCAACGTGCTGTACATCCAGGCAGGGATGCTCAGGAGGGAATGGTGCCTGCTACTGCCTAGGTTTCCCAGGGGATTTAGGCTGCTGCTGCTGCTGAAGCTGAGATATTCTGCCAGGAATCAAGGCTGAGGCACAGAGGTTAAATGAAGACAGTGCATGGCTCATGAGGGCTGGTGCCTCACCTCTTCCAGTGAGTACGTTGCAACTTACATTTCAAGACTTTGTGGATATGTTAAACAATAGGATTGCTGTCATGGTACCAGTCCCCTCCCAGGCTGGTCACTGAGTTCCTCATCTGGCTCCCTTTTTCTGATAATGCACTGATTTAGACCTCAATGTCTTGACCCAAAGTGCAGCCTCACCACCTCCTATACCTCCTGCAGATAGTCTGCACTCCAGCATCCCCCCTAAATTTCCACTTCAGATGCCACATTTGGAAAATCACTCTGCATTTAAGCACAGCGAAGATAATAACACTTGTGAGTTATTAACATGGAGAATTCACAACCCCTTGCAAATGCTGAGGGCAGGAGGGAAATAATTCAGACTTTCCAGATTTCATACAGAACAAATAGCTTGCGTGTCCAAAAGCCTGTCCACGTCTTTACAGCTGTGTTAGCTGGGCTAATAACAGATACTCCTTCTCCTTGCAAACCCTGAGAACACAACTATTGTAAGGGTGATGGGGGAAAGAATATTTGTTTTTGCTGCTCATTTAGTTTATTTGCGCTATGGTCACTAGTTAAAGTAAACTGAAGCAGGAAGGGCTGGGGAGTTCCTCTTTTTTGTTCCTTATTTTAAACTCCAGTGTGTGCCAACTCTTTTAACTCATTACAGTTTTGGGGATGAAGGGCTCAAGGCCAGATCTTGAGAATCTGATTCCTATTCCACTGAAACTGGTATAATTAGTGACTTTAGGTGATGTATTAGTAATGTATATTGGTGTATATTGGAAGATAGTCAGTAGGGCCAACATTTCCAAGTGTGTCTATTAATTCTAGGTGTTGCCATATTTTTGTGCTCAACTTATAACACTTAAAAGTGGCCAGACTTTCAGAGGGCAGCTGTGTACGTGCTTCTGTCTCCATTTATGAAGTTTTCACTTGGTGACTGATGCTGAAAAATGGGAGAAGGTTCCTGTGGTAAGACTAGCAAGAATTACTCAAGGAATAGGCAACATGTTACAAACAAGACTCATGGACCTCTGTCTATGTGGTCGATTGAAGAGAACGCCTTGGAATGACAACACAGAGAAAATAAATTCAGTTCAAAAAGACTCTCTGTTTAGGAATCAAGGTAAAACCAGTGGAAAAACTCACCAAGGTGAGTTCTCCCTTACTGGATGCCTAGTAAAATAACTATGTGGTTTTCCTGTTGGATACGATGTAGTACATCCAAACCTATGGGACCTCAATGAAATAAACTGGGAAAGTTACTCAAGAAGTGAGACTACATACATAAGTGATTACCACAGAGTGCATCGCAAGTTTATACGCTTCATATGCCATTGCAACTAGTTCATCTGTTTCTACATTTTTATTAAACAGCTTAGAAACTGAAGACTAAAACTCCATTGAATTATAATTATTTCAGTGTGAAACTAAGAGAAGTACGCTGGTACTATGGCTGGCTGGTACGCTGGCTATGTTTTATTATTTGGTGCATGGTTATTATTTACATAGCTAAGAGTCTTTGAATGCAGCACTGCTAGAGTGACAATACTGAGTGGAAAAGCCACATAAAAGCACTAGGAGTGGTTTGTGACTTGGAGCAAAAAACACGATTAGCCGTTTTCCAGGCTGGATTCCCCCAGTGAAATTGCTTATGTTGCAAGCTAGCATTTATCCAAATCCAACTAAAACACCTTGGCAGTTGCAGAGTGTAAACAACATTTTTATCACCCTTAGGAAAATGGATGTTATTTAAGTAACTATTAGCAAAATTTTTATGATCTGTCATGGGACAGCAGGAATCAGAACAGAACTAAGCTAATTTTGCACGAAAGATTAGAATTAAGAACATCATGTGACTTTATAAGCACAGCAGGGAGACTCCACTAGATTTCTTCTATTTGGCTAATAACAAATCCTACACATTTTTTGACTAGCAGGTGTCCTTGACCTAGTCACCCTTAATTTGTAAATTTCCTTTCTACATCTGTATGAGCTTTGAAGTATCCAGCTTCTCATCATTACCCAAGACTTGATTTCAGAGCTTTCCTCTGCTCATCTTTGGACTTCTCTAGCAGCCTGACAATGACAGTAAAATTCTGTATTATTGGTTTGACATTCTCACCATTGGACTTGTGCTGCAAAAAATAAAAGTGTTATTCTGGGAATTCACATTTCCAGGGAACATAGGTGAGATAAAATATTTTTATTTTTTTTTCTCCAGCGTGTAAAGTGAAAGTGGCTTCCGAAGTTCAGAATTTGGAAACCCTTTCTGTGTCCAGACATGCATATGTAACACTGACCTGTGATCTCTTTCTTCATCACTCTCTGAGGGATAATTCATGGCTGTCTCTTTTCAACATCTTTTAAACCATGTAAGACAGCACTAAAGTATTCCAAATTTTCCTGTTTTCTCTGAACCACTTTTATTCCCAAATCCAATTCCAAATTGATAGTGAAAAAAATAATACATCTGGTCCTAATGGAGAAGATATATCCCATCAGCCAACAACTTGATTGTTGGGAGAATACAGCATTAGTATCTTAATACGTGCATTTCTTTGTGTTTGAGAACAAAAAAACAACAACAACAAAAAAACACAGTTTTTCCTCAGTTAAGCAGAAATTACCTTGAGAGAGATAAGTACCCCATCAGGAAAGGAATGGGCTCATTTTTCCAATACTGAGCCCTCATCAGCATTTCAAGAGTCCAAACTCTTCCAGTTTCTTTAGAATCAAGGTTGTAAATCAGTGGGAGCATTATCACTGACGTCTGTGACACCAGTGTATCCTCATGATGTGGAATGTATTTTAAGGCAAATATTTTGCCATATAACATTCATTATTTGTGCTGTTCAATGACTAGGTCATCAGAAATGCAGACAAGGACAAATAAGTGAAAATGGTCTACCAAGTAAGAAGACATCTAATGAGGATAGATTATTTTCTTACCAAGCACACATTACAGCAGGTCACAAGTTGGTTACTGAATTAAAAATAAACTTACAGTTGGTGTGTTCTTGTCTAACTCTATCAGCAGGCATAAAACTGATTCTGCCTCCAGAAATCAGCTGGTACAGAGCTGGTAGGTCTGAATAGTTTTTAGTATGCTTTCGACGATGTAAAAAGTTTTTAGTATTGAAATGTAGGTGACTATCCAATCTCTCTCTTTTTTTTTTTTTTTTCTCCAGTCTAATGTGAGGGAAACTGCTTATGGTCACTGAAGCCAAAGAATGGATGATTACATTTATGACCTCTCTCAGGAGTTCATCATCCTACCAGGCTACAGGCAATGGATCACTTGAACTCCAGATTTCCTTCAAGAAGAATAAGTTCAGTGGATATTAGTAGTGATAATTCCACCCCCCTCCTGTCTTTGTGATAAATAACAATATCTTTGTCGTGTTTTGCCAGAACAGTGTTGCATAGCAACCAATCAGCAAAAAATAGCTTGTACTATCTAAGTAAGATAGATTAGACAATATCTGTAATATAAGAATTTATATCACATCATGGCCAGAGGAGATTTGGCTTGGCTCAGCATGATTTACTGCTAAAAGCATGTGTGGTTACCAAATCACGTGGTAGGAACTGTTACCAGCAAACTCAACTCTTACCAGCGCTATACCCAGACCTGTGGGCTGGCCCAGACACATTTAGTTTGATAAACTCTGTCTCCCTCCCAACCCATCCAGACACAGACTGAGATGTTTGGGCTGTGGTCTAGAAATCCCCAGCTGCACTGATCCTGTCCTCAGGTGATGCTTTTTTGCTTCTGGTTCCAGGAATGGTTGACATCTGCTAGGTGACATTTCATTTAAATTCCATTGTTGCTCTGATGGAAAATAATGAAATCTATTAACGGATATTACACAGATAATTCTTTGGGAAGGAAATTCTAGAGTTAAGTTTCATGGGACCAGCTTTGAAATGGATAATTCACTAACTGTATTGGTCTTTTTTTTTTTTTTCCCCAAGATGTGTTATTTCACATTTTTTGATGTTAATTCAATACACAAGAAATCAAAGTTGTGCACACCCACTTATATCTCAAATCAGTTAAATCTGCAAAATGCCTATAGACATATTTTTGTGAAGCAAGTCAAGTGTGAATCTAAATGATATAATGCATTTTTCATGATGAAGTTCTTAAACAGATCTAAGAGAAAAACTCTCTTGTGGGACTGTCTGGTATGTAAATGTGAAGTTGTAGTAGTCTGTTAAACATTTGAGATCAAAAATGTTTAAATGTAATTGTTCTGTTGCATTTGTCTGTCCAAATTCTGAATAACTCTTTAATGCATTTCAGATGCAATGTCAGCAAATACAATAAAGGATATTAACATGAAGAACTGGGAAATTTGTTCAAGATATAGTAAAAGAAAGAAAATCTGTAGGCTGCTAATGTGTTACGAAGGTTCACCCTTCAGTTCATGCAAGTTCTGTGGGAAAGTGAATCCATAAGTACAAAGAATATATACCTCCAAGCCCATGTACCAGAAAATACAAGTTTGCATTTTAGTAATTCTGACAGAAACTGTGACATCATTCCTGCTGGGAAAAGCAATAGCAGTAACCTATCTACACAGGCTGTCCCTGGAAGTTCCATTTTCCACGTTGACTAATTTGCACAAAATAGATTGTACATTTTTTTTTTCCCTTGATGGAATCAGATGGGAGTTGTCCATTTGAGTGAAAAACAAAGGAAATGAGATACTGAGATTTTTTCAAAAATTTTGATGAGCCTTGAATATAGTCACTAATAATTAAGATGATTCTCCACTATAACGTCTTTCCTGAAGTTAGATATTCTGTAACGTGGTGTTTGTCAGCTCACTGGGCTGAATATAGTTCTCACTTTCTGCTGAATAAAGACCACTGATGTTTTGTTTGTGCTGAAGCCCCATCTGCTCTTGGTGCTGCATAACCAGAATTTTGTACTTGTGCAAAGTCACTCTGGAACCCAATGGCCTCTGTGGAGACTTCTCCCAGTGGATACAGCTCAGTGTGGGGTTCATTCTGGCTAATTTAATCCATCTAGAAAATTATCTACTGCAAGCTTTTGCTACAGTCAGTGGAAACTTAGAGGCTCCCTTAAAGAATAATTCATCCCATCATAAGGCAGATGTACAAAATAAACTAAATGCATCTCACTCTGATTATTTGTCTACTCTCTAGAGTGTGAATGGTGTCTAGAGGGCTGGCTTTGTCTGTGCATCTACATTTAAACAGCTGAAGATAGGTCAGAAAAAGATCTGAAGGTCTAAAGACCAGATTGCAGTCTTACAACTGTGGCCACCATGGCTTGCTCAGTCCTTGGCTAAGTACCAAACAGCATGTTTAATACGTACGGCTATATGTTTGTTAAGACACATTAATTACTTCTACCTATTTCAGCTGCCTTCCATTCTGTGGGTTCTGTTTGTGACTGGTTGTCCCAGAATGTGTTGAGTGCAAGTTGCTAGTAGTGCTCTGAGTGCTTTTCCCATGGGGATCCTGATCTGTCCTGGATCCTCTTCATGCTTTCTCCATACATAAGCCCAGATGTGGCTAGGCAGTGGAAGCACACTACAGAATCTTCTTTGATGGCTGCACATAAAGCCTGCATGTGCAGTCCACCTTGAACTATGTCTGATCATGAGCTCTATGTTCCTTTATAACAAGAGCCGTAACTTATGCAGAAATATGGCATATAAATATAGAAAGAGCGCTCAGCTTCTAGTCAAATCCTTAGACGGCGCATCATGACTGATTAGTGTAAGCCTTGCATTTACATCATCTTGACAACATGTTCTTACTTACTATGCTGGAATGAAAGGATAGATCCATCATTCACATATGGGGTACATATGCTATAAAAAGAGCAATTTTGCTGAATCGGCTTCATTGAGTAAATTACTAAGGCATGACGCTGATTATCTAAATGGGAATGCTAGCCTGAAAATTAATAATGTAACTTTACAGGCTCATTTGCTGCCCAGGTGAATTTCACTACAGGGGCTTCAAGCAGTGAAAGTGCACGTGTGTATGATATATAAAATGCACCTGTTGAAATAACGTTTCTTTTCCTAGATGTTATATTATAGGAGTATGGATTAATTTCACTTTAAAAAATCTTACCCCAATTTAAATGCCTGTTTTTTTTCCGCTGCTCTCCTGTTGATCTTAATAAAAATCTCTTCATTGAAGGAACTGGTTGTTAGGGGCACAAATAAACTGCCCATAGTCAGGAGCACATATATAGCACTTTTCATCCATATACCTCACAGCAATTTACAGTAAGAGGGCAACTATACCATTTTACACATGGCAAAATAAGAAATACAGAGACTCAGAAGAAAGTCATCATAGAAAGCATAAAATAGAATGCTGCGTTTTTTTTTTTAAATTTTAAATATTGCTTTTATGTAGGAGATGTAATATCTGTGTATAAATGCAATCATGTAAGCATTCTCTTTAATGTATGATATGTACAGCCAGTTCTGGGAGGAGTAAGGAAAACAAGAAAAAGTAAATGGCTTTTCCTTGAATTTTGATTACTTTGAGTTTGGTGAGACAATCCATTCCTTCCTTCCTCAATTCCTCTTTATGACTCTCGCACAAGACTGTAAGAACAAACAGATTGCTGTCAGCAGCCCATAGAAACGAAAGGGTAGCAGAACAAATTATTTTTCCACTTGATCTTTGAAAATAATTAATGCTAAAATTTTATTGCAACATGTACTTGTACCAGTCTTTGTTGGGAATTGTAATGTAACACATATGGTTCAAGCGACATATGTTGGCTCCTTCGTATTAACATTTTCATTGGTTTCTCCTCAGGGCTGATACTTCAGGTTTCTGAAAGGGTTGGCTCTGCACGCAGAAAAGGCCCCATCCCATCACCTATCCCAGGCTGGTACAATGCCAGGCACGTGTTAGTGGATCTGGCTGTGGGAGGGCAGGTGGAGAGCGATGGCAAGTCTCTGCTTGTTCTTGCACGGTGATTTGCTTCAGTTGCCAAAGCTCTGTTAAATAAATAGCCTGTGCACCAAGTAGGAATTTCACATGTACAAGGAGGCTTTTCTCTGAACCTTTCCAGGTGGGAATATTTTCTGGTACAAGGCTCTTATTTAATGTTCACACTGCCCAAGAGCCACAATCAGCACCTCTGTGCAGACATCAGAAGACATAATCTTTGCCCTAAACATCTCATGGTCTGAGCATGCAGAAGGCCTGGAGTGAGCCCGACAGATGTCACCAAGGTGACAGGTGCCTGTCTTTCTAGGTGCAGTCACTTCCTTTGTAATTCAGTGAGCTTTTATATTTACTTTGGGTCTGTGGTGTCGGGCAGGGAAAGGGGGAGAGGCTGGAAACACCAGGAATGAGGGCATGAGGCAGGAGAGCGCTGCTGATGGGAGACAGAAAGCAAGGACCAACAGCGGAGAGGAGATTGAAGCAGAATCCCTTCTACCAGGAAAACAAAGTCCTTGTTTGATTTCTAATTGCCATCATTCATTTTCTGAAGCTGTGACATCCACTGGAACAGAGAACAAAGGTTGTGGGCTGAACAAAGGTTCATTCTTGTTTTCAGCTCTTACTGGAGGTGACTTGGCTTCTGCTTTCTTCTTGGAGATCTGAGGTCCAAGCTCTTTTGGTAAGGCTGTGAAGAGCTAAAAGGGAGTCCAGAAGCACAAGTTGAATGTGGATTAGGACTATGTTCTGACTATAGCAGTACAGGAATCAGGATATCTGCAGAGACCTCATGTCCCTGAGCTAACGGGGTTAACTGTTAAATTTCCAGTCTCTGGGAGTTGCTAGCTGCTTTATGTTTACCCCTTAAAGTACATTATAAAACATTACCTTAGCTCATTAGAAATTATTTCTTCTACCTGGAAAAATGACATTTCTCTTGTACACCTTTCACAAGGAATGCCACTCAGTGATTTGGGCACAAGGCAAAGCACAAGGAAATAAGGGAAACCGAGATAAGAAAATGCCTCAGAGATGAAGCCAACACCAGAGGCCACTGTCCAGCCCCCATTCCCACTCTGAAGAGACAATGCACCTGGAGACTCAATATCTAGAGTTGTCTTGAGGACCTGCTCAAGCAGGCAGTTAGAGGACAGCCACAGACACCTGGATGGGCTTCATGCAGAACATACAAGCACCCCAACCTAGCATTTAATAATCAGCTTTGCACTGAGACCTGGTGAAGGTGGCCCACACCAGTTCTCCCAGATGATGTGCATGCTCTGAGGGTGGTCTTTGCCTGCCTGTGCACAGCTCTGAAGTATCCAGGTTGGGATCGTCTGCTCCAGACCATAGCTGGCAGCCAGGGTTAGTTTAAGCCTAGGAAAACCTTTCACCTCTTGGCTTTCCCTTTGTTTCCCTTCTTTTCTCTCTCCTGAGGTAGGAGTTTTATTGGAGACAAGTAAGAGGTGAGGGAAAAGAGTGAGGGTAGTCCAGCGGCTCATATAGGGAGCCCCTTCATTACTGTAGTGCTGAAAAATGTTACTGAAGTGGCCAGCTCCAGGGGGTATATGAGGATAAAGATCTTAGCTGGAAGACTGCTTCCCACCGATTCCCAGAAATTAATAGAATTTAGGGAGTAATCAAGTACATTCAGTGCCTTATGTCAGGGCGTATCTTACATAGCAAAGGGGATCTTGTTATGCTTTGTGCTGCAATGTCCAACACATTTCAGTTCAACACCTCTCTTTGCTTATTAACATCACATCAGAGAAAGAGCACTGCTACGTCAGCCTGGGGCCAAAAGTTGTTGGCTCTGATTTCAGAGCAGTCCTTTTATGTGGGGAGGGTGTGGTGACCTATTGGCGAAAGCACCTTTAGAAGCCTTGAGACCTAAGTTCAGCCTTGCAACACATATACCATTTTCCCCCTCTGCTTTTCCAGCATCTGACCCAAGAGTAGAAGAGTACCTGGACACCAAGGAGTAAGGTGTTGGCAGCTCGGGTGGTGCCTGTATCCAGTCCTTCTGCCATGCTGGCCTCTGAAACTGGCAGGTATTGCCTGATGGGCTGCCTGGGCTCTGTCAGGCTTTTGACTCGTGTTGTGCAGCTTTTTTTTTTTTTTTCCAGGAAACTCCAAGCACCCAGTGGAACAGGACCTGTAATTACTCCTCTTTGCTAACAGCAGCCCTGGATGTTGGTTTGCTTCTGGGTTATACCATAGCGGGACAGTGTTGACTACTTCTGGGGGGATTGTATACTGTTAATTTATCTAAATGCACGTTCATGTTATAAAACCAGCAGAAACCGCCCAGAAGCTGTGTGAAACTGTTTTATGGTACATCTCAGACAGACTGAACTCATCATGGCCAGGAAGAAGAAGCTGAAGGTATTGATGGTCAGAAGACAACATCTGGATGCTCCTTAGACTTCTTTTGGCATATAAAGTCTTTAGAGTGAAAACAGATTTTACTCTAAGGCTGATTTTTGTCCAGAGGAAACATCACCTACATAAGTTATGCTAAAAACTTCCCTTCTGGGATGCAATCCCTGAACCTCAGGCCAAGCTACTTGTGCTCAGACTGCTCAGGGCATTTGATTCCTCCACGGTACTATCCATTCTGCTTCACACTTTGCTCTGGGTCTCCTGCAGGATCCGTGTTGTATCCTCTAAGACAAAATGATGATGTGTAGATATATATATATAGGTATTCCCCCATGTGAATTTATCGTTTCCGTGATAATGAGGGCCATGCTGGAGCTTGCCAAAAATATGCTGTGGGATGTAAATAAGGGATTGTGCTACATGCCCTGGGGTGTGACATGAAGGTGCACAGCTGGCTGAAAAACACTGCAGGACTTTGTAAGACATGGGAAACGAACCTCCTGAAACCTCATCCATTACACCGATTGGGAGGGGTCCTTTGTTTCAAGCACCTCCAGTTCTACAACCCACATGTTTTTTTCCACCTGATTCAATGCAAAAGAGAACTGGTGAGTAAACCTGAACTTAGGCAGGTTGTGTAATATGGTGTCTAAAAAAGAGCTGGGGAGCTCTCTTGCTTGCTCTGAGGAGCAATGCAGGGTGAGTATGGATACATCTATCCATAGGATACATCCTGTGCACCAGGCAATAAATCACACATCCTGCAGGTGAAAGCTGGCTGAGTTGTCACAGTCACCATACAGCAGCACCTGGACATCCCTGTGAAAGTGGTTTGTCAGCAGCAGGGTCCTGTAGCTCAGCCTTGCTGCTGTGGATGCCTGGTTTCTGTGCTCAGCAATAGGTCTGGATAGAGCATTTCACAGGCATTCCCTGAGATGGACAGGACCCAGCTGAACTAGCGGTTCAGACTCAATGTAAGGACATAAAACCAGATATGAGAAAAACAGCCAGAGAAAACAGCAGTCTAGCTGTGTTTTGTCTCACATGGTGCCAAATGGACACAGCTAGGGAATTATACAAAATAGGGCAAAAATAGAGATATTTTTTCAAATATTTTTCCAGTCTTCAGCAATTTATAAGCTTGGGCCTGCCAAGCCAGAGGTGCCGTCTGTATATTTAATTGCCTTTGATGGCTTTCTTTCCTATGAATCTCTCCAGCCTCCTTGTAAAGACATGTGATCACCTGTGATACCCATGGGAAGTTGCTCTGCAGATTGAACAGCTTCTGGTGTGAGGAAAAATGTTCTTCATTTGGTCTGAAACTGCTTCCCAATAATTTCATTTCATGTCTTCTATGTCTTGTATTGCAACAGGCAGCAGATATTCAGTCCTCATTCATCCTCTCCCTGATTTTATAGAGCTCCGTGAAATCTCCCTCTGGTTGTATTTGTCCAGGAAGACGACTCCCACCTCACTTTGGTGGTGTTTGTACAGAAAGTGTCCTGTGCAGCCTGGATGCCTTTTATTATTGTCTGTTATCCTTTTCTGAACCTTTTCCAGTTTAATATATCCTTCTGTGCCTGTGATGTCAGGAGACCACGCTATTCAACATTCAGGCCGCAGATGCATAGACACACACGGTGGCAGAATAATGGGTTCTTACCTGCTATTCCTAACAATTCCTAAAACTTTCTTTTTAACAGACTGTTGCACTAAGATATTTTTTTTTTTCATGGGACTACCCAGTTATAAGACAGCTGCTGTCTGCTCTCAAGAATCGGGAGATTTCGGCCACTAGCTCTAATTAATATAAAACATCCATTGCAAAAATATTTTTACAAAGAAAATGCAAGATAACAAAATAACTAACTAGTAAGTTCACTTTTTTTTTTTTTTTTTTTTAATAGGAGAACCAGATGACTCAGGTAGAGAAGAGAATGACCAATCAGCCATCAGTGCAAAACTACAAATTGCTGGAGTGTAGATACCTTGCAACTGAGATTAAACAAGCAGCAATTAATCAAAATGGATTTCCTTGATCATATATCTTTCATCTTCTTCTTGAAATATAAACTTTTGAAATTATTTGACTTGAGAAGGAGCGGTCACTGGGGTGTTGAGATGTCAACTTATGACACGTGATTTTCCAACAAAGGTTCTTTATTTTAAACAGATGTACAGAAAGTAACAAAAAATAAACTCACAGACACTGGTTATGGAAGTGGGTAAAATACTGGCATGGCTTCTTTGAACAACTTCACAACTGCTTTTCAGAAATCCTGAGCTTGGAATTCCCATTTTAGCTCTTCCCACCTGCCACACCCCTACCACAGCAGGCCAGATGAGGATACCTGATCCTCATCCCTGTTTCCCTAAATTTTGAAGAAACTTTCATTTCTAGGTGATGGGAACACCCTGCACTTTTGACGACAACAAACTGACCGTCAAGTACAGCTGTGCTGGTCGATTTGTGTCAAGGATGAAACCAGAAATTATTTAGGAGTGTAACCACGATGCAGTGGCATTTCTTTGTGCTCAGCAGGGCAGATGTAGCAGAGCTACGTTTAGCTCAGCCAGCTGAAGTCCACGTAGAAGCCTGTGGTCATGCAAGCTTCTATAGTAGTTGCACAAGGTTCTGCAGTGTGTTTGCCAGCAGGAAGTTTTCCAGCATTGCTTGCTTAAAGCTCACAAGTAGGATTACAAGCTGCGCTTGGAACTCGGAACTGCTTCAGGGACACCCTTGTAGGCAGGGACTGCTAGGCAGCGATGCTCTGGGGACTACCGTTGGACCTCTGGGGTGCACACATCTGCTTTAAAGCACTCAGCAGAGTGCTTGTGTTGCCTGTGCTCTCTGCCAGCTGGTCACAGAGCAGGAAGCTGGGCAGCCACATTAACAGGGTGCTCAACCTGAAGCAATAAAGCCATGCTGAGCAATAAGGTATAATAACTCCGGGCCAGCATTAGGATAACACAGCTATATGGTTTCTGGACCACAGCTGGCTTGCATCCGGCTGGCTCACAGCGTGCACAGAGCTGCACACAGCTGCTGCCATTCTTTGCACGTCACTTGTATAAAAGGATCTCCCAAAAGCTCAAAATTAGCTAAAGCTCATTGCAAGCACTCTAATCAGAGCTAGTTACAGTCTGGCTTTGAATGAACCCTGCTAGTTTTAGCTCATAATCTCTGAGCACTAAATACTCCATCTGTTCCGAGCTTTTCAACCTTTCAGGAGGGTACAGGGTCCTTTAGTTTCAACCCACAGGACAAAGCTCTGCTGAGGAGTTTTTCTTCCCCTATGAGTCAGGTCTCCATGAGGGTTAAGCCCATGGACCTGTGCTTCACACCATCAGCTGGTGTGATAGGAGTTTTGCTCTGTCGGACAGAGCAAATGATGGACACCATCTCAGCTGCAGGAAGAGGTGAACTGAGGCAGGAGGGAGTAAATAGCATGGTGAATCACCCTGATGAATGGTGAATTTTTATTGAAAAACCCTGAGTTTACTCTTGCCTTACAGGCTGTCTATTGAACATAAAAAAAATAAGGCTGTTAAAGGGACCACTTGAACTCGTAAAAAATCTACATTGATTAACTGCAGTTTAGTTATTATTACTATTAACAGATATTAGTCTTTCAAAGATCTTCTCAGGATGTTCCTTTGTATGTTTCCCCTCTACTCTGCCCTTGTGAGGGTCCACCTGGAGTGCTGCATCCAGGTCTGGGGCTCCCAGCACAAGAAGGAGGCAGACCTCCTAGGGCAGGTCAAGAGGATGGCTGTGAAGTTAGAGTGCTGGAGCACCTCTCCTATGAAAAAAGGCTGAGAGAGCTGGGGATGTTCAGCCTGCAGAAGAGAAGGCTCCAGGGTGACCTCACTGCAGTTTTCAATACTTTAAGGGGCTTCTAAAAAAGATGGAGAGCAAGATGTTGAGAAGCAGCAGACACTGTTTTGACAAAGAAATTGGTAGGAACCATGCAGGCAAATGGGGAGCACTTGCATTCCTGACAGAGCTACTCCAACCTGCACTGTGTTTTTATGTGCAGGGTTTTCTAAGCAGTTTGGAAGCTTTCTATGTGCTAAATTTATCAATTGCTATTTTTATACCAGTAACTGCATTTATATTATAAAAGGTGTTTTATGTTTTTCTGGGTGTTTTGCAAAGGAATTAGTAGGCTTACACTCTTGAAAAAGATCTTTAATTCATGAAGTGTCCAGTTCTGTTGGTTTTCTACAGAGAACTTGTGTTGAGGGCCTGGAAGTTCTGGCAGCATTCAAAATCATTGACAATATTTGAAATATCATCTTTATAAAGTTTCGGCCGTGGTTATATGGCAAGGCAGTGGCCAAACCCAGAAGAGTCCCTTCGTGTGAACAGCGGGTTGCCTTTCTATATGGGATATGTCCTGTAAAGACTGATAACCATTTTACTTCCACTCCTGGAAGCTGGTTTACTGGGGAAAAGGGACTTGGAGGGCTGTATCCCCTGGTTCTTCTGCCCCTCTCCTCCACTAGTACTGCCCAGCCCTGAGTGCCTTCCCCTTTTTTTTTTGTGATGTGATTTCACTGGCTGGCTTCTGCCTGCTCTGAGGCAGGGTCATGTCACACCAGCCCAGGGCTGGCACTGCTGCTGCTTTGCACGTTCAAGGGACCTTTACTCCCAGGCAGCTGCTGAGACCAGAGTCTGGGCTTTTTTTGTGTGTGTGTGTCCAGCCTTGCTTCTCCATCCCATGCAAACTTTTAACAAGGAGAAGGTGAGAAAGGTGGCAACCAGGGGACAGTGATGGAGATGTGCCAAGTGCAGTTCATCCTGCTAGCAAGTGTCAGCAAACTTGGCTGGCATGTCTCACCTTCCTGGAGATCACCCCATGCATACTGGTCAGGCAGCTTCTCCCCGTGCTAACGTTTATGACTGAAAGGGATCATGTTGAGCATGTTTGTAATTGATTTAGGACTGTTGTGTGACAAAACACAATAGCTTTATATGAGGCTTTAATATAAATCTCTTGCACTAGCAGAGCCCAGTAATTAAATCAATATACAAGCAAGGCTGGAGAAGCACTATGAAAAAAGTTTGGTTCCAGGTTAAATACGAAACAGATGTTCCCTGACCCTCTCCCATTCCCACCCTGTCGCCTCCCCCTTTGTCCGTGCAAACAGCAGGCAGAAATGCTCCTAGTTTAAAAAGAAGGGAAAAAGGGGAAAAATAAAAAGCAATTGCATGATTTTTTGGCAGTGTTAACAATGAGCTGCTGATAGTTGAGAGCAACGCATCACATGTGTTAGGGCAAATGGCAGTGACTCAGAAAGGGTTGGGAGGGGGTGAGAGAGGCAAGGAAGGAGGCGAGCAGAGCCCTTTGGGAACTGTTCCTCTCACCCAAAGTTTGCAAAAGGGGACTGGGGAGCTGGTGATGGCTGTATCCAGAGCTACAGCAGGAATGTGCAGAGGGCAGACTGCCAGGATGGTCCCAGGTCATGAAAGGGAAGTCAAAGCATAATCTTCTCGCAAGAAACATCTCCTGTGGTAGCTCTGTCAGAAAATGTTGGAGGTGCCAAAGGGCTGAGGGTGTCAGGCTGGGCTCACCCCACAGATGAGGAGCTCTGTTATGAGTCTAGTGGACCCTGTCCAAGAGTGGGCAGAAAACATTGAGGAAGCTGGTGAACATCAGTGATGGGCCCTGTTTTGGGAGCGTATAAGCAGATGAAATTGTCCTCTCTACATGCAGGGGCGTGAGTAGGAAATCTGAGCGTCATGTTTTGGATATCCAAGAAGGACAGAGCTTTGAAACATTTTTGTAAAGTTTCCAAAAGCACAGCAGCAGTAGTGTAAGAGCTACAGTTGGATTGTTTCCTGTTCCCAGTTTTTGAGTGACACAGTCAGTCTCGGTAAAGTGATGCAATCCCTGCTGGATATTCCCGAGGCTGCTTTGCTTGGCTGTCTCTGGAGCAGGCTCTTTTTCTCTTAACAGTCTCTTTGTCTGAGTAGCTCCCAGCAATCTTTATTTTCCTTGGTTCCTTCTGAAGCCCAGGATCAATGTGTCTCCACTGCCATGGAGATGGTATGTCAAAGCCCTACCAGCCTTAGGGTGTGATAAGTAGGGCTGACCCATAACCTTCTCAGCTCCCACTGTTGATCCCTTTTGCAGTGCAGACAGTGAAACTTTTCCAACAGTAGGAAGAAAACTATAAGAATAAGCACCTATTTTGCTTGAGAGACAGCTAGCAGCTGCTCTTTACCCTTCTTAGACTTGCATTACTGTGCTTAGACCTATGGCCTATGGCCTGGAGTAATACAGGCAAAATCAGTCTATCCTCAGTTCACATTTGGGGGTCAGCACAGATTTACTTTGCTAGTTCAGGCATGTTATTTTCCTTGCCACAATCTCTTGCTCAGATGGAATGGTACCACTCTACAGCAGCAGGATAAGAACTTCGGATATCTGCTTCCCAGAACAACTAGTCAGATTGATCTACATCTGTGAAGGGCTCCACAAACTTCAGATCTACGTGTTCTATGGTTAAAGACTGTTTGAATTGTGATCTTTCTATTCACTACTGTGATTAGAGGATAGGGAAACAATGGTATTAAGGAATTTGATGGAGGAGGGCAGAGGGAACAAAGAGTCAACATAACGTCAGTGAATTGTGAAATATGCATAAGTAGATTGAAAGGAATGGGGTCATTGTCCAAAACTATATCCTCCTGGAAGGTGATTTATTCTCATTTCAAGTTACAAAAGGGGCAAAAAGGCTTAACACTGTACCTTACCTATCATAAGTGACACTTTTCACCACTCTATGTTGGATGTTTTATATGCTGAAATATTCTCAGGAATAGTTCATGCTGGTGTTAGACTGATCAAGCCAAACTACTTTAAAAATAGATTAGGTAGCTTTTGCTTCTTCTGTGTGCTTTCTGGCTGGGAAGAACCTCTTGGATCATCAGAGAAGGATATCATTCTTTTTCTTTTTCTTTTTCTTTTTCTTTTTTTTTTTGTGACATTTCAGACCCTTGTGTCTCCTCTAGGAAGCTTTTCCTAATGCCTTTCCCATTGTATGCATGTGATTTCAGTTGTTTTGCACAAAAAAGTGACATCAATCAGTTAAGAAGATATTAGAAATCATAAAACACAAGTTCTAAAAACCAAAGACACAAGAAGATCCAGCTTTAAGGATATTAGAAACAAGCTAGAAAATCAAAACTTTCCCCAAAACAGAATTTATCATCATCACATGAAAATCACACATCTACTAAGACATTAAATAGATTCCCAGGATCCTGGGTATAATGCAGTACAGCTGGAATTTACTAAGTTCAAAAAGGAACCTAAAAGACTCTGCAGAGGAAAGAGAGGAAGTCCACCACAAACCACCACGTTTTGAATTAGCATCTCAGTAGCAGTATCTCTGAATAGAGGGTTTCCCCATTTGATCAGTCAAGGCTGATTTTACATCACCACAAACATCCATAACCATTTTTGTTCCCTGGGAAAAATTTAGGTAAACTTCAGATGTCTTAATCAAAATCCTCTTTTCCTTTTTCTGCCTTCTTTTCTAATGGGGAGAACAATTTTGCGTGTCAATTTTTCTCCACCTAGGTGGTCTTGAGTTAAAGATTTTTTTTTGCATTCAAAGTGTCCTGTCTCAAGTTGTTTCTAACACTCTTCTCCATAACATAACATGCTTACAGACTGACCCCCTATCCTGTGAAAATCATTGATTTTCATAGGGCTTGGCTTATACTGTTAGTGAATAAACCATGTCCAGAAAGCTGCGTTTTAATGTTAGGACACTGAGAATTTTGGAAAGCCATGAAAATAATGAGTCCATTGACAAGATGAGCAGCATGAGACTTACAGAACATAGAGCCTGATGACAAGATCCAGCTCTGCCTGAATACGATGTGCAGGGAGAGCTGTCTGAACAGTTTCTCAAGTGCCTTCCTTCACTGTGTGAGTTGAGAGAAAGGATGCACTGTTTGTAAAATGATCATGAAATCAGCTGCAGTCTTTTCTGTCTCCTAGAGAAAATTTCAGCAATGGCTTCCTATTAATCAAATGGATAATGCTAACAGAAATTAACTACCAAAAAAGCATTCTGCAATTGTCCTAGTTGCCATCAGAGAGAAGGTCTCAGCAGATGCGTCATCTTATAAGGAGCTGGAAATAAGGAACTGGAGTACCATGTACCTTCTGTACCTCCATTAAGTTCAGTATGCTCCAATGTCATGAAACTAGAAGGAACTTTACTTTTCCTTTGCCCAGGGAGGTGATGGAGTCACTGTCCCTGGTGTTGTTTACAGAAAGCTTGGATGGGGTGCTTAGGAACAAGGTTTAGTGGGTGATATTGGTAGCAGGGGGATGGTTGGACCAGATCATTTTGGAGGTATTTTCTAATCTTAATGATTCTGTGATTATTTGTTTCACAGTTGTCTTTAACACACTTGCACAATCCATCCAGGGCTTGCTATTTTATAAAAGTATGAGAAAAATGTATCCCTAAAAATTCTGTTGATATATACATATATAAATGCATACATGTATCTGTATATTAGAATATTTCATATTCCTCTCATCTGGGATTAACATCAAATAAAAGTATCTCTCATTCAGGTGTCTAAAATTTAAACCCTAAAATCCTGATCAGTGTCTGCTACAATTTTTTCAGACATCCTCTGAAAATACCATTTAATTTCTTACTAAACAGATATTTACTGCATACAAAACCAACTGCAAACACCGTTGATATATATGGCATTTGGAATACTCTGAGTAACTTTCAGACAAAAGCTGCTAATTATAAACCTGGCTAGTGTTTCTAAGATGGATGTTTCATGAGGTTTGATATAGTACCTAAATGTACCTAAATGTCTCTCTATATAGACATATATAGACATATATAGTACCTATAGTACCTAAATGTCTTTAACAAACAGTCCTCCATGTTTCTTCCTCAGATACAATTGTTTTGGAGTGAGCAGTTCTTCCATAAAATTTTCTGTGTCACCTGGGCCTAAGGAAAATGGCACCTCTCCAACATGTTCGGGGTCCAATTAGAGATCAAACAATGAGGAGGGCTCTGTGTCTAGCCCTCACCTGGTTATCAGCAGTTGTTGAACCAGAAAACTCCATCCCATATGGAGAGTGGCCTGTCCCTCTCATCAGGCAAGTGTCTTGGTCTTGTGTATGGTATTTTTAACCTCTACATATTTTAACAACCTCTGCCCTATACTCTTGTTGGCATGCCTTTTGGAAGGGTGGCAAAAAAATTTCATTGCCAAATGTGGTTACAAGTGTTAACTCAAAGGTTTCATATTTGGAGGCTGGTATGGGAATACACTTCAGAAATTAATCCAAACTGTAAATTAAATAGAAAAAAATTTCCACAATGCAATTTCTGTGAGACTCATTTCTCACTTGTCACGTGAATAAACAAACAAACAAACAAACAAACAAAACAGAGCTGATTTTTTCTATTTTTTCAGCATAACAGTCTTTCCTGCTTTAACTTTCGACCTGGCTAAAAAAGTACAGCACACATGATCCACGTGGTCCTTTTCAAAGCATCTATTTCAAATCACCTATCTGAAGGTCTGAGACATGGTCCAAATTGGCAAAGTGGAAGCTAGAATTGCAGCTGACTAATTAACTGCCTAAGAGTGCATGGTCGGAAGTGAAGACATGCACGTGGAGCATTTGAGCATTTTTCAAAGTTTTTATTTCTGTCTGCTTTCCAGACTTGTGCTGAGACATTTCCCATGGGAAGTCATTGTTCGTGCTTCAGATTAACTTCATTGAGAAGGAAAACTGGGAGAAGGAAACCCCTTTGGCTTCCATCTCAGAACAAACTTAGGAACCACAGAAATCCCATTCATGGTTCCTCTGGTCTTCTTTCACTTGATCTGCAGCTGTTACAACACTAGAATTACCTCATAACACACAGAGGATTTTTCAGAGATTTTTCCTTAAAATTTCTCATTGACACAATCTCCAGTGTTCAAGCTAGATAGCAACTCAGGTGCCTTCCTATATGTGTATTCTGATAATTTCCACCAGATGACCATAGTAATTTTCAAAATCTTATGCTAGATGTGTAGATTTCAGTGAAAATGGTAAATATATTTATTTTCAATCAGATGAAAAAGGAACTGTGAAAAATATTTAAATTAATAGTGTTTGTACAATATTCAAACCTCTGCTCCTCTTTCAGGAAATGAGAACACCTGTGTAAACAACAGATCTGGAGAAGTTAAAGGTCACGTTACCACTGTGTAGTCCATGGCCTCTGAAGGTTAACATATCCTTTTACAAACAAAATATCCTTTCCTTGAAGAGGTTGGGCAGGTATTCCCTTGACTGCTGTTGCAACCTTTGGCCTCAATCCTACTAACACTTATACACATACTTAATTTTACGCATGCAAGTATCTCTACTGTACAGCTTAGAGGGGTGTGATGAGGTTCCGATTATTAGTGTTATAGGGTGCTCTGATGTTATGATGTCAAACACTTGGTACTTCTCAGTTTCCCAGTTATTGGGATTGCTGTCTTGCTCAAAACAAGACAAGGCAATCCACAGACTCACTGCAACCCATGGAACTCCCCAGATCGTTCTGAGTTGGAGCTTCAAGACTACTGATTTTTTCTGGAGCCTATTCTCATTGGAATTTTTCCTAACATGCCTTCTCGGGGTGTCAGATCTTTAAACAAAACACTAAGTAATTTAATTATGAAGTAGTCATTTTGCAATTAGGTACAACATACTTTATTTTTTCATCTTATATTTGGTATTTTTATATTCTTTCTTTCTATGGTACACTTGAGCTGTTGGTTTTAGCTTCTAGCTGCATAGAAGAAGCTTCACAACATCTCTACTAATATTCTTAGAATGATTTGCAAATATCAGAGTGATTTAGGAGTCCAATTTCCAAAAGTGGTTTAGGTGTTAATACAATTAAACCGTATTTGAAGTCAGATGTTTTGAGAATATCTTTGGATCTGTTCTACATTTTGGTGAATAGTGTTTTCTTTTTAAATGTTTCATAACCCTTTTGGTTCCATTCTAGATACCTTATCCTTTTCATTTGAAACCTCTTCTATAATTTCTATTTCCTGTTACACATGACAAAAATGTCTGTATGATGCCTTGATCTTACAAGATTGCTGAATTCATGGAATCAAAATGGTTTGAAACCTACTCAAAAGTTCAAATTATTGCAAGCACTAGAGATTGAGCTTCCCAAAAGAAGGCAAGGAAAATCAACAACAAAGCTTGTCTCCTGGTGCAGACTGGCTCCATAACATTAATGAAGATGTGTGGTTGAATATAGGCCAAGAAAAAGGTTTTTTTTTGTTTGTTTGTTTTTTTGTTTGTTTTTTTTTTTTTTTTTTTTCTAGAGAAATCAAACATACAGCTGAGGTCATTCCCCCAATATTCGCAAGACTACTTTCCAATGCCTGAGAACCCATATCACCCACACATCATGTGTTTCAAGTGGGTGCCTGTTGCTCAGCTACAGCAGTCATATACCAACTACAGATTTCTCTGCCTATGGCAGGGGGCTTGGAACTAGATGATCTTTAAGGTCCCTTCCAACCCCAGCCATTCTATTATTCTGTGCTTTCTGCTTTCACCATGTTTAAATCATTTATCAGAAAAAAATAATCTTATCTGATGGTGACAATGACAATAAGATGTTGCTAGGTGGGAGTGAGGTGAAAGGCAACTGCTTTTATCTCTGCTTGTAATCCACCTCTGGCTATCCTCCTTCCATCCCCAAATAATATTTGCAAAATTTCTAAAGGAATTTTATTTCTGTAATTTAAAATCTACTGATTTAGTTTAAAATTTACTCGGCTTGTCCTGGGACTCCTTGTGTGTGCATCTGTTACTGGAATCTGCACATTCAGGAATGATTTTGTAGTGCTTCTGCTGCTTCACGTTCACTGCCAGAAAACAAAAAAAAAAAAAAAGGAAAAAAAAAGTTTGTCTGACTGCAAACATCTGCCTATTCAGTGTCTCACTACAGCAATTGATCTTCAGAACTTCACATTCAGTTTATTGGTGCAACGAGGATCATGCTGGTTCCTTCTTTGGTATCTGGAGGGGGTAAAATCAATTTCTTTGCCCTCTGGGGTATAATTACATTATTTGTGTGGAGATTCCTTTCAGCATGTAGAACAATATTTCCCCTTAGAAGTCATCAGTTCCAGTATTAGCTGGTATTTTTACTTCGTAAATCTGGCCATGAATATTTCCCATAATGCTATGATTTGCATCTGAAAAAACACGATTTAACTGCCATGTGTGTATCTTAGTTTGGAGAGCACAGATTATCTCCTGATGACAACCTGTAAAATAGACATTTATGATTTCTAGTCCTCTTTACCCATATTTCTTGCATTTTTTTATTTTACTTTATATATATATATGCAGTTAAGCCATGAGCTAGCAACTTACACATTCTTAGAAGGTAACTGTCCTCTCCTGGCTGTAGAAGTTCAAGAAAGATACCCATCTAGTTAAGGTCTCTAAAACCAGCAGATGTTCAGGCTTGCCAGTGTTTTAACTCGTGTCCAAAACTTTTTACTTTCTTTCAGTTACGTGGAATTAAAGAGTATAAATTGATCATTTAATACGGCCAAGAGGAAAAGGAACAGTTGTCAGAGCCATTGATTTAAAAACATATATAAGAAAATGTTAAAGGGGAAAAGGCACATTTTTGACTTTGAAATTGGCAATAAATACCTGAACTTCTGAATCTAAGAAAACCTTTGTCACCCTCAAGAAGCTCAGAACTAACAGGTCTGCAGGTATTTCTCATCTTCTGCAGAACTTAATTTTATATTTTGAAGACTCTACTTAGAGAAATAAAAATGTTGTGGGGACAATGACCCCTAGTTCTCAACTGTGAAGAGACAGCAGAGAAGAAAAGGAAAAAAGTAAATACAAGGTGGTAGTTGCAACTTTTTAAATGTTAACATCCAACTCAGTGGTGTCAAATCTTCCTTCTGTAAATCCTGCTCAACTGTCAAACACGAAGTAGCAGAGAAGCTGCTCTGTGCACATGCATGTTGCCCCTGCTGGACCAAAAAGGCAGTAATGAGTCAGGGAGCAAATATTTCTTGATATATGACTCTAATTGGAAAGTCAATCCCACAGTTAGGGATGTATTTGTGCCCTGCTGGTTGGCCAAGATCATGCCTGACTGATACAATCTAATCCTAAAGACTGGGGATGTTTAAAGTGATGTTTAAGTATGCATAAATACCATCTGATCCTCCTGGTGTTTCCAGACCACGGGGTTGATAACAATAAGGCAGATCAGGCTGCTAAGCTTTATGGAAACCTGCTGCTTTTTTCCATTCCTAGTATTATCTCCATGTCATTTGGTGGACAGGACCACAGGGAGTCATTATTGTCATGTACTAATGGAGACGAAAAACCTGCTGTTCATTAAAGTGGTGTGGAATGAATTTTGTGGGCAATGGTATATTTATGTTGGTAACTTCAGCAGCTTCTCTGCCTTGTAATAACAATGATGTCTTAAATAGCTCTTGGAGCCACAAAGCCTTAGAATCACAGAATCACAGAATGGTTTGGGTTGGAAGGGACCTTAAAGACCATCAAGTTCCAGCCCCCCTGCCTGGCACAGGGACACCTTCCAGTAGATCAGGTTGTCAGTGGCCCAGTCCAACCAGGCTTTGAACATTTCCAGAGATGGGACATGTGCAGCTTCTCTGGGCAACCTGTTCCAGTGCTCCACCATCTTCTGAGTGAAGAATTTTCTCTTAAATCTAATCTAAATCTCTCTCTTCTTTTTTAGTTTTAAACCATTTCCTCTTGTCCTAAATCATCCCACACCAGGACCTGCTGTTCCATAACATCTTTCTGGGTACTCTGAGTCCTGGTCATTAATAGCTGGGCACGGCTGTGCTTTGTTTTCCTGTTTGTGTTGGCCGAATGCTATTTTCTCAGAGAGGTAAGGCCAGAGTTTATTCCATGTTACAAATGTGAAAGCACAGTTACTGAACTAAAAATGCTGGCTGAGAAAGGAATGCACCTTGTTGTCTGAGGCTTCCTGTTTTTGCCAGGGGAGCAATTTTCGAGAAATGCTAAGCAAAACTTACCTTGAAAACTGGGACTTTCTAAAGCTCTTATCTCTAGGAACTCCACTTTCGCTGCTGCCTTTGGAAAGAAAAAAAAAAAAGAAAGAAAAAATAAACAGCAACAACAAAATTGAGCTTTGGTGTGGTGAACCTTGAATATCTGACAACATAAATTAGGCATTGAATGTTAGGTACCATGTCAGACCCCCATGGTCTGGAAACCCAGGTAGCCCTATACATGCCAGGACATGCAGTTGGCCAAATGTCACCTCCGCATAGAAGCTGGGCTCCTACCCATCCATCGCTTTCCCAGGAAACAAGGTGTACCTTTTCATGGCTTGTAAAGCTCTCCTAGAGATGCTGTGTAGTAACAGATCTGGGCTTGCACATCAGACTTCTCCAAAGGGTGAAAACAAAGTGGAAACTGGCCTTAGAATAAAAACAACTGAATTATTCCATGAACAATTTGTCAAATTCCAGATGTCTGGAGCCGTGAATTGTGTTCAATGATTGTGTGGAACCTATTTAGCAAAGGATAATGATGGATTAATGATAGTAATAAAACAAATGAAAAGCATGTGCCCTCTGAAGAATTAACAATGGGTTAAGGCAGATATATTTTTAGAAAGTCTGAGAAAGTTAATATATTTAAATAGAATTAATATAAGAAAGGAGTAATAGTTCCAGTTAGAGTGTTCTACATAGTGTAACTGGAGAAATTTTTCTTCATGCCCAGAAAAAATTCCTTCTGGTGCATCTCCAGCATGGCTCCATTTGAGGGAGATAAACCAGTTAACACCATCTCAAACCTAATAATATAGCCACCTTCTTCAACTTGCACTTACAGGGCTGAACAGGCAGCCAGAAATTCACAGCACATAAACTGCAGTTGATAAATATCAGTTTGTGTTCTCAATTGCTGGCCGCAGGTGGTTTTCCTTACCCTCCCCATCCATTCCCATCAGGGAGAGCAATTCTGGCCCTTTTACCTCCAATGGGATTGCAATTTACTGGGAGTGAAGGGCACTCAGCACTTTTCAATAGGACCTCCCTCCTTCAAGATCTTTGTGTGTATCATCTTGCCCAGGAAGCATAAAATGCTCAGCTAACCTTGCAGGATGAACTGCACATCTCCAGAATTTGCCAGAGCTGTACTAAAACTTTGCAAAACGTGGCACTTTGAAAAATGTTCTCCTAAATATGTAATTAACGTGATGACAGCTTCCTAGAGGTTGCTGTGTTACGTACTTTACAATGCTATGATGTCTCTGTGCTGTGTACAAGTCTTTTATGTGCAGCTAAACAAACTATGATGGAAGAGATTTAAGTGTTCATTTGAGAATAGGTCATTATAAGTACATCCATATTTATGATCAAGATGTATAAGAGCACATTTTTTTCTGGCTGCACAGCTATTATTCATCTATAATTGCAGAAATACACCCTGCCAGTTTTGCTTTTCAGTAACTGACTTTAATAGAGCAACTAATCTGATCTACCTTTTAGCAGCTAAGAACTCTGGAGTTCCTTTAAATGTTTTCTGTTAAACACTTTTTTTTTTTAAGTATTTTTTGTGACAATGATTTTTTATGTAGATTGCTGAGGAGATATGAGTTTTGAAGAACTTTTACTCATCAAAGTCATGCTTTCAAATACCACATTATGCTGCTGTTCAGGAGATGCCCTTTAAAATCTGTTGACTGAATGCATAAATAAGTGCTCCATATTAATAGAAAGCATCTCTCGTTATCTGTAGCAATCTTTTATCTAATATACAACAGTAGTTAAGCTGAGAAGTACAAATAGAAATCCTACTTTAGCTTCCTATTCAGTTAGACCACAACAATACTGCTGGTTGAAAAATTGGGTATAAACCATCAGTGTGTGCTGGCAGCCCAGAAAGCCAAGCATAACCTGGGTTGCATAAAAAGAAGCGTGGCAGGGAGGTTGAGGGAGGTGATTCTCCCCCTCTACTCTTTTCTCATGAGACACCACCTGGAGTATTGCATCCAGCTCTGGTGTCCCCAGTACAAGAAAAGCATGGACCTGCTAGAGCAAGAACAAGACCTGTTAGGCCAAAGACACTGGGGTACTGGAACACCTCTCTTTGAAGAAAGGCTGAGAATTTATTTTTATTGTTTTGTTTGTTTGTTTGTTTATTTATTTCCGTCTGAAGGAGAGAAGGCTGTGGGGAGAACTTATTTTGGCCTTTCAATACAAAAAGGGGACTTATAAGAATGATGGAGAAAGACTTCTTACCAGGGCCTGTATTGACAGGACAAGGGGCAATGCTATTAAACTGAGAGTGTAGGTTTAGACTGAATATAAGGAAGAAATGTTTTTCATGTAGAGGGTGGTGAGGCACTGGAACAGGTTGCCCAGAGAAGCTGTGGATGCCCCATCCCGGGAGGTTTTCAAGGCCAGGCTGGATGGGGTTTTGGGCAGCCTGGTCTGGTGGGAGGTGTCCCTGCCCATGGCAGGGGGGATGGATTAGATAGCCTTTAAAATTCCTTTCAACACAAACCATTCTGTGACTCTATGATTTTATGATTCTAAGATTCTACGATTCATGTCAATGGCCATTACACTTAAAAGTTATTCCCAATAATGCCCATGTACATGTGCCATTCCCATATAAGTGGTATTAATCAGTATCATTAGTTGCTATTAACTGTAGGACAGCTTTATGACACACTGAAATATAGACCATGGTGTTGGCTTTTTAAGATACATGACTGCAACTGATTGCTACATGGGCTTATGGTGTCTAATCTACAGAGGTAGATTAGACAAAACCAGAACTGTCAAGAACAGTATTGGATACTACAACCTTTAACTGGTGGAGGAATTAGTTGAAGTTAGAAATGATGACTCTTCCTGACACACTAGAAACATCCCAATGTTACATTTGGAAGTAATGAAAAATAGAGCAGAGGGTTATTCCTATGTAGCCTGCTATTTTTTTAGGGGACACTTTAAAACCTCTGAAAGAATCTAGTGAGCATAATTTAATTAAAAGAAAATAGAATACAGCTCCTCAAATCATCTGATCTCAGACTAAGTTTCATCTGCAGCATGGTCAAAGAAGAATTTTTTCGGGGCCACTGAACTTGTGTGGAAATCACTGATACTTGAAATCTGACAAAAAATATCAACAGCATCCTAGGAGGTATGGGAAATGGCTGGATTTGAGCAGCACAAAAGAAACAACAACCGTCTGCACTCCTTATGAAATCCTGCAAGATACATAACCAAGAGTAAGGCTTCAATCTTCTCCAGTTCTCCTTGGAAACAACTGCACTGTTGGAAGTTTTATAAACCATGAATTCATGGCATAA
This sequence comes from Anser brachyrhynchus, assembly GCF_964034855.1. NCBI lineage: Eukaryota > Metazoa > Chordata > Aves > Anseriformes > Anatidae > Anser > Anser brachyrhynchus. Next base: position 148,905,761 of record NC_137695.1, on the reverse strand, counting down.
AATCTAGGAAAAGAAGGAAATCACATACAAAATCACAGCTGTCCCATATTTCCTCTGAGATAAAAATTCCCAGGAGAGGGACTTCTGCAACAATGCAGACTCATACAATAGATATTTCCACAGAGAGAAGGAAAATCTTCCTCTGCCAAGTTTGAGCGGTTAGTATTTGGAAGCTTCCACACGCTATGCAATAAATAACCTTCAGAAAGAGAGACCCTTAAGGCTGGAGCCAAAGGAATTCCTCATTTTGAAAAAAAAAAAACAAAAAACCACATTTGGAAAGCACCTTCAATGACAGGACCAGGAAGACTGATCTTTAGATCTTTAGTCGACAACTGTGACTGAATTGCACTGAGATGGTAAAGTCCTTCCCCTTTACTTACGTCCAAATAAGTTCCCAGCTGGAGTCCATCAAATTGGAAAGTGGATACAGTTCAGAAGAAGGTGAGGAGTTAAGGGGCTTATAATTTCGTTTCCTGAAATTGTTAGAGACTTTTTCTTTTCAAAGAACTCATTATCTGCCTTTTGTTAGACAACAAAGATTAAAACAAAAATGCACAAGAGAAAAATAATAGGAGAAGAGGAAAGTGGAAAGAAATCTTCTCAATGTAATCCATATCTGCTGGTTTTCTTTATTTCCAGGCTTCCACAATGGTGCTGGGAAAAGTTTTGAGCTTGCTCATTCTGCCAGTGTGATTACTTGCATATCTTTGAAAACGGGTTTGCAAAAATACTTTGAAGAAACATTTCTAGAAATAGGAATAAACAAATGTTTCCTTCATGATATTGCACATTTCTGCACACAAAAAATACTGTTCCTCTGTGATGTGTAGAATAAACAGTGTCTGTCTCTTTGGAAGATAATTATCTGCCACTTTGATAATGTCTATCTGGGTGCTTGTATCCATGTTTTTGCGTATAAAAAATGCATGACACTGAAAAATACCGTGTTCTGCTTGTCATGATAAGCAAGAGAATAGGAGTCCTTGTTGTGCTGTTGAAGTATGAAGGTGAAACCACAAAGAACACAGACCCAATGGAGACACTAAACACTGAAAGCACAAGCTGTCTGGAAGCTCTTACAACAGACTCAGACCACCATCATCTACATTGATGCATGTGTAGTCTTGTAAAGGGGTGCGTGTGTCTGTGTGTGCAAACAGGTAAAGGAGTGTGTAACCAACACAATTAAGGACTCTCTGTTGGATACCAGGGATTTTATCTGGTTGACTAAACACAGGCATTTAGTATAACCTTCTAGTTGCCAGATGTGACAGAGGGCCCCATGGAGACTCCATGTCCATCTGGACCATCATGTAGAGGTCAGATACCAAACTCTGTCCATATGAAACAATATTTTTGTTTGTCTGAATCCTTCAGAATGTGACTGTAAAAAAGACCCAGGACTCGTCTTAGCAACACTGGAGTCAACATGCTAAAATCAATTATACTTTAGAAATTAGAGGTGCAGATTTGTCTTTCATCGTACTCTACATTTGATAGAACAAATATATCAACTTGAATGTAAATGTCACTTCTGTCAACATCCCTATCGAGGACTGCGTGGAAAGCTGAAGTTTTGTCTGCAGTTGATTATTTTCTTCAAGACAGTCCCACCACCCAACAAGAGAAAAGGAAAGTGAATGATACTAGAAGAACTTCCTTGGGAAGCAAGTTTTTTAACCACTTGCTAGCAATAAAATACCAATGTAAGGGAAGACGGGAGTTTAGATCAGGATGTTTCCAAGTAAGTATTCAATGCAAGACCTGCATATTGCTGGTAAATGACCATATTATATAAATAAATGAACATTGAGGGAGGTTAGAGACTTTTTGATTTGGAAATGATTGCGACACGAAAACCTACTAGGCTGAGGGAAGTACTCATGCTGCTACTGATTATAAGGGGCCAATGCATCAGTTGGACCTGGCATCTGCCAATTTTGAACCAGCAAAGTCATCTGTTGAGAATTCCTCCTGCCAGAGGCATGTGAGTTTGAAAAGCTCTTTCAGTGGTCTATCCACTTGCCAATGATTACTTTACAAATATTAATTAAGGCTTTGTGATCCAAGATTTACTCTACAGTGGCATCAGTGTTAGTTGTTCAAAATAAATGAGGAGTCATTACAGGGATGGTCAAGCTAAGGAGTTAAGGCCTCAGTGAAGTGTTAGGTGAGCTAAGGCTGCAGTGATAGCTATATAGCTTATTGTGTTCTTCGCTTTTCTGTCAGTAAGTGCAGACACTTCTGCTCACATAGCTACTGCAGTTGGAACACAAGTTGCAAAAGCAAGTAAAGCTTTAACGGTGCATCAGAGTCTGAAGAATTGTTCAGGACAAGTGAATTATAATTCAATTTTTATGATTTTGTCACCCTCAATTTTTTCAGAGCTTCAGATGCCCCTGGTTCTGTCATTGCCAAACCTGCAGTGTTCATGGAGTCCAGACTTCTGCTGACACATTTTGTAAGCTTTGATTGGTAATGGCAGTGAAGAGAACCTACATGAGAGCATTCATCACTCAACCCAACTGAATCTCTCTTTGTTGTCTCTAATGCAAAACATGAACATGGAATTGGGGGATGAGGAAAGGATACTGAGTGTGGTCTGCTAGTACTGTTCATATCTTTAAAAGTCATTACAGCTGTTATGGGGAACCCTGGAAGAAGTACAGCATGTCATCAGAGAGAAGGAGTCACAGTAAGTGCTGCATGCCAAACAAGCTGATATTTCCTCCCCAGCTGCTCAAGCCACCTGGGTGTTTCCATTCAGAATAGCAAGATTTACTGGCAGGCTGTGGTCACATCACCCAAGAAGAAATTCTATAAATTTTCAGCTCTGAAAAAATCCCCTGTGTAAGCTTTAGGTAGTATCGCTCTGCAGACAGAATATAAAAGGGAATTCCAGCAACCTCTTGAGCATTACTGGAATCATCTGCCCCTGCCATTTAAGCCTAGGAATGGTGGAGGTGCCTTGACTCAAACAGATTAGTCGTGGTCATTAACTTAACCCTGGTTCCTCCCAAGTGGGTGACTTACTTTCAAAACTCACAAATGTTAACTTTGACGGACTTCTAAGATATTTTTTTTTCTTTATCAAGATGTCTTTAAGTGTTACCCTCTTTTAAAGTCAATGTTATTACAGAGCTAATTTCAACTGTAAAGGGGCCCTGGTCCTGAGGGTTTCAAGGAACTGACTCCCTGCTCTCTGGCTTTCTGTGTGGAAACTGGAAAAGGCAATGACTCTGTCTACCAGAACTGTAGAGTTTAGTTTATGGTAAGCTGGATGTCAAGGAGTAACACTTGTTTTCAGCCATTAGTAACAAAGAAGTGCTTAAAATTAAGATTCAAAGACTGTACTCTAGGTTTTGTAGATTATGAGCTGTGCAAAGATCAAGGCCAATTATTTCAGCAACCAAACAGGGGTTGAGGAGCCTGGATTTTGCCATGTACTTCTGAAAAATCCTGACCTGTGTTAAGTATAACTGGAAGGAATCCAGTTTTATGTGACACAACTCCTTGCACACGGGAATAGTGTTTTCCACATGCAAGTAACAAATATATACAGACTCATGTTTACATGTACTTAAATGCGTAGCTACTTGATCAGTTTATTTATTTATTTTTTAAATTTATTTGGCCAGAACATCACCAAATCTCATTCTGGCATGTAGCTACCCAAGTATTGTGTAAGAGAACAGATGCATTTTTTTTCTCTCCACTTGGCACCAGTCATCTCTCAACTGAATGTCCAATTTCCAGGCCCAGACAAGATATGGACAAATTGCTGTTATGCCAGAGAAGGCGAACAAGAATGATAGGCTGGAAAAACATGACCTTTGAAGGAACATTTAAAAGATAGTGTTTGTTTAGTCTAGAGAAGCGGAGACTACTGAGTTGATGATAATGGTCTCTGATACGTATAAAGTTATTATGAAGAGACTAGTGATAAATTGTCCTGTGAGCACCTGGGGTTCAGACAAGAAGTAACTGACCTTTCAGCAAAGAAGATTCAGGTGAAATTTTAGGAAAATATTTTTATAAGCACAGTTAAGCATTGCAACATGCTACCAGGTTTGCCAGTGAAGTCTCCTTCGCTTGCAGATTTCATGACAAACATCTGTTGGACATGGCCTTGGCAAATAGGAAACTTGGCATTCAAACAAGAGGATTGTCTAAATGGCTTGTGAAGTCCCATTCCGGTTTACTTTCCTGTGCCTGTAAATTTTCTTTGTGCATGTCTCTTGTTTGCACACTAACAAGTATGATGGTTTTAAAGAAGGTGTGCCTTTGGATAGCTTTAATCTTGACTTGTTCAGCCCCTGCCACGTTTCTTCATCTGGTATCCAAGCCAGGTGCAAGACAACATGTCAGGAGCTTCCTAGTATCTCAGCAAGCCCTAGAGCATCTCTTCAAGGCCCTTGAGCCACCAGATTACTTAAGGCTAGGTGCCCAGTCTTTTCAAGCAGTTTAAAGTGTTTATTTTTTTATTTTTTTTAAAAAAATGTTCTTTACTTTCCTGTGTTGCCTATCACCTACCATAACAGAACAAAGGTGATCTGGAATGCAATTCCTACAAAGAAGCAATGCAGCTACCACAGGTCTTGCTGTACTGAAATAAAGCCAGATGTTTTCCTTTCTTCTTGTAAGAGGGTATGATTTGGGGTAGGTAGGGCCTGAGGGGACTTGAATATGTGATACTGAAGATTTGTGTTTTTTGTTTTCTTCATTAGATTTTAATTGCTCTGTGACTTGCCCATCACAGTGTACTAATGCAAACCATTGTTTCCCTCTTTATAGACTGCTGGACAATGGAAATAATGGGGGAAGACCAGTATTTATGTTCCTTTGACACTGTAAATGATTCTAATTTTCTCAGCTTATTGTTTTGTGAGGGTTATTTTATAACTCTCTCCTCCTCCAAGTTCCTTTTTCCCTCATTTTTCCATAGACCTTTCAGGTCCTGCTGGGCCCCAGGAGCTGGTGTTGGATGTGTGTGTTTACAAGGATGCCACTTGCTCCACTTGGACCTTTAACTGTCATTGTTGTTTGTTTTGTTTTGTTCTGTTTTGCTTTTATTTTCGCCTTTGCAACCATCTCTTACATATTGCTTCCGTTATTACTCTTGTTGTAGAACCAGGTCTCCCCTTTTGTTCTCTTGGAGGTTGACTAGCCAGCAAAAATGTATATATGTTGATGCATTGTATTTCCTTTGATGACAGCATCTCCTCTCAGTCCTCTCCCTGTCTCTGTCTTTCTCTGTTCTGTTCAAGTTCACATCCCATAAATCTGTGGTTAACCTGAGTGACAATTGCATTTTACCTTTTCTGTTGCTATACAAGACTGGGCTCAGTCCTGACAACCTGTATGTTGTCCTCACTCTCCTACTTTCTCCTAACTTTTGTTATATGCTCTCTCTCATCACTCTTTAAAACCTCACTGTCACTTACTTGGGAGAGTGCATAGCAACACAAACCAATATTCTTTATTTTGTGTGGTGTTTTTTTGTTTTATTTTTTGCAGTCAGATTTTCTTAGCATGGTTTCTGCTTTAAGATTGTTTTATTGTTTGTCATGTTTTGTGCTCAAATTCCCATTTGGCACTAAGGAGCTTAATTTTGCTGTGTTGTTCTCTGGTTTCTTACTGTTACAAAATGATGTTGCAAAACTTGCTCTCAGTTTTCTAACCACAGCTGATACCTGCATGCTGCCAGTAGACTGTCCTTCCAAGTTGGAACTGTAATTCACTGTAGCAATATAGTGCTTTGTCATACAGACGGGTTATGCCAATTCTGATCTTTTCTCACAATATCAGATTTCAGAAAGATGTCAAATCTTTGCTTTTGCTGTAAAGCCTCTTTGCAAATGCATGCAATATGTATGCAGTGTTTGCTTTCAGCTGAATGTTCAGGACAAGGTTGTAGGCACACCCCACTGGTATAGTTCAACCATTCCTCCATCACCAGCTTTGACACAGGTATTTGTCTTGTAAAGTCAGATCTTAAACTTGTTGGGATTATGGCTAAGTGAACTTGAAACAAGTCCCACCTTGCACACACATCCTTGCCCTTCATTTGGTGGGGTAAAATATGCTGTCCTGGGGTAGGTTTTCTTGCAATATGGCCAGGCTCAGACTTTAAATTGTTAATTTTTAATTGTTACTTTCCAGGACAGCCTTGTCCTGCAAAGAGCCTTACTGGTTGTCCAAGAGCATCTACCAGCATCAGCTCTCTCAGGGGCAGAAATGTCTCTTCCCCTCCTGGCTGGAGAGTCTCCATAAAATGTGTTTGCTTGCACATGCTTGTGGGTGACTTTTATATAGTACATCAGAACAATTTGTGCCATTCATCCAAAAGGGAACAGAGGGAATCCTTACATTCCAGATATCACAACCAACATCCTTATCCCACTGTCTTTCTATTCATATTTCCTTTCTGTGGTGGAACTACACTAGCGAATGCTGTGGACTGACTTTAAATAGCCTGCACTCCTACGTTACCACATCCTACATTCCTCTGAAGCATCACGTGTTCACTCAAACTGTTTTGTAAAGCTGTGGTGTTGTGAAAAATGTCTTCCTTTTGGTCAGCTTTACTCTTCCAAACTTCTGTTCTTTTGTCTATGACTTTCACCATATTTCTTCACTTTTCTTTAACAGCCTCAGGGAGACTCTCTGAACTCTCAGTAGGTATTGCAACCTGCATTGCTCATCTGGAGCCTGTGCATGGCTCTTGAGTGACTGAGGTCATATTTTTGTCCCTTGGTGTATTTTGGTTTACCTGCCCTTGCAGGTTGGAAGTGTTTTTCTAGGGATAGACCTGCTTGCCTCCCCAGTCTCTTCAGTGAAATGGATTAGGTGTCCTCTCTCCTAAAAGCTAGGGTTTTATTAGTCATTTTTACAACCTTTTACTAGGTATGAGCACAGTACGTATTTCTTTCCTTTTAAAAACACAAAATGAATCTCTAGTTTCATTCTGCTCTGGCTCAGGACTTAAGCTACAATGATGAACTTTACCTGCTGAAGTGCTACAGTCACAATGGACTTTGTTCCCACACACGCAGATATCTTCTCCAAACTCCTCCTTCCTCCCACACCTACTCCTTTCCCTAATTTCTATGGAGGGGGCTAGCCTGTTTTGCTCATCTTCTGCCAATGACTTCTCTAGTGGATGTCAATGAATATTTTCCTAAGGAAGGTTGTGTATGTAGTCTATGGAAATGAATATGTAGTCTATGGAAAATAAGATCTTTAATCACCTATTGTATCAGGAAAATAGGAGTCTCCTGTGGGAAGTGATGAGGCGTAGTTGCATGGAGGTCTGAATTGTCACTTCATTCCAGCATGATAATGATCAAATTATCTCCAGCAAGTTCATCTTTCCTCCTGAATTCAGTATATCCTTCCACCCACTATCTTGTCTCTCACAAGATTGCTTTGCACTAATTCCTTTTTTTTTTCTGTTGATTTCCTTTTCAAATATCAGTCATGAGAACAAAACTAATTTATTTATTTTTTTTAAGAAGGAAGAGTTCCCAACAAACGTTCAAGGGGATCACTTGGGCCTGAGGCTGTCTCATCATTTTTGCAACTCAAGCATAGAAAACTACTGTGACTTCAGATATTATTTGAATTTGTGCTCAAGCCTGAGCATGTATTTAAGTGCTTCCCCATAAAATCACATTTATTTATATATTTATTTATGAGGCAGGTGTTTGCTGACTGCATGGAAGAGTCACAGATTCAAGAATGATATTTAGGGACATCTACATACAGTTCTGCAGGAAATTCCATGCTGCAGGTCCCAGAGCCCAAGCAAGGAACTGTTGTAGCCAGAAAGACTCCATAGAAGCGCCGGGTGTTTCCCACAAAATGCTTATTGCAGGACCAGGGCCTACATAAACAACAGAAGAAAATTTTCTGCATTTTTGTCTCATAGCAGTGTGTTCCCAGCAATAGTTTCAGAGAGTGAACAGATCCAAAGTATGAAGCAAAGTATGCACTTGATGCTTCTTTGCTGATTGGAGACATGGGAATGGATGTTGATATTTTGGAAACTGTGAAGCATGCTTCCTAACCCAAACTGTTTCTTGATTCTCATGTGACTCAGAGACAAGAAAGCAGATCTTCTCTGCTTGTACACCAACGGTATTTAAATTGCTGAAACTGCACAGGATGGTTTAAATTAGCTCTGAACAATGGCATCTATTCAGGCCTTTGGTGAATCTACTAAATCCTTTTTGGCTGCTTATAAGAAGCCTATACTTGTAAAAGAATTAATTTTCCTGGCATTTCTATAATGATAATAACTGAAAATACCTTATAAGAGCATATTTTACTATGGAATTGATTTGTTTGTTCCAATTGCTAATTTTCCATTAAATATTTTTAATGAAATTGCAAATATGTTTGGATAATTGAATACAATTTCAGAATCACCATCTACTAAAACAGAGGATATGCTACTGTGGAACAAGTTTGCCATTATGCTGGGCAAAATATGAATTCCTAGCCGGGCTTTTTGCAGTTCCGTTGCTCTGCAGTCTGCAGGGGGAAGTCATTGTCTATTCTAACTTAGTGGTATAAAAGATGAGAAGCAGGGAGTCTTCCTTGAACTGTTGATACGTTTCCTTCCTCAGCTTTTCTTCCAGCTGAGGTGTAAAAAAGAAGCTGGTGATGTGTACTATGTGGTAGAGAAAAAAAGATGCCGTTTTCAGTGTGTGTGTGTATGTGTAGTCATGCTGATAAAATCACTGCCAAAGTCTTACTGGAATCAACTGACTGGACTGAAAGGCAGCTGGCTACGTGGTCATTTAGTGCATGAAATCTTAAAAACCAATGATGTTGGTACACAGAAGGATAAAGGGTACTTACACACAGAGGATAACTCCACAAGCAAACGACAAGGTAGCTTGCATGTGCATTTATTTGAGTCATTTGGACTGATATGAAAATGGAATGGGTTCCAAAAGAATCTTTCCCTGTTCATTTTGTCCTCTTCCAAAGAGGTGCATGGTTGTGCAGTTGCTGTCCTTTGCCCCAAAGCTGACTATTTCTGTTAAAAAGCAAGGAAGGAAGGAAGGAAGGAAGGGAGAGGAAGGGAGGGAGGGAAGGAGGGAGGGAGGGAGGGAGAAAAAGAAAAAAAGAAAATTAACGTCTTCCTTTTGACAAAATCTTTCATTAGAGAAACATATTCTGTTTGTTGTGAGTGCAGGAACACGAAGTGAGAGCCTAAATCTCACACAGAGGTTTCAGTGTGAAAAATGGAGTTGCAGAGGATTTGGGAGAACCAACCAAAAGACAAAGGTACTTGATGTCACTTCCTATGTCTCTAATATGTATTTTAATCCTGTGGAATGCTCATTACTCTTTCTCAGGCTCTCAGCATGGCCCCCAAACCATTACACACCCACTAAGGAGCTCTCAGAAGCCCCTGGGGAGGTCCCAACTTCTCTTACTCTTCCTTCTCTTGCTGGTCCTGCTCCAAGAAGACGATCTCTCAAACTGAATGTTTCATCACTCCAACTTCTGCCACAGTAGGAGGCTGCTAGTATCTGGCACTGCCAAAATCCACAGCCCCTTTGAGGAGATTCTAGAGTGCTTCACAGCAGGCAGAAAGCAGCCAGCCCTGCTGCCGAGGTTACAGCATCAGATGATCATGCTCAGCAGCTGGCTGCAGCTGATGCTCGCTACCGCTGCTGCCTTACTCTGCCAGCAAAGCCTCCTGCTGGAGACATGGCTCATATTAGCAAAAGTTCTTTGATGTCCTTTAGAAGCTCCATAAATACATGTGCTATGCTGCTATAGTGGCACCATGTTGGGGAGAGGAGGAGACAGGCTGTATTTACATGGGAGTTTTGCCTGGTGTGGATGTATTGGGCTGAAATGGTAAAGCTCTTTGCACTGCCAAGTGACTGACTTAAGCCGGTAAAAACATAGTGTCAGTGTCAGAGAGGAGAACTTAGGGGCACAGGAGCTTTGATTTCAGGATGGGAAACAAATATACAAACATATATGCATACATATATACATGTATATATATTTTATAATACACACATATAAACATTTTACACAATTTATATGTGTGTGTGTGTTCTAAGCAATATCTAAATCAAAGTCTGTCTTTTCTGTGACTTTCTTGGCATTATCCAAAAATATCAACTTCATCATGAAAATGAAGAAATGGAGTATAACAGTATAAGGCTGCATGAACACATACAATTTCATGTCAGATATGACAAGTCCTGGGGAGGCAGTTAAGCACTCTGGTCATGCTCAACAGGACATGCAAAAACACAAGACAAAAATATGCAAAAGCAGATGTTGTGTCTAGTCATTGTCCTCGATAGAAAAGATATATAACGAGGACAGATCTCTTAAAATTGCTTTTTCTTTTTTTCTTTTCTTTTTTTCTTTTCCTTAATCAGAGCTAGCCAAATGGATTGATACCAAAGAAAAGGAAAAAAAAAATCTCAAGTTTTTTGGGAAATCTATTTCTAAGTGTTACAGTGGAGTCTGGCTCAGAGTGTTTGGGACTGTCCTTTATTTAGGCTGACTTTATACACAGCGTGTCCTTCTGGGACTCTGAATGGCTTTGAGAAATATGTGTTTTCTAATGACCCCTTTATGATCTAGAAGAACATGCCAACTCACATTTTAATATGATTGGCTCATAACTCAGCCCGGGAATGGAGGGGATTTTTGCCTGTCTTTGAGAGAACTGGGTGAGATTTTAAGTACTGCTGCATGGATAAGCTACTGTAAATTAGTTTCTGTTTGTTACTTGTCTGGGCTGTGAACTTTAATAGTTGTGTGGAGTGGCAATGTAACTTGGTGAGATTATCAGCTGTCTTCATCTTCCCACCACTTCCCATGTGCTCTTTGACACTGACTGACATCCCAAAACAAGGAGCAGAATGGCCAGACAAGAAAGTTGCGTATTGAAACAATGAATTTCCTGAAATAAACAGAGCACTTTTGCATCAGCAGGCCTGTTCTTGTCCCTGGAACAATGCTGGGCATTTGCATTGGCTGAAAGAGGTTAGTGTTTTGCAAAGTCTTCTGGAAGTCTGTGTGTCACTATGGGCACCAGCAGATAAAGCCAAAGTGATAAGGACTGAGGTCATAGAGAAGAAAAAAGTAAGGAAAGTGAGATCTGAACCAGGTATTTAGACTTCTATGATAGTTAATTAAAATGATGTAATTACTCCTGTGTTAATTTCCCTTCTCCTCACATTTACCTCAAAACAACTCTTTGTTATCCAGTGCTTTTATTCATTTTCCTATACCAACAGAGTAGCTGCAATAACATCCTGAAGCTACTCGAAGTGTCCACAGAGTGGAGACGAACATCGTCAGTCTTCAAAACAAAAGTCAAAGGCATGTCAGGAAAAAAAAAGGGAGAGAAGCTTGTTGGGTTTCCTTCCAAAGCCAGTCCCCAAATAAAAACTGTTTTGTGCAACACAGAGTGACAAAAGCAAGATTTTTAGTTTTGTTTTATGGGTAAGTCACATTGTTTCTTACTGATTTCTAAGTGACACTCTTGAGCTACTTGAGCAAGAAATAATTAATTTGATTTCATTTTCTTTATTTGTCAAATAACATTTTTTTTCCTCTATTGTCTTTACTGTTTACAGCTATTGACTATTTGAACATGAACATGTGCACAAATATATATGTATATTTTCTTTAGCGGTTGGTCACACATGTCCCTGACTTATGGTCCTTGAGCTGAGTCCATTGATGGCAGGAGCATCCTGTCCATGCACCACTCCCCTGACCTAAGCACACAAGCACAGACATTCACACCCTGACATAAACTTCTGCTCTTCTGAACAGTCACATGAACCAAGGCATTCTTCATAGAGACCTGTTAGATATTTCCCCTAAAGCTTAGGAGGAATTGTTTGTAGGTTTGTTTTCTGGACATTTGTAGATTTCCTGTTTTCAGGACATGAGCAAAACCATCACCTGACAGATTTGATATTTGGGTTCTAGGCTGTCATTTCTAATGGCCAATAGGCTTCTGCATTTGACATCACACCCACCCCTGAAATGTCCCTACTGTGTCCCGTTCTCCACTGTCCTAATGCAAGGAAGATGGCAGCATCAGGCAACTCCCCTCAGCCCTGAATATACCCATGGTGAAAGAAGAACCTGTTGTCACTGTAGGAGAGAGAGAGAGACCATATAATCTATTGCTATTTTGGTACTTCCAATCTCTATCTATTTGTGTAAAGTATTAAGTACAAACTGCCATTTGCCTAAATAGTTCAGCATGTACAGAATATAAAGAGAGTTTAAACGGTGCAATTTTTTTCCTTTTTTTTTTTTTCTTTTAATGCAACAGCTGGATGTGATAGTCTTAGAAAGTGCAACAGTGTCAGTAAATCATTTGCTGTTTTCAAGAAACAATTGGCCTTAATTACCTGCTCCAAAGAAATTAAGTTAATGTGGTGCAACAAGGAAATGCCATGCCCCATTAGCAAAAGATGTTTTCAGTTAAACCAATGTTGTGGTGGCACATTCATGTGGTGCTTACGTGTGTTTCTTTGGAAGAAAAAAAATTGGTTAAGAATGAAAGATCTTAATTATGAAAGCCTTGCTGGAAAAATTAATTTTACTCTGGTCTAAACTGTTATTTGGGGCAAGATTAGTGCAAGTACTTATGGCTCAGAGATGGTGTTCAAGGAGCCACATGGAAATCAGATAGGTAGTGAGCAAATTTAAGCCCCAGTTTGGTATTTCTTCATTATTAAACAGACCAAAGGTTTTAGGCAAATGTTTAGCTTCAGCTACACATGCAAACTCATTGAAGTGATTGCAGCAGAAAACATAAAACTAAACATAAGCTCTATGGCAGGCTGGATAAGTATTGCTCAGAGAGTACTTAAATACTTTGTCATAACCTTGTGAGCAAGATTACACAATATACAAATCATAACTGATAATTAATATATATGTATTATATAGCATGGACACGATCTCTTTATACTTTTATTTATATAAAGAGAAATCTAAAAGTGAAAAGTTCACGTTTCTTTCACAAAGGAAAAGCCAATGAATGATGTAAATGAATCATGTTTCATCATCCTTAATCTTTGTCTCTGTACTACAGGAAGCTAATAAAAAAAAAAGTAATGGCCAACATCAAGCCACAGAATTGGACTGGATGATATGATTTATTACTTGGATCTCTTTTCTTCTTATTTAGTTATACAACATATATAGCTGCAGAATCAATAGCTTCCAAACATATTGTAACAGTCTAAAAATAAAATCTAAAAAAAAGGGGGTCTGGAGAACCCTTTGTTCAGCCTCATCTCTTTCTCTGGGAAGGTGATGGAACAAATTATGCTAGAAAGCATTTAAAAACAAGAAGGCCAGGAAAGATTTAGATTATTCAGCATGGATTTGCTAATGGGAAATTAAGCCTGACCAATCTTTTAGCCTTCTGTAACGATATTTTTTTTTTTTCTCAGTGGATAAGGAGAGAACAGTGGATGTTGTTTAAGTTAACTTTACCTTGACTTTTAACACTATCTCCTACAACATCCTCAGAGACAAACTAATGAAGTACAGGATGGTACACTGAGGTGGCTGAAAAGTGGCCAATTTCCAGTATCTAGGGGTTGTGATCAGTGACACAAAGTTCAGCTGGAGGCCAGTCACGAGTGGTGTACACCAGGAGTCAATATTGGGGCCAATAGTCTTTAATTTCTTCGTTGGGAAGGTTGGATGTGGTGCTTAGGGACATGGTTTAGAGGGTGATATTGGTGGTTGGGGAACAGTTGGATCAGATGATCTTGGAGGTCTTTTCCAACTTTAATGTTTCTATGAGTCTATGACTGGGATGATGTGACAAAGCACACCTTCAGCAGGTTTGCAGATGATACAAAATGGGAAGGAGTGGCTGGATATGCCATTCAGAGGGACTTCAGTGGGCTGGAGAAATGGGTTGACAGAATCTTTATGGGGTTCAACAAGGGGAAATGCCAAGTCCTACCTGGTGCAAGGAATAGCACCAGGCACCAGGACTGGAAATGGCAGACCAGCTGGAAAGCTGCTACACAGAAAAGGTTCTGGGGATTCTAATGGACAAAGATGAGCCAGCAATGTGCCCTTGTGGCAAAGCTGGTTAACAGTCTCCATGTCTGCATTAGGCAGAATGTTGCCAGCAGATCGAGAGAGGTGATTTTTCTCCTATGCTCAGCCCTTCTGAGACACATCTGGGTGCTATGTCCATCTCCAGGCTCCACAGTACAAAAGATACATTGATGTACTGGAACAAATCCAGTGCAGTGCCACAAAGATGATTTGGGCTTTGGAGCATCCTTTTTATCATGAAAGCCTGAGAGAGATGAGTCTGTTCTCTGCCTAGAGAAATAAAGGCTCAAGGGGATCTTATCCTTGTGGGTAAATACCTGATGGGTGGAAGCAGTAAAGGAGATGGAGCCAGACTCTTCTCAGTGGTGCACAGTGACAGGACAAGAGGCAATGGGAATGAACTGGAACATTGGAATTTCCATTTAAAAAACAATAAAAATGTTTTTGCCTGCAAGGGTGATCAAACACTGGAACAAGTTGTCCAAAGAGGCTGTAGTCTCCTTCTTTGGGAGATATTCAAAACCTGACTGGATGCAACCTTGAGTAACATGTTCTAGTTGACCCTGCTTTGAGCAGGGTGTTGGACTAGGTGATGTCCAGTGGTGCCCTCCAACATCAGCTGTTCTGTGATTCTTTACTATGGGAAACATAGCTAAGAAGCTTAACTTAGAAAATATATAATATGAAATGCAGCATGCTCCATTGTTGAGGAACAGTGAGGAAATGAAACTCCACTGTTCATGTGATCACTGAGAAAACTCCCCTTCAGGGTATGTATCAAACAGATTCCCTTGCACTGTTATCACAGTATTGTGTAGGAGAGATCCTTATCTTTCTTACAGGATGGGCACTACAGTATTTTTTGCAGTTCATACCATTTGAACCTGGGCACATGGAGGACAGTTCACGTACAGCTTCTGTATTTGCCCTGAATCTTACTTTCTTTTCTTGAATGAGATATATAAAAAGCAGACACGTTCCCTCCTCTTCCAGCCTGGTCTTTAAGAAAGAAGGAAAGTATAAATACACTTTCCTGAGTCTACAGTCTATACAGAGAAACTGGTGTTGTAATATTAAAACCACAGAGTTTACCGTCCCTATAAGGACCTGTTCTGTTCAACTGACGTGTCACACCAGGGTAATGTTTACTGTTTATTTTACTGCTTGCCTAATGCATAAGTTCAAGTATAAACCAAAGAAGGTAATAGGTTAAAATCTCTTTTCCAATGAAAGCAATGAGACCTTTCATATTCATTTCAAAAGAGCTAAGATTTTACTCTGTGTACATGGCTTAACAGTCTGCAGGATCTGTAAAAGGATGCTGTCTAACACAGTAGTGATATCAACAGGATTCCAAGGGTTAGAGCAGATACAGAGAGTCCAATTTTATGCTAAATGCATTTTAGTTGTTATAATGCAAGTGACAGAGCTCTTTCATAACCTCAATAATTTTTTTTCCCCTTTGTTTATTTTGTGAATGTTTATAGATGTGGGCAGAAAAAAATATATTTTTGAGCTATAACAAAACTGTTTCAGTTAGCAAAAAAGCAAAAACTTACACTTCTGAAAAGAGCACTGTAATGTCACATTTATTTATTCCCTGGCAAAAGCATGGTTCCATCTCTTGCTTTTTACTGCTTTTTTTTTTTTTTTAATCCATTCTGTGAAATAAAGTTGTCTACTTTCTGTACTTGCTGAAAATACACCCATTAATTTCAAACCAAACTGAATTTATTCAGCTTACTTCTGACAAAACAAATCTGCCAGAATCAAAAACCATGGTGAAAAGAATGCTTTATTTATTGCTAAGATATTGTATAACTTCAGGCAAAACAGGGTTTGTGGGACTGCAGTCAGATCTGGGGGGGACTCTTCTGTGTCAATACACTTTCTTCTCTTTGAGTTTTCCTGAAAATAGATCTCTGTGAAGTGAAACACTTCACATTTCTTTCTTCTAAAAAGGTTTCTTGCCACAGTTTCCAGCTTAACCATGACTCTGGCTGCTTTGTAGCTGCCTTAAGAGCCTCAGAGGTGTCTTTTTTTTTTTTTTTGGCTACCAGCTCTTCCCTACAGGTCGCTCAGGTTTTCTTCCTCCAGACCTGTTTTTTAGGCTACCTCCTTTGACCAACTGCAATTTCTGCAGAAGATTTAAATTCAGGTTAGCAGCTGCAGTTCTCTTCTCTAAGATTAAGCGGGGGCTAACCACTTCTGAGCTGTATGGAAGGAGCCTGAGTATCCTCTGCTGGGCAGCTAAGCTTTGAGAGACTTGTGACGTGATTGTCCTTTCCATTGTGTATTTACAGCAATTTGGTGTGCTGACAAGTGAGGAAGGTGTCACTTACACTGCTCAGGGGCCAAAGGGATGTTCATGAGCCACCTCATAAAGATTCGCAGCAGGTTTGCAACCTATGGACAGGAGCCTCTGAGGTGTCCATGGTTCTATGGCATCCTTCATAATCATCATCTCACACCAAAAATGAGAATAAATAAATTACCAAATGCTCACTGAGGATGGAATTGCCACATCTGCAATGACATTAGGCACTATAGCTTTTTGGACAGGGCCCATCTTTGATACATTTGAACTACAATTATCACATTAAGTCCTTGAGCCTTAGTTATTAATGCAATGCCAATCAATTAGTAATGATTAAAAGTCTTCTTGGGATCTAAGTAGTCCATGGACTAGTTCTCAGCAGAATTTCACTTTGTATGTTATTTTTGTATTGTTAATCTTTCAGTAGCCTCTTTTTTAATGTGTTCTTGCTCAAGTTTTCCACTGTACCCAGCCCATACCCAGCCCATAGATAACAGCTGCATCTACGTGGACCTGCCTTTCTTTATGTCATTGTGCTTTGTATTCACAGAGGATCAAACACAACATAGATGCAGCCAAAGTACACTTATTGTGCTGCGTTCAGATGATCTGAGCAGCAGATTATTGCTGCCTGAATCAGAGCAATTCATTAATAATTTCTGAGACCAGCAAGAACTCAGGTAGCTCAGAAATGGTCTGACTGCATGAAAAAATACAGATCCCTTTGCTTTGGGAAAATATTGGGTGTATTGAATGGCAGGCAAAAAAAAACAAACCTTGCGCATAAATGAGTTAAGAGTTTCCATGATCTTTGTTCCATGCTCTCAGGCCCTCGGTGCAGGTTTTGCCTTTGCAGGACAGTGTTATCTCATGTCACCACTTGGTTCCGGTCAGAGCTGGCCCCTGGTGACACAGCAGCTGCCTGACAGGTCAGCAGCAATCCCCCGTCCCCGTATCACCTAGCACTCTCTCTAGCCTTGTTTGTGCCAGCTTAGCGATACCAGCTACATGTTTCCATTCATTACTGCCCCTGCTTACTTTGGTGACAGTGCTGAGCACTTTGATTTCTACTGTGCATGCTCTTGAGGGGACAGATTTTTTTTTCCTTGTCCATGTTTTTCTGCATTTTGACAAAGGACTTACAAAATGTAGTATCCCAGAGAAGAAATACTGGGCATGTAAAGCTCTAATGCATCTTGGCAATGTGCACGTCTTTTTGTATAGCTAAAATTGGTAGAAGTGTTAACAGGGAGAAAGGACTTCATCGTGTCAGTTCTGTTGTTTAGTTTTTGCTTCTTCCACTCTTAGCCAGGGTTTCTTTTGGGACCTTTTGAAGGGCAGTGTTTCAGAGACAGAGGTTGAAAAGCCACAGTTCCCATTAGCAGTTCTGCTCTGACTTTGCTTAAGCAGTTAAGACAACACTTATGATATCCAACACTTAACATTACTGGCACCCTCAGGTTGTGGTTCAGGGCTTTTTTAGACCCCATTGATCAAATGGATTCTTGGCTGGATTTAGGGCCAGAGATAGGTTCCCTTTTGGGCTGGGAAGCTCAAAGGTCCTCAAGCTGGCGACTGTTTAATATGGGACTTGCCTTCCCTGTTCATTACATTCCCCATTGTTAGGACGGCTACAGCAGTTTGTCTGCATGTAAGCACTGTGGTGGGAATCAACCGATTATAAAGGGCTTGCATATGTCTGTGAAGGCCTTGAGAGGTAGCAGACAGTGCACGTTAGCAAGGAGTTATTTGTGTGCCAAAATCCAGGATTGCTACATTGATATTAGGAAATTGGGGTTTCTGCTGTTTTCTGGTGACCTCTGGGATTTGCCTGAGGACTGGAAGCATGAGGAAGCCAGCTGCAACCCTTGCCAGCCTGCAGCTGCTGCAATCCCAATCCATTTTTTTGCAGTTTTAGGGTGCTGGATCTGTGTGAGTTGCCTGTAGCCCTTTTGCAACAGGACTATTCCAACACATGCAACTAAATGTGCGAGGTATATATCTTTGGTCATTCCCTGGCTCTCATTTCGGCTTCTGAAAAAAGGTGCCATCAATGCCGTTAGAGCATCTGTAGACTCTAGGGATGTCCTTCAGACTGAGGAAACCCTCTGCAGTCCAGCAGCTAGTCTGCTTCTGTTTTGTATGTGTGTGAAGGTCACCAGGCTTCATTTGAAAACATTTGTGTTAAGCTACACTTGCAGTTCAACCGTAAGATCCAGTCAGGATGGGCAGGAATTTCCCAAAGAGAGAACTACTGTTTGGAGATCTCTGAGGGAATCATGTGATTTGAAAACTTTAAATTTCATCTCCTTTGTATCAGCATTATCTTTCCCAGAAAATGTTTGGTTTTGTAAGATTAACAAGATCAGATAACATGCATTAATTATTCAGTACTCTTCAAATTTTATTCATGTTAGATGCAGTGGGATCTTGCTATCTGAAGCATGGATATGTGAATATTTCAGATACAGAAAATCTGGCAAATGTAGATTTTGTGGATTGCTTACTTGAAGTTCTTTAGTTTGCTGGGACATGTTTTGATTTCATAATGCATAGCTGACATACCTCTTTATTTATAAATACACAAATTTGTATATATCGGTAGCTGTCTGGCATGTTGAACAGCTGTTTAATGATGGGGTTTTAAAGACATGAGTAAACAGAATTTTTAAATGTGTTTGTTTTTCCTTCCACAGTTACCTAATGACAGTGTTGGTATTGGTTTAGCTGGTTCTGAGCATACAGTTGTTGTAAGGTAATACCAGCAAAATACTCCTGTGAGCAGATGGCAAGGGAATGGCCCCACATGGCCACAGGAGCAATAAGTGGGTGAAAACCCTCTTTTAAAAGTACCAGGGTTTTCAGGTTGTCTGTGGGGTGTGTGAACAAGGACTTACATAAACTGCTTGTAAACTGTAAGTTCAGACATCAGACTGGACTCAGATCTAAGAGTTTCAAGTCTGTTGATTCAGCCTTTGAATTTGTTTTGCTTCATTGCTGCTGGGAAGCAGATGTAGAGAGCATGTTTACACTATCAGATAACTTATCTGCCTAGTTTACACCTGGTCCCCTGCCTAGATATTAGTCCACTCTCAAGCTTCCTTTTCTAGTGAACCAGACTTCTCCAAAACAAAATATAGATGTGGTTCTACGGGGAGTTACTCTCAGAGCCCATTTTTAATGGACACCGGAGGTCACACCCTAGCTCCCTTTGCACTGTGCAAAGCTCCAGCTTTCTCCAGCAGGCCTTATACCTCTCTCTGCTCCTCTGAACACCCTCGCCTTATGGTCTCACACTATTTTAGGCACTTTGAGGTGACTCCTTCTGCTGCTCCATCACGACTTGGTGTCCAAAGAGATCTGCAGTCTGATGCTGTGCAATGTAGATGTAGCCAGTATTGGCTTGAGATGTAGGGCTTACTATCTAGGATGGTATTTGTGTACAAGTGTAGACACAGCCACTGCTAACCGCCCCCAAAAGTGTGTCATCAGGAGCACAAGGTGGTGTTTCAATCTTGCTAGTCACATCACAGCAATGTTGTCCTACACATCACCCAATTTAGCAGAAAGGGTGGGCTCCACAGGATCTCCTGAGTGGTGAACAATATGGGATCAACTGGACTAAATACTATCAGTGTACTTTCAAAGACCTGGGGTTCTAGGCAAAACTGGTGTGGATTTTATGTATCTCTGGGTTTGTAATCATCCTGTTGGACCACTTGTATTTACTCAGAATGTGCAGATGTGAGACATGATGTCAGACAGATGCTCATAAGTCCTTTCCCTGATAAGTTCCTTCTGTTTGTAAAGCAGCAATGACAAGATACCTCAAATAAACTCAAGGACCCTTTGAGTTGGAAAAGGGGCAGCCAGTGGCAACAAACCACAGTGGCCTTTTCCAGACAAACTCTTGTGTTATTAGTGCTATTTTTGAACAACTATAGTATTTGCTGTAGCTCTTGATTAGAAAAATTCATTTAAAAAAAAAAAAAAAGAAAGAAACAAAGAAAAAAGAAAATAAGCAAAAGGAGATCTGTAAGTTGCAATTAAAACCTATCTCAGATTTTACTGGTGATCTTATGTATATATTTATACATATATGTATGGGTTGGTTGCAGAGAATGTTCAACTTCTAGAGGGGTGAATTTATTATTCCAATTTTCAGGGAATGGAAGAGAAATTCTCATCCATACTGCAGTACCTCAACCCACTGTATCAGCCGAGGGCATACAGATATCTCTCCAGAGACTACTTGAATAAAGTGTCAGTTCCAGAAGAACGTGGATGAAATCCACTCTGAGTTGGGTGATAATTCAAGAAAACATCAGTCTCACTGTGTTTATATTTGCTGCCTTCCTGTTAGGCTTTGAAACTTATATGTGAGGACTGACAGAAAATACAAATGAACCATGGTTTGAAAAACAAATGGAACAATTCTTTGAAAGTTTTGAAGGATACATTTTAACTTTGCAGTGTAGCTTCAACTGAGAACATAATGCTGTAGCTCTAATGTCATTATATGCACTGATGATTACTTAGGCTAAAAGAAACTGGCAGAACTGGGGAAGAAAGAAAATATGGGTTAAGCCTGTTCAAATGGAAATTCTTGCAGTTATTGTACTCGGTGCTTTAATGCATAAATAACAAACGGGAAAGTGAGAAGTTTTAAGGTGCTGCCTATATAAATAACTAGCAAGAATTTAGAAGGGGGAAAAGGTTGTTACTCATGGTCTGGAAAAAAATCAGACAGATGCAGTGTCTTGTGTTTGCCTCTCTTTCCTGTCTGGCTCTTTACAAGCTTTTTCTCACTGCTTTTTAAAGCACCCTCCGTTCTTACACTCTCTTGTCTATGCTGCTTTGCTCCCTCGTGCATTGCCTTGAATGTTGGCAGCAAAGTGAGACTCACTGGAATGATAATCTTGGTGCTGCCTGGATGAGCAGCCCAGGAGATCAGCCTCCTGGTCCCTTTCTGTTTTCCTGGCAACACATTCCTCCCTGCCATGTAATGGGGCGGAAGGGTGAGGAAGGGGACGGAGAACAACACATCACCACGAACAGTGGACCACCACTCAACTGAGAGCCAGGGTGGTCAGATGGACATATGTACTCCTGACTGTCACCTTGGTCCAAACCATCAGGTCTCTGAACCAGACTCAGTTTGGAAGCTGTTTAGAAACTATGCATAAGACACAGCTTGTGCTGTTAGAGCTTAATTAGGGGGATAAAATTTGGATGCTAAGCCAGGCATGCATTACCCTCAACTGCTGTTCATGCTGCCCGATGCACTCTGTTCTGTGTTGTGTGAATTTGGCATTTCCTTCATCCACGACATAGCAGAACTTGGTCTTCTGCTAATAGGTCTGTAGAAGAGTGGCTGTCTGATGTTTCAAAATCTTGCAATAAGTGAAGCTACCAGCCTGTTTTTCCCACCTGACTTTGTAAACATGCTTACTTATAGGCTTTACAGTAATGACTGATACTGGCTTTAGAAATGGCAGTCCTGAAATATTTTCTTTCCTCTACTTAGTTTTATAAGTTCAGTCTTCCTCTGAAACTTCTTCCCAAAAGGTTTTAAGAAGTTATTAAGATATCGTCATCTTTTCCCTCCAGTGGAAAGTGGTAGGCTCAGAGGGGATACTCTTAATTCATGACTGTTTTTGACTCGGCAGCTCCCTGGTCATATTATCTTAAACTTGCTAAATGGGTCTTCAGTTCACTTTCCCTTAAGATTGCACTGTTATTCCAGGGAAGTGCTGTGTATGCCTGGCCTATTTGTTCCCTTCCCTGTGCATCTGTTTGCAGACAGTGTTGGAGATAAAACTTTGATCTGAACCAGTGCAGCTGCTCCTATTCTCTAACACACCGGTGTATCCTAATATCTAATATCACAACCAGTTCTTTGTGAGAAGGTTCACATATCTATTCAAATATAAGAGGTTTGTCATTTATCTACCCATGGCATAGTGTAGGTAGTCAGGTATTGTTGCTATTAGTTCTTCATTGGTTACTTTATCCTACACACAAGCACAAAGTACAGACATACGCAGAGGACAAAATGATGTATCTGTGCATATACATGTATAAATAAAGATAAACATAGATATGTATACACCTCTACCTACAAGCATGTGCAATTAAACACATGAATGGTGACAGATACAGCAAGGAAGAGGGATAAACAAAAGCACCATAAAGCTGTCTTGGTTCAATTCTGCACTTCTAACATTTCCCTTGTTTCATGACTTGAGACTGATAGAACTTGGACTGTATCTTTTGGCAACATTATTCCTAGCAAAGGCCAGGCTGAAGAAATACAGTAAAAGATTATACTGGGTAACAGGAAACAATAATTCACACCAATGTGAAGTTAACGAAACTTCAGCCAGACTTGTTTCTACAAAATCTTTCTGTATCTTTTTTTTTTTTTTTTTTTTTTTTTTTATTCCCTGGCAATTAGATAGATTTAGCTAACAAGCCACAATGTCTTGTAAAATGTTTAGTGCTGTATTTCTGAAAGTATAAGTGGAGGCATAACTTTAATGAGGATATCCTGTAGGTAAAAAAAGGAATGAAGAGCTGTCCTGTGGATCTAACTGTGCCAAAGCAGTCAACATATAATGGAAATGTTGATATGATTTTACACAATGATTTTTTCAGAATATTTCCTTAGTCCTTTTCTCTAGGAGATCAGGTGAAAACTGCCCCCAGCATATTTAGAATAAGAAAAAGCTTGTATTATTAAAACTGCCAAATTAAGATTTATAAGAAAAGGTTGCAATTTAGTTTGCTCTACATTAATTCAGTCCTATTGGGTTGAAGTGGGCAATTCTTCTTATTATTATTTTTATTTTTAATTTTGGCATTTGTCATGTGTCAAAGAAAAAACTGCTTTGGGGAGGCCAAAAGTCTTGAGAAGTCACCCAATCTGATTAATACTATGTCTGAAGCAAAATCTGGAGAGAAAAAAAAAATCAACGTATTTCACTAAAGCATTTGGAAACGTCTTGTTGGGGAAGTAGGGGTTCAATGTAAGGCACCATTTCCTAAACAGGGTTACAGGAATAGTGGTTCTCTCTTCTCTTCTGGAGTCTAGTTTGTTGGAAAGCCGTAGCACAAAACATTGTTAGGACCCAAGAATGAGGGTCTGGCCTGAGGAAGCTAAAAGGTGAGATGGCTTCCTGGACAGCTGTCCCAAATGTCTATGGGTTCCAAGCAGCAAGACTGAAGCTTCTCTCCCAGCTAGAGAATAGAGTCTCCTTGTGAAAACAGACTTGAGTTTTGTAATTTGCTTGTGTTCAGCAGCTAAAATGCCCAGAAACAAATGATCAAACATCAGAATTTAGCAAAATATTTCAAATAACATAAACTTTCCCTCTCCCTCTCCCTCTCCCTCTCCCTCTCCCTCTCCCTCTCCCTCTCCCTCTCCCTCTCCCTTTCCCTTTCCCTTTTTCTTTCTTTCTTTCTTTCTTTCTTTCTTTCTTTCTTTCTTTCTTTCTTTCTTTCTTTCTTTCTTTCTTTCTTTCTTTCTTTCTTTCTTTCTTTCTTTCTTTCTTTCTTTCTTTCTTTCTTTCTTTTTTTCTTTCTTTCTCTCTTTCTCTCTTCTCTCTCTACTCTCTTTCTCTCTTTTCTCTCTTTCTCTCTTTCTCTCTCTCTCTTTCTTTCTCTCTTTCTTTCTCTCTCTTCTCTCTTTTCTCTCTTTCTTTCTTTCTTTCTTTCTTTCTTTCTTTCTTTCTTTCTTTCTTCTTTCTTTCTTTCTTTCTTTCTTTCTTTCTTCTTTCTTTCTTTCTTTCTTTCTTTCTTTTCTTTCTTTCTTTCTTTCTTTCTTTCTTTCTTTCTCTCTCTCTTCTCTTTCTCTCTTTCTCTTCTCTCTCTCTCTCTCTTTCTTTCCTCTTTCCCTCTTTCCCTCTCTTCCTTTCCTTTCCTTTCCTTTCCTTTCCTTTCCTTTCCTTTCCTTTCCTTTCCTTTCCTTTCCTTTCCTTTCCTTTCCTTTCCTTTCCTTTCCTTTCCTTTCCTTTCCTTTCCTTTCCTTTCCTTTCCTTTCCTTTCCTTTCCTTTCCTTTCCTTTCCTTTCCTTCCTTTCCTTTCCTTTCCTTTCCTTTCCTTTCCTTTCCTTTCCTTTCCTTTTCCTTTCCTTTCTTTCCTTTCCTTTCCTTTCCTTTCCTTTCCTTTCCTTTCCTTTCCTTTCCTTTCCTTTCCTTTCCTTTCCTTTCCTTTCCTTTCCTTTCCTTTCCTTTCCTTTCCTTTCCTTTCCTTTCCTTTCCTTTCCTTTCCTTTCCTTTCCTTTCCTTTCCTTTCCTTTCCTTTCCTTTCCTTTCCTTTCCTTTCCTTTCCTTTCCTTTCCTTTCCTTTCCTTTCCTTTTCCTTTCCTTTCCTTTCCTTTCCTTTCCTTTCCTTTCCTTTCCTTTCCTTTCCTTTCCTTTCCTTTCCTTTCCTTTCCTTTCCTTTCCTTTTCCTTCCTTTCCTTTCCTTTCCTTTCCTTTCCTTTCCTTTCCTTTCCTTTCCTTTCCTTTCCTTTCCTTTCTGTTTTTTTTTTTTTTTTCACACAAAACACCCTATTCTTTCTTGATCAATTTTGGGTTGTTCCAAGACCTTTTTATACTGAAGAGTGAATTGAAAAAGTACACATTTACATCTGCATTTTTGCAGATGTTTGTTTGTACAGAACAAAGGCTTTTGTATGTTTTTTTTTTTTTAAGAATCTTTCCAACAATGCCAGGAAAATGTGGTTGGATGGCGCAGTGTTGTATTTCTTGTGAATCTCCACAGAGTGAGGACAGCATATGGGGTAATGTGAGTTCTTCTGCTTAGGCAGACAGAACAGGGGATTTGGAGGGGGCTGTTCTTTTACGCTTGGCATAGGCATTTGCTTCCGTATGTACAAAGGCTAGTTTGTCTCTTCTGAATACAGCCAAGCTCCCTGGAGAGAATGTCAATATTGACAAATAGGGAAAGTGGGGAGATAAGGGTGGGGGCTACGTCCTCAGCCTGATCATAGTGAGGTAAGGATTTCAAGCGCGGCCTCTTGCAGTAGGTAGGGTTGCATAGCAACCTCATTTGGGTTCTCATGCAAACAGTAAGCAAAAGCAGCTCCCTTGTTTACTTGAGCATTAGCCTCGTTACCCTTCCTCTTCTCTTTTGAACCAGTAGCTCCCAAATCTCCTCCTACGTACAACCGGCAGAGCGTTGACGTCTTCAAGCACTTTGGCTGATACACCAAATGACTATCTCCTAATCCTTGGTTGCAAGTTTCAGTACACACACTGTCTCTTCATGAAACACAACCATGTTTGAGACAAATGCACTCTGAAAGCAGACCCTACCTCTTGGTGTAGTTCTGTGTGAAGGGAGACGGGGCCCCTTGTAGTGTCTGGATTTTACTTCCTAATTCCTCCTCTGTGGAGGGGAACAGAGGGGGAATGCTGTTAAGATATTCCCTTCTGCCAAAAATGAGCTGATAGAGTGGGTGTATGTTATCTTCTTGTAACCATGGGAACAGACAAAAAATTAGTGGGTTGGATACAACCAGACTGTTTTCAATTTCTACAAAGTCAAAGAGCTCCCTTTCATCCTGGCCTGGCATTGACAGCATTGGTTCAGCAACTGGCACTGGTCAAAGTTATGTTTACTGCAGAGAATATTTCTACTGTGATATTAGGTCGTGTAGTGCACCCAACTTCAGAAAAGCTTTTTTCTCTTGAATTTTGAGTTTCTTTTCTTTGCTTGTTACAAACCTCCCTCAGTAATGTATATCCCTTATTAAAGTCA
The DNA here is from genome assembly GCF_964034855.1 of Anser brachyrhynchus. Taxonomy (NCBI): domain Eukaryota; kingdom Metazoa; phylum Chordata; class Aves; order Anseriformes; family Anatidae; genus Anser; species Anser brachyrhynchus. The sequence goes on along the minus strand of NC_137695.1, from coordinate 148,879,579 downwards.
CAACTCGCCTATGACGTCATTGCAGCACACATCTGGATAGTGCATTATGAATACACTCCAGGAATGCTAGAGTGCAACTTATGGGAATAGTTTTGTAATTTTTATATTTTGCATTAATTTCATATTATTGAAAATACACAGTATGTAAAATATATTATAAACTTTTCATGAATTGTGCTAGTGCCTCCTAAATGAATGTATTCACTTGTAAGCATTCAGAACGCAAATTAGCATTAATGGTATGTACTTTAAAACTGACTGCATAAGTACTAACAACTGAAAGCTTACATCCAGATGACAAAATATGCTTTCCTGAGTCCCAGACTTTATGGTGTATGTACAACTCTCTTTCAGGGCTCTCTTCTTGTGATTACGGTATATAAAAACATAGGGATAAAACAGTAACAATCACAGCAGAGTTAAGGTCTGTGGTGGAAGGTTACAAATTCCATAAAATTGCTCCTAATGCCCTAGGCTGGCTGATGTGTCCAGGCAGACACAGGGTTCGAGGAACTTCACTTTTTCCCCGCAACAGTTTCAGAGCTGCAGCTGAGACTCAGCTGGATCATGGTCAAACTGAAGCAATTTTTGGTTGCTGTGATTCATGGAAACAAGCCCAGAGCTTCCTATGGGCTCCACCTCAGCCAAGAATCTCCAGAGGGCTGAAGGCTGTAAATTCATCCCGCTTGCTCTGATAGGTCCCTACACAACTTACAGCCATATCTCTTTCACTTTGATAATGTGTGGAAAAGATAGAGTGAGACTGTGTATATAAGACCCTATGATGGTGCCATCATCAATCATTTTTGACTCTGCAACTCATGAGTACAGTGAATAATGTCTAGAATTAGGTCTACGTGTTTATGGATGCCTAAGGTGAAGGAGAGAACACC